>NC_141689.1:1586696161-1588051915 GCF_964263255.1 Lissotriton vulgaris | reverse complement strand
GCTAGAATTGGGTCACACAGCAACCTTGTTCGAAGACCCACTGTCCCACTAACATAACAGACAGTGTGCACTGCACAAAAAAGCATTCCCAATGCTTCCACACACATTTTTCTATAACCGTCACTGCAGGATTGGATTGTGATCAAAAGTAGGCACAGGATATACCGAATAAGCAGCTATGTCAGTCATCATATGAAATCTCTTTATTGATGTCAGAACTGTGCTTTCACAATTGCCTTATTAACCTTTCTGCGTGCTCAAATATGCTTTAAAATGCACCATTTGCCCAAGCTTTTTTCATTTCTTTGCAGGGGGGATAATCCCCTCACACCCCATTATAACAGTCAAGCTTGCTCGCTACTGGTCACTGATCCCGAACTTTTACGCCCTACCATTCTCAAATGTCACCAGCCGCCACTGGTTGAATCCATCATCATTGTTTAGCTCACTTTGCCACCCCAGCTGTATGCAAATCAGTCTTGACCCTGTTCCTCATGAGAACAGTCAAGCTCGAACTGCCAAGCCAGGTCTTCCCTGGACTGGAAGTAAGCGTCCCAAGTCTGGTCCAGTTGCAGAGTAAGGGACCCAATGCCAATTTAGGGTGAACAAAGCAAACACAAGGAGATGATGGATGGAGTTTCAGTGCTCCGTCCATCAACTTATTGTTTTTGCCTAAGTAGTTTTGAGCCAGGCCCAGATGACAATTTTGATGACAGGCGATAGTTCCAAATGTCTTTGTGGGGTACTGTTGCAAAAAACAAAGGGTCTGGAAAGATTAATATTGTTTATTTTCAGAGCACTTAAGGGGACTGAGTTGAGATACTCTGTCATTAAAAGGGAGGCTCTGGACATATATTGGGCTGTGAAGAAGCTGAGAAAATGTGTTTGGGGAAGCCACTTTAAAATTGAAAACTGATAAGCCCTAGAGGGAGATCTTCATGATGAAAGTGATACACTGTGTTTCCACAAGAATTTGCAAATGAGTGGTTGCACTTCAAGATTTTGACTTTGATGTTTTGTACGTTCCTGGAGTTTAGAACTTGCTAGCAGATTGTTTACTAGATTATGTCGCAACAATGAAAGGAAGCTGTCACCTGAAGATGATGAATGGAAAGAAACGCTGTGGGAGGATAATTGCGAAGTGTGTGAAATCACAAAAGGGATTACAGAGGAGAAAGCGTTGTTGGAAGAGTTGCAAATTGACTCTGTATTACAAGAGGTGATGCACATTATAAATGGATGTTGGTACTTGAAAATGATTGTGAGGATGCAGTTAAGCAAATTTCGGTTTATTTAATATGATTTGAATTTTAAGTAAGATTTTTGTTAAGAAGCAGACTCATACCTCCTAGAAGTTATGATAGAACGGATAATTGAGAAGGCCCATGACAGTCACACTGGAATCTTAAAAACTAAGGAAAGAGAGCATTAGGGTTGCGGGTGGCCGGGCGTCATCTGATGATGGAACAGAGGATATGAGATTACTTTGAGCGTCTGAGCAGTGATAAAGTGCTGAAGTATTGCACACAACCTTTGGTTTTTTATACGTTGCCTGTAAGTTCTTGAGGAGATATTGCCTTGGATATTAGAAGGCCTCTTAAAATATTGAATGTGAATTGGTTAATTGTTTGTTTTTGCAGAGTTTTATTTAGCTCATACTTGATCCGGACACATTCATTTTTGTTAGGCATGGGGAGATTAAGTGATATGCCCAGAATCAAAGGATGTTTAGCGTTTTTGCCGAGACTCGAACCCAGTTCCCCAGATTTGAGGTCGACCACCCTAGCCGTCAGGCCACATCCTTTCTCTTGATCTGCATAGATTTATATTCTTTATGTAAACTCTCTTTATCTATCTATATAAACAAAAATGTAAATGTTCGTTTGTTCAGAATCGCAAATCTCCTAAAGTTCTTCACCGATTGCTTTGAAATTTTGACACAACGTTGGATTCCAATATGCGCGTGTTTTCATATACACAACATTGGATTCCAATACGCGTGTGTCGAATACGTGCATGTTTTTAATCGAAAGCCAGAAAAGACACATGTCAATGTTCGTTTGTTCAAAATCTTAAATCTCCGATAGTTCTTCACCGATTGCTTTGAAATTTTGACACAACATTGGATTCGATTAAGCGTGTGTTTATATATGCACAACGTTGGATTCGAATACGCTCCAAGATGCAAGTGTTTTTGATCGAAAGTCAGAACAGACCCTATCGATTTGGTTTCAGTGCAACAACTAAAAAGGACGCATAGAGACAATAGTCTACATATAGTAGGATGGACAGTTGGTGTCAGGATGGCAGACTGGGAAGTGGGTGGAGGTAGGGGGGAGGAGTTGGTTCACTTTGTAACATTAGCGCATGTTTATATATATACACAATGTTGGATTTTAATATGCGCGTGCCCAATACTCGCATGTTTTTAATCGAAGGTCAAACAGACCCTATTGATTTGGTCGCTGCGCAACAACTACTAGGGACGTTTAGAGACAATGAACTACATATATTAGGATGGACAGTTGGTGTCAGGATGGCAGACCGGGAAGTGGGTGGAGGGAGGGGGGAGGAGTTGGTTCACTTTGCAACATTGGCGCGTGTTTATATATACACAACGTTGTATTTGAATACGCGCATGTACAATACGCGTGTGTTTTTAATCGAAAGGCTGAACAGACCCTATTGATTTGCTTGCTGCGCAACAACTACAAGGGACAAATAGAGACAATAGTCACAAAAACATATTGTATACCCACAAGCATTGTGAAAATAAAAATATTCGAAACGTGCGCTTACTCTTTTCTTTCTCTTCCATTTAACCAGACTGAGCCACAGCAACGAGTGGCCGGGTACAGCTAGTTGAATATAAAACATACCATACAGGTCAAACAAATTAAAGAAAGATATTCCTGTAAAAAAAGCATCAAATATGCCCATATTCCATGATACATGGCGCAATAGCCCAATGATGGGGTCCAGTCCATGCAAAATAACATCAGGTGATACATAGTTAATTTTGCCACAGTAAAAGTACAATGGGGCATATTATCAAGAAACAGCGTTAACATTATCGCCGCTTTAGTGGCAGAATGCTGCTGCTAAAGTGGCGATAATGGGCTTGATAATACGCTCTTGTGAATTCCCATAGATGCCCATGTTCTGGTGTGAACATGGGCTTCTATGGGAATTCTCTACGGCGTATTATCAAGCCCATTATCGCCGCTTTAGCAGCGGTTTTCTGCCGCTAAAGCGGCGATAATGTTAACGCTGTGCTTGATAATATGCCCCAATATTCGCTTGGACCCCATCTACATTGTTCGTGGCAAGAGATAAGTTGCATAGAGAACAAAAATAAAAAACAAATCTAGAAGCAAGGGAACATGGCTCCCAGTACCACAAGTGCTGAACATGGGCCTATTTTTAGCGCTGCAGTGAAAGCATTGGGGACGCCCCATGTATGATGTTGCAATATGTGTGCATTTCCCCTAATCTATGGGGGCCCTCAAACCAGGAAAGCAACAGGGAACTGCCATCTATTATATACAAAAGAATCAAATAAAAGGAGAACCAAGTGTAAAATTCACATAGGGAAGAGGGGGAGAAAGGAGGATCTGCTGAAAGGAGCGAGAACCTTGGCTCCAAGGAGGGGGTCATCGGGGGGAAGGGGGCCAGGTTGTCTAACTTATGCCGGTCATTCTGGAAGTCCTCTTTCTGACCCCTAGAATATGGTTCAAGGGAGTCGTCACACAACTGCAAGGCCCGAAGTCTAGAGGGAACAAACAGGGAGCGCCTGTTCATGGTGAAGTAGCATATAAGAGGCTGCCAAATGCTGGTGAATTGTGTATTTGTGTGATTTATGAGGGCGGTAAGCAGCTCAAGGGCCAGGACATTCCACAGTCGAAGAAACCAGGTGACAATAGGGGGAGGCTGTGGTTTCTTCCAAAATAATGCTTTTGACTGTCTAGCTACTCCTAGCATATGGAGAATCAAACACCAGTCTGCCTATGTCATAGCATCATCGCATGGAGTGTTGAGGATTTAATGCCTAAGAGTGTAACTGCCAGAGAAGAAGGAATAGGAAACTCCACTACCTCCTTGATGTGACTAAGAACCTCTTTCCAAAACATCGTGAGGTTCGGGCATGACCACCAAATGTGAAGAAAGTCCCCTCTATCCCCCTGGCACCTCCAGCAGGTTGGTGGGGAGTTTGGGAACATTTGGTGGAAGCGGGTTGGAGTGTAATACCACAGCATCAAAAGCTTGTATGCTGATTCACGTTGCTACGTACTCTGATATGTCTTTGGGATATACCGCCATAAAAGGGCCGACCCTTTAGGAGGCACATCTTCTTCTAAATCTATAGCCCACCGCGTGTGATATCCATGGGATGTGGGCCACTGAGAGTGCTGTAAAACAGTGTTTGTATTAGAAATCAGACCCTTTGAGCCATGAAACTTATAAACCAGGAACTCAAAGGTGGTAAGTTGTCTAGTGGCTCCCTGAACGTAGGTCTGGGAGCTAAGCCAATAAAGTATCTGGTAGTATTGCAAACGTGACCCCCCTGTGAGATGTAACTTTCATTTACATTGGTCAAATGTGAGGAAGTCCTTTCCCTGAAATAGATCCTGGATAACCCGGCACTCACCCTCCATGCACTAAATACCTGAGTTTATAAGGCAAGAAGGAAGAGAGGATTACGGGCTATAGGTGTGTTAGGGATGGGAATGTCGTAAGATCCCATGATGTTGACAGTTTGTCCCATATCTGCAATACTGTCTTCGTAGGGGTGGCTATATAAGCACTGCAGGGAGTGCCCCTTGTGGGAGCCAGGTTAGGTCCCTCAAAAGTCTACAAGATACTGCCCGATCCAAATTAAACCAATGTTTTTCGCTTTGCTATGGTGAAGGTGACAGGCCCAGTAGTATTCCAACAGATTGGGGCATGCTAAATCACCCCAGACACGAGGCAACATTAGGATCCTGTTGGAAAAGCGTGGGTGAGATTTCCCCCATATGAATTTAGTGAAGTTACGTTGTAGGGCAAGAATATCAGCCTGTGGTATTGGAGTGGGCATGGTCTGGAAGAGGTATAGGATTTTACGGAGAAGGGACATTTTAATGGTGTTGACACGTCCTAACCAGGCGAGAGGGAGGCCCTTCCATCTATGCAATTCCTCCTGGATGGCCTTCCTCTTTCGAGGCCAGTTAGACAACATCCACGTTGAGAGTGTGGCGGTCAGGTCTAGGCCCAGATACCGAATCAATACGTCTGTCAATTGTACTGGAAGTAGGTCTCGCAGTTACTGGACTTCCAAGGCTGGAAGGGTAAGATTAAGGTCATGAGATTTGTCAAGATTGATCCGGTACCCCGATGCCTCCTTAAAGGCCATCAGGAGAGAAGCCGCAGTGGGGAGGGACGTAGATGGGGAGGATACTAAGAGAAGGAGGTCTTCGTAAAAGAGGGAGGCTTCATGGTCATACCCTCCATGGGGATGCCCCGTATATTCGTATTGTGGCGGATGGCAATGGCCAGGGGCTCCACAACCAGGGCAAACAACAGCGGGGATAGCAGGCACCCCTGTCTGGTGCCCTGGCAGATGGGAATTGGGGCAGTGCAGCGACCAGTGAAATGCATGTGGGTATAGGGTTTTGCATACGGCGCCATTAATCTGGAGACCATTTATGGACCCAGCCCCACTCTCCTCAATACTGCTCTAAGGAATTCCAAGTCTACCCGGTCAAAGGCTTTCTCTGAGTCAATGAACACCAAACAGGCAGGGATATTTTTATAGTGTACCTTTTCCACAAGATGGGCTATCCGACGGATATTGTCCGCCCACTGGCAATGGCAGATAAACCCCACTTGATCGGGGTCTATGAGACCGGCAAGATGGGGCTCTGGGCAATTGGCTAGGATTTTCGTGTAGATCTTCGAGTCGGTGTTTAACAATATATTAGGGGGGTATGGCATGGGAATGGAATGGTCTTTATGCAGTTTAGCACTCCACAACGCCGGACCAGCCTACCTGAACAGCAGACTCAGCTTCTACACCCCCACCCCCACCCGCCAGCTCCGCTCCGCCAGCCTCGCCTTCGCGTTGTTCCCTGCATCCAACGAACATACTCCGGCGGCAGATCTTCTCCTACCTCGCCGCCAAGACCTGGAACACCCTCCCTACCCACCTATGGCAGACCCAAGACCATCTCACGTTCATTTATTTATTTCATTTCTAAAGCGCGCTATCACCTACAAAAAGGCATCCTGGCGCTGGCAGACTCATATCGGAGGGGAGCCAAACTGATGACAGGCTAGGGCTTCGGGAAAAGCCATGTTTTTAATCTCCTCCTAAATAGAAGGAGGTCAGGGGTGTGTCTAAGCTCAACCGGAAGAGCATTCCACAGCTTCGCTGCGGCCACACCAAACGATCTTCCTCCTGCATAGGCTTTCTTAAAACTAGGTATTGTCACCAATCTAGCCGAGGAGGATCGAAGGTTACGGGCCGGCGCATGCCACATGAACTTTCTTTGCAAACAAACAGGGCCCAACCCATGGAGGGTTTTAAAGACCAAGCAGAGAGACTTGAATTGGACCCTCTGTCTCACCGGGAGCCAGTTCAGCTGAGCCAGAGCCCTTGAAGAGGAAGATCTTGTGGGCCACCCCAGGGCTAATTTTGCCACTGCAGACTGAATTCTTTGGAGTCTATCCATAAGATAGTTTGGGGACTCCAACAACAGAGTATTGCAGTAGTCTAACCTACTGAGCACGGTGCAACGCACCACCTCTACCCGGGCAGAGGATGGCAACAGAGGAAGGATTTTTCTGACCAATCTAATAATGGCCAAACAGCCAGCTACTATCTTCGAAACCTGCGTCTCCAGAGTAAGATCGCTGTTAAACAGGACACCCAGGTTCCCCACATCCTTCACTGGCTGCACCGATGGAGAGAAATCAGCAGGCCAGAAGTTGCAGGGTAGAAGAGAATGCACCCTGGCCCTTGGGCAGTATAACACCTCTGTTTTTCCTGTATTAAATTGCAGGGAATTAGCCTTCAGCCAACCCACTGTATCTTGCAGGCAGTTGTGGAATACTTCCAAAGAAGTTGAGTGATCTCCCTCCAGAAGACTCCTCAAGACCTGGCTCTTCTAGCAGTAGCGGCACCCCCTTCCCTCAGCGCCTTGAGACCCTCACGGGTAAGTAGCGCACTTTACAAGTACTCTGATTGATTGATTGATAGTTTAGGAATAAGTACCACTTCCGCTTCATTCATAGAGGGGTTGAGGCCCGAGGCATCCATGAAGCTGTTAAAAAGATGGAGTAAATGATCACAAAGCTGCGGGAAAAAGACTTGATAAAAAATGGCAGGCAACCCATCCGGTCCCGGGGTCTTACCAAGTGGAAGTTGCTTCAAAGCCTTAGCAACCTCACCGTGAGTAATGGGTTTTTCAGAAATTTTGTGAATTGAGGGTCAATAGGATACCAGGGGCAAGAGTTAGGAAAGGCAGCGATGGCTTCAGGAGGGCAAAGAGCATTTACATAGAGGTCCCCTTAGAATTTCTCTAATTTCTGGCTCTTGTCCGCTGCTGAAATGGCCCATGAGCCATCCGGACGCCTGAGTTTGGCAATGTGTGCTCTCGCCGTCTGCATTTGGAGTCACCGTGTCAGGCAAGTCCTGACCTTATCCCTCCTGTATAAAATTTCTGCTTGAGGTTAAGCAGAAGTCTCTCTGCTTTGTTAGTACAGTGTAGACGCAATTGGCCTCGCAGTTCAGCCAGACATTGTTTATTGCAGAGAGATGGATGAAGGTGACCCCTGCGTTCTAAGGTTTTGATATCTCTTGAAAGAGTGGTTTCAACCAACCTAGCTTCCCGGGTCCTGGCGATTGAGATAGAAGTGATGGCCCTCCGCATGGTAGCTTTAAAAGCATCCCATCGAGTGCCCTCAGATGTATCTGTGAGTGAATTAGTAAGAAAAAAGGCCACATCCATAGGGTCCCGAAGGACCTGAGGGGGAAGTCTCCAACAGGGTAAAGGCTCTTTGCGGGGGTTAGGGGGTTGGAGGGTAATCAGGACATGGTCGTGGTCCATTAGGGTTATATCAGATATCTCTGCACCACTCATAGCATGTACAAAGGAGAGGGAGAGGAAGAAGTAGTCTATATGAGAATATGACAGGTACATGTGTGAGAAAAAGGAGAAGTCCCTGGAGTCCGGTTGTATGTGTCTCCAGGCATCGACTAGGCCTAAGTCTGTGATGATGTTCCTCAGTGCCGCCGACATCGCCCCAGAGCTTTGGTGTGTCTGTGCTGTGCGATCCCAGTCTGGGTCCCAAACCAAGTTAAAATCTCCCCCTAGGATAATTGGGGTTGTAACTGACTGTAAAAGCTCCCTAAGGTGTAAGTGTAGGAAGGCCTCCTGCTGTTGGTTAGGGGCGTAAACATTAACAAATGTTAGAGACCACCCACCCCAAGCCATATGTGCCTTAATAAACGTCCCCACATCGGTTGTGACTTTGGAGTCAACTCTTGCCAGCCTGATTTAAATAGGATTGCACCCCCCCCCAGTTTTAGAAGATGAGCAGGCCCAATATTGAATGGGATATTTAGGGTGAGACATAAGGCTAACCGGGCTAAACAGTGTCAGAGTCTATCAAGAATAGCCCAGTGTCACTCAGACAGGCCATTCCGGAAAAGTAACTCTCCTACGGGGCTCTGAAAAAGGGGGGGGTGGCAGTCCGCCATCACCTTTCTGTGACAGTGTTAATAAAAAGCTGTCTTTGTTTCATCCATCGGGTCAATCCCAGAAGAATCATCCAAGGTCATAGCTCCGCCGCCTTCCGAGGGTGCAGTCATTCTATGTAGAAGGAAAGTGTCCTGTTCAGCGAGTTGCAGTTGCTCAAAGTTTAACCATCGCTCATCAGAATCCAAGATGGCCTTCCCCAAGCCGAAGCCACTATGAGTCAAAGGCAAGACACAAGTGGTGCTATCACAGGACACGAGACCACACAGCTGGCAGATGGCTAGTCCTTATGTCCTGCCGATCGTGCTGGGGAGGAAGAACCACTCAAAGAGCGGATATGGCTAATGATTTCCTTTTTTGCCTGGGATGAATCAAGCTCCTCCGTTCAGCGCCGAGATTTAGGAGGCCTAACTGTGGACCATATCGGGCAGAGAGGCCTCTTACGGCGTTCTTACGGTGGAGAGAGGTCCACCCTCAGTCTCTATGGGGAGATGCAGAAGCTGTTTTGTGTCCCTTTGTGAATGGAGGACTCGCACTTGCCCTCCCATGTAAACATCAGGGCAAAGGGATGACCCCACTGGTATTTGATGCTGAGTTCCCTCAGCTTATCTGTGACTGGTTTGAAATCCTTTCTCCGACGAAGCGTGGCGGCACCAAATCCTGGAAGATCTAAATCAAGAGGCCATTGTCTGAAACAGTCTGGACTCCTTGCACCTTCCTAAAAATAGCTTCATTATCTGCATAATAAAGAACCCTAGTGAGGATGTCCGGTATGAAGTCAGGTTGATTGCGGTTGCCAAAGACCCGGTGAGCCCTGTCTAGCATAGGCAGTGAGGCCTCCTCGTTCTCTCAGATGGCTTGTAAGAGTTCCGCTGTGTATGCTAGGATGTCTGTGCTGTCTGGTCCGAATGGAACTCCTCTGATGCGTAGGTTGTTTCTTCGACAGTGATTCTCAAGATCCTCTTTCTTCAACTGTACGGTAATATTTTGTTCCTCTATTTCTATCATTCTCTTTCACAGGTGCTCGTCATGTTACGCCTTAGTGTCCATGGGGCGTTCAAGGTAATCAACTCTACCGTCAATTTCATTGACTTCCTTACGGATATCCTGCAGGCCTTCCTTGAAATCCTGTCTGAGAGTGCCGATCTCGTCTTTGATTTCCTGCAGGAAGGATGCCATGAACTTCCTGGGTGACCGTCACATCCAAGTTGGACTTTCCCGATGCCTGCGCTGAAGGGTTGGAATCCTCCTGCGACTAAATATTTGATTTTGACCAGAGAGAGACGACTGGCTTTTCACAACCCGCAGTGGACTTAGCGTCTTTATGTGCTTTATTTTTAGAAGGCATGACAAGGCACTCCAGGGGGGCAGCGAGTCCAGCGATGAAGAGAAACCAGACCCCTAGAATGCAGAAGAAGATTAGCAGAGTGCGCAGATTTGAGAAGAGTTATTGTGTCTGAACAGGACCTCCTATGAGCCAGGTCGGAGAAGCTCCAGATGTCCCCCACAGGTGCCTCTGTGTTTCCCTTCAGTGGGAGCGAGGGTCAAGAAACGCAAGTTAAAACCTCAGGCCCAAACAGTCAGGGCGAGTCACGACACAGAGCATGAGGTCTCAACCCCAGAGCAGTCCACAGTGTAGAACCAGAGGTAATAGGGAGGGTGCACGACTAGCAAGGATGTCCCCACAAGTACACCCCAAGGCCCGCAGAGCTCACAGCCTTCCCCATAGCACCACAGGGCTCACCCTCTCCAGCGTGGGCAAAAGCTGAAGCAAACAGTTGATAATCAATAGTTAAATCCAAGGGGTGTAGCCACCACTCACAGTTCACACGGTAGGCAGAGACAAGCCCATTGATCAGCAGATGCAGAGAGTCCACCAGGGGATGCCAGGTAAAGGCCCTTCAGTTCTCCCCAACCTCAATTAATAAGTTGTAGCCCTCACTGACGTAGGCCTTCACCAGTAGCAGAGACCAGGCCTGTTTCCAAGGGCCCCCCGGAGTCTACAGGGCCCAGTGTTACTCCACCCCAGCAGTTATCCCCCTCTTTCAGTGCACAACGGACCTCACTGTGAGTGATTGCGCCCACTGTCATGGCCAGGCACACCAAGACCCAGCAGCCAGGCTTCCAATGCACTTCCCAGGAATCACACTGGGGCCCGGGGATTTCCCCCAGCTCCCGCCGGCATCTATCGTGCTGCTGCAGGTCGGAGGGTTGACAGCCCGGGTATTCCTCTGGTGGGGCTGTATCGCACGTCGGGCCGAGTGCAATATGTCTGTAGAGCCAGGGCCGCCCTCAAGATGGTGGCCAAGGGGATCATCTACGGGGTCAGCAAATCTTGCGATCTGCCATTGTCCGCAGGCTCACAGAGCAGCATCAACAGGGACCCAGCAGTTTTGCAGCTCCCGTGGCCCACTCCCCGTCTTCAGGACCTCAACTCTGTCTCGCTGATGCCAGGCTGCGGCTTGCTGTCCTCGGGGCTCCGGTAGCAACGACAAGCGGCCTCCTTTTCCCACATTGGCCGATCTGCCCCCAGCACCAGGTGCGATTCTGGGGGGATCCCAGCAGGCCAGATCAGGGGTCGGATGGCTCGGTACAGCTGCAACCCCGAGGCCAGGTCCGCTTGAACAATATGGCGGCTATGGAGGCCACAGCAGAGGCCGACCAGGAACCCAGGCACCACAGAGCTCCCCTTCCCGTCTCAGGGGGTCCCCACAGTAGCACGACTGCAGGACAGGCACCCCTGCTCCGGTTGGGAGACCCAATAGCAGGAAACAACAGCATTGGAGAGAGATGTTGGAGTGGAGACCTAGGGACGTGAGTCTCACTCCCTGCGCTTCCTAGCCACATCCTGATTTGTATTCTTGGTGGGCAGAGGTGAAAATAGTTGTGTTTGTGGAGGAACTTTTTGAAAGAGAGGGCTATCCTTCTTCCTTGTTACCTAAAAACGCTGTTCAATTTACCTCTAAACAAATTGAGGTTTTTTTTTTACTGTACAGTGGTATAACACATCAGAAATCAGCCCTTTATCATCCGAAACCAACTGGAATGCTAGAGAGGTTTACCAAAGTTTTGAAGGAGATTGTCCAGCTAGCTGTTGTTTGTGGCAGGTGCTGGACGAGTGAAGTGAAGTAAAAGCTGACGATATTTTGGCTAACGCCTCACTCCACAACTGGAAGGCTCCGTTTTGAGTTATTTAAGGGAAGAATACTCAATTGCTCAGTTTGTTCAAGTTGGGTTAGGAAGAAGAGGGGATTGACAGGTCAGCAGATTTTGGGGGAAGATGTTGTAGATGTTAAGAGAAACAAGATGTTGAAAAGAAAGCATAAATTTGATAATCAGAAGAATGTGAAGGAAACAGTGGTGAATGTAGGGGATTGAGTTGAGCTTGAGTTGAAGTAGTTATCTTGTACCTGTACTTACCTTATAATAATCGCCTCTTTAAATTCATCTGTTAGTGTCACCTACTTCACACTTCCTAATCTCCTTATAAGGCTTAATGTCACTTTGGTTCTTTTCCCCATTCTCATCTGCTGGCACACAACACATCTGTGACACAATTCTAACTCAATCTGAATTAGGGCTTAATCCAATTCTGTCGTAACAGCCTGACCATGGCAACCCTCTCAACATGTGCAGGACTGTGGAGAGGTCTAGCCATTGGGCACAGCAAGTGTTGGAAAATGGCCCTCTCTGAAGGAGCACTCCAAATCTTTTGCCTTTCTTCTCTTGTTTTTTTAGCTTCTTTTTTGTTGACTTTAGGACTCTGAGCACTTTACCACTGCTAACCAGTGCTAAGGTACATATGCTCTTTTCTCTAAATGTGGTGTAATTGGTTTATAGCTGTTTGGCATATTTAATTTCCTTGTCAGTCCCTTGTACAGTGGTATACTATACACCCAGGGTCTGTAAATTAAATACTACTAGTGGGCCTGCAACGTTGATTGTGCCACCCACACAAGTAGTCTTTCAAACATTTTCTACTGAATAACTGAAGATGACGATGGGTGTACTCTCCTAGAAACAAATGTATTCTCCTTTGGATTGGATCTGACCTATGCCTTTTATGAGATATCTACCTTATATCTGAATAGATGATTGAGGAGAATCGATTTTACTTAGGCATATACTGTATTAGGCCACAGACGGGTCGTACCTGGAATGCGGTGAACTCTTTCACGAAGATTATTTATGCCCTGATGAAGTCATCGGGTGATTGTTCCCCGAGACGAAATATGTGTCGGCTTGGCTTTCTGGCTACATTATGTATGATTTCAATCAACGTATCAACAATAATTAAAATTCAGTGAAATCTCTACGATTGTGAAGAGAAAAGAAAGGAAAATAAAGGAACGTATTGTTTGAACCTAAAAATCAGATATACTGTTGATTTATCTTCTTTGCTCTTGGATTTGATATACTCTAAAAGATAAATATCTTCTTTGTGCTGTGCTCAGGAACAATAATTTGTTTATTGTTTATTCGCTGTGCTCTACACAGAGGATTATTTGGAACTCAGGTGGCCGTTGCTTTTTTGTTCCCTAGAGCAATTTATTATGGGATCTGTCACTAATGTATTGGTTTTGCACAAGGTATAACCTAGCCACGCTTCATAGCTTATTAGTGTTTCAAACATGTCTCAGACCTGCCATTTGATGGGGTCTGTGTGTGCAGGTTACTGCCACTTTGACTTGGCTTTTAAAACGACTTGCAAAGCCTTAAACTCCCCATTTATTACCCATAAGTCATCCCTAAGGTAGGCCCTGGATAGCTCATACGTCAGGGTTCTGTGTAAATAAAAGGTAGGGCATATACTTTTAACTTTTGCATGCTCTGTTAGTGACAGTCAGCCAAATTCGTTTGTCACTACTTTGAGGTCTACTCTTCTCTCAGGTTAACATTGAGTATTCATTTAAAAAAAAGAAACATTTATTAATTTTTTTCCATTTGCAAAAATTCCATAACAATTAAGGGTGGGTGTAGTGTGCGTAGTGGGGCTACGCAAAGCTTCCTGAAGTGGGCAGGAGGCTACGCCCATCCACACACTTCGCGTAGCCCCACTACGCGCCGCCCGCCTCCCTCCCGCCCTCTCCTACACAACTAATTTAATTTAAAATAGTGTAAAAGTAAATTAAAAGCACTTACCTGGTGATATGCGGCGTCCCGGGGCTCCCTATTCTGCCTTGCACCGACGTCTTCCAGCAAAATGCGCATGCGCGGGCTCCTGCACATGTGCATTTCTTGCGAGAAATGCGCATGCGGGGGCACCCGCGCATGCACATTTGGCTGGAAGAAGTCGGCGGGAAGCAGAAGAGGGAGGCCCGGGACGCCGCATATCAGGTAAGTGCTTTTAATTCACTTTTACACTATTTTAGATTAAAATAGGCATTTAGAAGAGGGCGGGAGGGAGGCGGTGTGGAAAGTGAGCCCATATTACTATCGATGCCCGGGCCACTGGCGCAAGACGCCTCTTAGTTCCCATTCTGAATAGTTACCAAATAAAGAGACGGGCGCTGGAAGTAGGAACACAAGAACAGAGTTTTATTTCTCATGAGGAGAGCCTGTCATTTCGGACACGAAACACAGTGTCTTTCGGGAGGTGCTCTAACAAGTGCTCTGAGACATCGCCTTTTATACCTTACAAAACACTCCTTATTACAATAATGTCATTGTGAAACAAGGAAAAGACATCCCCGTAATCCTCGTGTCAATCCCACCCCACATGTATCCACAATAGAGGCCCTTGAACTGCCGATAAGAGGAGGGGGCAATCACGCGGCTGAGTGTTCCGCTGATTCTTAGGATGTGTGTGCCTGATCGTATCCCAGGGGGTGGGGAGGCCAGGATCAATAGTGGGTCCTTTGAAGAGGAGTGACTCCATACAATAAGGGGCAGTAAACAGTATCTCCCGGCTTAAGGCGATGGCCTCGGACATGTGTGGACAGTCAATCGCGGAGGGAGGGTTTACTAACAGAGGGGTTATTCATGAAAGGAAAGGAGGTGTTGGTCAGGCGCGGCCGTGTCTCCCAAGAACAGGGTCATGCGGACCTGTGCATGTGAGGGAAGGGCAGCCAGAGTGCGCGGAGGGAGAGGGTCATTTGAGAGTGGGGGGGGGGTGTTCAAATGCGCGCAGGAGGGAAGCCGGGGATTTCAATGAGCGGGCAAAGAGGCCATGGTGCCTAAAATGGCTGTCAGGTACATGTGGGCATGGGCCTTCACTGGCGGAGTGATGTGGTCAACGTCTCACGACATTCGTGGTGCATACAGGGAGGGGAATGGGAAAAGACAAATGAACGCCGCTTATGTACATCAATTTTGTGGATTTCCACAGTCGCCGCTTTTTACATAACAAAGTTCATTTCCTAGTTGATGGGCGTACATATAAACATGTGTGGTTGATGAAATAGCATTTGTCAATACTAACATATTGCATATAACCATGAACAGTCGACGCGATTGGCAGAATGCAGCACATAGGAAATTGCATTTGTTGGGTTCCTAACGTTCAAACGTACTACATAGCATAAATGCTTCTGACTTTCTCAAAAAGGTGACCAATGAACATTTTGACCAAGTAGTTGAGGGTGGAATTCAGTCCAATACATAAGATCTCTTCGTCACAGTGTCTTTTTAGCAGTGAGCCATCACTGGTAGGCTCTAGTCTGTGTCCTTTCGTCGGCGCTGTTGAGCACCGGCGGTGGAGCTATAGGTCCAGCTCGGATTTAACCTTTCGCGTTGCAAGGTGCGGTCTGTCCTCTGCTGTTAGACCACAGTCCTGTTCCCTAACCAATCCTTTTAGTGGCGCCTTATGCTCGGCACCTATATTTCCGTGGCGTAACCCCATTTCCACCTAAATGCTGTTCTTCCTTTCGGCAAAAAGTCACGTGGAAAAGAGGGTGTGTGGTTCAATAGTCGATGGGAGAGAGAGCGGAGTGGGGTCAGATTTCCTGGGACACACCAAAGGGACCAAGGGAGCAAAGGATAACAAGCAAGAAGGCCCATCAATCGGGCTTGAAAAGGGGGACGGAGGCTTCAGGCACACGTGGGTTAGCGGACAGAGAACTTCAGGACAGCCCTTCATCCTTTCGTTTACCGCGTTTGAGAGTGCTGCCTCGTCCCGTATCTTGTTGCGCTGCGGCTCCACCTTTGGTCGAGGTTGCATGTGTCCCATGATCTGCAGCCAGGCTGTGCGTCACGTCCGACCCTTCTCCTCCGGTGATCGTATATCTTTGAATGGGTAAAAACAAGTTTTAGAGAACTGGCAGGAGAAGAGATTTTTACATTTGAATTCCACTCGCAATCCTAGTACCTGGGGGTTATGCTCATTGGTCATAGTCAGAATTCTACTACCATGAAGTAAGTATGTGGGTATTTCTACTGTGTTCGCACCAAGTCTAATCGGCGTTCATTCATGACACATATGGACAGAGGTCAGATTCCTATTACTTGCGTATTTCATCAAAAGAAAACTCCAAAATTGGCAACATTCAGGGGAGACTCGTCCTTCTAACCCGCGCCTTAACAGTCTTACATTTCCCTCTAGAGCTGGCTAACTCTTTCAAACAGAGCGGGGGTGCAATCATCGAAGGACAGTGTTAAACAGGTTTTTCTCGAGGGGCGACAGTTACTCATGGTCATTAGTTATACATCGGGGACAGCAGCTGGGGTCAATCAAGTGGGGCGGGGACTCTTCGGGCATTCGCGCTTGAGTGCAAAGGGGTGGGGCAATCTGGGCATTGGGGGTCATTCTGGACATTGGCGCTTGTCTCTAACGAACTGAAAAATAGGGTGCCATTGACATATAGTTCCCCTATAGAAGGCCAGATTAGGGGACCTTAGTCGTCTTACCCGTCCTTTCTTTCTTAGCCAATTCGAGTTCATTCATTTTGCAGAAAGGAGAGGTAGTAATATGGCAAGTTACAATCGTTTTAGTTTCTGTCAATTTCGCCGAACACCTTCGTGATCAATAAGTATCCAATCAGACTGGTGCCAGCGGGGCACAATTGTACCACAAAAAGAAAGATGGAACAGGGGGACTCTCGTAGAGAGTGAGAGTCGTCCGCAACCTAAACGAGCCATTCGGTACACGTATGACATGTAGAGAGAGAGGGAGAGAAAGAGAGATAGATAGATAGAGGGGGAGAGAGAGAGAGAGAGACGTGTACGGAAACAGGTCATTTAGTGCGCTCACAACACAGAACAGCAGGGGTCAGGTAACAAAGAGACGCGAACAGAGGGGAGACATAAACCCATACAGTACATGCACACAAACTCAGACGAAGGAAGACAGTACATGTATTACATACAAAGAGATTCACGACAAAACATAGAACAATTATTGGCCAAAAAGATCTCTTTTTTTTTTTTTTGCATGCTGCGTATCTTAAATATCCTATTTATCTACGGGCTGAGCTCTTTTTACCTTTTCCTCCTTTTTCCTCTCGCTTGCTATTTTTGCGAGCGTTATCGATTGCTAATACTTACACCTCGGTCAGCCGGTCAGAAATTAACCTGGTCGGGCTATTGCCCACGGTTAGATCTTAAACCACTTTTGAGTTTCTTCTTTTGGTGAGAGGTTCTCCAGGCTGAGGCAACGGAGGGTATTGATCGGGAGAACAGTCGGACAGCTTGGCTATATCTACGAGAGTGCGAGAAGGAGGTGGTACATTTTGAACATCAACAACATTCCTACTTTCCCAGTCGGGTGGTGCCTAGGTAACCCTTACCCCGGGATTTTTCCTTGTCCTTTCCCTATCTAGTTAAACGCCATAGTTGCACTATCTGGCGTGCTTGTTCGAGTCAAATTCCGTCATACAGTACTAACCCGTCAAGTTTCTATATCCGTCCATCCTCCCAGTCGCTACGTTCTAACGAGGAACAGTCATGTCTAAGTCTACGTCTTTCAAAACTCGTTAGCATAAGTACTATGCTCAGATCCCCTCCTTCCCCTTTTGTCGGTCGTTCGATCATCGCTCTTCCATACTTCAGCCGATGTTCCGACGTGACCTGCAGAAGGGAGGAGAAAGAAGGGGGTGGGGGCAGCATTCAAAACACATCAACGCGCATAAATCCAAAAATGTTCTTACCTACCACATACTCGACCTATCTTCCACGCGCTGCATTCTCTACCATCTCGGCGTTTAAGCCCAGAGGGACCAGTAGTGTTAGATAGATAATCGTCGATGGTCTGCGTATCTGCATGAATCACTTGATCGTGGCCCTTTAGGTCATGTACAAGGGTGGTGGTCAGGTGGCATTTCTGTGGTATCGCTTAAGGGCGTCTAAAACACTTTTCCGGCTGCCTGTGACACATAATGTAGCCGCTAAGTATCGGGCCCTTTTAACCTTCAACCTTAATCATGCTTATTTTTCGCTCATATTGGAGACAGTAGTAACACATTCAAAACTCATTAATGCAACCGCTACAATTATACTTTCCTTTTCAAAATACCTTTAATTAAAAATGTTGGCGCACAAATACGGGCCTACAACCCAGTGGGCCGGCTACGGAGCAGACTGGAACTGTGCATAAGAGGAATGAAGTCGGTGGCCATTCATTTCATAAAGTGCAGCAGTGTAATAAAATTGTATCGAACTTTCTTACAGGGCGAGTATGATGCATGTCAAGAATTCAAGCTTTCAATAATATTACCTCATTGTCCAACTATTTACTCAAGACCTAACGTTTATCAATTCATTGTCCAAATGCTCAATCAGTGCTTATTTCATACCAATTCATCAGTTCACTGTCCCAACACATAATCAATATCCATCTTATATCGCTTTCTTTTCCAAACACATAATCAATATCCATCTTATCTACTTTCATTGTCCAAAACTGCATACATATCTCGGAGCATCAATGTTGAGCAATCAGGGTGCAACAAGGAGTTGGAAAGTTTCATTTTGTATCGGCGCCATTTTGGGCGAGGTCAGGCAGGTCCCAGTATAGTCAGAATGCTTCCACTGACTCGTGGTTGGACCAGAACCTCTTTTGGCAGTTCAAAAATTTTTTCGCAATAGGGTAACAGACTAGCAATATGGACCATCAGTCAAAAGTGGGGAGGGAGGCAACAATCTTTCCTGCCGGGTCATTCTGGTGTTCCACCGGAACTGAACAAATCTGGATCTTTGCAGGATTTTAGTCATTTCCAAACTGAGGCTGGCGCCGGCAGGAGTGCGCCGACGTCTCGTGGCTCCATCGGACGACGGGGCGGGGGGCACCTCGTGGAGAGGTCGGCCCCCCCGGCTCTTTTAGAATCTTCAAGGTTGAGGAGCACAGGGCGTGTGCCCGTCCCGGGCAAGAAAACCCGCTTTTTGATATGGACCCTCTTCAAGCAGGAGGGTTGGGGTGTCGCTGGAAGCCTCCACCTGGAGGGAGGTGGGGGAGGCTCGTTCGCGCCGCCTCCCCCTTCCAGCGACCCCGCACCGTTCTTCGGCTCCAGCGCTTTGGTATGGCTGTGCCAGGCAATGAAGATGGGGGGGTCGGAGGCAGCAAGACATCCCCCCCCCTGTCATGTGGCGGGACTACCTGCAACTCAAGCGTTGCCGCTGAAGGGGCTACCTGCAACTGCCTTGTGTTATCGCCGCCGGGCACTGCCGACCTCGGCTCCGGTGTCGTTTTTCTGACGGCCGGAGCAGGCGATAGAGAGGGGGGGGGGTCGGAGGCTGAGGCAAGACATCCCCCCCGTGGCCCGCAGGGCAGAAGGAAAGAAGGGAATGGGGAGACCGTAACAACCTTCGGGCCGTCCGCCCCACGGTCTCCCCTTCCGATGGCGGCCAGCCGAGCCCTGCTCTGCACGCATCGAGGCCTCACCTTCCGGATGGGCGTAATCGCGGACCTGTTGCACTTCGGGAGCTTCTGGAATGGGGGTAGGTATCCATTGATTTGTATCTATTTCATGTTACCGTTATTTGGGCGTGGTGGGCAATGAGGCAGACATGTTTGGAGCAGGAATAGGCAGCGCAACCTAGCTACCTCGTGGCTGTCTTGCTGTCAAGCTTTCGCTATTTTATATTTCTTATTACGAACTATTCCTAATGTTTCTTATTTTTAGTGAAGTCGAAAGCTCATCAGGGGGTTACTGACTTAGCCCGATTTCTTTTATTTTTCCTTCCTTTCCTTAGCGTGTTTCAAGCTAAAGTTTCTGTTAACAGGGTACGGTGATCACTTCATATTTTTATGTGTCCTTTTCATTAGGGGTACTCCTGGACGGACCAGATGAGTTACCTCCAATAAATGGTCCGGGGTGGAACTAGATTATCAATCAGTGGGGAACACATGTCCCTTCATTAGGGTATCATCCTGGATGGACCAAATGATGTACCTCCAATTACTAGGGTAGCCTCCTGGACGGACCAGATGGCCTACCTCCAATAAATGGTCAATGAGTGGGGAGCATATGTCCCTCCATTAGGGTAGCCTCCTGGGCGGACCAGGTGAGCTACCCCCAATAAATAGTCAATCAGTGGGGAGTGGGTAGGCCTGACGAATCATAAAGGGGCATAACCTACCCTTTACTACTTGCAAAGACTAGACAGAATATTTCTATTCCACGTTATTTGCAAACAGAAAATACCTCAAACAAACAATTCCTTGGACAACAATGTCCAGCCAATCAATCAATCAGTGGGGAGAAAAACAGGCATGACGGATTACAACGGGGACAAACGTCTGCATTACCTGCCCTTCGCTATCTGCAAAGGGAGACAGAATATTCCTATTCGTCTCTGTTTGTGGACAGGGAAGATCTCAAAGAGCAGCAATCGATTATTAATCGATATCAAACAATCAGTGGGGAGAAAGGTAGGCATGACGAATCATAAAGGGGCATTACCTACCCTTCTCCATCTGCAAAGAGAGACGAACGTTCCTATTCGCCGCTGTTTGCAAACAGAGAATGTCTCGTTCTCAAGAAGAGAACCAATATTTCAAGTAGCAACCAAAGCTAAACGAACCAATAACAACAATATCAGTATTTAAATACCGATTCCAATACAATCAATCAATCAATCAATCAGATGGAAAAAACCATCCTACCAATCAGGCGTAAAAACGCCCTACTTAATCTTACCCGGACCATGCGGACAGTTCTTCGTCTTCCCCCTCCAGCGCCCGATCGTTCTCTTACTCTGTGCAGCATTCCTGTGGGATTTCAGTCAGGACAATAGGTCACTCGAGAGAGGTCCGTTCAGAATCGGTGAAGTTCATTCAATCGGCAGCCGGACGAGGGCCCTCTCAAGGCAGGTATACTCTGATCATTTAGATGTTCACCTCATCGTCTGGATCTCTCTTACTGGACCTTATGTCACTGATGGACCCCGCGTTGGGACGCCAATTGTGGAAAGTGAGCCCATATTACTATCGATGCCCGGGCGACTGGCGCAAGACGCCTCTTAGTTCCCATTCTGAATAGTTACCAAATAAAGAGACGGGCGCTGGAAGTAGAAACACAAGAACAGAGTTTTATTTCTCATGAGGAGAGCCTGTCATTTCAGACACGAAACACAGTGTCTTTCGGGAGGTGCTCTAACAAGTGCTCTGAGACATCGCCTTTTATACCTTACAAAACACTCCTTATTACAATAATGTCATTGTGAAACAAGGAAAAGACATCCCCGTAATCCTCGTGTCAATCCCACCCCACATGTATCCACAATAGAGGCCCTTGAACTGCCGATAAGAGGAGGGGGCAATCACGCGGCTGAGTGTTCCGCTGATTCTTATGATGTGTGCGCCTGATCGTATCCCAGGGGGTGGGGAGGCCAGGATCAATAGTGGGTCCTTTGAAGAGGAGTGACTCCATACAATAAGGGGCAGTAAACAGTATCTCCCGGCTTAAGGCGATGGCCTCGGACATGTGTGGACAGTCAATCGCGGAGGGAGGGTTTACTAACAGAGGGGTTATTCATGAAAGGAAAGGAGGTGTTGGTCAGGCGCGGCCGTGACTCCCAAGGACAGGGTCATGCGGACCTGTGCATGTGAGGGAAGGGCAGCCAGAGTGCGCGGAGGGAGAGGGTCATTTGAGAGTGGGGGGGGGTGTTCAAATGCGTGCAGGAGGGAAGCCGGGGATTTCAATGAGCGGGCAAAGAGGCCATGGTGCCTAAAATGGCTGTCAGGTACATGTGGGCATGGGCCTTCACTGGCGGAGTGATGTGGTCAATGTCTCAAGACATTTGTGGTGCGTACAGGGAGGGGAATGGGAAAAGACAAATGAACGCCGCTTATGTACATCAATTTTGTGGATTTCCACAGCGGGTGGCAGGCAACTTCGCTCCGTCCACGGAGTATGCGTAGTGTTGCCTACTACGCCTACTTTGTGAATTGCGAAGTAGGCAACACTACGTACACTACGTGGACGGAGCGAAGCACTGCACCCAGGGTTAATAATGATATATGTCATGGCATTTCTTCACATGCTATAAAATGCATTAAATAACATGAATAACATGAATAGATAAAGACGGAGGAAATACAAAATCAGCCTGCAAGTTAAAACCATTCAAATTCATACAGCATATACAAGGAGAAAAACAGTTCATATCATTCCATCCATTGTTAATTGCATAAGAAGGAAAGTGCTGGTGCAATAAATAGAATATCTGGTATAAAATTCACTAATTCACTACTTCCATGATTAAAATAGTCAAAAGGCAAACTGTTGTTTTTAGATATGCTTGTTGCATATCTTACAGAACCTTTAGTGTTGTTATGGGTCTGTTGGTATTCCATATTCGATCTGTGGTCAGTTGGTGTCTCTCAGGTGCTGTGAGAGGAGCGGTGGCTAGTTGATCCCACAATAAATACTTCAGAACTACAAGCAGTGTCTTTATCTTCATTTTTCAACCTGTAAGGCACAACACAAACATTGCAGGTTCAGAACAGAGTTACGGTTGCCCTACCTTTTTGAAGATTGATTTAGCTTTGGCACACCATCAGATTTTTTTGGATTATGAGTCACGACATTATACTACTTTCAACTCTCCCTTTGGGTCTTTTCAATTCTGTAGAATGCCCTTTGGACTGGCTTCTGCTGCCTCTGCCTTTCAAAGGGTTATGCAGTCAGTTCTACAAGATGTCAAAGGAGTTGTCACCTTTCAAGATGATGTGCTTATTTTCAACAAATATCTAGAAGAACATGATAAAACGCTCAGGCTTGTTCTTACTATTTTTGAAAAAAAAAGGAATAGTGGTTAAGAAGAACAAGTGTGAGTTCTGGAAGAGGGAGATAGAATTCTTAGGACATCTTGTCTCAGGTGAAGATGTTTGTCCTAGACCTGGTTTAGTGAAAGCTGTAGTGGAGTGTTCCAATCCCAAAAATAAGGATGAGTTATGTTCATTCTTGGGTTTGTGTGAGTTTTACTCACGTTTCATTCCCGACTATGCCAGCAAAATGAAGGCACTGTCCAATATGCTCAGATCTAATGTTACTTTTGTTTGGGATGACAACTGTCAGGAAACCTTTGAATTGGTCAAGTCTGAGATGCTCAATGCCAAAGCTCTAAAGGATTATAATCCTAATGAACCTTGCACCATCACGGTTGATGCCAGCAATTATGGTTTAGGGGCAGTACTTACTCAAAAATCAGGTTTCAGTGAGGTCACAGTTAGTTACGCTTCCAGAGTGTTAAGGGACCCTGAGGTTAATTACTCAGTCATTGAAAAGGAGTTGTTAGCCTGCTATTGGGCATGTGGAAAATTCAGGACCTCATCTGGGGTAGAAGATTTATCATTCAAACTGATCACAAGCCATTGGTGTAAATCTTGGATGGAGAACGTCTCAAATATGCTACACCTCGTATTGCTCGTCTGACCACCAAACTTTTGCAATATGATTTTGTAACAAAGTACATAGCTGGGAAAGAAAATGTTAGAGCAGATATGTTATCTAGGCTTTCCTTGAAAGAAGATGAACCACTGGGTGAGGAAGAGGATAAAGAGGATTGTTTCATCACTATAGTTGACGCGGTTGAAAGTAAGGCGTGCAGTGAGCTTGAATGGAAGGAAGCAGTGAGATAGGATTTTACACTTACAAAAGTAAAATAGTACATTTTGGAAGGATGGCCCAGAGAGAGGAGTGTGCCATCTAATATCCAGCACTTTTGGAAAGCGGCAGAGGAATTATCTATAGAAGATGGTGTTGTCATGAGGGATGGTAGGTGTGTCCCTCCCTTCAAGATACGTATCAAATTGATTGATTGTGCACATGATGTGCATCTTGGGGCAACCATGACAAAGAAACGTCTCAGACTGCATTATTGGTGGCCCTCTATGGACAAAGACATAGATGAGAGGGTCAAGGAGTGTGTTGTTTGTAGTGGGGCAAAAAAGGGATTGAAAGTTGTCACTCCTCCTCTTCAACCTATTTCTTTTCTTTCAAAACCTTGGCTTAAAGTGGGCATAGATTTAGTTAAACCATTCAATTTTCTTCCCCAACATTTACGTTTTGCTTTTGTTCTAATGGATTTTCACAGCAAGTGGCCAGAAGTGAAGTTTTGTGCATCTCCCACTGCTAGCAATGGCATACTATTTCTTAGGAAAATTTTCATGAGGGTAGGATTTCCTGAGGCTATGGTTTCGGATAATGGTGTGCAATTTGTTAATCAAGAAATTAGTGATTTTCTAAATGAATCTGTTGTGAAGCATCTAAGGAGTTCAGTAGGACATCCACAAACCAACGGTTTAGTTGAAAGGATGAACAGAGTTGTTGTGGAGTGCATCAAATGGGCGAAACATAATAATTTTGATGTGGAAAGTGCGGTTAGATCCATGTTGTGGTTTTATCGCACAACCCCACATTCTCTTACCAAAATAGCACCATTTGTTTCTCTTAAAGAAAGAGTGCCTACTTCCACTCTTTATCCCGCTTGGTTATTAAGAACGGTTTCCAAAAAAGTGTTGTGTAGTGTAGACATCGATGCTTTGGAAACTTGTGTAAAAGAAGCCCAGGAAAAAATGTCTGACAGATACAATGTAAAGAAGTCTGCTAAAACTGTTGATTTGTCTCCTGGAGACATGGTCCGTATCAAAAACACCAGTTTTGTCAGTGAAGGTGGCAACACTTTTGGTGAACCTGTGTGTGTAGAATGAGTTTGTGGTGGTGCTGTTAGGGTGAAGGGTCGACATTGGTGGAATCTGGGAAAAGTGGTCAAAGTTAAAGCTGCAAATACAAGTTTCTCTGGATTGATGAATGTATCTGCTGAAATTTCTAATTCTGCTACAGGTCAGGGAAAATATTTTCTCCATCTATAGGTCATAATAATGTTTCTCATACTAATGCTTCGGCGAATGCTTCTTCAAACAATGTCTCTGTATATAAAATGTCAAATCTTGTAACAAGGAGATCGACACTTGTTACTCAGCTTCCTTGGAAGCTGCGTTGAGTTTTTCACACATTTTGTCTTCAACTTTATGTATAGCTGTGTTGAGTTCTTCACACAATTTTACTTCAACTTTAAGTATAAGGATGTTTGTTAAAATATATCTTCTTTTTCTTCTTTTCATAGTTTTGTTTATTTTTATTTGTTTTGTTTATTTTTTTCTTTCCATTGTCATTGCCTTTTGTCATCTATTTTTGTACTTATTTTGTTAAAAAAAAGGTGATATGTTGTGTTTAGATATGCTTGTTTGCATATCTCACAGAACCTTTAGTGTTGTTATGGGTCTGTTGGTATTCCATATTTCATCTGTGGGCAGTTGGTGCCTCTCAGGTGCTGTGAGAGGAGCGGTGGCTCGATGATCCCACAATAAATGCTACAGAACTACAAGCAGTGTCTTTATCCTCATTTATCAACCTGTAAGGCACAACACATACATTGCAGGTTCAGAACAGAGTTACAGTTGCCCTACCTGTCTTTGCCTGCGGATCCCTTACTACCATTCCCTGAAGATTCTATAAAGCCTAACTGTACCAAGTTTTGTGCAGTCAGCTATTATTGATTCACCAATCCTGCAGAAGGGGCCCAGATTCTATGCCCCAACTCTTTTTTTCCTTCGTCCTCTTGACTTATACACAGATGATTCTATATTATAAATAGCCAGCATCCTCGTCCGCCAGCTGGTGAAGGTTGGGGGGTCGCTGCTTATCCATTGGGAGGTGCTAAAAAACCCTATCTCTGATCTCACCCCCTTGTTTGTCTCTGTTATTCAATAATCCCAGGATTAAAAGTGCAGAGGTAATTGACACAGAGACCCCCAAAATTGTAAATAAGAAGGACTCGATATCGTTCAAGAAGACATCCATCCTAAGCCAGGAAAAACACATATGTATAGTATTGGCCACCTGTAAGCCACATCTGTTACATTTCCCCCCTCATTCTCCCCCATTTCGCTATCTTTGCTGGGGTGTAGTAAAGGTCAAAAACATACATAAAATGTTGGCTCCTTAGACTCCGAGTTAGCAGCATCTGATTCGCCAATTCCAGTGAATCCTCAATATTAATTGCTGCTTCTCCAAACCTATTCTCCCATTTTGCGTTCTGAGCTTCAATATCATCTGAGGAAGCTTCAAGCAGATTATGATAAATCTTCCCAATCCCGGACTTCCTCCGAATTATCTCCACCAGAGAAATGTTTCTAACTTCAAAGCTGGCCTGTTAACATTTGCTCCTAAGAAGCTCCGTATCTGCAAATACTTAAAAGATACTCTCTGACCCACCCCAAAGTCATCCTGCAGACTTTTGAACGATAAAAAATTAACCTTCCCTATAAAAACCGCCCAGAAGAATATTTCCATTCCCCCCCATCTAAAGGTGATTTGATCCTGGAAGATCGGAGGAAGAGTTACTGGAGCGTAGAGTGGGGTATACATAGTCAGATTTGGAATCTACAATTTTCGCCGCACCTCTCTCCATACCTTTTAAGCAGCTTTTAATATTTAAAATTTGGTCTTTTTGTTGTTGTAAGCTTTTATTCGACATATTTGGTCTTTTTATAATAACAGGGTTCCAGTATCCTGACCAGACATCCCTTGACTTTGTTCCCCAACCATAGTTCATATATGGTCGGTCTGGCCTCCGCTGAAATTTCAACCTTATCCCCCACTAACAAAAAAACAATATGTAAAATGCCGGAGCAACATCAGAAGTGAGTATCATGATGTCATCTGCGTATGCCAATGCTCTGAAATTGACATCATTGACCCTCACCAGCTTAATATTAACATTCAGCTCTAGCTTTGTAAAAAAAGGGTCAATATAAAGAGCAAAGAGCAGAGGAGAGCAAGGGCACCCCTGCCTACCGCCATGCTGATATCAAATGATTTTGAGTCCCGACCTTAGATATGGATTACAGCCTTTGGTGATAGGTACAATGCCTTGACAGCCTGAATAAATTCCCCACATATCTCCTTTCATTGTGGGACAGACCACAGAAACCACCAGGAGACCCTGTTTAATGCTTTCTCAGCATCCAACAGTGCGACCCCCAGTGGTGAGTCCGTGGCCTGAGCCCAGTCAAGAAGGGCTATGACACGGCATACATCATCTGTCGTATCCCTACCGGGGATAAACCTGTGTTGACGGATTGAAACTAAAGGAGTAATAACCTTACCCAGCCTGGTTGCAAGTACTTTTGAGTATATCTTATTATCATAATTTATAAGTGATATAGGCCTATATGACACTGGGCTTAGCTCTGGCTTCCCCTTCTTTTAAACACAATTATGGTTGTCCTCTGTCATGAATTGGGGATATATCCCTACTTGGCCTGCTGAATAATTACATCATATCTTGCCGCAAAGGCTGCAAGAATGCCCTATAAAACTCCAAGGGAACTTTATCAGGACCCATGGCTTTTCCTGGGGCTAGAAAAATTACTGTGGTTTCCAATTCTTCCCATGTTATTGGGGCTGTAAGAATAATTTTGGTCCTTTTTGACCTCACTCGTCTCTAAATCTTCCATAGTTTGGACCATTAGCGAGGCCCCTCCCTGGGTGTAAAGCTGCTTATAGTAGTCTCTAAATACCTTCAGTACTCCTACTGGGGTATCTTGAGCCTGATCTAAAGGGTCTTTCATTTTACAAATTCGTTTGGTCACTTCCGAATGTTGCAGCCGTTTTGCCAAGACCCGTCCAACATTTTCTCCAAATTCGTATAACTCTGACCTATGCTGCAAATATTTGGCTGCCACCTCCGCTCCAAAATATTGATGGATTTTAGATTTGGTGCTTGCGATTAACTGTTGGCAATCTTCTATATTTTGCCCCCCTCACTTTTCTCATGACCTCAAACTTTGCTACCTTTAACTGCTCAATCCATTATCGTATTTCCTCCTGTAGCGCTTCCTGTCGGGATATAGAAAAGCTCAAGTTCTCTCCTCGGACTCCTGCTTTGAAAGCATTGCAGACAGTAATTTCAGAGGCTGTGTTTCTATTAATGTCGAAGAATTTCATAATTCACTTGGCCATATGCTCACAATATAATTGATCGTGCAAAAGTCTCCTTTTAAAGGTACAGGGCCTTCGAGCTCTTGTAACGCCGCTTAATGGGATTTCAGTAACTAGGGGATTGAGATCTGATATAATCCTCAGGAAGCTCTCAATTTTGACTATTTCAGCCAATTGGCTAGGGATAAAAAATAGTCCAGTTGGACTTATTTGTTATGAGGGGCCAAATAAAAGGTAAAGCCTGAATCAGCTGCTCTGTGCTTACTCCAGATATCATCCAGCCCTAGTTCCCTCACCAATCCATGAGGAGCATTAACAACTTTGACTTACCTTCCCTGGTATAGCAGGTCAGCATTCAGATTGAAATTGCTATCTAATTGAATATTAAAATCACCGCAAAGTATCAGAGGGTGTGGCCATAAGACCAATTCTACACTTAGACATTTTAATATATCAGGATCATCTAAATTAGATCCATAAACAGAACAGATTGATATAGGGGTATTATTTATTGCTAAGTTATATTCTGCAATGACCCAACGTCCCAGCCATGCTTTGCTACAATTGCCACCCTTCTAGTTGAGTCCCTTACCGAGTACAAGCTATCAGATCAAAGCCCAAATCCCTCATCCACCATTGTTTACTCCAAGGTATATGGGTCTCCTGAAGACATACTAAATCGATCTGCATAAATTGAAGATTCTTAGCAAGCATGCCCCTTTTTATCTTATCACTGAGGACACAGATATTTAATGAACCAATATGAATTTTACCCATCATCCTTGTATTTGACATTCTTAATGTCAGAACTTTCCATATGGTATACCTGATTATAAACAAAAATAGAAATCATTTCATTTCTCCTTTGCTTTAAGATGTAATGACACATACAACAAAGAAAATCACCACACAAGTGCTTAACCCTCCCATCCTTCCCGCCCCCCAACCTAGAGCCGAGCTCCCCTCCCCTGCCCACACCACCCTTCGTAAGCGACTAGACCTTCCAGGTCTGGTGATGGAGTGGTAGCTCTCCCGCATTCCTGCCTCAACCACAATTCTACCATTGACTCTCAAAAGGAAAAAAAGAAAAAGGGAAATTTTCCAGCTAGAGAAGGAGAAAGAGAAAAAAGATCAGCACCACAATTGTCATTGATCCCCCCTTACATAGATAGTGTTTAATCAAGAGATTGTAAAAATTATTTAGACTGGATTTCTGATGAAACAAATGAGGAGTTTCTCTCCAAATTACCTTAAACCTGCCGGATTCAGTAAGAAAATCTGAGCCCCTTTATTTTGAAAAGGTTGAATCAACTGGCAGAGTCTCCAACGTGTTCCACTGTTGAATGGCAATAATCAGGCCTGACAAAAAAAGTATAACCATTTAAAGATCGCTATCGATCCAGGTGGGCTAGATCCTATAATGCCTGGCGTAAGATGGCTATGGGTTTACTCCCTGCTGTCGATAAAGGCCTTTTCTGCTTAAATGGAAACCTGTGTGCACGCTGCAACTCTTGAGCCCGATCCCAATTTTCTATCTCAGGGAGAGCCCCCTTGAGGAGATCAACCATGAATTTTAAAATGGCGGCCCCTTCCGGAATTCCCAAGACCCTCAAATTATTCAGTCTCATTCTATTTTCGAAATTCTCTAGTTTCCATCGAGTGTCTAACATTTGGTTATCCAAAGGCACTGTCATTGTTCTATGAGTTGAGGCTTCATTTTCCAGGGTATTCACTCTGCTCGCCACCTCATTCATTCTTTCCATAAACTCAGAGCAAGTTTTTGAGATCTTTCTGATGGTTCCCTGCATCTTCCTACAAGCTGTCTGAACTCTTTGACTCTCGATATGCATTTCCTCCCTATGGGCCATAATGCACTGGTATATGGATTCCAAAGAAACAGGCTCAGTTATTCCTGTAGTGTTATCTGGAACTGATATATTTCCTTCTAAAGCTCGGGAGATCGATTAATCCCAGAGAAGGCCACAATCCTTTATTTAATTTTTTTACTGCTTCTCTCAGGAGGAGCCCTCCCCATCTTGACTGTAGCAGTATCAGCCAGAACCTTATCTTACCCCCCATCTGAATCACTAGAGTCCAACGCATGGCCCTGGCCCTCTGAATCGGACCAATCTGAAATGTCTGAGAGGGAAATAAACTTATCTCCTTCTGTTTCATGCCCTGACTGGTAGCAGGTTTAGGTTCTACACCTGACCTCTCCACATCCATCTTGTTGATGGGACCGGTCATCTGGCACATGTTGGAACCCCCTGCTGAGGATAGGTCATCTTTATTCTGTTGTGTAGATGCAGCTGTAGTCTGTATTGCCCCCGTCCCCTTTCAGCTTCAAGGTTATATTGCTGTCTCACCTCAGCATCCGTGGGGGTCAGCTGACAATTCGCTTCAGGGAGCGTGCCATTGGTAGAGTGTAGATTGTCAATTGTATTGTCCAAGTCCTGTAAAGCAACATTTACCAGGATCGCGGGGGGGCATGCAACACTGGAGATTTAATAGCCATTTTTCCTGATTCTTTCTTAGCAGTGCACGTTTTTTTTTTTTAAAGGCCAGACCACGTTCCTTCAGGTTCAGGTGCTGATGCTGCAGTTCCTTCAGTTCCCTTTGTAGTGGAGCCCTCCGAGCAACTTTTACCAACTTTTGCCACCTTGGCTGGAGGCATTATCGGGGTGCCGGACAGAAGACCCCTCTACGAGTGTCAGTAATCCCACTCAGGAGGGATATCGTCGGTAAGCAAAGCGGCCCCAAGAACGACACACTTGATCTAAACGAGCCGAAAGTCTTCAGAAGATTCTCCCACCATGGTCTGCTCACTACGTGCAAGCGCTGGCTGTCCTCTGCAGCATACTATGAGGTGGGAGAGATGCAAAACATGGTTGCGGGAGGGGCCAAATGGGAGAGCTGCCAGCGGCTGCAATTACACCGCCACCATCTTGCTGCCTTAACATTGGGTATTCATTAACACATTTTTAAGCTGTAATTTCGGATTAGAAAGGAGATGCTACATCATGTTTCTTATCTTTGTAATGGTAATGATAACTCCTCTTTACTGGTAAAGTTGGGTTTAACATTATTGATTTAGAAATGCCACTTTAAGAAAATTAACATTTCTTTGCTCTTACTGTTCTGTGTGTCTGCAGCCTTTCTCCAATACACGTCTGGGGTGGGTGATAGCTACACTTTGTGCATTCCCTTTAGAAATCCAGAAACACAGGTAGGGTAGATGTGACAAAGAACTCATCTGCATTCATTTGCATTCTGATAACTCTTCCTGGGCATGAAAAGAGGGGGAGCTGACTCACCTGAATAGACAGTGTCATGCGTCCCACACAAAGGGCAGATTACCCCCTACTGATAGTCTAGAGCTAGGGATGGGAGGAAAGGGCATGTGTGCACTTCAAAGACCCTTCTTTGAAGACACCCCCACTTCAAAGGCACAACTGGGTATAAGTACTGGGGCTCTGATCCTACGAAGACAATGCACTACTGGACCTGTAAAGAACTCTGCCATGAGTAAAGACTGCTGTGCTACAACAATTGCCACTCTGCTTGACTGTTGCTCTGGAAGAACTGTGTTTCTGCTTTGCTATGCTGTCATGTTGCCTGCTGATCTCTGCCCTGCTGAGGACAAGGACTGGACCCATTTCACTTGAACCTAGAATGACTCCAACGGCTTGCGGGCTTATCCCCTGTTCTGAAGTCTCAGGGCCATCAAAGACTTCCTTCAACCCTGCAACAGCACCTGGACTCTGTCATATGTGAGTGCTGTCCTACCAAGTGGTGCCAATCCAGTTCTGGGCCCTTGCAACGTTACTTCTGCTGTGATCATCCTTCAAAACCGAAGCCTTGACGACTTTGTGCCGATTGGAATCGAGGTAAACACCCTTCGCTGCCAATGCGGCTGCTGCTGGACCACATTCACTTCAACAGGCTGCGAGGCTTTATGACGACGGATTGCACAGCTCAATGGCGATGCATCACCTGCATCATAAAGGGGTTCGTTGACTTAGCCTTCATCAACTACACAGATCAGAACCGGGGCATCACCTCTATTCACAAGATTAATGAATATGCCTCGCTTCCTCTGTTCTTGTATCAAGCCTTTCGTGTTGATGCTTCCTCCATCATATGTAGTTTTTCAGTGGAAACTGAGTGAGTCCTGCTGCCAGTGTGCCCTCTATCGCAGTCAGCCTGAACTTTGGATTTACCCCGGTTTAGAGGGACCATATGTCCCCGGTTGGCATTTTATAATATATAAAAATACATCATTTGATTTAATCTTTAATCTTGTTCTACCAATTGGATTTTTGTCCTTTTGCTTTTGGTTTACTCATAACATTATTGGCATCATTCTAACCCTTTGTGGAGCATTTTTGTGGTATTTTCAGTGTGTTATTGTGTGTGTGTGTGTGAGTTGCACAAATACTTTACACATTGCCTCTTTAGCTAAGCCTGACTCCTCTGTGCCAAGCTACCAAATGGTGAGCACAGTTTACCTTTTAGTGTGTATTCAACTTACCTTGACTAGAGTAGTGCCTCCTACTTGTACAGGGTGTATACTCTGACAGCATGAATCCCTGTTTCTAACAGCAAGTCATCTGGAAATACAAGTCTTTCACCTGCAAAAACACAAATGTCATCTTCTCTTTTAACACAACCTGATCCGACCCAACCCTGCTGTTCTGCCTTGGGAAGTTCCTACTGCAAACTTTTCACTTCCTCCCAAGTGTCAGCTTTTGTTAACAAAAGGTTGTAATTAATCTCATCTTCAGATTCATTTACATATTCTCCATTAAATGTTCAGGACCCATGAGCACAATATTGCACAACCACATGAGTGTATCGCTTGCCAACTGTTACATAGTCCTCTCTACTTCTATGGCCCAAACACATTACAACAGCAATTTTGGTAGGCAGTTGCACTGCCGCCAACAATCTCATGACATGTTCTCCTTTCCAGATGGGGGTCCTAATGATGTCATGATTCCTTTCTGTGAATTAATTGTCTGAAGTCATGAACTTTACACATCTCATACTGACTATCAGTATACATTGTCATCAGTCTAAGCTGTTAGACACTTTTGGGTCTACGTTAGATCAAAACTCTAGCTTTAATACTAATAAAGTTAGATTTTAGGTCTAATCTTAGAATTTTGGTCTAAGTTCACCGTTGAAATGAAATGAAAAAGTAACTTATATTGTGCAACTAAAACCCGAAGGCATCAAGGCGCCTATCAAAAATAAATTCAAAGAGGCAGAACAAAACTACAGATAGGCTTTAGCAAATAGCCGAGTCTTCAGGGCCTTTCTGAAGGACTGCATAGTGGGGAGGGACTTAATTTCAACAGGTAAAGCGTTCCACATTTTCAGGGCTAGGCTAGAGAAAGCTCTGCCACCCCATTTGGCTCTGCGGACGCGGGGTACAGATAGCAGAGATTTATTAGTTGAACGCAAATTTCTGGAGGGGGTGTAAGGAACCAAAAGGTCTCTTATCCCACCTGACCTATTTCTTGCTAAGGCCCCATAGGTCAGACACATTATTTTAAAGGAAATCCTGTCCTCAATCGGGAGCCAGTGTAGAGATTTCCTTGCAGAGGTGGCTGACGCACGTTTGGGTAGGTCTAACACGAACTTGGCCGCAGCATTCTGGACCATTTGTAAGTGCTGAAGCAGCCCCTTGTTGAGTCCTGCATACAGCGCATTACAATAATCAAGTCGGGAGCCTATGAGTGCGACCACGACTTGCTTTCTCGCCTGCTGAGATAGATAGTGCTTAATCTTCCTCAAGATGTAAATTAAGCCCCAGCAGATAGAGATTGTTCTATTCACCTGCTGACGCATACTGAGGGTAGGGTCGATCAGGATTCCCAGATTTTTAGCTAAGGCAGCAGGTAGCGGGCATGCTCCCAATGATGCGGGCCACCAATTTGCCGACCAAATGTCCTCCTTTCCTCCAAACACCAGGATCTCCGTCTTCTCACCATTTAATTTCAATTAATTGCAAATCATCCATTGGGCGACTGCCTCCATACAGAGTCTAAAATTGGAGGCAGCCGAGCTGACAGGCAGGGTGAAAGAGACCAAGATCTGGGTATCGTCCGCATAGGAGACTACCTCCATCCCAAAAGATCTAATAAGTCTGGCAAGTGGTGTCACATAGATGTTAAAAAGGGTCGGACTTAGTGCCGACCCCTGCGGGACCCCACAATGCACAGGCAGGGATGGAGATAGAAATTCCCTCAGCTTTACTCTCTGTTCCCTCTGGTCAAGAACGGAGGTCAGCAAACTAAGTGGGGACCCCTCTACCCCAATCTCCCTCAGACGAGATGTTAACACCAAGGGAGAGAGGGTATCAAACGCAGCCGTAAAATCTAACAGGATGAGGAGGGTGGTCTGGCCCCCATCAACTCGGGTGCGGATGTTGTCCAACACTATGGTAAGGGCCGACTCGGTGCTGTGCCCCCTCCTAAATCCATGCTGCGAATGATCCAAATGACCAGAGTTTTCCAGAAAGACTGCAAGATGCTGGTTGAGATGGGTTTCCAGCATCTTAGCAGGAGCGGGGAGCAGCGAAATAGGACGAAAGTTTTTAAGAACCCCTGGGTCCAGTGTTGGCTTCTTAAGCAATGGCTTTACTACTGCCCTCTTCCATTGCGAGGGGAAAATACCATCCCTCATTGCCCTATTCATGATATCCAAGAGGGGAGGCAAAAAGGTCTCCTTGCACTGTTTATGGAGGTTAAGAGGGCAGGGATCCAAAGGGGAGCCCGACCTGGCCTTATTTAGGAGGTTTCACCGTTGTGAATCGTGCCCACTGTGTGAGTCTAGGAGGTGGCTTCATCTTGTACAATACCCTTCTCAGATTTTCAATACTTCCCAAATTAAATGTGCCATAGCATGGAAACATCAAAGCACCTTCCTTTTTGGTGCTCTTATTCCATTGACTTAGCCAAATGCACATGTGGAGCTCTACATTTATTGGCAAATGATCACCTGCTGTGCCATCTGACTGCACCTCTTCTCATTCCAGAACAGGGACTCTCACATCTCTCCTGGTCAAATCTTTGATAGCCATTTCCTTTTTCAACAATAATATCAATAATCACAAACAGAATTTTAGTTTCAGACCAAAAAAGAATTTTTTTAACAACAATTCTAGTTCTGCGTCAACAACCAATCTCAGAGAGGCTACCTAAGATGTAATCAACCAATAACAGTGCAGCACTAACGCCAGCCATACAGTCTCCGCGTGGCACCTTATGACATACTCCTCACTTCTTGCAACGGGTCACTCTCCTTTATATTTTTTTATGAGCGCACCCTTTTCTCAACACTAAGCGAGCATAAGCAACAAAACACTAAGCAATTTCATCATATTGTCTGCTCCACTAAATAATTCAAAGTATTAAATTACACAAGAAGTGGTCAGGAGTGACACTTTTTCACCTACTCAGTCACATACTTGAATGAAACCTCAACCAGGGGAGAATCACCTGGATTAATGCTGCTTCTCCTTTGCGCAACAGGATCCACCACACTAATCACAACTTACTCTCAAAGAAAGTTATATGTCACTATCTCAATTGTGCAGCCGATGGGACTTCACGACTAACACCACAAAGCTTAGCAGTCAAATTACAACACAGTGTATTCACCCTTATCCTAGGATCTTAGGCTATATCCAGCCCGACAACTTCAACTGCTCACCATTAAGCACATTCACATCTATACAACAACTAAAGCATCATGACATCGCATTGCACAATTTTCACAAAATGCTGCAAGCTTGACATACACAAATACAATGTGCAACCGCAATGATGTTCACTCCTCCACTATTACAACTCTTTTCTGAACCGCTGGAACTCTGCTGATCCTACGAACTGAGACATAGGCTTTAAGGGCTAGGATTGGGTTTGGGCAAGTCTAGATTTTCTGCAGGGGCATTCTAACTCTTTTTTTGCTTCAGTAACCAACTGTTCGATATTGCTACCATCTGACAGTGTGCTGGTACTTACACCTTAATCTCTTAAGACGTTGTCAAAGATTTTTCCCCATTGGTTGTATGGACCTTTGTTGGTTGACGTGAAGCGCTGTAACGGAAGATAAAATTAAATTCAGCAAGCGCTCTCATGCCTAGATGGTAGTATACTCTTATACGATCTTACAAACGGCGGCTTACTTGAACATAGCGTACTCTATATATTTGAAAAGGAAACTGCTAGCAATACGTCTTGGGTCACTAACAACTAATGTTGACGAACCAATCTGGAAATATAGTGACCCGACATCATGCACTCTATGTGGTGCTCTGAAGCAGGATTTTGTCTATCTGATCTGTATATGTCCCGTTTAAAAATTAAATTGTCTTCTATTGCTAAAAAATCCTTTTAATGCTAGGGGCATACACACTTGTAGATCTGCAGTACTAAGTGTCTTGATCCAAATGACCCGCAACTTAACTGTAAATTGGTAAATGTTTTCCTTTTATATAAGAAATTGAATTGAATTGCTATTTTAAATGGCATTTTATCAAAGAGAAGAATATTCTTGATGAACTGTTTAATGCTGTCTTATCTACTTGTAATTGGTTCTCTGGCGGACCACCTGCAAATCTAACATGTATATAACATTGCTGACAATACTGTCTTGATATGATTTTATCAAAAGCCGTAACCCTTATTAATGGCAATTAATGATTTTAATATGTATATTATATTTTTCCCTAGGGGTTGTTTAATTTTTATCAAAATCGTTATGGTTTTAGTTAACTTAAACAATAAAGAATTTCACTGTAAGGGAGAAGACACAACAATACATTTCTAACTTGTAACACCAATATGGCTGCAAAATAAGGACCAAGAATCATCAATTATGGCTTAAGGGTTTTATTTCGAATTACCAATAAATCCAGTATATAAGCAAACACAGAATAAGTTCAGTAGGTACAGCAATACAGCAGATAAGCTGAAACATCTCAGTAAGAAAAGCCACAATAGAATGAGATACAAAATTGTGATGCCACACCAATAAAAATTCAAATTAAAGCAGACAGGTGTTCCATAAAGAAACTTCCCTTCTCTCTTCTAAACACGAATTAGGTACCGGGATGTCTACCTAGTGTTTCTATTTCAGGAGCATAGAAGGTGTCAGTAGACGTCTTGGGAAAAAGAAATGTGTTTAGCATGCAGCTTCACACTTGCAAGAACTAGGCATACAGAGAGGTTTGTACCTCTTAAAGTCTAAAGGGAATCTCTCTTCTCTAACTGTGTGAACACCAATTACTGTAAAAGGAGATTCAGAAACATCCTTATCTCCTTTACACCACGAGGACCCAACCAAATCATTACTCAAGAGAGCATCCGCAACATGCCTTCAGTTTCCCAACGCTTCAAAACTTGAACTGTAGTTCTCAACCTTGGACATTTCTCCGTCCTGGTACATGATGAACAGAAGGCCTTTTTCGACCAATAATTCTCCACGTTCACTGCCAAGTTCTTCCATCCAGGCCACACTCTCAGCAGTCTAATACCAACAATAAGCCTTTCTCTAATTAGAGAGATTCATGATAATTTACCTGCCAAGAAAGAAAGACCATGCTGGCAAGACAAAATGCATTTCAATTGAGTTCTCTAGTCAATTTAAATTAGATGAGCATTTAATATCAATTCGAATACATGATGATTCATGCACATGTGGAACTTGAAGAATAAGTGTAAAACATGAATAAAAGAATATATGATTACATGTTTCAACTAGTTAGTAGTGTACACATGTATAAATCTCTTATCAATACAATGGATTCAATCCATTAATACATTTAACTGCTTCACAGATGTTCATGAAGTTAAGGCTCACAGTGAATGTAAAGTCAGTCTATTTACATATTTGCGATGTAGAAGGGTGGAGCCTTACCTGCGCTGCTCTATACGCTTGTCCAGCTATTGCACAATCTTTTTCAGACTTCATCTGTAAAATATCCACTCAGCTATTGTTGCATGAGCAATTACCATAAAAATGTTGACTTATGTGAAGTAGGTTTATCAATGTTCATTAACGTGGATTGTTTACATTACAGGAGCTGGAAAATGGGATCCTGTGCCCAGTCTTGTAATGTTTTTCAATGCTTTCTTGTTGTCACCTTAAATAATATTCTCCTTTTCTCGTAGGCCTAACACATGGGAGTTACGCATTCAGGAACTCTGCAATTGAAAATTTCTTGGCAAAAGTGTGATTATATCATAGCTGGTTTGGGTTTTGTGTTTGATTTTGACTAAGTGCTATTTTAAGGTTGTATGTCTGAATACCATAGGCAGAACAAGCGTTTCAACTATTTTCTTTTTTTTTTTTTTTCTTAATCCTCATTTGCCGTCTTCTTCTCTCTAATCCACCTCTGGGCTGTTATTATCTCTTGTGCTGGATTTAGAGTAATAGGGCATAGACACCACATATTCTGGGCCTGGCATTCCTCTAAGCTATCCTTCTTCCCAGCCTGACCCAAGATGTGTGTCCTCCACCAACTCTCTTTATCGTACTGGGGTAGTTACAAGTTCCAGCGAGACAGGCATGGGCTTAATCATTGGACTTTAACATAAAATTAATTTTAACCAAACTTTTGCAGGAAGGGTAACCAGAATCCTCTGTTTCTTTTAGAGGGATCTAGCATATCAAGCTTTGCCATGTACCTCATGGCTAAAACCCAATCTAATAAAGTGGGACTAAGTGGTGAGACCCACAATTTACATAACTCTCGGCGTGCCAGCAACATAGCGTAAAAAATAAGTCTGACATTATTATTCAAAAAATTATTTTGTAAATCCATTCTCCCAGTAATAATTAATTCAGGGCTTACCTCAATGGGTTGATTCAAAGTTTTGGAGAGGGAATTACTCACGTCTAACCAGAAATTCTTGATAATTGGGCAAGATACGAACATGTGTAAGTCATCAACATTTGGAGCTTTGCATTTTGGACATCCAACAATCCCTCCATCCTTGAATTTAGAAAGCCTGTATGGAGACCAGTATGCCCTGTGGATGGTAAACAAGAGATTTCGCCTCAGATTTGCCGGTTTAACAATTTTATATAGCATGCACATAGTTACTTGCCATTGGTCTTCTGTGGCGATCCTTGGCAAGCTTTCCTTCCACAGGGTCTCTGGCAAATCAAATGTTCCATCCTCCAAGTCTAGTATTCGCCAATACCAGAAAGCTACTTCCTTCTCAAATGCCCCCGTCTCCAGCTTTGACTCAAACTCATTTTCCACTCCAATCTTTACTTCCAATTGGCTCGCCCAGCTTTGAATCTGTAAGTACTTATATTTAGAAAAAACTGAGCCCCACTTTTGTCGGCAACTATCCCAAGGAATTAAATTGCCATCTTGAAACAAGTCCTTCCACCTTTGCAGATCAGGTTCCTTTTTCAAACTTAAAGCAAGCAGATCTTGTGTCCAAGAGGGGGCTCCAGGAGAATCCCATATCGGAGCGCTATGGCTAAAATACGAGAGATTAGATACTTTTCTAATCTTATACCATGTCTCCGCAAGGTCTCTCAGCGTCTTGAGTTTCACCTTTTTAAAAAACTTAGGGTCTCCAAACTTATACAAAAAACCAAACTCATGATAACCTGATCTCTTCAGCATTATCGCAAAAAGGCCTCCAATCTGAGAGTTAACAGGGGTACCCAACAGCATCCTGCAATTTTTTAAACAGAAAGCCCATGCATACATTCGTATGTCTGAAGCCGCCAGTCCTCCTTTTTCAACTTTCCTCCTGATTTTCCTCCACGAAACTCGAGAGGATTTTGATGCCCATATAAATGATGTTATCATACTTTGTAACTTCGCCAGCCATTCCTTTTTGAAGCCCAGCGGAATAGTCTCGAATAAAAAGGTAATCTTAGGTACAATCACCATCTTAACAAGATTAGATCTTCCATATATTGACAGGGGTAAATTCATCCAACCTTTTAACGTCTCGCCAACCTCTTTCCTCACCCTATCGTAATTAGTTTTGGCCATATCTTCGATTTTCTGAGTAATCCTAACTCCCAGGTACCTCATCTCTTTTGTTGTTTTAACATCTTCAGTATCAAGGTTCCAAGTCATTATTTCAGTTTTGTCTTGATTTAACTGATATCCAGAAATCCTACCAAACTCCTTTGTCGTATTCACTAAATTTTCCAAGGTTCCAGCTAAATCAGTAGAATAAACAATAATGTCGTCCGCATAAAGTCCAAGTTTCTTGGACCAATCCATCACAACAAAGGGAGGTATCTCTGCTGAAGCTCTAATTTTGCATGCAAGAGGCTCTATATATATGTTAAAGAGCAGCGGTGACAAGGGGCATCCTTGTCGGGTGCCCCGCATTACTCTGATAGGAAGTGTGAGGGTTCCATTTACTAGTACTCTTGATGTAGGTGCATGATACAGAGAAAAAATAGATTGTGTGAACTTATCCCCTAAATTAAGATGGTGCAAAAGGGATTTTAAATATACAAAATTGACTCGATCAAAAGCCTTGGCAGCATCTAGCGCAATGACTGCCAAGGGATAATCATATTTAGAGGCTACATCAATCATACCTATCAGTGAAAAAGTAAGATCTTTTAAGTACCTCTTCTTAATAAAACCTCTTTGATCTTCATGAATCAATTTATGAATGACTTTGCCTAGCCTATCAGCTAAGATTTTGGAAAAAAATTTGTAGTCGCAATTCAAAAGTGAAATCGGCCTATATGCATCCATACTTTTTGGAGATTTGCCTGGTTTTAATATTAAAACAATAGTAGCTTCGTTCCATGAGCTTGGAATTGCCACTTCTCCTCTAAAGATTTTATTATACAAAAGACACAAAGTGGGTGCCACCGTATCTCCCAAAGCTTTATAAACCTCCACAGGTAGACCGTCTGGTCCAGGTGCTTTCCCTCTTTTGTCTTCCTTGATAACTTTCATCAACTCTTCCTGGGTTATTTCCCTATTTAATTCCAACATATCCTCATTTGCAAGCGGTGGGATTAGGGGCAGCCAGGAATCAATCTCAAGCTGATCTGGACAGAGATCCTCTGTATAAACATCTGCAAAGTATTGCTGAAACGCTTCTACAATCTGTTTATTTTCTGCAATAACTTGATCTGTCCCTGGTTTCTTGATCTCCTTAATTTGATTCCGTATAGCATCTTTCTTGGCTTTCCACGCTAGTAGCTTACCACATCCCTCTCCATATGAAAAATGTGCCAACTGACTGGCCTCCCATCTCTCCTTAACTCTTTGAGTGAGTGTTGCAGTAAGTTGAATTCTTAAATCTAAAAGTTTTTTCTCGCATGACCCATCTAGGATGGTAACTCCCTGCGAAATTCTAATAAGTTCGGCCTCTCGGATCTCTTTTTCTAGATTAGAAACTTGACTATAATATGCTCTACGTTTTTTTGCACCTAGAGCTCCCATTCTACCTCTCATAAAAGCTTTGCATGTTTCCCACACTATGTCTTCCCTAGCCGATCCCAGGTTAATCTCCAAAAAAGTTTGTGTCTCTTCTTTAAGAGTCTCTAAGATTTCAGAATCCGCTAAAATTGTGCGATCTAATCTCCAAACCGGGGTCGTGTCTTCTGGTTTCAGGCTTAAATTTAGACCTACAGCAGAATGATCTGATAAATGTGCCCCTATATGTTCTACACTGATAACTTGGTCTTTGATCCTAATATCTGTCAGGAAAAAATCAATCCTTGAACTATGTTTATATTTCTTATTATAGAACGTGTATCCTAGCTGATTTGCTGCTTTAAGTCGCCAAATATCACACAGCCCTAATTGAGCCATAAGCGACTTCACTTTAGCAGTCATTTTACTGTTCACTATTGCCCTAGGATTACCAGTTCTATCCAGCTTAGCATCTAATACTGTGTTAAAATCTCCTGCCATGACAATTTTACCTGAGAAGTCCAATAGTTCAACTTCTATTTTCTCTAAGATTGTCGGATCGTCAATATTTGGGCCATAGTAACCGACTACTACTAGTATTTCTCCCGGCAATCGTAACTTACATATCACCCATCTCCCTCTACTGTCTACTAAACTGTTTTCAACTACTATATCAGAACCTCTTCTAATTAGAATAGCCACTCCCTTTGTAACCAAGTCTTGTGATGTGTAGATAGCCTTCCCAATCCATTTTTGAGTAGTGAATATATCCTTACATTCCTTTTGTGTTAAGTGTGTTTCCTGCAAAATAATGATCTGTGCTGGCGAATCTTCTAAGTATTTCAAAATTAGTATTCTCCTTGATTTGACTCGGAGCCCGTTAACATTCCAAGTGAGGAACTTTAGCTCCTTTTTATTAGCCCTGCTCATGATATTTATCATATAGTGACAAGATTTCCCTACTGATTAGGACGCAGCAAGATAGCTCATGAGGAATATTTTCTTTTTTTCTCCCTGACCCTGTTCCCTCCCCTCCCCTCCCCACACTCTCAATTCCCTCCCCGGAAAACCCAACCATTACTCCCATGGCCCAGGCCAGTGGACGTCTCAGTGGTGATGTCACTTTTTAAATATATATATATTTTTTTTAATTTTTTTTCTTTTTTTTTTTGGTCAGGTTTCTGTTTCTAAGCTATTTACTATGCTACTTGGGTAACATCCAAAAAAGCATCAACTTCCTCGACTGTACGAAATGTATACATTTTGTTGTGCCACATAACTTTTAGGAAGGCGGGAAATTTTAACTGAGCTGTGGCTCCTACCTCCCTTAAGGGTGTCAGACGTTTTCCCATCTCCCATTGCCTATTAGCTGTTGCTGGAGATAGATCCGACCTAATATCCACTGATACTCCATCTATCAAGATAGACTTTTTCTTTAAAGCAAGTTGCAAAATTTTTTCCTTCAATGAGTATGTTGCAAAGTTAATTAGAATTTTTCTTGGCTTAACCCGATCTGGATTTAGCCTGAAGGGGTCACGATGTACTCGTTGAATGTCACGAGCCAACCACTCCTCAGTTTCATCTAATGACAACTCTTTCTTTAACATTTGCACAACAAAAGTCTTTATGTCTGTTCCCTCTTTCCCTTCTGGAAGTTTAAGAATTTTTAGGTTGTTTCGCCTTTGCATGTTTTCCAATCTTTCTACCCTCTCATCTAATTCTCTATCCTGAGAGTATAATGTCTCTATCTCCTTGCGGTTGTCCAACACTCTTCCGTGCACCATTTTTATCTCAGATTCCATCTGGCTTGTACGTATAGTCAATTTGTCGATCTTGTCCTCTAACAAAGTGCATGTAGCGCTAATACGCTCTTGATTTTTTTTAGAGGCTTCAAACCCTAAATGAATGTCTTGCTCCAGTTTTCTTAAAAGTTCTATTACGGACAGATCTGCTGAGGCATACTTCTCATGCTGTGTGGGACTGATTTCCTCTGGAGGACTTTTTTCCCCATTAACTGACAATTCATCTCTTTTTATAGATATATCAATTGCTTCATTCTCTTGGAATTCAGTAGGAACCACAGTTGGACACCCCACTGCTGATTCTGATGTGTTAGTTTGAAGTATCTGTTTAGTGAGGGACTGTGCTGAGTGTGTATCAAGGCTAACAGCCATTTCTACCTCCATCTCTGTGTTTAGAACCTGAAAAGGATTAGGGGATAAGAGGGTTGACCAATCCTGATCAGCCGTCTCTACTACCTTTTCAACCCTAAGATGGGGTTGGAGCTGGGGGGAGGAACCCGGTTTCAAAACCAAAACCTTAGGGACAGGTTTAAAGTAAGAACTAAGTGAGGGGGTTATAGAGGTCTTTAATCCAGCCTTTTCTTTTTTTTGTCTCTTTCTTCTCTCTTTCTTTGAGGGTGAAAACGTAGGGTTAGACAATATCTCTGTTTTTGCCGCCTCGTTTTTATGACCCTTCTTGCACTCGACTGAAGAAGAGAATGGACCTCCTTGTAAATTATCAGAATTATCAGAATTGCTCCCTTCCAACAGACCACCCTGCCTCCCTGGTCTGTTACTCCTCAACTGGTATCTAGTTATTTTCCTTCCCACTATCAGCCCCCTGCTTACTTGCTCCACGCTTAATTGCTCCACGCCAAGATCTGCTCCTTCGGTCCGATTACTGCCACACAGCTGCGAAGGGCTAGACGTAAGTGTCTCCACTCCTTGACCCCTGCCGCCACTGGTCGGTGTTCCAATTTTTGCCAGCACTCTTCTCCCTCTGCTAACTCCAGACGCTGCTCTCTGCCAGCTCCCCACCGGTAAATGTCGTGACTCCGCCCCCTCACTCTCAGCGGATTGTAGAGATGAGCCCTCCGCCATCCGTTTTGAATCGACTGAATCGAGCCGACAGACGGCCTCCAAGATAGACCGGTAGCTCGCCGTGGTGTCCGCTAAAAGTTGCCCTCCACTTCAGGTATGGGTTTCTTTCTCCCGCTATGCCGCCATTAACTTCAGCTTACGGCTGCAAGCCGAGATTGCTGCTCTGCTCCGCTGCTCTCTAAAGCGTAGCTTTCATCTCTCAATGCCGCTGTCACCCCACAGGTCCTCGCTCTCTGCTCTACGCTCTGTGTGAAAAAACTGTAGAAACCGCCAAAACCACTCGGCAGCAGTACTGCACAGAGCCTGACATCACCACTCCTCGGACGTCCGCGACCCGCTTCCTAGCCGGCCGCCATGTTTTCCCCCGACTCAATTATCCACACAGCGTTTCAACTATTGTCCCATTCGGTGTAAATTATTTCTATTAACTCCAGCAGGGCAACCTTTTTGTAAACGATATTTTGATCTCCATATTGTCAGAAAATAACATTCTGGTACCATTCTCTATTTTAAGCTAGATAACGATGTGTCTGCCACTTGTGAATGCATTTTATTGAATTATGATGCCTTAGCAAACAATAAATGGGATCTATGTGATCTATGCATTCATCAGGGGACATTCTAGAACCAGAATAGCGGATTGACGTGCTGTGTTATGTGACCGTAATGGTGCTAGCTGCTACACAGACATGCTCTCGTATGAACTCAGTCGCATAACAGACTTTGGGTCTGATTTACAACTGAGAGGCATTGAAAAAGCCTCTGATTTGTGGAGCGTACTAAGGGCCAGATGTATCAAGATTCCGTTTTGCGAATCCTAAATAGCAATTTTTTGCGAATCGCTATTTAGAATTCGCAAACCGGTATGTATGTACAAAATCGCTATTTTTTAGCGATTCCTTATTATTCCTTATTTGCGAATTCGCAATTTGCGAATTCGCAAATAAAGAATAATTTCCAATGCATTCCTATGGGCCAGGAGGCCCATAGGAATGATAGTGCAATAATTCTCAAATTGCGAATTCGCAATTTGCTAATCGCAATTTGAGAATTATTTCAAGGGTGCAGGGGTGTCTCAAAGACACCCTGCTGCACCCCTGAAATCTACATGTGTGTGCATGTGGCACACATACATGCCCTATGGGCATGTATGTTTGTCACATGCCACCCTCACAAATGCCAAATAGGGCATTTTTAAAAGAAATCGCAAATTACCACCAACTACCAGTTGGTGGTAAATTGCGATTTCTTAACACAAAATCGCAATTTAAAAATGTTTCATACATATCATTTAAGGAATCGCAAAATTTGCGATTCCTTAAATGCTATGGCAAAATAAGGAATCGCAAATTATTGCGATTCCTTAAATTGCGATTTTTTCATACATAAGAAAAAATGCAAAAAGGCCGTTTGCGAGTCGCAAACGCCGAAATTCTGAGAATTTCTGCCTTTGCGAGTCGCAAAAGCATTGATACATCGGGCCCTAAATCTTGTATTGCAGAATTCTACTATGATGGAGAAAGCACCATCACAGTGCAGGTAACAAACAGTTAAAGATGCTAGGGTGCTTTTGTAAGAGAATGCACAACTGAGAAGTAATTGAGGCACTCTACAATGGCAAACTGACAGGCTGCAAAAGGTTGAAATAGCCTCCTAAAACCAAGGTGTTTTTCTTTTCTTTACTGTGGTTTTGCTAAGCAACAGGCACTCCAAGTTGGTTCAGACTTGACCTAGGGCCACTTAAAGACTTCAGATGTAATTGTTTTTAATCCACTTTCAATAAAAAATGGAGAGACACTCGTAGGACGAGTCAAGTCCTTGTCAGGCAAAACTGCCTTACAGTTCAAAAGGTTTCGTTTCTTTTTCGAACTCTCATTTACTTCTAACAAAAATAGTCGTCCAAAGCCCACACTTTTCAAAATTAAATCTTCACCCCCGGCCTGGGCTTAAAGTAGACAAACCACCTACATAGATAATGAATAACGCTGCAATTACCGTGTGAAGCGCCTGAGTGCACTGCTCTGTTTCCATATGATGCGTGAAGAGATATACATATCAGTCAAGAAAGCTGTAAATAGTAATACTTGTAATTACTACAATTGCTGTGCATTTACACCACGTGTCTGGTATCAAGGCGCTGAAAACAGCGGTTAATTATTAGCTAACATTCGCTGAGAAAGGACCCCATTACCTTGAGGTTACACACTGGTTGATCTCTACAATTCGTGCGCCAGCCCACTGAGCTAGCCTACCAGCATGAGCACAGGTTGTTCAAATGCTCCACTTGCTGCAATAGTGTCATGCCTCAGATAATGTGTGTCATTTTATAGGATGATTTAATGCCTTCTGAATCATTGATTCTAAATCAAAACTGACTCAAGCGAGTGGTATACATTGGCCTTTTATTGAAATTAAGGCGAATGGCCAACAATTTGAGATAGGACACCAAAGCCTCCTATATTTGATTTTACTAGTGGAATTGGTAGGAATTGCTAACACCGGTGACCTATCTTTGATCTGTTGAGTTAACCGTTTTGTGATATGACCAGGATAAACTCGTTGCTCATTTGACAGAACTCGGTACTTTTTAAACCATAATAATTCGTATTTTTATATATTGATTAGTTCTGCAGCATTTGCAATTTCTGTATTCTTTTAACACTGGGGGGCAGATTTACAAGCTCCTTGCGCCACTTTTGCGTCACTTTTCCCATGTTAAAAGTGACGCAAAAGTGGCGCAAGGAGCTTGTAAATCTGCCCCTGGGTGTTTCTGTTACGTACTGCAATGGCACTCAATGTACCTTCTTCGGAAAGATGAAAGGCCGAGTTAGTCTTGCTGTGTTTAAAATGTGTGACCTGCGGATGGCACATAGGTGTCAGCAGCCTGTGATTGACTCACGTAGCCATGTTATCTTCATACAATTGGATAACAAAGCAAATATTGCCAAAGTTATGCATTAATACTTCATTATTCACTTTGATGATTTGCAAAGACATAATTTTAAAATTGTGCTCCTAACTTCATGTGCACGAGTTCGGCCTGGTGCGAAATAGTGCCATTTTACATGTACACAGTTCCGTTCTAAAGTTGCCTTCACGTTTCAAAATGACTTTTGACACACATTTGCATTTGTGATACGGAGAGCTTCGTGAGAACACTTTTACACTGCCTGGGCATTGTGACCAGGGCCCTCACGTGTGTTGCACAAATGGGTTTGCTATTACACCCATATGGCAAAACAGCCATCTGTGGAATACAAACAAAGGCAGCCTGATCACAATCTCCACCCAAGGCAAGGATGCCTTTTTCTTTATATAACCTTTTGTTTCCCAAGTATAATCAGAGGAGACACTTCTGCTGACTTCGAGGGGTCCCTGCATGCTGAAGCTTTCTCCCATCAGCTGACTGACATCTCTGTAAAGGGTGTTCAGTTCGTAACCAAGACAGGGTCCCACATTCTTACCCACCAGGTAAAGGAGTTGGATCATCCAGAAAGGAGCTTCTTGGCTGACCATACATTTAAACCTGAGACCGTTTTCAATGTAGGAGTACGCTAGACTGTCATAATACTGAAATTGAATGCATATATAATTTGTCTCCGCAAGATGGTGGAACTCTTTGTTTTATTCACTGTCTTGAGACACATTATAACTTTTGTCTGCTCCTATCTATTGATCATTGCAGAACATATTTTCTATACAAGAATCACTTCAGTTCAATAAATATTGAAAAACATTCCTTTGTGTATTCTTTGCATATTTCTCTAAGCGAAAGAGGGCACAAGTGTCAGAGTTAAAGGTTCTTGGTCTTTAACCATGGTTCCCGAGGGAAACGAGCTGTCATGTTCTGTAGCTGCCAGAACTGTTCGCTCCCTGTTTAGAGGGGCTTATAGTGGCACTGTAAGCTAGCTGGTCCAATGGAAGACATACCATGTGGGGGTGCATGGAATCAGTCAGCACCATCCTTAGTTAATTTTGTTCACAAACATGCAGTTCCTACTGATCAGTGGAAACTACTCAACACTAAATCAAGTATTTGCGTTAATATGTTACAACTCCTTGCAGCTTGCCCAATTAAGCTAGATGTTAGCCATGTATTTTGCACACCGCATGCTAAAAAACAATATTGAATCTTTGTTAGAGTTAATATTTATTGACATCTCATGGCAGTAATCTTTTAATTTGGTGTTGGGCATGATCTTTCGATTTTACTAATATCATATTGTTTTAATATATTTACTAATAGGAGCTTTCAGCTAGCCAGGCCTCTTCATCAATTGGTCTGTTGATGTTATTCACATTTTTGTTCCCCCCACTAGAACACACACCATGGGGCAGTGGGTCAGCCAAGTTCAGCTATTGGCTAACTTTGCTGTGAGTGACAACATTCTGCCCGATTACAAGGAGAACATCCACTATGAAAGAAGTTGAAATCAATGAAGGGAACTTATATTTAAAGTGTACATTTTGGGACTATAAAATAGTTTTTCTTTCTTTCAATTATTTTTAAATTGTTGAGGGTCCAGCAGTTTCCACAACAATAATGTTCCAAACAACCATGGCAAAATATACAAGCAGTGATAAAGTCAAAATGCTGATGGTCAACACTAGATAGCTTGACTTTGCCATTGCTTGTTCCATTGGCAATATAGCGATACAACTTTGAAGGTAAAGTTAGCCAAGGAGGTCCCGGCTTAGAAGAGGAGTCTCCAATGTCGGTCGTGTGGTGCAGATTCTATGTCAGAATTTCAGGCTAACCTCGCACAGTGTAAACTTCATACAGATAATTTGGGATAGATTTTGGACCCATGCTGGATACTACTAATTTTGAGGGACAACTATTATGTTGGTACTTGCCAACGTCATCTATCATTTTTCAAACTGAAGCATCTTTGATCTGCCTTTGACGCAATCTAACTAGCATTGTGTGAAGCTGCAAAAATTCAGGGATAGCAATTTAAACAAAAATGTAGATAGGTATTTAACAAGTGTGGTTAGCTGTTGATTAAAAATCCACAAGGGCCAACTCAGGTGACTTGGTTTGCATCCATCCTAAGCTTGGTTCTGAGTCTCCGATCACCAATTTATTATATCTGCCTGCTCACCCAAAAACACTAACATACCCAAATTAATGCCCAGTAACTGGGTCCTGCTCGACAAAAAACACATGCACTTTTTACTGTGTCACATAGCATCCTTAAAATCCCACCTCCACTACAGACTGTAATGTCAGCCCCCACCTCACCTGAAAATTAGTTTCAGTGGGAGAAACTCCTTTCTCTTGACCCTCCTGAAATATTTGGGGTTTGCACACAGGTTAAACATCCTGTTTCTTTACATAATACTTCAGGGTGTTCATCATCAAGCAAATATGTACATGAATAGACTCGTGTTTTTTTTGGTAGTGTTTTCAAGAAATTTGCATGGTTACATTTCAAATATGAAGAGTGCAAATTCGCTGAAACTAAATGGAAGCAGAACAGAGCTCCTCTGCTGCTCACCCAGTAAGGTTCCGTTGACTCTGTCAGTCTTTGGCCTCTCCCCAAAGGGACTCTGCTCAGTTTTTCAGAGAAAGTTCTGATGCTCTATGTTAGACCTGAGAGTCACTAGTTGGCCGAGGTAGGTACCTTAGGCCAAATAGGGACCCTTTCTTCCATGTCAGGGAAAGGAAGGACACCTTCTGAGATACCCCTGCTCACCCCCTAGATAGCTTAGCACGAGCAGCCAGGCTTATCTTCAAGGCAAGTGTCTAAAGTATTTGCAACCATGCTCTCAGTTAACCCAATGATGACACCACAAATGGACTCCAGACGAGTTTCATAAAAACAAGAATAAGTTTATATAAAAAGATATATGATGAGACCACACAATATAAATCCAACATATGCGTATTTGTAATATTCCTCCTGGTCGGTTATTAGGCCAGCCAGCCCTTATAGGCTCTGGCGATATTAATGAGCAATTTTAGTTGATCCACTGCAGTCCTAATGCAATGCTGTGCAGTTCGTAATGCAGGATTTAGGCACTTCGCAATGTAAAAATAATGCAGTTCGTTATGCAAAACTCAAGCAATTCGTAATGCCAAAATAATGCAATGCGTAACGCAACAATAAGGCAGTTTGTTATGCAGAAATAATGCAATGCGTAATGCAACAATCAGGCAGTTCGTAATGCAGAAATAATGCAATGCGTAATTCACTCCAGCACCGATCACAGTGCTTTAGACTCTCTCTCCGCCACTCATACTGACTCGCGGTCAGCTTCCGTCAAAAGATGCCTACAACACGGGTATGGTGTAAACCAAAGTACAGCTCCATAATCTGGCCCGGTACTGCCTCTCCTCTGAAAATACGGGCCACAACATGAGCTGAAACAGAGGCTCGCACTGCAAGAATGGGAGAGGTCGAGAGCGTCCCTCTCTGAGTCCGCACACCTCCCCAGGCGGCAACACACATTACCTGGGGGTGCAACCTCACTCTCCTCTCCTCTTCTTGCAACTTTGTGTATCCCGGGCCGATGCCAATAACGAAGATCTCAGGCTGCAAGAGGGTACACACACACAGTGTCGCTGAGACTCACTTGAGCTTCGGGTGTGCACGATCACAGGGCAATCCTCACAAAAGTCTCAGGCTGCACAAAGCACACGCACACAGCGTCGCTAAGACTCACTTGGACACCGGGTGCACGATAGCAGGGTAATCCTCATGAAGGTCTCAGGCTGCACAATGCACAGGCACACAGCGTCGCTGAGACTCACTTGCACTCCGGGTGTGCATGATAACTGGGCAATCCTCATGAAGGTCTCAGGCTGACCAAAGCACATGCACACAGCGTCACTAAGGCTCACTTGGATTCCGAGTGCACGATAAAAGGGCAATCCTCACAAAGGTCTCAGGCTGCACAAAGCACAGGCACATAGCATCGCTGAGACTCACTTGGACTCCAGGTGCACACGATCACAGGATAATCCTCATGTAGGTCTCAGGCTGACCAAAGCACACGCACACAGCATCACTAAGACTCACTTGGACTCCGGGTGCACGATAAAAGGGCAATCCTCACGAAGGTTTCAGGCTGCAAAAGCACACGCACACAGCATCGCTGAGACTCACTTGTACTCTGGGTGTGCACGATAACTGGGCAATCCTCACAAAGATCTCAGGCTGCACAAAGCACACGCACACAGCGTAGCTGAGACTCACTAGCACTCTGGGTGCACACGATCACAGGACAATCCTTACGTAGGTCTCAGGCTGACCAAAGCACATGCACACAGCATCGCTGAGACTCACTTGGACTCCGGGTGTGCACCATAATAGGGCAATCTTCACAAAGGTCTAAGGCTGCACAAAGCACATGCACACAGAGTCGCTGAGACTTGCTTGGACTCCAGGTGCCCGCGATAACAGGGCTATTCTTATGAGGGTCTCAGGCTGCAAAAAGCACACACACATCCTCCCTGAGACTCTTCTGAAGAAATTTGTGTTCCTGAGTTTCCACAACAGGGAGCCAGCTCTCATCAGGCCCTTGGGGTTCAGTTACTTCAGGACACAGCACACAGCAAAGTCCTTTCAAGCAGGGATACTTTTGAGGGCTTTTAGCCTCTCCTTGGTTAAATCAGCAAACTGCAGGCCAGCCCCAGAACACACAGAAAGGGTCAGTCCTTTCCTAGAGACTCCTCAGCTGGTTCTTCCTTGGCAGAGTTCCTCTTGACCATGAAGTAGTGTGAATCCTTTTCAGCCTTGAGCAATTCAACGTTCAGGGGTTTCAGCTCGCATAGTTATATCCTTAAATGTCTTTGAAGTCTTTGCGTTCAGGCGGGCACTGTCCAAACCAGTTCTGGGTGTCTCCCTGCCAGTGACACATTCTCATTTTGATAGTGGGGGCCTGGATCCTTAAAAACTCAGCAGGATATGCAGCCATTGTTTTATGGTGGCAGCCCAGGCCTCTTCACCTCTAGGGGCTACTACTCACCCCTACACTCCAGATGCAGATCAGCCTGTTGCTATCTCACCTCCTACCCTGGGATTAGACATTCCTCAGATCCTATCATTGTCAGATCCAGACAGTCAATCCACAACTAAGCAGAGACACATAGAAATGTTGGAGCACAACAACCCAGCCACTTCTAAAAGAGTGGTTTCTAAACACACAATGCAAAAACCACCTTCACAAAAATATGTGCTATTGAATTGTGAGTTCAGGCATACTAAACTTCACCTATCCATCTTAAGCCTTTGGGAAGATAGGCTGGAAACATATTACACAGCCTCCCCATTCTATCTTATGGGCAAGATGGCCTTTCAACAGTGAAACATGAAATGGAGATTAGTTCACTGTCAGGACATGGTACACACCTCAGTACATGTCCTACCTTTCCCATGCACAGCACCCTGCCCAGGGGGGTACCTTGGATCTACCATATGGGTGTCTGATGTGCATAGAAAGGTTAAGAGTATGGCCTGGCAAGTGGATGCATTTGTCAGGACAACATGGCAGTTTAACAAGCTGTGCACAGGCACTGCAGTGGTAGGCCTGAGTTCTCTCTCTGTTTTTTTTAATTTTTTTTTTAGATAAAACACACACTTTACAATGTGCCAACAGGCATGGGCAGAATTTACAGGGGATATGTACAAGACAGGGCCACGTGGACCACTGTCAGGATTCAGCACTTTAGAACTTAGCACTAGGTAGGATTAGCACTTAGAACATAGAATATAAATCACTGTAGCAAAAAATAGAACAAAGCACACAACCAGTAATCACTGGTAACCGGTAAGTACCACCTACGCAATCCTAACCCCCTTAGGAACAGGTCACGCAGGGAACAAGGACCTCACTAGCACCACCTGTACTAGCAATAACAACCACCTAAGTATCACAATACCTGTAGGGGTATAGGCATATCACACATGATGTATCACAACACATTCAGAGGTGTAGGGAAGGAAAACACATGGTGGTACAATCAGTGCTGCAGGCCCACTAGTAGCTTTTGCATTACCAGCCCTGGCACACATAGTGGACTTTACTAGTAAGGCAAACATACCAATCATGGACTACCAATTACCATTACACTTTACACAGGGCGCACTTGCACTTTGACACTGATCAGCAGTGGCAAAGTGCCCAAAGCATCTAAGTTGGCAACACCATGTCAAAAAAAAGGTCTAGTGGAAAGCAAAACGTTTAGGGAACTTTAGCCAAAAAGGGCCAAGTCCAAAACTCAGAGTTATTCTAGATTATCATCTTTCTCTTGAAAAGCATGTTAATGGTGTAGCAGGGGTTTGTTTCAGGCACGGCCCGTGCAGGGCGTTATACCCGGGCGGTGACGTCAGGCGGGGGAGGGTCAGGGTGGGGGGTTGTAAAATGCGGGATATTGACCATTACAGGAATGTACCAAAAAAAATGCATTTTGTTGCCTGCGCTGCATCCCATTTGGCGATGCAGCGCAGGCAACGAACTTTTTTTTTTTTTTCCGGTACTTACCTGTAATGGTCCATATCCTGCATTTGAAAACCCCCTACCCTGAAACTCCCCCGCCTGACGTCACCGCCCCGGTATAACGCCCTGCACGGGCCGTGCCTGGTTTGTTTTGCTCTCCTTCAGAGTCTTAGAAAGCTTTTTCCAATGCTATCTGTCCAAGCCAAATCTCTAATTGCCAGGTGCAAGTGATTAGCAGACTGGATTACTGTAATGCCCTCCTCCTGGGATCCCCTAACTATCTGATTAAGAAACTGCTCAGAGTTCAGGTTGCTACAGTCAAACTGACTCTTAACAGACCTTGGAGATCCTCCACCTCCAGTGCCCTCAGAGACCTTCATTGGTTACCCATCAAACAGAGGATCCTCTTCAAATCGCTCTGCATTCTATTCAAAGCATTTCAGAATAAGGGCGCCAAGCCACTGCAGACCAGACTGAGGAAATATGAACCAGAAATATCGCTATATTCAGCCACAGCAAACCTTGCTCAAAAACACAGATTCTGCATGATTCGTTAAGGGGGACAAGCCTTCTCAATTAAAGCTGTTCAGGTCTGGAATAAGCTCCCTCCTGACCTAAGATCTCAGGCCGACCTGCTTAAGTTTAGGAAAGCCCTTTTTACCTGGCTTTTCCCACAATAATAATGATCTGATGACAGCTACCCTCCCCACCCTCTATCAGGACTTTAGTGACCCTAGCACCTAGATCCCAGTCTGGTCACAGTGCTCTCTGCAAATCTACAATACAATACAATATACCCATGTTCCCATGACTAACATTATACTTACCACTGCGGAACCACCTTCCTCCACAAAATCAATCCTTTGAAGCATTTTCCTGTTTCTAAGTGTGCTGCAGAACAGAGCACATGTGGAAAGAGAAAGTAACAAGAAGAAATAAAGATATTTCTCCTCATTAGTCCTCGCTATGGAGGTCTACCATTTTGGAACCTTCCTAGGTTTACAAGTCTTTGTAAAACTGGAAATGCACCAAAGTCCATGGGTGGATGGATGGGTATGCCCATGTGCTACCCATGGAAATCCTCCCTAAATTGACATGTAACGGAAGTCAGCACAAGCGGCTACCTTGCATTACATTTCTTTACAAAGCCACATAATGCCATAGAGCTCAGGCCTTGTATGGGTTTGTAAGAATTAGTGAAGCCTTTACGTTATCCTTGCACCGCCCTGGGTGATGCAAGGACAACCCAAAGCCTTTATAGCTATGGGCCTCAGTCTCCATGCACAATCTCTCTCAAAACCCTTCCATAACCTTTCCTTACCTCTCTTCTAAAATCGAGGGGCCCCTTTAAGGCAATGCAAGTTCATGCTGCCTGTGTACAAGGCTGCAGAAAGCATAAATGTAGAAGGGGTTGCTGCTGTGTCGCATACCAATGGAAGGATCCATAATTTGAAGTGCTTGGACAATATGTTGTCTGCGGGCCACAACATGCAAGTGTGGAGGACATGAATGGCACCAGATGTGGTTTGGAATGTATGAATGTCCCCTAGCTTGTGGGGATACTCATACGTGTTCTACACTCACCGAGGTACAGTGGTCCCCCCAGTCCATTCATACATTTACTTTGTAGCAAAAGTGAAATAATAAAAGACTGAAAGTGCTCGGCAGGAGACCATTAAACCAAAACTGCCATCTTTAAACTTGCCCAATATTCCTAAATCTCACTTTATGATGCATTGCCAAAATTTCAAATTCAGAATATCAACATACACAATATTGTGAAGGTAAATATAAATAGGTACAAAAGGGGGTGGTGTGTCCCTTGCTCACTTTGCCACTGGATTCAAGCAAGCCTGGCTGAAGATGGCTGGAATGCCAGAAACCGGTCCTAGGAAGCTTGCTTCCGGTCCAGGGAAGGCATGGCTTGGCAGTTCGGTGCTGGGCTGTTTCCATGAGGCACAGGGTCAGACTGATTTGCATATGGCCATGTCTGAACTGGGGTGGCAGAGTGGGCTAAAGAACGGTAATGGATTAATCCCAGATCTGTTGACTGGGTGTGAGTGTTTGATTGGTTCAGATGCTCCGTCCATCACCACCCCCTTTTGTACCGCTTTGTTTGCCATAAGTTGGCAGGGTATACTCAGACGTGAGTCCCTTGCTCACTTTGCCACTGGATTCAAGCAAGCCTGGCTGAAGACGGCTAGAATGCCAGAAACCAGTCCTAGGAAGCTTGTTTCCGGTCCAGGGAAGGCATGGCTTGGCAGTTCGGGCTGGACAGTTCCCATGAGGCACAGGGTCAGACTGATTTGCATATGGCCATGTCTGAACTGGGATGGCAGAGTGAGCTAAAGAACTAAAGTACGGTGATGGATTAAACCCAGATCTGTTGACTGGGTGTGAGTGTTTGATTGGTTCAGATGCTCCGTCCATCACCACCCCCCTTTTGTACCGGAAAATATGAATAGGTAGGTATATATGTACTATCCTTAGCTCCACATCTCCCCTTCTTGACAATTTATACATGCCTATGTTCAAGGTCCTAAGATGTGTGAAGTATATAACGGAGGCTCTCTACAACTACAATGAGATTTGTTGATTAGTTTAAAATGATAATATGCACATTTTCCACTTTAAATTGGAAAAACAAGTCTTTTTAACAACCTTAGACACACTGTTAGGTTTTCTCCTAGGCCCTCAAAAGCAAAATTCAAATTAAGCTTCTGCATGCTTGTGACCTTGGCTCTAGGCAAGCAGACTAATTTGCGCTAGCCTCGCTTACATGTTATTTGTCAATACAGCCAGATGCAAAATGAATTTATGTGCAAATAAGTGGAATAAGGGGCTAGTGCAGGGCTTGTTATTTTTGGTTGAAAACCCTCTGATTCGCAAAATCATGGGCTTATAGGCTCCAACAGCACAAGTCACAATGTACAAAAGCCATTTTGTAAGATGGAAAAGTGTTTCTGACAGGTAAAATAGGTTTCGTGACCCATTCTTACTCGTGCATAAGAAGGGTGTTTCTCAATTGTTTGCGTTAATGGATTGCAATTGAAATTGCAGGTGCAAACCACTGAAAGGTTTCTGACACTTGTGGAGGTAATCAATGCACTTTATGAATGCTGGCTGGCGGATTTAGGTGGAGCAGACAGTGGTCCAGTGGACACTGCTTGCTCCCCCAAGTCATTCCTAACACTTGATACTTTCTTTTAAGAAGCACCTGACCTTTTAAGGAACACAGGGGGCCAGATTTATCAAGTGTTTGCATCGCCTTTGCTCTATGCACAGGGGCGATTTATTAAACCACGCAAAGCCACCTGGAATGGTTTTGCATGGCTTGATAAATTTGGAGAACCGCTAGGCAGCGCAAATCGCTGCCTTGCATTATATGCCGTTCCATAGGTGGAGCATGGGTGTTCCCATGCATCCACCCATGGATTTGGGCGTATTCCCAGATTTACCATTAGCGATAGACATGAGAATGCATCAAAATGCTGCGCCTGCCCAGTGAGGCTCGGAAGAGACAGGAATGTGCAGTGTAATGTCAAATATGCGTATTTCAGTGCAGCGCAGCATGGTGGCTAGCAGCACCAAAAAAAGATAAATATGTGTCTGGCTGTTTTAAAAGTACACAAACTGGTTTGTGACATAGGCTTAGTACAACATGCCCAAAACCTCTACAGCAAGGGTCTTCAAACGGGGGGGGGGGGGCGGGCCCCCTGGGGGGGCCTCAAGTGATCCCATGAGGGGGCAGCGCGTACACCAGGCTCTGGCGGAACGAAGCATTATGCTGATAACAGCAGCCGCGGCGGGCAGTGGGTGTACCTGCAGGGCGGTGATGTGGGGAGGGGCAGGGTGTTGGGTAGTAATGTATGGAGTACAGAGCTTCCCAGGTAAGTAAACATTTAAATAAATAAAACGAATTTCGTTGAGTGCACTGCATCCCCAAATGAGATGCAGTGCGAGCAACAAAATGGTTTTATTTATTTAAATGTTTACTTACTTGTAAAACTCCGTAATCCATACATTACTAACCCCCACCCTGCGCCTCCCCCTCCCCACATCACCGCCCTGCAGGTACTACCACTGCCGGCCGTGGCTGGATAACAGTGCTTTGTTTTCAGCAGAAAAAAAATGAGCGGCAGTAAGCCATTCTGTAATGCGCCATCTCTAACATCTTTTGTCATTTATATCCTGGCTGGGAAAAGTTGTCAAAAGGAAAGGGACTTCAAATATTCTGCAAAACCCCACCCTCATTTCTAATAATCACACTGTGGATCATTTTACACATCGGTAAGTCCTATTTGACCAGAATATCATGTTTGGCAATCATGTATTTGCATTTTTAAAATGGTAACAGAACTTAACTGCAATGTTTAAATAAGAACAGACACATTTCAACATTGCCCGTTTAATAGAATAGTTGTGAACATTTTTGAAGGGGGTGTTAAACAGTTTGAAGGCCACTTCTCTATAGTTTGACCAATATCTCCCTAGCGCTGCATGTGTTACATTGTGCCTGCTAATGCACCAACATTTAAAGTACAGGGGCCTAATTATGTCTGGTCCCCTTGGGGCACTCCAGTTGAACACTGCAGGTCTTCAATCCCCACCGTCCCTTTAATTTCAAACCCATGCACAGAGCATGAAAAATTCACCTCTGTACTTTTGTGCCGCTTCAAAAAAAGATGATTATGCGGCTTTAATGGATGCATCTTGTTGAAGGGAAAAACCACTTGGAGGCGGGTCTACTGCAGACATAAACATGTCACAGCGGCTTACTGTTATTATGCTGCTAGACCAGTGGCAGACAGGAGGATTAGAGCTGGTTGCAGCGTTTTGTCATTATGGCTCCTGCACTGCAACCCCCAACAACGCACCCACCTGCCTCCAACTCACATGCCTGTTTCTTCCTCTTTTGTCACTCTCTCGTGGCCAAATTTTCAATTTCATTCACGTTTAGGGCTGTGCTGTCATTCTTAATAGCACTAACTTGTAGTCATTAAAAACACATTTGGAAATCGGTCTCAGTTTGAGCCAAAAAAACTAGTAGGCTGTGACACCCTTTCACTAACAAGCACTGGAAAAGCCAATAGATTTCACCTCTTGTCACGTTCTCGTGGCCAAGATTCCAATTTAATTCAGGTTTGGGGCTGTGTTATCATTCTTAATAGCATTAACTTGTAGGCACTATAAACAGACGTGGAAAGGGGTCGCATTCTGAGCTAAACACACCAGTTGGCTGTGACACCCTTTCACTAACAAGCCCTGCCAAAGCCAATAGGTTTCACCCATGCGAAAACTAATGGCTTCTTAGATGCTTTTTACACATTTTAGACATTTTCACAGCGGTGTGGGCTGCTGTAAAAATGGCTCAATGTGAAAAAGAAATTGTGCCATGGCGTAGCCACTGTTGACGGCGTCATAGCGCTATTTTCTTTACTTTCAGCCTTGCAGCACACCAGAGTGGTTGCTGCTGTGTAACATGTCTAAAAACATTTACAAGCCAATAGATCTCGGGTAGGCGAAGCCTATTGGTTTTTCCCAATGCTGCTTGCATTCAGAGCCTGAACAGGCCACACCATTCAAACGCAGTGGTTGTTTTCCACCAGCACTTTCCCTGTTCTGCAGTACATTCATTAGGATGCCTAAAATGATCAGGTTTGAGAAATGTGAGATGAGAGAGCGATATTTACAGCAAGTTAGGGCCCCAAGGACAAAAAATCACTTAAATCCGGCAGAATTCCTTTCTGACATATAACTCTCCAGTCCAGGGTTTGTCGAGAGCATTTAGGGAGCAGGCCGAGCAATCCTCACTGTTATGAGAACGAGATGTGGCTCAAAACAGAAGGTAGGAGTGTTATTCACTTCACACACCAAAAAAACGCAAGCAGATGCAACTTGCTCCTCAATAAGGACCTGTGAGTTTAAATATTTGCATAGCATTACACAGTTTGGTCAAGCGAGGAGCCAGGAATGATCACATATTTTCAGGTTTCACTTGTGCAATTGAGCCACTATACAAATATCTATTTCTCTCTCCTGTTTTACTTCAACAGTTAATGCTCTATCTTTTAATTCTTGGTGTATGAGACTAGAACAAGCAGAAGCTGCACAAAAGTTCAGCTCGTTTTGGGCTCTAGGGTACAAGAAACCCTCTACTATAGCTACAGCCAGGCCAACTGGCTCAAGCTTTCAGTTGTTTGTCCATCTTTGTTGGAAACATGTTGTTCTCCTAAAACTACTGTAATTTTCCAATGTACTATAGCCACGACTCGAAGCTTCCCAACACACTGCTGATGCACCTTATTTCCGCTTGTGCACACCTACAACACAATACAACACAAATGGAGTTTACCCTGACTGATATCCTAACAAAGGTGCTGGGGTAACCAGAAACATTTCAAAATCAACAACATGCCCTAAGTACATTAAATAAATGTAACCCTTATTAGACATCTTGTATTGCGAAATACAACAAGCATTGGAAATGTAATAGAGCTTGCAGTTGTTTGAGTTAGAGCTATTGGCATTGTAAAAGGCAATGTTTTTTCCCTATGTGCAATGGAGGGTATGTATGTGGTGTGTAATTGTATTATGTGTGTTGTATTGTATGAGTTAGTTGTGGCATCGTTTGAGGGTAGAATTGTGTGGAGTGGATTTCTATAGTGGAATTATGTGGTATGGTGTGCTTTGGAACTATGTGGATAGTAAATTTGTGGTATTGAGTGCAGCAGACTTATGTGGAGTGGGATTGTGTGTTAAATAGTGTAATTTTGTGGAATGGTATTTTGCTTTGTGGAGCAACGTTTTTTAAAGGGCACTCACAAAAGCTAATCAGAAGCTGGAGGTGGGTTGTAAGCCCCCTCAGTGAATACAGCATGTCGAGAGCACTGCCTAGGTTCAACCTAAAAAGGAAGGTTGGGGCTTGGCAAGTACGTCAACTTGCCAGGTCGAAAGGGCAGTTTAAAACTGCACACACAGTGTCTGCAGTGGCAGACCTTAGAAATGGTAAAAGGGCTACCTAAGTGGGTGGCACAATCTGTGTTGCAGAGCCACTGGTAGCATTTAATGTACAGGACCTGGGCTCATGCAATGCACTTTACTAGGGACTTATAAGCAAATTAAATATGCCAATTGTGTATAAGCCAGTGTTACCATGTTTTAAGTTAAGAGCACATGCACTTTAGAAGTGGTTAGCAGTGGTAAAGTGCTCAGATTCCTAAAGCCAACTAAAACTAATTCTTCAAAAATGGGAGGAAAAAGGGAAAAGGTTTGGAGTTGACCCTGCAGAAAGAGCCATTTCCAACATAAACACTAAAACTTTAGGAAGCCTTTGATATAGTTGCTGTCAAAAGCACAGGAATTTAAATGATGAAGGACTGAGAAGTGCTTCAAATCCAAGTCAAGGATGTGCAGATAAACAGGACCCACCATCAGCATGCCATCTGGTGCTTTATTTGTCCTACTTCACATAATGGATAGGCTTACACAGTGAGACTAGCATGTTTACCATGCTGTCCAGACAAATTCTGAGGTAGCTCCTTAGAAGAAAAACCCAATCAAGAAGACAGTCAGTCATCACAAATGTAAAATATGATGCAAATATAAGACTGCTTCTATGGTGACCCACTTATAAACAATAACTGCTCTAAAAAGACCTAAAACAGAGTGTCCTTAAACATGTGATCAAGAGAAGAAGAAATGGTAATCATGAACACACATTAGAGAGAAAGGAAGCAAGGATGATTTTGAAATAGCACGGTGCAGAAGACAAAAATAACTTTCTGTGACTAATGCAAGTAACAACAGAGCTTACAAACGTTTACTGTTGCAAAACCCTGTAACAAGTGATGTTTTTTCCTTAGCCACGATTTTGAAGACATGATAATAGTTTATGTAGCAAATTTATGGAACCTTTTTACAACACACATAAATGAAAAATACAATGGACAAGAGCAAAGGACAGCAACGTGGATTCATTCAAGAACACACAAGTAGGCCAAATGAGTCACTCTGCAACTTCCCTATACCCACAAGTATGACATTCTCAGCGACTGGGGCCACTGCAAAACTCCATCTAAAGTAGCCACAAACTCATGAAACCTACATTTATTTGAAAGAAAAACTGTGATTTAGTGACTCCAACATATAGCTAGATAGGTTGTCAACCAGGTGACACACAACTACCCCATCCTTCGAAATTAAGGTTAAAAATCTTCATCAGTGCTGCATTTTAACAGAGTTAGGTCAAAGATTGGCCTCACAGAGGAGGGTGAACTGGCAGTTGGGCGCAGGTATGACAATGTGAGGATGCTAACAAGGGCTGTGTGAGTGATGAAAGTTGATACAAGGAATGGGTGCAAAGTCACAAAGGTAATGACAGCTGGCTGTCTGGAATGAAAGGTTGCAGGGTGGCACAAACAGGGTGGAGCAAGGTCATATGGCCAAGAAGGGTGGCACAAGTAAGAGACAGACATATAGTGTGAATGAAAAGAGGCACGAGTAAGAGACAGGGGCAGATAGTGAGAAAGAAAGGCAGCACAAGGAAGAGACGGGGCATATAGTGGGAATGAAAGGTGGTACAAGTAAGAGACAGGTGCATATAGTGAGAATGAAGGGCGGCACAAGTAAGAGACAGGGGCATATAGTGGGAATGAAAGATGGTGCAAGAGACAGGGGCATATAATGGGAATAAAGGGTGGCACAGGGGTATAAAGTGGGAATGAACTTTGTATGTGTGCACTACAATGCAGTTAGGAGACATGAAAACATCTCTCCTTGTTAGTGTTTGCCTCAAGGAGGTGGTCTTTGTTTTGTGCCAAACTCAGACTACAATCGTTAGACAGGGCTTTGGGTCAAAAACCACAGGATTTAACACGGTAATGCTCATGTACCCCAATAGGACGAACCTTGAAGTACAGTAACGAAAAGTGTATCAAAGCACTATGGGCCTCATTTATGAGAAGTGACGCATCGCTGCGTGAAAGCAGCGATGCATCACTTCTCAGAGCGCCATCCTTGCGACATGATTGATGCGTCATATTTACTATATGGTGCATCATGTCGCAAGGAGTCACAGATAAGTCAGTATTTCTGACGTATCTGTATGGCGCAAAAAGTGACGCATTGCTGGAGTGTGTCACAAAAGTGACGCAACTCCAGCAATGTGAAATGGCTTGCATCAGTCTTACGTATGCTGTGAGGCAGGCATAAGATATTAACGCATTTGCATCCTAGAAGTGACGCAGTGAAATCTTACAGATTACACTGCGTCACTTCTTGCGTCAGAACCCCCCCCCCTGCATACATTATACCTGGAGCAGGTGTAATGTGGCGCAGGGGTTTACAAAGTGACGCATCTACCTAAATGCGTCACTTTGTAAATATGGTGCAACAAGGCACAATTTTGACGCCGCTGGTGCGTCACAAAAAGTGATGCACTGGCGGCGCAAAAGTGACGCAAGGGCTCATAAATAAGCCCCTATTTAACTTTCAATACAGACTACTTTCAAACATAAAAACTGTTTAATGCTGGAAAATAAATAGTTGATCAGCACTTTGCACCACTTGTTGTAACTTGCACCAGCTCAAAGTGTTGATAAATCTGCCCCAGTTTTTCTACTTGCACACATAACATTTGCACACTATTTAAACATATAACAAATAAATGTACTTTATCGATGCCAGAACATTGATAAAAACGAGCCTGACCATTTTGCCATTAAATTCTTGTTTTTTTAATTCCTTTTGTGAGGCCTGTGCGCTCTAGTGCATAATCTTTACTGAACCGGAGTTAGGTCGTTACATGCATTTTTCGCTACACACTGTCCTTTAAGCAGCTGCAAACCTTGGCTCGATCTGTTAGCTGCAAAGTGAATATTAATTCTAGGGGCCTCCCTTGTTTAAATAGCATGGAATGTGGAGTTCTCTCTCCAGGAAAAACAACACAACACTAAACAAATCATAATATATCAGTGCAGAGATTTTTTTTTTAGAACCCGTTTGGAAAAGACTGCTAATTGACACTCCAGAAATAGGTCACTGCCAAACAAACCCAGTGGGAACAGCAGCTTCATCCAGTCAAGAGTCTAACAGTTTGCACATGGCTTTCTCATGCTGTGGTTTGCAACTGTTTTCACACTCCAACAGAGACACATGAGAATGTTAGACATAAAACTTTTGTTGTGGGTGACCACCCTGGAAGTGGACCATACATCTGAATGGCCCATAACATTTCAAAATCTTCCACTTTTTATGAAATATTACCCACTCTCATAAACCGAAGATTAAGATGGCAAACACTATGTTTCAAATCCATAATTATCAATAGCATGAAGAAAAAGGAAAATGGCTTAAAGAGTGTGGAAGGAACCAGCCGTTGTTACCGTGAGACAGAAAAAACTGAACGTTTACTGGTCTTAGTCCTCTATAATGCAGACTGGAAGTGCAGGGAGGATTCAGGGAACGCATACTCAGGGACCTAGCGCTTAAACTGCAAAAAAAAGTGCCGGTGCCCAAAGTTTGCTCAGAAATCTGAAGTGGCGCTGACGAGTGTTGAGACTTCTGAATTACAGGGATTTCTGGTCTTTCTTCAGGGGCGCAGCTTTGGGGAGGGGGTTTGGGGTGTGACACTCCAAAATATTCTAATTCTTGGCTTGGCAGTTGAGTCTGGGGTCCTAGAGTGCGATCTCCTATGTTTATGTTGCTTGTTTTCATTGTCCTGATTTCATTAAGTGGTTTTAATCTGCCATATTTTGAATCAAGAACTTAAAAATATATAGTGACCAGTTTATAAAAACAATCGTAAATCTGCATCCATATAAGCACTCCTTGAATTGATGCAAAATTACTATTTTTTAGAACTCACAAACATTGGCAGTAATAGTATTGGAAAGCTGCAGCCGCATACCACTGGCAACCAAACACCCAAAAGGTGACGGGACGAATGGTTGCAAATAGCCGAACAACTGCCAATCACTCGGTGCAGCATTCCAAAACTTTGTTTTTGGACCACTGTGCCAAAATAGACAGAGGGCCTGATTTAGGATTTGGTGGATGGAGTAAAGGCACACAGGGAGGTGGAGGACTTTACTAGGCCTGCAACATTTTGAGATGGCTGCCTACCCTACGGACATCTTTATACATTGATAGGAATTGCCATCATGGTGGCTCCTGTCAGTGTAGAAAATGTTTTACAGACAGCTATGCCAAACATGATGACCGTCCAGCAAACATTTCTTTTTTTTTTTTAAGTTTGAGTTTATTGAACATCAGAGAAAAAACATAAAATAAACTGGAGTAGAGAAGAAACAAAACATTTCTAAAGTTTATTATTTTTTAAAAACAAATTAAAGCAGATGTTTGTTTCTGACTAATCAAAATGTAATGAAAACATCACCATGGGTAACTCCCATGGTGTGGGGGTCATTTTTCTTTTTTCATTTATGTCCCTGACGACCAGGGATTATGTGGCAGTAATGGGCAGTTGAGAAAAAGTTATTGATTCTTCACTTCAAATAGGGTGAATGGTTTACCTCCAAAGACCCCCTTCTCCATCGGGCTGTCAGAGGAAGGTTTACACTGACTAAGTAAATTTAAGTCCGTTGGTGTAAAACTCACGTTCCACCTGACTCAAAAATCAGACGTGATGACCTTGAATTTGGCAAGCAGGACACCCTGTCACCGTTGCAATGGAATACTCAGTCCTCTAAACTCTAAGTCAGCCCAAGAGGTCCACCTCATGCAAATTAGTACTTACCTTGCTCCTCATGTGAACAGTCCATCCCAAACCTTAGTCATCTCACTCATTCACTCTAGGGGCCTACTTCTTTTGAAGTTGGGCAATTTGATATTCACACACCTCTAATCTCACTGAATAAACTTCACGCCTGTCTTTATTTCACATTGTTCCTCATTCTTCCACCAACACACAGTCTAGCCTCTTTATTTCACGTTTTAATTCTCTTTTTAATACCTACTCTTGGTCACTATTTTCCATCTTTCTCTTTGTCCTCCTTCCCTCCTTCTGTGTTTCTCTCGCTCTCTCTTGTTCTGAAGTTGTGTTATGAAAATAAAAATAATCTATTTCTTAGAATAAGAATTTCCAAAATATTACAAACATGTACCAGCCTCTGCTAGCAGAAAATATCATATAATCAGGGGGACTTGTGATAAAGTGCATTGTTCAATGCTTTCTTTGCATCCTGTGCACGAGTGCGTACAAATGCATTGTTGTTATTTGACTGGACACACCCGCTGCATGAACGGACAGCGGGGATTCCCCACAGCAGTTATTGAGCTGCTGGGATTTGTACTGACAGGACATGTCGAGTCATGGGCCTTCTTCTCTTGGAACAAAGTCAACTTCCAAATGCATTATGCTTTGTGGATCTTCACTGAATCTCATCACAAATTGGTGATGAGGATAGGATTTGTTTTAGAGAATGTCAAAAACGTAATTGTTATAGCTCCAACATTAAGTGCATTCTGTGAGAATTGACCATCTAGCATCACTGTGGATGCTAATACTCGTGATTTGGGGCTGTGTTGAGTCAAACGTTTTAAGGTAGTGAAAAAACTGTTGCCTTTGTAACCAGGACTGTAAGGCCTTACGAATATCAGTATAGCACTATTGAGCGGGAAGCTCTAGCATGCATATGGGCTGTACATAAGTTCAAGACTTATATATGGGGTACCAAGTTTGAGTTTATCATGGACCACAAACTGCTAGTTAATAATTTCGCCAATTGTACTCATAATACCATGTCCACCAGGCTCAACAGACTTGTCTTCAAATTCATGGAGTATAATTTAATTATCAAACATATTCCAGGTGGAAAGACTTTTCACGTGGACTGTTTATTCTACATGTATCCTGAAATTGAGGATGATGATGTTTTGCCAGATGAAGTGGAGTGGTTGGCACTGTTAGATGCAGTGGCTGAGTATCAGTCAGTAATGAGTGAGCAAGATTGGACTAGTGTTTGGCTCACGATGGATCTTTGGGAAAGGTTATTAAGTGTATTGGGCATGGTTGGACAGAGGGAAGGGGTTTAGATTGAGATCTGAAAACCTTTTCTCAAGTTGTAGGAGAGTTAGCTGTGGTCAGTGAAATTATACTCAGAGGAGATTGTTTTGCTTCACCTACAAAATTGCGTAATGTCACAGTATCTCAGGAGCATTTAGGTAATTTAGTGTCCATCAAAACCTGCATGAAGATCAAACCTGGTGGCCTGCTTTGGACAATTAAGCTTATGACTGACAAATTTCCAGGGTGTCTTCTTTCTATCTGACAAGCACTGAAGGAGTATGCATACACCTCTGCACCGGACAACTTTTCCAGAGAGTACTTTGGAAAAAGTGGGTCTAGATTTTTCAGGTCCTTATTCCTTATACCAGGCAACATGATGTATACCATACTTTTCATGGATTACTTTTCAAAATGGATGTACCATGCATTCGAGGAGTAACCAGTCACTGAAACAGTTATCAAATTGTTGGAACATATTGTTGCTCTGGAGGATGCACTGAAAATTGTGGTTACAGACAATAGTGCACACTTTGGGCCTTATTACAATGGTGGTTGGACAAGCATCCAATCACTATCGTTGTGAGATCGGGACCGGCCAACAGGTAGCCGACAGTCCCTTCCACCGAATTACAATCCGACTGCCGTTTAGGCGGTCAGAAACATAACTTTTGCCTTTGAGGCTTGTATTCGGCCCACAAAAGGCCCTGCAGCACAAGCCCCAAAACCAAAAGGCATGTCTACAAACATCCCTGCATCGTGTGCCCCCTCAGGCCCCAGAGCAGAGGCCCAGGGGATATGGGAGGCCCTGCTTGGGGCCCCAAAAATCCTTTTCCATCTGCCTTTTCATGGCATTCGGACCACCATGAAAAGGCAGACGGAAATGGACATCTCAGTCCCAATAGCGGTGCCTGCATAGATACCATGACATTCAGGGATTGCTAGTCTGACTGCCGACCTGATGGGATCTCCAATCCTGTCGGAGGCGATGGTCTTTCCAACGACCACAACGCTCTGACTGCTGGCATCATAATCTTGCAGTCAAACCACTGTCTTGGATGTCAAGTGCACTGCCAATGACAGCATGTCGGTGGAGGTCCATCCAACATAGTGTCTGACTGCATAAGCAGATTTTTGGCCAGCATGGATATCAAACAACTCAAGGTGGTATTGTTTTTGCCTTCCTCTAGTAGTCCAGTTGAGCGTGGCAGCAGAGTCATTAAGGAGGATGTGCAAACTGCTTTGGCTTCATGGTTGAATGCAGGCACGTTTGTTATCCAAAAAGTCTGGGCTTAAAATACATCTCCACATTGTATTAGAGGAATGACCCCCTTTTCATTGCTGAGGGACAGGGATATACACATGCCGTTGTTTTAATTGTGGATGAGTGAACAAACTCACAAAGATGACATAGCCTCAAGGGTTGGTTGTGCAACAAGTGAGCATGAAACATGGTCAAATGGCACTAGATCTAGAGCAAAGCAATCAAGTCATGATTAAAAATCCCATTAGAAGTAGGAAAGGTGAGTTAAAATTCTCTGCACCTGTACAAGTGGGCAAGGTTAGTAAAGGCACTGCACTTTTTATGGGACAAGGTTGGTGGAACAAGAGGACGTTAGTGAAACGTATGCCTAAACAAGTCAGTATAATGCACAAGAGGAAAGACTCTGTTCAAAATGCCAACTGGGCACATTGGTTACAACTCATAAGTACTCAGCTTGATTCTGGCAATGGTGCAGAAGGAAATCACGTGTGTACTGATGAGGGTTCTTCCGAGTATTTCGTTTTGCCTAGGGACCGGTTGGGTAGGAGTTTGGTGGGTGCCAGCACCAGAATGGTTCCCAAGAGGTTCAATGAGTTTGTACTTTCATAGTTGCTATAACGTACTGGGATTGTTGTATGTGAATGGTTTTTATTGTGATGCACTCTGTAACATTCTTTAGAGTTGTCATTTTGTAAGTGTTGTTTTATCCTTATTGTTTATTTTGTTTTTTATTTTAAAAGAGGGGAGGTGAGGTGAGAAAGTGCATTGTTCAATGTTTTCTTTGCATTCTGTGCACGTGTGGGTCCTCATGCATTATTGTTATTTGACTGGGCGCACGTGCTACACAAAAGGACATTGGGTATTCCAGACAGCAGTTGGGGATCCATACTGGCAGGACTTGCCATGCCATGGGCCTTCATCTCCTGGAATATAGTCCACTTTCAAACTTGCTACGCTTGTCCATGTGAATAAACGCGTTAGGGAAAGGACAATTGGGGTGTCACAGGTATGTACCAATATGGAGTCTCAAACATACCCATAAGGAAGAACTCACAACAGCTTTGATCACATTTCCCCCACCTCGGAGACTCGGGCAACCATCCACAAAAGCCACCCAGGAGTGCTTCCTGGGTGGGAAAATTATGAGAACTCTACCCTACTTGTAGGGGCGTAGAGGGAGACAGGTTGTTCTAATAGTCATTGTGCATTGGGAATGCCAATGGATCTGGTCTAAGAATGACAAGTCATTGATGGGTTTAGGCACTCAATAAGTAATTAAACATCCACTGTCTCACTTATCTTTGCACTCATGCAATCTTCCATTGACTTATTCTTGTATTTAACTTCTGACACAACCACAATAAAGCACCCACAAACTCAACAGCTCTGAAAATTAAAATTCAAAGAGTGCAAGCAGAAAATAGACAACATGCTGCTTTCTAAAATGCAGCAGGGGTACGCATGCGAGAATGAAACTAAACAAAGTACTGGTGGCCCATCTTGTAGTGATATTGCACAATATCTGTGGTTGTTTTAGGGTTTCAGTATCGCTGTCACATTTAGAGCCAATATGTTGGCCGTCTTAGAATGGTAAAACAACTATACATTGCAGATAATAGGATTCCATAATGGTATAGTGGAAGGGGCCAAGTGGGTTTGGTGAAATGAGCAGTAGGCAAGTGACCCTTTGGCATTCCCTGGCGAACTGCAATATCCTTTTAAGAAGAACAATTAAATTAAAAAGAGGAGAGGGAATGAATAAAAGGAGAACATTGAAAACTAAAGGAACTTCCAACCAGCCCTGACACTGAAAAGCATCCAATCCGTTTATTTTCACCAGGACATAAAACAAAGAGTGCCTCCCCAACACGTTTCGGTCACCTGACCTTATTCATGGGTGGAAATGGCATCGGGCTATGCCGTCAAATATAGATTAGTTCTTCTATACCCACCAAGAAGAAGAGAGGCACACGACAGCAAGCATCCAATCTGTTTATTTTCACCAGGACATAACACAAAGAGTGCCTCCCCGACGTGTTTCGGTCATCTGACCTTATTCATGGATGTAACGGGCAAATCAACTTGTCATGTGACTGTTGTCCTTTATACCAATGTGTTACAGCAAACAGATGATGGACAGAATGCTGTATATGCAAACATTCTCCCCCAGTCAAAAGATCTGATTTAAATCCATTGTTCTTTGGCCCACTACGCCACCCCAGTTTAGACCCAGCCATATGCAATTCAGTCTTGACCCTGTGCCCCATGGGAACAGTCCAGACCGAACTGCCAGGCCAGGTCCTCCCTGGACCAGAAACAAGCATCCTGGAACCGGTTACAGGGTATTTCACCCTTCTTCAGCCAGACTAGCTTAAATCAAGTGACACAGTGAGCAAGAGACCCATGTCTGGGTATACCCATTCCACTTGGGGTGAAAAGTGTTACAGCAAACAAATGAGGGACGGAATGCTGACAATGTTAACATTCTCCCCCAGTCCTTTATACCAATAGCACTTCTGATACGCCAGCCAATCGGAGGGCCCGTGTTTGCTTTTGGAGTAGGGCTATACATGGGAAAGCAGGCAAAGTGATTGTTTCATGGACATGACCAAAGGGAATTGACTGCAAATAATTACAAGAAACTTCACAAGTTGACCTCGCACACCAAAGACTGTATAGTAAACACGATATTAGTGCTTTTATAAACATTTGCTTTATAACATAGATGGAATCCAACTGTTCTCCCAAGAAAATTTCAAGTCAGTTTTCTTCGTTTTATTCTTTCTTTTATTATTCAAAAACTCGCAGATAAAAATAGCCAACGCGTTTCGTCCGAAACCGGACTTCTTCAGGGCTTAATGCAGTGTATTTTTATGTTACACGTCCCATCCGTCTTGGTAGGTGTCTGAACAATAGGTTTTATAATTTGAGTGGTTGGCAGATCTAATAATCATCCATTCATTGAGATCCAGTCGAGAAAAAGAAGAATAAAGTATATGCCATATGTTCGGCGGCGTCGTAGCGTATGTATGCGGTCGTCTGGTCTTCTGATCGGAACGCGTTGGCTATTTTTATCTGCGAGTTTTTGAATAATAAAAGAAAGAATAAAACGAAGAAAACTGACTTGAAATTTTCTTGGGAGAACAGTTGGATTCCATCTATGTTATAAAGCAAATGTTTATAAAAGCACTAATATCGTGTTTACTATACAGTCTTTGGTGTGCGAGGTCAACTTGTGAAGTTTGATGTACAGAACAAATTTTCATTTGTTCTATGTTGGGATCTAGGGGGTTGTATCCCAGACCATTTGCACCCATATTATAACAACATTAGGAAATTGACCCTCGGTGCGGCCCGTAAAGCCTCAATCCCCCTTTTTTCTGCTTTGACAAAAATAATTACAAGAACTCTGATATTTATACCAAGAGATGTATTCCAGTCGGATTGCTAAAACATGATTGTTTCAGATTTTCTTTTTTAGACTATAATAACCACAATCCATCATTGCAACACCGATTGGCTGGCGTATCAGAAGTGCCATTGGTATAAAGGACAACAGTCACATGAAAAGTTGATTTGCCCGTAACACCCATGAATAAAGTCAGGTGACCAAAACGCTTTGGGGAGGCACTTTTTGTGTTATGTCCTGGTAAAAATAAATGGATTGGATGCTTGCAATTGTGTGCCTCTCTTCTTCTCTGTGGGTATTGGAGAACTAAACTATATTTGACTGTGTAGCCAGACGCGGGTACGGGACGGCACCACCTCGATAATGTCAGCACTGTGTCGCCTGGAAGATTGGAGGTGACTTGTACTGCAGTAGATTCTACTGTGTAGAGGGCCAGTGTTTGCCTTTGGAGTAGGGCTATAAATGGTACAACAAGAAAAGTGATTGTTTTATGACATGACCAAAGAGAATTCACTAAAATTAATTACAAGGATTGTGATATTTATACCAAGAGATATATTGCAGTCGGTTTGTTAAAGCATGTTTGTTTCTGATTTTCTATTTTAGACTATAATAACCACAATGCATCATCGCAACTCCGATTGGCTTGCGTATTAGAAGTGCCATTGGTATAAAGGACAACAGTCACATGACAAGTTGATTTGTCGGCTACACCCATGAATAAGGTCAGGTGACCGAAACGCATTGGGGAGGCACTCTTTGTGTTATGTCTTAGTGAAAAGAAACAGATTTAGCCCTGGGTACCCTGCCCCCTGGGGCCCTGCCAATAATTAATGCTGAGGGGGTCGTACAGCCCTCCTTCCCAGGGCTGATTTCAGCCCCGGGACCCCAACTGCCGCGGCTCGGCTAAATATTAATGGGGAAGGGGGGCCATCCTCCCCGGGACAATTTTGCCCCCAAGGACCCCAACCCCTGGGTCCCAGCCAATAAAAGGGGAGTGAGCGCTAAGGCCTCCGCTGGCTCAGCCAGGTATCCACATCCAGAGGGAGCCTGCATTACTCCAGCCCACAGGGAGCACCTAAAAATGCTGCTCTTTGAGGGTGGGATCAATATTCAGTTCTGTCTCCCTGCCCGCATTACTGTGGGCAGAGATCCAGATCTGAAGTCCACTTCCAATTGGCTGGAGCATATTTAAAGCTCCCTCCAACTCGGAGCAGACTTCCTCATGACTGGTGTTGCGTACTTGACACTTACCAAGTAATGCCTTTTGGAGCCACCCCTCCGTCAGCCTAAACCTTTTGGGATTTGGGCAACAATGTGTCAGTGTTTGAAAAGTGAGGGAAAAGCAGGTCTCAAATTGGAAACTTGGACTCTGTCCCATCCCCCAATGCACCTGAGCACAGTCATCTAGTCCTGGTGTACTTTACGTGGGTAGGACAAGGTCATTGAAGCAAGGTCACACTCACTATGGTGTACAAGAGGCAGGATTGTGTATCCTAACTAATGACGCGCCCCATGATGTCAATAAATTTAGAGAAGTCGCGAAAGAGGCAATCCTGTTTGTCTCTTGATATTCGGCCAGAAAAAAACCCTCTTACCATCCTGTCAGTGTCCCTGTGTTCCCGGTTCAAGTGAAGGGAAAATACCCTGCACTGCTAGCCCATTTATAATAGAAGTTCATATGTTAATTTATCAAGTGGAGGTCCTCCATAAAAATCTCATGATCTGTACTGGATATTTATCACATAGTACTGATTGATGCTACACCCTCCATCAATCTAAACTATTAAATCAGTAATATAGGAAATACATATCCAGATGCAGCCGGTTTTAACCCATCCTGGTGCCTCTCTTTTTTGATTCAGTGTCCAGTTGCAGTGCAACAGGATGCTTTGCGATAAAAAAGAAGTCGGTGTGTATATAAAAGGAGTCATAAGGCGCGGTGCAAAGGGAAAGCTTGGCCTGTGTTAAGACTCAAACCAATGGTAACTGAGAATAATTGGCATGCATGTCACGGTCGCGGTGTGACAGTGGAGAAATGGCTCTTTTTCATTTGGCTGAATAAACAATATGAAGAACACTAACCTAAAGAACTCAGAATAATAATTAAAAAAATAGCAGAAAATGGAGACAAAACAATGACAGAAGAAAACGAATAAGGAGGAACAGTTATGGAGAGGAATAGGAACTGGTGTATAAATAAACAAGTATGTTGGGACGAAGGAAAGAGATAGGAGTACTAGGTTATAGCCAGTGGTAGATGTTCAAATGTATAGAAAGTGGTAAAAGGAATTTCGATACAGGAAGGGTGGTGTACTTGGGTACACATATAGGAAGAATTATTAGGGTACAGGTAGCAGCAGTAGGGTATAGACATGTGTTATATTAGGTATATCGAAAGTTAGAGGTACTATTGGTATACACAGAGGAATACATTTTAGATACAGGTAGTAATACTAGGTTTGGATATGGGTAGATGTATTAGGGTAAAGGGAGGGGTAGAGGCGCTAGAATATAGAACTGGAGAAAGGTACTAGAGTTTACGAAGAGGTGGATGTGCTATGGGATAGGTAGGGACATAGATGCAAGGGTACATGCAGGAAAAGAGATAATAGAGCATGGGAAGGGAACGATTTACTAGGGTATAGGTAGGGGTATTGGTACTAGGGTTTGAGTAGGGATAGCTGTATTAGAGTATATGTAGGTTTAGAAGCACTAGGATATAGTTAGACAAGAGAAATAAGGTATAGAAAGGGGCACAAGCTAGGAAAAATGCAGGAGTACCACTAGGGGTGCAGATATTTGGGTGTACATAGGGATTCCCAAACTAGGGAACAGCTAGTAGCAGAGAGACTCAGCGTCACAAAAATAAAGCCTTGCAATATATAATTACTGCAAGCCCATTGTGGATCTGCACATAGTGTAACTGCTGGAGGCTCCATTTTATATGTGAATCTTTCAGCCTGGCTTTGGGCCAGACCTCTCCATCTATTGGTTTGCTCATCTGTCATTCTCAATGTGCTTGTATGCACCACAGCAAACAGCGTGGGGAAATCAGGCAGCCCACTCCAATTGCTGTCTCTTTTGCTGTGATTAACAGACTTTTGCCTGATCAGATGCAAACATCCTCCAAAAAACGAAGTGCACTTAATGGCAGAGCTGGTTGGCCAATACATTGCCAAAAATGTTTTCCTCTTTCTTTATCCTTTTTTTATTTTTTAGTTTCCCTTGTGTGTTTAACTACGTAGTCAGGTCACAGTAATTCCGAGTTAATAGTACTTTTTCTTCAGTGTCATATTTTCCTGTGATGAACATTGAAACTAAAATTGGCTTCGGTATCTGCATAATTGTCTGCTAGAAAGTGCCTGTAAAGTTGTATTAAAATCATATGTGATGGATATACTTTTCTTGAAAATATTACAAGCAATAACAATTTTTAAAAAGTATCCACTCCAGCTTGCCAAAGCCATATTTATTCGATTTGCTAACGCGTGATTGCCCTAAATCAAATTTAACATCTAAGTGGCTTCATAGAAATCAAGCAAAATGGGAGAGAACACAGAACTATCGTGCTGGAGCAGAGGGCTGCTGGGTGGGATCCCGAGGCTTCCATTTGGGGTTGGGAGCGATTTGAATAATGTGCTGTACTAACCGGGGAGTGCATGTAAAACAGGGAGAGCAATGGACGACAAAGAAGATGCAAAAAGGGCTTCTGGTAAGGAAAGGGGGAATCTAGGGGCATATTACCAAGCAATAGCGATAATTATCGCTATTGCTTGGTTAGAGACAAAAATGTATCGCCGACCTGCCGCGATTTTTACCGCAAATAAACCTTGGTATCACCAAGGTTTATGGCAAATGCAATAAAAATCGGCCGCAGTGCATGAATATCGCTGAAAAGTCAGCGATATTCATCCATTACCGAGCTAATGCTCTTAGCCATGTTATCCACCTCCCATTGGATAACATGGCTAAGAACTGCTCAGGGGCAGGTGTTAGCTTTTGGAGATATTCGTGCTTAGCGCGAATATCTCCAAAAGTTGGTAATAGGAGATAGCGATGTTAGCGCCTGTTTCCAGTCGGTAACATCTTGGCACGCCCACTTTGCATGCCATTAGTGATTAATTTCTCTGACATGCAAAGTGGGGCCCAAGATGGTCGCTATCTTCTAGTAGCTGTCGCTAACTGGTGTTAGCGACAGCTAGGTAAAAGGGACATCATTTTATCTCCGCTTTCTTGGCTTTTAAAGCCAAAAAAGCGGAGATAAACCGCCTTGATAATATGCCCCTCATTTTACGAAGGGAACAAAAGGCTGTTGGATCAAAGTAGTATCAGTGACCCACTGTACGGGGCATCGGGCAGAGGCTACATTTGCTTTACATTGGGCATAGGAAGGCCATGTTTTTTGTTATTGTTCCATTGGAAAATTGTTGGTTGGAGGTCTACAAACTTGCATACGTGCCAAAGTCTCTCTGTATATTGTACATGTCCCACCGTGTCCTAGGTGTCCACACTTGCCTGGAGATGGAGTGAAGCTTTTATAAGACTTCAGTTACTTGATAGCAGCTCCCTCTTAAGAGAATAAATGCAAAACATTCGAAACTCCACCCATGGGGAATATAAAAGATCTCAGCTGTCCACACAACAATGCTTACAAGTTCAAAGTTCCATTAACGATCACCAGGGTTCACAGAATCATTGCAGAAAGGTCACCCATATATCAGCCACAAATCCTCGATCCTTACCATAAATAGGTGGAAACGGTAAGTAGATAGAAGATTTGGAGTAATATAGACTAATGCCCAGGCAGGATTCTGGATAGGATGACCCTAACCTGGAATCAATACTGCCTCTCTCTGTTTGTCCACATTGTGTGAATCTAGGCAAATATTTTATTAAGAGTCTCTTTTTCTTTATTTTCAAATGGGAGACCACTTTTAAATACTTAAGTTCAAGATGTACAGTGTACAAGCACCTCTTATGTTTGATGTATTATTCAATAATGTTGCTCCATCTATAATAAAAAATATTGCCCATGTTTAGAGTTTATTTCACTTCTGATTTGCCTCTTAGTTGACTAATGGGATTGTCAGTGAAGTTCATGTTTAAAAACTATCACTTTTATTACATTTCTGCCTGTGCAGTGGTATAATCTGATGTACTAAGATAAAATATGTCTGCAAGTTAAAGAAATACACTTTGTTTAATTTTGAAGAGACTGTATCATATTTTTACATTATGCTTATTACACGATCTGCATGCCAAATGTTATCATGGCTTAGCTAGTCCATGGACTCTTAGAGCCTCAGCCAGACCCTTGGCTCTGGCTCAGCATGGTCTATTAATTTGTAGGGGTTCCCACTTCTATTTGCTTCTTGTAGCAGAGATGAAGAAGAGTGCATGTCGTGAAAATACATTTAAAAAATACGAACCCAGGGGTAGGTCTCCAGGCCATTGTATTAAACATGACATATTCATGAGTTCCCAGGGAGAACTACCAGGCCTAAGTGTGAAGGGATGGGGTTTTGCCTCAGGGGGTGTTTGGAGTGTGACACACCCCAAAAGCATTCTTTGCTTGGTGTTGTGTCTGGGGGCCTGGAATCAGGCCTGCTATGATGGTATTGGTTTTTCTTGTCTCCTCATTTCACTAAGATCTTTTAACTTGTTCACTTTTTGGAGTGGAAACTTAAATATACACAGTGACTGGTTTACCAAGAAAGTAGTAAACATGCAACCACAGAATGGAATTCAGACATTGCAGTAGCAGGCTAGAAAACTTGTACCAGTCTTTTGTTTCCAGGCACACAACTGGCAATTAAACACCCAAAAGGTGATGGAATGAATGCGTTCAAATAGTCTATCCAGTGGCTTTCACTCTGAGTAGCATTCCAACTCGTGGTTTTTCACCCATGGTGCCACGGTAGTCAGAGGCCCACCTAATGCAAATCAGCACTGACCTGGGAACAGTCCATCTCAACCTTTGGTCATCTCACCCCTCCACCAGGCAGCCTACTACTTTTTTAGTCAGGAAATTTTTTTTTCAAATTTTTTTTATTGAGAGTTCATAGAGTTCATACAGTATGTAAAACTTTAGGCATCCGATTATCACAACAAGCATAAAAAAGAGTAATAATACAACATTGAGAATAAAAAACAACATGCTAACAGTGTTCCTTCAAAATACAAATATAAATCCAATTCATAATGTGGAAGTCCTTTTAAAGTGCAATGAACATAGTATAATATGAGGAAGAGGGCGAAGTTCAAGACTACTGCCTATCATTCAAATACGCTCCAGTATGTATCGTATTTTCTGAGGGCCCCCAATCTCAGTGCATATTTTCTTTCTCTTTCCTGAATCCTAAGTATTTATGTCTTCCATGCATTCAGGGTTGGTACTTTATCCGTTTTCCACAGTTGCAGAATAAGTGATTTTGCTACCAGTGATGCTATAAACAACGACTCATCGTGTGGAGTGGAGGTAGGGGAGCAACCAAAGACTACAATTAGCTCAGTGAATTTAATTGAGACATTAAGCATGTTGCTAAGATATTTACCTATTTCTTCCCAATAATCCTGAATTTTGGTGCATTGCCAAATTATGTGTTTCCAGGTACCCTTCTCTTCGCAGCGGAAACACTTGTCCTCCACTTCAGGATATATATAGTGAAGAAACGAGGTGTCCTGTAGATTAGCCATTTATTAAAAAATTGCATTCGCTTAAAATTAGCACCCCGGAAAATGGACTTATTGAATTTATTCACTTTATCCCATGTCAATTTATTAATTCAACCCCTTCTTTCTTTCTCCACCTGTCTCTCGCCTTGTTATACAATACAACTGAGTTATCTTCATTAAGATTTTTTAACCAGGTACTAACCTTTCTCTGCGTAGCGCTATTTAACGCTTCCGTTATATGTATTTTTTCAAATAAGATGCCTATATCTAAGTTCTTTAATTCAGCATGGAGAATAAAAAACGAACATTTCAGGATTGTATTTGAGTACTGAATCTCCTTTTCGATTTCTTCCCAAGATTTCCATTGGCACCCTATCAGGAAATCCTCAATTCTTGAAAAGCCGTTATCGTTCCAGAGTCTTAGGATATTCTTATCCAAGATGCCCAGCTCTCCTATATTTAAATTCATTAAAGTAGTTGAACTATTAATTCTGCTAATATCGTAGTATTTCAGGAGCTGTTTTTCTTGCTCAAATAACCACTGTATGGACTTATAAAGCACCTTCTCTGGATATTTCGTAATTCTTAATGGGTCGTTGATTTTGAGTTCAAACATCATCTTCTTCATAAAAAAATTATCTTCTTCCTGATTTTCTAAGAAAAAAAACCTAAAACTATGATGTGCAAAAGTAGCATGATAATACTCTCTGATATTTGCAAGGGACATCCCTCCCTGTGCGGTCGGGGAGTACAAATTAGTAAGTGCTAACCTCGGAGTCTTATTTGCCCATAAAAATATGGAAAACATAGCATCCACTTTCTTGAAAAAAGTGACCTGAATTACACATGGAGCTGCACTGAAAAAAGAGTGGAAGGATAGACATACGAATTAGGGCGGCGCGGCCGACTATTGATAAAGGCAATTGGTTCCAACGATCTAATTGTGCGCCGACCCTTTTCAATCGAGGTATATAATTTAATGAATAGAGGTCTTCCAGGTTCTATGAAATAAAAATTCGCAAATATCTTTTAGGGAGGGTGTTATGTATCCACTAATAAAGTGTCTACCGTGCAATTACATAAAATGATTTCTGTTTTATCCGTATTTAACTTATAGCCTCCAAATTTTGGAAATCCGAGAAGATTTTAAAAATTTCCACTTGGCTCGTAGGCTCCGAGTTTAAAAACAGGACAATGTCATCGGCATAACGTTTTATATTTGTCATTCCAGCCACTGGCACTGTGCCAGCGATTTTCTCCCTAACTGCAATCGCCAAAGGATCAATAATAAGGCAAACAGGATAGGGGATAAGGGGCATCCTTGACGCGTGCCTCTATTAATTTGACATGATCCGACATTTGTGTTATTAATATTAATTTGTGCCCTAGAGTTTTCATATAATTGTTTCAGGAGGGAAATAAAATCAATTGGGAAATCAAAACTGTGCAAAATTGCAAATAAGCAGTCCCATGACACAAGGTCAAAAGCCTTTTTGGCATCAAGAAGCCAGATCTGTGCTTTCACTTTATTGACATTAAAAAAATCCATCGCTTCTAATAAAAACTTTGTATTAATATGAAGGTGTCTGCCTGCTATGAAACCGCACTGGTCTGGTCCAACAATTGAGCCCACTATTTGATTAAGTCGATTCGCCAGGAGTTTCGTAAAAAATTTGCAGTCTGTATTTAAAAGACTTATGGGCCTGTATGAATTCATATTTTTATTGTATTTTCCTTTTTTCAAAATGCTTACTACCACTGCAGTACGGAAAGATTCCGGCGGTGGTCCTTCATGCAATAAATAGTTTGCTAAAAGGAGGAGTTCTTTCCGGAAGGCACCATCAAATTTTTTTTAAACTCTGAGGGAATGCCGTCTTCACCAGTGGCCTTGCCACTAGGTAGAGAACTGATTACCAGATCTAATTCTGCCTTTGTGAATTCCTCTACTAAAGATTTTCTATCTTCATTTCCTAATTTGGGAATTTGGAGTGCCCCTAAGAAGTCATTGATAATTTTACTTGTTGCCCCTCCACTAGTCCGATAGACTCCCGTATAATGCTTTAAAAACCTCTCTCCAATAGATGCAGTAGTCTTCGCATAGAGTTTGGTGGCATGGTCCAGGAGATGATCTATCCTATTCCGGGCCTGATTTTCTTTAGCTTGCCATGCTAGGAGGCTACCTGTATATTCACTTTCTTCATAGAGCTTCTGCGCATAGAGGCTACTTGATGTATCCCCTAAGTTATAATAAAATTCCCTCATTTCCTTTTTTGCCTCTGCTACCCTCTGCCCAGTGGCTGGGGATCTGGCTCTATAATGTTCTTGATTAGCCTGCACTAGATTTATATGCAAATTAATTCTCTTCTCTCTTTTTTCCCTCTGTTTGGGTATTTCTATGGAAGTAATTATTCCCCTCAACGTGGGCTTGAAGGCATCCCAGATGACACTAATTGTAGCAGACCCTTAATTTGAAATAAAAAATCCCTCTATATTGTCCTCAATTTCTATACACCATTGTGGTTCTGCAAGGTTCATTTTTATTAAAGTACCACTTTCTGGGTCCCTCTTTTTCCTGATTTCCTATAGTAATTTCCATTCTAAGTAATGCATGATCTGAAAATGCATTAGGAAAATATTCACATTTATGAACTTCTACACCATGCGATGTTAAAAAGAAATCCAGCCTAGATACTGAGTTGTATTTTGCAGAAAAACAAGAGTATTCTTGTTTGAGCGGATTTTGGGAACGCCAAGAATCATGGATATCCAGATCCGTTTTACAGCTCTGTAAGGCAATCGCTACCTGTGGCTTGTTTTGGCGTCGATCTTTTTTGATGAATCAATTGTGGGATCCTGTAAACAGGTAAAGTCCCCACCCCAAATTATTTGCCCTGGTATCCCAGTCAGTGCTTGTTTAAGCTGCAGAATTGGGAGTGGGTCATCTATAACCGGTGCATATATTGTGGCTAATATTATGTTTACATGATTCAATTTACCATACACAAATGCCCATCTACCTCTATGGTCTGTATGGGACCCTTCCGCTAAGAACCCTACATGGTTCCCTACTAAAATGCTTACCCCCCTCTGCGCCAATCCAGCTACTGACGATACTCTACAACCTGTCCAGCCCTTTAAGATTTTATCAGAATCGGACAGGGTTCTATAGTGAGTTTCTTGGATATAGATAACATCTGGAGAAAGATTTTTTACCCAACATTCTATAGCGTTTATTTACGACCATTATTCAAACCGTTTACATTGAAAGATAAAAAATTCTACTTATTTTTCATTAATATTCAAACTTTGAACTTAGTGCATCTGCAGGGCATTATTCGATCCATTTGCATTAAGCAAAAAAAAAAATCTGCTTATTTCTCATTAATATTCAAACGTTCGTATGAACCTAGGGCTCCTGCGAACCAGATATTGCAAAAACAAGAGGATTCTTTCAACCAATCTTATGTCCACTTACAGAAGACATCTATTGATGTGCCAAATACTCAATTGCTAGGGTTAAAAAAACCTCCATGTGCAAAGTACGCAAAGTGCAAAAACCAGCTGCTCCAGGAAAGGAAACAGAGGAACAAGGGTTGTGCAAAATCAGCAATTAAGGTGCCTTATAAAAGACTACCATCAATGTGCAAATTACGCAGTCACTAGGGTTCAAACAACCCCCACATGCAAAATACGCAAAGTGCAAAAACCTCCTACTCCATAAAAGGAAAAAAAGGAGCAAGAGTTCTGCAAAATCAGCAATTAAGGTGCAAATAGCATGGTTCTTAAGCATTTCCCAAAAGTGCAGCATGTACAAGTCCAAACCTAAGCCTCCATTCTAAGAGGGAAAGCAGCAGCATAGAGAAAAAAAATCTGCTTATTTCTCATTAATATTCAAACGTTCGTATGAACCTAGTGCTCCTGCGAACCAGATAGTGCAAAAACAAGAGGATTCTTTCAACCAATCTTATGTCCACTTACAGAAGACATCTATTGATGTGCCAAATACGCAATTGCTAGGGTTAAAACAACCTCCATGTGCAAAGTACGCAAAGTGCAAAAACCAGCTGCTTCAGGAAAGGAAACAGAGGAACAAGGGTTGTGCAAAATCAGCAATTAAGGTGCTTTATAAAAGACTACTATCAATGTGCAAATTACGCAGTCACTAGGGTTCAAACAACCTCTACATGCAAAATACGCAAAGTGCAAAAACCTCCTACTCCATAAAAGGAAAAAAAGGAGCAAGAGTTGTGCAAAATCAGCAATTAAGGTGCAAATAGCATGGTTCTTAAGCATTTCCCAAAAGTGCAGCATGTACAAGTCCAAACCTAAGCCTCGGTTCGAAGAGGGAAAGCAGCAGCATAGAGAAGAAAACAAAAATGATATACCATTATAACTAAGAGACATGTCTTCCTTTAGCCTGGACGATTTGTAAATGTACAAACTCAGCAATCATGTCAAATAGCCTCCCTTAACATAATTCTTCAACCTGTTAACCGTATTTATTCCTACAATATGAACTCTCTTTTTTCCCCCTGCTTCACCCCCTTCACCAACCCACCTCCCCAGACCCCTAGAGGGGACGGAAACCCCCAGTGACCCACTTCCGCCCCCAGCTGTTCCCTTTTCTTCTTTATGGATGCCATTTTATTGCATCCCTGTGTGCTTCCTGAATCATCTGCGTCCGCCCCTTTCTAGATACAGAGACTCTACATGGAAGTATCAAGCTGTTTCTGCTCAATCTGCATGCTCAATCTACATAGAAAAACCCTCCAAAAATAAATGAGCTTCTTGTGTGTCTGTAAATATGAAACATTTTCCCCTGGCTAAGACCTTTAACTTTGACTGCTGGACGATCATTGCTTGTGCGCCCTTGGCTTTAAAAGAATCAATCATTTTGACAAAGTCCCTATGCCTATGTGCAGATGCTGCTGACATGTCCGAAACAATCCGAAAGTTTCTTGCTTCATTGGTGTTGAAGGTTCTTCTTGAGAAGGCCATACTGAGGATTTTTTCTTTGACCCTGCAGTCCGAGAAATTCAATAATAAAGTACGCAGATATTTACGGTATTAGGCTTATGTGCTGGGACTCTGTGCGCTCTTGTGATTGTTAGGTCGCCTTGCAGCTCTGGTATAGGCTTTTTTAATAGTGATTCCGATCATTTTACCACATCAGCACCTTCCAGTCCTTCAGAAATTCCCACTAGTCGTAGGTTGGACCACCTGTTGAAATTTTCTAAGTCCTGCAATTTTGCCTCCATAAGGATTTTGTCCTTATTAGCTGTATAAATGTCTTTTTTCATAGTGGTTGAAGTGTCCTCCAGGGTTGAAACCCAGATTTCCACCTCCGCGACTCTTCCAGGGAGGTTTCCGAAATGTTCTTCCTGCTTTGTGAGCCTGGTGTGCAGTTGTGATATTTCCTGTGCTTGGGAGATTTTAAGATCCCTTATTTCCTGAAAGATAGTTAACAATATCTCTTCCACCTGGCTCCCTTTTGATGCTTTACCAGCTTCTCCAATCCTTTGCAGGCTCAAGCTTAAGCTTGAACTTGAGCCAGCCGATTCTGTAGGAGACGACATTGTCAGAGGAGAGAAATTATTTGCATGCTCATCAACCTGTTGAGCTGCTCTTGCTGACGTATCCAAACTAACCTTGGGATGGGAATGGGATTGTGGTTGGGGTAGCTGTGTTAGGGCAGTCGGGGAAGCCCGAGATACCTCTGTTTCAACCGCTGCCGCTTCCGTCGCTGTCGCTACCACTGCCGCTGGCAGTGCTGCCTTTACTCCAATTCCTTTCTCAGCGTGCTCTTCGCGCTGCCTAGCTTGCCTCCTCTCCTACTGATTTGGAGTACTTGCGAGCTGCCCCTGTTGGGCTGAGTGCTTGGTGAAAAGAGGATATTGTTTTGAGCTTACTTGATTCTCTACCCCCCTACTTGTACTCTTAGCAGTCTCGTCTGTTTTATCCATTTTGTCTGCAGTAGCCACCTCGTTGTCGTCCTCTTTCCCCTCTCCCTTGTCTTCAACAGCCAGCATGCTCAGTTCCGCCGACAATTCTGATAGGGTCTCTGCATCTTCATCGTCTTCCCCCGAATCCCCATTCTCTTCTATAGATTTAGTTGGGGAGTTATGGTTGTTGTGTCTATTTTTTCCACCATGGCTTTAATTTTTAATACACTTCTTTGCTGCGCCTTCCTTCTGCCCTTCTTCTCCCCTTTTAGCGCTAGTGCAGATAGCGCCACCGTTGGTGATGGATTAGACTTTAACAGCTCCCGTATCGTACTGGCTTGTTTGCCCCTAGCTCTTGCGGCCATCTTAGTTGAGCTAGTGTGCTGTGAGCCGTATAGTAATTAAAAGCAACAAGGCAAGCTGTGATATCTCCGCCCAGTAATGGGCTAGTTTCGCTGTACTGACTTGCGGGCTTGACGGTTTGGTGGCTTAACAGCTTCGGACTCGCAAGCTCTCGAAGTGCGAGGGGGTGTTTGCAACCAACTTGTGTGATCCCGAGGGCACAGGGGGTGGCTGAGAGAAATAGAAGCAGAGGCGCTTAGCCCTTAATCAGTTTTACTCCTCAAACAAAGAAGAAGCACCAGTGCGTGTGTGCTGAGGCTGCAAAGCATTCTGGTATCAGTAGTTCCTTCTGGCGTGCAATATCTTTCCCTTGTCTTTCATAGCCGGAGACTCGCAAATACGAAACGGCTCACCTCAAGCTGACCTCAGTTTGGAATTTTGGAATTTGGAAGTGGATTTGTAGAGCGCATAGCTACCCTTGGGCATCCCAGCGCTGAGAGGACCTAGTTTTTTCCAAGTGGAGGCCAGAAAACAGGGAGGTTTAGGGGAAGAGCCAAGTTTTTAATTGTTTTCGGAAGGAGAGTAGGTTATGATCTCTCCTCATGGCTAGTGGGAGGGTGTTCCAGAGCTTTGGCGCGTTGTAGGCGAACATGCGGCCGCCAGATCTTGCCTTTTTTATTCTTGGGATGGAAGCCAGGGCAAGTGTATCAGATCTTAGATGTTTGGTAGACTGGTGTGGTTTCATCAGGGATCTGAGTATTGGAGGGCCCTTATCGTGCAAGATTTTGTGCGATATGCTGAGCATCTTGAAAGTGATGTGCTCCTTCACTGGGAGCCAGTGTAGGCTTTTGAGGGCTAGTTTCGCCGAGCTCCGTGCTTTGGTTCCTGTAAGGACTCTAGCTGCGGCGTTTTGGGCCACCTGTAGTTTCTGAATGACTGATGCAGGGGCTCCCAGGTACAAGACGTTACCGTAGTCTAACCTTGAGTTAACCAGTCCCTGCATCAGTAGCTTCCTGGACTGGAAGGGAATCAGGTGAAGGATCTTTCGGGCCATGCGAATTAAGCCGAAGCAGGTCCCTGAGGTTTTTCTGGCCTGGGTTTTAAAATTAAGGTCCTGGTCGAGCCAGATGCCTAGGCTTTTGACCTCGGTTTTAGGGGTTGGGTAGGTACCCTTGCAAGGTGGCCAGATAAGATTTGTGGGTAGTTTGTTCTGGTTGCCTAGGAAAAGGATCTCCGATTTATCGCCGTTGAGCTTGAGTCTTGAGTCAGACATCCATTGTGAGATACCTTCGAGACATCTGGCGAGATTTTCTAGGCTAGTGTTTGAATGATTGATGGACACCACCAGCTGAGTGTCGTCAGCGTACATCACTGTCTTGACGCCAAAAGGAGTGATAACGTCTTCGAGGGGGGACATATAAACATTAAAAAGTGTGGGGCTCAGGGAGGAGCCCTGGGGGACCCCACACTGCATGGTCAAGGCTTTAGACGTGGAGAAACCATCAGACACCTGAAAGGATCTACCCTCAAGAAAGGATTTAATCCAGGCAAGGGCTGAGTCGGTGATTCCCACTCGACTTAGCCGGTGGACCAAGATGGCGTGGTCCACCGTGTCGAAGGCGGCACTTAGATCGAGGAGGATCACTGCCACTGATCCTCCTGCATCTATGATGGCTCTCGCCTCTTCAACAACTGCTAGTAGGGCGGTGTCGGTGCCTTGCCCCGGTCTGAAGCCGGTCTGGGAGTCGCGTAGTAAGTGATTTGACTCCAGAAAGGTGGATAGCTGCTGGTTAGCTATTCGTTCGGCCACTTTGCTGATCCCTGGGAGGAGCGAAATGGGTCTGAAGTTGGAGGGGTCCGTGGGGTCCAGGTGAGGTTTTTTCAGGAGGGCTTTGACGGTAGCCTTCTTCCAATTGGCTGGGACAGTGCCCTTCCTAAAGGAGGCATTTATGAGATTGGTGAAGGGTTGAGCTACAATGGGGGCGACCAGTTTTAGCTTGCTGATGGGAGCAGGGTCAGATGGCGAGCCACTTTTTACAGTTTGCAGGGTGTCTAAAAACGTCTCCGTGGAGATATGGTCAAAGGCTCGTAGGTAAGGAGCCTCAGGATGAAGGGGAGGTGAGGTGGTGTGGAGAGGGACAGAGGGTAAAGGGAGTGAAGTAAGTATTGTGTCGATTTTTGCAGAGAAGAAATTGGCCATTTGATTACATCTAGCACCCTCAGGGTCTTGGGGGGGGTCCTGGATTTTTGTAAGGAGACGTACTATGCCGTATGTTTCCTTCGCGGAGTTGGCCGCTGCAGCATTCTTTCCTTCGAAGAAGGTGGCTTGAGTAGTTTTTATGGAGTTCTTATAGAGCTTGATGGCGGCTCTGTATTCACTTTTGGAAGCTGTTGACCAGGTTTTCCTCCATGCGCGTTCGAGTTTTTTGCAACTCCTTTTTAGATTGCAAAGTTCCTGGGTGAACCAGGGAGATTTGGCCGTTTTATTCCTGCTGGGCAGTTGTTTGAGTGGCAAGGTGATTTCTAGGGATTGATGGATCCAATCCTGTAGTTGGGCGTCTGCGATAGAAGGATCATCGTCCAGGTGAGGTGAGGTGGAGGATAGGGCCTGGGCCCAGGCATTTTTGTCCAGTTTTTTCCACGGGCGGTTGGGGGGTTGGGGGGGAGGTTTACAGAGGGGTTTGGTTGATAGCTGTAGTTTGAAGGGGACCAAAAAGTGGTCTGACCAAGGAAGGGGAATGGGGGGTTGAGTTGTAAGACGCGGGAGGTTGGAGAAAACGGGATCCAACAGATGCCCTTTGATTTGAGTGGGAAGGTTATTAAGCAATTCGAGACTGAGTGAGCCCAAATCTGCTTTGAGGTCCATCGCCGGTTTGCTGGAGGAGTCATCGAGGTGGAGATTTAGATCTCCCAATATCGTGAAATTCGGTGATAGACACGCAAGGGAGGAGACAGAATCAATGAGTGACTCATTAAAGCGTCAAATTGGGCCAGGGGGGCGATATACTAACAGTCCCGAGAGGGTGAGCGAGGGTGGTCGATAGACGGAGAAGAAAACATTTTCGCAGTCAAGTATAGGACTGTCTTTGAATTAGCATGAGAGGTAGTCTCTATATACGACAGCTATTCCTTCGCCGATACCTTCGGGTCTATTGTGGAACTTAATCAGGTATTCCGGTGGGAGTGATTGAATGATGTCTGGCTCTGAGCCTGCTGTGAGCCATGTTTCCGTTAGAAACAGAATTTCTATGTCGGAGTCCTTAAGGAGTAAGTTAATTTCAGTTTGATGCTTTGGGAGGGATCTGCAGTTTAGCAGGGCCATATTAAGGGTGCTGGGTTTCAGCTGTGGCTCCGGGCTAAAACTGTAAGGGCATTTAAGGCAGCGAGAATGCCCTTCCACGAGTGAGATTGAGTTGCTGCAGGGGGGGGCTGGGGGGATTCTAAGTCCAAGCAGGGTATCACTAGAGTATTTGATGGCTTGAGTGGGACGAACCAGGGGTCTGGGCTCTGGGCGCGGTCTGGCGCGGACGGGCGCAGACGGGCTTGCCTTAGGCGCACCTTCGGCGCGCAAACGGCGCTCCCGCTGCGCTCGTCCGCTGCGCGTCCGGTATGAGCACATTTTAGTAGTGTTGGGGGCGTGGCCAGCGAAGTGGGCGTGGCCTGAGTGCTCAACCAGGTGGCGGCAATTAGGCAGGTTTCCCTACGTCAGCGCTAAGGTCCGCTGCGTGGGAGTGCTCAGGGGAGAGGCGAGTGAGTTAAAAAAACAATATCACAAGGAATTCAAAGTTTTTTTTAAAAAGATGCACAAGCAATCTCCCGGCTTCCACCTCAGGAGTAAACAAACAGTCCTCTGGGCGCGTTATTAGTCAGCGCACCTTTTGTACTGGATGCGGGGGCGTGGCCAGCGAAGTGGGCGTGGCCTGAGTGCTCGACCAGGTGGCGGCAATTAGGCAGGTTTCCCTACGTCAGAGCTAAGGTCCGCTGCGTGGGAGTGCTCAGGGGGAGAGGCGAGTGAGTTAAAAACACAATATCACAAGGAATTCAAAGTTTTTTTAAAAAGATGCACAAGCAATCTCCCGGCTTCCGCCTCAGGAGTAAACAAACAGTCCTCTGGGCGCGTTATTAGTCAGCGCGCCTTTTGTACTGGATGCGGGGGGCGTGGCCTGAGTGCTCGACCAGGTGGCGGCAATTAGGCAGGTTTCCCTACGTCAGCGCTAAGGTCCGCTGCGTGGGAGTGCTCAGGGGGAGAGGCGAGTGAGTTAAAAACACAATATCACAAGGAATTCAAAGTTTTTTTAAAAAGATGCACAAGCAATCTCCCGGCTTCCGCCTCAGGAGTAAACAAACAGTCCGCTGGGCGCGTTATTAGTCAGCGCGCCTTTTGTACTGGATGCGGGAGCGTGGCCAGCGAAGTGGGCGTGGCCTGAGTGCTCGACCAGGTGGCGGCAATTAGGCAGGTTTCCCTACGTCAGCGCTAAGGTCCGCTGCGTGGGAGTGCTCAGGGGGAGAGGCGAGTGAGTTAAAAACACAATATCACAAGGAATTCAACGTTTTTTTTAAAAAGATGCACAAGCAATCTCCCGGCTTCCGCCTCAGGAGTAAACAAACAGTCCTCTGGGCGCATTATTAGTCAGCGCGCCTTTTGTACTGGATGCGGGGGGCGTGGCCAGCGAAGTGGGCGTGGCCTGAGTGCTCGACCAGGTGACGGCAATTAGGCAGGTTTCCCTACGTCAGCGCTAAGGTCCGCTGCGTGGGAGTGCTCAGGGGGAGAGGCGAGTGAGTTAAAAACACAATATCACAAGGAATTCAAAGTTTTTTAAAAAAGATGCACAAGCAATCTCCCGGCTTCTGCCTCAGGAGTAAACAAACAGTCCTCTGGGCGCGTTATTAGTCAGCGCGCCTTTTGTACTGGATGCGGGGGGCATGGCCAGCGAAGTGGGCGTGGCCTGAGTGCTCGACCAGGTGGCGGCAATTAGGCAGGTTTCCCTACGTCAGCACTAAGGTCCGCTGCGTGGGAGTGCTCAGGGGGAGAGGCGAGTGAGTTAAAAAAACAATATCACAAGGAATTCAAAGTTTTTTTAAAAAGATGCACAAGCAATCTCCCGGCTTCCGCCTCAGGAGTAAACAAACAGTCCTCTGGGCGCGTTATTAGTCAGCGCGCCTTTTGTACTGGATGCGGGGGGCGTGACCAGCGAAGTGGGCGTGGCCTGGTGGGCGTGGCCTGAGTGCTCGACCAGGTGGCGGCAATTAGGCAGGTTTCCCTACGTCAGCGCTAAGGTCCTCTGCGTGGGAGTGCTCAGGGGGAGAGGCGAGTGAGTTAAAAACACAATATCACAAGGAATTCAAAGTTTTTTTAGAAAGATGCACAAGCAATCTCCCGGCTTCCGCCTCAGGAGTAAACAAACAGTCCTCTGGGCGCGTTATTAGTCAGCGCGCCTTTTGTACTGGATGCGGGGGGCGTGACCAGCGAAGTGGGCGTGGCCTGGTGGGCGTGGCCTGAGTGCTCGACCAGGTGGCGGCAATTAGGCAGGTTTCCCTACGTCAGCGCTAAGGTCCTCTGCGTGGGAGTGCTCAGGGGGAGAGGCGAGTGAGTTAAAAACACAATATCACAAGGAATTCAAAGTTTTTTTAGAAAGATGCACAAGCAATCTCCCGGCTTCCGCCTCAGGAGTAAACAAACAGTCCTCAGTCTCAGCTATAGCTCAGTCTCAGCTATAGTCTCAGCTACAGCTTTCTTTTTAAATGTTTTCCCCCTTTTAACTCCGTGGGTGTAACTCTAATTATGCTTGGACTCTAGCTCCAGCTCCAGCTCCGGTGATTTTCTCCCCGCTTACCGGCTTTGGTCAGTCCATCCATTTGTCATTTTCAGACCTTTTCAGACACCTTCCAAACGGCCCAGCATTTCCTCGAGCCTTTTCCCCCTCTCTACAGCCTACCCCATGTTCAGCGGTGCTTATTCGGGGCAGAGGGGCAGAGGAGCAGTGAGCAGCGAGGGAGCGGGAGCGGGCACGTCCAGCAGCATCCACAGATGGGGAGGGGCGGAGCGTGGAGAAACAGGAAGCGCTCTGACGCGTGGGCTCACGTCAGTCCAACCATCACTCGATTTAGAGGAAGGCTTGTCGGGCCACTGATTGTCAGGAAATTTGAGATTCTCACCCCCTGTATCTCACTGATTACACTACGACCCTGTGGTTGGTTCATGTCTCTGTAAATGTGCATGCCATACTCTGAAAATTAAAAGATAGCTATCAGTCTCTGTGCACAACCGGAAACTAGCCAAGTTTCTGAGATGTATAATCTTCAGCTCCTGCATCAATTTAGGACATTTCCAAGTTTAGTGTTCTAAATTTGCATATGGCGATGTCTTCAAGGGACCATCCATTGAACAGAAAAAAACACACTTCTCTTTACCCAGTACTGCATAACTAACAACTCCCACATATGCATTGTGGAATTGTGCTCTGTTTGATGTCACCTACTATGGTTTTAAGATCTATCATGACATCATTCACCTAACATTCCCTTTAAAATAGGGCACAGTTCTGCACAAGTGCATGATATGGCCTCAGCTGTCAATTGGTTGGACAAAAAGTGCAAAAACAAGCACTCGCAATGCCAATAGTTCAGGATGATGAAAGCCAAACTTACAAATCTATTAATGTTAATGAATGCCCTCTTCCTATCTATGCTGCTGCCAGAGAAAAGGCCACAAATTATGTAGTTATCTAACACACTTCATTAACATTAAAATGGCATGTATGCCGCTGAAAGTTCAACTCAGACTGGATAAATACATAAAATGACCACACCTGTGTCGATAAGGGAGTAGCCATAAAAATAAAATACCCCCCTCTTTGAGCCACATGGAACGAAATGTCCTAGCAAAGTTAGCAATCCCAACCCTTTCTATTAGGGAGACTGGGCATTGTTGCCTGGAGGAAAACGCTTCAGAATTTTGCATTTTACAGTATGATTTGAAAATAATGTGGTCACAAACTGCACAATTACCAGCATTTACGGTTTCTTTGGAGCTCTGAGTCCTTCTTTATATTCATGTTTAATTGTTCCTCCTGCTTTCCATCTTTCATTTCCATAGTCCCATTCTCACATTCTACTCCCTTCCTTTCTTTTATCATTTCCTGAACTTCCTTTGCCCCTTCTCTTTTCCCTCTTTTTTCTTGAATTCCTTCTATTTCCTAATTCTTTATTTTCTTTCCTTCCACCAACCTTCCACCCATCTCTTAATTCTTCTTTCCAATATTTCATTCTATTTTAACTTTCCTTTCTTTCTCTCTTCCTGTTTTTATTTCTTTGTTTCTTCTTGCCATCCCTTTCCCCAAATTTCATTCTTGTCTTCCTCCCATTCTTTTTCCATTTCTGTCCGTCCGTCCTTCTCCCCTTCTTCCCATTCTTCCTTTGGCCTATGTTCCATTCTGCTTCCTTTTAACTTTTCTTCTTTGTGTTATTTTTCTTTCTTTCATTGTAACAACCTCTAAGGTGTTTCTTCTTTTCTATTCAAACCATTTCTCTTCCATTCTGTCACGATTTTAAGCTTTTTCTTTTAGCTCTTTTCCCCTTTCCGATCCCACAGTTGTACCACTGTAATTTATATGTCTTTCCCACTGCCTTGCGATGACCTGCAAGCCACACATGAAATTTAAGAAGCACCATAAAACAATTTAATCTGTCCTAGGCACCTTTGCTCAAGCTGGCATTGCGGGGCTTTACTGCATCCTTTTTTTGTGGAAGCACGCGACTTCTGCCCCATCAAAACAAATACGCCTCGCTCCCAACATGTGTGCGGAGTCAAATTCGCTCTCCTTGTAGTTCTCACATAATTGTCTGGTGACAGCTGCACAGTCAAACTAGACCGTAAGGACCTCTAGTTCACCTCAGAATAAGGAAAAACATTCAATTTGCGTGTTATTCATCATTCAGAGATTTTCATATTGTAGTAGGGTACAAACTGAGCTCTCGCTAAATTCTGTATGCTGGCTAATGGCCATTTATGAGTGCTTTGTCTGCACCCATTATTGTACATCCCTTGTAATCAAGGCCCTAACGTTCAACAATGGCAAATCCTTTCAGTATGTTTAAAACGCATAAAATTTCCAGTATTCCAAAAACATCGGAGAACAATGGGGCATATTATCAAGCCTGTGCGCTAAAATTATCGCCGCTTTATCGGCCGAAAACGGCCGATAAAGCGGCGATAATGGGCTTGATAATATGCTCTATGGAATTCCAATCGAAGCACATGTTAGATGTGAAGACATCTAACATGGGCTTCGATTGGAATTCCCCAGAGCATATTATCAAGCCCATTATCGCCGCTTTATCGGCCGTTTTCGGCCGATAAAGCGGCGATAATTTTAGCGCACAGGCTTGATAATATGCCCCAATATCTCCCCCATCCTCCCCTCTTGTTTTAAATTTAAGAGCTACCTTCAGAAAAAAACGACACTGGCAACAGTCTAGATATCTGTTGACAGTTCTGTAGATACAAAACAAAACTCAGCCTCTTTGCCTGGGTTGCAAAGCAGTTTTTCAAGAGATGATCTAGTCTTAGTTTAAAAAGCCCCAAAATAGAGTAAATTTTTGCAGCAATGTGGTATTGTTTTGGAGTTATAGTTCTCACACAATGAGGAGGACACAAACAGCAAATTAAATTAAACTAAACATATGAAAGGTGGGAGACTCTGAAAAGGGGGGAAGACAAAAGACTATCCAACTTAGTTCCTGGCCATAACTATCCACACTCCCAGTCAATTTGGGGAATATTCACAAGAACGTGTGATAACTACAGCAAGAGTAGCGTAACGCAACTTTCAACATCGCAGCCCATCAATGGAAAATAACCCTGTGACAATGTCGGATTCACAACACGGCTGTAGCATGCAATAGTTTGCCGACACTGCGAACAGTGGCACACAAATCAGAGCCGCAGGAGCTACACACCCACTGTGCAGCATACGCACACAAACAGGAGTACACCTCGGTAGTGACAACATCCTGGGTCAAACAGCTCACCTTCCACATTTGAACACAGGTCACAACTGGTTCATCAAATGTGCACAGCCTGCCAAATCACATCTGAAACACAGGGAAACATAACATAAAAATGAACAAGTACAAGCTGAGACCTCTAAAAATGTTTTATTCACACATGCAGTGAATTTGGACATTTTCTACTGTCGCTTGATTGCCATGGATGATCACAATGTGACGTGCTCATGGGAAGAAAGTGTCAATGATGGTATTCCTACGGGCCATTCCTGCCGCAGCTGCAGTGGGATGTGGGCCACCTGCCCCATCACCACTATCATCCGTCGGTACCTCTGGAACTGGGATCCATGGGGCCCTGGGGCGAACACAGAAGTTGTGCAACACACAACAGGCAACGATCAACCTCCACGCGATGGCTGGGCTACAGGAGCTTCCCACCATGCACCTGAAATGTGACTTCAACATGCCAAATGTGCGTTCCACGATGCCCCTGGTACATATATGGGCCGCATTGTACTGCCTCTGGGCGGGTGTGTTCGGATCTCGGAGGGGTGTCATCATCCAAGGGCAGAGTGCATATCCTTGATCACCTGTGACAGTGCAGGGAGAAAAGAGTCAATACTTAGTTCGGCAGAATGTGATGGCAGGTCCACCAATCCAGTGACGCCTGTGCGGGCTGTGTGTGGGGTGAGTTTTAGCCAGCCCACAGGTAGTAGCTGATGCAGGCAACTACACCACCAGTCATCAGACACTCAGCCATGCAATGTCAGAACTACAAGGGGGGGTGACACGAGTAGCATAGGGCTAGTGGCCCCGGATGCACAGCAGGCCACATGGGCCCACCGCCATAGCTGCAATCCGCATCTCCACACATCCAACTGCTGTGTGTCTGTGGTGCCATGAAATGTCTGTAGTGGGTGCAGGGGTAAGCAGGATGACCATGTAGTGTTGTGGTTGTGTCTGGTAAGTGTTTGTGTAGTTTGACATGTTGAATGTGGTTTGGTCACATGTGCATCCCCACAGTTGTGCATCGTGCTATGAAGGCATTGTGATGTGTGGTGTGTTAACTTGGTACGTACCAACGAGCAATCCCGTTCCATATGTGTGATCCTGGAAGCGCTGGTTGATAATGGACTGTCAGAAGATGAAGGAATCATGCACACTGCCTGGGTAGTTGGCAACGACATTGGTGAAGATTCCCCGGTGGTCCACTATTGCCTGCACATTGATGGAATGCGTGTGCTTTCTGTTGCGGCAGTGGTGTGCAGTATCCGCAGGGGGCACACGTGAGACATGTGTGCAGTCGACTGCCCCCAGCACGGCCAGGAATCCGGCTTGGCATAGAAGACTTGCTTGTCTCCAGCTGTTCCTACGCTGTTTTGGGGAAGTGAAGATACTGGGGTATAAAGCTGAGGATGGCATCCAGGGCAGGTGTGATAAACTTTGATAGGGCTGGCTGTGAGACCCCTCCGACTCTGGCAGTTGTTGGTTGAAAGGTACCAGAGGCCAAGAGGCGCAGCGCATCCAGCAGCTTTGCATGCAGAGGGATGTTGGTTCTCCGCTGTGTTGGGACCGTCAGCCTGTGGTCATGATGCGGTAAGTTATTGTCCTTTAGAGCCTGTAGTGGGCAATGACTTCCTTGGGCGTTAGGTCTATGAAAGTGATACGTTTTCGTCAGGTCTGTTGTCTTACTCTGCGCTGCCTTTGTGGTGGTCTGGGGGGGTGGGTCCGGGGCCAGGGGGTGGTGGTAGTCCTGGGGGTGGTGGCGGTGTATGTTGTGGCCCTGTTGGGGCTCCGAGCTGCATGATGAGTAGCACCATGGCGTTGTTTGTTCTTCGGGTGTGGCTGTGTGTAGGGCTCCGGTGCCTACTGCAGAAGTCATCCGTCTTTACACCTGCTTGTGGCAGGTGTTAAATACCTGCAGCTACCACGGCTTATCGTGTGTTTTCGGGTCACTTTACGGATCTGTCAGTTCGTTGTGAAAGTGGTGTTGCTGCTTTTTCGTGTGTTTCTGTACAGGAACGCCTACTCTTCATCTCATTAGCGTTAGTTGGTGGTGTCTCCCGTGGTGCTAGGTTTTGTGGCTGTTATCGTGGGAATTCTGATGATGTCTGCTGTTTGCACCAGCTTTGCACTTTAAGGCCCTATACTCAGGAGATGTAGGTATGGAAATTACGTCGATACTTCCAGCTATAAACAATCAGCATGACGACCTAGAATTTACCTTAGAGGAAGTATGCCATGCTATAGCCAAACTCGCAGCAGGAAAAGCCCCGGGTCTTGATAAACTGCCAGGTGACCTTTTCAAACACCAACCTGGGATTTGGGGCCCATACCTTTTTATCGTCTTCAATGCAGTCTTGAGGGGCATGGAGGTGCCCTGTACTTGGCTGGGAGCGGAGATAGTGCCTATATTCAAGAAGGGCTCTCCTCTGCTCCCGGCCAACTACAGGCCTATTATCCTCATCGATGTCCCTCAAAAAGAAATTTGGGCGGCTCATCCGAGATCGCCTACAGGATTGGATGGAGGAGCACGCAGTCCTCAGTCCGTACCAAGCGGGGTTCAGAAGGAACACTTCCATCATGGATCAAATATTCCGCCTAATATTACTATTCTGGAAAACGGCAAAGATAGAGGGTGGCAGCCTCTACATGGTGGTTGTGGACCTCCGATCCGCTTTTGATTTAGTGCCCGCAAGAAACTCTGGACCGTGCTTCAAAACTTGGGTGTCCCACAACAACTTCTGAAAATCCTGGTGAGGCTGCACTAGGGGAACTTCGCGCAGGTTAGATGTGGGAGGAATGGGGCGTTGTCTTCAAGGTTCCCCGTCGGTAGGGGGGTCAGGCAAGGGTGCGTATTAGCACCTACCCTGTTCTGCCTTTACGTTAATGGCGTAATCTCACATCTGGACAGAGTCCCTAATAGTGATGCGCCAAGGTTGGCAGGGAGCAGGGTGCCGGCAATTATGTTCGCAGATGACACCCTTTTGCTCTCCAAATCTCCAATGGGGATCCAGCGTGTGTTGGACGGTTTTGAGGATTTCTGTAGATGCCGTGGTCTGCAGATAAATGCTAATAAAACGAAATGCATGATCTTCAACCCTCCGGCATCTACTCGTCCGAATCTATACTGGGCACAGTGAGACTAGAAAGGGTAGCGACCTATGAGTATTTGGGGGTAACCTTAAATGAAAAGCTGTCTTGGGGCCCCCAACAAGTAAAATCTCAAATGAAACTGGCTCAGCTTGCAGGGGGGAATACTCCAGCTCTCCAACTCGTCTACCTACAAACCTATTAAACCACCGTTGGAGATCTACAAGACTCAGGCGAGGGCTGTAATCTTGTATGGGGGGAGTTGTGGGGGCATTTGTGCAGGCCCGAAATTGCCAAAACGGAAAATAAATTCATCGGACAGTTATTGGCACTCCCACAAAGTACCCCGCTACTACCTTTAAGGTTGGACTTGGGCCTGAGACCTATTGAAGCCGAACTAGCATTTAAACCCCTGAGGTTCTGGCGTAGGCTCTGGACAATGCCAGAATTGCTGAACTACAGGCTAGAACTGAAGGAAATACTAAGCAGTAATAGTGCAGCAAAAATACCCAGGCTTAGGTTCCTAAAGCAGGATTTCTTAAGACTGGGACTGCCTGATATGTGGTATGACCCGGAAAGGAGCTGCCAGGAAGTTTCGCGAAAGTCGCTTACCAAGATTTTTATGGATGAGAAACTGACTGCAGTCCAGTCCGCTCCTAACATAGGCACGCTAATTCATTCTTTTTTAACATTTAAAGATTTTTATTCCTTTGAGGATTTCTTGGATGTGATTTATCCTATTGCATCAAAGAAACTTTATCTCCAATGGAGATACAGTACTCTACCCTTAAGAGCTTTTATGAGTAAATGGTCAACTACTTCCATTAAAATTTGCCCAGGGTGTAGCTGTGACTTAGAAGATGAACTTCATGTATTGTTTTTTTTGTCCAGCCTACACTAAACCGAGGAAGTATTCGCTAGTACCTCTCTGTAAAAATGTGGGTTTTGTACAGTGTAAACATGCTTTTAGAAAAAATAGATACATCGAGGCATATAGTATTCGAAGTCTCTCAGTTCTGTGGTTCTGAAATTCCAGACCTTGCTGTGATATGGTACCGAGGTCCAACACTCGTGTCACAAAATATCATGGTACCATGACGAATTTGGTATTGGCAGACCGGTAATGATTAGGACATTATCCCTGTGCATTTGCGTCATGATTGAGCGATGCTAACACCCTTAAATCATGGTTTCCATTCCAAACCCTCGGACTCCATTTTGTGAATGGCATCCATCTTATGCCTTGCCCTCATATAAGTCAATTGATTAAGGTCGAGCTTGATCTAAAAGGACACGTCCACCTTAGCTGACTTCCCCATGACCTGGCCGAACTGACTCTACCGCCTCCAGCCAAACCTGTTTGGGCAACTCCTCGCCCAGTGGCCGAGTAAGATATCATCAAAGCACAACATGCCATAAACCATTCACCACCTACAGACCATGTTTTCTACACACATACACCTGTCCATGTTCCTTGTTTATGGCCAGTTTTATGACAAGGAGGTGCCCTGTTCTATTGGGGTTTCATCGATATCTGATTATAATTCCGGGCTGGGCTGGGTCATCTATCACAAACTGGACATCTAAAATATGGGTTGGCCGTCATGACTTCGCTCTTTGCTTTATTGTGTAAATATGTCTATGACCATATCATAAACTCAAGAATTCTTGCCTGAAGTGCAATAATTTGTATAAAAGGAGAAGGCTGGTTCTGTAAAAACGAACAGTCTCCTGAGAACTTACGGCCCGTGCTGTGGTACTTCTAGGACACATGTTACTTGGTTGCAGCCAATAAAACTCGATCTCTGACTTCACCTAGAAGACTCTTGGTTTCTGTGGTCCGGAACAGGGAGAACTCAGAGGTCTTCGGGTGTTATCCCCTGGCACCACCGGGTTCCTAAACACCCGGCACCTCAGTTGGCGCCCAACTCGGGGCGGTATCAAGTGGTGACGGTCCAAGCCAGATGTTCGTGAGGAGCTTCGTGTGAAAATTCCAGAGGACTGCCAGCCACTTCAGCGATCCCTGTATGTCGACGTGGTTCCGAAGGTCTTTGCTGCGAGGTTCCCCGCGTCCCGACGGCTACGAAGGACTGCTGCCCTGACTATCGCCCTGTTTTGGACCCAGTGATCCTTGGTAGAGCGAAACGATAGACGAGTCTTCCAGTGACGCCATCGATCTTCAATACTTCAGTTAAGTATAAGTGGAGCGTCTCCTAGTCCTTAGTTTGTTCTTAGTCTTTGGTATCCTTGAGGTACACCTTGTTTGGAACTTGCAAGCGCCAAAACCGAGGGATTCGTGTATTCACAAACAAATCTTAGTTAGATAATCCCTTGAAGTTTGAAGCTAGACTAGTGAGCAAAGATGCCTGGTCTTAGCAGACTTGGAAACTTGTTTTGTCTTGGTTGTAGTAAGGACTCCCGATTAGAGGATTTGTGTCCAGTTCCTCCGGTTGGAACTCCAACATATGAATTATATATCAAGCACGGAGTAGGCCCTATCACATATAATGAGGTTTGGATAAAATACACCAGAAAGGATGGTGTTTTAAAATGGTCCCAATATGGTAGCTTTGATACAGAAATCTTAGATAACCTCGAGGTCAAACTGTTTAAGAAGAAAGCCCGGCCGGCGATGTTTGACTCTTTTCGCTTATGGCGCAAAGAAGCCAAACAGAAAGAAATAAAATTAGCTAAGAAGAATAAAAGAGGTATATCGATGGTGCAAGCCGCCATCGCATACAGGGATAATGAGGAAGAACAGGAAAGTGAACAAATGCTCAGAAGCAAGAAACTAGCAGCAGACAAATGCTACCCAATGTTGTCCCATGGAGGACAAAATTCGAAGGGAGCATCTGACAAAGACCCATTAATGTCCCATTTGTTGAATTCACCACCCCCATATACATCGAGTATTGTTGGACCCCCGAAGCGTATTGTTATACCGCGCCCTGGCGCACGAAATGCAGCTCTCGCACAAGCACCAGCTCCTCTTCGACTGGTTCCTACTTCTCCGGCGCAGCCTTCTCAAGGGCCGCCGCCTTTGCCACTTACTACCTCTACTGTTCCTACAACCTTGCCTACTGCTCCAACTATTTATCCTGATACTACTTCTGCCACTGCTTCGACCTCCTCTGCTATTGCCTCAACTTCCTCTTTACATCAGTCTGTCTTTTCTGGCGCATCTGCCTCTCCGCAAACTTCTCCTTCTGTTCGACAGAGAGTGGCAAGTACTGTCACTGGTCTGATCTCACCTTTCTTTGGGTCGCCTAAAATGACCCCCAAAACAGGACGTAGACAGTTGCGTAGTCAACTGCCCGATTATGAGGAAAGAGTAGTGCTGAATGAGTTAGCACGCAAATGGGTTACTGACACGGTTAAATACGATGTTCAGTCTGTTATGGAAGTTTTCCGACAATGGGATGCACCCACTCAGAGATACGTATTCGAAGAGATGTGTGTATATCTTTGCGAAGATTTGGAAACAAATTATCCCAAACGCAAAATGAAGGAATTATTTTGTATGCGTTTCAAATTCTATGAAGGCATGATTGTAGGTGCCGATGTTGAAAAAGCAATAGATTTGTTGTTATCTTATAGGAGCAAGGGAAATGTGTCTAGATCACTGTATGAGGATGATTTTTCAGGTAGGAAAAAGGCATGACAGTACCCCATGAGAGAGGTTCCTCCAGTTTGGAGGGAAGGTGATGCGAATGCGCATCCACCTGTTCCACCGCATTTCCAGCGTGTATGGGTACATGTCCCCTGGAAAAGATCTGAAGTGTTAGCACTCAAGCAGACATTACCCGATCCACGTAAAAATCCCGCAGGGTATTTTAAGGAGTTATCACAGACTGCCAGCTCATGTATAAGGAATTTAGCAGATGTAGACATGCTGTTTGGGAACGTCGTTCCACAGCCTTTATGGAGTAAGATCCGCCATACAGATCATGTTCAAGAACTAGGTGACTCTTGGGCTAATATTACTGCTACGGATGCTAGACAAATTGGTGGTTCTAAACCTGAGCCTTTAATAGCTGAACTTCCTGGTAGAATTATCACGTACATGAAGACCTTAATGCCTGAATTGCGTGTCAATTGGGATAAGTTATCTGCGTGCAAGCAGAAGATGAGAATGTGTCTGACTTTTTCACGAGATTTGAAGAGACTTTCGTCGATCATAGTGGTTAGGATATGGCTACCGAGGGTGGCCAAAGATTGTTCTTAGACAAATTCGTACATAATTTGCTTCCCAAACTGTGTAATAAATTGAAAGATTCAGAGAGTGCTTGGGCTATTTCCACGTCAGCACAGATTTTAACCACAGCCCAGTACTACGAAAATAGGCGCAAGGACGAGCTAGATAAGGCAGACAAAAAGACTAAAGATTTAAAGACCAAAGCTCTTCTCCAGCAAGCCTATCTGCCTCACACACCTAGTCAGCCCAATTATCAACGACCACAGCAGTATTCGAGAAACGCGCAAGGAAACAAGTTTTCCCATCAGCGTTTACCATACGGCCCGAATCAGTGTGCCTATTGCAAAGAAGAGGGTCATTTCAAGAATAATTGTCCAGCTCTGGCACAACGTCTGAATGGTGCCTCTGGAGCTTCTGGTGCACGAGGTAGAGGTGTTCAACAGGCTCCTAGGGGTAGGGGTCGTGGAAATTTCCCCCAGAATAACACTTCCTTCCCGCCTCAGAATTCCATGAATAGCTTTGATCAACAAAATAATGCATCTTCTAGATCAGCTCAGTACTATGCTGATGACTATTACGCAGAAAACAAGAATGAGGGTAATAATTGCTAGGACAGCCATGGACAAAGAGAGGGAGTTGTTTCAGTTCCAGTAGATCAGAATGGACCTTATGTCGAGGTGATTACGTCAGGAGTGTCAGAGCCATTTCTGCTGGATACTGGTGCTACGAAAAGTTCTATTATGCACTCAAAACTTCCTGGCGCACCTTTGTCTGGCGAAATGAATATTTCAGTAGGCTTCTCTGGCGCCCCTGTTAGAAACCCGATTTCTAGTCATATGCCCCTTTCTGTTGGCCCATGCGAATTAGAAGCACCCCTCATCCTTACAACAGGTTGTGGCGAAAATTTGTTAGGTTTGGATTTGTTAAAGAGATTATATGCGACTTTGTACTGTTCTCCTTCGGGAGTACAACTTACCCTTGGTAAGAAAGTGATTTCCCCAATGTATTTGTCAAAGGAAGATATTCCGACTGAATTGTCATCCCTCCCGGATATACTTTGGGCTACTGGTTCTAATGATGTAGGTTGTTTGGAGATAGCACCGTATGTCATAACGTTGAAAGCCAATGTTAGGTTGCCACGTATTCCCCAGTACAAGATCTCTAGCGAATGTGAAAAGGCGTTGTTAGCGATCATTTACGATTTGATTGAGAAAGATGTCATTGAGGAAACAACAGGCAACATTTGTAACAGTCCTATTTTGCCTGTCTTAAAGGGTACTGATCCTTCACAGCCTCCTGTATACAGATTTGTGATTGATCTCAGAGAAGTAAATAAGATCGTTGTACCGCAGTTTCCAGTCGTCCCCGACATTACTGCCTTATTGACAATGGTTCCAGCTTCAGCCACTTGGTTTTCGGTGATTGACCTGAAGAACGCCTTCTTCAGCATCCCGATCGCCGAGGAGAGCAGAGACATTTTTGGCTTCAATTTAGGAGGACGAAGCTTCCGCTTCAAACGCGCTCCTCAGGGCTACTGTGAGAGTCCATCCATATTCACTCAGGCTCTGAAAACACAACTCGATACGATTGTTCTATCTGATGGTGCGACTCTGATTCAGTATGTAGACGATCTACTGATCGCTGCAGATACTGAAGAAATTTGCAAGCAAGCCACACTGTCGTTGTTGGGTCATTTATGTGACATGAAGCATAAAGTCTCTCTTTCAAAATTACAATTTTGCAGACAAGAAGTGGCCTACCTAGGTCACATCTTATCGAAGGAGGGAAGGAGACTGACCCCAGAAAGAATACAGGCAATCGCAAGATTGAGTGCCCCAAGGACACAAAGAGAAGTTCGGGCTTTCTTGGGCATTACATCGTACTGTAGACAATGGATACCGAATTTCTCCCTATTGGCCAAACCTTTGCTGGCACTACTCTGCAAAGACACACCCAATCCTATGCCTTGGTCTGAAGATTGTCAGACAAGTTTCCATGAGTTGCGCGAAGCATTGTGTTCGGATCCTGTGTTGGGCAACCCCGACTACAGTAAGCCTTATACATTATATGTCCATGAGAGGGAAGGTTGCGCATTATCAGTCTTGACACAATCCTTTGGGGACAAACAGCGCCCTTGCGCATATTTCTCAGCGACTCTAGATCCTGTAGCTAAGGCATTACCGAGTTGCTTGAGGGCCACTGCTGCAGCAGCTGTCTGTATTCAACAGTCTGCTGGGTTAGTCATGAATAATACTCTGATCGTTATGGTCCCACATGCAGTAGACATTTTACTGAACAGACGAAGACGCAGCATTTAACTAGTGCTCGACTGTCCAGCTATGAGCTGACACTATTAGCGAGCCACATACACATAAAGAGGTGTGATACACTTAACCCCGCCACGTTATTACCTATTCCGGCAGAGACAGATGAGGTTGAAAAACACGATTGCTGCATCAGGACAGAAGAAGAGACAAAAGGGAGAGTAGACTTGCAGGACACTCCCCTTTCTGAATGTAATGATACTTTATGGGTTGATGGTTCATGCTTCAAGTTGCCAAATGGCGATATGACTGCAGCATATGCTGTAACAACATTGCACACTATTGTAGAGACCGCACGCATCCCCCACAATTCTGCGCAAGCAGCAGAGTTAATAGCACTTACAAGAGCATGTGTGTTGGCAAAAGGAAAGCGAGTGAATGTGTATACTGATAGCCAATACGCCTTCGGCGTGGCCCACAGTTTTGGACGATTGTGGCGTGAACGTGGGTTCCTGACGTCACATGGTGCACAAATCCAACATGGTCAGCTAGTTATCAAGCTCCTCGAGTCACTGACCTTGCCGCTACAAGTTACGATTGTAAAGTGCAGTGCACATAGAAAGATTCAAGATGATGTTAGTCGTGGGAATGCATTTGCCGACGAGGTTGCGAAAGAGACTGCAAGGAACACAATGAGTCGGATGTATGTTGTAGGTCCTGCTAGATGGGTCGCCGATGTGGGTATGTGTGAGGACACTATTGAAAGTGTGAAGTCCATACAAGCTGTGCCACCGAAAAAGAGGTGAATGAATGGAGAGAAAGCAAGGGAAGATTGGATGCGAATGGTTGTTGGGTCGAATTGTCAGAGCACCAACGATGGCTGTTACCCGACGCATATGTGCTCGCAGTGGTGACAATGGCCCATGGAATGGCGCACATCAGTGTAAAAGGAATCTGTAAACTGTTGGCCCCAGTATGGCAGAATAGTGGTATCCCGAAATGCGCGGAGAATTTGGTCAGGAACTGTATGGTGTGTTTGAAGTACAATCCCGGTAGGGGAACCCCAACTCCAGCGGGTCATTTTGCGCCTCCAACGTACCCGTTCGAGATATTGCAGCTCGACTTCATCCACATGGAGAGGTGCAACAATCTGAAATACGTGCTTGTTGTTGTTTGCGCTTTCTCCAGGTGGGTGGACGCGTACCCCCTCAAGGACAACACTGCCTTGTCAACTGCCAAAGCCCTTGTCAAGGAATTCTTCCCTAGGTTTGGGATGCCTAGAATGGTCTGGAGTGATAATGGAAGTGAATTTGTGGGACGGGTGATGAAGAGAGTGTGCGAATGTCTAGGCATCCACCAGAAATGTTGTGCTGCAAACCACCCCCAATCAGCAGGTCTAGTAGAGTGCTATAACGGCACCCTAAAGCTCAAACTAGCCAAGATACAAGCCAGCACAGGTCTTAAATGGCCTGACGCCTTGCCTTTAGCACTCCTATCTACCAGAATGATTGTCCATTCTAGACTGGGACTTAGCCCCCACGAAATCGTGTTCGGGCGCCCAGCAAATATATGGGGGTACCGAGGCCCAGAAGGCTCAGTGATATAGAGCACCCTGTCCTGCTTGACTACTTGCACGAACTGACAACTAAATTGCGTGTTATACACCAACAGGTTCACAGTTCCTCTCCGCCAGCCTCTGACGATCCAGGTCACTCCATTGAACCCGGCACCTGAGTTTTGGTGCGGAATTTCCAGCGCATAAACAACGAGCAGCCCAGGTGGACCGGACCGTACCTCGTCCTTCTTTCCACAAGATCAGGCGTTCGGGTGGAAGGAAAAAAAGAACTGGATCCACGGGACCCACTGTAAACGGGTCCCTCTGCCTCTTCCATATGACCGGTGGGTCCAGGACGGAATCGCTGACTCTGAGACTGAAACTGTACCTCGCTTTACACTCTTCAGCGATGCACGACTGAAAGGAACTGGTACAGAAAAGGAGAGTGATCGTATTTTGCAAGGATTTGTGCCACCGTCAATGCAGTTGGACACTACAGAACCTGAAACATTGTTTAAAGACCACCCCGTACCTGGGAAGCAACGATATAATGTGAGGTCGAGAAAAAGGGACTAATAAAAGTGAACTTATGTGACTCTCTTTCCCCTAAGAACTATTTTTGATTTTACAGCTCTCTCGCCCAGGGAACTTGCTCATTTTTGATTTTCGAACCGCCATCCGGTTCTGCTGCTAGGGCCGCGGTTGAAGTCTGAGGAGTGCAGCTGGGGAGGCCTAGGTCAACGGTTCTGGTCGGTCTGGGGGAATTACCCCGGACTGGACAGAGCGCACTTCTTGGCAGAATCAAACTCCCACCACGGGCAGCAACTAGAGGATGGAGTTCCCGTGGGTAGAGAGACCTGCTAGACCCACGAACTTTAAAAAGCAAATATGCACCATGATGGCCAGAAAGAGATTCGTGATAGTATGTATTCTACTGTTGTGCAGCATAACGATGTTCTTGATTAGCTTTACTCTATCCACGTTCCAAGTTACCCTTGTAAATAACACTCAGCCCACACCTCCTCCTACTGTTCCCACACACTCCTTTCACCCTCTGCCTGAACACGAGTCCGTCAGAAGACTAGAATTTATAAATAACTCATTCATCCAGCTCCTACACCAGCACCAGTCTGTAATGAACACATCGAACTGTTGGATATGTGGACTTATACCGCACACAGCCGATAGGGGCATCCCTTACTTCGTCCTGCCATTCAGTTACTATGGTTCTCTGTGGGCTTTCCAGACAATGTTCCTGTTTGCCATAGAACCATATCCCCCGCGTCCCATAGGGAGCAATTTCAGCAACAAGGCACTAGTGGCAGGAATACGGAATATGAGCAGGGATATTGACACGTCTCGGACAATTCCCAAAGATGAGTTTACCCCGTACAGTAGATGGAACAGCACTCGGTATGGGATTTCTTTGAGTAAGAGCCAGAAATCGAAGAAATCCTCCCTAGTTTGGGTAGTACCCCACCGAGGTCACCTATGTCTGCAAGGTATTGGTAGGGATCCCAAAGCACAGTTGGGGAAGAGCGTATGCACGGAAACGTATGTGTTCGCATCCCGAACTTCCCCTCCATTCTTAGCGGCTAAGGGTACATACTTCGTCTGCCATGACAAAGCATACACATGGTTGCCCCCTGACTTCTCGGGCACATGTTTTATCTCGTTTCTGCTGCCACCCACCTACATGGCCGGGGCAGATTACCATCGGACAAGGACAGTTAGGGGTGTCGTGAGTCAAGACGACACTGCGGGTCAAGAGTTTGGGGACTTCGCAAAGGGTTTTCTGCCGTTTTGGGGGCCTATGGTGAACAGCAGGAACATTCGCCAGGTAACAAGGGTAGTTGAACCCGCCGTGACTGAGACGGCCGGTGCCCTTAGTAATCTGACAGCCGAGCTTCAATCGGACCGACTTATGACCCTTCAAAATCGGGTTGCCCTAGATGTCATACTCGCAGACAGTGGTGGTGTATGTAGAGTGATCCAATCCAGTTGCTGCATTTTCATCCCTGATAATGCTCCGATGGTGTACCAGGCCATCTCCAAACTACACAAAATCTATGATTCCCTTCACTTGGAAAAAGGGGATTGGTCCTTTCTCGGGTGGTTCTGGGAACTGATATCTGCCTGGGGATGGAAAACTCTGATCTTCATTGGGATGATCTTAGCCATTCTGTTTATGTTCTGCCTGTTTGTGCAGTGCACTCCTGCAATATGTGGCCTTTGTGCTACTTCATGTGTAAGGAAGCCTGTGTCGAGGGACGAATTGAGCAACAGAATGATGTTACAGCAACATCTCCATGAATTCATCAATACAGATTTGGACTCAGATTAGCATGAGTTATTGCCTAATATGAGGGCAAAAGGAGGGTCTGTGGTTCTGAAATTCCGGACCTTGCTGTGATATGGTACCGAGGTCCAACACTCGTGTCACAAAATATCATCGTACCATGACGAATTTGGTATCGGCAGACCGGTAATGATTAGGACATTATCCCTGTGCATTTGCGTCATCATTGAGCGATGCTAACACCCTTAAATCATGGTTTCCGTTCCAAACCCTCGGACTCCATTTTGTGAATGGCATCCATCTTATGCCTTGCCCTCATATAAGTCAATTGATTAAGGTCGAGCTTGATCTAAAAGGACACGTCCACCTTAGCTGACTTCCCCATGACCTGGCCGAACTGACTCTACCGCCTCCAGCCAAACCTGTTTGGGCAGCTCCTCGCCCAGTGGCTGAGTAAGATATCATCAAAGCACAACATGCCATAAACCATTCACCACCTACAGACCATGTTTTCTACACACATACACCTGTCCATGTTCCTTGTTTATGGCCAGTTTTATGACAAGGAGGTGCCCTGTTCTATTGGGGTTTCATCGATATCTGATTGTAATTCCGGGCTGGGCTGGGTCCTCTATCACAAACTGGACATCTAAAATATGGGTTGGCCGTCATGACTTCGCTCTTTGCTTTATTGTGTAAATATGTCTATGACCATATCATAAACTCAAGAATTCTTGCCTGAAGTGCAATAATTTGTATAAAAGGAGAAGGCTGGTTCTGTAAAAACGAACAGTCTCCTGAGAACTTACGGCCCGTGCTGTGGTACTTCTAGGACACATGTTACTTGGTTGCAGCCAATAAAACTCGATCTCTGACTTCACCTAGAAGACTCTTGGTTTCTGTGGTCCGGAACAGGGATAACTCAGAGGTCTTCGGGTGTTATCCCCTGGCACCACCGGGTTCCTAAAAACCCGGCACCTCAGTTCTTGCTGGCTCTGTGGACCAAACGTAGACGTTTGATTGCTATTGAATGTTAAATTCTATACGGCAAGATCGTTTTATTGTACAGTATGATCAATTTCATTTCTAAGTTGACTATTTTAATGAATTGTGATTTAGCTTTGTATATGTTTTAATCTGTACTCTTTTTAAGGCAAAAAAGCTGAAATAAAGATTCCTTGATGATGATGATGATTGTTCTTTTGAGCCTGTAGTGGGCAATGACTTCCTCGGGCGTTAGGTCTGTTAAAGTGGTGCGTTTTCGTCAGGTCTGCTGTCTTACTCTGTGCTGCCTCTGTGGTGGTCTGGGGGGGTGGATCCAGGGCCAGGGGGTGGTGGAAGTCCTGGGGGTGGTGGTGGTGTATGTTGTGGCCCTGTTGGGGCTCCGAGCTGCATGGTGAGTAGCACCATGGCGTTGTTTGTTCTTCGGGTGTGGCTGTGTGCAGGGCTCCGTTGCCTACTGCAGAAGTCATCCATCTTTACACCTGCTTGTGGCAGGTGTTAAATACCTGCAGCTACCGCGGCTTATCATGTGTTTTCGGGTCGCTTTACGGATCTGTCAGTTCGTTGTGAAAGTACTGTTGCTGCTTTTTCGTGTGTTTCTGCTCAGGAACGCCTAATCTCCATCTCATTAACGTTAGTTGGTGGTGTCTCCTGTGGTGTTAGGTTTTGTGGCTGTTATCGAGGGAATTCTGATGATGTCTGCTGTTTGCACCAGCTTGTGAATGGGTGTTAGTTCTATCTCCGCTTTTGAAGCGTTAAGGTGGTGATAAATCAGAGGTAACTCCTTGTGAATATGCCCCTATGAGTTTTTAAGATTGCTCTCACCCACTAGATAGTGGCATGCTTTATCATATGGCCTCTGGCACATCCAAAGCTCAGGGCGGAGTGCTATTATTTTCGCCAAAAGTTTACGAAAACAATTATTTCAAACTTGGGATCCCAAGTATAGAGAACAAATAAATCAAAACTGACTAAGGGAGTACCCGCCTTTCTCTTTATTATGGGTCCGTTTTGGCAGGATTAAAAACTCATTCTAAGTGGTTATATGCAAGCACTTACTACACCATTACCCTGTATGCTCATAAAGACATGTTTCAGCTTCTTACATCACCCTACAGGGTCAAAGGCCTTCCTCAAGATACAGATCCCTTAAACTTTGTAACACTCCCTCCTAGTCCCTATATGATAAGGAGGGTGTCTGTGGCCATACTTGCCCTTAGTAGACACAATTCAAATGGTGTACCTACAAACATAAAACAAAATAGAATCATAATATTGATCTACACCCCTCAGTAAAATCCCCCCTATAACATTTGCCAATAGTTTTTGCAAAACACACAGAGATAACCTGTTACTCCGTGCTCACCCCAACACATATCCAGACACAACAGCTCGTGTGATGAGATTCAAATCAAAATTACCGAATGTGCCAGTGATAAAAACGCAAGCAAAGCAAAAAAGTGGCTGGGGCTCAAATAACCCCCCTCCTTTCCCGAGTTACATTGATCATAGTCCAAACCCAGGATAGAGTGGGAACATTGTCCTGTAGTCACACACTGCCAAAATAAAAGATTAAGACAATAATGTAATATTTTGTATGATGCAGGCAAATGTGTCTATGTTAATTTAGGAAGGACAAACATATCTCCTATCCTGTCTTCAATCTTTCTTTCAATAAATTCAGAATAGTTTATGATAAAATAAATATTATAAAAGTGAAACAAGTATCCTAGGTAATTGTGCATTCACGAGAGGGGGCAATGTATATATGCCAATGAGTTTTCCCTATGTACATAAACCTCTCTATTCCTCTTCTGGGAGGGAAGAGGTGCATAGCCACCATTGTCTGTGGCACTTGGGGGGGAGGTAGGAGGCTCACTTGTGGGACCTAGCTTTCGGGTGACAACATCACCCCCAAGCGGAGCAGCAAGGGGTCAGAAGCCTGAGAGGGGACAGCCGTGGGTGATTGGCATTCCTCCCTCCTCCCTCTGGCAACCTGGGATAGTTGAAAGAAGTGGGCCAGCAAGTGTGAGCGGGCCCATTCTTCTCCTCCCCTTTATTGGTGGGCTGATCAGCCTGTGGTCCACTGGTATGGCCTGACTGGATTCCCCCAGGTCGAGATCGACAACAGAGGTAGGGGGACTCCCCTAGAGTGGTGATGCTGTGACCCCTTTCCATATCAGTAGACAAGTCGATCCACAGGGCTTGGCACAGGGGAGGTGATTGTGTGGCCAGATGTGGAGTGCGGGGGCTCTTTGGTAGTTGGCTGGAGGCCCTGGACTGAGGGGGTAGCCCAGTTAAAGAGATTGCAGCCCGTGTGGTGGGAGCCCCATACAGTAGCCCATTTCTGGAGGAGGCCTGGGGGTCTTCTGCTCTCACAGCCTGGACCGCACATACAGGACCCAATAGTGCAGGCAATAATGGCTGAAGGAGAGGCCGGGACTGTAGCATCCATGACGTTACCGGCCCACAGACTCTGGTGAAATCCAGTAATTTTCCTTGATGCCTGGATTGATAGTGTGCATATGATTGTTGAGGTCCTGAGGCGGAAGCCGGGACTGCTGCTCGAGTGAGTGAAAGAATTCGCATTTCTGACCACCTTTTAAAAGATTTACTTTTTAAAAGTGCTTTTGTATGTTTATTGTGTACTTTGCTTTTAAAGATTTAATTTTAAAAGTGTAATTGCGACTTAAGGAAAACCTAGCTAAACGCTCGCTAATCAAATTTCACTCCCCCCACTGTCCCCGCCCCACGAACCCTGCCCGCCCTACCTCAGCCGACTTGGTGCTGCCGGGGATTAAAATCTAAAACCACCATCTTTGGTGAGGAGTGGGCGAGCGGCACAGTGCTCGGCCCCTCCCACCTCGGAGTCTTCAAAAACGGCGATTAGAAGCGCATGCACCGATTGATAGTGTGCATATGATTGTTGAGGTCCTGAGGCGGAAGCCGGGACTGCTGCTCGAGTGAGTGAAAGAATTCGCATTTCTGACCACCTTTTAAAAGATTTACTTTTTAAAAGTGCTTTTGTATGTTTATTGTGTACTTTGCTTTTAAAGATTTAATTTTAAAAGCTTAATTGCGACTTAAGGAAAACCTAGCTAAACTCTCGCTTATCAAATTTCACTCCCCCCACTGTCCCCGCCCCGCGAACCCTGCCCGCCCTACCTCAGCCGACTTGGTGCTGCCGGGGATTAAAATCTAAAACCACCATCTTTGGTGAGGAGCAGGCGAGCGGCACAGTGCTCGGCCCCTCCCACCCCGGAGTTTTCAAAAACGGCGATTAGAAGCACATGCACCGATTGATAGTGTGCATATGATTGTTGAGGTCCTGAGGCGGAAGCCGGGACTGCTGCTCGAGTGAGTGAAAGAATTCGCATTTCTGACCACCTTTTAAAAGATTTACTTTTTAAAAGTGCTTTTGTATGTTTATTGTGTACTTCGCTTTTAAAGATTTAATTTTAAAAGCGTAATTGCGACTTAAGGAAAACCTAGCTAAACGCTTGCTTATCAAATTTCACTCCCCCCACTGTCCCCGTCCCGCCCCACGAACCCTGCCCGCCCTACCTCAGCCGACTTGGTGCTGCCGGGGATTAAAATCTAAAACCACCATCTTTGGTGAGGAGCAGGCGAGCAGCACAGTGCTCGGCCCCTCCCACCTCTACGGTTACAAATGAACATCTTTCGCAGGCAGCGCAGCGGACGAGCGCAGCGGGCGCGTCGATGGCGCGCCGAAAACGCGCCAAAGACTAGCCCGTCTGCGCCCGTCCGCGCCTGCACGGGCCTAGGGACTGGAAACTCTGCCTCACTAACTAGGGATAGGCCAGATATACCGTGACTGACTTACTCAAAAGACAAACTCATGCTTCTTAATACAAAACCCCCACAGGGCCATCCTCCATGTGCTATAGTGGAGCCTACCAACATCATGGGATCGTTTGGCTGCCAGACATGTAGATGGGTTAATAAATCCAAAGATGATTTAACATCAAGAAACTCCACTAATCTTGAGATATCTTGTATCTATTTGAACACAAGATCACTCCCCAAACATTCAATTGAACTCTGGGACACTCTATACCAACTGCAACCGGATCTAGTGTTCCTTACGAAGACCTGGCTTGACACCCACAGTACTCCGGATATCGCAACTGCACTCCCTATAGGGTATAAAATTTTAAACCTTAACAGACCCAAAAAGAAGGGTGGAGGGGTAGCCTTGCTATTTAAAGAGAAGTTCACTTGTATCCAAGAAGCTCCCAAACAGGATAGCAAACATGAAGTAATGATTTACTCAATCTCCCTAGGCTCCTATCTACTGATGGGAGGAGCTATCATTTTTAACCCTCCAGGGAGCACAGCTGAATGTAGTACTCAACTCCTCTCTCAGATTCTTCCCACCTGTTTAAAGCACAAAAATATCTTAGTATTAGGAGACTTTAATGTACATTTTGAGTCATATAATAATCCGCTCACCAGGCACCTTGCAGATAATATGCAAATCCTACAATTAACACAACTAGTCAACCAGGACACACATAGAGCCGGACACAGACTGGACCTGATATTTACAAATATCGAGACCACTACTATTAAAAATATTATGCCTCTTACGTGGACCGATCACTATAGAATAGATTTTAATATTAGACTACCAATAAACAAAGTGAGACCAATGACACAGAAACCAGTTACAACCAAAAACTGGAGCAAATTCTCATTGGAGAAGTTTCAACAGAATTTTCACTATACTAATTTAGGCTCCTCCACTGAACAAGAAATACACCAACTACAGAAAAGTATTGGTGAAGCACTTGAACATTGCTCAATAAACTCCACTAAAAGTACAACTAGGCGAACGATGTCGGAAAATTGGTATGGTCCAGATCTCAAGGTACTCAAAAGAAAATGCACTACGCTGGAACATAAATGGAGATTAAGCAAAGCCATGATTGATAGATCCATTTATAAAAAAGAACTGAAAGCCTATAACGCAGCTATCCGAAAGGCAAAAAAAGATCACTTTTCTCAACAAATATTAGAACATAAACATTCCTCTAAAGAACTTTTTAAAATAGTTAAAGAACTGTGCAACCCCCCTAGCCTTACAACACATTTGCCACCCTCACAGGAAGGATGTGATAAAATCAGCAAATACTTCTTTGAAAAAATAGATACAATTTATTCATCTTTCACCAGTTATGACCAGGAATTGACTGAGCACCATATTGATGCAGAGCCTCTCCCGCTGGCCACCTGCTCTGCCTTTGGCCCTTTCTCAGAGGAAGAAGTAAATAAAGTCATGTCAGAAATTAAATCGGGCTCACCATCGGACCCATGCCCACATCACATTTTTCTACAACTAATCCCCTTAATTGGTCCAATAGTGACGCAAGCATTAAATCAGTCATTAGACCAAGCGGAATTTCCAGCTATCTGGAAGACAGCAGTAGTGACTCCCTTACTTAAAAAAGCTGGTACGGACATAAACAACCCTGCCAACTATCGACCCATTTCGCAGTTGCCATACCTTTCAAAGGTATTGGAAAAATTAGTGAACAAACAGTTATCAAACTATCTGGAAACTAATGACCTGCTCGATGTCTCGCAGACAGGCTTCAGGTCGAACAACAGTACCGAGACAACTCTCTTGGCAGTACTGGATGACATCAGAAGCCAGGTTGATGAAGGTAAAACGGTGGCCCTGATATTGTTAGATTTATCAGCGGCTTTTGATACCGTATCTCATAACCTCCTGATGCAAATGTTAGCTGCAAAAGGACTGCAGGGAAAAGCCTGACCTGGTTGAATTCATTTTTATCAGACAGATCACAATCTGTCCGATTAGGCAGCTACACCTCTACACCCTGTAAGATCAAGTATGGTGTACCACAGGGGGCATCATTAAGTCCAACATTATTTAATGTTTATGTATCATCACTGGCCACTATCGGGAAAAAGTGGGGCGTTAACATCTGCTCATACGCCGATGATACACAACTAATGATTGCCTTACATGGTGAAGAAGATCCCAAAAACAGACTGCTCAACTGCCTTTCTGAACTATCCAGATGGATGCATAATCACTCTCTGAAATTAAATGCCGATAAATTGGAGATTTTACTGTTCGGCGTTTCCCAACAACTTTGGGATGACACCTGGTGGCCCAACATTCTTGGTGCCCCCCCCAAACCAACCCAGATGGCAAGGAATTTGGGAATCTACATTGACAATAAACTGTCAATGAAAAACCATGCGACAACTATCTGTGGTAAAGGCTTTGCGCTACTGAAAATGCTACGAAGACTGTTTCCATGGATTCCCATGGAATGTAGAAAGATCTTAGTACAGTCACTACTAATTAGTAGACTTGACTACGGGAATTCCCTATTCGTTGGCATGGCAGATTACCTATTCTCAAAATTACAGCTTGTTCAGAATGCGGCAGCGAAAGCCGTATGTAACAAAAGAAAATATGACTCCGCTACAAGTTGTCTGAGAGCCTTACACTGGTTGCCAATGAGAGAAAGAGCCACATTTAAAATGCTGTGCATCACCCACAGAGCATTGCACAAAACAGGCCCAACCATCCTAAAAAAACAGAATTAATTTCTATGTTCCAAATAGAAATTTTCGCTCCCAACACACAGCAAGAGCGATAACCACTCGAATAAAGAAGGTTAGGACGGGAGGCCGTGACTTCTCACACTTAGCAGCAAACCTGTGGAACAATTTACCGACAGATCTGAGACTCACAGATGACTATCTTATCTTTAGGAAAAAACTTAAAACAACACTGTTCCCTAATACCCACTAAATCACAATATCACCATCAACAACTACCAGTTATATGTACATTGTTAATTTTAGCGCCATGATATCCTTTTAGGATGAATGTTAGCGCTTTATAAATACTTTTTACCATTACCATTACCATTACCATTACCAAAGGAGGTGGCACAGAGGGGCAGCACCTGAAGAGGGGACAACTGAGAGGCTGGAGGCCGCGGCGGGGGGGCCATCTTGGAGGGCCCACCCTCTTTTGTACCTGTTTGGTGGTGATGAGTATCCCCCAGTGAGTGCTAAGGCCTTGCTTTGGGGAGAGGCTGGGTTCCGGATTTCATCCCCTTAGCAGCAGTGTAGCCAAGTCTAGAGGGGTCCGTAGCAGTAGATTTCAACAGCAGATGAAAATTTACAAGCATGCCACCACCCACAGTGGGGGATGAGACAGAGGCTTGGCAGATGAACCTTTAGTCAGTGAGGGGGAAACAGACAGAGGCGACATGGCGCATCCCTTGCTCAAAGACATCATGGCCACCATACATGGTATTCTAGTGACTTTTCTGCCACTAGAGACCACAATTTACACTGTGACTGCCACGGTCATCTTATTGCAGGTGGGTCCAAGGAAGGTCAATGAGAGAACCACGCAGACAAAAAAGACAATAGACCAGTTTAAAGAGGAATCACCGTCACATAAAATCAAGGTTGACCAACTGCAAAAAGAGTTTTTGGTGATCCAGGCGAAAATGGAGGACAGTGAAGGACACTCCAGATGCAACAGTTTACAGATCATTGGGGACCCTGAGAGGGAGAAGGGACCAAGTGTTGAAATCTTTGTAGACGAGCTTACCCTACATTTACTTAAGCCTAAGAGACTATCAAAATTCTTCTCAGTGAAGCGGGCCCACAGAGCGGCCGTTCTGCCGAGACCAGGAGCACTGCCAAGAATGATCATTGTCTGTATTTTCAAACTCAGGGATGCAATATTACTGGCTGCACTGACCAGGGAAAAACTCCAATTTGAAAAAGCAGTAGTACAGGTCTTCCCTCCTTTTAACCCTCAAGGTCCAACAGTAGTGAAATGTTAAATGCTTCACAAACACATGCTCCCTTAGGTAGATAGGGGGTATGCTAAGTTTCATGTCCTGGAGAGTTAATGGATTATAGATAAAAATCGCTTTACTGATTATCTGGAACCCTGAGCCCCCGGAGAGGACGCGGAACGCGAGAGCCTACCTCGCAAACGCTGCACAGGACTCTGCAGGAAGACCGGAGTCCGTTGGTCTCGGCACCCTTCCCGCCGCCGCACTTTCCAGCCTGAAGCGGTAGTGGAGCGGAGGGGGCCACAGGACTACATTTCCCGGCCTGCCCCGCAGCGGAAGACGGGGCAGACTTCGCGCCAGGCGGCGCATAAGAGCGACTCACCCCGGTGGAGCGGGTGTCGCTTTACTGATTATCTGGAACCCTGAGCCCCCGGAGAGGACGCGGAACGCGAGAGCCTACCTCGCAAACGCTGCACAGGACTCTGCAGGAAGACCGGAGTCCGTTGGTCTCGGCACCCTTCCCGCCGCCGCACTTTCCAGCCTGAAGCGGTAGTGGAGCGGAGGGGGCCACAGGACTACATTTCCCGGCCTGCCCCGCAGCGGAAGACGGGGCAGACTTCGCGCCAGGCGGCGCATAAGAGCGACTCACCCCGGTGGAGCGGGTGTCGCTTTACTGATTATCTGGAACCCTGAGCCCCCGGAGAGGACGCGGAACGCGAGAGCCTACCTCGCAAACGCTGCACAGGACTCTGCAGGAAGACCGGAGTCCGTTGGTCTCGGCACCCTTCCCGCCGCCGCACTTTCCAGCCTGAAGCGGTAGTGGAGCGGAGGGGGCCACAGGACTACATTTCCCGGCCTGCCCCGCAGCGGAAGACGGGGCAGACTTCGCGCCAGGCGGCGCATAAGAGCGACTCACCCCAGCGTCGCGGGAGCGCGCGGGAGCGCCCGGGGCTAAGCCCGGGCAAAGGGCGGGCCCTCTGAGGTCCTCAGAGGCCGAGGTAGGCTGGGCTGGGCCCAATCTCTTACACTCAGTTTTTAATTCAATTACACCTTCTATCTTTATAGTTGAAGGATTCTTGGCATTGTGAACATTCACTCATTGGTCCTGGCTCATTTAGCCTAAACACGTGCACAGATTTTAATTCAGCTGAAGTTAATCCATCTCTAATCTTCTAAACTGAATCTTATTTTTAATTACCAATTTGCGTCTAACCTGAAAGTCACTAACTGGTAGTTGCAGAAAGCACTATGTCAGTGAGGAAATTACGCTCTGGAAGAACACTCGAAGGACGGCCAAATACATCAAGAAGATCGAACCCATTGCAAAACAAATACGCTAACAGCTTGTTGCTAAAGGGCCAAAGGCAACTAATGGAAATTTGGGAGAATTCAACTAAAAAGGAAATGGAAACTCCTCCAAAGGTGGAGGGGTTGCTCCCACATATAGTTTTTCCTTTAGACTCTGACCTGTCGCAAGATTCAAACTTAAGGTTACCTCCATTCTCTAAGGAGACAAGTATCATCCCACCCTCTACCGATAGTGAGCTCTCTAAGTTGAAATCACCAAAACCAGAAATAATTCAAATAAATAAGAAGGTGGGTCAGATGGATCAGGATGCAGTGGAATTATCTATGTTGTCCAGTATTGATTTAGAACTTTGTGGCCGATATATGGATGAGAGACAGGGGAATCAATCTGAATTAAATAAAACTCCCAATAAAACCCATCCACCTGGACTAACATTATTTAGTAGTACTCCATCCATTGCACAAAACGATACTCCCTCTTTACAAAGCGAGATGAAATCTCCAAACCTTAATCTTTCGGGGATTCGTGCTTACGTAGAGACCGAATTCCCAAGAAATGAAAAACCCATCTCAGACTCCTTAATAGCGCTTGAGGACCTTCTATCCTCCATATTACTGTTACTAGGAAAATTTGCTGTGAGTACGGACTGTATTATGGACTCAGTAACTGAGATATTGAAGGTTCTAATGACAAAGTATACGGAGAATGGAAAAGCTATGTCTACTACTCCAGTAAAGCCTAATCTTGTGGAAGACGATATTATGTTAATAACAACCTCTGCGAACCAAATACCTGCGGTAGGCGATAACCTGTTAAGCGCAAACACTGTGGGTGGACCAAAGCTCAAGGTAGAAGTGCATGAGCAGGTCGAAACTTTATTACCATCCCCTCTAATAAAGTTGAATGAGAAACAAAGAGACTCTATAGTGATGGATGAAAGCTCACGCCTCACATCCGATACAACATCAAAGAGTCAAATAAAGGAGGAAAACGGCAGTCTAGTGAACAACCAAACCACAGGAAATGCGTTATTCCCTATCTTTAGTCATGACACTAAGGGTATCAAAAAGGGTAAATGCAAAAAATATAAAGGAAAGAACAGGAAGCCAGTTCGCAAATACTCAAGAAGACGCCAAAGGCAAGTTATCTTCCAACAACATGTAAATGAAGCTTTGGAGGACCTAGAATTCTCAGAACACCCCATAGTAAACACTAATATGATAGTGGCAGAGGTATGCGCCCCCACCTTGCCTGTGAAAGACACTCCAGCTGCCAAAAAAACTGAAGGAAGAAGACAAAGTTCAGAGATTAATGAGACAGAACCTTGTGTCCCATTAGAAGAAAACATAAGTAAGGAAACCACGGTAATAAGGACACTTAATCCATCTGCGCCTATTTTTCAATTGCCTTTAGAAGCACCACCAGAACCAATTAATGTGCAACAAAAAGCTGCTCCAGTATGGATGGATACATTGTCATTGGACTTTTTTCCATTGTTTGATTTTGACCTAACTCTAAACAGGTCATGGTTGCTTAACTGTCTCAAAGATATTGAAAGCTTAAAACTAATTCAGTCAAGTGACATTGATCTGGTTTCAATTATAAATTGTGAGAATGGTCAACGTGCAAGGGTTAGATTCTGCTCAAAAATAATTTCCAATATTGTATTACAACAAGCAGAAGCTTTTCAATGTCGAGGTATAGATGTATTACCATTTACTAGTTTTTATAATAGAGAAGGACCAACTACTTTGGGTATTAATCAACATGTCTTGAGTGCTAATAATAATGACTTAAAAATCTGTGTATCAAGGGGAAAGCGTATGGTGTCTAAGATTCAAACACGTAATGAGAATGTGAACTCATCCCAATGTCATGACCCCCAGAAATGGAATTGGCTACCTGGAGCATTATCGAGTAATACCTCGTTGAGTAAATGCTTATTTCAGCATCTTTAACAGACATCTTAATATCATCTCCTGGAATGCTGCAGGTTTATACAATTCCCCCGAGAAATTGAACTACCTCCTTTCTCTAAACGCCGACATATTGTGTATCCAAGAAACATGGTGTAAAGATATACAATATGGGGGGAAAGACTATTTTGTTTTTGAGGCCCCAGCTACGCCATCCCATAGAGGTCATGCAAAAGGGGGAATTGTCTGCTTTTTATCTAATGCTTTTCAATGGCAATTCTCTCACCATGTTGATACTAGTAAACTTTTTCAAGTAATATCCATTAATAATTTAGCTTTAAAGAGTCCTCGAAGTTCATTGGTGATTGTAAATGCGTATATACCTCCAGAACAAAAATTTAGCACTGTTTTAAAGCGAATGTTCTTATATATAAAACAGTTGATAGAGGGGCCTGCCCCTCCTTATATTCTCCTTATGGGTGACCTGAATTGTAAAGTCTCCAACTTAAGCCTAGAGCTATTTAGAAATAAGACAAAGGAAGAAGCGTATAATATTCCTCAATCTCTTTTTCCCAATAAAATAAAAACCAACAAAAGAGGAAAGCTGTTACTAGAGGAATTAAGCTCGGTAGAGGGGCTCATAGTTAATGGCAGAATGCCCTCTGATGTCCCAGCTAAGTTTACACATGGGTCTTACAAAGGTGAATCTATTTTAGATTACATCATCACAGACTATGAAACCTACTCATTTATTCAGGATATTGTGACCTTAAACTCTACATTGAGCGATCATAAAATTATTAATTTAACAATTTCCCTCCAACCCTTGGCGACTGAATCCTGGTCTTTGAGTAATACAGGATTTAATATTAAGTGCAATGGAGGCAGATGCTTTTGGGACTCTAGATCCCTAAAGAATGTTCAAAGTATCTTGGCCCAAACCATATTGGAACTAGAGGATTGGCAAGGTGCAGAACTCCTCCAGTTTGAATTATTATCACAGAAACTAAGAAGGATGTCAAAGACAAACTGTAACCCTAAAAATCCTCCACGCCCTCCTCCTCTATTGCTAACCTTAAATAAAGAAGTAAATAAACTCGTCAGGCAAAACTACCTAAATAGAACTCGAGAAAACGAGCGAAACTTAGCCTTACTCAAAAGAAGGAGGAATAGATTGAAAATTAAATTAAAGAAAGAAAAAGAAGATAAATTATGGATATGTTTAAGAGAGGCTTCTGTCCATAATAATTCTAGAGACTTCTGGTCTGTAATAGGAAAAGGATGTGGAACAAGAACTACTCCGACTCCAGTTACTATAGCAGAGGAAGTATGGATGGCATTTATCTCTAATCTTTACGCTTCCAATGGAGTGGAAGATAATATTTCGGTACCTATCCTGAATAAAGATGAGTATATAGATCTTCCCACTGAAGAATCTATAGCAGCTGTGATAAGAAGTATGCGTTGTTCTGGGGCTATGGGCCCAGACGAATTGCCCATGACTATGATCAAGCAGGATGTTACTCTATGGAGCAAGATATTACTCCCATTGTTTCGGAGTTGTTTTATTACTAAATTAGTCCCCACTTCTTGGAGGGGTAGTATTCTGATTCCTCTATTTAAAAAGGGTGAACGGGATAACCCTAAGAATTATCGCTTAATTGCACTTTTAGATTCAATAGGCAAAATCTTTGCTAAATGTGTGCTATTACTAATTATGAAATGGATTGACGTAAATGATATTTTACCTATGCAGCAAACAGGCTTTCGTAAAGAGCATGGAACCCTGGATAATTTAACAGCTGTACAGGTTCTTGTAGATAAATATGTTCGAGTTAGAAGAGGCGGAATATATGTGGCATTTATTGATTTTTCAACTGCGTTTGACAAGGTAGATCGGTCAACGCTATGGGAAAAACTTGCCACAATGGGAATGCCAGCATACTTGTTAGATTTGGTAAAATCCCTTCACACCAACACATGGTGCAAACTTTTGCTGGGTGGGGAAAGGGGGCTTTCCCAATTAATCCCTTCCCAGAATGGACTAAAGCAAGGATGCATACTAGCACCTATTCTGTTCTCCCTATATACAGCTGACCTACCGTCCCAAGTAACGTCTAGTGGAGGAATAGCCCCAAAAATTGGAGGAGTACCGATTTCTGTGTTAATGTATGCAGACGACATACTTGTTCTTGATTTAACGCCGAAAGGCTTGGCAAATCGCCTGCATGCTTTATCACTCTTTGCAGACAAACACTTTATGAAGATCAATGCTTCTAAAAGCAAGATTATGTGTATTTTCGGTAAGAAAAAATGCAGGTCTGCAAATTATAACTGGATTTTGGGAGGACAGAAATTAGAGGTAGTTAAAACTTACACCTTTTTAGGGAAAATAATTACAGCAAACATAAGTGATACTGCCCATATAGAGCACAACTCTCGTAAAGCGTTATCACATGGGATGGGATTGTGCTCTATGTATAATGCTACAGGGAAAAGACACTTTAAATTGTTCCTTGATGTGTTTAAAGCCAAGATACCTGCCACTCTCCTTTATGGGATTGAATTAGTGGATATTAAACATTGGGGATTTGTGTCGAAAGTTGAAGGAAAGATTTTAAGGAAAATAACATCCCTAAATACAGCCTGCTCCGATAGCTCATGCAGGCTAGAATTTGGATTGAGAAGTGGTTGGGTGCAGGGGCTGATTGCCCTTATAAGATGGGTAGCCTGTCTGGTTAGAGGAAAAAATGGTTCCCTGAGAGAAGTGATTAAAAGAGAACTGCTAGGGGACCTCAATGACTTCTCTCAACTGGTTAAAAACTTTAGAATGGCTGTTGATCTACTAGAGTTGGATGCAAACATTTTGTTCTCATTAGATCCTGTTGAACTCAAGACGAAATTAAAAAATGCATCCTGGGAACTATGTTATAAACTAGATTGGATAGCCCAAACAAAGAAAAAAGATAGACAATCTTTGTTAAAAACATATCAGTTTAAACAGCCCCAACAATATCTCACCTGGAACATCCCTCATAGAATCAGAAGGTTATGGTTCTTATTGAGACAAGATCTGCTTCCGTTAAATTCTCTTTATGCAAAATGGCACGGTGTGTCTCCTGTATGTAACTTATGCCATAAGGATGTACAGAATCGCAATCATGTTTTGTTTGTATGTAAGGTATTGCGCCCTTTTCGCCTCAAATGGCTAAAACCAATTTGTCTACAGTTAGGAATTTTAGATGTATATACTTTCCTCCATGCACTTTATAGCCCACCCAATGAAATATTTTGCTACAGGATTTTTAACTTTTTTAAATGTTTTTTAGATATTTATTAATATTGCACGAAATTGGCTGAGGACTGCGAGACTAATGATTGTGTGCTCTACATTGCTCTTTTTTAGACTGTAAGATGTAATTTTGTTAACTTTTTATGTGATGTATATTGTATGTCTTATTTTATGTGGCCCTCAGTGAGAGCCAATACATAATAAAATTTGGATTTGGATTTGGATAAAAATCAAGAGAGGGATTGTGATGCAATACCTAGAAGACAATATCCGAACATTGCAATGATGCAGTAATCCAATTTGAAAGAGACAGAGAAAATGATGCTAAAGGAACATGGTTATAAGATGAGTGCTCATGCAGGCTTTACCCTGAATTCCTTGGGAGTGGGGTTCCCCTTTGAAAATCCTCTCTTTTTACTGTACACCACACTTGGGTGGACGACCAAGGGAGGTATGAGGTACAATCTGGCACCTAGAACAGGTTGACTGTTAATCTGTAAACCATCTTGGATCTCGGAGACACTAAACAGTAATAAAATGATCAACCACCAACAACTTACTGTTTAACAATGGTTTGGAGATCACTTCATGGAATATGGCTGGAAAAACAACTAATAAAATGATCGAAGCTACCAAAAATCAACCTGATATCCTGGTTCTACAGGAAACTTGGGCAACAAAATCTTTCTGTCATAAAGGCTATTATGTTTATGATATTCCTGCAAAAGTAACTACCCGGGGCCATGCAAAGTGTGGATTGGCAATCCTGTTAAGTGAGGAATACTTATGGGCTCAAGAGATCGTCGAGACCAATTCCGAAAATTTTCAGTGTATTAAGGTATCGCTGAAAACACACATCACAGCCCCACAAAAGGCAATTCTGCTATTTAATATATATGCCCCACCTGGCACTAACCAAGACGCCCTATTCAAGGATATCATGGAAGCAATCTCTCAGATAATAGAAGATCGATCATATATGCCATATCTAATCATGGGAGATCTGAATGGAAAAATCTCAAACACTGAAATTAAAAAATGGGTAAACCTATATAAAGAAGAAACATTGGAAATGTCCATCCCAAAATTTCCTAAAGGTAAAAATTCGGACAAAAGAGGTAAATTGTTATTAGCATTATTGCCAAGTTTACATGGGACAATCTTGAATGGCAATGTGGAAGGAGATATACCGGCATCTTATACTAGACGAGGAAATGGAACTCTCTCAATTATCGATTACATAATCTGTGGTATGGATTTATTGGAGACAGTTACGCATTTGCATACCAACTTCATAGATGAGAGTGATCATGCATTTTTACTCCCAACTACTCATTGGTCGGCCAACCCTTCCCCTACAAGCCAGATCATATTTTATAATAGCACAATTGAAGTCAACACTAATCAGAGGCGGATTTTCTGGAACTCATCAACCTTGGACAATATAACCGCACTGATTGCACATACTCAACTTCTAACTAATATACATTCGGATGATCCAATAACAAATTTTGAATGCATAGTTAATAAACTTAAGTGTGCTCTCTTAGATAAGTTACGACAGGTCACATCTGGAAATAACAAGAAGAACAACAAAAGCAAAACCTGGAACACACCTACTGCGAAAATGCTCAATAAACTCATTCGAGCACAATACCTGAATTTTTCACCATCAATTCAGGCAGAAATCAATAAACTAAAAAATCAATTAAGAAGAGAGAAGCACAGCCATAAAAGAATGTTGCAGGACTATAACTGGGTCGATATTCAAATAGCTGCTAAAAAATATAATCAGCGAAAATATTGGTCCCTAATTGCTAAAATAACCAGAACAAAAAAGAAACTTTAAGCCATTCCAGTCCCACCTCAGGACTGGGAAATTTATTTGAGTGATTTATATAAGGCAAACCCAATCAAATCAGATGGAAAGGACGCCGATACTACTATGGAAAAGAATACTACCCCGATTTCAAACACCTCAGCATTCTCTATAGCAACGCATATTCGAAAAGCAAGAAGCACTGGAGCTTCAGGCCCTGACCAAATACCCATCAAGGTCCTACAAGCAGACCCCAAGGAGTGGAGTCAGATGCTATCACCCCTTTTTAATCACATCTTTAAATCCGGGAAAATACCAAAGTCATGGCAGGGGAGTATCATTATTCCTATCTATAAAAAGGGGAACAAAAACATAGCTGGCAACTATCGCCAAATAGCGTTGATGGATGCTACAGGGAAAATCTTTGCCGCAGAAGTATTGGATCGACTAAAAGACTGGGCATTTTCGCAGGGTTTAATACCCATGTTTCAAGCAGGTTTTAGACCTAACCACTCTGTCACCGATAATATTTCAATTCTCCAGACCATTATTGACAAATACACAGTACGGAAATCTCAGTCAGTATACGCAGCATTTATTGACTATTCTACTGCTTTTGATCGTGTCGACAGACCGACATTATGGAATAAGTTAAGGAGACTAGGAATTCCTGAACAACTGCTGCAGATTATTGTTAATCTCCATACCAACACATGGTGTCAAGTGCAAATGGGGTGTGAAAAAGGTTTGACTAAAACAATCAAAACGGCTAACGGGCTCAAACAAGGGTGCCTCTTAGCACCGATATTATTTTCATTATACCTTAGTGACCTGCCATACCATCTGCAACAAGGTTCAAGTTTGCCTCCAAAGATTGCTGCACAAAGTATACACGCCCTGCTATACGCAGATGACATTGTGATGTTGGACCTTACGCCCTTTGGTTTGCAAAAGCTCCTAGATATTTTTCATAAATATTGAAAGGATAACTTCCTAATCCCAAACTTAACGAAAACAAAAGTTGTTTCCTTTTTTGGTAGGAAACAAAGTGCTAAGTACTGCTGGAGGCTCGGCGGAGAAAAAATAGAAGAGGTCGATGAATACACCTATCTCGGCAGGATCTTCTCAAAGAGTCTGAAAAATACAAAGCAGATAAACAATTTAAGGAGGAAATCAGAATTGCATGCCGGGGCCCTCTCCAGACTGTACTCTGCTACAGGGAACAGGCATTTCTCTTCACTGCTAAAAGTATACAGAGTAAAGATTCCCCCTGTTTTATCCTATGCTACGGAACATATCCCAATAAAACAGTGGTCTTATATGGACCAAAAAGAAGGGAAAATTTTGATAAAAGTCTTGAAGGTCTCAGAATCTACACCGGTTCAAGCTCTAAGACTTGAATTCTCAATTACAAGTTCCTATGCTACAGCTGTTGCGAATGTTATCAGGTGGGCTTACAATCTCCTTCATGCAAAAGAAGGATCACTACTATCCCTGTTAAAGATCGAGACTTTTGAACTAGATGCTTCAAAGCAAATATTCTTCAGGAATATGACCGTGGTATTTCAAATCGCTAAAATCAGTACAGATATTTTGCTCACCTGGTCAGCCTCACTACTGAAACTTTTCTTAAAATGTTTTACTCCTAAACTGAGTTTCGAACTCGACTTTGCACACTGTAGCAAATTATCTTTGTATAAACTTTACGTTGAGACATTGGAGTACAAGCATGTACAGACATACATAGGGTTTTCCCTCACACATGGTGCAAGAAGGGCAATTACAATGCTGCGATTAGGTATTCTACCAGTGCTAACTCTTACATCAAGATGGACACCAGGTGGATCCCCATTATGTACTCTTTGTCAAGGGGGTGATCAGAACATCGAGCACCTTTTATTTGCATGCCCTAACTCAAATGTAGTAACAGCACGGTCAAGATATCTTGATCCCATATACCGTAAATGTAGAATTTCATCAGTAAAAGAATTGTTATTTGTGTGCAAACAACCACCTAATGAATTTGTATGTTACAATTTCTATACATTTTTAAAATCTTTTTTAACATTATATTAATTTGTAATTAATTTATTTTTCTTGTAAACCGTTTTTATATAATATTTGTGGTCCTCAGTTGAGTACTGAAACAAATAAAAAAATTTGACTTTTGACTTTTGACTTGACTTTTGACTTTTTAACTGTAAACCATATACATTCAGCCCACACTACATCCCAAACACTTGGAGATGTAGGTTGAGTTTCCAGATGGACTCCTCCTACTGGGGGTGATTTGGCCCACATCCTAGACCTAGAGATAGACTAAGATCTCCTAGGAGAGGGAGGGTATTACAGGTGGAGATGTTGCCCTTCTTGAAGGCCATGGGGCTGGGAGATATTTGGCCAACTCTCTACTTGAGGAAAAAGCAATTCACGTACTACTTGGGAGCGCATTGCCTCTCAACATGCATTGATTACCTCCTCACCACACATGCATCATTGGCGCACTTCTGTGACACCAGAATTATGCCACATGGGATTTCAGATCACGCATCTCTTTGGGTGGAAATTCATGGTCCCTGAGTAGGGGTCAGAGAGGGGTAGAAGACAGAAAATAGACCCTTGTTATCTTACAAATGTGGATATCATGGATAGCATCAAGAAAGGCACTAAGATTTACTTTAAAAAAAACGTGGGCATGGTGGAGTGCAGCCATACTATGGAAATTCTATAAGACAGTCCTTCAGACCTAAGCAATGTAGCTAATAGCAGAGGAGAAGCTGAGAAAATGAAATGAGAGTGAGCTGATGGGCTTGAGGAGGAAATACTGGCAATGGAGGCTAGTGGGGGAACTCCCCCTACGCCGGAGCAACATGACAAACTACGACTCAAATAACAGGCATGCATAAACTTTGCAGAAAATAAATCACAGAGCATCGCCCTTGTTTACCCAAAGGAGAGACTATGAAGTAGGAGATATGGTGGGTGACTGCTGGCATGGCTAAGCAGCAGAGAGCGAGAGAGAAGTTGGGTGCATGAACTGTGTACTGAGGAGGATGAGGTAGTTAGAGGCAATAGGGAAATTGCAGATGAATTTGCATGTTACTACTGCCCCTTATATAGTTCACACATTTCACACTGCTGTGCAGATAATAATTAATTCCTGGGGGATATCACTGTACAGGAGGTCACTGACAAGGCGAGAGAGGACCTAGAGGCAGACATTAGTAAGGAAGAGATCCGTATGTCAATCAGCGACATCCAGAAAGGGAAACCACAGGGTCTGAATGGCCTGCTGTCAGAGGTGTATAGAAAATTGCCAAGCAAACAAGCCCTCACCTATGCATCACGTTTCGGGAAGTGAGGCATCAGGGCATTCTCATGAAGATCTTTCCCTAGTATTAACCCCTGATTTTAAAACATTCTGACTAGGAGCAGGAACACAATATTATCTCACTAGCTAGATATGTTTAACCTATTTTCCCACTCCATATCACTGCACCACACATATTTTCCTAAAACTAAGTGCTCCTACGTAGTTCGCAAGTCGCAGCATCCCTCAATCCGCAGCGGATTGAGAGTACCCCAATGATGAAGCAGGCCACCTACGGGTAACCCTGGGGGACTCTAGAAAATAATTTTTCTTTCTGGAAAGAGGGTTTTTCACACATGTTCAGTTATTATTGTTAGGTTTCTAATTCCGGTATTCCAGGTGTTGTGGAACTACATTCTCATGAGGGACCAGAGGCTGGCCACTGTCTTCATAATCCACAAGGAAGGGAAGCCACATAGAGTTTGTGCCTCCCATAGGCCAATAATGCTTTTAAGCGTAGAGGGAAAGGCCCTGGCCAAGGTCCCAGCCACCCACCTGAGGAGAACTACAGTGAAGCTAATACACCCCAATCAGTCGGGATTTGCACCACACAGAGGGACTCAGTTGAACCTCAGACGATTATTTGCCTGTTTTGATTTGACAGCAATGATGGATGGTCGGAACTAGCAGTAGTCCTGGCGTTCAATGCAGCCAACGCCTTTGACACAATTGAGTGGGAATACCTATGGGCTGTCCTGGAGAATACATACTTTGGCCCTAACTACATAGGGTGGGTAAATCTGCTTTACAGTGAACTGCTAGTGCAAGAGAGAGTAAACAGGATGTGTTCCCGTCCCTTTCAGTTGCACCAGTCTTGCAATCAGAATATGCTATGCTATGGCTCCCAAGTAAATTTTCAGATATCATCACTTGAAGCATGCATTGTGGGTACATATAGAGAAGGGGCAACCGCTGGAGGAAGTCCTGTCACTGGATATCCCTAATCCCTTGCTGAAGCTAAGTGAGGCCTGGGAGGCAGACATTGGAGAGCTGGAAGAGGAGGAATAGTAAAAGTTACACCGATCCCCCAGAGAAGTGGCAGTTAGAGCCCTATTCAAGCTGATCTAACTCTGTATACTTCACAGGTCCTAGTACAGGAGAATACTCTTACACAAGATGGGTAGGCCTCATACTGATGAGGGTGCCAGGGGCTGTGGGGTGCCTGAGGGTGGCGAATATTGCATACATTATGAGATTGCCCACAATTAGAGGGCTTCTAGAAGGGAGTCCGGTATGGTCTTTGAGAGGTAGCTGATCTACCGACTGACATCTCATACAAAATGTGATTCTTTTGAACATCTGGAGGGAGGAACCTCCGGAAAAGTACACTAGATTTCTATACACCCTAGGATTTGCAATGACTTGGAGAAACGTTGTTCATTAGAGGGGAGCAGCAAAACTGGCAAGTGTAGAGGAGTGTCAATTGGATATGGACTGGCGCAGGGCTGCAGAACACCAGGTCTATGAAAGTAGCGGCTGACCATGCAAGTGGGAGAAAATGTGAAGTGGTAGGGCACATTACCGGGACTTCTGGATGGCCCATCAGGACAAGAGTAACATCCTGCTTGTGACAATGATTGTGACTTATAGATGCTTTGGGTATGGTAGGGAGATATGAGGCTGGGGAGGGTCCATATTATATTTGACAATAAAGATTGGTGATGTATCTTGTAAAACACACAGTGTTGCCATGGTGGTTTTCTTTGTGTTTAACCGCAAAATTAAAATTATTTCAAAACATTTTTTGTTTTTGTAGAAATGCATTATTATTAGTAAAGCCAACCCTAACCACTGTGTTACATTTTTAATACTGAGTTTGTGCTTCTCCAGACTAAGCATTCTTAATAAATTCCTACAAGTATAGATGGCATTTAAATCCTATGTCTTGTAGTCAACTTTGTCTTATGTAACATTTCTATACACTGATTTGCATACGTATGATTAATTGTCTCAGTATGTGTGTATGATGTAGAGCACTCTGACACCCTACACTGGTATGAGAGGCTGTTAAACCAACCTGTCAGCCTTAGGGTGGTCTTCCCCAAACTTGTTGCCTTCCTCCTCCATTTAGTTGCTGATCTCGTTTTTCTGGCCTTAGGATACTACTCATACAACCACTGCTAACCAGTACTAAAGTGCATGTGCACTCTCCTTAAAACATGGTAACATTGGCTCATCCCCAATTGGCACATTTATTTTACTTGTAAGCCCCTAGTAAAGTAACACTACATGTGCCCAGGGCCTGTAAATTGAATGCCACCAGGGAGCCTGCAACACTGATTGTGCCACCCACTTAAGTAACTTTAACCCTTTCGCTGCCCAGCCTTTTCCCCCAGTCTGTACCCCTTTTTGGCGATTTGGGGTAGTTTGCGCTTAGTCCCCCATACTTTTTTGCTCACATAGGGTATACATGCCAAATTTGCGTTAATTTCCTCCAACATGCTGTGGATTCTAAGGTACCCAGGGTTTGTGGAGTCCCTGGAGGGCACCAAGAAATTAGGCAGAATACATTTGGGTTTTGGGGGAAAAAAGTGCTGAAGAAGAAAGGAAAGTCAGCCTAAAAACCTATGAAAACAAAACTCCCCTTTTTGACCCACTTTGGTTTCCCCTCAAGTTTTAATTTTTAGGTGATCCCATAACTTTTCCATGCATAAATGTGAGAAAAGTGTGACTTTTTAGCAAAATGTAAGGTTTGCAGAGGAATCTGGGTAATAAAATGCAGGAGGATCCACACAAGCCACACCGCCAGCCAAGCACCATCCATGCACACCACCAGTCAAGCGCAATTCATGCACACTGCCAGCCAAAAGCCATCCACGCACTGCCAGCCAACTGACAGTCCACCCACACTGCCAGCCAAGCAACAGTCCACACACACCGCCAGTCATGTGCCATCATTGTAGACCGCTAGCCAAGTGACAGTGCACGCACACTGCCAGCCAAGAGCTAGTCCACACACACTGCCAGCTAAGCACAAGCCAACTCACACTGCCAGCAAAATGCAGGTTCACACATAGCCAGCCAAACACCAGTACAAATAGACAGCCAGATGAGCTCCAGTTCACACACACACAGAAACTTTTGCTAGTGTCTAAGTCGTTTTCAAGGGGGGCAGATGTGCCTAAAAATATCACTAATCTGCCCCCAAGGGAGGTGAAAGCAGCCAAAATGTGTTCACAAAAAAGGAGCAACCCTTGCATAAGAAGCCGCCCCCTGACATGCCCATAAACATATCTCTGGTGCCTGTGGGCTTTCTGAAATCCCAGGGGGTAAGAATGACTGTGGCTACTTTTTTGAGGGGGCCCTGGGGGCATTGGCATCATCCATTATGGTCAGATCCCACCCCTCTTTTATTTGAAAAGACAATCGGTGGTGTCTATTTGGGCCCTCTGCCCCGCAGGGGCAGATCCAAGATAATAACCCCCATCTTCCTCCCAGGGTGGGCAGACAGACTGTCCCTTTTTTGTTTGGGGGAAGGGGGCTTGCCCATTTTGGACAACCCCCACCCCAACATATTAAAAACAAAAAAATCCTAGTGCCTAGTGGGCTTTCTGGCCCCCCAGGGGGCAGATCAGGGACTAATACCCACATCTTCCCACCAAGGGGGGGCAGAAGGACTTATGTTTTTATAATTGTGGGTGGGGGCAGATAATCTATGGTGCCTAGTGGGCTTACTGCCCACTCGGGTGGCAGATCAGGGGCTGGTGCCCCCATCTGTGCCATCGGGTCAGAAAGACTGTGACCATTTTTGGGAGGGGTGGCGCATTATAATGCCCATTTAGGGCAGCCCTCACCCCTAAGTATTAAAAGACAACCTGATGTCTGGTGTGCTTTCTGCCCCTGCAGGGGGGTCAGATTGGGTTATTATAAGGCACCAAAGGTCCTTAACTTAATTAGATTCTTTAAACAAACAGTAAATGAAATATAGACAACAATGTGTTCTATAAGCCAAAAGGTACCCAGCCGGATACTAATTTAATCAATGAAGGAAGATCAAAAGGAATAAAGTGAACGATTTTTACAGTGGGATACAGTCCTGTATCCAATACTCATCAGATACTGGAAGATCTTGTATCAATGGACTATGCCATGTGTGTACCCTGGCTCAAATATCTAAAGTCCCAATTTCTGAAGCTTGGTCGCCTAAACGTGTTTGAAAATCCGAGGGATATAGTTAAGGGTTATGTTGCAGCAATTAAGAGGGCCTTTTTATGAACCGTAGTGCCCTAAGAGATGAAGTTGAGCTCTTGAAACCAAATGTTAGAAAGTATATCATGTTAAGAACCTGTGACACTATGGAAATTTACCTAACATGCTCCTTTACCTCTCATGATAAATTTCTGCTGACACGATTCAGGTTCAACATCTTTCATCATATTTTAATTAGACCAAAGTTGGACATTTTTAAAAAACCTGCAGCACCCTGTGGCTGCGACGGGAAGTCTCCACAGGATATGCTGCATTTTATATTTTTATGTACATTTTATGAGTACCCTCGTAGGCGGTATCTTATCACTCTTTTAAGGAAATTAAATTTTAAACAAATCAGACCCGCCCTTGTATATTTACAGCAATTGCATTCTGATTGTGTTCTCCAGGTGTTAGAATACTTAAAACTATCTGTGAGAATAAGAAAATGCCTAGATGAATAACTGTGATTTTTAGCTCGTAGCACTTTCTGCACTTTTTCTGTACATGGGCTCAAACTTGCACTTTATCTGTACTGATCTTGTCTACTCACTCTGTTAAGAAACTTATAAGTCTTATGTATTTATTTTATATTGATTTTGTAATTTTGTGATGTTTTTAAATGAAATGTATAATGTATTGTACTTTTATGGATTGCAATATATCCGAAATAAAGTCAATTTGAATTGAATTGAAGAATGTTGATGTTAATGCTAAGTCTCTGAACTGTTTTGTCTTTATATATCATAATAATCGAAAATATCTTAGATGTTTCGTTTATTACGAAATGAGCTTCTTGAAAGTGAAATGTACTATTGACCTCTGAAGTTATAGAGATATCGGTATTTTTATTTTATGGTTTTTTTTTCGACAAAAGTCGTTAATTTTGATGTTAGCGGTTATCATCCCTTGTTCGTGTGACAGGACCTACTCTAAAAAAATGACGTTTTGTGGACTACATTATCAACGTCCACATAATGTTTGCGACATTAACGATAATCGGCAATGCTTCCAACGGGATGTGTAACAAAAGTGCTTCATGAAAATTATATAATGGCAGTTCCTGATGACTATCAGTGTATTTTGCAAGATTCTGGTACATTCGTGTTTTCTAAAAGTAGTACAGTTGTGTACGCAAGAGTCTACTCTTTATTTCCTGTGCATTCGAAGTGGCGATTTTCTTAGCACTGACCTATCCACAAGGAATAATTGTGTTTGTTACAGGGCCATCTTTACTTCTCATCAGGCTAGCAGTTACACCTTGCCCTCGGTCCCACATCCAACCTATTCACTCTTAATATGACTGTTGGAGGGTCTCTGTGCTACTACTTAAGTGAACCAGGTTATAGTAAATAGCAAGTCCAAAGTACATTAGTGGAGTCAGGAAAAGCTAAAACTATCTTTAAAAACACTCCGACTGTCATGAACAACTTGCGACACTATTGCCTCTGGCCCCAAGCAGCCATGCCTACGTTGACATTTTGAATCTGGTCACTTCCACATGTAAGTATGCCTGCATAGCATGCTCCAGCTACGTGCATAAGGGTGCCAGGTGACTCCATTTGACCAGGGACAACATTTTACAGCCATTGGTAGTCATTCATTAGTCTGATGCTGCTGAATTCTGGGAGTTGTAAATAACAGCAGTTTGCAAAAAGGAAAAACAGACTAAAATATAGTTGTTGCTGACATGGAGAAACCCAGGGTTGGATTGGGATTAAAAATCGGCCTGGGCACGCTAAAAAAAAAGTGGCCCACTTTCCCATATTGACTGCTTCGGCAAAATTTTATTTAAAAAATTGGAGGGGGGGCAAGGATTAGTTTACACTTGTGAATACACCTGAAAACAAGTGAGGCCGCTTCTGCTCAGCCCCCCTGCCCCCGCTCAGTATGCACACATCATTTGGCCGGCCCAGCGAGAGAAAGGGAGTGACACCTCTGCCCTTTGATAAAAGGAAGGTAATGGACGCCCATCTACCTCCAGAAAGGCGACTCAGGCACCCACTGGGCCGCTGGCAATATCCGAAAAATGCAGAAACCACCCAAATCGGCCCACCAGACAGCAAAAAAAGGCAGCCCACATCTGAAACTGGGCACCGGCCCCTCGGGAATTGCCGAGTGCCCGCATTACCAATCCGACCCTGGAGAAACCACGTCCAGGCAAGCAAGTGTGCCATCTGCCATCTGCATAGGGCTGCGTCGATGCTTCTTTGAAATTTGACACCTTCACAACCCCCCTGCCAGACACAGCTCTTCCTTCTTCATATTCAGTTCCAACTCCAGGCAGGGACAGGCACAGTGATAAGTTTACTCAGCAGGCACACGTGGACGCACACGAACAGCAGTCTGCTCTCATCACTTGCGGAGCACTCTGGAATATTTCAGCTTTCATTGAAAGGAAATAGAAACTGGGTGGATAAGTGATTGCATAAACGTACCAGTACCCTACAGATTCAATGTTGCTTTTCTTTATTCAATGAGGTGAAACGGAGCTGGCAGCTATGACTCACTTAATTGCAGTCTCTGATGGCACTTGAGATAGCAAGACAGATTTTAATTAGAAATGTATTTCATAACACTCTGTGCTCAGTCGTTGGCATGCTCGGGGAGTTGTTTATAGACACTACTGTACTCGGTAAACTAGAGCCTGGATTGGGAAAGGCAATCATAATAATTGCAAATGAAATGAGATCCCAGGTCGTGATGTGCCAGCGCAGACTAATGAATAACACTCTCTGATTGCACCCTTCGGAGTTTCGCTGTGTGCTCTGCCGCGCGACAGAAGAGCTGTAAAGGGAGCAGCGCCAGCACCCAAATAACAATATCATGCCTCAACAGGACCACAAATCATGCATAACTGATGAGGGGCAGGGCATCTTCAAAAGATGTTTATGCAGACAATAACTGCCCATGTGCATTGCGATATAGGGCACTTTGAACGTGTAATATTCCCATGTAACCCATAATTTAAAATGTGTACACCGGCAGCCTTCGGACGTGTGTTACAATTCAGCATACACATGCGTACACATGCCTTCTTACATCACCATGTTTATGGTCGGGCTGGTTCTGGATGAAAGTGTTCTTGAAAAAGTGCAAGAATTGATCCAGGAAGTTATTGGCCAATTTATTTTTATGATCTATCTTTCAAACTGCTTGGAAAAATCCTGCTAAACAGAAATGTAAACGCAATGCTGGCTTCAGTTGGTTGGACCTTGCTCCCCTCGCCCTGGTGGTGGGGCCAGCTCCTCTCACTTTCACTTGGTGGGGGTAAGCGCACCACCGACAATTACAAGGTTTATCCTGCTCAAAATTCGCATCTCTACATTACCAGAATTGGATACATGTTTCCAGGCTGTTTCTGATAGGTAGGAGTGTGGGCACTTCTCAGGTCAAAGGGATGAGCTTTCCCAGGGAGAGAACATCTTTCTACTCAGTGGAGTCTCTGTTATTTCAGAAGGTTTCCACCGATGGCCACAGGGATGTATGTTAGAGGAGTGATAGTGAAGTATCAAAAGTAGGGGAAGGCTCTCTCTGGGAAAGTTTCTGGGCAGAGTGGCCTAAGACATAAATCTTGTTTTGGTTAGTCCTTTTTTTTCCAGCTGTGGTTCCGCTCATGTGAAGAGATGTAACTAAAAGAAGTTGGATGTGGAATGTCACATCCACAAGGCAACGTGAAGGAAGCTTCCATCTCGAGCTATGGCTATTGTGCCCTTTGGATGCAACTGTCCACACAGCTCATTTGCACTAAGCTGCATAACACGCAGACACACACGTACCGTAGAAATGTCTCACGCCAAAACTCACCATGTACACACATGTGGAAGTAAAAGACCCACTTATGGGGAACTGATGGATTTCACAATGAGGCTGTTGGCAGATGCCTCTCTGATGGGTCCAGGAGGAAAGGCATGTTCCTCTCACTGCAGGTAGTGTTTCTGCTGACACCAGAAATCAGTGCCCCACAACCTAATGATGGTAGTTTCACCACCCTCTTCGGTGGGTGGCAGCTTTGTTCATCAGTCCCTTTTAGTCAATAGACTGAGAGATTCGGACACTGAAAACACTTCTGGGCCACATACACTCACAGGTTTTCACATCTTGGTGACTGGGGCAGCGTAATTTAGGCCCAACCTCATTGACGTCAAGCATATACATTTATGCACCTATATATGACATGTATATACAAGAATGCTCTAACTTTATTAACGTGTGTGACACTTATGCTTGAATTAGGTTATGCAGCTACTGAGATCACAGAGCATTTACATGTAACCGTGTTGAGCTAATTCATAGATTGATGTAACAATGTTATTATGCATATATATGCATGTTTTACAGTGATCATGTATTCTCATGCATTCATAGTATTGTAACATGCTTTCATTTTTGATTTTCAAGGAAAATTAGCTTGACATTTAGCCTTAAATTGAATTGTTTGTTTAACATTGCCAGTGCTTTCTCTTTTCTGCAGGTGCAATATCAGGATTTTTGTTAGCATAAGAAAGGGTTATTGTTGATGTATCAGGCGCCTGATAGTTAGGTCTGGGAGACTGAAATTGACAACGAGTTTAGAGCAGTAATGGCGAGAGAAAAGTCTCGTGTTTATGGTGTACTGAGAAGATGCAACATCCAAGGCCGGTGGTTGTGTACCTGGTTGTGTGGAGGTGGGAAACCTAAGGTGTATCAACTCCCCTAAAACTACTGTTGGATTGATTCTCAGTGGTAGGATCGAAATATGGGTGTTCTGGAAGCTGCACATTGTATTTTCAATTAGTGTTTCAAGTTAGTTAGAGAGACTTCATCCTGACTTTGAGAGGGAACAGATCTCTCTCTATTGAGGTTATCCTGAGTGTATGCTTCCTGCTGAGCAATCAGCTTACTTGCTGAACTTCTACCGGAGTTCAATTCTCCTTTTGTTCAGATTAGAGGTGGGTAGGTTCTTTATGGAACACCTTATTGCAAATATTTGCATTTTGTGTCTGTTACTCTTTTGTCTCTCCTCTTATCATGAGTTAATCTATTTGCACATTTTGGTAGTCACACTGTTTTGTTATATATCGCTGTCCAAGTAGGGGCCCCAATCCCAGTCAGGGTAAGTCACAACCCACTCCGAATTATCTGGGCTCACTCTCACTCTGGTAGCTTGGCACAGAGCAGTCAGGCTTAACTTAAGAGGCAATGTGTAAAGTATTTGTACAACACTTAAAACAGTAATGCAGTGAAAGCACCATAAAAAGATTCCACACCAGGTTAGGAAACAGAATATGATTTTATAAATTAAACAAGACCAAAACAACAAACATCCATCCAGTAGAAGCAAGACATGAATATTTAAAGATTAAATATAAATATACTGCTTAGAAGCAAATATCCCCCAAAGAGTTAATTGGTCGCACTGGACAGGGCTGAAGCCAAGAGTTTAGGCTGCCCGCGAACGAGCGCAGTCCTGATACAGGACCCAGGGCCTGCAGAGCAAAAATACCTTAATTCTTGTTGCAGCATGAGATGCATTGATGATACCCACACAGCTGAGGTATTGCGTAGAATTTCTCAATGCGGTCAGCGAAGCATCAGGTCCAAGTGTGAATGAAGTGTTGGTTCAGAAGTGCAGCCGTTAGAAATGTGATGTGCCTATTTTCTCCACGCTGTTGAGGCGATGCATCGATCTTCTCAACGCAGTGGTGGTGATGCGTTGATTCTGAAGTGGTGGTCCGAGTGCAAGGTGGCGGTTCAGAGTGTGATGCGCTGATACGGTTCCGGCAACAATGGCAATGCGTTGATTCTGCTCGCACAGCAGATCATGCATCAGTTTCACTGGAGCAAATTTTAATGTCCATTTCTAATGTCCAGGAGTGAGGTGGCACCCCTAAGCAGGACAGACTCACATGCAGATGAGACAAAGGGCTGGAACAGGAGGGATCTAAGTGTTTCATGTCTCTGAGTCTTAGGCAACAGGATGCAAGCTAGCAAGCCCTTGGAGTTACTCTGGGTTCAAGTCGTGCAGGTCCAGTCCTTCTCACCCAGGCAGAGGAACAGCAGGTAGCAGGGTAGTGCAGCAAGGCAAGAGCACATGAGACAGAGTCCAGCAGAGTGGCAGTCCTGTCAGCAACATAGGAGTTCTTCTTCCTGTCAGAGTAGTCACATGTCCAGAGGTATACTGAGTTAGTGGTGTCACTGGTCCAGTACTTTTACCCAGTTGTGCCTTTGACGTGGGTGGGATTTCAAAGATAATCTTTGAAGTGCACAAGGTCCCTGCACTTCTTGACCTGGCTCCAGACTCACTACAGGGGGGTATACAGCTCTCTGTGTCGGCACAGGCACTGCCCTTTCAGATGCAAGTGTCAGCACCGCCCTCCTATCCAACCAGGTGATGCAAAATCAGGAAGTGACTGGCCCATCAGGCCCACCTATCAACCACTTCAGACATGTATTGGAGAAAGGCAGACGGCACAGAATGGATTAAGTAAGGAAAATGCCCTCTTTGTGGCTTTTTTAGACATGCAACCTAAAATCCATTAGTCCAGGGACACCAAGCTCAAAACATCAACCATGTCCCAATTGGAAATTACACATATAAAATGTAATAAGTTAATTCCAATGTTAGCCTATGGGAGAAATAGACCTTGCTTTTGTGAAAAACTAAATTGGGAGTTTGTCATTACCAAGACATGTTGATTTAAAAGTACATGTACAGCCTTTTGACTGCACTGCACTCTGCCCCATGGGTTATTCAGGGCCTACTTTAGGGGTGATTTAGATATATTAAAAGGGAAGTCTTAGGCCTGGTAAGAGGGTTTGCATGCCAGGTCGACATGGCAGAGTAAGACTGCACACAGAGGCTTTGCAGTGGTAGGCCTGAAACATGGTAAAGGCCTACTTATGGGAATGACACAATCAGTGTTGAAGGCCCACTAGTAGCATTTAATTTACCAGGCTTGGGAACATGTAGTGCACTTTACAAGGGACTTATAGTAAATTAAAAACATCAATTGGTTATGAGCCTATGTCACAGTTTGTTAGGGAGAGCACTTGGACGTTACCACTGGTTAGCAGTGGTAACGTTTTAAGAGTCTTAAAGCCAGCAAAAATGGGGTCAAAATGGGGTCAGAAAAATGGAGGAGGTAGGCAAAAAGTTGGGGGGCTACAATCGTAACGCTGTCTGGTCTAACATACATCTTTATGGTTACATTTATGATTCTAGGAGTCAGATGGGTTTCACAGAATTGGAATGTGTTTTTTTTATATTTGATCCCTTACAGCTCTTCAAGTCAACTAACAAAGGTCCACATGACCCATGGGGAAATATATTTGATGATTTCACTAACAGATAGAGGTCTAAGGTCCTGCGCTCCAGCAGGGCTGTCATTCTGCCAGAGTAGGGAACAGGAGTAATCTTGATCTTGATCAGCACAGCATCAGCAGCATTGAAACTAGCAGGACACTCTTCAGATGCATCAGATTATTGGTATTAAAGATACTTACGTCTTTATAGTGTACCAGAAAGAGTGTCTGATTGAATAATCCCGAACTCTTTCCTATTTAGTGAGGAGTTTCTGGCTATGCAAAGATGTCCTCTGATTTCTACATTGCCCTTCTTTCCAAATCACTGAGCAGCTTTGTTGTCCTCTTCCAGATTTGTAGAGAACGCTGGAGGTTGTGTCGAGTCTGCATAGTCTTTATGATTACAGATTTTTATGCCTTCGTGATGCAGCACACATCAACACAGAGCACCTCCATTGGACTCACAAATGTCAAGACTGCTGTAGGAAAAGCACAGCGTCAGACAGAAAGTTGAATACAATATTTCAGTTACATAGGTGTCACAACGTGCCTGAACTTTCATCACTAAAATGTAGTCCTAGTCCTTAACTACCTTAGGCCTCGCAGAAATAGGCTATGCCCACTCTTTCTAGACTAGATATGTTCAACATTAGCCCCAGGGGACTAAAGCAAGACGGACGTTTGAGATATCATCATCATATTTTTTTTAAAACACATTTTATTCGTTTTTACAGCCATCATGGGTTATACAATACAGTTTAAATAACTATTGTTTATCTTTCATTTTGAATCAAAGCATTACAGCTTCTTATGTATGATAGCGATTCGTAATATGCAAAGGAACCTTCTAACTTTCGATACCATCATCATATACATGTAATTGCTATTCATTTGCATGTAAATGATTTACACAGTCATCGGTTAGATACCCTCATCATGTACACTTAATTACAATGAATTTGTTATGTCAATAATTTACACGGTCATTGATTATCCTAAGAACCTGGTGGCCATCGAGGACTAAGTTGGGAACCCAATCCAAGTTAATATTCCCATCCATGACGCTTATCACAGTTATTACAAAATATCTTGATGTGGAACACACCCACATAATTTCCTATAATTTACTTGCAATACAACATGTATTTATTTGATTGTTTATTGAGAGAATTTCTATCGTACAGTAGCAGTCAGCAGTGCTTTACAGACTTGACAACTAGAGAATATTACATAATGGTATCAGGCATAAGAAAGCATGGCCATATCTCATCTGGTGTAAGAGACATATATTGACCTCCTCAAGATAACATTCACAATTAGCATGTGAAGTCTTTAAAGAAAACACCTCCAGCAACCTGAGTACTTGTTCATATCTCTCCAGTTCATTAGTGTCAACAAACACCTAAAAAGCCTTCAGCACCTAAAACTGTGAATGACAAAATTAAAAACTCAGAAAGCGGTAACTTCGGCCTTCTCTGGCGAAGCACCTTTCCTACAGGCCACTCTTAGTTGAGAAGTGCACAAATCTTAATGTTGTTCGGAAAAAGGCTGGAAACCCATTTGTTCAAAATGTATCTTGACTGACCATGATAGCTTCTGATCGTATCTTGTCTATTTCGTATTCTCGTTATGTCTGTTTATCACTTTTTTTCCTGACCACCTCCTCTTCTTCTACCACATTTGATCACCTCCTCTGGCACTGTGTTATCGAACCTGTTTCTATTCTTGTCCACCTTTATTTTCTGCAACTTCCTTCTCTTTTCTCACCCTTTAATCACCTTCTTTTATCTTCTCTAACAGATATTGCTGACTCTGCTTGTACTTGTTTTTATACTTAGTTGAGTGTGGCATTCTGTTCATTGTTTGGAGATTGTTACTGTTCCCTGCAAGGAATGCTCAGCATCTCAATAGAAGAGCTGGCTAATACTTTTTTGATTGAGTGGCGCTTTATAAAAATGTTAACATTAAATAAAATAAAACTGTAGGTTGTCATTTAAGAACAATACAGAAATACAATTGGAGGGCAATGGGAGGAGGTTGCACCTTCTGGAGAGATCCCTTCAGTGAATGACAAAATGCTAACCCGTGCTAACATGCTTGTAATCTCGCCTTTAAACATGGTGAAATTGGCTTACACATATCTGGCACATTTAATTTACTTGTACGTCCCTAGTAAAGTGGTACAACATGTTCCCAGGTCTATAAATTACATTCTACCAGTGGGCCTGCAGCACTGATTTTGCCACCTTCAAAAGTAGCCTTTTTAACCATGTCGCAAGCCTTCCATTGCAGCCTATGTACGCAGTTTCAAACTGCCATCTCGATCTAGTGAAAAAAAAGTTTTCCATGCCTAAACCTGCCTTTTTAATAAGTAGAAGGCCCCTGTACAGTAGGCCCTAAACAGTCCATAGGGCATGCTGCAGTCTGTATGAAAAGTGAGACATGTACTCTTATGTTTTACATGCCCTGGTAGTCAAAAACTCTTACATTTGTTTTTTAACTACTGCAAGGCTTACCTCTTCCATAAGATAACATTGGGTTAATTAACCTACTACATGTAATGAGTGATAACTTTCAATTGGGAGAAGGTAGAAAAGTCAACTTTGGGGTTTAAAGAAATGGAATAAAGAGCCCTCTTTAACAGTAAAGTAGGACTTTAAGTCACAATTCTGAAAATGCCATATTTGGAAAGCTGGCATTTTCTTTTCCTAATAATTTGATGCCTGCATCCTGTCTCTGGATCACATGATTAAGTGTAGCTGGTGGTTGGTCTCAGACTGTGAAACAAAGAACCTTCAGTGTTGGCAGGATGGGCCATTTATAACTTGATGAGGGTGAGGAGCTGTCACCCACCAGACTTGAACACAACAAAGGCTTTGCCTGAGCACACACACAAACGGTTTGACACTAGTCTATTGTGGCCCCAGACAATCTGGGGTTAGGGCAGGGAGGCAGGAAATTCCAAGCACCTATGGGATGGGCCTCTCCAGAACTGTCTCTTACTTCAAAGTGGGCACAAAGGTATAAATAAGGAACCCTCAGATCCAGCTTCTCAGTATACCTCTGGACCTGTGGAGGACTTAGAAGGACTGCGGTCCTACTTTATCAGAAGGCATGCTACTCTGTTGCCAACGCAGACTGAGTGAAGGACTGAACTTGCATCTCAAACCCAGGGCTACCAGAGTGAATGCAAGCACTATTTGGCTGGCCTCCTCACCAGAACCTCAGGGACAGAAGACTCTAACCACCTTGAACCTAGTACATGGAGTCTTCCAGCTGTGTCCTACCCTCCCAAGTGGTGTCACTCCAGTTCTGGACCCTTTGAAGTAGGTCCAAAATTTCCCTGCTAGCCCAGCTATGGTCCCAGCTGAACAGACAGAGTGGAAGCATCACCTACCAAAAATCTGTATTGGAAATGCTGAGCGACGAATCTCCAATGCAGGAATTTGCATCACAGTCCACAGACTCCTTTTAACTGCTGATATGCGACACATCCTTGATGCAGGCCTTTGCGCCTCAAGTCTCTTATCGACAGCATCCTACCGTACAGCATCCTGGAACTGCTGTTGCACAACGCATCCCCACGTGGGGACCTTATTGCCTCAGTTGCTCAACAGATCCTTGACACGGAATCTCGCAACGCTCTGCAACCAGGATTTAAGGTATTCTTCTTCAGTGTGCCTTCCTGGGTTCCTGTATCCTGCATGCACTCTATGGTAGTTGACCTGATATTGTGACTTTGTTCCTGTCCAATGTGATCACAGTTAGTGCTTTATGCTTCACAACACTATTTTTACTTAAATCGTTAAAATTGCATATCTCTGGTTTTAGTAATTAGATTTTTGTCATTTTGGTGTTAAATAATTTATTACATATTGCTCTATATTTCCATGCTCTATTTTTCTCAATTGGTGTGGGATTTTTATTGTGTTGTGTTTTCCCTTTATTACTGTTCAAAGTTCTGCATACATACTTTACACATTCCCTCTAAATTAAGCCTGACTGTTTTGTGCCAAGATACTAGATGGTTAAGCACAGGTTAATTTCGGGTTTGCTTGTTTCTCACCCTGACAGAGAGTGTTGTTGCTGTTTAAGGAGGGATTCAACCCCCTCACCTGGTAACCGAATTTCCTACAGTAATATTAAAAAATTGACCATCTCATGCAGGATTAACAGTAATGAGAACCCAAATGCAGCAGGAATCATGAGTGGTTCTGAACAGTAAGCTATAAAAGATAACAGTTACAAAATATTTTATTAGTATGTAATGTCTCCTCATAGTTATTCAAATCACATTCATTTAGTATATACGTTCTAGTACTCAAGAGATAACATCAATAGAAAGTCTGTAACACAGCAAGTATTTACATTTAACTATCAGTTTTAAGTATGTATTGGAAATGTATTTTGTGTCTCACATCAGCCTATCTGTTTCTGAAAGATGCGATGTTCTGCTGTCAAATTCAAGCGTCTCATGTCACCTAAGTCTCCCCATCTGAAGCTTGTCATCTTCTGAACCTAGAACACAATTTTATGTCAAAGTACCAGTTTTATTTAAGGAGAATTCATGTTTGATCGCTGTTCACAACCTGCTAATATGCACGACTGGGGGAAAAGGCCAGCTTCTGCTTCATATGCATATGTATTACCATCACATGTAGATTGCCTTTGTTAATATCAGGGATTGCCACAGTATGCTAAAGTGTTCACCATTATGCCTGGTATTTGACATCATAATAACAAGGATGAACAACATGTGCCGAAGATGATCAACCTTTATGCCAAGACCACAAGTGTGCCAGAACTGAACACTGTTATACCAATGGTAGCCACAATCAGGCCAAGGATGCCCACAATATGGCACGGAAGTCTTATAATATAAGTGAGGCTCCTTGTTTTCCGCTTTTACTGAGTTTTACAGATAAATACAGACAGAAAACCATTTTGCTTCTTGTCTGTATTTATTTTTAAATGTGGGTAAAAATGGAAATTGGGTTGCTTTTTTGAGTGATTCTAAATACTCTGGCCCACATGCATCAAGCATTTTTGGAGTCGCAAACGGTGCGATTCCTTAAAATCGGCCGTTTGCGATTCCAAAAATGCTTTTTGAGATGCATCATGCTTTTTTAGAAATCGCAACTTTTTTTGAGATTTCTAAAATTGCGATAGCATTTCTAAAATGCTATGCATCATTTGATTTCAAATTGCGAAATTTGAAATTGCAAGTGCAAATTACCACGAAGTTGAACCTCGTGGTAATTTGCGAAATTGTTTAAAAAAGCACAAACATGCCTTTTTTAAACTGTAAAGTTACAGACACACATGTCCTTAGGACATGTGTGTATGTAACTTATACTCAAAAGTACATTTCATGGGTGAAGGGGGGTTCATTTGGACCCCCTCTCCACCCTTGAAATGCATTGCTGAATTGCGATTTCAAATTGCGAATTCGCAATTCCCATTCATTCCTATGGGCATTTCAGCCCATAGGAATGAATGGGAATTGCGAATTCGCAATTTGAAAATCGCATTTTTTATGTGATTTGGTAAAAATAGCGATTTTTACCGAATTGCATAAAAAATGCAAAAATATTCATGCATAGGCTTTTGCGATTTCTAATTTGCGAATCGCTATTTTTCGCAAAAGCCCATATTGATGCATGTGGGCCACTCTGCCATGATTGCCGGGGCAATAGCTGTGTGGATTGATAGGTAAGTTGGTTAAAAACTAAAGTAAATGTTAATAAAGAGGGTTACACAGCAGTGGATATGAACAAGGTTGATACTGAAATTTGCATATAATTTCATATAAGTGCATTGATTTATCTTCTTCTTGTGTTTATATCACTGAATCCTGGCAGACATTCAAGCATGAGTGTATATTTATTGGTTAAATGTGTAAACATGAAAGTTTCAGCATCATTTTTTTCACAAAACCCAAAATAAATATGGATAAATGCAGATAAAATTAGCAAAAAATAAATATGGATAAATACATACGGAAAGGCAAGAAATACAACAGAAAACCAGGGGGCATGTTATCAAGAACGGTGTTAAAATTATCACTGCTTTAGCGACAGGAAACTACCGCTAAAGTAGCGAAAATGGGCTTGATAATATGCCCTTATGAATCCCCATAGAAGCCCAGGTTCTTGTGTGAACCTTGGCTTCTATGGGAATTCACATGGGCATATTATCATATTATCAAGCCCATTATCGCCACTTTAGCGTCAGTTTCCTGCAGCTAAAGTGCCGATAATTTTAACACCGTTCTTCATAATATAGCCCCAACAGTCCTAATTTATGACAGCTGTGGCCACTACTATGCTAGATGAGGCCTTGGCCAACAAAGCCCACAAAATGCTTATGGTTATTACAGGGCCGCTGTGGATCAAGATCTTAAGAACCTATTACCAAGGATGCCCACAATATGTCAAGAATGGTCATTGTAAGAAATTGGAGGATTAGTTGAGGGGGGTGGGAACCCACTTCAAATAATAATCACAATCCTTGTCAGAGTGAACCACTAAAAGCATTAAATAAACTTGTGCTTAACTCTCTGGTACTTTGGTACAAAACAGTCAGGCTTAGCTTAGAGGCAAAGTGTAAAGTATTTATGCAGTACTAAAACAGTAATAGTGTGAAAGCACAAGAAAAAACCCCAAACCAATTCTGAAAATAGAGAATATTTTAATAGATAAAATAACGCCAAAATGACATATATCCAATAAGTAGAACCATAGATATGAATTTTTAAAGTTTGAAATAAGGATAGCATCAAAAGCACAAGGCACAAACTGCGGTATCCTTTTGCTCTAGACCCTTGCAAAGTCAAATGTTATGGCTGAATGTGATGATGCCCAGGTTGGATACAGGGACCAGGTTCATTCTGGTGGAATGATTACCTGCTGACTTAGTAATCTTTATGGCGTAAAAGTGGTCATTGCCAAGTTCTCGGTAGGGCAAGCTGAAACTTGATACAAAGCCAGCTTCTCGTCTACAGGTTGCTAAGAGCATGGTCCTGTTGTGGTCATCAATAAAGGTGAGAAAGCTCAGATTCGGTAAAGTCTGTCCACACGAAAGTGTCAACATTGAGCAAGTGCTGCTGAATGTCAAGTCCAGTGAAGCTCTCCAAGTTTGAACGTGAAAAAAAATCTTGAAGTCGAATCTCCTTTGGGGACAAACCAGCAAGTTAAGGCTGACTCATGATTTTATGTTGACAGCTGCAGCTTCAACAGTGACCCCAGTCGCTGTCGGTTCTCAAGACAGAAAGTTAGCAAAATGTTTCTACAGTTTGGGAATAGAAGGAAAACACTCTAACACCAGCCAAGGACCCAGGACCTGGGGACACCATTTGGACGTTAGAACTCACACCAGCAGAGGCAAGCAGTAGGGTTCAGGGTAGATCCAGTTAGAACTAGTCAGCTGGGCATTTGCAGGTAGAGAGGTCTCTGGAAACTTGTTTTGTTCTTGTAACTCAAACAGTAGGTCAGCCGACCAACCCTCGGAGTCACTTTGGGATTCTGGATACAAGGCAAGTAGGTCCTGTCTTCCTTCAGGATTCATACAGCAGGACTCATCTTCTCATTCGTCTGAGGTCCAGGATAGGTCTGTGTGATCCACTTTTATGCCATGTACCAGCCTGAAGAGCAAGCCTTTGTTCACCCCCAGACTAGTTTTGGTCATTTCTTCCCCTCCTACTGGCTTTGGAGTCAGTCAGCCTAGAGAGACGAAAGGGTGGCAGGCCTAAGTCTTAGCTTCATCAACCAGGGACAAAGTAGACATCCCTTGAAGCTCCAGAAGGAGCTGGACACTGTCCCGAGGTTATCCTGTCATGGGAGGATTTTAAATTACTATTAAAATGAGTCCTTGGACCATTTTCAACCTACCCCAAAACTATTTTTTTCACTTATTAAATGTTATAGTGTAAACCAGTGTAAATCAGTGTTACCCAATGGGGGAGCCAGTGGGACCTTAGCAAAAACTATTTTAGAGGATTTCCACTGCCAGGATATGTAAAATATACATCCTACTTTTTAAATATCATGCACCCTGCCCTCTAGGCCTTTAAGGATTATATTAGAGATTACTTATAAGTATTAAAAAGAAGATTTTGGACTGGAAAAAGGGTTATTTTGCCTGGTCAAAATGGCAGTTTAAAACTGCACACCCCATATGGAAAGATAAAAAACCCAGGATAAGCCTTCACAAACTTAGACGAGCAAAAACTTAGGAGGACTCAACATCACTAACTTCAAGACATTCCAAACCGCATGCTTGGCCAGACAGGGGCCCCACTGGCTGGCCCCTGATAAGGAATACACACCAGTGTGGTTAGAGCTAGAGAGAGCCATGCTAGGAGGTCTGGACCCCATAGCAATGCTCATGGCAAAAAAACACCCAGAGGCCAACAACACTATCCTCAAAAATACTAAAATAGCCCTACTCAAAGTAGATTAAAAAAATGGAACAAAGCATCAGGAACACCAAATGGGAGTCCATATGGTACAACCCTAAAGTTCAAAATAAGGGGAAGTTCCTAGCCAACACCACCTGGTTTGGGAAGGTAATATCCACTCCCCAACAACTGAAAAAAAACAACGCACCACTAACTTTCGAAGCCCTAAAAAACATCCACAACCTAACCGCGGTTGATTTTTATGGGTTTCTCAAAATCAAAGCTGCCATCACAAAAGCCAATCTGAACAAAAATACACTCTCCATCATACAATATATGGGGAACCTGAACAAGCTAGGCCACCACACCTCCCATCTATACAAATTACTAAGTCCGACAACGTCAAAATTCAACAACAAGACAATGGGGTTCTGGGAAGAGATTCTAGGCAGACAAATGAACGAGAAGGAAAAAAGCCGCCTGTGGCTGTCCGCCTCCCAAAACAAAATCTCACCCCAAGTTGCACAGATAAAATACTGGCTGCTACACAAAGATTACTGGACACCGGCCAGACTTGCGGAGATAGGGGTCAGAGAGAGTGACACCTTCCGGAATTGCAAGAAAGAGAGAGGAGACTTTGCACACCTAATCTTTCACTGTACCCGAGTCAGGGCCTTTTGGGCCAGAATTACATATTTCATCACAAAGGCAGTGGGGAGGGACATACAGCCAGGCTTTGTAGGACTAGCAATGGCCTTCATGGCCCCAGACCTCCAATCAAAAGAGGACGGCAACCTGATAGACCTCCTCCTCACGACAGCAGTCAAATCGATACTAGAAAACTGGAAAAACACAGGGAAGGCCACCTTCAAGGGCTGGGTCAGCTGGATCACCTTTCTAAGGGGGGCCGACATCATAGCGACAACACATGCTCCCAACCACACAGTGAGAGGCGAAATGTGGACACCCCTAGACAAACACCTGGGAAAGTACGAACCCCCGTGAGATGATCCCATAGGAGTCTCCACTTCACCACCGACCACCTGTGCTTGGCACAGCACAGCCACGTGATATCTCATCTCTATCTCCACTTCTTTTCCCCTTCACCCTCTTCTCTTCATCTCTCTCTCACTTTCCTTTTGAACAAGGGTGCAACAAGAATCAACAATGTGCCTATAATATCGATCTAGTGATAAACGCTCCACCATGAAGCCCGCCAAGCCCGTTGTAACCCTTACGGAGTCCGCCAGGCAATGCTATCACTGTACTGTATGTATATATGAAAACTTGCTAATAAAAACTTGTTGAAATAAAACTGCACACCCAGACTGCAGTGGCAGGCCTGGAGACATGTGTCACACTGCTACTGGATTGGGTGGCACAATGAGTACTGCCACCCACTATTAGCATTTAATTTGCAAGCCCCGGGTACAAGTGATACCATTACAAGGCACTTAAAAGCAAATTTAATGTACCAATCAGGTGTATACCAATTTAAACAGGTTTGAATGGAAGTGCAGAAGCACTTTTCCAACTGATTAGCAGGTGTAAACTTCACAGTATCTTATGGACAACAAAAATGGTTTCAGCAACAGAAGGCAAAAATCTGGGAGAATACTACGCAAAAGATGGTAATTTTCAATGGCCATTATTATGCCAGGGCAGGCCATCATTATATTAGGAAGTGCTTCAATTTATCCAAGCCTACCAATAGTATTTCATGGGTGTACCCCAAAATGCCAAGGCTGGTCACACTAGTTCAGGTGTGACCGCAATTAGGCTAAAGATCCATCCTCCGATGTCACCATGGCTATGATTATAACAGGGCCACTATTATGCCAGGGCTCACAATACATAAGGAATGTCACTTATAGTTCCAAGAGTGTTCATTAGTGTGCCAGGAATGGGCATCATTATGATAGACATTGTCACAATTAGACAAAATATATCCAAAATATGTCAAATAGCATCACCATTAGTTCAAGACCACCATTACATATCTGGTAGCAACACCAAATCAGGAATGGCGTCATTGTGCCAGAGATTACTGCTGTATGTCAGTTGGCATGCTTTCAGAACAATGTCAAGCAGTCTGATTACAATTTACCCTTACTCCCCGGAATATGGTTCTAACAATACAGAAACAAATGCTGGAGGCAGGATGAAATAGGCAACCAGCTCTTTGCACCCTCTCCACAAAACGTTGCCTTAGTTTGGGATTTTTTTAATAGGAATAGCATAGTTTGTAGTTTCTGATCAATGCATGTACACTACACCAAGAAATGCACATACATATGCATAAGTACAATAAATAGTCACTGTATATAATACATTTCATCGGAACACGATTTGCCTACCTGCATCTAAGATGGTTAGCCATTAGGTACCTAAGTACAGACTGGAGAAGATAGTTGTTGTTTACAGATGTAATCAGCCCAGCTAAGATGGCAAGTCTGAAGTAAAGTGTGGGAAAGAAACAGAACAATAGTCAAAGAACAAAGCCAGAATAATATTAAAATTGGAAATCAAAAGTATATGCCAACATAGTACAAAAACAAGGAAAACTAATATGTGTAAAACATAAATGATTAGGGGTGTAGGGCCAGTGAAAAATTATGAGGACAAGTGGAAGTGCCACGCACTGTGATAAGTTTCAAGGCACCACCCCTAAGGGAAATTCTGTCCTGAAAATTATCACTGCCTACAATACCCGAGAAGACCAACACATAAACCTCTAGACTACCTAGCTCTCTTGGTGCCCGAGCCCCAACAAACCGGCCTGCCACAAACTTCCAGGACATGGCTTACATTCCCTATCTTCCGCCTCCTGAAAACACACCAAAGGCAAGGTATGGCATGCTTATTCTTGACACCTGCATGCCACCATGTGCCACTAGTAGCCCCAGATGCAGGTATTGCCCCAGAGACATATACTGTCTGCCAGGGAGCCCTTAGTGCAAAGAGCATACTCACATTCGCAAACAAGCACAGCCCATGTCATATTAGTGTGCTCACATGCATGAACTCACTTGTGTTCACTTCATTAAATTGAGATACACTTCAATCCTATGCCCACCCACAGCAAGTCAGGCACTTACCTGCTACCACTCTTGCAGCTACTCTTACATCCTCCTGGGTGCTCTGGTATCCAGCTCCCATACATACATTCCTGCTATTAAAGTCCTGCACTTAAGCTACCCCACCTGCCACTGGCATTCTTCTTTCTGACCTGGTGCCTACAAACCCTAGCCCCTCACACAGATAATATGGCTGACCCCAGAGCAGGTTGAAACACGACTAGTCACCATATAGATTTTGTAGAGTTGGATTATGGCATGCTGCTAGTCATGCCGCATATGTCTGCCTATCCGAATGAGTGTGGGGCCTACCAGTGATTTGATCAGATGTCATTCTAAAGGTCAGCATCTGTGCAACATTGACTTCTGCATAGGATACATCATGTCTCAGAAGCCTGTTAAACTAGAACCCATGTCTTGAACTACTTACAGGCCTTTGAAGAGCTACTAGTAGCTCATAAGTTACTAATGGAAGACCCCCTTGCATTAGATATGTATATTTGGTTTTATCGCATTTTGTATTCATGTAGCACTTCATTACCTTGAAAAGGTGGCAAAGCACATTAGCAAACTGACAGCATTCTACGCAATAGAATTGTTGGTTAGAACTATGTTGTATTGCATTCTAATTCACAACCTGAGCAACTCTAGGTATAGAGTATAAGCAATTGAGTCCAAAAAGTCACTGATTTTCCAAAGTATTTTTTATAAATGTAGTCTCTTCTTTATTCTTCAAAAAGTTTTGGGCAGTCACAGCATACAATTCTTCTCATAGGTTCCTACATACATCAGTTGTTGCCAACACGTGTTTCGTCCAGCTCGTAAGCTAGAGGACTTCGTCAGGGCTATGGATAGAACGAAATATACACTCTATTAAAATAGGATCTTTCCTAAAGGCAACAACTGATGTATGTAGGAACCTATGAGAAGAATTGTTTGCTGTGACTGCCCAAAACTTTTTGAAGAATAAAGAAGAGACTACATTTATAAAAAAATACTTTGGAAAATCAGTGACTTTTTGGACTCAATTGCTTACACTCTATACCTAGAGTTGCTCAGGTTGTGAATTAGAATTCGTTTGGACTGGTCTACTTGTTATACCGGTTACCCTACAACTGGTGGCAAGAGTTGTATCTTGACCTTGGAGCAACACCTAGAGGATAATACAAGTCTCAATTATATTGATCACACTTTGTTTGCGCATCAAGTTCCCTCTTGTCATTTTGTACATAATATGTTGTATTGCAGTTTGGCTGATGTGGGGAGTGCTTTGATGTCAGATGGAACACATGAACTTATTGATTTTTTTGGGTGTGTCATACATTTCATTGTTATTCTGCTTCTTAGTTATGTTGTGTGCAAGAAAAGACCATGTCTGACGTGGCAAAGGAGGAAAGGGTCTCGACAAAGAAGAAACCAGCGGGACTGGAAGGTTCTTCAGAAGAACAACCAGGGCACCACCAAGCCGGCTGTCTGCTGTCTAGAGCACCGCAGATGACTAAAGCGCATCTCTAGCCTCATCTATTAGGAGACCCACACTATGCTAAAGGTTTTTCTGGAGAATGCGATATGGGAGGCCATGACCTACAAAGATTATGCCAAGAGGTAGACCGTCATAACCATGGATGTGGTGTAAGCCCTTGAGTGCCAGGAACGCAATGTCTATGGATTTAGGGGCTAAATACTATACCTTTTCCCAAAAAACAACATTGTTCATAAGAGGACGTGGGTGTTAGCCATCTTTAAACTTGAATTTATTGATGCTAAAGCTTTGCTTAGCTAGCCAAGAGAAATAAGGATGGAGATATTAACATAAAGAAGGCTTTATATCACTACAATATCACAATATTGTTATTATTTCTCGTTTTGATAAGTATTGTTGCCACTATTTTGTTGACTTTTATAATAGTTACCATTCATATTGTATGTAGGCCTCGGCAGAATTTCAATTACACTGTGGTAATGTTGATCATTCTTTATTATTCTTTGACAGGAATTACCGATATTTCTGCAATTACTCCTGCTCGCGAATTTTGGTGGAAAACTTCTCCTACCACAAGAGCACATTAAGCTAATCATGTTCTGCCTCATTTAGCACTATTGCAGGGCTGTTTTGCACTAAAAAATAATGCTCAAAACAGAATTATTCTTCTCGAATTCTTAGATTACTCCGCATGATTACACTACACAGAATTACGCGAGTTACGCCCACCCCCAATTGTATGCACTAGGAGAGGATTTTGATTTTAAAACAAATCTTTAAAATATATTCCTAGTTTCTGAGTGCTCTTGAGTGTGACTTTCCATAATCAAAGAGAGTTTGGGTTCCAATAACTGTCCCCATGATATCTCAAAGGATTGAGTAATACCTTAAACACACCTTACTCAATTAATGCTCAGTCCATCTGGCTTACTGTCTTGGATGGTCACATTGACAAAGTCCTTAGTGCTAAGCAGTCTAGTAAGCCTACTACTAGGCTGCTTTGTGGAAAGAAAATAATTACAACTTATCAGTCTTGGATGGCTCTGTGAGAAATGCAGAGTGCGTTGAGGCAAATTTTCTAACCATAGAGAGACCGTGATGTGTTTGAATTCACTGATGTGATGCATTCCAATGGGCAAGGGTGAAGGAGATATTTTGGTGCCATCATTTGGATCTTGTGCAGTCCTTAGAATAAGAAGAGCAGCAATCCTAAGAAAAGACTGTTTGTGTGAATTACTCAAGACGTGACAGTGTTGATAATGGCTTCCTGCCTATGAATGTGGCCTAGAAGAGAAAAGATGTGTCATATAAATTTCAGGGTGTAGAAGGTGCTTTTTGTGACATAGTTTACTTGAAGGATTATAGAAAGTTTGAGGTCTGTGATAGCTCCCTACTTCCTTACTTCTTTTGATGTTGCCAGTGGTGGGCAGGAAATGAGGTTCCAGCAGCCAGAGGGAGGGGGTTGTTAGTTACTCAATTCTCCATCGGTTAGGTTTTCAGGTTGCAAGAGTTAATTTTAAATTAGTTACTCAGCATCCCGTCATTGACAGCTCATATTCAGTGCTACCGTCCTAATGTAGATCCTTCCGATTCCATAACTTTAGGGTGATCTATGTGTCATCAGAGCAGGTATTGCTGGTTGAGTAGAAAGACTTTCTGAAGCATGGAAGACATTGAAAATGATTGATGATATGATCAAGCTCTGAAGTAAGCCCGAGCTGGATTTAGACAGATTAAAGAGAAGAAGCCATTCTATTTATTTTTAGTGTAACTATACTGAATTGCAGATGGAAAACAGGGTGAATTCAGTGCTCTGCATGTGGATGTCCATTTGGTGGTTAGAGGAAAGGGTGACTTTTTTCTTTGATGTTGGTGCACTGAGTGAAGGCAATTCTTTAATTCTGTTTTCCTAAGTAAGAGCATTTGGAGAGCAGTTGGTAGCCGGCTGCATCTGTTTATTCAAGGTTTATTTTCTTGATGAATGGGATAATGTTGGAGGTCTACTGGAAGGGGTAGAAGTCCTTTACAAGCAATATGTTAAGTATAGTTCATGATGAATAGACAGTAGATGTAGAGAGAAGGATGCTCTTGAAGGTTTTGCAGAAAGTGTTTACATGGATAGTCAGCTGGCCCAATTGTCTTGACAAGTTCCTTGAATTCAAAATCAGAGAGTTGTTTCAAGGAGCCCAGAACACATTGTTTACCTGTGCCATTTCACCTGCTAGTGTTGCAGTCTGAATAGGCTAGTAATTGGGAATCTTGGTCCAGAAATAGTGTTCCAGCTTCCTTGTTTTTTAACAATCTTTATTAACTTTACTTTACGAATACAACGCTTGAGCCCCCACTCCTCCTCCCATTCAAAGCAGAGAAATTAATCAATATACAATCATCAAATGGTTACTGGTAGAAATATACAGTACATATAGCAAGGTTGGTATACAAACATAACAAATCACGGTGGCACCAAATTCATAACCCTTGCCACTAATACAGTACCACCATATGTTAAATCACATCCCCAGATGTCCTAGATATTGCACCCCAACTCTTATAACCCCACTACTCATTGCCGTCGCTTCCACTATTCCTTCCCACCTCTGACATTGCCTTAATCCATTTCTTCAATGGTACCCAAACTTGGTGACCTTTTTTCTTTGTCGGTCTACCTTTTCGAACATATACTACCATTTCTATGTGATAAATGTATAGAAGTCCAGCAATCAATTGATGACACGTAGGAGGGACAGGCTCGAGCTACACAGTGGCCAAGCAAAGCCTTTATACTGCCATTGCAAGATTTTTTTTTTACACAGAGTTTTATATGGCGCAAACTTGACCCGATTTGGGTATCAGAGCGCTTTATATAGCACCAGTTACGTTACATGCGGACACACATTCATTTTTGTTAGGCACGGGGAGATTAAGTGATTTGCCCAGAATCACAGGATGTTCAGCGTCATTGCCGAGACTCAAAGCCAGTTCCCCAGGGGGGCATCTCTCTCTCGAACCCCCAATACAATGAATTGGGTAGTAATTGTGATCTGCAAACCCAACTTTGTCTTCAGGATTCTACTAATATCTCTTTTCAATCCATACAGTCTAAGGCAGGTAGTAAACATATGTATAATATCCACCACGTATTTCTGGCACAGGAGGACAGTGCGTGCCCAATACCCCCCCTTTAGAAATCTGCCCTGGAGTGATATAGAGAATAAACCATGTTTTAAAATGCTTGGATTACCGATTGGCAGACATTAAAATTGAATGAGCGAAACCTAGTGAATCTTCACTTTCCCCATTTTCCACTTGCAATGACTCATACTTTTGTCTAATGTGTTTCTCTATGTCATCAGCCATCCTGCTGTCCAGCATCCTATATAATAAACCAACTGCAAGTCAAGTCAAGTCAAGTCAAGAGATTTATATAGCGCGCTACATACCCATAGGGTCTCAAGACGCTTGAGGAAGGGTGGGGAATTACTTGTCGAATATCCACGTTTTAAGTTGCTTTCTGAAAGCTAGGTGGTTCTGAGTAAGGCGAAGGTGAGTGGGAAGTGAGTTCCAGGTTTTAGCTGCGAGGTAGGGGAAGGATCTGCCTCCCATGGTGGTTTTGTTGATGCGAGGTACAGTGGCAAGGGCTTGGTTGGAGGATCGTAGCTGACGGGAGGGGGTGTAGAAGGACAGTCGTGTGTTGAGGCATTCGGGTCCAAGTTCGTAAAGTGCTTTGTGTGCGTGGGTTAGGAGGCGGAAAGTAATCCTCTTATTTACGGGGAGACAGTGGAGGTTTTTCAGGTGACCAGAGATGTGTTCTTTACGCGGGATGTCTAGTATGAGCCTGGCTGAAGCGTTCTGGATGCGTTGGAGTTTTTTCTGGAGTTTTGCGGTGGTACCGGCGTATAGGGTGTTTCCGTAGTCCAGGCGGCTCGTGACCAGTGCGTGGGTGACCGTTTTTCTAGTTTCGGTGGGGATCCAGCGAAAAAGTTTTTTTGAGCATGCGAAGAATGTTGAAGCAAGATGATGAAACGGCGTTGACTTGTCTGGTCATCGAGAGTGAAGAGTCCAGGATGACGCCCAGGTTCCGTGCGTGGTCCATCGGGATGGGTGCTTTTCCAAGGGCTACTGGCCACCAAGAGTCATCCCAGGCGGGATGAGGACTTCTGTTTTGTCTGAGTTCAGTTTCAGACGGCTGTACTTCATCCACTCGGCTACTTCTTTCATTCCTTCGTGTAAGTTGGTTTTGGCGGTGTTAGGGTCTTTGGTGAGTGAGAGGATCAGTTGAGTGTCGTCAGCGTAGGAGATGATGTTGAGATTGTGTTGGCGAGCGATGGCCGCAAGGGGGCTCATGTATACGTTGAAGAGGGTGGGGCTGAGTGACGATCCTTGTGGCACGCCGCAGATGACTTCAGAGGCCTCTGACTTGAATGGTGGGAGGCGGACTCTCTGGGTTCTTCCGGTGAGGAACGAGGTGATCCATTCCAGTGCTTTTCCTTGGATTCCGACGTTTCTGAGGCGCTGTAGAAGGGTGCTATGACAGACTGTGTCGAAGGCAGCTGAGAGGTCGAGGAGGATGAGGGCGACTGTGTCTCCATTGTCCAGTAGAGTTCGAATGTCGTCTGTTGCTGCGATGAGTGCGGTCTCTGTGCTGTGTTTGGCTCGGAATCCGGACTGTGAGGGGTCGAGGGATTTGTTGGTTTCGAGGAAGGTGGCGAGCTGGTTGTTGACAGCTTTCTCGATGACTTTGGCCGGGAATGGAAGAAGCGAGATGGGGCGGTAGTTTTTGAGTTCGGTGGGGTCGGCTGTGGGTTTTTTCAGAAGGGCGCTGAGTTCTGCGTGTTTCCAGCTTTCCGGGAAGGTGGCGGAGTTGAGGGAGCAGTTGATGATATCTCGGAGGTGTGGTGCTATGATGGAGTCTGCTTTGTTGAAGATGTGGTGAGGGCATGGGTCAGTTGGGGATCCTGAGTGGATGGAGTTTATCAGGCGGATGGTGTCCTCAGTGGAGATTGGGTTCCAGTCGTTAAGGATGTTCAAGGGGGTTGAAGGTACTGCGGAAGGTTGGGTGGGTTGGTCTCCGGGTCGGTTGTCGAAGCTGTTGTGGATGTCTGCGATTTTGTTGTGGAAGAAGGAAGCTAGGGAGTCGCAGAGGGCTTGGGAGGGGGTGATGTCGTTGGAGTTGGCTGATGGGTTGGTGAATTCTTTGACGATGTTGAATAATTCCTTGCTGTTGTGGGCGTTGTCATCTAGTCGGTCTTTGAATGCGGCTTTCTTGGCAGACCGGATTAGTTGGTGGTGTATGCGGGTGGCGTTTTTGAAGGCATCCCTGGTGCTGGTGTTTGGGTCTTTTTTCCAGGCCTTCTCGAGTGAGCGACAGAGTTTCTTCGATTTCTTAAGGTCATCGTTGAACCAGGAGGCATTTTTGCTGCCTAGTTTGCTTCGACGTTTTTTCAGCGGTGCTAGGATGTCGGCGCTGTTGGATAGCCATTGGGTGAGGTTGATGGCTGCTTGGTCGGGGTTTGAGGAGTGGGCGGGGGGGTTAAGAAGAAGCGATGAGGAGATCTGGTCGATGGTGATTTTGTTCCAGTTTCTTCGCAGGGTGGGATGAGGATGGTTGTGGATTGTGGTCTTCTTGTAGGTAAAGTGAACGCAGCTGTGGTCCGTCCAATGAAGAGCTGTGGTGTGGCTGAATGAGACATGTTTGCTGGAGGTGAAGATGGGGTCGAGTGTGTGACCTGCAATGTGGGTGGGGGTAGTGACAATTTGTTTGAGTCCGAGGTTGGCAAGATTGTCCAGAAGGGTGGTGGCGCTGCTGTCGTTGCTCTTTTCCAGGTGAAAATTGAGGTCTCCCAATAGAATGTAGTCCTCGGAAGGGAGGGCGTGTGGGGTGATAAAGTCGGTGATGTCGTCACTGAATTGTGCACGGGGTCCTGGGGGCCGGTAGAGAAGGGTGCCTCTGAGTGTGGTCTTGGGGTCGGTGTGGATCTGGAAGTGGAGGTGTTCGGCGCTGGCAAGGTTGACGTCTGAGCTGGTTGAGATGCGGATGGAGTTCTTATGGACGATAGCGATGCCTCCTCCTGTTTGCTTGATGCGGTCCTTACGGATGATCTTGTATCCTTCCGGGATGGCAATGGTGATGTCTGGGGCTGATGAGGCGTTCATCCATGTTTCTGTTAGGAAGGCGACGTCCGGTGAGATGGTGTCTAGTAGATTCCAGAGGTCGATGGCGTGTCTGTGGATCGAGCGGGTGTTGAGCAGGATGCATTTTAGGTGGTTGGTGTCGGGTCTCTGCTTGGTGTTGGTGGATGAGGAGTTGGTTTTGGTGCCGTCGAACTTGCAGGAGTTGCATGAGAAGGGTCCATGGGTGTGTCCAGGAGCGGCTTGGACGCAGTTGGGGGAACGGCCGGGGTTAAGGGCTAGGAGGGTGGTGGCATCGTAAGAGATACGAGTGGGCTGGGCAATACGGGAATCAGGGGGTCTGGCGCTGGGCGCGGTCCAGGCGCGGACGGGCGTAGACTGGCTTACCTTTGGCGCACCTTCAGCGCGGATTGGGCGCGATCGCTGCGCGTGAATGCTGCGCGAGCATGCATCTCTCATATATGGATGGTGGAGGGGGAGGGGCGAGGGAGGCTCAGCTGGGAGGCGGGGCGTGCTCTAAAGGACGGGCTTGCTGAGAAAACAACAACAAGCAAATGGCGGCGGATGGTCAAGCACTATCAGCAAAGAGCCAGAGATGAGTGAAGCGAAGGCACAATGAAGGTGAATGCGCAGCAGTTGTATGTAAGCTGAAGGAATGAGGCAGACTTCTATAATTAGCGTCTCAGCAGGCACAGAGCAATTATCGCGCTACAGGTCAAAATGCCAGATCCCAAGCGCAGCCCACCGACAGAGTCACAGTGCAAATATCACGTTTAGATTACAATGCAAATCCCAAGCGCAGCACAACGATACCAATACAAGCAGGGAGCCAGGGGAGCGACTTCTCACAGCAGCGATGAGACATGAGACTGCAGGTTTGTGCTCAATAATTAAATCCACTAAATCAACCCTGGAGAACTCATTTAACCTCCCCCTTTCTTCCCTATGAAGTCCCTTATATGAAAATATTAAAAAAATTCTCTATGCCCCAAATCAAATTTGCTTATAATGGCTTCAAACCTGTATATACCCGTATACACCCCAAAATCTCCAAGAGTGAATGGGCCACATTCTTTCCAGCGCTTGACATATGAATCCCTAAAAATATCTGGTAAAAGTGTTTTTATTTGTAATGGAGTATAAAAATTGAAGCAGCCAATTTCCACTTTTTTCCGGACCATAGACCATATTCTATATGCACAAATAAGCATTTTAAACTTGACTCTCTTGAAATATCCAAAGTCTAGTTGATACAAAAGACAGCCCCTGGTCATGTCCCCTATCAATAACTCATAGATCGTCGGGGGTCTCCAGCTACCGATCTGCATACAACATTATAGCCATCTGTTGTAGAGTGATGGGCCAATAATACTGTCTAAAAGTTGATTCTGCCCATTCACCACGTTCCTTGGGGACTGTCAAGAACTTCAATCTCCTTCTGGGGCAAGAATAGGCCCATACAAACCTCGTAATCATCTGGTCCAAAACCTTGAACCAATAGCCCTCAACTGCCAGGGGAATAGCCCCAAAGAAGTATAGGACTTTAGGTAAAAACAACATATTAACTAAATTACTCCTCCCAATTAGGGTAAGCTTGAGATTATGAATTCTCCCAAAATCTATCTTCGTTCTCCTTATCTAAAGTACCAATAACCCCCAGGCATACGGCATTTGCCACCACTCGCCTGTCGTCCAGTTGTACCTTACTGTTAGTAACAATTTGTGTTTTGTTATGATTTAATAGATACCCGGACAAAATACTGAATTTTATTGCCTCCATCTCAATTTCCCTTACAGCCCCTTTTGGATCATGAGTAACAATTGCTAAATCATCTGCATATGCCAAGATTTTGGTTTCCAATCCCTGAACACATACCGGTAAAACTGCTATATTGCCATTAATTCTCCTTATCTGGGAGTCGATGTAAAGGGCAAACATTAAAGTAGAACATGGGCAGCCTTGTCTTGTACACCATTGAATCACCACCCCCTCAGAATTGCCACCCATCCGTGAAATCCTAGCCGTTGGATTTCGGTATAGCATTTTAACTGCTGTTACATATCCGGGCCCAATCCCTTTTTTACCATAACCGCCCAAAATAGGACCAGGAGACCCTATTGAACGCTTTCTCGGCATACACAAGTATTAGTGTCTTAGGGTCTCCTGATATCTTGGCCTCATCAAATAGGGTAATAACCCATCGATTATGATCGGTTGTACCCCAACCAGGGATAAACCACTGTTGTACCTGGGAAACTATCTACTTTATTACCCCCACTAATCTCGTAGCCAATACTTTTGCATACATTTTCGCATCGCTATTGACCAAAGTGATTGGTCGATAGGACCCTAATTCCTGCATGGGTTTGTCCTTTTTTGGAAACACTATTATATTTGCGGACGCCCATAATTCAGGTACATCAGCACCCATTTGTGTCTGTGAAAATACTTCTAGCATGTAGGTTTGGATACAGGTTATAAAAATCTTATAAAATTCACCTGGGATCAGACCTAACCCTACTGCTTTCCCCGCTGGTAAAGTTGAGATGTCCAACTTCACCTTGTTTTAACCCCTTCGATGCTCATGACGAGCTCAGCTCGTTGTGAGGCACAGTTGAGCTGTGCTTATGATGAGCTCAGCCCGTCATGAAAAGAGGAATTCATAAAATGTTAGCACAGGAGGGGAAAAGCATTAGCAGCCAAGGTGTTAAAGATACTTTAATTTTAAGGGTGTAGCACAAGTCTTAGCAGTGTTGGATTTTGGAGTTGATGCATTGTGTGACACTGAATTGAGCGAAACTGCTTTCTAGTTTCTTGGTAGACATTTTACTCAGCACCAACATTACACATTTGGATCCACTTTAACCCTGTGGGCCTGGAGCACAAACACTGTAATCATAGACCTCTATATAATTTTTCTTAACTATACTCAGAACAAGAATGATGACTCTTTTTCCCAGTGTATTTTCCAAATGTATTATTCTCTTAAATAGTATTCTCATGTATTAACTGTGGCAATGTGAGTGCATGGTAATGCAGCATAAATAGGCGTTTATTTCTAAAACTCTGTCTAAAGCAAGCTTTACACTGTAGCCTAGTAGAATGTTAATTTTAAGTGTCCGTTTCACATTTGCACATAGTAAAAATGTATGACCGGATTCAGGCCCACAAGAGAACCTTGCAATAGTCATCAGCTCTCTAGGGTGTTTCTTTCTCCTCCAGTTGTGGCGTAAGGACCTTGAAAGTGAATTAGCCACCTCCAACAAGTGAGCGTGCCCACCGTCTCCTTAAGGAATTCATTCCCAAGATTTTGTTTTAAATGTTAAAATATCATATATATTTACAGCCAATTTAAATATTTAGTTATGCAATTTGACATGTCCTCCTGGCATTGATTGTGTAAGGTGTAAATATATAATGTTTCTTCACTGCTATCTTCCTCTTCTTTTCATTTGTCCATCATGATCCTCCAAACCAAATTCTCACTTGTATATGATGACTGAGAATACAATTAGAAGGAAAAGAATATAGAAATTGATCTTAGTCTCAAGCTGTATACAGCAGAGTTGATCCTCATGTTGGGCATATTTCACAAACAAAAACCCTAGAGTTTACAGAACAGATACTCTAACCATTAGACACATCAGATGAAAATCAAATTACAGGCCACTAATACCGTTAGCACTCATAACATGCAGTAAAGACTTTATAACATGAAAGATTAAATGTTTCTACTGTAGCCTTGAAGTAGCTACAATAGCAGCAAGTGCTATTTGGCACATAAGTGCATTACTCAGATATCAGCTTTAAATATATAATGGATGTAAGAAATTGGGCTGTTGGTTGAGGTGGGTACATCCCTACCTAGCAACAACCACAATCCTTGTCCGGAGAACAACAAACACTCACTAAATTACCTGTGTTTAACCCTCTGGTAGCTTGGCACAAAAGCAGACAGTTAACATTAATAAAGGGAAAACATAACACAAGGACAATCCCATCCCAATTTAGAAAAAAAGAGTACATTTTAATAAACCATAAAAGTCTAATTAGCAGAACCGGAGTTATTAATTTTTAATGCTTCAAATGACAAATAGTGCCTAAAAGATCAAAGCGCCTACAGAGGACATCTAGTCAAGCAAGATTAGGGCAATGTCGAAAGTTATGGCCACCAGCGATGGAACGCAGTTAGATACACAAAGTGGATGGGGCCCGGTCTCTACTTACCTTCTGACTAGAAATATTTTTTGAAGGAAAATGTCAGAGAAGGTAAGTTGAAGTGAGTTAAGGCAGCCAGCGGTGTCTGAGGAGGAGAAGCTGTCATCGGAAGCCGCCGGATGAAGCTGCGGTGCATATTTCTTCTTATGAATTTAGTCTTTTATATGGAAGTCGAGAATCTCCAGCAAGACAAAGCTGCAGGCTGTAGCTGACGAGGGCTCCACAAGGCTGGATACCTCTTCTGCGAGGAGCCACTGAAAAAGATTTGCACCTTGGATGGATCAGTGAGAAGGTAGTTTCCAGTATCCTCTCAGTTCTCAAAGCACTTTATGGATGAAAAGATTTACGTCCCAAAGTTTGGATTTGAGCTATCTGGGCACCTTTAGCACATGTTCAAATGGCCCAGGACTGGAGGGGCACCTTTTGAAGGTTTACAACTCACTCAGGCCAAAACACATGCAGGTTCAAGAAAGTTGGAGCCTTTTCCATCCCTGTAGCTCTGATCAGGGGGACAGCCAACAAGCTTCTAAAATCACTCTGCAATTCTTGGGTTCAAGCAGAAAAGCAGATCTCAAGCAGCAGGGCAGTCCTCTAAGGGCACAAGGCAGGCTTCAGGCAGCAGGGCAGTTCTTTGGTGCAGCAAGGCAGTCCTCTGAAGTACATAGCAGGTCACAGGTGGAAGGGCAGTCCTCTGAGAGTCCTTCTGCTAGTTCAGAAGTGAACTGAAGAGCGGGTCTGAGGGTCCTAATGTTATACGTAGTGCTAGGCTGGAAGTGGAAGAACTTTCTGGGGTTTTCCTGCCACAGAGTGGCCTGGAAATTCCTGCCTCCCTGCCCTGGTCCCAGGCTATCACAAAAGGCTAGTATGAAGTTATATGTGTGTGAGCTAAGGCAGTGTCATTGAATACAAGTTGGGCTGTGCACTGTTCCGTTCCCAACCTGCTTGGATGGCCCATCCTGCCAAAACACAGTCCCTCTATTGTGTAGCTGTCTAGGAGGAATACACAATTACCAACTGTCAACTATACCTAGTCATGTGACCCAGGAAACCGACTGCAGCTACCATATGGTTAGGACAAGAAAATACCAGCTTTCAAAAAGTGCCATTTTCAAAAATGTGCCTTAAAATCTGACTTTATCGATAAAGAGGATTTAAAATTATAATTCCTTGTACCCCAAACATGAAATTTCTACCTGCTCCAAAACAAGTGTTATCACCCAATGTCAACCTATGGGAAAGGTAGGCCTCACAGTAGTGAAAAAAAAATTCTCACTACCAGGACATGCAAACCCTAAAGTACGCGTCTAATGTTTTAAATACAATAAACTCTGCCCAAGGGCTGTTTAGGGCCTACCTCAAGGGTGACCTATATGTATTAAAAAGTGAGTTTTAGGCCTGGCAGGGAATTTATTTTGCCAAGAAGAATTGGCAGTTTAAAACTGCTCACAGTCTGCAATGACAGGCATGGGACATGTTTTAAGGGACTACTTAAGTGAGAGCCCAATGAATAACGCAGGTCCACTAGTAGAATTAATTTACCAGCCTTGGGTATATGGTGAACCATTTTGCCTGGGAGACTTATAGGTAAGTTTAAGATGCTAATAAGGTGTAAGCCACTTTTACCATGTTTTAGGTAGTGAGGACAAGTTCTTAGCACTGGTTAGCAGTGGTAAGGTGCACAAGGGCACAGAGACGTAAATTAATTCATCAGAATAGGAGAGGAGCAGGCAAACATTTTATGGAAAGACCACCCTAAGACTGGCAGGTCTAAAAATGGAAATCAAATACATTTGACCCCAACACCAGCCTTCCATTTTCCTACCATGGAGATATCAATAAACACCTACCTACCACTTCGAACGCCATTCTGTTTCCTTGAATGCTTCGCGTGCCAACGTTAAAAATTCTGGCCTTTATTTTATATTGTTTATAGCCTTATGTATCTTAGATCCACAATGCAAAAGTTTACGGGCCTGATTTAGATCTCTGCAGACGTGTTACTCTGTCACAACGGTGATGGATATCCTGTCCACCGAAATATAAATTCATTTAAATCCCATTGGGTATAACGGCTGATGGGGAAATCCATCACCTTTGGGATGGAGTACAGTCCACCAAGATCTAAATAAGACCCTCAGTTTTGCATGAGCGTGATCTCCAGATATCAACATGTTGTTTTCTTCAGGCATTCATATGTACTAGTGAGACGTGGAAATAGTCTGCCACTCATGCTTATGCACCATGAGCACATGTTAGTAATATAGTTAATCAAAAAGAGACTAGCTTATGCATTATGAGTTTAACAAAAAGTTTAAGGACTCAGGTATGTTTTGTCATGGGGTAAAAGCACCTGATTGGTGTGCTCATGAAGCCCTCACCCACCAACCTAGTTGGTGGCATGCTTCATCATCGGGCCCACCCAGTGATACCTAGCGTGTCCCGGGTGTGCTTCGACGCCTGGTTACAGCGGAGCAGGTATGTCGCTGAGTGTGCGGTGAAGATTGTTGTGAAAGTGATGTTAAAACGGCTTGGCGGGGGTCCCAGTACCCAAAGGTGAATTAGACTTTAATACCTGGACCACCGTCAGCGGTTAAAAATAAGGCTGTTGGATGTTAGAGGCGAGTTACGGCCTCCCACATCCATTGGTGAGTCAACATGTTTCAGCCAGTGCCTTATGAATATGCTGGCTTTCTTCAGGACTAAAAATAAGTGTATGTGATTAAATTAGTGGGTGTGTAATTCAGACTATGTGTTTACATGCCCTAAAGTGTTTATCTATGTGTGAGAAGGGGATTCCCTTCTCAAAACACCTGTACATGTAACATATGGACAAGGACAAAACACACAAGGGAAAAAGAGAGTCACTTGAATGTATTGCATTATATACATCTGACTGCCGACTTTATAGCGAGGATGGTGCAGGCTATAGGTGGCTGCTAGTGCAATGGTATTGGTGGTACCATTAGGGTGAGGCTCGCACTTGTAGTTCGGGGGTGGAGTGGCTAAAACACGAAAAATACAACCATAGTGCAAATATGGGAAGAAATGGCGCAAGAAAGTTTCTTAATCTAGTTTAAGCAGTATTATGCTCCAAGGTTGTGAAGAGGCAAGGGGTTGACCCTGTGAGAAGAGAAAGGTTTTTGCCACTTTGATTAGGAGACCTGTAAGGGAGAAAAGGTAGTGCTTACCAGTGGTCGTGGTGGTTGTTCAGTCATACTCACAGCTTTTCTGGTTAGGGCCTGCTCTGGACCTGTAGTGCCTTCTTTGCATACCGGTAGGTAATGACCGGTATTGCCAAGCGTTATATACCGTAGTTAATTGGGTGATTGCTTGCATCTGTGTGATGGAGGAAAGGGTAGAGAGACTCAAACTGTTAAGTCATGGTGCTCGCGGGGGCGCCCGGGCGTTGCTCTGCTACGTGAGCCACGTTTGCGCCTGCGTGTTCTCAGCGATGGTGGTGCGCATGTGCGGGCGTTAGTCTAGACTCCGTGCATGCGTATTACGGAGAGAACGCGTGTGTGTTCCAGTGCGCTTGCGTGGGTGTTGGGCACTGAATTATTAGCGCTAGAGGTGCACTGGTTTAGTAGCGCTGGCAGGAGGGTATAATCCCGCTGGTGCACAAAATTAATAATAAGAATAGTCAATGTGCTGGGCTGTAGGCACAATGATAGAGATAGGGAGAAGTGCCTGGGTGATGCACTAAATCCATTGGCGCCGGCAGTGTGTGTTAAAACTGCCAGGATGCGTGATTATGGGTGGGTGCTATTATAATGGTCATGGGGGGGGTACCATTAGCCCAGTACTCAGAACTGCGTGGCTCTATCTCAGGGAGATATGTTACAAGGGGGTTCTTTGTAATCCGTGGTAGGCGGAGTGGTGCCAAACCTGGTGGGTTTACAGGGTGGACCTGTATGGTCCTTTGAGTCATGTTAGGGAATTCCAAGGAATGGCGTCATTGAGGCCCTGGGTGGCTGTAGAGAGACGATATAGCCATCGCTGCTCTTTGCTCAGAAGTTTTTTGTCGTTGTCAATGGTGCTTTCTGGAATTTGCTCAATGACCATCCAGTTTAAGTCGTTGGGCGTGTGGCAGTGGGTGATAAAGTGATTGGTCAATCTGCTGATGTGAACACACACGCGCGCTCTCCGTCACACAGATGCAAGCAATCACCCAATTAACTACGGTATATAACGCTTGGCAATACCGGTCATTACCTACCGGTATGCGAAGGAGGCACTACAGGTCCAGAGCAGGCCCTAACCAGAAAAGCTGTGAGTATGACTGAACAACCACCACAACCACTGGTAAGCGCTACCTTTTCTCACTTACAGGTCTCCTAATCAAAGTGGCAAAAACCTTTCTCTTCTCACAGGGACAACCCCTTGCCTCTTCACAACCTTGGAGCATAATACTGCTCAAACTAGCGTAAGAAACTTTCTTGCGCCATTTCTTCACATATTTACACTATGGTTGTATTTTTCGTGTTTTAGCCACTCCACCCCTGAACTACAAGTGCAAGCCTCACCCTAATGATACCACCAATACCATTGCACTAGCAGCTGCCTATAGCCTGCACCATCCGCGCTATAAAGTCGGCAGTCAGATGTATATAATGCAATACATTCAAGTGACTCTCTTTTTCCCTTGTGTGTTTTGTCCTTGTCCATATGTTACATGTACAGGTGTTTTGAGAAGGGAATCCCCCTCTCACACACAGGGCTGGTTTTTATTGTTGGCAGGAGGGAGAACGGGGTACGAGTCGGCATAAAGGTAGGGTGGGAAGCAGCACAGAAGGCGGGTGGGGGGAAAAGGCGATATCCATGTCATAGCATTTTTTTTTGCTATAGCGGGTAGGGGCAACAGACAATGAGGGGAGGGGGCAGTTGGGAGGAGCAACATGGGCAGCAGAAGGGGGAAGAATTATGACGTTTTTCTAATACGTGTGGGAGTAGAGCAACATAAACAGCAGGAGGGAGGCTGGTAGCAGGGTAACGCAGACAATAAGTGAGGGTGGGACCAATTTTCCATTATTCAAATATGTATTTTATTAGAAAACTTAGTGCATATTTAGACGGTGCATTTAATTTCAATTAAATTGCAGTTACCCCCTTAATTTTTAAATTTGTAGAGTGGAAATATGTTAACATTATGCAGAAAACTCACTAACCTGTGAAGATGGCCACGAGTAAGAGCAGCAAAAGAAGTTTAGGAATCCAAATGGTGTAAGTGAAGCCGGTCACAGATCAGACAGTTGGGTAGACGCCGACAAGCTGCTGTGCACAGAAACTCACGTGGAAGCCAGTGTGCATCTGTTTTTTATTGCAATGATCTAACTTTACCTGGAAAATATCCTCAGAGAAATCTGAAGCAGAGTTCCCCATGCTTTTTCCTCACAAGCAGCACGGGTACCGATGCCTGCATTCTAGCCACTAAATGCTGACTCCTCAACCATATCTGAGATCCTGGAAAGATGATCCTCGTGATCCTGGAACCCAGAAACCTGACGGTGGAATTGTGCATGGGTCCAGCATTTTAATAGCGGCCATGTACTTTTGTTTTGACGATCCGCATGTAAACAAAGTTGCGCGTCTGCCATTCCCTGAAAGCGCACAATGGGGCACTTGTTAAAAAAACAAGCTCTTGGCATTGCTGTGGGGAGGGGGGAGGAGAAATGTGAGACACGGCCTGGCGGCCGTGAAAGTGAAAGTACGGCCGGCCGGCCGTGGGAGGAGAAATGCCTGAGGCCAAGCGCACGCTGTGGGCAGAGCCTTTGAAGTGAAGCCCTTTGAAGTGAAGCAGCGCACGCTGTGGGCGGAGCTTTTGAAGTGAAGCTCTAGGAGGCAGGCGGCTCGGGGAGAAGCGCGTTCACGAGTACATGCACTGTTTGAAATCCGCAGTTGGTTTGAGAACTTATTTTGCCTCCTATAATTCTCCCCTATCCATTCCTTGTGGAATGGGATAGGCGACATCTAAAAACTGTGTTGTAAAGGCATGCGTTGTAACGTTATACAAAATTCTTGGGGTTCCAATGATTCCACGTGCTCCAGATATTGTCTTGACCTGAATCGTGGTTGTTATACCACTATTTTAGTATATGGTTTGGTCTCCCCCTGGAGCCCACTCTGTATTGTGCTACTTACAACTGTACTATTGATATCGTATTGTGTGCTTTGTCTTCTATCCTCGGCAGAGGATACTAGAAGGAGTTATATCAATAAATACATTTTTTAAATAACTACTGTATGGTTCTCCTTTCATTTAATCAATTCAAGAGGTGATATTCTGATAAAACAAGCTGCTTAACATTCTCAGTGCTTAATTTGTGCCGGGCTGGTGGTTCTGAGGGGCAAGGGGCTGTGCGCGTGGCAGCATGCACAGACTTTTTAAACTTTGCCTTGCCACCAGTTGCCACACCCCAGCATAACCACCGCACCACAGGCGCAGCTCCCCACGAGGCATCATCGAAGTTAAGTCAGCCCGGCGGCCTGGCCCGGCCCGACTCGACCCAACCAATGACGACGACGTTAAGGGCAGAGCTGGGAAGCCTGTGTGACTGTGCAGGCATCGATCAACTGTCTGTCTGGCAGCCAGCCGTCGTAGTACTACAGACAGTACTGACCAGTTGGTACAGAAAGTCTGGCACTGCTGACAGACTGCGGTTTGGTAGCAAGCAGCAGCACCACCAGGCCACTGCCATGGCCTAATCAAACGTAGTAGTGCGTACGTACCAACCAAAGGCACAAGGCAGCAGTGTGCAGTGCAGCCAGCAGTGTGTGTGTCCCTGCTGACCGGCCCACGCCCACTAGGAGTAACGGTAAGAAGATTAGAACTAAGTTGTTAAGCACTTTTAAGTTCAGCAATAATTCTGTAAAATAACTAGTAGTAGAGTAGCTAGGCGAAGCTAGGAGTCAACCAGCTAACTAGGGATGCCATTGCCAATTGTGCTATGCCGTCACCGACCGAGCCAAAACCAACCCTGTTTTTTTTGGGTAGAGCGTGATGATGGTCCAGCCAGCTGCAGTATCACCGGCGTGGACCGTAGGACTGAAGGAGGCAGGCAGGTTGCAGGCAGGCAGCTAGCTCACCTTCGACCCGCGGCTCCATAATAATAAATATATATATACATACGAGCAACGAAGCAAAGTTATACCTGCCATGGTTTCAGATTGCTTGTTATGTGTGACATTTTCATGATTTAATTGTGCACGCTTCAAGTATTACTCTGTACGCTCACAGAGACATTGGTGTGCGGGCGCGCTCGTTATAGGTAACAGTGGGTGGTGCTACTAGAGGAAATACAAGATATGTGCCAGTCTTTAACGGTGAAAGGATACCTTCTCTACACAATGCTGACAAAGAAAAAGAGACAGCCAGAATGTAGCTGCCAGTGCATGAGTTATGGTATAAAAAAGGGACACTGGAATTCTGCAGAGGTGAAGTTTTATTTAGCATAGCAAGAATGGAGTCTATAATCTACAGGTGAGGTCCTGCAGAGGGCAACATAATTTGCAATATGAAAGTCCATTATTCATGATCAGAATAACATGTCCTATATCAGAAAAAGAGTAACAATGTATCCAGCAAGAAGTTATATAAATCAGTGCTAAAGTTTAGGTCACAACAGTATGGGTGAACCAAGCAAAGTCTGTAGCTAGAAGAAACATCAGAAATCTTGGGTACGAAGCATGCAACTGCCCCAACGATCTAACTTGGTTTTCGTCAGATATTTCTGTGCGTCTTGGGAGCAGAGACCTGTTATGTCCTGGCTGATAATTGCATGCATATCCCCTCTCACTAGCAAGGCTACTGTGCTCCTGAGCTACTGAACCCCAATGCAGAGGTGTATATGGAAGCCTTCCGGAATGTTTGTAAACTGGATAGCGACAAAATTCTGTTATGGGCTATGGCTCCTGTCCTTTGGTGGATTTAACTTTAATAGGACCAGCCCTACATGAAAGCAATTCAGACATAATGCTGATAATAGTGCTCTATTTACAACATAAGAACATACTGTAGCAAGAACTCCAGTCGTCTGCCATCTTGATGCTTGTTCACTACTGACAAAGGTTCAACACGGTCTTCAAATATGACTGTGGTAAAGAATGCCAGAAGAGCACAACAATGTGCACACAGATCTGTAGATCCAGCGACAAGCAATTGCAAATCTGCATCAGGATTACATCTGCTAACACTTAGTTTCTGTCCAGTTTTTCTGCAGAGGGACATCCATATATTGAAGAAGGCAATACCTTTGATTAGGGCATCACATGTTGAGGCTGTGACCTTTGAGTTCTTTGAATTCTGGACATGAGCGGGGAGAAACCGCTACTGTGTGAAGCAAGAAGAGGAATCTTCCACTTGTATGTTATGTTATATTATAGGCCACATTTACCATAATGTCTCCTGGCACTGTGGTGGGTATGGGAGTCCCAGTGCTTCATTTGAGCGGTGGTTGGAGATGGGACATACCAGGACTCATATTTTCTATTTTCTCAACAAACTGATCAAGAACATTAGAGAAAAAAACACCAAAGAAGGAAGGAGGCTCAGTGTAATAATAAGTAACATTTTTCAACTAGGAGTGACACTTTCTCGTGAGGAAAATCAAGCATGAAGAGGATGGAAACCCATGAATATAAAAAAATGACACCCATTTGAGCAATGAGACTCTTAAAGAATTTCTCTAAACTGCTGCAAAGCACCAGAAATTGAAAGTTACTAACCTAGTGCCAAAAATAATTTAAATAAGACCGGAGAAGGTATTAGTGACACTTACTAGTCTATAGTGACTAGCATGTGACTGAACAGACAAAAAAACAATAAAACACTTTAGCTAGTGTGTTTACTTCTTATATCACCGTGACCACACTCTGACATAAGCCGACTGCAGCATTTCACTGTGAGAATTTCAAATAATGAAAGCTTTCATTCAATAAAGACGTATGCTGAGACTTGTAGTTTCATTTGCCTGGTATAAACATATGCCTGCAATTCCCAGCATGCTAACTCTCAAGCAATGAATCCTCAATAGCTTTGAGGTGGTTCCAAAGAAAGAGTGCTAAAGATCCAGGGCTGGCCCCCACACCCACGATTGGGCAATGGTTCCATCAGGTGTGCTCACTTTCTTTGTTCAGAGAAAGAGGATTACGCCAGCTCCAAGTGTACCAACAATCCAGGGGTGCTCTGTCCCAGCCTCAGGTGTTCTTTCATGGGATCTTTTAGGGGGAGGGTTTTTTTGTCAGCCTGTAGTGCCCCACCTCCGAGAAGGAGTGTGTCAGCCTCAAATGTTGCAGAGTACCGTGCTCAACACATTACAGCCTGACGCCTTACTCAGCATGCATCCGAGTACAGCTGAAGCAGCACAAACAGTCTTGCTTGGTTCCTGCTTAAAGGGCCAGCCCCCCATTCCGGCAGCAAAAACTTTCTGCACAGCATGCCCACTGACACTGTTAGGCAGCCCGCAATTTAGTTGTCTTAAGATTTTGTTTCATGTGATGTGACCTAGAGTTGCAAAGTTTCGTTTATATTGGGTGTGCGGGAATGGAAGTAACCTTTTGCAAAGGCATAACGTGCAGTGTGGTGGTGGAATGAGAGACGGTCTCAGCAGGTCATGTCACCCACCGTGGTTGGAGGAAGTGGGTGGAGCCAGACAAAAGTAGGTGTGGCCTCCGACAAACTTTTGGCACCTGCACTTCATATTTTACAAATTAAGCACTGCATTCCTTCAAGATTAAGCCTGAAGGCTGTTCTCCACAGCTACCACTAGGATAGCTTTCTGAGTTTATCTTTGACCTCATACATCATAAGGGTCATTTTGACTGGTGCAAAGTGCCCACTTTAATTAGTGGACAGCATATACCAGGCCAACTTCCCACACTCTCGTCTCCTTTTTTCTCTATCTTCCCCTTCCTCTCTCCCTTTCTCGCTCTGTTGAAGTTATGTAGTGCCTTCAGAAATTAATCTTGGGTGAAAGTGACAGAAGCACCATGAGCATGTTGATCTTTCAATATAGGCTTCCAAGAGCTACAGCCTACTGGGGAACTGCCCGGTGGAATAAAAGGCCTGTCTGGTACTGGGTAAAAGCTTTGCAAACTATATATAAGTTAGTTGAGTATGAATGGGACACAGTATTTAAGACAGATCAGAAGGCTTTGGGGCATATTTACAAGGGGATATAGCCACCAGAACCTCACTTTTAGTGAGGTTCGATTTGCGATTTCCCCTTCTCCTTATTTACAAAGTAGCATTAAGACACTTAATGTGGCTAAAAGCTGTCTCGTAAATAAGGCCAATTAGCGTGAAAGGGGAATGCACTGGGTGTTGCAGTGGGCGTTCCGCTGCAACGCCCCTTGCTTTTTGACGCTGCCCCATATTATATGGGTGGGGCAGCACCAAAAACTATGGATAGGTAATACCTGGACTTAGACTGGTGGTGATATGAGAAGAGGTTATTCATTTCTCCTCATAGTTTGCTCTTTCCATGTGTGCTGCATTCTGCAGCACACATGCAAAGAGCAAATCGCTTTTCATTATTGTTTATGTGCAGGAAGATGTCCCTTCCTGCCCATAAACAATCATCCCTGTAGCGCAGGCACCCTTGTAACATGGCACAAGAGTGCCTGCACTGGTGCTAGGCAGGTTTATTAGCGCCAGCGCTGGGGGGAAACACAGGGGGTGCACTGTATTTTTTTTAAATACAGCACATCCCTGCAATTTAAAAATGTCGGAGCAGGCATTACCAAGTTTGGCATAACACTGCCATCTGCATTATTTGTTAATATGCTTCTTAGTTTCTATCAGCTTGGATAAAAGTGAAGTGGACCAGCTACTCCTTTGCAATCAAGTGGGAGTTTGCATTTCTGCTGAGTGATTACTAAATTCCTTACAGTAGACACTTGGTATCTGTTATCTAAACTTGTTATAAGCATTTGTCATTTGTTCAGTAATTAATTATTTGACATTTACGAGAATACAGGAATCTTGTCCACTTTTTCATCAAGATCCAGTTCCTCAAGCAGTTTTCTTTAAGCGATTTAAAAAGTTTTGTATTTTCTGACAGATGATTAGAGAGTGCTGTTCTATATATTCCAAGTATTTGACACATTTGGTTTTAGGAAATATGGCAACAGACTTTATTTAGTTTGATTGTTTGTAAAGTTCTATCTCAATGCCGTACACCCACTTCAAAGAGCATGTCTGGAGCAAGTGACCCCATACTTTATTTGGTAGCCAGAGAGTGTGTCCTTCAAGAACCATACAGAGAGCTCTGTTGAAGGACTGCAGGTTGGTCTGGCCCCTCAGCTTTGGTTGTTTGTGATATCTCCAATGTTTTTTTGTACCTTTGATTCTTTCGGACTGTGCTGGAAGCAGCCCTGCAAAGATGTAATTGTAGCTGCATCCAGTTGCAGCCACTGAGAGGGAATCCAACCCTGTCTGCAGTGAGTTATAGAGCAGGGGTGGGTGGAACTCATGGAGCTTCTCTCCACGGAATTACCTAAAAACTCTACGAGATTCCGCGGAGTTCCAGGAGCGGTGGAATATGGGCATGATGCGTGGATTTTTAGCGCCGGGAGCTTGCTCCGTGCTGTAAATTCAGCTCGAACAGCACAATGCGGCACACCAGATGGCGCTGCTTATTTCTTCTGCTCGAATAGATTTTCTACTCAAGCAACAGCTTTCTCAACATGAACAGTAGCGACCGCCCTCGTTGAGAAAGCTCCCTGGTAGGGATTCTAGCGCTTGGAAATAGCACCAGGTGATGCAATTTGGGCTCGCCAACTTACCGCTTGAGAGCCACGCGCGAGAAAAAACTATGCCATGGCAGTTGGCAGTGTTTTGCCGTAACTCTACGTTTTTCACCCACCCCTATTATAGTGGCAGCAATGTTTGGTGGGGCGTTAATTTTAGGCCTTGAAATGTATCTTTAAAAATGGTGTCAAGCGATTACTTATACAGCACAAGCTCCCAAACTTATTTTCTAGGAAAAGGTGATCCCGATTTTTTAAAAAAAATGTAAATCTACAGCTAGAGGTTTGTGACCTTGGATGGGTTTAGAGTTACTCCTTCTGAGAATTCTGATTACACCTGAAAGCCTGCACCAGTCACAGTTTAAAGGAATGCATTGTGTAAATATTCTATCATGTATGACACTTCTGCACCAACAAATATGTTTAGTGAAAAAACAAATGTCCACGGACAACCCCCTTCTCCATAACCCCTAACAATTTATTTTGGTGATATTTCCTTTCCCTTTTGTCCTGCAAAGGTTCCCACTCCTGCTTTTGGTTGGAGTAAATATCCGACCCACTTCCAGGGTGGGTAGAAATTTGAGTAAGGTTTGAAGGGATCTCGACCTAGGATTTAAGAGTTGAAGGTTCCCTTTTGTGGATACATTACACTGGTAAAGCAAACCATTTGCACTTGTAAATTGGACTCACACAATTAATAAGGGCCTGATGTATCAAGGCTTTTGAGGGAAAGGGAAAAAGCAGAGACACAAAAAGGTCTTAGGGCCATATGTACGAACACATTTTCCCATAGACACAGAATGGGTAAAACCCTTTGATACATCTGGCCCTTAATGTCTTTGTACATCCGGGCTCATGGGTTTGATCGGCTGTTAGGAAGAGACAGGGATGGCATATTCCAATACTTTAGTAGGCACAGGACTCATAGTCATTACTACACTGCAACAGCACATCTTATATGAACATGTAAGTAATTTGTATGCCGCTACTTAATTCTTATTTCAAGTTTAGATGTTCTAATGATCTTTCAGGGCATCCAGCCCTGAGAGCCCCACCTCCCTCAGCATAGCTCAGTTTTCCACATCTCAAATGTTTAAAGTCGATTCCGTATTTTTTCACATGTATTAGGGACTTTGAATCAAAAAGTGACTGATATATTGATAGATTGACAAACAAGAGACATAAAAACAAATCAAATTGCCGGGGTAAACATTATTGTTGTATTACATTCCTAAGGTATGAGCTTGAGCTCTTAGTGGTAAACCACCCAGCTCAAGATCTATGCCAAGCATCTGTTCTCAGTTTTTAATCAGTTCACATCTTATTGCCATGGAACAGTACATTCTATGTATGTGTCCGCTTAGTGCCCAATACATATTGTGTACACAGTGCTAGTAGTATTTCAATATTTTGTTTTTATCTGAGGGTTGTTCTGCTTTCTGTTTGCTTTTTTTTTTAGAAACTTGGGTAGAAAAATTAGCATTTGGAAAGAGATTAAATAATGCTTAGCCCAAAAGTGAAAAATAGAAATAGGTGACATTGTTTTCAAAAGTGATGTAATGTTATGTCCATCTAACGTTTCTGTTGGCAGAGATATATAGTGTTTGTTTGTTGGTTTGTCCAAAAACACACAATACCCAGAGCCAACAACTGAGCTGCAGCGTAACATGATTTTTGAGTGGGTTTCGACTATTTATCATTCATATGGCAAAGTCTAATGAATGAAAAATGGCTATAAAGGAAAGTTATGCATTTTTGAAATGTACCCAAGATAATGAGCTTAGTAACAATGGTTATTTGTAAAATTCTGAATGTGTGATTACCCATGCCATCATGTGATTCAGAGAGCATTTTGCTAAATGTGTTCTTTCTTTACACTGGCTTACATTTGGAAGCCGAAATGGAAAGAAACGCAGTTGATAATAACAAATGTTCCACTATTCTGCGTTCACGCGCTTCTCTTGATAAAACGATGCAGTGTGACTTGTGTGCAATCCGCTACATTTTCTTGCCCAGAATGCTCTGCAAACATCAAATGTTGTTTAAAATCATGAATTTCTCTCACATTCCTGAGAGGGAGAGAGATGGAATGTACAGGGACCCACACAATTCCTTTGCCCCATTGTTCACACACTTCTGATAAAATCAGTGCCCTGCTTGTGTGACTGGCCTTATCGGTGGTGACAGGAATGTAACAAGGGTACTTCAAGGCATCCCCTCACAAATGAATGCATTCTAGGCTGTGATTGCTGTGGTATTTCGACCAGAGCATCACTCAGGGAAACTTACCAAATTCAAATATTCATACATAGTAAACTAGACACATGGTCTATGTGGAACCAAGATGGTCAGTAACCAGTCCCATTCCTTTTCTCACTTTTTTTTGCTGGTAGTCTGTTGGACTTTCAGCCAATCTGAGTGGGTAGTCTAGAGTGTTTACCACCTGCACTCGCATCCTAGGTGGGTCATAAAGCTCACTAGACCATCAGAGAAAAATGTGAGAAACAGAATTGGGCTGGAGCTCTACTGTACTACATCTCCCACCTCTGCCAAATGGGAAAGAAAAGAATAGGGGGTAACACACTATCAGGCAGTTCATGTATTAAAACTATGCCCAACAAATCCATATTTCCTCTCACGTTTTATGGGGTTTGGAATGCCCTTCACCCCCAGTCCAACCCACCAAACCATTTGTTTATTAACCTCTTGGGTGCGGGCTTCAGCAAATTGCCAACACCTGCACACCCTCCCCAGTGCATGTGGTGGGCATTGCCAGATGCTGGGGAGGGTTTAAAGGAAGCCTTTGGTGCTTGCACCGGTTTCCTCTTTATTCACAATGGGTGGGGATGAAGCAGAATTGCTTCCACTTCAGCCCCCACTCCATTGCCCATCTGTGATGACAGGGTACCATGAGGCGAACTGATGTCACAGACCCCCATAGGACAGCGGGGAGCGAGCAGGCAAGTGCTCTCCCCACTGTCCGGTGAGGTTTTTTGGCTCATAGGATACCTCTCTCAATATGAGGGAGGTATTGTTGCAAAGAAATTAGTCTCCCCTTTCCAGCGATGCCTTCTAACGGAGGTTGCTGCCCATGGATCGAGTTTGCCATGATCCATGAGCAGGAAGCTACTAGACACCAGGGGCCTTATTTATGAAGGCCTTGCGCTGCCGGTGCGTCACTTTTAACATGGGAAAAAGTGACGCACCGGCAGCGCAAGGCCTTCATAAATAAGGCCCCCGGGTTTTTATCTGTTTTGGGGGGTGAACTAGCCGACCTCTATGAGAGCAACATTTGTAAAAAAAAAAAAAGTAATTTTTCCCCTTGTGTGAGCGATTGTGCCGCCATGGGAAATACAATGTTGAAAAGATTTAAATGAATTTGTCAGGGAGTCAGCACTCCTGGAAGAAGGTTCACCACCCTTTGGATATAAAATGTTTTTGTTTATATATGTGTATCTCCTGGGGGAGTGGGTGTGACTGTATTAGAGGGTTAACCCTCCTAGCCTACAGATTGACCCCCTTTGGGCCCATATATATTTTTTCAGATATATGTGTTTTGGGCAATGTTGCCCCCAAAGGAAAAACACATTTAAAAAAAATGTTAGTAGTGGGTTTATATGCAGCCCCCTTCATCAATTAGTCTGCTGTATCATTCACATTATTCTTCCACCCAAGTTGCATGGGGTAATGGGTCTGGCTACTTTAGCCATTAGGTAACTTTTCTATAAAATCATTTTCACAAGGAGCACGCCTACGCTCAAAGTTTCAGGGGTTACCATGTGAATGTGTGCAGTAGATTTTTGCCTTCTGGAAATTATTTTTAAACTAGCTATGGCCGAACCGCACCCCCATGCGTAAATGTTTGCATAAGCCATGACAAATCAAGCAATGGCAAATAAGTCTGGCGAGAACTGCCAGGCTTTTCTCTTTACAAATGGTTGTTTAGCTACCTGATTTGCTAATAGGGGACATTTATTGGCATGCAAGAGCCTAGTGTTGGGCCCTGTCTGACTCCGATATGCTTTTTTAGTTGTCTACCACCTAAAATTGTTTCATATGCATGTCAGTGCCATGGTAAATTAACAGTGGCTGGTGTTGGCTAACCGCTTGAGCTTTGAAGTATGTTGTGGTATTGGGTATGTGGCTAGGTGAAGTAATACTTTGTTTCTTTTGTCTTTTTTAGTTTCTTTAAAAAAGCTGCAGAAGTGTCAATAAGATAGGTACTTTTATAATTTTTTATTGTCTTCCACATCTCAAAGATGCAAACACCCACCAATTGATAAGTGCTTTTACACTTTGTCACAGTTGCACATACCCACCAACTGATTTAGAATATTACTTCTACCTTCTAAGTAGGGCAGCATTTTTTAAGTAAGCTTTTAGACAGTCAGCATAGTTGGCATTTAGATGGATGACTGTGGCCTAGGTCCTAACTTGTATTGTTGAAGGTGCTCTGAAGCAGGATCAGATACTGAGACACTCACTTTTTATGGGGTTTGGGATGCCCTATATGGAGAAGAAAATTGGCCAGAATCTGTAAGTGATTTTTCAGTTTGTGGAGTTCAATCCAATGACTCCAATTCCAGTGATGATGGGGATCATGGTCATGGAAGTTGTGATGTCTGTTAACAAGCATAATCTGTGCTGCGGAGAGACAGTAGCAGGGTAGACCAACCCAGACAGTAGGCATATGTGGCGGCAAGCACAGGCCTAGCACTCTCTTGGCAGCCCCCAAATTTAGTACAGCCTCACATTCCCCTTTTCACTGCAGATGGAGCATGTAAAGTTGATACAGCTAATTTTGCCTATTGACTATGTTCTTTTAGGAAATTATGCACCATACAAATTTGAGGGCTTTGGAGGGCACATGGAGGCACTCTTAGGCCTTTTTCTGAGGCACAACAATGCACTCCCACTTCACTTTGGGAGTTGAAGACATTTCTGGGCCTTACACTCAAAACAGGGGTAGTGCACAAACTAAGCATACTTTCATGGTCTGCTCACACGGTTCGGTTAACTAGCAGCTTTGCACTGGTCATGAGCAGAGATCAACGTTTGCTATTGCAGAATATCCTGTATATCAATGATAATTCTGATTCATTGTCCCAGGAGGATTCAGACCACGAATGTTCAAAATGTGGCCTTTCATGGAACATCTGTCTGCCAGGTTTCCTGAGATTCACACTCCAGGAAAGAATATACCCATTGAACAGGCCTTGATCCTTTACAGAGGGTGGTTGCTGTTCAGACAGTACATACCAAGCAAAAGAAGTCTTAATGGCATCAAACTCTACATGCTGTGTGGAGTTCTTCTTCTGCTTATGAGTAAAGCCTCAGAGTGTACACAGAGTTAGGACTGCACTCAAAATCCTGTAGGTTGCCCTTCCAGCAAAGATTGTATGGGAGTTTGTCCAACTACTGCTTCATAAAGGTTATAAACTCTGTGTGAATAACTTCTAGAGGGGAGTAGAGCTGCTCAGAAAGCTGTACAAAGCTGGCCTTGTGGCACGCGGTACAGTTTGATGTGGCTGCAAAGCATTCCCTGGGAGCTTGTTTGTAAGAAGCTCCAGAAATCCCAGATGACTGTGGTACATTCCAACGTACTACTCACAGTCAAATTCTCTGATAGGCGGGATGTGTATGTGCTTACCACAATCCATGAAGAGAGCACATCCCCGGTCACGGTTTGGGGTAAGGTAGCTGATGTTTACAAGTCCACCTGTTTACTTGATTACAGCAATATATGGGCGGACTGGATAAGAATGGTGAGCTGCTTCAGCGAAAACGTGCACATGGTATAAGAAGCTGTTTGACCAACTGGTCCAGTTGGCAACTAATAAAGCATATGTTGTTTACAATATGACCTCGACTGGAAGACTGATGTCTTTCCTTGACTTTCAGTTGATCGTTATTGACAGTCTAACTGCTGAAGAAGTAGTTAAGCATGGGCGTAAAATCCGTTCCGCTCGCGGAATTTGCGGATTTTCGGCAAATTCGCAATCCGCAAACTCTCGCGAATTTGCCGAAAATTCGCAAATTGGCACGCAGCGGATTTTTTTGCTTGGTGATACAATATTGCGGCGCGCGGCATTCACTTACCGTCATTCAGCGTTTGCAGAGTTGTTTTTCTCCATGCTTTGCGTGTGCTGCCCCATTTTGGATCTTGCTGCGGGATACCGCAGGAGTTTGGCGACCGCGATTACGTCATCGCGGCTTGCCACCTTGCACAGCGAGAGTTTGTCAACGCGAGTACGCCGTGATCACGCATCGCGAGAGTGCGCAATTGCGAACACGTAGATGCGGCGAGCAGCAACAATCTTGCACTCGCGAAATTGCAAAATTTGCAATTCTGCACAAGAAATCCACCAGCAAGCAGCATAAACCTTCTGAAAATTATGATTTTTATCAGAATAACTCCTCAGGTTGACATTTGTCTGCACTTTTTTTACAAGGAGTCCATTTTGGGGGGGGGAGGAAGTGCCCCACAGTCTCCACCTTCCTCTTCATGTCCAGTAGGCTCCTCCCAGTGCTTTGTTCATGTCCTGGTCACTTTGATTTGGATCTTGACCTGGAAGGATTAGTTTTTGTGGATGCTGCTGGATATTTGGATTTGAGGCCTTTTTGACTTTCTTTGGATCACTTTTGGATTAGAAAATTCACAAGTAAGTTTGTTTGGGGCATTACAGTTGCTGCAACTACAATTTTGGAATTTTTGGGCTGTTGTTGGGGCCTTTTGCCCAGGGGCACTCAGTGGCGCATGGACTGGGTCTTTCTGTGGGGTCTCTTTAATGTAAACATAATGAAGGGCATGGATGGCATTAGATTGTGGTGATTTTTGTGTGTTTTTCGATTTTTGGGGGTGGTGATGGGGCCTGTACATGTGGGTGGGGGCCATTTTGAGGACTGGTACAGGCAGGGCCTGGCCATGTGGTGGGGGTCTAGGGGCCATCTTGAAGCCAGGCAGTGTGCTTTGTTGTGCCATAGGCCTGCACCTAGTCTGCCATGCTTTCATCCATTATGCCCATGGGTACTCTGTGGTGCATGGGCCTAGTCTTTCTGTGGGGTGTCTTGAATTTGAAAATGATTGAGGGCATGGATGGCATTGGATTATGGTGATTTTTGTGTGTTTTTTCGAATTTATGGGGTGTTGGTGGGGCCTGTCCATGTGGGTGGGGGCCATTTTGAGGACTGGTACAGCAGGGCCTTGCCATGTGGTGGGGGTCTAGGGGCCATCTTGAAGCCAGGCAGTGTGCTTTGTTGTGCCATAGACCTGCACCCTGTCTGCCATGCTTTCATCCATTATGGCCAGGGGTACTCTGTCAGTGGTGCATTTTATTGGTCTTTCCATTTTGGGGGTGGGTATAATAAAAATGCTTACTTGCAAACTATTAATTGAAGTGCTACATATGCAACATTTATTTAACTGATGTTCCTCTGGCTTTGTTTGCTTTTAGGTGCAGAAAGACGAATCTTTAGCCTCATCGTTCCTCATCAGTGCCAGGAACAAGTCCTGCTGCGGTGTGTGCAGCACAACATCACGTGTGGCCACAGAAAACTCTGCTACTTGTGCAACTGGGGCCTGCTGTTCTGACATCTGAAGAAGATGGCCCCAAAAAAAGTTGCCCGTAGCTCCTCTAGCAAGAAAGTTGGCAGTAAGGAGCAGAAGAAGCAAGTGGTGCCACTTACCAAGGAGACTGGTGTGCCGACCGCCGCATTTTTTGGGAATAAAAAAAAAAGTATGCCTTCAGCAGCAGCGGGGTCTGCTGGGGACCAAGCTGGGAGCAGCACCCCCGCTCCATTGGGCTCAGTGCCACACCTCCACGGCAACTTAAGTCGAAGCCCTTGAGTGCTGCAGAGGCAGCCAGTCTAGTTGTTCAATCACCATCGACCAGTGATGTTGGCTCATTGCAAGAAAGTAGCAGCATCCCTCAATCAACACAGGTTGTTGTAACTCATCTGACCAGTGTTCAACCACCACAGCCGCAACAACAACCACATGTGCAAGTACAAGCCCAAGTGCATGTGGAAGGAGAAGCAGCGCAAGGAGATGCGTAAGCAGAGGTGCATGGAGCGGTACAAGTGCCCACAATAGTTGTTCCTCCCGAAGTAGGGGCACATCAGGAAATCGACATTCAAGCTGAGGTATCATTTGAGGAAGCCACTCCTCCTGATCATTCATTGTCTTCCAGATCCCTATCAAGGAAAAGATCACGGATGGTGTCTACATCTTCTTCAAGCCCTTTTCCTTCTGATGATATGGATCCAAATTGGGAACCGCCACAGCCGTCTGAGAGTGAGGCACACCATGATCTGACAAAGGTAGCTAAGGGTAAAAGGAAGGTCCCCAAAAGTCTCGTACTTATGGAGTGTGATGATGAAGCTGAACAAGAAGTGGCATAAACTCCTGCTGATGAAGACTCTCACGACTACGACGCAGTCATCATAAACGTCACTCCAGGCTCAGCCGGCATGCAGCAAACAGACATTTTTACCCTAGCCCGAAATGCTGCTGAGCGTGATGTTTGCGACGTGGGAATGGAACCACCACCAATGCAGTTAACTAGTACACCACCACCTACCGCTTCCATATTTTCTCGCCAGAAGGGACCTCCATCCACCTCCACCTCCATTTCCTCAATTAGTGGTGCTGCAAGTGCACAAAGTAGTAAAGTTCGGCAACACACATCCTCCACTTCATCTGGCATTAGCATTCCCAGTATCACCTCCTCCGCCCCCAACAGACATTTGAAGTCTGCAGTTTGGGACTTCTTTAGTGTTTGCCCAACAAGGGAAAACATAGCCATTTGTACCATTTGTACCATTTGTAATCTTGGAGTTAGTCATGGTAAGCTTGGTACCAACTATGGTACCGGAGGCCAGAGAGGTCATCTTGAGAGACAGCACACTGTCAAATGGCATGCGCACCTAAAAGAGATCAAGGAAGCCCGAATTGCAAGTCAACAAACTGTATCCGTTGATGTTTCATCTGATGATGATGAGGAGGAAGAAGCGTCAAACATTCCTTCAGTTACACCCAGTACCCTTGTCAGCAGCACACCCCCTTTAAGATATATGAGCCACACTAAGAGTGTGGGAGAGAGTGAGACACCAATGCGAAAAAGTTCATCAACATCACCGAGCGTAACTGGGTCGAAGAAGTCATCATCATCCCGTAAAATCATGGTCCAGCCCACCATTAGAAGCATGTTGTTTTCAGATGCGCCATTTGAACGCAACCACCCAATGACGCGTCTGTATAACACTAAGCTGGCTAAAATGCTAGCGCTGGACCTTCTCCCTTTTTCTTTTGTGGAAGGGGTTGGTTTTCTTGAATTAGTGGCAACTCTCTGCCATAAATGGAAGGTTCCTAGCGGGTTCTATTTCGCCAGAGTTGCGGTCCCAGCACTACATGAAGATGTGCTAGAGGTGATTGGGGCAGCTTTGCAGAAGAGTGCTGTTCACACTATACATCTGACAACATACATGTGGACCAGTTGCCAAGCCGTTGATTACATGTGCATCACTGCACACTGGGTCTCTTTTTCAGGGGTTAAAGCAAAGCTAAACGCAGGTGTTGACCCGAACAACGTTTTTAAAGCTGCTCAGAAACATGCAACACTAGCCATGTTTGGCATGGAGAAAAGTCATACAGGAGAAAACATTTTGCAGGAGTTTAACACAAAGGTCTTTCAATGGCTGTCCCCAAGAAAACGCATGGTTGATTATGTTTCCACGGATAATGGCGCCAATGTAGTTAAGGCCATGGATACGGGTAACTATTTCAGAGTGTCGTGTTTGGCGCACTGAATAAACCTGGTTGTTAAAAAATTCTTGAGTGAAGAAAGTCCAGTGTGCGAGTTACTGACCACCTGCCGAAGAATGTGCACACATTTCAACTATTCTTTTAAGGCCCAGAAGCAGCTGAGGGGCCTGCAACATGAACGTAAACTGCCAGTGAAAGCACTCATCCGGGAGGTGGCAACACGTTGGAACTCAACCTTCTACATGCTTGAGCGTCTGTGTGAGCAGTGTGCGGTAGTCGATCAGCATTTCTTTACACAGGGTGCAGCTATGAAGGACCTGAGGATACATGTGGAGCAATGGAAGCTAGTTCAAAGACTGACAGACATGCTTCGTCCTTTTGAGGTCTTCACGCGTGCAGTCAGCAGGGAGGACTGTAATTTGGGAAAAGCTATCCCATTGTTGCGCATGCTAGAGCACCAACTGAAGGCGGTGTCTTCTACATTTCAAAAAGATGAAAAAAAGCAAGAAGCTTTTGATTTGGCGGAGAAATTATTAGAGCGCCTACTTTGTGATGAACGTCTTCAAAAGATTCACACAGAACAGCATTACATTTGTGCTACTATTCTGGATCCATGGTACAAAAAGGCACTAGCAGGCAGAGTATTCTTTCCTTTTGATGACGCAGAAGTTACAAAGTACAAACATTGGCTAGCTGTGGCAGCCAGGAGGTTTGAAAAAGAACGGCAGGAAATTGAAGGAAAAGGCAGTACATCAGCATCAGCAGGCCATCCAGAGTCAAAAGAATCCACTTCTGCATCTGTGGCTGTGGCAGAAGTGAGTGATTTTCCCTCTCAGCCGTTAAAGACACCAGCAACCGGATCATCTGCACCAGACACGACAGTAACATTGTGTGAAGAAGAGGATTGGCTAACTCGGCTTGGGTTTGCTTCTCAAAAGGTCCCAGCAAAAAGTAAGCAAAGTGGAGGAACCGTGGAGAACCTTGTGTCGATGGTGCAGGACTATCTGAATGACTCAACAGAGGTCTATGTTCATGATGACCCATTGGCGTATTGGCATAGGAAAAGAGAATTGTGGCCAGAGATCACCAACCTGGCTATAAATTACTTGTCTTGCCCACTTGCAAGCGTGTCTTCTGAACGTGTTTTCAGTGCTGCTGGTGGCATTGTAACTTGCAAAAGGACCCGCCTCTCGCCCGAAAATGTGGAGATGTTAACAATGATCAAGATGAATCAGCACCTCATACCACCAGATTACAAAATACGAGAATACACGCAGGAAGAAGACTAGGAGGACACCAACTTAGATGAGGGAAGTTCTTCTCTGTTAGGTGACCTACTCCCGCCTGAATTCGCAGAGTATGAGGACGAGCTCTTCTTCCCTGACACCGAGCCCTGAAAATGAGTCAATTAATCAATAACTTTCTTTTTCGGTCTTATTCACTTTTATTCCTGTGTGTCTGTGTTTCTTTGTTTTGCAAAATCTATATAAAAAAAACTTTAATCACCTAATCACAAAAACAAGCCCATCAGCAGAACTGTCTTCACTTATTTGCTTATTGGTTTGAAGGTGCCACAGTCTGCATTCCTCAGGTTCACAAGTTCACAAGAACATGCTCCTCTATCCTCCTCCTCCAGACTCCTATTTCCCTCAAAGCAGATGGCTGGATTACGCCCAATATAGAAAGACTCTGCACTTGTGGGGGTGTTCTACTTCTTTGCGGGTGAGTTGACGGGTCTGGGGCCATTGCTGGGAAGGTCTAATACCGGATAAAAGTGGTTTGGAGAAAATCGGAGCAGAAAAAGATTTTGCGCTTTTGATCACTTGCCTGTCTTTGGGGTGCTGTTTGTTGTGTTTTTAGGTTGTTGTGGGTGGGTTTTGGGGTCTGGGAGCACCGCTGGCACAGTCTAATGTTGATTGGATTTGTTTTTCAGGAAATCCACGGTGGAAAAGGGGAGTTAGGCCTAGCTGCACAGCACGTTTGGACTCAATTCCAGGTAGTAGGCCCATTTTTGCTTTTTGCCAGTTTGGGGTGTTCTGCTTTTTTGCGTGTGGCTGCAGGGGACTGGGGGCATTGCTGGGAATGTCTAATACCGGATCAAAGTGGTTTGGACAAAATCGAAGGTGACATTTTTTTTGCATTTTTGCTGACTTGCTTGTCTTTGAGGTGCTGTTTGGGGGGGCTCTGGGTGTTTGTGGGTGGGGTTTGGGGTCTGGGAGCACTGCTGGGTATGTATACTTTTGATTGCAAGAGGTTTGAAGCAAATCCATGGTGGCAAAGGGGAGTTAGGGCCTAGCTGCAGAGCGCGCGCGGAGTGATTTTGGAAATTTGCCTAAACATTTCAAAGTCCCCAATTTTGTAGTTTTGCTTTTTGGCTGTTTGGGGGTCTTCTCATTGTTTCCGCCTGTGTTGATGGGTCTGGGGCCATTGCTGGGAATGTCTAATACCGGATCAAAGTGGTTTGGACAAAATCGGAGGGGAAATTTTATTTGCGTTTTTGCTGACTTGCTTGTCTTTGAAGTGCTGTTTGGGGGGTTCCGGGTGTTTGTGGGTGGGTTTTGGGGTCTGGGAGCACTGCTGGGTATGGATACTTTTGATTGCAAGAGGTTTGAAGCAAATCCATGGTGGCAAAGGGGAGTTAGGGCCTAGCTGCAGAGCGCGTGCGGAGTGATTTTGGAAATTTGCCTGAAAATTTCAAAGTACCCATTTTTGTAGTTTTGCTTTTTGGCTCTTTGGGGTCTTCTACTTGTTTCCGCCTGGGTTGACGGGTCTGGGGCCATTGCTGGGAAGGTCTAATATTGGATAAAAGTGGTTTGGAAAAAATCGGAGCAGAAAAAGATTTTGCGCTTTTGATCACTTGCCTGTCTTTAGGGTGCTGTTTGGTGGGCTTTTAGGCTGTTGTGGGTGGGTTTTGGGGTCTGGGAGCACCGCTGGCACAGTCTAATGTTGATTGGATTTGTTTTTCAGGAAATCCATGGTGGAAAAGGGGAGTTAGGGCCTAGCTGCACAGCGCGTTTGGACAGAATTGAAAGAAAGCCGAAAAATATTCTAAATATGAGATTTTCCATTTTTGCTTTTTGCCTGTATGGGGGTGTTCTGATTTTTTGTGGGTGGGTTGGCATATGTTGGGGCATTGCTGGGAAGGTCTAATACCGGATAAAAGTGGTTTGGAGAAAATCCATGCTGAAAAGCGTTTTCCATTTTGGCACATTAACTTAGGGCTCATTAGGGTTAGCACTAGCAGCAGGATTGCATGTGTTTCGGGGTGTTCTAGATTTTTGCAACTGAGTTCTGGGGTCTTAGAGCACTCGTGGGAATGTGAATTTTGGTTGCAAGTAGGTTGAAGAAAATCCATGGTGGGAAAGGGGGAATTTGGCCTAGTTAAAGAAAGCGTTTGCCACTATTCTTAACTTAGGGCTCGTTAGGGTTAGCAGTATTGTATTGCATGTGATTGGGCGGGGGGCTGTTTGTGGGGGAGTTTGGGAGTCTTGGAGCGATGCTGGGTATGGATACTTTTGCTTGCTTGCAAGTGGTTTGAATACAATCCACGGTGGGTAAGGGGGGATTTGGGCCTACTTTACTTTCAAAGTACGTTTTGTCACCATTTTCTACTAGGCCTCGTTTTTTGAGATCTGATTGGGGGTCTTCTACATTTTTGCGACTGTGTTTAGTAAGGGTCTGGGAGAACTGCTGGGAAGGTCTAATTTTGTTCTAAAACACAGTTTACAGTACACCTAGCTTGAGGGGAAAGATCCGCTAAATTAATTTGCCCATACTTATTTATCCTTCAAAAGGAGACTCAGACAGAATACGCACTTTCAAAAATATTGTACTGTCTATTAGGAAACTCAAAGTGTGACTATTTGCACTACACAGCGTACATACCTTATATTTATTTGTCAGTGATGTTCTAATATCACTTCCTGTTTTTCCATCAATAATTACAGGCCGGGTTTCAGCCTGTGCAATGGGAAAAGGATGAAGTCAGGCTTCACATTAGCAGTCGCAATTCAGCATCTGCCAGGAAGGCAGTGGACAGGATGTCTTCTGGTCACCAACATTGATGGACGGAGCATCAGGTGGAATGGAGGAGCCCCGCTAATAAGAGGAATGGTTGGATGCATCTTACAACTTCCCAAATTCAACAGGACAACTACAACAACATACAGATACAGCATCCGTTCTTTTCTAATTATCTTTTAAGTAATGTTATTGCTGTGAACTTCTATGAGTGTGACTCTGCATTTCTTTGATCTCTGCTTCTAAATTCATCCCTACAGCCATTGTATAGGTTTTACTTAAGCTATTTTTCAAACCTAATTTAATGTACAAAGTGTTTCTCTGAGTGCAGAGATAGGCAAGTGAAATCGCATAATTATTACTGCAGCCCAGTACTGTCGCATTTTTTCATTCACGGTAGTCGAAAGTACTACTTACTTTTCAGTAACCATGCATGCAGTAGTGCATGCACTTCCTTTATGTCACTTAAAAGATTTATGGTTAGCTTTGTACCCAAAGATTTGTTTATCTTCAATTATTGTTTGTCCATGCTGTGCTTTTTTTTTTCTTCTCTCAACAAAACTTTCCCAAAAACCCCCATTCCCATCCATTTTTCAAACCCTAACCCTCTTCTCCCGGGCTGTGTGGTTTTGATTGATGTGTGACTAAATGACAGCAATAATTCCACACACTTGCTGGGGAGGTTAAGGTCATAGCAACAGGCTGGTGAAGTAATCCGAGGATATATTCTTACTCAGTTTGACACTGAGTCACTATTGGCAAATGAAAGCAGATTTTTACGTGCGCCATCAACTTGATTGATCATCAAGAACATCCTCCTCCTAGACGTGGCAAATGATTACGCTGCTGTGTCCTTCACCTTCAGTACTATTTCTTGTAGTAGTAGCCAATGTCAAAGAAATTCAACGCAAGTTCTAGTTATACTTTCAATACTTTACCATTTGTTAGGCTACATTGTGGCACTGTTCTAGTGTACTGTCACCTGCTATACTCTCTATCGTACCGTTCTAATGCTACGGTAAGGACAAACAAGGTTTCATTTTCTTTTTTTTCAGATGCTGCAACTGCCACTGTGTAACACCACAAGTACTACCGCAATGATGGCATTTCATCCTCCCAGGATTGCCAACCTTAATCGCCATTTCCCGTGCAGCCAGCCCTGTGCCTAGCCCTATTTCCAAACACAAATTACAGGTAAGATAAGCATTTGGGGGGAGGTAGTATAATGGAGTATTAGGAGAGACGAGAGACTGACAGTCCTAGGACTATTGAATTCACTTACTCTGTGACAGGCACTTAGTTTAGAAAACATTTGGGTAATTACTAGTACATACACAACTTGAATCAATATGCAACTTAAGTTTCAGGAAAACAAACTTACTGTTAAACCCCCACCCACCAGCCTCAAAAGCAGTAAAAAACACGTATGCTAAGATAAAGTTTAAAGTATATTTATATATCCCTAACATAAATAATCTCCCGCAAGACCCAAACCACCCCCCTCCCGAACCCCAACGAATATCCGTGAAAACTAAGTCCAAAAAAGTAGAAAACTCAACTCCCAATTCCAACCCCCCAGAAGTCTTTAAAAAAGGGGCAAGGGACAGTCTCCTCCTACTGCTGGCTGCTGTTTACTTTTCGGGCCAGGTCGGCATGCTCCTTGCGGAGGGTCTCGAGCAGGGTTTTGGTGTTGAGGAGCTCCTGCTCGAGGTAGGACACCCTGAGGGAAAGGCGGTGCATCCTTTTTTTATAACTGCTGTGGGGGGCAGCTGATTTCTTTGCTGCTCGGCAGTGGCGGGTGGCTGCGGTACCCCGGCTCCGTACCGCTGGAGACCTGCTGCGCTGACTGAATGACCCAGGGAGCGCGGAGGAGGATGCAGGTGTAGCCGCGGATGTTGTCGACTTACTCTGCGTGTCCTCCTCCTCCTGGGCCACCAGCCGCCTATATTCGGCGACAGTGGCCTACAGCCTCCAATGCCGGGCCCTTTTAGCCAGCTCCTGGTTTGGAAGGAGCCTCTATATGAAGAAAGAAAGACATAGTCTGTAACCAATGCTCTTTAAGATTAGCACAAAATTATTCAGCAGAAAGTTGTGTCACAGTAGAACTAGCAACTTGCAAGCGCAGTACATAACTATTGTGGCCAGTATCTATCTAACCTCCCACCTCTTCATCCTTGCTCTAACATTAGTGGGAGTTTAAGGAATCAATTCTACGAGCACTATGGACTCACTCCATTAGAGTCGACTATAACAGTACACCAGTCTTATTCTTCTTCTTCTCTCTTGTTTACCAAAATTGGTACTTTAACTTCTGCAAGCCGGCATAATGCCAGCGCAGTCAACTTGCACCCGAGAAAAACAGACGCCAGCCATGATGAGTGAGACAGACTTGCGTTACTGTACCAGTTCAGTGCATGCAGGTGGTGATGCTCTTACTTTTCTATTACTGGTGGCACTGAGAATACTCTGTTACAAGGGCTACTGCTTAATTAATTTAACTTTCACCCTAAAGTGCCAATGAATACTAGAAAAGGAAAATGAAGAAGATAAATAATCTGATTATCTATCACTGCACATGATATGTATTTGCTTACATATGGGATGACTTTAGGTGCTTTGCTTTTTATTGAGTGAACAGTGATACATCCACACATGAATGACCGAGTTCTACTAAACTTATTAACAGAGATAGTGAGTGGCCATCGTAATAGCCGGATATATGCTGTGCTTGCAATACAAACTACTGCTACTATTCATGGTAGTATTCGGACAAAATTAAAACTTCTTTTCCTTGCCTTTCCTACACTGAAACGGACGTGCGGGTGTGGTGTTACATGCTCTTCAAAGTAACACTTAGTTCATCCAGTGACCGACGATACACAAATGCTATCTTAGAGTCAGATAGTACCATGATCCAGGCATCCATCCATTCAAACTATATGTCAACCATTCTTCTTCATGTCTCTCATCTGGACAAACCTTACGCTTTCTCACGGGAAATCAACCTTTTCATTTTATTTGGGAAACCGCAAGCCATACATCCGTGCTTGACTTGCATTTGAATTTCAACCAAAGCATATATTGCGCACACATACAGTTTCTGTTTCACCCACCCAGGCTGTTCTCCTTCCACCCATCCTTGCTTCATCCTTCACCCAGCCATGCATCATATTCCTTCCCAGCCACCTCGGGCACCAATCAAACACGTATCATTCTTCTTCGTCAGTCATCATTACTTTTAACTTGCTCGTCCTTCCACACTTACTTACACCCTTCTTTCGCTTTTCGTTCATCCCATCCCTCAAGTTCATCTCAGATCTGATTTGGATTCTCGAAAAAAAATTCACCACTGAGTTGAAGTAAATTTAGAGGAGGCTACTACCTGGTTGATAAAGACTTTGTTCTAAATTTGAAAGTCTTCTTAACAGTATAGTAACTTACCTGTAGAACATATATACTACACCCGTGCAGAGAGCACACTCTGCCGTCTGCAATCTCAATAAGTAAGGAATATAAGAGCTTACCACTGCCCGCCACTACCACTACCGTGGCAACCCGCACAGCAGTTACATCTGGCACTTGCACCGCCTCCTCCCAAGAACTGCCCTCCTCCACCTCCGCGCTGGGCCCGGCACCAGATGTTCCACCTACAAAGTACATTTAAGAATGTTAGATGTCATAGACATACACCACTCACTAGTATTTTGTCTAGGAATGAAGAAATGTGAATACAGAAACAAATCTAATAATTTGTGACTGTCTACTCTAAAGTAAAAATGTCCCTTTTTCCAGGGAAGGGTGTTGTCTTGCTGCACTTTTTGGCACAACTGATGAATGCTTGCTATTTAACACGCACCATTTTTCTCATAACAGACAGAAGCTTCACTTCTAAGAACAAATCATCATCACTAGGACGGCGTGACCAACGATTCAGCACCAAAAAGAAAAATTAAAGTTCAAACCAGGTGAGGGCTCGGCTTGCCCACAATAAATGTGTGAAATAATAAATCACTAAGCACTTTTCCATTTTTAATCAACCGTTTATGTTTTATGACAAGCTTGATTTTAATAAATGTTTTTACTTTTAATAAAGCTTTAAAACTTAAATAGACTCTGTGGTTTTTGGTCAAGAGTGAATGAGCAAAAGGTTTTGCAATTTGCAAGCATGAGTCTGTGCCTCTGACACTTCTGGACTCCATACTCTTGTCCTGCGTTGGATAATCATCATTGGGGATCAATCATCAATGAATTCGGGAGCTAAATGACTCTGCCACACTATCTAGTCAGTAAGGAGATTGGGGGTTCTTCAAAGTCTGATATCACTGAGGTATGTGGAAAGTCTAACTGCGCCTAATATAATTGATAAACAATGCACTATTTAGTATCCATAGTTCTGTTTGTGCAGATGTGTCCCTGCAACAGTAGTAGTATGGATTGTCCTCCTATCCAAACCAAAAGTAAAGTAGTATCTTATTCTTTCTTGGTGGTCATTCAGATTTTATTGTGAGGAATTGTCAAAGCATAAACATTTAGAAGACTTGAAAAGACATTATCGACAATCCCAGAGGACTGCACTAAGTGCATAGAGCTATTGCTGACTAGAATGGGAGTTTCGTTTAACACCTTTTGCCAAATGTGCAATCTTAGTTAGCTACACAGACAGACTAATAAGAATAATCTAGTAATACCACAGGGAGTCATAGTAGAGGCAGGATAAGAATTTTTGATACAGTCTACAAGAAGATCAAAGACGATTTCGAAAAAGTTGAATGAGGAACGCTAGGAAAAAATAGGTACTCTATATTAAAATTAAAATTTACCGGGGCCAGCAAAGGAGCCCTCGCCTGCCCGATCCTGGCCTTCTACAGCAGCAGCAGCCTCCTCCTCTGTCCTCTTGCCCCTGGGGGGAGCTGATGTACAACATGAAAGAAAGAAATACCCGAAAACATGGATGATTGTTGTCAACCAAATGAAACATTTCAAAAGAACAATAACAAAATATTTTGGCGAAATAGCAAATAGACAAGTATTCCACGGGATATATTATTGACCTATCTCATGTGGTCTACTACGATATTAGTATTGCTTGATTAGCGGACCGTCGACTTGGAAATTTATGTAACTCACTAAACAAGCTACTAAAAAGGTTCACCTAGGACTGGCAGGCAGCAGTCGGCAGCACGCGAAGTGACAGACAAACTCCATCGTGATTGCACATCAGTGACAACACTAAAAAGTTTCATACTACATTAACCTGTCATTAAAATACTCAAACTATCAATCCACCACCACTATTTCTTCTTACTGCCAGGTGTACAAAGGAAGGACTGGACTTGAGTCTGTAGGGGCAGATTTACAAGCCCCTTGCGGTTCTTTTGCTCCGGAGTTGCGTGACTTTTGTGACGCAGAGGCATAACAAAAGAGGCGCCATGGTGCTGCGTATATTAACAACGTGACGCATATGGGAGATGCATCACGTTGTAAAGCCCTGCGCCATCAGGGGTCGTTCCGGCGCAAGGGAGGGCGTTCCTGTGCAGGAACGCATCTTAAAAGTGGCTGAGGGAAATCTGCAAGATTTCAATCAGTAACTTTTAGGACAATGATGCGTCACTCAAACCCTGCGCCTGCTTGAAGCAGACGTACGGCTTGACGCAGCATTGGGGAGATAGGGCAACTCAGAGCATTGCTGGAGCTGCGCCATCGTTGCGACGCAACTCCAGCAATGCGCCACCTTTACGGCACAGATGCGTAACGCTTCAGTGACGTTTTGGGCCCATGGTGCGCCCCATTGTAAATACGGCGCACCATGGGTGGTGGTGGCGTGGCGCACAATTACTGGCGCATCCCTGCTACTTTGCAGGGATGCGCCGGTAATTGCAAATCTGCCCCTTAGTGTCTAGCATTACGCAGTTCTGTAAACTACACTCATACATAATTTCTCAGGCCAATGAAATGAACACAAAATTGAAAACAAATAAGCATAGTAGCAACGCTACTGAGAAGGAGAGCAGTACACCTGAAATGCACAGAAGATTTTGAAATATAATTTACCTACAATGTAATCTGCAGCATTATTGCTCTTGGTACAAAAAAAAAACAATTTGCAATATAATAATAACACACAGAGCAGGAGATAACAGAGTAGTGATGAAATAGCTAGTACTACTCACCAAGCCCGGGGATCTTGATGCCAAGCAGGTCGAGCAAGTCGCGCTCCCGGTCCAGGAGATCCGTCCAACGGTGGGTGGCCTGGTTGTAGGTGCGCCGGACCCGAGAGTGTGGATACAGGTCCCGGCACACCTTCTCCCACCGCTTACGGCGCTCCCGGAGCCCGTAGCCGCTAGCGATCTTGCCGCCTGCCATGATGGTCCTGGGGAGGCGGCGCTGGACACAAAACACTAGTGCGGCCACCTCCTCCGTGCTAAAGATCTCCCGGGCTGTGACTTGCTCCCCCCTCAAACGCCCGCACGGGAGCCAGGCACGGGGTGCGGGACCCTTCCCCTTCTCAGGCTGCTTCCCGGCTCCCTTTACCATGGTCTGGGCAGAAAGGAAGATAAATAATAAAGAAGAAATAGAATAGGGAAGAAGAAAAGAAAGAGTTTAAAAAAAGTAGTTTAAAATTAACCAAAAGTAGCAGAAAACACAAAAATATAGAGCTAGAAAAATAGAGGGATAGATAATAAGTAAAATAGATTTAAAAAAACTTCAAACAAGCAAAGGATGGCAGAGATTGACAGAGGATACAGAAAGCATGCCCAGAACCATAGCAATGAATGAAAAACAAGATGGCCGCGCCCGTTCACAACCGCATGGGTAAGTTTGCTCGAGATTTCCCTCGCGATCACACGCGAACTTGTACTAGCGAGCCGCACACTTTGCGAGATTACACATAGCGCCCGGAAACAGAAATACTACATCACGCAAACAAGATGGCTGCGCCCATGTACGACCGCGAGGGTAACTTTGCCTCGTTGCGCTACCAGCGGCTCACTAAAACGCACAAAACCACACGAACTAACAGGCTGCAAAAAAACAAATCGCATATTCGCACGAATTCGCGGCTTCCGAATTCGATCTCGTGCAAATTCGCGCCCCGCGAATCCTGCGAAATTGCAGAAAAACGATTTTTGCAACACTGAAAGCACTCAGCAGGTGCAAAAGATCAAGCTCATCATTAGTAACCATTCCCTGTAGTGCTTCCTGAGGGCCCCCTCCAGAGTTCAGTTGCCTACTTGCAACTATTCTATGACCCTGCTCTGACCCTCACAGCAGGCTCAGAGAATAGCTACAAGTAGGCCACAAAGGTCTTGTGAAAAAAACTTGCACTGCAACAGAAAGCAATTACAGATAAGGAAGCAGGTGCCAGACTGGAAGTTCAAATTCAGTGACACATTAATCAACCCCAAATTAATTCATGTCAGTTGAAGCAGGGCAGGTGTGCTTTCCCCCCCATAATCTACAGTGATGAACCAGAGGGTGGCAATGATGTACCAGAGGGTGGCATGGGTGAACCAGAGGGTGGCAGTGGTGAAACAGAGGGTGCTGTGAGGAACCAGACGTAGAAACAACATAGTCGCGACCGTTGCGAACCGACAAGTAAGTTTGCGTTTGCGAACTGGTACAAAACCCTTGCGAACTGGCAGAAACCCTTGCGAACCAAAAAAATATAAAAAATCCGCAGATTCGTGAGAGTTCGCGGATTTTGCGGATTGCAAATTCGTGAATACACAAATTTGCGAACCGCGAATTCGCAAAATTCGCCCATGCTTAGAAGTAGTAGCCTCCACTTTATCAGCTCTGGAGGACATGGCAATTTTGCAAGATTGGCACTTTCCCCACTGCATTCCTGCAACAGTGAGAAAGACTCAAACCATGTCGTCGTTGTAGAGTCAGTGGTAAATAAGGAAAGAGGCAGGTGACTCACTGCTACTGTCCCCACTGCCCATTTCGTCCAGGCCTATGTTTTCCAAATTGCTTTACATTGTACTTTACAAAAGTGAAGTATTGGGAAATTGACTGCCATGGAGGTGCCCTAATATATACCTTTCAATGACTATGCATGGATACATTCCATTCATGTGCCACTATTTCACTAGACAATCAGCCTTTCAAATTGTTTCCTCTAGTTGAGAAAATCTTTGACTTGCTTATGGGGTACGTGACACCTGTATTCTCTGTCAGAACAAGGTAGACGTTCTGTTTGCCATATGACAAGTCCATAACAGTCAAAAAACTTCACATATGGCGTTGGAACATAGGCCACATGGTAATGGAATACCCTGTGTGGCAAAACCCAATGTCTTTAGTAATTTTTGAAGTCCCTTTAGGGAACTTAGGCAGTCTTACCTAGCATGTTCTCCTTATTTTCCAAGGTAGATCTACTCACTCAGTTTGACGAATCGAGGCCTAGATGTATCCTCAGACACACCAACTCACATCCACAAACTGGAAGGAGTTGGATTAAGGACAGTGAGTGTGCTAAAGGTGCATGATTGACACATCCTCCTATGTTTCATGTTGCTCTCATGGGAGCCTTAACTAAAGGTTCACTAGGAGCACTCAGAATGTTGACGGGGTTTTTTTGAGGCACCAACTGTTAACATGTCTGGATATATGTGTGTACAGTTTTGATTGTGGTGGGTTTGTGTGTAAGTTAGTTGATGACTGGGTGAGAGGTGGTTTGATTGATGATTCCATCCTGTGGTGTATGTATATGATGGGCCCTTAAATAGTGATGGTATTTTGATGTGAGTTCACTGATGTATTTGATTGGGACTGCGGCTGGCTGTATGAAAGTATAATGTAAAGTATCCATTACAGAAATGTAAGGAAAATATGTGATTATAGGCAAATTTTGAGGTTTGCAGGGCATTGTGATTACGGAAACCTTGTGGGATCCATGAAGGCAAAGGCATACTAGCCTGAATGCCCTGGGTTTCTACTTTTCAGAAATGTGTATGGTTAGTAGGTTTACTGGGCGGTTGCCAAGAATGACCCCCGAATACCCTCAGCTACCCCTGTTGCTGATCTCTCCATGCAGTGCTTTAGGGTCTTTTGTGTTGCGGTCTCTAGGCCCATCCACACAAGTAGGTGCTGTTCTTATCAGGAGATGTGTGGGACCACAGAGTGGTAGATTCTTTGTGGCTACCTGCAGATTCCAGGTCATTCTATCACAGAAATTTGAAGAAAATGTGTGCGTTTTAGTCAAAGTTTGAGGTTTGCAAGGGCTTCTGGGTGAGAGTCATGCACCCCTGGACTTCCCTGTTATTTAGTTTAAAAATAAATCAGGTTTGCTAGGTTTTCCTAGGCGCTAGTTAAGCTAGTGCCAAAATGCACAGTCACCCACATTGCAAAAAAGGTCAGTTTTCAGTGGAAAAATGTGATGTGTCTATGTTGCAATTTGGGACTTTTCCTGTAGTGGGCACTTGGCCTACCACACAAGTGAGGTACCGTTTATATTCGGAGAATTGCAGGAATGCTGGGTGGTTAGACAATTGGCATTCTCCACTGCAGATTCCAGACATTTTCCTCATCAAAATGCAAGGCAAATGTGCCTTTTTAGTCAACGTTTGACGTTTGCAAAGGGTTTCTGGGTAAGAAAACCTGGTGAGAGCCACACAATTCACCATACCCTGGACTCCCCGAGGTATCTAGTTCACCCAACTGGTGGCTTTAGCACAACAAACCTTTTGTTGATGCCAGTTTTAGGGGAAATAAAAACAGCCACATTTGTCAAGAGCACTTCCTTTCTGTTTTTCCTAAAAACCTAAAATGCAGCTACAAACAGCACTCAGCGGGAGCCTTCTGAGGGATAGAATCGATTTTCCTGTAATCACAGTAATCTTTTGTTAGCATGATGTATCTATCTGTATGTGTAATCTCCATTATAAACTATAGCTTTCGTCTACCTAGTTAAGTTGATAGGGAATTCTTTACCCAATGTTTTTCTGTATTCCTTGAACACAAACCGAAAAGCAGACAGACGCCATTTTGTTTGTACACACATTAGATTCAGCAGCGGTCACGTGCCATCCTTCAAGTAGTCAGTAGGCCCCTGTTAGTTGAGTTATAAGAAGCAGCTGAATGCACACTATTCTTTCTCGTCTGGAGACCCAACGTCGGTTCTGGCTTCAGAGGTGATGATAAGCGCATTCCATCAGGTGCCGTGCCTGTGCTCCCAGGCACCGAGACGAAAGGGAGTCACCCCTCCTGACCCTCCCCAATAATAGTAGAAGCTGACTTTCAAACTTGCCTTGTGTGCCATATATGGTCCTTCCTTCTAGCTTCAGTGCCAATTAGTATCTTTCCATGTACGTTGATCTCATGCATCTTGATAAAGGTATGTATGCCATGTATTGACTATGAACAGGCAGTCTTCTCTGCTCACCGGCTGGGTGACGACGGAGGGGCTCCTCTATAGAGTATTTTGGGTTAATAAACGATTGATTTTTCTTCACTGCGAACTGAATGATTATTTTGGGAAACGATATTGGGGCTATTGGTAGGTATAGCTCCTTATGGTATTTTTGAAGTACGTCAGTTGGCGACTCTGGTGGGACTCTGCGTTGGGGGTCGTCCTCCCGTAGATGGGGCAAGAAGGACAAAGAAAAGGGGAGCTCTGGTCGAGGGGGTGGACTGACTAATGATTCTGGCTGAACTCCGCTCTCGCGATCAGAGCGCCCCACCTGCTAGTGACCCCTCTCACTGGAGTCCTACGGGCGTAACCCAGGAGCTGACCGTGTTGGTCGGCAGGAGTGGGCAGTGAAGAACACGCAATCATACCTGTGTGCACCAGGTGAGTGTATGGATTTTGGTGTCTTCTGATTACGGTGTTGAGCGGCGTCTTGGAAACAGTTAACTGTATTAGGATTTGGTGGTTGGTTTACCACGGAAAACTTTGGAGGTCTGACTGGGCAGCATTGTGGATGCACGGGCAGATGCTCCACGGACTTGTTTGGTGAATAATAGAGGTTTCGATCAGACGCCTTGGTGTGGCAAGTATGGTGTGCACCCGGCCGGACTGTTCTCGGAAAGGCCCGCAGTTGCAACTGGGTAGCCTTTTGGACACATCTGAAGTGACACTAAGGCAGTGGGCTCAGTCAGAATAGTCCTGAAGGTGAACCAGGGAGATCGCGGGATGGTCTGTAAGCCGGTCTGTGGTTAATTCGTGTCTGGTGGCTTCTTGGTAGTCTCCGAACTGCCTGATTTTGGTATCTGTCGGTCTGGTGTTTTGAATAAACAGGTTCTCCACGAACGGGAGTCGACGCGCTCCATTCTTTGGTTTTGGTTTTGAAAACAGACATGTCAATTTTGAACATTGTATGTTTTTGTTTGTTCGTTTGTGTGTAATTCTGTCAAAGAAAGACAGAGTGTATGAACATGGCCATGTTTGAGAGATTGTTTTCTTGTAAGTGAGTGCGTTATTAAGTGAACAAAGATGTTGTGTTTTAGTAAATTGTGTTTTGGGTGTTGTTGTCGCCGTAAAGGCAGACGATTGGATGAAAGCCAGCCTGCCCCGCCAGAGGGTAGTCTGAGTTTTGATATGTATGTTAAACATGGCATTTAGCCTATTTTGTTTAATAATTTGTGGCATAAATACACTAAAGATAATGTGTAACAGCAATTGCCTTTAACAGGGTCATTTGATGAGAAGAAGATACAGTATTTATATGATCGACTGTTCGCTAAAAGAAGCCAGCAAGCGATGTTCGATTCTTTAAACCTATGGCAGAAAGAGGCCAAACGCAGGCGTTTTAGGGAGGAAAAGTTGCTTAAAATAAAAGGAAGTCAGGCCATAACCCAGAAGGCTATAGCATATGAAAAAGAACAGGCTGAGAAAAATATTGATTGTACGGATAGACAGTTTAGGTTGCAGTAGACAAGAGCTATACAGCTTGAACCGAGCCTGAAGATGAGATAGAGGATTTATTGAATACACGTCCACCTCCCCCGTACGCCCCGCAGCGTATATATTCTGCGGTACCTCTTGTTACAGGCCCCAGTCCCGTCAGGTCCGCAAGCTTCGGCGTCTGTTGCACCTATGGCCCCCACTCCTACGGGACCTACTCATCCCCCTGCTACCTCAGTGCCTGCCACGGCCACCTTGTTGACTGGCACTGTATCGTCCCTTAGTACATCCCCAGTGGTTTTAACTTCGCCGGCCCAGCTTGGCCATCGTTGTCTGCCAGCTCGACCCCTGTAATGACTGACTCGACCCCCTCCCATGTTCCCGGTACCCTTAGCGCACGGCGATTGCATACCCGGTCCGCGGTAGGGTATGATGAAAAGCAGTTAGTATTAAATCAAGCGTCTCAGTGGGTACAGCACCCTATCTATACCCTTATAGATATCTGGAGGACCCTTAGTGACTATGAGCCGGTTATGCAGCAATATGCTTTGGAAGTCATGGCCAATCGCTTGATCTCCCTATGGGAGCAATGCTTTGAAGATGGAAGAGCCCCTCAGGTTTATGACATTGTAGATAGAGCGCATAAGTTTGAATTAGGGCTAGAACATGTGTACAGAAATGTTGAGACTATAACGAAATACCGAGAACGGTTATTCTCGAAATGCCCAAACTGGGACTCTCAGCACCCTATGCGAGAAGTCCATCCTGTTTATCATCCTGAACTCCCGGAGTTAAGGGATGCCAATGATCAAGTGACCAGACCTCGTGTAGATATCTATAAAATTAGACAAGGGAACCCAATAGGTACGCGTAGGAACTTGGGTAGTTACTTATTCTAAAAAACAATGGTCCTATGCAAAAAAGAATTAGTCAAGGAGTTGTTTATAGACTTCAATCAGTACTATAAAGATGATCCAAATACCCAACCGGGCATGGAATATTTATTAGGTTGATATTCAATTATACCAAAGATATAAAACACACAATTATAAAGGGGCACAAGCCTGTACCCAACATCAAGTAAAAAGGGTTTGTATAGGAAAGGGAAGAAATTTAGAAAAGATTAGAAAATTATCAGGCAATAACTTTGGAGCCAATAATGGCTTGCATCTCTTTACACAATATTGCAAGCTCAAAACAACAGTGACCACAAACAATAAACACAATGGTCAAAATGTAGCACTGTGTGAGAAAGTCGACGTTTCGATCCCGGCTCCTACATGAAAGGGATCATCATCAGGACTTATCAATAAAATTGCCTGTGTGATAACATTTAAGCCTGTTGAAATAATGGAAAAAGAAAACATAAGATCGTGACTCAGAAGAATCACTGAGGAATTGAGGTTACAAAACATGTCTAAAGTGCTTTAGCAACGATCCATAGTTGACAGATTAACTGTGACTAGAATTTTTAAAACCATTGGTGCCTGGTGAAGTTGGTGCACTCGATCATCTTTATAGTACTGATTGAAGTCTATAAACAACTCCTTGACTAATTCTTTTTTGCATAGGACCATTGTTTTTTAGAATAACAGACCTCGTGTAGAAGCACATTTTCAAGAGCAATCGGTATATACTCCTTGGGAAAGGAGTGAGGTCCTTTCTTTGAAGTCGCAACTACCTGACCCTCTGAAGAATCCCACTGCTTATTACAAAGAACTCACTGAGGCCGCTTCATCGGCCGTTATGACATTAGCTGATATAGAATTGTTGTTCGGTTTACTGGTCCTTGTTGATGTGTGGTGACAGGTACATGATCACAATCATGCTACTGAGTTGAGAGGAACTTGGGAACAGTTTAAGGACTGGGACAGGGATCGGAAACCCGGTGATAAACGAAGACCTGAAATCTTGGCATTACCGGGTCGGATCATCACGTATATGCATTCTTTAATTCCACCCCGGAAGGAAAATTGGGATAAGTTAACCGCCTGCAAACAAAAGAAGGATGAGAGTGTGTCTGATTTCTTTACTCGATTTGAGGGGGTGTTCATTGATTTTAGTGGACAAGATCTGTCAGTAGAAGGTGGTATAAGATTGGTTGTTAATCGCTTTGTTACCAACTTGTTACCTGAAATCTCTGCACGACTACAAGCGGCTGAGAGTACCTGGACTACCTCTACTCCTTCTGTTATCCTGAGTATGTCTCAATATTATGAACATAGAGAAAATGAGAATAAAGACAAATCTGACAAGAAAACTAAGGACCTAAAAACTAGGGTATTATTACAGCAAGTAATTAGAGCACGAGGCAGAGATAGAGGAGGAAGGGGATTTGTCCCGAGGGGGGAGGGAGCAGGATAAGGCGGAGGTCCGGCTGTCACTTTAGGGGCGAACCAATGTGCTTACTGTAAACAGGAAGGGCATTGGTGAGCTCAGTGTCCTTTGTTATTAGCTCAAAACGGAGCAGTAAGAGGAAGTGGGCAAGGTTGAGGTGGAGTTGATCGGAGTGATATGAGGAGAGAGGAATTGGTAAGAGGAGCATCCGGAGGGAATTGTTTTGATAATCCGAGAGGGAGTCAGTACTATAATGAAGATTACGGGACTGACGGAACAGATGGGCATTCTTATGCATAGGACAGCCACGGGCAGAGTAGGGGCCAGGTGTCAGTACCTGTTGATCAGCGAGGGCCTTATGTCCGAGGGCAATTAATGGGGATTGCCGAGAATTTTCTAGTAGATACAAGTGCAAGAATAGTTCGATTGCACGTTCACTGGTCCCTGGGGCTGTCTGTCAGGGCAAAATAATGTCTCAGTTGGATTCTCCAGAATGCCGGTAGTAAGCCCTATTTCTAAACCTCTCCCACTCACCATAGGTCCAGTTACGGTGGACTCCCCATTTTTTTTAACATCACATTGTGGGGAAAATCTATTGGGACTGGACCTGTTGAAGAAATTGCATGCAAGGATTTATTGTTCCCCTGACGGTGTGTACCTAACTATTCAATCTGCATCCACTTCCGCTTCAGAAGAACCACAACCCACCACCACCCGCAACAGATTCCTCGCAGGAGCTGGAGCAAGATCACCGCCGAGCAGCTCGCCACCTCCCTCCGCCAGAACCCTCCCGCCAGCACAACGGACCCCAACGAAGCAGCCAACAGCCTCACACAGTGGCTCACCAACTGCGCAGATGACCTCGCACCACTGAAAAACCCTCCCAGCAGACCCGGCAGCAAGAAAGCCCCCTGGTTCACCGACGAACTTAAGATCTCCAAGAAGAACTGCCGCACCCTCGAGAAAGCCTGGCACCACAACCAGACCACAGACAACATGACAGCCCTCAAGCACACCTCACGCAAACACCACCAGCTGATCCGCACCACCAAGAAGACAGCATTCAAAGAACGACTGGACAACAACGCCCACAACAGCAAGGAATTCTTCAGCATCGTCAAAAAGTTCTCCAACCCCAGCGCCGGAAACAACGACATCACTCCCTCGCAAGACCTCTGCGACTCACTCGTCTCGTTCTTCCACCGCAAGATCGCCGATATACACAACAGCTTTGGCGCACCAACCTCACACCCAACCACCAAACCAATGCCCCCCACCACCACCATCTGCGCCTGGACCCCGCACAATGAACACCATCCACTCCGGATCACCAACCGACCCCTGCCCCCACCACGTCTTCAACAAGGCCGACTCCATAATCGCACCCCAACTCCGGGACATCATCAACACCTCCTTCAACACCGCCACCTTCCCGGAGATCTGGAAGCACGCCGAGCTCAGCGCCCTCCTGAAGAAAGCAACAGCGGACCCCACCGACCTCAAGAACTACCGCCCCATCTCGCTCCTCCCCTTTCCTGCCAAAGTCATCTAGAAGACCGTTAACAGACAGCTTGCGCCTTCCTCGAAACGAACGGATCCCTCAACCCCTCGCAGTCCAGTTTCCGAGCCAACCACAGCACCAAGACCGCCCTCATCGCAGCCACTGACGACATCAGATCCCTGTTCGACAACGGGGAAACAGCGGCCCTCACCCTCCTGGACCTCTCTGCAGCGTTCGACACTGTCTGTCACCGTACCCTAGTACAGCGCCTCAACAAAATCGGAATCCAAGAGAAGGCACTGGAGTGGATCATCTCGCTCCTCGCTGGAAGAACCCAGAGAGTCCGCCTCCCCCCATTCAGATCTGAGACCACCGAAGTCATCTGCGGCGTACCACAAGGATCATCACATAGCCCAACCCTCTTCAACGTCTACAGGAGCCCTCTTGCAGCCATTGCACACAAACACAACCTCAACATCATCTCCTATGCCGACAACACCCAGCTGATCCTCTCCCTCACCAACGACCCCGCCACCGCCAGAACCAGCCTACACGAAGGTATGAAAGACGTCGCCGAATGGATGAAGAACAGCCGCCTGAAACTGAACTCAGACAAGACGAAAATCCTCATCCTGGGATCATCGCCCTCCGCCTCGGACGACTCCTGGTGGCCCCCTGCCCTGGGCACCACTCCCAAACCAACGGACCACGCACGCAACCTGGGCTTCATCCTGGACTCCTCCCTCTCGATTACCAGACAAGTCAACGCCATCTCATCATCATGCTTCAACACCCTGCGCATGCTCTGCAAGATCTTCTGTTGGATCCCCACCGAAACCAGGAAGACGATCACCCAGGCACTCGTCACCAGCTGGCTGGACTACGGAAACAACCTCTACGCCGGAACGACAGCCAAACTTCATAAAAGACTCCAGCGCATCCAGAACGCCTTCGCACGACTCGTCCTGGACTTCCCCTGACACAGCCACATCTCCGGCCACCTGAGAGACCTGCACTGGCTCCCTGTCAGCAAGAGGATCACGTTCAGACTCCTCGCCTACGCACACAAGGCCCTCCACGACCTGAGCCCCAAGTACCTCAACAACCGCCTGACCTTCTACGCGCCCACCCGCCAGCTACGATCGTCCAGCCTCGCCCTCGAAGCCGTACCACGCAGCCGTAATGCCACCACCGGGGGAAGATCCTTCTCCTACCTGGCAGCCAAGACATGGAACTCCCTCCCGATCCACCTCCGGCTGACCCAGGATCATCTCTCCTTCAGGAAGCTCCTCAATACTTGGCTCTTCGAGCAGTAACGGACCCCTCCCCCCCAGCGCCTTGAGACCCTCCCGGGTGAGTAGCGCGCTATACAAATCCCCATGATTGATTCAATCGCCTGATCAGCATGTTCAGCAATGTTTTGTGAAAAATGAGCCTCTTCCTCCCGAGTTTGCTGTTATCCAGCCTACATTGTGGGCGACTGGTGATACAGATGTTGGTCTGTTGAAGATATCGCCTGTCTCTATTACTTTAAAACTGAATGCTCAATTACCGCGTATTCTGCAGTACAAGATCTCACCAGGTGGTGAGAGGGCATTGCTAGCAATTATACAGGATTTGATTGACAAAGGCATAGTGGAAGAAACAGCTTCTAATTCTTGCAATAGTCCTATATTACCAATCTTGAAAAAGGCCCCTACAGAAAGTGGTCCCGATTAAGCTGATACTTATCGTTTTGTAATTGATTTGCGGGAAATCAATAAATTAGTGGTACCCCAAGATCCAGTGGTCTACGATTCTTACTATGATTCCTCCCACTGCAAAGCATTTCTCCGTTATAGATCTGAAAAATGCTTTCTTTAGCATTCCAATCCACCCTGATAGCCGTCATATTTTCGGCTTCTCGTTATCTGGGTGCAGCTTTAGATTTTGCCTCGCTCCTCAGGGGTATAATGAGAGCCCTAGTATCTATAGTCAAGCACTGAAAGCAGTATTGGATGAATTGACCTTGCCCCCAGGAAGTGTCCTCCTCTAGTATGTGGATGATTTGTTGGTGGCTTCCGATACTGAGGAAGGTTGTAAGGAAGCCACGGTTAAATTATTGTCACATCTAGCAGCTAATGGTAACAAATTATCCCTTTCTAAATTCCAATATTGTCGACAGGAGGTGGCCTACCTTGGTCATCTACTGTCGAATAAGGGGAGGAGACTAACTCCTGAATGTGTGGCTGCTATTTTTAACATGCCTGTACCTCGTACTCAATGTGATGTCCGTGCATTTCTTGGCATAACCTCTTACTGTCGCCAATGGATTCCTAACTTTTCCCTTCTTAGTAAACCTCTCTTGTACTTAGCTACTAAAGATGTGAATGAACTACTACCTTGGACTGATGAATGTCAGAAGGCTTTCGAATCTTTAAAATCTTCACTTTGTTCTGCACCTGTTCAAGGGACTCTTGTTTACCGGAAGCCTTTTGTGCTCTATGTACACGAGGTGGACGGTTGCTCGCTTTCTGTGTTGACACAAGGATTCGGTGGTAAGCAAAGGCCTTGTGCTTATTTTTTGCCTGTGTTGGATAATGTCGCCAGAGCACTTCCTAGCTGTTTAAGGGCTACAACTGCAGTCGCGGTGGCCATTCGACAGTCAGAAGGACTCATTTTGAATTCCGACCTCACAGGGATGGTACCGCAGGCTGTGGATACATTATTGAACAAAACAAAGACCCAGCACCTTACAAGTGCGCGTCTCCCTGGTTATGAATTGACTCTATTTGCTCCTCATATTACAATCAAAAGGTGTGCCACTCTGAACCCAGCCACGTTACTACCCTTCCCTTTGGATGAGCCAAACAATGATGTACATGATTGTATATTTCGAATTGAGGAAGACACGAAGGGAATATATGTTTCTGCATATCACGGCTATGTTAACAAGGGGATTGCATTAGTTGAAGTTTTGTACTTTACCTAAGGAACATTACATGTGCACTGATGGTTGTTTTACTGAATTCTTGCATTGCAGATACTCCTGATGAAGGGAAAATCATTCCGGAAATGCATTGGGTGACGCAAATAAAGTCGTGATATGCAGAAACATATATTCATCCTGTGTTTGTGCCAACATCATCACTTACAGATGAATGAGTAAAATAAATTGAAGAAGAAAAATGTTAGGAAAAAAGTTCAGTAAAGAAACAAGGAAAGATTAGAAAAGAGTTGGAATTGGAAATTTGATTTATTGGATTTATATTATCCAGGATTTGGCTGTGCAGCCGGACAGGTTCCAAAGTGTGGTTCCTTCGGGTTTTGTGTAGTTGAAAAGGGCAACGGGGACAGGGCGCGAACCGAGCTTGCACGCCACATGAAGTTGAAATGGTCAAGCATGGAAAATACATGAAAATACAAAGTGTAACAAAGAACGGTGTGCATCTCACTACTTATGAAAAATGTTTGAATCTTGTTTCAAGTTACCAGATGGCACAACAACAGCTGCGTATGCTATAACTACCCTCTGTACTGCGGTTGAGACTCCTCGAGTTCCCTATCAGTCAGCACAGGCAGCTGAATTAGTAGCGTTGTTACGAGCCTGTGAAGGATTGAGAGTAAATATTTATACTGATAGCCAATATGCATTTGGCGTGGCTCATAGTTTTGGTAAAGTATGGGCAGAAAGGATTTTCCTCACTTCGCATGGCCAAAAATACAGCATGATCCTTTGTTTTACGATTGCTAAATGCTTTGACTTTACCCGAAAAGGGGGCAGTGGTGAAATGTAGTGCACATAAGGCAATAATGGGCACTGTGGGAGAAGGGAATGCTTTTGCCGATCAGATAGCAAAGGAAACAGCTAGATCTAAAATGTCTCCCATGTATGTGAGCTCGGCCAGATGGGTCGAGGAGACAGTATGTTTGATAACACTATGGAAAGTGTCCGGGAAATACAGAAAGAAGCTACTCCTGCTGAATTGGCCCGTTGGGAAAACGAGGTGGGAAGATTAGACGATAATGGTTGTTGGATAGATCTGAGTGAAAAACAGAGATGGATGCTTCCCATTGCACTAGTTAACACTGTAGTAACCATGGCTCAGGGGACAGCACACATAGGAGTGAAAGGTATCTGTGCTCTATTAGACCCAGTTTGGAATAATCCTAATATTTCCAAAACTGCAGCCCATTTAGTCCAGCATTGTATGGTCTGCTTACAACATAATCCAGAGGGGCAGGAACCTGTTCTCAATGGGAATTTTACACCCCCGTCTTTACCATTCGATGTGCTCCAGATGGACTATATCCAATTAGAACGGGTGAATAATTTGAAATACGTGTTGGTGGTGGTTTGCGCTTTCAGTAAGTGGGTGGAAGCCTACCCCACCAATGAAAATATTGCTCTAGCAACAGCCAAAGCCTTGATAAAAGAGTTTTTCCTCCGATACGGATTACCTAGGGTGATCTGGACAGATAACGGGGGGCACTTTAATGCTGAACTTATCAAACATATTTGCAATGGATTACACATAAAACAAAAATGGCATGCTGCTCGACATCCCCAGTCAGCAGGGTTGGTGGATAAATATAATGGAAGTTTGAAGTTGCAATTGGCGAAAATTCAAGAAAGCACCAGGCTAAAATGGCCTGATGCTTTGCCTTTAGCGTTAATGTCTCTCCACATTACCGCCCCATTCTCGACCAGGATTGTCACCATATGAGGTTATTTTTGGATGGCCAGCTAATATTTGGGGCGTTCCACCACCTAGAAACTTTCGAGAAATTGATTAGCCTATGATGACAGACTATTGTATGCTTTGACTAAAGACCTTCGTTCTATTCATCAACAGGTCTCAGCCATATTGCAGCCCCTGCCGGAGGGTCCTGGACATCGTCTGAAACACGGACAATGGGTACTGGTGTGGAATTATCAGCGGAAATCCAGTTTGGAGCCTGGGTGGATCGAACTAGTCCAGATTCTATTGGATACGCAGACGGCGGTAAAGGTGAACGGAAGGAAACATTGGATCCATGAAGGGCCTTTATCATCTACATTGGAAATTGTCCCAGATTCTGTTGCCCCCATTGGTACGGGAGAGGTTCATGATAAGTCAATTACTATGAATGCATCATCATCATCTGTTTTGTTTACTGATCAGGAAGTACCTGGTCATGCCCGATACAACCTGCAGCCCAGAAGCGACGCAGTACCCCAGATGAAGATGGTAGGAGATAGGGAAAGACTTGAGTAATAGGGTTTGCTAGAATTAAGTTTGAGGTGCTGAGCGAGACACTGGACTGAACACGTTGAGAGCTTGGAACATTACATTGCTCTGTTCAGAAAGAAGGACTGAACTACATGCAAGAAAAGGGCCCTGGTTGTGAATTTCCTTTCCAAGTTTTTTGTGGAGAATTCTCGACGCAAGGATTTGTTTCTCTTTTGATGAACGATAGGAGCCTGCCTGTGAGGCTCTAGACAGACACAGGAAAGAAGCACCCTCTGGCAGGTTGGACTGCGTTCCTATAGTATAGTTTGGACTTTTAGTTAGGGTGTATCCCTTTGGTCATTTTATCCCTGTGGAGGAACGTCCCCTTGCTCCTCGATATATGCCTAATTATGTACCTATGTTTTCTTCTTGGACTACAGCTTTTGTAGTTACTATTGCTGTTTTTCTGATCATAGTAATGAGTGCATTTGTATATCTAGAATCTCATCATCCTATGCACACTGTATTAGGAACTACTACCCCACCACCCGAACATTTCTTTTTCACTTTGGTCTCGCATAAAGAAAGGCATCGCCAAACCTATACTAAGAATGTATTCATTGAAATGTTGCATCAAACTCATAGTGCTACCAAATCTACAAATTGTTGGGTTTGTGGCCTTCTGCCATCGGTAATCCATAGACATGATCTCTTTATTTTGTTACCTTTATCGTATCGAGGAAGCTGTAAAGCTTGGTTTACATTGTTGTCAATGATGTATATGCATTACACGGTAGACACATCTCGATATTCTGAAAAGGACTATGAGATGATTTTGGCCTATATTGAAGTACATCAAGGTTTTGACCCACAGGGAAACAATGGAGAAGGGTCACTTGATCCAAGTGCTTGTATGAACCTGCACACTGAATATCAAAACATTACTTGGCTGCAAAATGAGATATTAGACTTCGCGGAGTTTAATTTTACGCAGTATTTTCAGCAGTTTCAAGATCGAAATGTTACTGATGACAAGGCCATCCCAGTGTCTATATTAAACAGTACTTCTGCCTTTTGTGCACAAGGAGCTGGGCATATTTCAGTAGGAAACAGTCATTGCAATTATACCTATCGGCTGCGCACTTTTAGTAGCCTACCTCTGTTGACACCTCCAAATGTTTATTTTGTATGTGGTGAAAATCCCTACATTTGGCTTCCCCGAGGGTGGGCAGGCCCCTGTTATTTGTCCTTCCAGTATCCACCAGTTTATATAGCACCCTCCAATTATCATAAGGATCATTGATTGGATGTGCAAGGCCTGCCTGTGATATGGGAAACAAGATAGATTGACGCCTCTGAAATAGATCAAACTGATACTCCTGAACAGCATTTTATTGATATCGTAAAAGTAGTGTTTCCTATCTGGGGCCACATAATCACTAGCAAGGAAGTAAGGCGCCTGTCTAGAGTAGTTGAGAGAGTAATAAATACTACAGAAGGTATACTAACTAATTTGATGGTAGAGCTTCAGGCTACAAGACTCGTTTCGCTTCAAAATCGGATGGTTTAAGACGTTATCTTAGCAGATCGAGAAGGAGCTTGCCGCGTGATCGGCAGTTCCTGCTGTGTATATATTCCTGACTCCGCCACGTCTGTTCATTTGGCCATTCAAAGGTTACACCGTCTGGCTTCTGAAGTACATGCAGATACAGGTACCTGGTCCCTATCCGGATGGTTTTGGGGTTTGTTGTCCGCATGGGGTTGGAAGATTCTAATGATCTTAGCTGGCATAGTAGGGGTTGTCTTTACCTGATGTCTATGTATACATTGTGGGCCTGCCTGTTGCTCTTATTGTGCAGCAAAAATTACCTCCTCTGTGACGAAGATCTTTTTAGTTAGCTACATAATGCTAAAAGGGTGGTTCTGAGGAATAGAATCGATTTTCCTGTAATCACAGTAATCTTTTGTTAGCATGATGTATCTATCTGTATGTGTAATATCCATTATATACTATAGCTTTCGTCTACCTAGTTAAGTTGATAGGGAATTCTTTTACCCAATGTTTTTCTGTATTCCTTGAACACGAACCGAAAACCAGACAGACACCATTTTGTTTGTACACACATTAGATTCAGTAGCGGTCACATGCTGTCCTCCAAGTTGTCAGTAGGCCCCTGTTAGTTGAGTTATAAGAAGCAGCTGAATGCACACTATTCTTTCTCGTCTGGAGACCCCAGGTCCCATCTGGCTTCAGAGGTGATAAGCGCATTCCTGAAGGCGCTGTGCCTGTGCTCCCAGGCACCGAGACGAAAGGGAGTCACCCATCCTGACCCTCCGCAATAATAGTAGAAGCAGACTTTCAAACTGGCCTTGTGTGCCATATATGGTCTTTCCTTCTAGCTTCAGTGCCAATTAGTATCTTTCCATGTACGGTGATCTCATGCATCATGATAAAGGTATATATGCCATGTATTGACTATGAACAGGCAGTCTTCTCTGCGCACTGGCTGGGTGACGACGAAGGGGCTCCTCTATAGAGTATTTTGTGTTAATAAACGATTGATTTTTCTTCACTGCCAACTGACTGATTATTTTGGTAAACGATATTGGGGCTATTGGTAGGTATAGCTCCTTATGTTATTTTTGTAGTACGTCACTTTGACCTCACCCACAGTCGGGGAGTCAATAATGAGACACCAAATCTGTATCTCATATATCTTAATTTTACATAGAGAGCATAAGTTTCACCAACATATTTTGCTGTTTCAGCATTGCGTAGTTACTGATAATCAACCAAGCATGAGACCTCTAGGTTAATGTGGCTTTGACTTCAAAGAGATAGATCATCTTATCTAGGGAGTTTACTGTTTTTTTTTTAAAGTGGACTGATAGAATGAGTCGACCAGAGCTCCCATAGATTGTGTCTATTTATACCTTCCTCCAGGTATATCTTCGCTGGATTTAAAGGGTTCTTGTTTATAGCAGACCGTAAAACTGCGAGCTAATTTCAGTCTGTGATATGTCTTCACGTAAGCCACATATATTGAGAATACTTGTTTTGGGATTCCAAACTCTAGTCGTATCTGTGCAGGTGATACATATTTTGTGAGAGAGAATAGGTAGAATTACTCGCTCAATATCCATTGTGTCTCTGTCACAAAGAGCCTACTGCCAGGGTTGGTAATAGTTTTGAAGATATCACCTTCAAGATCGGTAATTTAATAGGTTCTCCTAAGTAATTAAGGAGAACACTTGAGGCTGATATTAGTGCCGCCCCTTTCCTTGTGCTTAGCAATTTTTGTTCCCCAAACATTCCTTTAGCGTCTATCATGACACAGAGGTACTTATATTTCATGACATTTTTCATGGGGTGATCCTTTCAGTATCAGTTTTGTAGGCTGTATGATTTTTTCCTATTTATTGATATGGTCTTTTTTTCTATGTGCGGTTTATATCCATCCTATGTTCTTCAGTGTGCTGTGTTAGTTCATTAATAAGCCTCTGTATGCCAATCTTAGTTGGCTGACTAGGACTACGCCATCTGCAAAGATTAGATGGGAAATACAAAAATTACTCAATCTGGGAGAGTTTATTGTCCAATGCTTGTGAGAGGTCAGCAATAGACAGGTTAAACAAATATAGTGTCTGGACACTGCCCTGTTTTAAGCTCTGCATTGTTTTTCTCGATATTCTGTCTTCAACACCCAGTTTTGGTCTGAGCTAAGCCTTTGAATAAAGAAGCTGAATTGCTTTTAATCGCAGATCCAGTGCCAAACGTATTTAGCTGGCTCATAGGGCATCCTTTTCTTCTGCATTGAACAGTGACTTGCAGTACAAAGTATGTTCAATTCAATTCAATTCAAACAACCATAAAGGCACAATACATGATCAAAATACATAAGAAACAATTAATTAAAGAATCGACATCCATAAAGAATACGAAAAACAGGAAACTAATTCCATTAAAACATCATACGTTACGTCAGTTCTCTTAGTGTAAACAGTAGACTCCTAGCAACTTTTCAATAAGAAAAAAGTGGCACAACATCAGTTCTCCTAATGTAAACAATAGACTCATAGCAGTATTACATGTTTTTTGGTGACAAGATCCAAAACATGTAGGCTTCAGAAAGTGCAAAGTGTAAAGTGCAAAGTGCTTAATTAGTAAGACCATCCCCAAACTTAAGGGAGATGGTTAATTACATTAGAACAACATACTCTTCCTAGCGTTAATTGAACTTAAAATAAATGTTGTAGTGTGACACAAACAACAGGTTCTCTTAGCATAAAAAGTAGGGTCATAGCAGCATTAGTGGTTTTGGCATTATACTTTTTAAACAATGGTTTAAGATAAGCAATTCTAAAAGACATATAAAAATCGCATACAAGTAAAAAGTGCAAGGTGCTCTGCTTTGTATTCCCGTCAAAAGGGCATGGGGAGACAGGGCGCTGTTTCATCGTAGGGAACGCTACTAAATGGTGCACAAGACCTAACCTCATTCTAGTTAGAACATAACGATGGGAAGGTCTCGTGACAAGTGAAAGGTAAGTTTGGAAGCCTTCCCTATCTATATGCAGATGAAAAGTGGCTTGCTTCCCTACTATTTTCAGCCTGCGTTCTTTCTTATAGCACAGGAAGGTACTCTTTAACTCCTGTTTGGACAAACCAGATACTTCATTTTGATTTTCCAAGGTTGTTCGATCGAATATGACCCCAAAAGAATTAGCTAAATAATTAAGCCAGGGGATCTTTAGGTAATTATCCAATCGCAGGCAGTCATTAATAATAAACTTAGTAAAAATAGTCTCCTCCTTTAACCATATGGATCTCCATAACAGAAGGGGTCTCAAAGCTATTAAATCTGTCAGATAGTTAAGACCCACTTCACAGTGAATGAGTTTGGAGGAGGCAGAGACCGGGAGGTATCAAAGCTTTTTTTTTTAAATAATTCTCTTCCGTTTGCAAATCGCAGCAAGGTTGGAGTACCCATATCCCAGCCCCATAAAGTGCAACAGATGTGCATCTTGCTTTATAAATATTAACCATGCGACAATCCCCCAGATTAGAAGCAAATTTAAAAAAAACATAAATACTTTTGCTCATTTTGGCCCGAACATGAGACAATTCGTGGTTCCATTTCCCATCGGAAGAAAGGGAAATACCTAAAGAGCAGAAATTATCCATGTTTTGCACTTTGTTGCCTTCAATAAAAAATGGTTTCAAACTCTTATATTTTGGACCGCATACCATTGTAAATGTTTTTGCCTTATTAATCATCAGTTTCTTCTTACTGATATTAACCGCAAACCCATCGATTAACCTCTGAAGGCCTACCGGCGTTCTAGATAAAAGCACAGCGTTGTCTGCATAAAGCAGGACTGGGACTTCCCTGCCTTCCACTATTGGGGAATCCGCCTGTATCAATTTAAGTGCTGCGTCAACTTCATAAATAAATAGAGTAAAAAGCAACGGGGCTAGAAGCAGCCTTGGCGGATACCACGTTTTACGTTAAAATTAGGGGTACATTCGCCCGTCTGACCGTACAGTACTTTGGTCGATAATTTTTCGTACAGCCTGGCTAAAAAATAAACAATGGGTTTCGGGGCGCCAAGATTAAGTAAGACTGGCCATAAAATAACGTGATCAACTAAATCAAAAGTGCTGTTCAAATCAACAAAACATAAAAAGAGCTGTCCCTGTTTAGCACACGTGTATTTTCCGACTAAGAGCTCCAGGTTGATACACTGTTCTAACGTGCCTAACCCCTTTCTAAAACCGTATTGTGCCTGAGCCAAAATACCACTGACCACGACCCACTCCTCCAATCTTAACAATAAAACCTTACTCATGATTTTGACTGAGGAGTCAAGTAGGGAAATGGGCCGATAGTTTTTGGCTTCAGATTTGTCGCCTTTTTTGTAGATAGGAATAATAACAGATTCCCCCAAGTGGACGGGCAACCCTCAGTAACTGCTGCGTTGAAATCTCTTGTTAGTATCGGACCCCATAGTTCTGGTACTGATTTATATACATCGATAGGAAAACTATCTGTACCTGGTGCTTTCCCCCTTTACTGCTTCCTATGCCTATCATGACCTCGTCAAGGGTAATGTCTAACGGGATAATGGGCCATTTGTATAAATTCGTTGGGTCCTTAATAGATAGTTGCCTTGGGTTAAAGTGAGCCACCCATTACTCACAGCTGACATGACATAAAAGTTCTGGGAGGGATTTGTTTTTAAGAAATTTAGAGTTCACCGTATCCCAGAACAGTTTGTTGTTGGATGTATCTGCCACTAGTGCAAGGTTATCCCACGCCTCTTGTTGAAGCTCCATCTTCCTACGTTTTAGATTAGATTTATATTCCACTCTTAGATCATGAACTAATGCATTATCACTTGGTTTATTGGAAAGTGCTTGTTTCAGCTGATTCAAAGAGACGGTACATGAATGGTCGTACCAACCCCTGGCCTGTGTTTGTTTCCTAGATGGTGGCACGGTAAATAATTTCGAGATTGAATCATTGATTGTACTAAAATTGATGAAGATCTTATCTGGTTCAGTCTCAACCAATAAGCTATCTTCAATTTTGGTACCACAGGATTGTACAATATTTTTAGCTATTTCACAAGAGTTGCTGCCCTTCCATTTAATTCTAGTAACGTTTGGGCGGCACAGAGCAATGTTATTGATGACCGTACATAGCTCAACGGTTTTGTTCCCCCATACAAGCAATCTCATAATAATGCAATTGTGATCACTCATCGACAAGTCAACAATCCACGGGGTAGAACACAGGTTCACAATATTGGCAGAAACAATTACATGATCAATAATACTATGTGCTGGTTTTCCAGTAAAGGTTGTGATCTCCTGCCCGCTCCCATCCTATGCACACAGCATAATGTCTAAGGCAAATTCTGCCAAAACAGCATTTAGGGTGTCACCATAGGAAGCATGTGGGAAATGTAAGTAGTAATCACCTTCATCATTTTGAAACCCACAAACGTTTATCATAGGCAGAGGGTAGGTAGGGGTATTAAAATCACTGAGCTATACAATATCCAAATTAGTGGTATCCACAATAGCCAAGTTATCAAGTTCCTGTTTCATTTCTGTAACTACACTATGACGGGTGGAATCAAATATATTGTTATAAAAATCAATCAGTAGGACATCCTGACCATCCCTATGATGTAGCCAAAGTAACTGCGATTGATGCTGTATATTGATAGTTCTTTTGACTCTACGGGGCAAGTTATTTTTTAAAATTATTAGCAGTCCTCCCTTTGCTCAACCAGAAGAAGAAGGGGTTGCAGGCAAATCATATGAGGTAAACCCATCAAAGTGAACAGTAACAGTACTCCAGGTTTCCTGCAGGCAAACTATGTGATATATATTAATAAACTCCTTCCAACCTGACATTTCATTCTTACTTGCTATTCCGGCTATGTTCCAGGTAACAATAGTATATCCACCAGCAAAGGGGGTTTCTGGGTGATATATAGGTAAATCATTACCTGTACTAGTAGTAGCACTGGCAGCTTCCGTACTAAAATCTCATAAAACTACAGGGAGGGTTGTATTCACTGCCGTTCCATACCCAATACTCACATCTAGATTCACTCCTATTTTTGCAACTTGACACTCTCCTAGATGAACAAACTAATTTTTGTGACTTTGTGGATGTTTTGGCATGGTAAAAACATCTGTGTCCTTGTTATACACACTTCCTGACGATAACCCTGGGCCCGTCGACCTAATATCTCCCCACTCACCCTGGGGCAGACGAGCTGTATCCAGTCAATCATTAATATCTAGTGTGCTAAGAGTTGAGAATCTATTGAATGTGGGTAAGACAAAGTGTGGCTGTGGATTGACTACTGTTTTAAATCTACATAACTCCTGATCCCTACCTACATTAGGTAAAGGACTTAGGTGTTTATAAAAGTAACCAAGGGGAAGGAGAGAGGCAATACGATCTTTATGCAGGTTGGTAGCGGCTCTTTCGAGGGAGGTTCGCGCCCAAATGGGATTCTTAAAATTAATAATTATACAATCCCCTCACAATGTCTTTCTTGAGGGCCCGATCCAGTTCACTCTTCTAGTCAGGAGTACCTGATCAGCATAAACCACTGGAAAATCACAGTTTTGGTGCAGCCAGTGCACCACTTTATTATTTAAGGTGCCATAGTTTTCTTTTTGTCCCATCTCTAGTGGGCGATAAATTAATCAGTAGGTCAGCTGGCCCCACTAGCGCTTCCCCCTTCTTGAGTTTATTGGGGGCCTGTATTCATTCTTGGCTTATAGGCCTATCCCCTCTACTAGGGCATGGATGTCTATTCTGTGACCCTATCTGTCTAACACCTTTTATGATCGATTTATCAGCAACCGTGTGTGCTAGGTTAGTGGTACCTTGGCCTTCGCCGTCCCTGTTAAGGCTATTTGAGTTGCTTATATTGCTAGATGTTGTATTTACTGTGGCTACAGTGTTTGTTAAACTTGGATTTTGCCCACCTTGTGTTTCATTTGGCTGTACCCTTATGTATCTGCTAACATCTTTTAGGGTGTTGCTAAGTTTAGTGACTTCTCCATTAAGTGTATTTATTTTATCAACCAATGGTTAAATGGTTATTTCCATTTTTGAGTTATAATGGTTACAATATAATTGACTTGCTCCTCAGACATCGGGTATGAGTCAGGGTTTTTCCGGATACCTTGCTTGTGAGACTCAAGGGGGGGCCTTTTTTGGTTTTACTAATAGTCCCTGGTTTCGTTTGGTCTTTCCTACAATTCCTTTTCCTTTTTGGGGTAGGGGGGCCGCTAAGTAATGGTGATCTAGGAGCCTCAATTTGCAATGATAGATCTTGGTTGTGGGCGGACTCGCAGGGGGAATAGGTTCTTAAGCATTGTTCATGGTGACCTCTACCTCCAGGACATGTGTATCCTCTAAACCAGTACCTACTCCTAGTGATAAGCAGCGCTCCGCCCTATTACTTTCAACATTAATGGCACTAACCGCCTTAACTAAATAAGCATCAATAGTAGTAATACTGCAAGGGGGCCTAAAAAGTCCACTATTATGGGTAAATAGCTTTGGATACAGCCACTAGGAACTAAAAAATGTGGCTATGTCAGAAGTAAAACAACACACATACAAACTAACCCAAGACCTCAATCGCTAGGGTAGTACCATGGAATACAGAGTGCCAATTGTGGAAATTAGCAATATTAATGTACATAAGCGGCGTTAATTTGCCTTCTCCCATCCCCCTCCCTGTAGGCACCATGAATACCGTGAAACGTTGACTGCATCCTTCCGCCAGTAAAAGCCCGTGCCCATATGTACATGACAGCCATATTAGGCACCATGGCCTTTTTGCCCGCTCATTGGAATCCCTGGCTTCCCTCCTGCGCGCATTTGAACACCCCCCCCCCACTCTCACATGCATAGACCATAAAACCCTCTCCCTCTGCGCGACCCTGCTCTGAAAAGTAACCCTCCTGCTTGACCCACGCACCCCCCCATTTTCTCTTGAAGAAGCATCCTTCGCCTCAGCTGACATAACCCCCCCAGCTGTACCTGACTACCCCCGCTCTCTCATGTATGGGTCATAAGACCTCTCTCTCTGTGCGACTCTGTCCCTGGGAATCACACCCCGTGCCTGACCATCACCTCCCTTCTTCCTATGAATACCCCTCCCTTGATGACCCCTCCACTGAGCCCGATTGTCCGCACGGACCACTGGTCATCTCCTTCGCCTGAGGATACAGTTTGTTGCCCACCACTGTATGCACTCGCCCCTCTTCAAAAGAGCTACTATTGATCATGACCTCCCCACCCCTCCGAGAATCGATCAGGCGCACACATTCCAAAGGAATCAGCGGAACACTCAGCTGGGTTATAGCCCCCTCCCGTTGTATGGGGTGAGGACCTCTACTGTAGCCACGTGTTGGATTGCGCCAGAGCGGGGAGGGGTCGGGGATGTCTTTTCCTTGCTTCACAATGTCATTATTGTAATAAGGAATGTTTGTGATGTATAAAAGGCGATGTCTCAGAGAACTTGTTAGAGCACCTCCCGAAAGACACTGTGTTTCGTGTCCGAAATGACAGGCTCTCCTCTGTTCTTGTATTCCTGCTTCCAGCGCCCGTCTCTTTATTTGGTAACTATTCAGGATGGGAACTAAGAGGTGTCTTGCGCCAGCAGCCTGGGCATCGATTGTAAACTGGGCTGACTTTCCACAATTGGCGTCCCAACGCGGGGTCCACCAGTGACATAGGGTCCAGTAAGAGAGGTCCAGACGATGGGGTGAACATCTAAAAAATTGGAGTATACCTGCCTTGAGAGGGCCCTCGTCCGGCTGCCGATTGAATGAACTTCACCGATTCTGAACGGACCTCTCTCAAGTGACCTATTGTCCTGACTGGAAGCACACAGGAATGCTGCATGGAGTAAGAGAACGATCGGGCACTGGAAAGGGAAGACGAAGAACTGTCCACATGGTCCGGTCCGGGTAAGATTAAGTAGGGCGTTCTTCACGCCTGATTGGTAGGATGGCTTTACCCATCTGATTGATTGATTGATTGATTGTATTGGAATCGGTATTTAAATACTGATATTGTTTGCTTATTGGTTCATTTAGCTTTGGTTGCTACTTGAAATATTGGTTCTCTTCTTGAGACGAGACATTCTCTGTTCGCAAACAGCGGCGAATAGGAACGTTCGTCTCTCTTTGCAGATAGAGAAGGGTAGGTAATGCAGACTTTTGTCCCCGTTGTAATCCGTCATGCCTACCTTTCTCCCCACTGATTGTTTGATATCGATTTATTTCGATTGTTGCTCTTTGAGATCTTCCCTGTCTACAAACAGAGACGAATAGGAATATTCCGTCTCCCTTTGCAGAGAGCGAAGGACAGGTAATGCAGACGTTTGTCCCCGTTGTAATCTGTCATGCCTGTTTTTCTCCCCACTGATTGATTGATTGATTGATTGGACATTTATTGTTCAAGGAATAGTTCGTTTGAGGTATTTTCTGTTTGCAAATAACGTGGAATAGAGATATTCTGTCTAGTCTTTGCAAGTAGTAAAGGGTAGGTAATGCAGACTTTTGTCCCCGTTGTAATCCGTCATGCCTACCCACTCCCCACTGATTGATAATCTAGTTCCACCCGGACCATTTATTGGAGGTAGATCATCCGGCTCAACCGGAGGGTATCCCCGATAAAAGGACATATAAAATATGAAGTGATCACCGAATCCTGTTAACAGAAACTTTAGCATGAAACACACACTAGAAAAGGAAGGAAAAGAAAGTCGAGCTAAGTCAGTAGCCCACTGATGAGTTTCCGACTTCACAAAAAATAAGAAACATTAGAAATAGTCCGTAATAAGAAATATAAAATGGCGAAAGAAGCCAAGTTTGCCGCCAAGACAGCCACGAGGTAGCTAGGCCCTGCCGCCCCCTCGCTATCCAAGCATGTCTGTTACACCGCCTGCCACGCCCAAATAACGGTAACATGAAATAGATACAAATCAGCAGATACCTACCCCCATTCCGGAAGCTCCCGAAGTGCAACAGGTCCGCGGTTACGCCCATCCGGAAGGCGAGGCCTCAACACGTACAGAGCAGGGCCTGGCTGGCCGCCATCGGAAAGGGAGGCTGTGGGGCGGACGGCCCGAAAGTTGTAATGGTCTCCCCTTTCCCTTCTTTTGGCTGCCCTGCGGGCCACGGGGGGGATGTCTTGCCCCTGCCTCCGACCCCCCCCCCTCTCTATCGCCTGCTCCGGCCGTCAGAAAAACGAAACCGGAGCCTAGGTTGGCGGCGCCCTGCTGCAACAACACTGGAGGGTTGCAGGCAGCGCCCTGCTGCAACAACACTGGAGGGTTGCAGGCAGCGCCCTGCTGCGACAACACTGGAGGGTTGCAGGCAGCGCCCTTCGGCGACAACACTGGAGGGTTGCACACAGTGACACTTCTTCTTTCCTTTTTGATGGCCCTGACAACGGAGGGGGGGATGTCTTGCACATGCCACCGACCCCCCCCCCCTCCCCCTCGCATCGCCTGGTCTGGCCGCTACGAAATGTCCAGAGAAAACGGTGCCCTGCAGGTTGCGGGGGGGGATGTCTTGCTGCCTCCGACCCCCCCCCCTCTCTTTATTGCCTGGTACGGCCATCCCAAAGTGCTGGAGCCGAGAAACGGCGTGGGGTCGCTGGAAGGGGGAGGCGGCGCGAACGAGCCTCCCCCACCTCCCCAGGTGGAGGCTTCCAGCGACACCCCAACGCTTCGATCAACAGGGTCCCAATCTAAAAGCGGCGCTTGGCCCAGGACCGGTGCACGTCCCGTGCTCTTCTCCTCGACCTTGAAGATTCTAAAAGAGCCGGGGGGCCGACCCCTCCACGGGCGCCCCCGCCCCCGTCCCCCGATGGAAACCACGAGACGTCGGCGCACTCCTGCCGGCGCCAGCCTCAGTTTTTGAAATGACTAAAATCCTGCAAAAATACAGATTTGTTCAGTTCCGGTGGAACACCAGAGTGACCCGGTGGGAGAGATTGTTGCCTCCCTCCCCACTTTTTGACTGATGGTTCTTATCACCAGTCTGTTACCCTATTGCGAAAAACTCTTTGAACTGCCAAAAGAGGTTCTGGTCCAACCACGAGTCAGTGTAGACAATCTGACTGTACTGGGACCTGCCTGACCTCGCCCAAAATGGCGCCGATACAAATGAAACTTTCAGCTCTTTGTTGTACCCTGATTGCTCAAGCCTTGACGTTCTGAGACATGTATGTAGTTTTTGGACAATGAAAGTGGATAAGATGGATGTTGATAATGTGTTCAGAAAAGGAAGTGATATAAGATGGATATTGATTATGTGTTGGGACAATGAACTGGTATAGGGTGGGTACCAATTATGTGTTAAAGCAATGAATTGATATGAGATAGGTACTAATTGAGCATTCGGACAATGAATTGATATTAAGTTTTAACGCACCATGGTTATTGAAAGTTTGACTTTTCGACATTTTATGATGCTTACTCCCAATGAATTTCGATACGATGTTATTGCACTTGCCACACTTTATATTATGAAATGAATGGCCACCGACTCCGTTCCCCTCACGCCCGGCTCCAGTCTGCTCTATGGCCGGCCCACTGGGTTGTAGGCTCGTATTTGTGCGCCAACATTTTTATTAAAGGTCTTTGAAAAAGCAAGTACAACTGTAGCGATTGCATTAATGAGTTTCGAATGTGTTACTACTGTCTCCGATGTAAGCGAAATGTAAGCAGCTTTATTAAGGTTGAAGGTTAAAAAGCCCAATACTTAAGCCGTTACATTATATGCCACAGGCAACAGGAAAAACGTTTTAGATGCCCTTAAGCTATACCGAAGAAATGCCACCTGACCACCACCCTTGCGCATGATCTAAAAGACCGCGCTCGAGTGATTCATGCGGATACGCAGAACGCCAATGATTATGTTTCTAACACTACTGGTCCCTCTGGGCTTAAACGCCGAGATGGTAGAGAATGCACCCCGTAGGGATAGGTCGAGTATGTGGTAAGTAAAAACATTTTTGGATTTATGCGCGCTGATGTGTTTTGAATGTTGCCCCCACCCCCCCCTTCTTTCTCCTCCCATCTGCAGGTCACGTCGGAACATCGGCTGAAGTTTGGAGGAGTGATGACCGAACGACCGACGGACGGGGAAGTAGGGAATTTGAGCATAGTGCATATACATGACGAGCTTTGTAAGATGTAGCACCCCCCCCTTACTTAGACATGACTGTTCCTCCCTCAGAACTTAGTGATTGGGAGGATGGACTGACGTAGATACTCGACGGGTTTGTACGATATGACAGAATATGACTCGAACCAGCACGCCAGATAATACAACTATGACGTTTAACTAGATAGGGAAAGGACAATGAAAGTTCCGGGGTAAGGTTTACCTAAGGCCGCCCGTCTGGAAGACTAAAAATGTTGCTAATGTTTAAAAATGTACCACCTCCTTCTCGCACCCTCATAGATATAGCTAAGCTGTCCCACTGTTCTCCCGATTAATGCCCTCCGTTGCCTCAGCCTGGAGAACCTTTTCGCCAAAGGGAGAAAAGGAAAAATGATTCAAAGATCCCACCGTGAGTAGTAGCCCGACCAGGTTAATTCCTGACCAACTGACCGAGGTGTAAGTATTAGCAACCGAGAACACTCGCAAAGATGGCAAACGAAAGGAAAAGGAGGAAAAAGGTAAAAAGAGCTCAGAACGTAGATAAATAGGATACTAAAGATGCGCAGCATGCAGAAAGAGATCTTTTTGGCCAATAACTGTTCTATGTTTTGTCGTGAATTTTTTTTTTGTAACACACGTACTGTCTTCCCTTGTCTGAGTTTGTGTGTATGTAATGTATGGGTTTATGTCTTCCCTCTGTTTGCGTTTCCGTGTTACCTGACCCCTGGCGTTCTGTGTTGTGAGCGCACTAAATGACCTATTACCGTACACGTCTCTCTTTCTCTCTCCCTCTCTATCTTTCTCTCTCTCTCTCTCTCTCTCTACCTTTCTACATGTCATACGTGTAGCGAATGGCTCGTTTAGAATGTGGACGACTCTCACTCTCTATGAGAGCCCCCCCCCCTATTGCCTCTTCCTTTTTGTGGTAAAATTGTGCCCCGCCGTCACCAGCCTAATTGGATACTCATTGAACGCGAAGGTGTTCAGCAAAATTGACAGAAACTAAAATGATTGCAACTCGCCATATTACTACCTCTCCTTTCTGCAAAAATGAAAGAACTTGAATTGGCTAAGAAGGAAGGGACAGGTAAGACGGCTGATGCCCCCTAATCTGGCCCTTTTATAGGGGGACTATATGTCAATGGCATCCTATTTTTCAGTTCGTTAGAAATACAAGCCCCAATGTCCAGATTGATCCCCAATGCCCAGATTGCCCCACCCCTCTGCACTCAAGCGCGAATGTCCAAAGCGTCCCCGCCTCTCCCTGACCCCTGCTCCATATCAGCTGTCCTCGAAGAATAACTGATGACCTTGATTAACTGTCGCTCCTCGATGAAAGCCTGTTTTCCCTCCCCCTCTCTCGATGATAGCACCCCTGCCCTGTTTTTGAAAGGGTTAGCCGGAATGAACTATAAATAGACTTGGCACAAACACAGTAGGAGTGCCGACATGTATACTTCATGGTGGTAGGGTTCTGACTGTGACCGATGAACGTAACCCCCAAATGTGTAGGATTGGGGGCGGAATTCAAATGCTTAAATGTCTTCTCCTGCCAGTTCTCTAAAACTTGTTTTGTACCCATTCAAAGATATACGATCATCGGAGGAGAAGGGTCAGACGTGACATACAGCCTGGCTGCAGATCTTGAGACACATGTGACCTCGACCAAAGGTGGAGCTGCAGAGCAACAAGATACGGGACGAGACAGCAATCTCAAACGTGGAAAATGAAAAGTTGAAGGGCTGCCCTGAAGCCCTCTGTCTGCTAACCCACGTGTGCCTGAAGTCTTCGCCCCCTTTTTGGGCCCGATTGATGGGCCTGCCTGCTCGTTTTTCTTTGCTCCCTTGGTCCCTTGATGTGTCTAAGAAAAGATCTGACCCCACTCTGCCCTCTCTTCCCTCGACTATCCAACACCCCCTCTTTTCTACATGACTTTTTGACTCAGACGAGACGAACAGCATTCAGATGGAAATGGGGTTTGCCACAGAAGGAAAAAGGAAATACAGGTGCCGAGCATAAAGGCACCCTTAAAGAATTGGTTAGGGAACAGGACTGTGGTCTAACAGCAGAGGACTGACCGCACCCTGCAACGCGTAAGGTTAGATCCGAGCTGGACCTATAGCTCCACCGCCGGTGCTCAACAGCGCCAACGAAAGAAAACGGACTAGAGCCTACCAGTGATGGCTCACTGCTAAAAAGACACTGTGACGAAGACACCCATCAATTTGACTAAATTACTTGTGTCGAACTGAATTCCGCCCTCAACCACTTTGTATTGCTTTCAAAATGTTTTTCGGTCACTTTTAAAAACTGTACGAAGAGAAAGTCAGAACATTTATACTATGTAGTATGCTGAACTCTAGGCTTGTATAAATAACCCAGCAACTGTGAATTCATATGTGCTGCATTCCACCAACCGCATCGATTGTGCCATGGTTATATGAAATTCGCTGGTATTGGACAAACGCTATCTCATCGACCACACATGTATTGTATGTACGCCCATTAGTTAGGAAATGAACTTACTTATGTTAAAAGCGGCGACTGTGGAAATTAGCAATATTAATGTACATAAGCGGCGTTCATTTGCCTTCTCCCATCCCCCTCCCTGTAGGCACCATGAATACCGTGAAACGTTGACCGCATCCTTCCGCCAGTAAAAGCCCGTGCCCATATGTACATGACAGCCATATTAGGCACCATGGCCTTTTTGCCCGCTCATTGGAATCCCCGGCTTCCCTCCTGCGCGCATTTGAACACCCCCCCCCCACTCTCACATGCATAGACCATAAAACCCTCTCCCTCTGCGCGACCCTGCTCTGAAAAGTAACCCTCCTGCTTGACCCACGCACCCCCCCATTTTCTCTTGAAGAAGCATCCTTCGCCTCAGCTGACATAACCCCCCCAGCTGTACCTGACTACCCCCGCTCTCTCATGTATGGGTCATAAGACCTCTCTCTCTGTGCGACTCTGTCCCTGGGAATCACACCCCGTGCCTGACCATCACCTCCCTTCTTCCTATGAATACCCCTCCCTTGATGACCCCTCCACTGAGCCTGATTATCCGCACGGACCACTGGTCATCTCCTTAGCCTGAGGATACAGTTTGTTGCCCACCACTGTATGCACTCGCCCCTCTTCAAAAGAGCTACTATTGATCATGACCTCTCCACCCCTCCGAGAATCGATCAGGCGCACACATTCCAAAGGAATCAGCTGAACACTCAGCTGGGTTATAGCCCCCTCCCGTTGTATGGGGTGAGGACATCTACTGTAGCCACGTGTTGGATTGCGCCAGAGCGGGGAGGGGTCGGGGATGTCTTTTCCTTGCTTCACAATGTCATTATTGTAATAAGGAATGTTTGTGATGTATAAAAGGCGATGTCTCAGAGAACTTGTTAGAGCACCTCCCGAAAGACACTGTGTTTCGTGTCCGAAATGACAGGCTCTCCTCATGAGAAAAAAACTCTGTTCTTGTATTCCTGCTCCCAGCGCCCGTCTCTTTATTTGGTAACTATTCAGGATGGGAACTAAGAGGTGTCTTGCGCCAGCAGCCTGGGCATCGATTGTAAACTGGGCTGACTTTCCACACAATGATATAAAAAACCTAAAATGTCCAGTACTGAGAACACTAGTAATCACAATATGTTCAATTTCTCTGCCCAAAACTCCAATTCATTCTTATATAGGGCTTGGGTAAATCCATTTGGGACAGGTGCACCTTCTTGTTGGACTAGATGTATGATAGCAGAAGTCTGTTTCGAACTGATGGGGCTAAGTTGCTTCTACAGTTATACCCGGGTGACTTGTTGCACCCCTCTTTCTCCTGATGCCTGCCTTTAAAATAGTTTTTAAAATGTCTGCTCCAGTCTATTTCCCTTATGTAGGATATGCAGAGTGGCTACACAGGACTGCTAGCACTATTAACCATGTACCAGAAAATCTTGGTGTTACCTTTTTTAAAGTCCTCAATACGTGTCTGCCAATACAGATCATGTTGTGATCTGGAGTCTTGCCACAGAGTTTTCTATAGGACTTTCTCAGATAACGTAACTCTGCGAGCTGATAAATATTGGCCTCTTTGCCTCTAATGACTATTGGTTAAGCTTCCTCTTTGCCAGCCACACAGATTCAGAGCAGCGTCTTGATCCAATGGGGCAGATCAGGATTGACTCAGAGCAGCCTTTAACAGGGGTGCTTTTTACATACTTATTATTTAAAATAGAGAAAACACCTGCCCATATCTTTTTTCTGGTTAGGTTGGGTAGACTCAAGTGTTTCTAAGATCTGTTTGGCTGATAGTTCAATGGCATCTACTGATTTAGCAGACCACTTCATTCTTTTGTAATGACATGTATGGGTTGATCCAATGTTATTGTTATGGTCCCAATATTGTGGTAGCAGACAAGTCAGGGTTATTGATTGAGGAAACTGGTCACTATTCGGCCTGGTTTCTATACAGAAGTACACAACTGCTGGAATAAGAGATATTGCCATGAAAGTGTAGTGCAAAATTGATGGATTGTTAGAAGAGCAGTGGGTGTATGTCGGGGTGCACCCCATTGGGGTCTGCCATTCAGTGATCTTAAGCTTAGCTGTTCCAACTGCTTTGCCAGTGAGAACCCTATTTTGTCTCTCTGCTTGATATTCATTGATTGCACAGCGATTGCTGGAATGTTCAAAATGCTGTTTTGTACAGTGATATCTTCATCAGGATCCAAAGTCTGAATTAATTTCAAATTAAAGGTATTTGAGGTTGCAGGATTCTATTTGCGCTATAATTGTTTCCATAACTATTTTTATTGTTTCCACCTTTGTTTTTGCTTTAGGATGCATGTAGACATTGATTAGGATGAGCAAGGTCTTGGTCCCGGAGATACAATTAGTTATTTCCAGAATCTGTTGACCTGGATGTCCAATCAGGATGACTTCGAGCAGTCCTTTATTGATGCAGAAACATAAATGGCCAGGTCCCCCACTGGAGGTCCAAATATTAAGACCTTCACTGCAGGTTTATCAAATTCCATATATCCAGGTATTAATATTGGTTGCATTGACCATGTTTCTTGAAACATCATTACTTGAAAGGATTCCCAGTATCTTGAAACGTCCTGGTCTAAGGTTTTTGGAGCTAGACCACCAATGTTCCATGAACACATTTTAAGTAGGCTGGTATTGCTGCTTTCTTTTGTTGATAGGGGCCAGTATTGACATATTCACTGTAATATTGTTGGTAACCAAGGCCAATCATTTCTCTCAGAGAGTCTCCTTGGGATAGAGCTGACTACCTCATTGTTTAGCAAAAATGAAGTATTACATATGAGAGCTTTTTGTAATCTGCTTGACTGCCCGCCTCTATTATTCTGGGTCCCAGATATGTTATATGTTGATTCCCCACTAAGGGGGCCAGTGAGTTTTTCGGAAGTAAGATTGTTGTATATCTAAGGTGACCATAGGATCTGATTGTAATTTCCCAATTTTCAAGTGGAGACTTTTGTTTCAGCACTTTGTGTGCTGTTTTCCCGTTTGCCCAGGTGACTAAGGTGGCTTCTGTTCGTGTGCTGCTTGCGGTGGAAGGAAAACTAAGGATCGTATATCTGAGCCAGACAATGACTTCAGGGGAGTAATTTCTTTTAATAAAGCTCATGATATTTCCCTGATTCAGTACATCAAAGGGAACTCATGAGTTATACCGGGGAATAAATAGAAGCTTGTCACCAACCGCGCCTTCATCCGGATACGTACCATCTTTGCTCTTCCAAAGGGCTAATTTGTGATGATTTTTGACTGAGTTTCATGACAGAAACTCGGTCACTTGCTCTCTTGTGTTTTGTCTTGGGTTGATGTACTTGCAAAGGTTGTGTGAGCCCTGGCTCATGTTCCTTTATCGCTCTTGGGGGAGTTTCAAGGGTTTAATCTACTGCTGAGGTTTTTGGGGGGTTAGCTGGGAAATATGATTGTCCCCCAAGTTCTGAGGGGATGATTTATTCATGGTGCTTAGCATGCTACTTGAGATTGCTTTTTTTTCTATAATTATTCTTTGGGAGTTATTTTCTTGACTTTCGTTATTTTCCTCGGCTTTAGCTGTATTTAATTTGGAAGCATTTGTAACAAAGCCGTCATCCCAGTGAGTCTTATGACTTATTCATTTATGTATGCAATACTGATTTGAAATTCCCACCTGTGCCAAAGCTTTGTGCCTTGTCTTCTTCTGATTTCTGATGTATCAATGTTTTAATTTGTGTCTCAAATTTTTTAATATCTATCTATTATGAGGCTCTTAATTGCTCCATTGCTTTGCACTCGCTCCTTGTATATTTGCTCAGATTGCAAATCGGGCCCTGCAAAAAAACATAAATAGATTCTCCATATTGACGTTTCTCCAGAGTCCATGGCCTTTTCGTTGTGAGCCTTTAGGTGTCCTCTCCTCTTCCTTTTTGTAACAACTTTGTCCATTGTTGCTTGACCTTGCAACCTTTTCTGCTGGAGACTTATATTGCTTTTATATCTGTCTGAGTCTCATTGTGATCTCTTTGTTCCTGCACTTCTGAGAAATCGGCAACAGATGAGATGTGCAAACCAATCTTCCCTGGATCTATCCGTTGACTTGGGAGAGTCCATGGGGGATCTTTATTGCGGGTCGAATGGAGATCTCTGATTGACTATTTTCCTCTGATAAAATGGCTAATTTAGCCCTCACTTTGTTTGGTGCCTCTTTTAGTTGGTTCTTTATCTCTGTTAAGACTGTGTGGAACATTGTCGGTTGTGAGCATAAATGTATCAATTACTGGTGAACAGGCGCCGTTTCTCTGTTGAGTACCGGGATCTTTGGTGATAGGAGGCTTGTTAGCTTAGGCACTGACTCCTGATGATCTCATACATTGAGATTTGTTAAGATTGGCTAGTGTAGTGTCTATGCCTGTAACTATACTGCTAAGAAATTAAGCAAATCAATCTATAGGTCAAGTTTCTTTAATTGATAATTTAGGACATCAACAGTCTTTTAAAAAAACATTTTAAGTATGTTCCAAGTACTGTTTAATGAGTCTGCCATTGCAGGTGTGTCGTCTTGACCGTCTACTGCTGGTTCTTGTAAATCTGAAGGCTTGCAAAGCCCTACGTGGACATCTGGCTTAATAATCTGTTCCTTCTCTTCTGTGGCTGCCGGAGGCATTCTGGTCATTATCTCTAACTCTAAGTCTTGTGCAGTAAAGGCAAAGCAGTCTAACTCAATTAGGGCCTCCTCTTCTAATATGGCTCTGTCGTGGACAGCTGCAACTGAGGCTGGTGCTCCTATATGTTCTGTGTTACGGATAGCCCTGGGACTGCTATCTGTTAGAATATTTAACTCTGCTGATTCCTCCTTGCCATTTGTTGGCCCGAGCAGGACGACTCCTTCTCAAAGTGTCAGTTAGTGCTACTATGGGCAGGCATGGCTGCAAGCATTGAAAGATTTTTCGCTGGGCTTGGCGAGCCCTCAGCCGCCTGGATCTTCAGTGTTGATGGGAGCTTAAATAGTTTGTCTGCTGTTAATTTGTATGTGGCCCATGACGACCCACAAATAGTTTTTTTCCTTTTCTCATTCTTTGGATCTCCTACATGGATGGAAGACCTTACTGAGTTTGATCTTTTTTCATCCTTTATTTTAATTGAATTTGACGGAGGTAGTGGATTTGTAATATCACCAGTGGTTCAAAACAAATTTTGTCGATGGATCCTTCAGGAAGCTAAACTTCATAGGATGATTTAGTCCACTTTCATCCAGGTCAAAGGAGGGTGACATCAGGAAGGGGTGACTTCTGTAACTTTTCCTACTGCTCTCTTTTTGGTCCTAGAGTAGCTGGCATTTACTTTTGCTCTATGTTACCTGGAGTGGCTCACGGACCAAGCCCCACCTCATTGTTACCTGGTTTTGCTACCAGTAAATTGTTTAAATTTGTGTAATGCATGTGGTACAAAGGGCAGTCCACAGTCCAACATCCACAGGGCCCCTGTCAACAATAGATGCTCTTGTCCTTAGCTTCCCTGGGACATTTCACCCTTGCACTGTCTGTAATGACTGTACCTTTCTGCCTGTATCACCCAGCAGCAGGTGTTTTTCGAGCCTTACTGGACTTCCCTGGCTTTTTCTGACCCTGCACGACCTCCTCCAGCCTCCTTAAAAACAGCTGAAACACCGCCGCGCTGATATGTAACGGGAAATTACCAGGGAATAGTCTCAAATCCGCACAGCTCAGATTGTAAGTCAGCTGCCACTCAATCTTGTTAGTGGAATTATAAGTAGGAAGCTAGGTTTTAGTCAGGAGTGGGGGAGCACATGGAGAGAGGCAAGCCACACCAGAAACAAGTCTGGCAACTTCTACACACACCCCTCTAGTTCTACCTTTAGAGAGGTTCTAGCACCACTCCCACGCTGCCATGCCTAAATTTGTGCTGCCACTCTACCTATGCATGAACCCAAGGGGTACCACTGGTGGGGAGTTCTCCAGAGGCTTCTCCAAAGAAGAGGAAGTGGGCAGGCTTGAGTGGGCTTGGTGCCACTGCTTGAAAACCAGAGTTAGGAGCTAGGAGCTGAAGAACTGGTGCACCACCGACAGGCAGAACCAGAGTCAGGTGGTGAGATGAGTGTTAAAGCATTAGAGGTTATAGGATGTAATTCTGCAGTGATCCATTTCCCCCAAGTGAGCATATGCTGTATAGCTGGCTTGTACTGCCTGCACTGCACTACCCCTTTAACGAGTACTGCAACCGCTGCTATTTTCTTTATGTGGCTGCTTCAGCAGCCTTTCCTCTGCTCTACCACTCGTCTGGATCTCTAACTGCTGTGGTTTTCCTCCACTCATCGATCTGCGTTGTGTTGTGTTGCGTGCTGCATGTTTGCACTCTGCTACGTGCTTGTCTCCTGCAAGCTACCCTTGTTTGAGGTACCTAGTGGAGGTTAGATATATGTACCCTGAAGTAGGAGTGATCTTTGGTCATTTACAAATAAATTAAGAAATAAGTCTATGGAGTGGTACAAGCAAGTTGAGCGGTTTGTGAAAAATGTTAAGGGTTTGTGAACTGATTTGAATACCTTGTTTGATATCGTGGTCTCAAATGATCTGTGGATGGCGTGCAAAATAGCCATAGTGTGACCCGAAAGAGAGCCAACAAGAGATTCCGCGACTAATGATCCTTCGGCTATAGTGATGAGGAAGTATGATCAGGTATTGACGTGGTTGAAGCCTAAGGTGCCACCCCAAGATATTGACTGGGTCAAGATCAATCAGATGTTCTAGGAACTGAAAGAGACGATTCATGCATACTATGATAGATTGTTACAGGCATTCAAACAGTATAGCGGAATAGAAACACTGGAGGCTAAAGATATGGGACATTTTGTGTCCAGGTTGTGACAGGATGGAGGCCTGAGATCAGTATAATGATTCTACAGCATTTGATTTGTTGGAAGAATAAGTCACCTGGCAACATTTTGAGTTATGCTAAATATAGCAGCGAGGAGATTAAATTGAGACAGAAAAAATTAAAGGAGTAATTGATGATGGTACAAATGAAGGCTGCCCAGAAAGGAATTCAAAATCCCCCATTTGTAGGGAACGCCCCTCCAGTGCAGGGAGTATATCAACAGGGAGCACCAACAATGCAGGCCGAAGATAGATTTCAGTCACAAGGTAGAGGTCGGGGTGTCCCCATTTATCCGAGTACTGCAATAGGCTGGGGCATTGGAAGTGAAAATGACGTCTTAATCCTGTAAATCAGAGCCACAATTCAGGGTTTGTTCCCCCTCAGAAAAGTAATTCCATGCATCAAAATACCTAGATCTCAGAATTTCAATGTGCCACAAGAACCAGTGATGCAGGTTCTCCAACCTCTGATGCCACAGCAAGCTACTAATGTTCCAATATTTTATTCAAATTAGGTTCCGAATTTGAATCAGAATGCTATCCAGAATAATCATCCATACTCACAAATTCCCATGTTTGAGACAAGTGAACATTTCAGCATTGATCAGTCTTCCTGATGGCGCCTGAGGGGGAGGAAGATTGCATTCTTGGTTCAGTCTTGGAGGTAGACCAGAGTGGCCCATTTAAAGATGCTGAGGTAAATGGCTGTGAAGTATCATTTTTATTTGATGCTGGTGCTGCCGTTCTACTGTAAGATAAGTGTAAGTTGCAAGCCCACACCTCTTGGGAAGATCTATTCACTTTGTTGTAGTTCCTAATCAACAAATGAAGAACCCCTGTACTGAGGATGTCCCTATAAAGAAAGGAAGATTTGAGGATACTCATCAATTTGTGGTTTGTGATTCGAGTTCTGTGAATTTGTTGTGCAAACTGAACTGCACTATGTACTGTACCCCAAACGGAATTGAACTGCAAACTCATGTTGAGGACATTGGCATCAAGTTCGCAAATCAAAATTAAATTATTAGAATGTATCCGATGATGACAACAGAAGACTTGCCTTTTGATCTAAGAGGTTCAGTGAGACCAGAAGTTTGGGATATTTTAGGAAAGGACATCGGACTCAATAAAGGAGTTGAGCCTTTCCATATTAAGATAACGCCAAATGTGGAATATCCCAGAAAACCGCAGTATAATTTGATCTCTGAAACTATTGCTGGAAAAACCCCAGTGATCGGTACAATGATTCAACAAGGTGCACTGAAGGAGATTAATGGGAGTCCATGTAATTCACCCATTATGGGCCTGCAGAAGCCTAGCGGTAAGTACTGCATAGTGCAGGACCTTCGCAAAATTAATAATATTGTGTTTCACTGTTGACCCTTGGTACTGAATCCTGCTTTAATCTTGTTCAAATTCCATGTAAGTCTGAGTGGTTTACTGTTATTGATTTGTGTTAGACATTAATCTCCACACCCTTGCATGAGGACAGCAAGTTCCTCTTTGCATTCAGGATTGGGAACTGTGTTTTGGCATGGTGCTGAGTCCCACAAGGGTATAGAGAGAGCCAATCCATTTTTAATCAGATCCTTAAGAAGAATTTGTAGTCTTTGGTTATGCCCTGTAATTCTGTCCTGGCCCAGTATAGTGATGACCTGCAGGTTGCATTAAATACTCATGAAGCACACAAAACGGGCACAATTGCATTGTTAAACCACTTGGCTGAGAATGAATATAAGGTGTTCCCGAATAAGTTGCAGTGCTTTTTGAGAGAAGTCCTATATGTTGGTCATCATATCAAGAAAGGTGCGGGAAGGGTGTCACAAGAGAGAATTTGGGCAATCATGCAAATGAATCTGCCAACAACACAGAAAGAAGTTAGGATGTTTTTGAGAATGGTAGGCTACTGTCATCAGTGTATAACCAACTTTTCCCTAGTGGTCAAGCTGTTACAAAGTCTGACAAACAAGGATCAAGTGCTTTGGGACAATGACTGTCTGGTTGCCTTCACAGAGTTGAGAGAAAGCCGCTGTCACACTCTGGCACTAGGAATGCCTGATTACAAGAAAGCAATTTTGCTTTTCTGCAGCGAAAGGGAAAGCTGCACTCTTTCAGTGTTGACACAGGACCATGGGGAGCTCGAAGACTAGTTGCCTAATTCTCAGACATGTTAGATCCAATGGCTGCAGTGCTGCCTTGCTGCCTCAAAGTGGTGGCAGTGACAGGTGTCAGCATCAAAAGGTGCAAAAGTATGGTATTGGGTCTTCACTTGACTGTATATGTTCCTCATTCTGCCAAATGTTTGTTAACTAGAACGATGATACAGCACCTCACAAACAGTCGCCTGACCTGGTATAAGCAAATCATCCTGATGGCCGAGCATGTGTCCCTAAAGAGGTGTTCTGTTTTGAATCCTGCCACTTTGCTACCCTTTCCTGAGAATGACAATGATGATGATGAGGTGGAGCATGACAGTCTCAGCGTCATTGAACTCTACACCAAGCCAAGACCAAATATACAAGATGAACCACTACCTAATTCTAATTATGTATTGTTTGTGGCTGGCTCAAGTTTACGAGATCATAAAGGAAATTTGAGAGCTGTTTATGCAGTCTGTACTGTTTCAGGAGTAGTGGAAGCTGTTTGGCTCAAGCAGGAGTCTCTACACAAGTGGCTGAATTGATTTCTCTTACCAGAGCATGCGATGTATCAGATCAATTACAGGTGACTATAGTCATTAGGGCTTTAGTGTGGGGCACAACGTTTGAAAGTTAAGGTCCCAGAGGGGATTTATAATGTCTTCAGGATCCCCTATATATAACAGTAAGCATGTGAAAAAGCTGCTAGAGGATTTGCAATTGCCTTTGCAAATAGCGATCATTAAATGTTCTGCACATTGCAAGGGAGATGACTATGTGACCATCGGCAACAGCTTGCGCTTTTAATGGAGAGCATGTAAATGAAGGAATAGACGCAACCAATTACACCCTTTTGCTCGCAGCAGCTCATACTTATGAGGAAGATAAAAGGTTACAGAAAGAGGTGTCAGAAGTAGAACAGCAAACTTGGGTAAACGCAGGCTGTGTTAAAAGACATGAAAATAAAAAAATGAAAATGGTTTTCAGAAAATGGCAGACCTGTGTTGCCAAATAGTGTAATGCACCAATGGATAGACATTACCATTGTCCGACTTATGTAGGGAGGGAGGCTATTGTTTTGCCAAACATGATTTAATTCAAGGTTCAGGTTGATGGCAGAAACGTTATGTCATAGGTGTGTTGTGTGCCAACAAAACAATGTAGGGAAAAGACCTTGAGTGGCATTGAGACACATATGGAGAACAGGTGGTCCTTGTAATGGGCTGGGATATGTGTTGGTTTTGTGTGCATCTTTTCACGATGGGTTGAGGCATATCCCAAAAGAAGAAATGATAGTCTCACAGCAGCAAAGTTATTGTTGAGGGAGTTGATACCAAGGCTCGGCTTACCCACTACTTTGGAATCGGACCTAGGCATGCACTTCAGTAACAACGTGTTTAGAATACCATGTGCTGCCTTGCAAGTTGAATAGAGACTCCATTGTAGTTACTGACCTGAGGCTGCAGGTCTTGTGGAGCACGTCAATGGGACCCTGAAATCAAGACTTGCCAAAGTGTGTGCTTCTACGTCTTTGAAATTGTCATATGCTTTGAAATTGGTGTTTATGAGTCTGTGCAGCACACCCGATCGTAGGACAGGACTGTCTACCCATGAGATCATCATGGGAAGGGCAATGAGATTGCTGTCTGTACCTGCAAATGTTCTTGTGAACATTGCTGATGATCTGAAACTAGATTACTGCAAAGGATTGGCTGATGTGATGCATTCTGTGTCTCATCAGGTTGAAGCTGCCACTGCCTCGCCACACCAGCAGCAGTGCCTCAACCTAAGTCACTGTGACTGGATGATGGTGAAGAAGCACATATGGAAGTTCTGCTTAGAGCCTCGTTGGCGAGGGCCATACCAAGTCATACTTGAAACTACAACTGCTGTGTTGTGTAGATATCTCTCCAATGTGATCCATGGCAACCATACTCACAGGATTCCATGTCCCCTTGATGAAATAGCACACCTCTCCCAGAAGAGCCAGTGGTGGTCGAGAGATCATGGGACCAGATTAGACAAGCTGTAGGGGAACAGTTAGAATCTGAAATAGCACTTGATCAGCTTGAGAAGGGTTCTGGAGAGTTGAATGACGAAAGTGGTGAAAGAGAGTCTAATCCAGTGGTTGCAACAGAGACCGACTGAGAGCCTGCTAAAGGGCCTAGTCCTAGAGAACCATGAGGGGCAGTAGAAGAACATTAGCCGAGGAGGCAGGAGAGAGGAAGGAGAAGGTGATCTCCCAGATATCCCAGAAGATATAGAGGATTCAGACCTGAGTGAAGGAGGAGAAGAGACAACACTCAGGAGTTTGAAGCAAGCGAAAGTGCCCTGCTGGAGGTACTCATCCCCTGAATGGGCATACTTTCTTGCAACTGACAGGGAGAATGAGTTTTGGGAATTTTGGGATCACTGTGAAAGTTCAATTGAAACTTCGGGAACTTAATCTCTAGTTCAGTCTTACCTTTGGACTTCCTTTGTTAACAAGAGTGAGTGCCTTGAGCCTTCATATCTTAGATAAGGCTGAATTTCCCTTTTTGGATGCAAATGAGTTTCCTGTGCTAGTTGATGAACTGAAGCATTTAATATTGGGACGGCTAGTAAGTGAATTACAACTGTTTATTATTAATGACATTTATAGACTTTGTAGGGAAGAAAGAAGAGTACCTAGGCTCAAGGGAACCCAAGGAACCTAAGGTTGTCTTTTAGAAGAACACAGTGTAGGGCAAAGGAAGATTCATGCAGATTCCTGTATATATTGTTGCATATCATTTGGAAATTGGGTTTGCTGTTTACACAGGTGGAAATCAACAAAGATGTCACTGTAGCTGCTACGTTCCACCCAATGTTTAGATTCCAATGTAGTGATGGAAACAAATCTTAATATTAGTAGGTGTAAATACATCATAGTAGGCAACTAATGGCTTTAGTTGTAGTATTAGTGAAAGTGCTTTTAGGGCTACATTCAGCTACAGTTAGCTCAATGGAATATATGTCTACTGTTGCCCATAGCACACCACATTCTTCTAATAGTAACATGCAGCTGTGGTCGGTTAAGAAATTACACATAAATGTATCAAGAGGGGATCATACCTTGAATGTTTATGTTAGATTGCTTTGGAGTGCATAGACTCAATGAATGCTAGAAGTTGGTTACGTTTGCACTCTGTTACCCATAATCGCTAGTGTTGAAAAGAACTGTGGTAAGTCCTTGGTGCATCCATAGTAACCCCCGGCGTGCTGCATAAACGGTCCTGCGTCCAACAACAGTGAGCACCGCATGAATGAGTATTGGTTACAAACTTCTTTGAGCCTAAATTTCTTATTTCTCTGCTAGTAACAAACATGAGTTACTATTTTAACTGGCTGGAGATAATCTTCCTGAAATTAGCCTTGTGAAAGTCCCAAAGGGGACGAAACATGTATCGGCTGAACCATGAGCATTTAGTGGTAGTAAAGTTAGGATTCTGTCTTAAGTTTGACTTAAGGCAAACTTAAGATAAACTTAAGACAGACTTAAGACAAACTTAAGACAGACTAAAGACAGACTTAGGTCAGACTTAAGACAAACTTAAGACAAAATCCTAACTTTACTACTACTAAATGCCTTCTGTGAATACCAAAAGTAGTAAGTTTAGAATTTTGTCTTAAGTTAGTTCTGTGAATCGGGCCCAATGTCCCTATAGCATATAAGCAATAGTAGTGTTGTAAATACCTTGACTACGAATGCATATACCAATTGGACTTAAACAGACGTGTTGAAGAGATTTATATTTGATGAGTGCTCTGCTAGTTTGTATTGATAACTAGCCTTGAAAGTTTCTCGGGTCAGGATCTACACATCATGGCAACAGGTGTGTCATAGTGTTGGAGCACCACTGTTGCATTTACATCAATAAGCTCGAATTGAGAGGGATGTTCAACTAAGGAATCACTGTTACCATTTTGCTTCAATATAATGTTCCAACTAGAGCAAGGTCAAGACTGATTTGCATATAGCTGGGTCCAAACGGAAAAGGCATGGTGTGCAAAATAATGATGAACTGGGATGCAGCCCAAGTAACTACCAGTTGCTGAAGTGAATTCAAGCATCCCATTCTTCACTTTTCTGATGCTTTATCAAGCCCACTAGTAGCATTTAATTCACAGACCCTGGGTACAGGTAGAACCACTTTACTAGGGTCTTAACAGTAAATTGAATGTGCCAATTGGCATGTCAGCCAAAGTTACTATGTTTTAGGTGGTGAGCACACACTCTTTAGAACTGGTTAGCAGTGATAAAGTGTACAGAGTCCTAAGGCCAATAAAAACAAGATGAATACAAACGGAGGATTGAGGCAAAAGGTTTGGGGAGGACAACCCTAAGGCTGACAGGTCTAACAACTATGAAGTATGAAGCTCTATCTTCAGATTCTTCTGGAACATTTGGGTCTCTGATCTACTTTTTTGTTCAATTTGTGTTCTGATTCTACCTTGACAATGACATTGTAGCGCTAAGATTGAGGTCTACTGTCCCTGATGCCAAGGAGCGTGACTTGATCCCTTGATATTGATGGGACAGTACAGGTTTATCTTACTAGAAGGGCGGAGTTCTGAAAGTTTGAACCTTTGTTCGTCCATTTTTGTTCGGGAAATTTGGGACAGTAGCCTTCAGACTCTCATTTTCTTGGCGTATGATATGGCTCCGGTTGAAAGTGAAGGGATGACGTTCTCCTGGATGGAGTGCAAATGTGTATCCATAGTCATGTTTCGCTGAGCAGCCACAGGTGCAAGTTATGGACTGTATTGAGCAGGAGGGATGATAAGGCCATATCTGGATTACTTTGTGAATGTCTGCATTACACTGAGACATACTAGTCTTTCTCCCAGTCCTGCAAGCTGCACACCCTCCCAGCGGTGTAAGTACCCTTTATTGAACCTCAGCCTGCTATATATGTGAGGACGTAGCGTGAACAGCGGCCATTTTGGGTCGCGCGCGAGGAGCACGATATCGGGCGCTGGAGCTGATGAAGATAGCAGCCAGCTCGGCGCTCTTCGTGGGAAGTCAATTTGTGAAATAAATAGTGGTTAAAAAGCCAACAGTGTCCTGTCATCCTTTAGAGATAGCACCACCTCCACAGCTCTTTTCTGATTTTGGAAAGCGAGAAAAATGCTATCCCACGTAGCATTTAGTTACAATGGATGTTCATTGCAAACGGACATAACCAGAGATGGAAAAAACAGTATTATGGGAAAGAAAATTCACTCCTTTTAAAACAGTCAGAACTTCTTTTTGTTTTACTTCTCATAGAGGCCCCTAAGGTCATTTGCAGTCTGTTTCTTGTTAGGAAAAATTGGCTTCAGTTAACAGGAAATATTAATCTTTTCAAACACGATTAAAGCAATATTCTTTATTGTTTCAACATCTCATAAAACACGGCCTTGCTGACGGACTCAACATGTAAAGCATTAATTCAAAAACTAAATTTCAATGTTTTTATGGAGCGAAAGGTGTTCAGAGATTGCGAACAGAGAGACCTCCCAAAAAGCCAAAGCTGGAGAGACCTGCTGAAATGAAACGTGAAAATGAGCGGTACGGGAGTCTTGCTCCCACTGTTTGGGCTTGCACCTCAAAATGTAATATTCTTTCGAGAATGGTATTGACTCCAATTTACCAAAATGTCAAAGGCAGCATAAGTCACCTCAAGCACCCTCTGACCCCGTAAGCATTCACATGCCTATCCTCGCTTTATGCCTAGCCCCTAAATAGTCCCCTAATGTTTCCTGAAGAGGGACAGAAAGTGTGAGGAAATGTGGTTTATTATATGTGTGGTCGTGAGACCTCACCATATAATAAACTCTCAAACCTGTCTTAGGTCCTGTCATTCTTGTTTGTCAAACTTTAGCTCAACCCTGGGAAGCAGGGGTTTTAAGTAGTTAGGCTTCAACAAGGGAATAAGTGTAAAACATTGAAACAGCACAAAAACAATTGGACAAGAAAGAAACACAATTCTCAAGAAATCCGACACCAATTTATAAAAGTAGACTTTATTTTTACAAATGTATAGACCCCAAATGAATAAGATCGGCTGGAGGGTTCCGGAGATATAAAATACATATGGAAACAGTGAAGCACAACTTTTCACTCATCCATGAACAAGCTTTGCAAATTCAACAAATTTGACACAATCTTTTTCAAGAAAACTTTTTTCAAAGTTGAATACGGTCCCTTGCAGGTTCTTTGGGTGATCAGCTCCAGCAAAGAGCAAGTCAGGGTGATTAACTAACTTCCAAAGAACAGTTTCCTCAAAGAGAAAGCAGCCTGGGGCCTCATTTATGAGAAATGACGCATCGCTGTGTGAAAGCAGCGATGCGTCACCTCTCAGTGCACACTCCTTGCATCATGATTGATGCGTCATATTTACAATATGACGCATCATGTCGCAAGGAGTTACAGATACGTCAGTATTTCTGACGTATCTGTAGGCGCAAAAGTGACGCTTGCTGGAGTGTGTCACAAAAGTGACACAACTCCAGCAATGTGTACTTTCACATGGGCAAGTCCCATGTTGTTAGTGGCTGCGTCAGTCTTACGCCTGCCATGAAGCATGCGTAAGAAATTGACACATTTGCGTCCTAGAAGTGGAGCAGTGAAATCTTATAGATTTCACTGAGTCACTTCTATGACATTTTCTTGCGTCAGAACGCCCCCCTGCATACATTATACCTGGTGCAGGTATAATGTAGCGCAGGGGTTTACAAAGTGACGCATCTACCTAGATGCGTCACTTTGTAAATATGGTGCAACAGGCACATTTTTTACGCTGCTGGTGCGTCACGAAAAGTGACACACCGGCGGCGAAAAAAAATTACGCACGGCCTCATAAATGAGGCCCCTGCAGTCTATTACCAGCGCTAATGACTACTTGCCACTAACTTTTATGGAGTGGTCCTGATGCAAAGGATGCAGGATTCTGAAGATGCTGTGGGATCCTGAGGATGCTGTGTGGTTGATGGGGGAATTCCTGGAACCACTCCTGAATGACCTTAATGGGGTAACTTTGACCACAGGGGTCTATGTCCCTCAAAGTCCTCTTTAGCCCAGCACAATTCCAGTTCCCACTGGACGAGTGGTCTCTGGACACAACAAAACCAAGGGACCCCTCTTCTGGCACTAACTCTCCTTCTGGGCAGCCAGGCTGCACTCCGATGAATCTGCGGGGTCCAGCAGACTTGGATGTTACTTGTGAGCATCAGGATTTGCGTTCAAATGCTCTGGTGATCTGGACTAGTGACATGCCCAGACAGACTTCTCCAGGTTGTGAAGGCCTGGTGCTGGAACAGGCAGACACCCAAATGACTCTTGGAGTCTCTGCTTCTGTCCGGGTTCAGGGGACAACTTCTTCATTAGCAAGACACCACAGGTGCAGCCCTCTCCTAGCCTAAGGAGCAGTGGTGCAATCCAACTTCGATGCAGTCTTTGCCAGGTCCAAGGTCAGCAGGGAAGTCCTTCTTCAGTCTTCTTTTCCAGTACAGGTGAGGTCTGAAGTCTAGGGCACTAGGTGCCTGCCTTATGATCAGACAGTGCCCTCAGGCTACTTTGATCCCTCCCACCTAATGGCAAATTCCTGTGAAGTGTGGCATCTAGCTGTCGCAGGGTGCTCCTTTCTGCCTGCTCTCAACATGGGTGAACCCCTAGAGGAGAGGCTACCTGAGGGCTAAATGCCCACAGAAAAAACTGTTTGGCAAGCATTTTCCTCTCGTTGTCACCAATGCTCTCCTGTCTACTTAAACATAGAAGCAGCCCCACATATGTGTGCTTATCATCTGCTTTTCAAATGCAGCTTCCCCTTTGAAGCTTGCCTTTTTGGCTCACACTCTATGTGGCTTTTCCTGGCAGTTGGAGATAACACCTCCTCCCCAACAGGCCTTCTGCAGGTTCTCTTGGGAGCCTTTACACTTCTCCCCAGGAGGCCAGAAGGCTGTCTTAAGGACTGTCCTTTCGTGTAACCGTAAATAGGCACTGGAAAACCTTGGGCAACAAAGTAACAATTTACCAAAGTTGTACTTTGCCCACCAGTGACATCAAATTCTATTTGACCAGTAAATCAGATGTAATGCACTGATTCTTTTGACTCCTTGGAGTAGCAACTTTAGTGGTCCTATTCACAAGTTAGCAGGGTTGAGATATCAGCCCGTAACTCTGCTCTTGCCAATGGGGATGTTAGCCTTTCAACATGAAAAAATGCCAATTTGTTTTTTAATTTTTAGGACCTTAAAACCATGAAACTACAGGTCCATTCTTTTAATATAATGCACCCTTCCTTAGGACTCGGTAGGCCTGTCTTTTGGAATGATGTACAAATATTAAAAAGGAAGGTTTGGGCTTTGCCATTGCTTGAAATGGCAAAGTCGAGTTAACAGTTTAAAACTGCACAGCCGGCCAGCAATGGCAGCCTGGTAGTCATGCTTTTGCCTTGTCTCACCCGGGGTGGCACAACTAGAGCTACAGATCCTGAGAGACACTTTAACTTGCAGGCCATAGGTTACTCCATTAACCATATACTAGGGCCTTACAAGTATGTCAAGTTATGCTAATTGGGGTTGTCAATTAAACATTTAGCTTTTTGTGGATCAGAGCACATGCACTGAGTCCTAATCAGCAGGGCGTAGGATATGGCAGAGTCTTTACACCAGTGCCTAGTAGTCAAATTGGAGGCAATAGTGGGTGTGAAAATGCAAAAGCCTGTTTCCTCACAGAAAGGGAAAGGAAAGTAGGGAAATGAGAGAAATAGGCCGCCTGTTAATGTTTTGCTCCTGTTGCTGCTTTTATGACCCCTAACACCAAGGGAGGCAAGAGCAGTGTAAGAGTTGCAAAAGGGCAGTGTACAGGGGTCGCTAATGATCCCTGAAAGTGGTGGGGAAGTAATACTTGCCAAATGGTCACCTCATTGTTTTGAAAATTTGCCTTGGGTGCCTCTCACACAAAGGTAACATTACATTCACACTCAACACCCTTGCACTCACTCTCCCTTTCACAATCACTGACCCTCACTTGCAAGTATTGGTGTACAGGGGCTTTGATTTGAACTCCTAGGGTGCAGGTGTTAATCTTTAATAGTGGGAGCAGCTGCAGTTGAACCAGGCCCTCTGTGCCCTGGTGCAACTGCACCTGTTGCACTGTTGATAGAGACACCCTTGGCTCACTCCAACTCACAATCTCATCTTAATCAATCAATCAATCATAGCATTTGTATAGCGCGCTACTCAGCCGGAAGGGTCTCAAGGCGCTTGGGGGAGGGGGGCCTCTACTGCTCGAACAGCCAGGTCTTGAGTTGTCTCCTGAAGGCGAGGTGGTCCTGGGTCAGCCGAAGGTGGATGGGGAGGGAGTTCCATGTCTTGGCCACCAGGTAGGAGAAGGATCTGCCTCCGGCGGTGGCTCTTCGGATGCGTGGTACGGCGGCGAGGGCGAGGCTAGTGGATCGTAGCTGGCGGGTGGGCGTGTGGAATGTCAGGTGGTCGTTGAGGTACTTGGGGCCCAGGTTGTGGAGAGACTTGTGTGCGTGGGTGAGGAGCCTGAACGTGATCCTCTTGTTGACGGGGAGCCAGTGCAGGTTCCTCAGGTGGCCGGAGATGTGGCTGCGTCGAGGGATGTCTAGGATGAGTCGGGCAGAGGCGTTCTGGATGCGTTGTAGTCTTTTCTGTAGCTTGGCTGTGGTTCCGACGTAGAGGGTGTTTCCGTAGTCCAGCTGGCTGGTGACGAGGCCTGGGGGACCGTCTTCCTGGTTTCGATCGGGATCCATCGTAAGATCTTGCGGAGCATGCGGAGGGTGTGAAAGCATGAAAAGGAGACGGCGTTGACTTGTCTGGTCATCGAGAGGGAGGAGTCCAGGATGAAGCCCAGGTTGCGTGCGTGGTCTGTCGGCTTAGGGGCGGTGCCCAGGGCTGGGGGCCACCAGGAGTCGTCCCAGGCGGTGGGTGATGGCCCAAGGATGAGGACTTCCGTCTTGTCTGAGTTCAGTTTCAAGCGGCTGTTCTTCATCCACTCGGCGACGTCTTTCATCCCTTTGTGGAGGCTGGTTCTGGCGGTGTCGGGGTCTCTGGTGAGGGAGAGGATCAGCTGGGTGTCGTCGGCGTAGGAGATGATGTTGAGGTTGTGTTGGCGTGCGATGGCTGCGAGAGGTCTCATGTAGACGTTGAAGACGGTGTTGCGGGCCTTGTTGTTCTCCAGGTGGAAGTTGAGGTCCCCTAGGAGGATGTAGTCGGCGGAGGGGAGGGCGTGTGGGCTGATGAAGTCCGTGATGTCTTCGCTGAATTGTGTGCATGGTCCCGGGGGTCTGTAGATGAGGGTGCCTCTAAGGGTCGTCTTTGGGTCGGTGTGAATCTGGGAGTGGAGGTGTTCGGCGGCGGTGTAGGTGTCGTCGGCGTCGGTCGTGATGCGGATGGTGTTCTTGTTGACGATGGCGATGCCTCCTCCGGTCTGGTTGACGCGGTCCCTCCTGATGATCTTGTATCCATCCGTGATGGCGATGGCGATGTCGGGGGCTGAGGAGGCGTTCATCCATGTTTCAGTGAGGAAGGAGACGTCTGGAGATATTGTGTCGAGCAGGTTCCAGAGTTCGACGGCGTGTCTGTGGACGGAGCGAGTGTTGAGCAGGATGCACTTGAGGTCGCTGCTGGGGTTTGGCTTGGCGGGCGCGGTGCATGTTCGGAGACAGGTGAACTTGCAGGTTGTGCAGGTGAAGGGTCTGTGGAAGTGTTTCGGGGCGGCCCGGCAGCAGGCGGGGTTCCGGCCGGTATTGAGTGCGTTGAGGGCGGCGGCGTCGTAGGTCTGTCGGGTCGTCTTACGTCGGTGGGGGCCAGGGGTCCTGGAGCTGGGCGCGGTCCAGGCGCGGACAGGCGCAGACGGGCTAACCTTTGGCGCGCCTTCGGCGCACAATCGACGCGCCCGCTGCTCGTGAACGGTGCGCGTCCGCGCGGTCGCCATTTATGGCGAAGTGGGAGGGAGGGAGGAGCAGCTGGGAGGCGGGAGTGGGGAGGGCACAGAAGGAAAAGGGGGCGTGGCCGCTATCACGGCGGCGGGAAGCGGGGAGCGGGGCGGGCAGGCACAGGGGGCAGAGAGACAGTAAACAGCACAGGCAATGACAAATAATCAATAACAGCAAATGGGAAACAAAATATAGATTAGCAAGATGCAGGGAAACAAAAAGGAGACAAAATAAAAATCAGCAGAACACGCAAATACGGCGGGGGGCGAGGCAGGCTCAGCGAGGCTGCGGGCAGCAGCGGGGCGAGTTGCACACGCAACAGCTGGTGGCCGTGCGGTGTGGGGGTGTCCTGAGAACAGGTCACACTCACTTTACTCACTCATTTTGACTCATTTATACTGCTTTACTCACTCACTCACTTTTCCTTACTCATACTCACTCATTGGTTCCCGCTCACACTCCCACTCAGTCTCATTCTCTCTCAATCATTCATAAACACACTTTCACTCATATATACACTGAGAAAAAACACTGATTTTTTGTCTTACCTGTCTTCCTTTTATGGCAGCTTAGAGGCTCTATGGCAGCAGCAGAGCAAGAATCAGGTGCTGGACTTAGGAATCAACAAGTCATGAATCGATATGGAGAGCCAGATAAAGCAGCAAGGTCAGATTTCAGGGAAAGACCAACCTCAAGCCCTTGCCTAGCTTCTTGATAGGAGTGGAAGCACCACCATCCCATCATAAGCTGGGACTTTGCTGGGGCTCCTCACCATGTTGCTCTGTGTGGCTCCTCATTAGCCTCAAGGAGGCACTGACGATTGCACTGACAGATCAGATATACTGTGGTGCCTGAAAGATCCACAGTATGACTGCTAAAAAAGGTTTTGTGCTTGTGTGAGTTGAACCACGCCCCTCAGACATGTGCAATCGAGGCATCTACCTACAGAGTGTTGTGTTTTTAACCCTTCCATGCTGATGACGGCCGGGAGCCGTCATGGCACACAATGCTTGTGTGCTGATGACGGCTCCCGGCCGTCATGACCGCACCCGCGATCGGAATGTGCCGCACAGGTGCAGAATCGGGGCCGCGCCCAAGGGGTTAAACAAAACTCTGTAGCTGTATCATCGCTCGACCCCGTCAACCCCATCATCTTCTTCCTCCTTTCATCAGGAGCCTGGTGGAGAGGCCGAGAGGGCTGACCTGCACATTGTAGAGTTCATGTAAACGCATATGTTGTGTTTGCATGAACACTTCTAAATGTATCTAGTACACGTATAACAATTCGATTTAGCTGTGGCTCCTTGTGCTCGCAGGTGGCAGGGATACCACACCCAGGAGCCCCTGATGAGGAACCTTCTCCGGCAAAGCTAACCTGCTGTCTCCAATTGAGGTGCTTGTAGAATGTCACTGAATACTGACTTTAATAAAGTAGAGGTGTGGCCGTATTCAGGCACAATAATATCTCTGTGGAAAATTCCACACAGAAATATATGATGTAGGTAAACTGAGTCCAAGTTTCAACTGCCAAAATCAAGTAGAAAATGACCTGAAGATGGTGAAAAACATGGGTGAGTGGCGGCAGGATGTCTGTGCCTAAAAGCTATTCCCCATTTCCAGGTGTTTATCTCATAGTTATAGGGAGATACTGTATGGTTCTGGGAATTGTGGGTGCAGATTTATCTCCCAGCAATTACTATTCAAGTCTTGATTCTCCCCCCTAAGGTGTGCTACAAAGAAATGACCACAAAGTAGCCTAAGAAATAATGAAGTGGGGTTTTGGGCATTCTTGAGCCACTGAGAGTAAGACCAAAAAATGTGTATAAAAAAACTGGATGTGTACTAGTAACACATATAGGTTTCAAAGAACTGACTGCCATTATATTGTTCTCTGTTTTCAACTCCCAAAATGAATTTCAGTAATCAGTAGCAGGTAAAACTTTGAGAGTGAAGCACAGAGTATAATAGGTGAAGGGTGAGTTCCACAATAAAAGAGATAACAGAAACCATTTTATTTATTTTGTTCCTTCCCCCCACAGAATATGTAGTACAAGAAAAAAATAACTTATAGATGGACATGCATAATTAAAGGCAAACACATCACACAAAGCCAAACCTGATCCTAATGTTTTTTTTTATTGCTTTTAGATATACGCTACCTTTGTAAAAAAAACAGACTGGCTAAGCCCAGAGGAAGATCTCACAAAATGATAGTCCCTTTTGAGATTGAAACCCATTGGCAATCCAGTAGAGTCATGAGATGGTAAATGTGTACACTGTATTACTGTATGTGTTGTTTATATCAATGTCACATGTAAAAAAAGTTTTCTCTGTGGCAACAAAAACCTTAGTCTGCACATTTGAAACTTAAAGCATTCTTTGATTAAAGTAATGATGCATGACATTCTGAAAGAAGTCTGCATGTTACTGACTAAAATGGATTGAGTAATTCATAGTGAATAAGGCTCATCTCTCTTTTAGTGTAAAACATTGTGCCCCTACCCATATTTCCCTAAATAGGGCCACGCCCCATATGCTTAGAAACAGCTAACAGTTTCTGGCAGCAAAGCCAGCTGAGGCTTCACTGTTAGAAACCAACCTATTCCTTCTCCTCTAAATGAGGTGGGGAACCGCAGCCTAAGCAGAATCATGAATGTACGGGTTTACGGCTAATAAAACCGCTTCTCTCAAATCCTAAATGATTTACATAGAGTTTGGTAATAGCGAGGAAAAGTGTTTCAGAATACCTTCAAATCTCTGATTTTGCAGTGGTTCAAAACATTATGCTTTGGGAAATAACAACTAAAAAAGTCACACGATTATCCCAGGAATAAGATTGGAAAGTTGAGATCTCTGCAATTTTGCAGGCTTACTTTTGGAAAGTCTTGTATTTTGGCAAAAGTCATAAATCTGCACCCATGCATAGAAATACTCCTTTTGTAAATTAGGACCAAACTGATTATTTCAGTTTTTAAGATCATTCATAAATTACCCCTCTTTGTCTCTTCCTGGAAAATACTGTAAAATATTTACCATTATTCTACAGTTGTGTATTTCAGATATGTAAATTAACGGTGGGTGGTGAACTCTGCTCCACCTGCTGAGTTCAGGGCCCTTATTTATGAAGAGCTTGCGCCGTCAATGCGTCGAAAATAATGACGCATCGTCGGCGCAACTGATGCGCCATATTAATGAAGTGACGCATCTCTGACGATGCGTCTCTTTCAGCCCTCTGCTTCGGAAAAACCACTGCGTCAAAATGCCCTGCGACACGTAAATATTAATTTATGCAAGGTGGGCGTTACCCCGGAAAAACCAGCGCAAATGTGATGCATCCACATTTATGACTTTTCCCACTTTTGACGCATCCGTAGCTGAAACAACGCAGCGTCGTGGTTGCGTCAGAATTGGTGCGCCTGCAAAACGGACGTGCAGGAAATGACACATCGGCACATATAAAGAGGAGAGGTCAGAGTGGACATTGCTGCAACTATCCCCACACACCATGGAGGTGGTAATGCTGCGACTAGCTGCCAGACTGAGACGACTAGCACCAGGAATCCCACCACACCCCCGTCCCACAAAATCGCCCCCCTCAAAGGCAACGCCGGAGAAAGGAGCGATTATTCCGTCAAAGGAGCGTCCTGAGAGGCCTCAGGGATGAGGAGGTCATAAGTCTATTTCGCTTCAAGAAGCAGACCATAGAACATCTCCTACGACTCATTGGACCAAGGCTAGAGGTAACAACCAACAGGCCTACCAACATACCTCCACAGGCAAAGCTCCTGGCTGTGTTGCATATGCTAGAGTCGGGCTCCTTTCAAACAACAGTTGCCAAAGTGGCAGGAATATCCCAGCCAGCTTTCTCATCATTCCTACCCACTGTCTTGGATGCCATCATCCATCTGACAGCCCGCTACCTCCGTTTCCCCAACAACCCACAACAGCAGATGGAGATCAAGCAAGGATTCTATGATATAGCAGGCTTACCACATGTGCTGGGTGCCATGGACTGTACACATGTGCAATTAGTACCTCCTGCAGCAACTGCACATTTGTACATAAATCGAAAACATACTTATTTCATCAATGTACAGGCCATTGTGGATCACCGTGGACTATTTACAAATGTGCTGGCGAAATTCCCTGGCAGTGTATATGATGCCTTCATATTCCGGAACTGCATCATTAATGACCGCTTCAAGAATGGCCAGTATGGCAATGGCCTACTTGTAGGTAAGCAAAAGAGTATGATACAATGCACCATCCATGCTGCCATACTGGTAATATTGCTTCAATGACCCTTTAATGAGGTCATGGATGGAATAATGTTGTACTAGTATATACATATACATAAATATAAGGTCATGTAGAGCCATATAGGGAGTCAATGCATGTCCTTCCAAATATGTGTCCATTTTGAAGCCTAAATATGTGCTAAAGGTGTCTTGCATGTGAGTCACTGGGTGTGTTCTCTGCAACATCCATGCCCAATGGACACTGCCATATGAAATATTGCCCACAACATATGGCCTGTAGTTTACCAGAACCATTTCAAACATTTCATTGTACCTTCTCATTTTTTTCATTACAGCTGACCAGGGATATGGCATCCAGCCATGGGTCATGACACCTTACGGAAACCCACAGTCGCCACAGGAAATAGCCTACAACCAAGCACATTGCAGGACAAGGAACATTGTTGAACGAACATTTGGTCTGCTAAAGGCCAGGTTTAGACGCTTGGACAAGTCTGGTGGACGTATGTTGTATTCACCGCAGACAGTCTGCAAAATCATATTGGCATGTGCAATACTGCACAACATATGTGTGCTGACAAACGTCCCCTGGGATGAGGAACCTGAATTAAATCCGCAAATGCCGAAGGATGACCAGGAGGATGGCCATGCTCCAGCAAACCAAAGCACAGCAGCAGGCATCTGCAGACGTGCCAACATAGTGCGCAATTTTTTTTAATAATGTGAAAAATAACATTATCATTATGCATCTTGATTTTTGTTCACACAAATAAAAATACATCATCCAACCTTTTCTAGCTTGTGCATGAATATTCCTTAAAAAATTTACACTTCAAGTTGCATGACAATATCATATGTGGAGTATATACATGACATTGACTCTCATGTCTGGAGGCTGACATCAGACATACATCAGGCCACACATCCATTTACATTGTACTGCCTTGCAATTTCACCTGCAATGGCCACACTTACCAGTGTCTGGCCAACACAGGTACCCTGGCACCATAGTGCATGTGTGTCTGTTTGCAGGGTATGAATGCACATGTGTATGAAGGTGACCCTTCCTGTACAAAAATATACCTCCATGCAACCCAGCAACCATAGTGCAGGTAGGCAGGCCGGCCATTGTGCGTCAGCGCACATGAAAAGCACAGGAATCTCCCGTATCTCATAGATACAGCACCTTTCCGCACTATTTGCTTGCTGTAGGGAAGTGCAGCAGGAATGCATGCTGTAATTTTCCACGCCAAAACATCATAAATGAGGTTAAAAATTCACAATTGTCAATAAGCAACATATACCATCCAGATTTTGGGGTTCACAATATGAAAAAAGCACAGGTGAAGATGAGCCCACATAATGAAATCACACAGCAGGAAAAACTATAAAAATATACTTGTATGTTGCAAAGTCATGTTGAACCAAAAGAAATAATAGGACAAACATTACATTCATTAATATGTTACACAGTGGATGTGAGCCAAAATATCACCATCCATGAAAAAGTAGCCCTCAGTGCTCACCCAAGTTTGCATATTAGAAAAAATGGGGCAGGCACATAAATTAAGTTTGTGTATCATACTTCATAATCTTACCCATGCATTCCTGGCTCTACGCACAAAAGTGACGTTAGGTCTGCATACGTCAGAATCTGACCCATGCATTCCTAACTCTACGCACAAAAGTGACGTTAGGTCTGCATACGTCAGAATCTGACCCATGCATTCCTGACTCTAGGCACAAAAGTGACGTTAGGTCTGCCTTTGTCAGAATCTGACCCATGCATTCCTGACTCTAGGCACAAAAGTGACGTTAGGTCTGCATACGTCAGAATCTGACCCATGCATTCCTGACTCTAGGCACAAATGTGACGTTAGGTCTGCATACGTCAGAATCTGACCCATGCATTCCTGACTCTAGGCACAAAAGTGACGTTAGGTCTGCATACGTCAGAATCTGACCCATGCGTTCCTGACTCTACGCACAAAAGGACGTATTGATCCCATGCATTCCTGACTCTAGGCGCAAATGTGACGTTAGGTTTGCCTACGTCAGAATCTGACCCATGCATTCCTGACTCTAGGCACAAAAGTGACGTTAGGTCTGCCTACGTCAGAATCTGACCCGTGCATTCCTGACTCTAGGCACAAAACTGATGTTAGGTCTGAATACGTCAGAATCTGACCCATGCATTCCTGACTCTACGCACAAAAGTGACGTTAGGTCTGCCTTCGTCAGAATCTGACCCATGCATTCCTGACTCTAGCACAAAAGTGACGTTAGGTCTGCATACGTCAGAATCTGACCCATGCATTCCTGACTCTAGGCACAAATGTGACGTTAGGTCTGCATACGTCAGAATCTGACCCATGCATTCCTGACTCTAGGCACAAAAGTGACGTTAGGTCTGCATACGTCAGAATCTGACCCATGCGTTCCTGACTCTACGCACAAAAGGACGTATTGATCCCATGCATTCCTGACTCTAGGCACAAATGTGACGTTAGGTCTGCCCACGTCAGAATCTGACCCATGCATTCCAGACTACGCACAAAAGTGACGTTAGGTCTTCATACATCAGAATCTGACCCATGCATTCCTGACTCTACGCACAAAAGGACGTATTGATCCCATGCATTCCTGACTCTAGGCACAAATGTGACGTTACACAAGGCCCAAAAGTGACTTTGGTCATCATGTGTCATAGTCTGACTCAGCTGAATATACTAACCCCACCAATTTACACACAAACATTTTGTGTGCCTGTTGAGACACTTTCATGCTAAGCGTAAACACGCATTTTCTGCCCAGCGTCAAAAATACAGCAGTAAATATATGCAACAACATTGACAGATAAAAAGAGCAATGCGCCATTAATGAAGATTGTGACGCATGCCAATAATGTCGCATCTTCGAAAACTGCTCGCACCTTAAGGGGAAAATTTGTCATCAGTCAGCCATGCTTCAAATTAACGATGCAACATAATAATGATTTGTTCGCATGACAATAATGACGCATCGGCGATAACTGGTCGCACCGTAAGGGTAAATATTTAATCAGTGTACCATGCTTCAAATCAACGATGCGACATAATTAGGTTTTATTCGCATGCCAATAATGACGCATCGTCGGAAACGAGTCGCATCGCAATAGGAAATGATGTAACCAGCCTGCCATGCTCACAAACAGGAAGTTAATTCCAACTTTCACTTTCTATTTCACTCGTTTGTAGTCTCTGGCAGGTGTAGGAGTGTGTTTGGCAATTGCTTGAGTGTTGTGTCCTGTCCTGAAGTTGTTTTTCAGTGTGTGTCTTGCTTACTGTCTCAAAATTGTCTCTGTACTGTTGTGTATTGTGTAGCTGTCTGTTGTGTGTAAAGGGGTGTCTGTCTGTTTAGGGGTGTTAAAAGTTAGTAATAGGGGGATTAGTGTTCTGTTTAGGGGTTTTAATAGTTAGTAATAGGGGGATTAGTGTTCTGTTTAGGGGTTTTAATAGTTAGTAATAAGGGTATTAGTGTTCTGTTTTGTGGTTTTAATAGTAATAGGGGGATTCCTGTTAAGTCAACATTTTTTTTGTAGCTTTCACACAGCGTGGCTTGTGCTTTGTCACAATGCCACCCAGGTCCAGGAACCTCACTGAGCAGGAGTTTGGTAGGCTAATGTGGCTGATAGTCCACTACCTCCCAAATATGATTGGGAGTGGAGGCAGGGTACTGCTGGGTTACCCAACCCAAGAAAGAAAGCTGAGGTGGGAGAGGGTGCGGTACCAGATGTTAAGAATCTTTGGAGTGGACAGGACCCTGAGACAGTACAAACATCGGTGGGCTGATATCATCAACCATGAGCAGGATCTCCTGGACCACCTTGGAATTGAGGTTGACGGAACAATTGGTAAGTCAACTTACATTAATTTCACGTGCGCACTCCTTGCATCATGATTGATGCGTCATATTTACAATATGACGCATCATGTCGCAAGGAGTTACAGATACGTCAGTATTTCTGACGTATCTGTAGGCGCAAAAGTGACGCTTGCTGGAGTGTGTCACAAAAGTGACACAACTCCAGCAATGTGTACTTTCACATGGGCAAGTCCCATGTTGTTAGTGGCTGCGTCAGTCTTACGCCTGCCATGAAGCATGCGTAAGAAATTGACACATTTGCGTCCTAGAAGTGGAGCAGTGAAATCTTATAGATTTCACTGAGTCACTTCTATGACATTTTCTTGCGTCAGAACGCCCCCCTGCATACATTATACCTGGTGCAGGTATAATGTAGCGCAGGGGTTTACAAAGTGACGCATCTACCTAGATGCGTCACTTTGTAAATATGGTGCAACAGGCACATTTTTTACGCTGCTGGTGCGTCACGAAAAGTGACACACCGGCGGCGAAAAAAAATTACGCACGGCCTCATAAATGAGGCCCCTGCAGTCTATTACCAGCGCTAATGACTACTTGCCACTAACTTTTATGGAGTGGTCCTGATGCAAAGGATGCAGGATTCTGAAGATGCTGTGGGATCCTGAGGATGCTGTGTGGTTGATGGGGGAATTCCTGGAACCACTCCTGAATGACCTTAATGGGGTAACTTTGACCACAGGGGTCTATGTCCCTCAAAGTCCTCTTTAGCCCAGCACAATTCCAGTTCCCACTGGACGAGTGGTCTCTGGACACAACAAAACCAAGGGACCCCTCTTCTGGCACTAACTCTCCTTTTGGGCAGCCAGGCTGCACTCCGATGAATCTGCGGGGTCCAGCAGACTTGGATGTTACTTGTGAGCATCAGGATTTGCGTTCAAATGCTCTGGTGATCTGGACTAGTGACATGCCCAGACAGACTTCTCCAGGTTGTGAAGGCCTGGTGCTGGAACAGGCAGACACCCAAATGACTCTTGGAGTCTCTGCTTCTGTCCGGGTTCAGGGGACAACTTCTTCATTAGCAAGACACCACAGGTGCAGCCCTCTCCTAGCCTAAGGAGCAGTGGTGCAATCCAACTTCGATGCAGTCTTTGCCAGGTCCAAGGTCAGCAGGGAAGTCCTTCTTCAGTCTTCTTTTCCAGTACAGGTGAGGTCTGAAGTCTAGGGCACTAGGTGCCTGCCTTATGATCAGACAGTGCCCTCAGGGGATGTTACAGTCACTAGCCAATAGGCTACTTTGATCCCTCCCACCTAATGGCAAATTCCTGTGAAGTGTGGCATCTAGCTGTCGCAGGGTGCTCCTTTCTGCCTGCTCTCAACATGGGTGAACCCCTAGAGGAGAGGCTACCTGAGGGCTAAATGCCCACAGAAAAAACTGTTTGGCAAGCATTTTCCTCTCGTTGTCACCAATGCTCTCCTGTCTACTTAAACATAGAAGCAGCCCCACATATGTGTGCTTATCATCTGCTTTTCAAATGCAGCTTCCCCTTTGAAGCTTGCCTTTTTGGCTCACACTCTATGTGGCTTTTCCTGGCAGTTGGAGATAACACCTCCTCCCCAACAGGCCTTCTGCAGGTTCTCTTGGGAGCCTTTACACTTCTCCCCAGGAGGCCAGAAGGCTGTCTTAAGGACTGTCCTTTCGTGTAACCGTAAATAGGCACTGGAAAACCTTGGGCAACAAAGTAACAATTTACCAAAGTTGTACTTTGCCCACCAGTGACATCAAATTCTATTTGACCAGTAAATCAGATGTAATGCACTGATTCTTTTGACTCCTTGGAGTAGCAACTTTAGTGGTCCTATTCACAAGTTAGCAGGGTTGAGATATCAGCCCGTAACTCTGCTCTTGCCAATGGGGATGTTAGCCTTTCAACATGAAAAAATGCCAATTTGTTTTTTAATTTTTAGGACCTTAAAACCATGAAACTACAGGTCCATTCTTTTAATATAATGCACCCTTCCTTAGGACTCGGTAGGCCTGTCTTTTGGAATGATGTACAAATATTAAAAAGGAAGGTTTGGGCTTTGCCATTGCTTGAAATGGCAAAGTCGAGTTAACAGTTTAAAACTGCACAGCCGGCCAGCAATGGCAGCCTGGTAGTCATGCTTTTGCCTTGTCTCACCCGGGGTGGCACAACTAGAGCTACAGATCCTGAGAGACACTTTAACTTGCAGGCCATAGGTTACTCCATTAACCATATACTAGGGCCTTACAAGTATGTCAAGTTATGCTAATTGGGGTTGTCAATTAAACATTTAGCTTTTTGTGGATCAGAGCACATGCACTGAGTCCTAATCAGCAGGGCGTAGGATATGGCAGAGTCTTTACACCAGTGCCTAGTAGTCAAATTGGAGGCAATAGTGGGTGTGAAAATGCAAAAGCCTGTTTCCTCACAGAAAGGGAAAGGAAAGTAGGGAAATGAGAGAAATAGGCCGCCTGTTAATGTTTTGCTCCTGTTGCTGCTTTTATGACCCCTAACACCAAGGGAGGCAAGAGCAGTGTAAGAGTTGCAAAAGGGCAGTGTACAGGGGTCGCTAATGATCCCTGAAAGTGGTGGGGAAGTAATACTTGCCAAATGGTCACCTCATTGTTTTGAAAATTTGCCTTGGGTGCCTCTCACACAAAGGTAACATTACATTCACACTCAACACCCTTGCACTCACTCTCCCTTTCACAATCACTGACCCTCACTTGCAAGTATTGGTGTACAGGGGCTTTGATTTGAACTCCTAGGGTGCAGGTGTTAATCTTTAATAGTGGGAGCAGCTGCAGTTGAACCAGGCCCTCTGTGCCCTGGTGCAACTGCACCTGTTGCACTGTTGATAGAGACACCCTTGGCTCACTCCAACTCACAATCTCATCTTAATCAATCAATCAATCATAGCATTTGTATAGCGCGCTACTCAGCCGGAAGGGTCTCAAGGCGCTTGGGGGAGGGGGGCCTCTACTGCTCGAACAGCCAGGTCTTGAGTTGTCTCCTGAAGGCGAGGTGGTCCTGGGTCAGCCGAAGGTGGATGGGGAGGGAGTTCCATGTCTTGGCCACCAGGTAGGAGAAGGATCTGCCTCCGGCGGTGGCTCTTCGGATGCGTGGTACGGCGGCGAGGGCGAGGCTAGTGGATCGTAGCTGGCGGGTGGGCGTGTGGAATGTCAGGTGGTCGTTGAGGTACTTGGTGCCCAGGTTGTGGAGAGACTTGTGTGCGTGGGTGAGGAGCCTGAACGTGATCCTCTTGTTGACGGGGAGCCAGTGCAGGTTCCTCAGGTGGCCGGAGATGTGGCTGCGTCGAGGGATGTCTAGGATGAGTCGGGCAGAGGCGTTCTGGATGCGTTGTAGTCTTTTCTGTAGCTTGGCTGTGGTTCCGACGTAGAGGGTGTTTCCGTAGTCCAGCTGGCTGGTGACGAGGCCTGGGGGACCGTCTTCCTGGTTTCGATCGGGATCCATCGTAAGATCTTGCGGAGCATGCGGAGGGTGTGAAAGCATGAAAAGGAGACGGCGTTGACTTGTCTGGTCATCGAGAGGGAGGAGTCCAGGATGAAGCCCAGGTTGCGTGCGTGGTCTGTCGGCTTAGGGGCGGTGCCCAGGGCTGGGGGCCACCAGGAGTCGTCCCAGGCGGTGAGTGATGGCCCAAGGATGAGGACTTCCGTCTTGTCTGAGTTCAGTTTCAAGCGGCTGTTCTTCATCCACTCGGCGACGTCTTTCATCCCTTTGTGGAGGCTGGTTCTGGCGGTGTCGGGGTCTCTGGTGAGGGAGAGGATCAGCTGGGTGTCGTCGGCGTAGGAGATGATGTTGAGGTTGTGTTGGCGTGCGATGGCTGCGAGAGGTCTCATGTAGACGTTGAAGACGGTGTTGCGGGCCTTGTTGTTCTCCAGGTGGAAGTTGAGGTCCCCTAGGAGGATGTAGTCGGCGGAGGGGAGGGCGTGTGGGCTGATGAAGTCCGTGATGTCTTCGCTGAATTGTGTGCATGGTCCCGGGGGTCTGTAGATGAGGGTGCCTCTAAGGGTCGTCTTTGGGTCGGTGTGAATCTGGGAGTGGAGGTGTTCGGCGGCGGTGTAGGTGTCGTCGGCGTCGGTCGTGATGCGGATGGTGTTCTTGTTGACGATGGCGATGCCTCCTCCGGTCTGGTTGACGCGGTCCCTCCTGATGATCTTGTATCCATCCGTGATGGCGATGGCGATGTCGGGGGCTGAGGAGGCGTTCATCCATGTTTCAGTGAGGAAGGAGACGTCTGGAGATATTGTGTCGAGCAGGTTCCAGAGTTCGACGGCGTGTCTGTGGACGGAGCGAGTGTTGAGCAGGATGCACTTGAGGTCGCTGCTGGGGTTTGGCTTGGCGGGCGCGGTGCATGTTCGGAGACAGGTGAACTTGCAGGTTGTGCAGGTGAAGGGTCTGTGGAAGTGTTTCGGGGCGGCCCGGCAGCAGGCGGGGTTCCGGCCGGTATTGAGTGCGTTGAGGGCGGCGGCGTCGTAGGTCTGTCGGGTCGTCTTACGTCGGTGGGGGCCAGGGGTCCTGGAGCTGGGCGCGGTCCAGGCGCGGACAGGCGCAGACGGGCTAACCTTTGGCGCGCCTTCGGCGCACAATCGACGCGCCCGCTGCTCGTGAACGGTGCGCGTCCGCGCGGTCGCCATTTATGGCGAAGTGGGAGGGAGGGAGGAGCAGCTGGGAGGCGGGAGTGGGGAGGGCACAGAAGGAAAAGGGGGCGTGGCCGCTATCACGGCGGCGGGAAGCGGGGAGCGGGGCGGGCAGGCACAGGGGGCAGAGAGACAGTAAACAGCACAGGCAATGACAAATAATCAATAACAGCAAATGGGAAACAAAATATAGATTAGCAAGATGCAGGGAAACAAAAAGGAGACAAAATAAAAATCAGCAGAACACGCAAATACGGCGGGGGGCGAGGCAGGCTCAGCGAGGCTGCGGGCAGCAGCGGGGCGAGTTGCACACGCAACAGCTGGTGGCCGTGCGGCGTGGGGGTGTCCTGAGAACAGGTCACACTCACTTTACTCACTCATTTTGACTCATTTATACTGCTTTACTCACTCACTCACTTTTCCTTACTCATACTCACTCATTGGTTCCCGCTCACACTCCCACTCAGTCTCATTCTCTCTCAATCATTCATAAACACACTTTCACTCATATATACACTGAGAAAAAACACTGATTTTTTGTCTTACCTGTCTTCCTTTTATGGCAGCTTAGAGGCTCTATGGCAGCAGCAGAGCAAGAATCAGGTGCTGGACTTAGGAATCAACAAGTCATGAATCGATATGGAGAGCCAGATAAAGCAGTAAGGTCAGATTTCAGGGAAAGACCAACCTCAAGCCCATGCCTAGCTTCTTGATAGGAGTGGAAGCACCACCATCCCATCATAAGCTGGGACTTTGCTGGGGCTCCTCACCATGTTGCTCTGTGTGGCTCCTCATTAGCCTCAAGGAGGCACTGACGATTGCACTGACAGATCAGATATACTGTGGTGCCTGAAAGATCCACAGTATGACTGCTAAAAAAGGTTTTGTGCTTGTGTGAGTTGAACCACGCCCCTCAGACATGTGCAATCGAGGCATCTACCTACAGAGTGTTGTGTTTTTAACCCTTCCATGCTGATGACGGCCGGGAGCCGTCATGGCACACAATGCTTGTGTGCTGATGACGGCTCCCGGCCGTCATGACCGCACCCGCGATCGGAATGTGCCGCACAGGTGCAGAATCGGGGCCGCGCCCAAGGGGTTAAACAAAACTCTGTAGCTGTATCATCGCTCGACCCCGTCAACCCCATCATCTTCTTCCTCCTTTCATCAGGAGCCTGGTGGAGAGGCCGAGAGGGCTGACCTGCACATTGTAGAGTTCATGTAAACGCATATGTTGTGTTTGCATGAACACTTCTAAATGTATCTAGTACACGTATAACAATTCGATTTAGCTGTGGCTCCTTGTGCTTGCAGGTGGCAGGGATACCACACCCAGGAGCCCCTGATGAGGAACCTTCTCCGGCAAAGCTAACCTGCTGTCTCCAATTGAGGTGCTTGTAGAATGTCACTGAATACTGACTTTAATAAAGTAGAGGTGTGGCCGTATTCAGGCACAATAATATCTCTGTGGAAAATTCCACACAGAAATATATGATGTAGGTAAACTGAGTCCAAGTTTCAACTGCCAAAATCAAGTAGAAAATGACCTGAAGATGGTGAAAAACATGGGTGAGTGGCGGCAGGATGTCTGTGCCTAAAAGCTATTCCCCATTTCCAGGTGTTTATCTCATAGTTATAGGGAGATACTGTATGGTTCTGGGAATTGTGGGTGCAGATTTATCTCCCAGCAATTACTATTCAAGTCTTGATTCTCCCCCCTAAGGTGTGCTACAAAGAAATGACCACAAAGTAGCCTAAGAAATAATGAAGTGGGGTTTTGGGCATTCTTGAGCCACTGAGAGTAAGACCAAAAAATGTGTATAAAAAAACTGGATGTGTACTAGTAACACATATAGGTTTCAAAGAACTGACTGCCATTATATTGTTCTCTGTTTTCAACTCCCAAAATGAATTTCAGTAATCAGTAGCAGGTAAAACTTTGAGAGTGAAGCACAGAGTATAATAGGTGAAGGGTGAGTTCCACAATAAAAGAGATAACAGAAACCATTTTATTTATTTTGTTCCTTCCCCCCACAGAATATGTAGTACAAGAAAAAAATAACTTATAGATGGACATGCATAATTAAAGGCAAACACATCACACAAAGCCAAATCTGATCCTAATGTTTTTTTTTATTGCTTTTAGATATACGCTACCTTTGTAAAAAAAACAGACTGGCTAAGCCCAGAGGAAGATCTCACAAAATGATAGTCCCTTTTGAGATTGAAACCCATTGGCAATCCAGTAGAGTCATGAGATGGTAAATGTGTACACTGTATTACTGTATGTGTTGTTTATATCAATGTCACATGTAAAAAAAGTTTTCTCTGTGGCAACAAAAACCTTAGTCTGCACATTTGAAACTTAAAGCATTCTTTGATTAAAGTAATGATGCATGACATTCTGAAAGAAGTCTGCATGTTACTGACTAAAATGGATTGAGTAATTCATAGTGAATAAGGCTCATCTCTCTTTTAGTGTAAAACATTGTGCCCCTACCCATATTTCCCTAAATAGGGCCACGCCCCATATGCTTAGAAACAGCTAACAGTTTCTGGCAGCAAAGCCAGCTGAGGCTTCACTGTTAGAAACCAACCTATTCCTTCTCCTCTAAATGAGGTGGGGAACCGCAGCCTAAGCAGAATCATGAATGTACGGGTTTACGGCTAATAAAACCGCTTCTCTCAAATCCTAAATGATTTACATAGAGTTTGGTAATAGCGAGGAAAAGTGTTTCAAAATACCTTCAAATCTCTGATTTTGCAGTGGTTCAAAACATTATGCTTTGGGAAATAACAACTAAAAAAGTCACACGATTATCCCAGGAATAAGATTGGAAAGTTGAGATCTCTGCAATTTTGCAGGCTTACTTTTGGAAAGTCTTGTATTTTGGCAAAAGTCATAAATCTGCACCCATGCATAGAAATACTCCTTTTGTAAATTAGGACCAAACTGATTATTTCAGTTTTTAAGATCATTCATAAATTACCCCTCTTTGTCTCTTCCTGGAAAATACTGTAAAATATTTACCATTATTCTACAGTTGTGTATTTCAGATATGTAAATTAACGGTGGGTGGTGAACTCTGCTCCACCTGCTGAGTTCAGGGCCCTTATTTATGAAGAGCTTGCGCCGTCAATGCGTCGAAAATAATGACGCATCGTCGGCGCAACTGATGCGCCATATTAATGAAGTGACGCATCTCTGACGATGCGTCTCTTTCAGCCCTCTGCTTCGGAAAAACCACTGCGTCAAAATGCCCTGCGACACGTAAATATTAATTTATGCAAGGTGGGCGTTACCCCGGAAAAACCAGCGCAAATGTGATGCATCCACATTTATGACTTTTCCCACTTTTGACGCATCCGTAGCTGAAACAACGCAGCGTCGTGGTTGCGTCAGAATTGGTGCGCCTGCAAAACGGACGTGCAGGAAATGACACATCGGCACATATAAAGAGGAGAGGTCAGAGTGGACATTGCTGCAACTATCCCCACACACCATGGAGGTGGTAATGCTGCGACTAGCTGCCAGACTGAGACGACTAGCACCAGGAATCCCACCACACCCCCGTCCCACAAAATCGCCCCCCTCAAAGGCAACGCCGGAGAAAGGAGCGATTATTCCGTCAAAGGAGCGTCCTGAGAGGCCTCAGGGATGAGGAGGTCATAAGTCTATTTCGCTTCAAGAAGCAGACCATAGAACATCTCCTACGACTCATTGGACCAAGGCTAGAGGTAACAACCAACAGGCCTACCAACATACCTCCACAGGCAAAGCTCCTGGCTGTGTTGCATATGCTAGAGTCGGGCTCCTTTCAAACAACAGTTGCCAAAGTGGCAGGAATATCCCAGCCAGCTTTCTCATCATTCCTACCCACTGTCTTGGATGCCATCATCCATCTGACAGCCCGCTACCTCCGTTTCCCCAACAACCCACAACAGCAGATGGAGATCAAGCAAGGATTCTATGATATAGCAGGCTTACCACATGTGCTGGGTGCCATGGACTGTACACATGTGCAATTAGTACCTCCTGCAGCAACTGCACATTTGTACATAAATCGAAAACATACTTATTTCATCAATGTACAGGCCATTGTGGATCACCGTGGACTATTTACAAATGTGCTGGCGAAATTCCCTGGCAGTGTACATGATGCCTTCATATTCCGGAACTGCATCATTAATGACCGCTTCAAGAATGGCCAGTATGGCAATGGCCTACTTGTAGGTAAGCAAAAGAGTATGATACAATGCACCATCCATGCTGCCATACTGGTAATATTGCTTCAATGACCCTTTAATGAGGTCATGGATGGAATAATGTTGTACTAGTATATACATATACATAAATATAAGGTCATGTAGAGCCATATAGGGAGTCAATGCATGTCCTTCCAAATATGTGTCCATTTTGAAGCCTAAATATGTGCTAAAGGTGTCTTGCATGTGAGTCACTGGGTGTGTTCTCTGCAACATCCATGCCCAATGGACACTGCCATATGAAATATTGCCCACAACATATGGCCTGTAGTTTACCAGAACCATTTCAAACATTTCATTGTACCTTCTCATTTTTTTCATTACAGCTGACCAGGGATATGGCATCCAGCCATGGGTCATGACACCTTACGGAAACCCACAGTCGCCACAGGAAATAGCCTACAACCAAGCACATTGCAGGACAAGGAACATTGTTGAACGAACATTTGGTCTGCTAAAGGCCAGGTTTAGACGCTTGGACAAGTCTGGTGGACGTATGTTGTATTCACCGCAGACAGTCTGCAAAATCATATTGGCATGTGCAATACTGCACAACATATGTGTGCTGACAAACGTCCCCTGGGATGAGGAACCTGAATTAAATCCGCAAATGCCGAAGGATGACCAGGAGGATGGCCATGCTCCAGCAAACCAAAGCACAGCAGCAGGCATCTGCAGACGTGCCAACATAGTGCGCAATTTTTTTTAATAATGTGAAAAATAACATTATCATTATGCATCTTGATTTTTGTTCACACAAATAAAAATACATCATCCAACCTTTTCTAGCTTGTGCATGAATATTCCTTAAAAAATTTACACTTCAAGTTGCATGACAATATCATATGTGGAGTATATACATGACATTGACTCTCATGTCTGGAGGCTGACATCAGACATACATCAGGCCACACATCCATTTACATTGTACTGCCTTGCAATTTCACCTGCAATGGCCACACTTACCAGTGTCTGGCCAACACAGGTACCCTGGCACCATAGTGCATGTGTGTCTGTTTGCAGGGTATGAATGCACATGTGTATGAAGGTGACCCTTCCTGTACAAAAATATACCTCCATGCAACCCAGCAACCATAGTGCAGGTAGGCAGGCCGGCCATTGTGCGTCAGCGCACATGAAAAGCACAGGAATCTCCCGTATCTCATAGATACAGCACCTTTCCGCACTATTTGCTTGCTGTAGGGAAGTGCAGCAGGAATGCATGCTGTAATTTTCCACGCCAAAACATCATAAATGAGGTTAAAAATTCACAATTGTCAATAAGCAACATATACCATCCAGATTTTGGGGTTCACAATATGAAAAAAGCACAGGTGAAGATGAGCCCACATAATGAAATCACACAGCAGGAAAAACTATAAAAATATACTTGTATGTTGCAAAGTCATGTTGAACCAAAAGAAATAATAGGACAAACATTACATTCATTAATATGTTACACAGTGGATGTGAGCCAAAATATCACCATCCATGAAAAAGTAGGCCTCAGTGCTCACCCAAGTTTGCATATTAGAAAAAATGGGGCAGGCACATAAATTAAGTTTGTGTATCATACTTCATAATCTTACCCATGCATTCCTGACTCTACGCACAAAAGTGACGTTAGGTCTGCATACGTCAGAATCTGACCCATGCATTCCTAACTCTACGCACAAAAGTGACGTTAGGTCTGCATACGTCAGAATCTGACCCATGCATTCCTGACTCTAGGCACAAATGTGACGTTAGGTCTGCCTACGTCAGAATCTGACCCATGCATTCCTGACTCTACGCACAAATGTGACGTTAGGTCTGCCTACGTCAGAATCTGACCCATGCATTCATGACTCTAGGCACAAAAGTGACGTTAGGTCTGCATACGTCTGAATCTGACCCATGCATTCCTGACTCTACGCACAAAAGGACGTATTGATCCCATGCATTCCTGACTCTAGGCGCAAATGTGACGTTAGGTTTGCCTACGTCAGAATCTGACCCATGCATTCCTGACTCTAGGCACAAAAGTGACGTTAGGTCTGCCTACGTCAGAATCTGACCCGTGCATTCCTGACTCTAGGCACAAAACTGATGTTAGGTCTGAATACGTCAGAATCTGACCCATGCATTCCTGACTCTACGCACAAAAGTGACGTTAGGTCTGCCTTTGTCAGAATCTGACCCATGCATTCCTGACTCTAGGCACAAAAGTGACGTTAGGTCTGCATACGTCAGAATCTGACCCATGCATTCCTGACTCTAGGCACAAATGTGACGTTAGGTCTGCATACGTCAGAATCTGACCCATGCATTCCTGACTCTAGGCACAAAAGTGACGTTAGGTCTGCATACGTCAGAATCTGACCCATGCGTTCCTGACTCTACGCACAAAAGGACGTATTGATCCCATGCATTCCTGACTCTAGGCGCAAATGTGACGTTAGGTTTGCCTACGTCAGAATCTGACCCATGCATTCCTGACTCTAGGCACAAAAGTGACGTTAGGTCTGCCTACGTCAGAATCTGACCCGTGCATTCCTGACTCTAGGCACAAAACTGATGTTAGGTCTGAATACGTCAGAATCTGACCCATGCATTCCTGACTCTACGCACAAAAGTGACGTTAGGTCTGCCTTCGTCAGAATCTGACCCATGCATTCCTGACTCTAGGCACAAAAGTGACGTTAGGTCTGCATACGTCAGAATCTGACCCATGCATTCCTGACTCTAGGCACAAATGTGACGTTAGGTCTGCATACGTCAGAATCTGACCCATGCATTCCTGACTCTAGGCACAAAAGTGACGTTAGGTCTGCATACGTCAGAATCTGACCCATGCGTTCCTGACTCTACGCACAAAAGGACGTATTGATCCCATGCATTCCTGACTCTAGGCACAAATGTGACGTTAGGTCTGCCCACGTCAGAATCTGACCCATGCATTCCAGACTACGCACAAAAGTGACGTTAGGTCTTCATACATCAGAATCTGACCCATGCATTCCTGACTCTACGCACAAAAGGACGTATTGATCCCATGCATTCCTGACTCTAGGCACAAATGTGACGTTACACAAGGCCCAAAAGTGACTTTGGTCATCATGTGTTGCCCAGCGTCAAAAATACAGCAGTAAATATATGCAACAACATTGACAGATAAAAAGAGCAATGCGCCATTAATGAAGATTGTGACGCATGCCAATAATGTCGCATCTTCGAAAACTGCTCGCACCTTAAGGGGAAAATTTGTCATCAGTCAGCCATGCTTCAAATTAACGATGCAACATAATAATGATTTGTTCGCATGACAATAATGACGCATCGGCGATAACTGGTCGCACCGTAAGGGTAAATATTTAATCAGTGTACCATGCTTCAAATCAACGATGCGACATAATTAGGTTTTATTCGCATGCCAATAATGACGCATCGTCGGAAACGAGTCGCATCGCAATAGGAAATGATGTAACCAGCCTGCCATGCTCACAAACAGGAAGTTAATTCCAACTTTCACTTTCTATTTCACTCGTTTGTAGTCTCTGGCAGGTGTAGGAGTGTGTTTGGCAATTGCTTGAGTGTTGTGTCCTGTCCTGAAGTTGTTTTTCAGTGTGTGTCTTGCTTACTGTCTCAAAATTGTCTCTGTACTGTTGTGTATTGTGTAGCTGTCTGTTGTGTGTAAAGGGGTGTCTGTCTGTTTAGGGGTGTTAAAAGTTAGTAATAGGGGGATTAGTGTTCTGTTTAGGGGTTTTAATAGTTAGTAATAGGGGGATTAGTGTTCTGTTTAGGGGTTTTAATAGTTAGTAATAAGGGTATTAGTGTTCTGTTTTGTGGTTTTAATAGTAATAGGGGGATTCCTGTTAAGTCAACATTTTTTTTGTAGCTTTCACACAGCGTGGCTTGTGCTTTGTCACAATGCCACCCAGGTCCAGGAACCTCACTGAGCAGGAGTTTGGTAGGCTAATGTGGCTGATAGTCCACTACCTCCCAAATATGATTGGGAGTGGAGGCAGGGTACTGCTGGGTTACCCAACCCAAGAAAGAAAGCTGAGGAGTGAGAGGGTGCGGTACCAGATGTTAAGAATCTTTGGAGTGGACAGGACCCTGAGACAGTACAAACATCGGTGGGCTGATATCATCAACCATGAGCAGGATCTCCTGGACCACCTTGGAATTGAGGTTGACGGAACAATTGGTAAGTCAACTTACATTAATTTCACGTATTAACAGGTGTTTTCTAAGGTTACGCTATTCCATTTTGAAACAACAGGGGCCTCACTGACGAGCCCCTTGCGCCGCTGTAACATCAGATTTAGTGATGTTCTGGTAACGCACAAGCCTGAGTGATATTTATCATGCTGGACTATGCCACTCATTGAGGCATAATGCTGCATGATAAATATCCGCCCTTTCAATGCATTGTTCTGTGTCAAAGGGGCGTGCAATGGGTGTTATTTGGCCTTTCTACACCAACATCCATGGCCTTTTGTCAGTGCTCCAGGGGCCTTATTTATGAAGGCCTTGCGCCGCCGGAGCGTCACTTATTAACATGTGCAAAAGTGACGCACCGGCGGCGCAAGGCCTTTAAAAATAAGGCCACAGATGTAAGAGTCTGAGGCAGCGCAAAAAGCACATGCCTGCCCTGGGGAGGTGTAAGTGAGGCACAACGGGGAGTAAAGTCTTCATGTATCCATGTATTTCATATTTCCCTGTGTGCAGCTGCATTGTGCAGCACACAGCGAAAAATGTCAATGCAGTTTCTGACCATTGATGTACAGGAAGGTATCCCATACGGTACAAAAAAATTCTTCCAAGCAGCACAGCCACCCTTGCATCATGGTGCAAAAGGTATTGTCCTACTGCATGACAGCAGTTTGTGGGCAAGGCCAGGGAAAGGCACAAAGAGGCAACCTTAAGGGAACAACATGTTCCATCATGGTATATCACATGTATGCAAGACTGATTGTTGCAATAATATTTCACGTACTAACAATATTATATCAATAATGGGCCAAAACATCCAAAGTAGTGCATAACATTGACAGCAACTTGGATGCAAACTTCCTGCTCCCCCCTCCATCACACATTGTAGGCCCTGTAATACAGTACTAATCTACAGGGACATCACCTCAGAGGAGTATATGTCTGCCAGCATCACAAGTAACCTTGTAGAGCTTCTAAATCTCTCCACAAACGTGTTTGTATGTGTATTTCACTATACACAATGTGCTACATTACCATCTGTGTGCAGCGAAGATGCACAAGTGTGAACTGAGTGCAAACCATACAATGCCTTCATTCATTCATCATGACAGTGTGCAGGAAGGATCACATTTAATTGCTTGGATTCTACACAATGACTGGATGTACACTAACTAGTTGTGACGTTAAATGCAGTGTAGAATGGAAAACAAAATGAAAAAATAAATACATTTATGCAACAATGTGCATACATGATGGCATACCATGGGCTGTGTAAGGTTTGTTAGCATACCCAAACATAGGATTCATCATACAGCTGGGATTACGTCCGGGCACATGTTTGATGTGCTTAAACAACAACATCAATACAAATTATAGGCCACTATTGTGCTTAGTCACGTGGAAAAGAGGCACACTTCTACAAGGCCTGGAAAAGTGTATGTAATGTTAATCCCATGTACACGTGTACATGGTGTACTTGCACACAGATCAATGTGTATGTGTGTAATTGCATGTTGCTTGCAGTTGTTGTCACAATGCACATATCAATGAAGCTGACACACTGACACATCTAAGGGTGCCAGTACATCTGGGAATGATCAATAAACAAATGCTAAGCCATGTGTGCATTAGGGAGGTCAAACTTCTCTAAAAGGCCACTTAAATTCCACAATTGTTTGAACAGATATGGCGGATATTTGCATTTTGTTGGTGTGTGAGACGCATTATTCTGCTGGCACATCTGTGAATTCTCAGATGTTCACATTCACCATTGTACAAAAGTCCCCCATAAAAGCACAATCACATACATCAACACAATGCAAACATATTTGCAATATGGGACAAGTGTGCATGTATTTGGCAAATGCCATCTCAATGTGACACCACAAACAAGGGAGCACATGTGTGTTTTACAGTTATACATGCAGTGGAAGAGTGTGCTTCACATGTGAGGCACTTAGCCAGAGACTGTTATATGAATCTGGTAGCCTCATGGGATGCAACGTAAGCCGATGTTGAAGATACCAGTAACTCTCATGTAATATCTGTACTGTGTTGAAATTTGCAACATACGCTGAGAATCTGGTCTATTGTCTTTCCCTTGTAGGTGGTCTACCACCATACACAAGGGATGAGGTGGAGTTGTTCAAGAATCCTAAGGCCACTGGTGAGTGTAAAATCATTTCTATCTTTGTCTGTATGCTTACAATGTCTCCTCATGCATGCCTTGTATGCAGACAGTCCAAAAGCATCATTCTTGCATGCAGCATGTTTACACATCACATGTGCATGGAAGTGTCAAGAACTCAATGGCACTATGTGCAAATACATAATGTCAAAGATAAGGGTCACATGTATGAGGTGTTACTGTGTGCGAGGGACACAGTAATACTTCTTGTGCTGCTGTATGTATCTACCACATAAAATGAGACCACAATCAAACAATAAATCTATACCTTCATAGAGCACCATACTCAGGTGTGAGGGTCTCAAGGCACTGAAGGGAGGGGGTGTGCTGCTACTGATGAAATAGGCAGGTCTTGAGTTGTTTAATGAAGGTAAGATGGTCCTGGGTCAGTCGTAGGTGTGCGGCAAGGAAGTTTCATGTCTTGGTGGCCAGGTAGGAGGATGATCTACCTCCAGTGGTGGATCAGTGAATCCTTGGGATGGTGGCGAGTGCGAGGCTGGCGGAGTGGAGGTGGCCGGTAGGATCTGAGAACGAGAGGCGGATGAGGAGTCATTCTGGGCCCATGTCATGGAGCTCTGTGTGTGTGTGGGTGAGGAGCCTGAACGTGATCCTTCTGTTGACGGTGACCCAGTGTTGGTTTATATGGCCGGTAGATATGCTGATGTGGTGAGGGCTGTTGAGGATGAGTTGTGCGGATGCGTTTACCATGGGTTGTAGTTGTTACGGAAGTCTGGCGGTGGTTCCTGTGTGTAGGGCATTCCCGTAGTACAGTTGGCTGGTGATGAGGGCCTGGGTGACCGTCTCACACATTCCGGTGGTGACCCACCAGAATATCTATCGGAGCATGCGCAGGGTGTAGAAGCATAAGGATGAGATTACTTTCACTTGTTTGTTCGTTGTGAGTGAGTAGACCTGGATGAATCCCAAGTGGCATGTATGCTCCGTGGGTGTTGTTGCAGTGACCAGTGTTGTGGACCACCAGGAGTCGTCCCCGGCAGATGTTGATTTACAAAGGATGATGACCTCCGTATTGTGTGAGTTCAGTTTCTGCTGACTGAGCTTCTTCCATTCTGCAGCGTCTTTCTTTCCTTCATGGAGGTTGATTTTGGTTGGGGCTGGGTCTTGGGTGAGGGAGAGTACCAGATGGGTGTCATTGGCATAGGAGATTATGTTGTGGTTGTGTGTGCATGCAATGGCGGCAAGGGTGCTCATGGAGATGTTGGGCTGAGTGAGGAGCCTTGGGCTACGTGAGAGTCAGTGTATTTAAACAATGCCTACATGACACAGGCTAATTGTAGTACAACATAGATATACCTCCTACATGTAGGAATTCATTGTGCCCCACGTGTGTCAGTACTTGCCATTGTTAGAGGGATGCAACAGTGCTGCAAGTCCATCATTAATTATGCACAACATTCATGCAGTTACCTATGCAACTAAAAGGGTCACCTGCAGAATTCCCTATTGACATCACTACTTCATATGCAATGATGTACATGTGTCTAAATGGTACTTGCATCATTTACCAGGCATAGTCAATCCACATACCAGGCCTTAATGCTGGGCATGATATGACGTCCCCTGTCAAGATGCGTCTACCATGAAAGTGTTGTGCAGTGTGTGTTGCGTTGTGTCAAAATGCTGCACGTATTTACTCCGAAGCAGCACCCATGTACAAGTGTAAAAATAATAGGAGGTGGTGCCCAAATCAATAGCAGTGCACACCTGTGTTTTTTCTAGCAACACAATCCTAATTTGCCAATTTTTCGTTTCTATAGTGCATTTTACTTGTGTGTTGCCTTGTGCAGCATACAGGGATGATGGTACCTGCGTATGAAGTGTCAACTTACAATGCCTAAACAAACCTTGCCTGCACACAGATGCACTGGCATCATGTTGAAAAGGGGCCTGCATATGTGCATGCAGAGCATTGGGTTCATGCCCAGGCCAAATGCATTGGAATGCACCGTCTCATATGTATTGAGGCCTTACATGTCATCTACATTTTTGATCATGTTAGGAATTATGCAACATCACTTAGCATCCCTGTGTCTGAGCATCAATGATGATGCTAACATGCATAGAAATTGATGCCCTGTTAACAATAGGCCCTTGACAAAATGTGCCAAACATTGCATTAATGTGCATGTGTACAGGTGTCAATGTGTAAGTGCAGACTGATGTGGATGTTATTGCTCCATTGCAGAAAACATGTCACAAGATGAGGAGAGGCAGTTTCGGATTCGCCTCAAAAGATACCGCCACATCCGCAATGTTGGACGTTCCCTCAGGCAGATGGGACGCAGACATGAGCAGTCACGTGCAGCTGGAGCCTGGAGATCACCAACTCCCACTCCCCCATCCAACATGCGGAGCCGGAAGCAAAAGGAAAAGACATCTCCCATGGACACCGGACCAGCAACTGGATCATGGCAAGAACAAGATCCCCAAATGGACACCGCATCCCCAAAACAGAGTGGACCCTCAGGCCTACCCACCTCTGCACCATCAACATATGTTTTGGTCGCACCCCCAGCTAATCTTGAGTCCGGATCATCAACAGATCCCACTTCCGGACATCCCTCTGCTCTGACCCCTGTGACAACCACTGCTCCACCATCTGGACCCACCACTGTTCTGCCCCCTGCAACTAAGACAGATCAAGCAGCAGTAGCGCCACCTGAACTGGCTTGTGCGGAAGTCACACATCCAACAACTGGACATGCAGCAGCTCCCCCAGAGCTCGACGTTGTGCTACTGATGGGCAAAATTGACACAATTGAAAAGGCCCAAAAGGACCTGACTTTGAAGGTGGCGGGCATACAACTGCAGCTGGCCACCCTGTTGAGCATTTTTGCTGACATAAATGCCACCATTAACCAAATGGACGAGCAGCAATAACCACTAACTCAACAACACCATCACAACTGTGGAAGTTGTCCCTGACATGTAATTTCACATGTAAAGTTACTGACATTGTTATTGTTTACCTCTTTAATTGTTAGAAAGCCGTTAGGATAGTTGTAGTACTTAGGAATAGTGTTAGGATAAGTGTTAAGTTATTAGGAGTGGGTGGGGGGTTGATGTATAGTGTATGTAAAATGTATTTTAAGATGAAAAATGTATATATATATCATTGTTTAGTTAGGTAGGTTAATTAGTAGGTGTTTAGATTAACTGTATGTATGCCTGATGTTTGATTGTTGAATAGGGGCTGGGGGGTCATCTGTGTGTTGTGTTGTATGTGTGAGGTAGGTTTAGGAACAGTAAGACAGTATAAGTGTAGATGTTAGTGCCTTAGATTAGCTTAGTGTAGGATTTTTCTTCAAATGTTTATAAGTGTAGTGGAGTTTACCATTGCTTTTTATTTTTTGTGAACTATGTTGGTAAATAAAATATGTTTTTCATTTACAAAAAGTCTGACTTGTAGGCATATGAAGTTGTGAAATCAGCTTAGGGTGAGCCTTACACTTGCTGGCCAAGGAATGTCAACAATGATCTCATACCTGAGATTACCGTTACATGTTAGGTATTGTAAGCCAAATGTTCATTACACTATCACTAATTCATAGAGGCCACTACTCACCCTTGAGGGACTTAAGGTATTGTGTGGCAGGTGAGCCCATGTGATCAACAATCATGTGAAAAGATTGTGGGACCTCTTTCATGACGTTTTTCCGTAGTGAAGCACAGCAGGCCTTCCTGTTGCGTTACCCTTTTGCAGGATGAAGGGCAGGACCGTGCCGTATCTGCAAGATAGTGCGCAATCCTGTTGTTTTCACCAGCACCGGTGCACAATGGCCTGTCCAGCGCAAACGCAGTCACCTTTGCACAATGGGGCAAGGGTGGCTGCCTTGTGGGGAACATTATTCTTGTACAGGAACGGACACCTCTCAGTTAAGCAATCATCACAACAGCCTCTTCCTCTTACTATATGTGCTGCATTTTGTACAAAAGGGAAGACAAGGAGAAATGATCAGATTTCTCAACATTGTGCCTTCCTCACGCCTGCCCTGGGTTTGTGTAATTTCTGGACAGTGCCTCAGATTTCATGTTCCTATAGCATCTGGGGCAGTGTCAAAAGCCAATGGATGTTGCTGGGAACGCACCCAGCAACACCCATTGCACGTGCCTGTAACGCAGGACAATGCGTTCAAGGGTCGGATTTATAGCATGCAGCATTATCCCATGACTATGGGCCTTGGTGATGGCTGATAACTATTAGTGAGGGTCAGATGGCACAAGGGGCGTCATTAATTAGGCCACCTGGAATTGAGACTGTAGCTCAATGTTTGCAGTGTTGTCCCAATGCTGAGGGCCAGTATGACCCAGGTCTTTCCTGCAAGTGGAAAATAAAGCTGGTTCAAGGTCTGGCTATGTAGATGCATGGAAATGTGACCATGGCTAGGTCTGTATTGCAGAGGTATGTCTTGTGGGCGTAGAAGCAGATTCATTGGTAGAGGTTTGCTGGGCCAGGGTTTTGTCTGACTGTGGAGGCGTGTGTGAGCTCCTTGAGTGTCAGTATATCTGTATGGGTGTGGATGCAGTAGAGCTCCTGTATGTGCTGGCGGAAGTGGTATTGTCATGGGAGCCACAGGGAACGTCTAGCTACGGTTGTCTGGACATTCATCATTTTTTTTCCTTAGGGAATTTGTGATACTGATATTGAAGGCTATCACATTAAACAGGCTGATGATGATGGATGTGTGGCTGATGTAATCAATGAATTTGGTGGCAATAAATTTGATGCTCTTGCAGAGTTTGCGGAGCGTGAAGAAGTATGGTGAGGATACTGCTATTATCCGTAATGACATGGTGAGGGATGAGTTCTGTACAATGTATAGTTTGTGTGCCACATATGAGTGGTGTACTGTTTATCCAGCCCAGGGGACCACCAGGTATAGTCCCATGTGCTGGGGGTTGTTGTGAGGATGATGACCTGTTTTGACAACAAATGGAGATTTGCCCAGCTGAGGCACATACTTGTTGGCACATCTTGCATCCATTGTAGTTAGTTGTGTCCTGTGATGTTGGGTACCTTGGTGAGGGAGAGGCAGAGCTGGGTGTATTAGGCGTAGGGTACTATGCAGAGTCCATGTTCAATGATGTTGTCAGCAAGTGGGGCCATGTAGACAAAGGTACTGAGGGACAGTCCCTGAGGAACTCAGCATCAGTACTCTGTGTGTTGTGCTGTGAAATGTATTAGGCTGAATCATCTGCTCCAGTCTGCAAGGGAGGAGACAATCCAGTGTGGTGTATTACCTTGCCTCATGCCATAGTGGAGTCTGGCTGCTAGTGTGTTGTGGAACATTGTTTCTTGAAATGATGAGATGTATTGTGTATATGAAGTGGCAGTGTGACCTACTTTGAGGAGTGTGTGGATGTTGCAGTGGTGTGTAGGAGGGACCTCTTGATGCTGTTGTTTGCCATGGAGCAGGATTGGGGATGTTGTATGTTCCTATGAACTTCATTGGGTGCATGTTGACCCTCTGGTTTGTGACTTTGTCTGCAAATGTGTGTGGGAAGATGTACCTGTGGGTCTTGCGGTCTGTTTGGTCAGCAGGGGTATCATTGGTAATGTCATTTAGCTCTCACCATTTGCAATTACTGTGGAGGTGCATGTTCCAATGGTGGAGTCCATATACTGTCACTGTTCGTGTGCAATGGGGGATGCAGCCCTGTGGAAGATGTGCTGTGGGCAGGGGTGTGTGGGTGCTCCTTAAACTATGGCCATCAAGGTGTTTGTGGTGTGAAACATGTTGACATGTGGCCACCAGAGGATGGTGTGTAGTGTGGCTTACTTGGGCTAAGGTGTTGTGTGTGATGCCTTGGTTATGTTCATCTAAGGTGACATTCACTTTGCTGATCTAGTGGTAGGAGACTGATCCAAGTGTCTTGAAAATTCCTGTGGAGTGAGTGAGGCCTGAGCTGGGTCATATTGTTAAATTTGGTATGGAGTTGATGATTCCCATGGATTGGCAGGATGTGTAGAGGATTGCGCCCTTGATGATTTTGCATTTGTGTGGATCAGATGAGTTTGACATTTTGCTGTGATGTTGTCCCTGTAGGCGGAGTGTATTTCCTGGGGTTTGGTTGACCCTCAAAGCTAACTCCAGTAGCCTGCACATGAGCATTGATTATTGTATGTCCGTGGATACACATGTGACATTGGTGGTGTGTTGTATGTTGTGCTTCAAGGAGGTGTGCAGGCATGTATGTGCATATGTAGCACAACATCTGTAATTCGTAATGATCTGACTTTGTGTGGCACACGGTGGATGGAGCGCTGTGTATCAGTACTGAGGCAAGGGGCTCTGTGTTGATCTTACACCAGTGACTGCACAGGGACTGTGGCCTTGAGATGTTGGCAAGGCATCCCTCCATGGTATTTGTGGCCGTATTTCTGCATGATCTTGTACAAGTTGTGGATTGCATATGCAATGTCAGTTGCAGATGAGAGCCAGGCAACGTAACTTGTGCCAGAGGCTGTTGATGGCCTCACACATTTATATGCCATATCTGTGCAGAGGACATGTGTGTAGGAGGATGCAGCTCAGGCATTACTGTGCATTGGCATACAGCTGGCTGTTCATAGCTGTCATTGTCTGCAGACGGGGTAAGGTGCTTCAGCAGTGTCAACATGAGACTGTTGCTTGTTATTTGCACGGTGTTGAGAGCTGACAGTTGTATTATCTTACAAGGTTGCATACATGGAGTGCTGCATTTGTAGTGGGGGTGGTTTTAACAACCAGGGTAACTTGAGCTGGTCTTGCTCATGTTGTGTATGTTCACTGATGTGCTTGAACTCTGCACGACAATGGTACCTATATACATAATCCACCATTCAGCTGTGGTCATGTGTAGGGTGAGCAGCTTGAAGCTGGAGCATGGATGTATGTGGGTGCTGGATGGACAGGTAACTGCAGTGGCAAGTAAAAGTCAGTGTGAATACAGAGAAAAACAGGGGATACATAACAGACAGCCCAAATTAGCGCTATCAGGAACAGCAGACACACACACTAAGGGCACAATACAGTGAACAAGGCACAGACAGACCATGGTGCCACTGGCAAATGGGCTCATTGGCAATCTACATTATACTAGTGGTACGGATCGTACCACGAGTCTAGTGGGGCATTTCAATTGGGGAATGACATTTCTTGTCTGTTGCTGTACAATAATCTGTGTGACACACCTGTACATAAGTAGTTATTGTGGAAGTATGCTGGCTGATTCATTCTCACATAGCGATTTAGCGGATTTTCTAACAGACTCCAAGCTTGAAATCTGTCACGTTGTCACTACTCCAAATGAAAAGTGTGACCGTGCTCAAGGATCAGTGGTGTGCCGAGGCTTTGCCATTCATTATCCATGGCTAATTCCACGGCCAATTTTGTGCATCAGTGTGTCAACATGCATCAGGCACACTGAGCCTCATGAATGATAGCCTTGATTCACTTTTGACAGGTGAAAATCGTGACGCTTCGGTGCCACAAGACTTTAAGGCATGAGGCCCACTGTCTTTGCACCAGCACTAAAGTGTTTGTAGGACTTCATACATGAGACACCATTTGAGTGTTGAGTGATGTGGTTGCAGGCACTGGTGTGATGCATGTCCCTATTCCTATGCTTAAGTTAATTGAATTGTCTGCTACTTATCTTACGTTAGGATGTGCCTTTGATGCCAGCCACGTGCTGATGTTTCCCATTTATACATACATGTGGTATGTCAGATATTTCATCATCACATACATACACCTTGGACTGACCCACATTTATGGTAGCATGCAAGCAGATCTGATTTTACCAGTCACCCCATCCTTGTAAAAATTGTAGTGTTAGTCATAACAACTTGTGACATCATTTGTTATGTTAGACATTTCCAATGCTGTACTACACACGTTACTAGTCACTTTATGAACGTTGCCAGTTGGACATTGCATGTTGTGGTTGCAAAATAATGTAAGTGACACAACTTAGCAAGTAGCAAGGTATGACAGAACTCTACTAATCAAGGGACACATACAGTAGGGTTGAGGATGTACATGCACAGTCCATACAACAACATGACATTTGTGACATGTATGAGTGAGTAGGTTTTTATTGTGTGGTAAGGGAGTGTTAACATCATATGTTCACCTCATGGAGGGAGGCCACAGATAATTTATTGTAAATCCATTGACTAGCAGTAATTGGTATTTCATCATTACTGGGGTACACTGCCAGTAGTATGAGCACCGGACAGTGTATATTTAGTGTCCTGGTACAATAGGTGAGGCTAACGTGCAGTTTTGCGGAGAACTGGACAATCTTCAAAATCTTCTTCATCAGATGTATTTGTTGTCTCAGCTGATGGTGTAATCACTGGGGCAGTCGACATAGGAGGCATACACACATCAGGGACTGCAGATGTTGACGGCATTGTACCTGCATCATGTTCATTACCCATCAGGTAACGCATAAATGCACTGAGTATGACTTGCTGGTTTACCAGCACTGCTGTAACATCCCGTTGGTAGGCAGCCAAGTTGGGTAGGTATGCATCCTGTTTTTGATTCATTGCTTTAAGTATGTCCTGAATTTCCCTCAGCCTGCTGGCACTTGTGTTGGGCATTTGTCTGTGCCTCTGCTGCATGACTTCTGATATGTCATTCAGGGCCTGAAACAAACTACGTGGTGGAGCATGGTTGCTGCTACCAGTTTCCGCACTGCCACACCGGATGTTAGGCAACGGAGGACTCCCTCTAGGGTGGCTGCCATGCTCTCTATCCCTTTACGCACCTCCTGTGCCAACTGACCCTGTACAACAACAACACGTTGTTCAAAAGCATTTAGCGTGTCCTGCACGTGGTGAGGCTGAGATGTTGTGGGAGGTGGCGTAGGAGTGCTTCCATGTTGGGCAAGCGGAGATCCCACTGTGCTGTTTTGTGCTCTTGTGCGGGGAGAGGGTGTTTGAATTGATTGTAACAGGTCCTGGATGAGGCCTATGTCCACGCATGGTACACTGTCACCGTCCTCATCATTGGCTTCAAACAAAGGTTCCTGCTCATGAGTAGGTGTAGCATGCCCTGAAATGTAAAAAGATGTAAGTTTATGCTCATGTCTGACATATGGTCTACAGATTCACAATTTTGAGTCATCTAGACTTTTTGACTTTGATGTGTGTCAACATGTCAAAGCTAAAGCTACACATCATCACTTATGTTACCTAAAATGACATGGCATGATTCATTTAATGGATTTAAAAAAAATTCCTATCACATGGCACATGGCCAGACAGTGCTTGCACAATTGCAACATTCAACTTGAGTGCATGTCCTGATGGCTGTTTTGTTGGTGTATATTGAAGACACATTCCAGCACAGTAGCAAGTCCAAGTGGCATTATGCACTCTGTATGTGTGTAACAGGTATCAGTCCACAATTACTGATGAATTGGCACATGGATTTCTTAACATCTCACATCATCCCACCTGTCATAGTCATCACGGCTGTGTTGTTTGTGTGTGACCCATTTCATGTGTCTTCATGCTAATGACGTTATATTTGAATAATACAGATTGCTCCTGGTATGTTGCTCAACCTACACGCAGCTCCGTCTGTGTGCCCCTGCTGCCGCTGCTGAGTACACACTGGTAGGTGTGCTGAACATCCATTTTAGTGTCCCGTTAGTGGCCTCTGTGCAACTCTTTTTCCACCTGTTTGCACACCATTTTGCTTTCAGTGCCACTGTTTCACCACCTCATGCACACTAGCTACTCCCGCCTACCAGCTGCTCCTCCCTCCCACATCCCCATATGTGCCTAACTGTGCAGCTTGCGCACCAAAGGCACACCTTAAGCAAGCCAGTCTGCAGCCATCCGCGCCTGGACCGTGCCCAGCGCCAGGACTCCTTGAGGCCACAGACGCCACTACACCAGACTCCAGTACTATGCCTGTACCCTCCATGCACTCAATGCCGGCCAATACCACACTTGTTCCAGGCCACCACTATAACATACACACGGGACCCTTCTCCTGCCGCACATGCAGCTTCACATGCGACTGAGCCACCAAACCCCCATGGACTGGCCCCAGCCACCTCCAATGCATTATCCACAACACCCACTCCACACGCAAACAGCCCATGTGGCTCTGGGATCTGCTCGACACCTCCGCCCCAGATGTGTGATTCTTAACCGTGACCTGGTGGAACTACTCCTCTGCGACTAACATCACCATAGACATCCCAGACTGCTACAAGATCAACCGCAGGGATTGCGCTGACTGATTTGGTGGATGAATCGCCATCGACCACAAGTCCACCCTCAAGGTCGGCACCCATGCAGACAACACCATCAACACCGCCAACCATCTGCACTTAAAGATCCACACCGACACCCAACACCACCCTCAGAGGAACCCTCATCTACAGCACCCCGGACCCTGTGCTCAGTTCTGCAGCTCCATCGATGACCTTGCCAGCACCCACGCACTCGCCTCCACTCACTACATCATATTGTGGGACCTGACCGTACACCTCAAGGACAACAACGACGACAGCTCCACCATACTGATCAACAACCTCACCAGACCCTGCCTCTGACAACTCGGGACCGAACCTACGCCACCAGCCACAAGCTGGACCCCGTCTTCTCAACAGGCACCCATGTCACCTCCAACCACACCACTGAACGGCACTCGAACGACCACCGCTGCATCAATTTGACCTTCAATAAATCAACCACACACCACCGCAGACAACAGCTGCCTCGCCAATGCTGGGTCAAAGTAAACGTAGATCAGCTGGTCACCCCCCTCGGACAGAGCCCAAAGTACAACCCCACCAACCCAGACGCCACTGCCCAAAAACTCTGACAGTGTATCTAGGACTGCACCAACACCTTTGCCCCACTCAAGTTACCCTCCAACAGCCACGCCTGCAACAGAGCCACCTGGTTCACCGACTACCTCCAGACCTACCAACGCGCATGCCGGAAGATGGAGTGAACATGGCTCCACGGACACACACCGCACAACCACACAGTCCACAAGGACGCCACCTGTATACATCACCACCTCGATTCAGAAAAGGGGGTGGTGATGAACAGAGTGTCTGATTTGAACAGACCACTCTTACCCAGTCCAAAGATCAGGGCTTGATACATCACCGTTATTTATCTCACTGCCCCATCCCAGCTCAGAACCTGGCTATATGCAAATCAGTCTGTCCCTGGCCCAGTGCATCATGGGAACAGGGCAGACTAAACTACCAAGCCAATTCTTCACCAGAAAGGAAACAAGCTACCGGGGACCGGTTTCTGGCATTTCAGCCGTCTTCGGCCCGGCTTGCTTGAATCCTGATGGAGCAGTGAGAAAGGGACTCATGTCTGAGTATACCCTGCCACACCTATGGTGGCCAAAATCGATTCAGAAAAGGGGGTGGTGATGAACAGAGTGTCTGAATTGAGCAGACCACTCTTACCCAGTCCAAAGATCAGGGCTTGATCCATCACCGTTATTTATCTCACTGCCCCATCCCAGCTCAGAACCTGGCTATATGCAAATCAGTCTGTCCCTGGCCCAGTGCATCATGGGAACAGGGCAGACTAAACTACCAAGCCAATTCTTCACCAGAAAGGAAACAAGCTACCGGGGACCGGTTTCTGGCATTTCAGCCGTCTTCGGCCCGGCTTGCTTGAATCCTGATGGAGCAGTGAGAAAGGGACTCATGTCTGAGTATACCCTGCCACACCTATAGTGGCCAAAATCGATTCAGAAAAGGGGGTGGTGATGAACAAAGTGTCTGAATTGAGCAGACCACTCTTACCCAGTCCAAAGATCAGGGCTTGATCCATCACCGTTATTTATCTCACTGCCCCATCCCAGCTCAGAACCTGGCTATATGCAAATCAGTCTGTCCCTGGCCCAGTGCATCATGGGAACAGGGCAGACTAAACTACCAAGCCAATTCTTCACCAGAAAGGAAACAAGCTACCGGGGACCGGTTTCTGGCATTTCAGCCGTCTTCGGCCCGGCTTGCTTGAATCCTGATGGAGCAGTGAGAAAGGGACTCATGTCTGAGTATACCCTGCCACACCTATAGTGGCCAAAATCGATTCAGAAAAGGGGGTGGTGATGAACAGAGTGTCTGAATTGAGCAGACCACTCTTACCCAGTCCAAAGATCAGGGCTTGATCCATCACCGTTATTTATCTCACTGCCCCATCCCAGCTCAGAACCTGGCTATATGCAAATCAGTCTGTCCCTGGCCCAGTGCATCATGGGAACAGGGCAGACTAAACTACCAAGCCAATTCTTCACCAGAAAGGAAACAAGCTACCGGGGACCGGTTTCTGGCATTTCAGCCGTCTTCGGCCCGGCTTGCTTGAATCCTGATGGAGCAGTGAGAAAGGGACTCATGTCTGAGTATACCCTGCCACACCTATAGTGGCCAAAATCGATTCAGAAAAGGGGGTGGTGATGAACAGAGTGTCTAAATTGAGCAGACCACTCTTACCCAGTCCAAAGATCAGGGCTTGATCCATCACCGTTATTTATCTTACTGCCCCATCCCAGCTCAGAACCTGGCTATATGCAAATCAGTCTGTCCCTGGCCCAGTGCATCATGGGAACAGGGCAGACTAAACTACCAAGCCAATTCTTCACCAGAAAGGAAACAAGCTACCGGGGACCGGTTTCTGGCATTTCAGCCGTCTTCGGCCCGGCTTGCTTGAATCCTGATGGAGCAGTGAGAAAGGGACTCATGTCTGAGTATACCCTGCCACACCTATAGTGGCCAAAATCGATTCAGAAAAGGGGGTGGTGATGAACAGAGTGTCTGAATTGAGCAGACCACTCTTACCCAGTCCAAAGATCAGGGCTTGATCCATCACCGTTATTTATCTCACTGCCCCATCCCAGCTCAGAACCTGGCTATATGCAAATCAGTCTGTCCCTGGCCCAGTGCATCATGGGAACAGGGCAGACTAAACTACCAAGCCAATTCTTCACCAGAAAGGAAACAAGCTACCGGGGACCGGTTTCTGGCATTTCAGCCGTCTTCGGCCCGGCTTGCTTGAATCCTGATGGAGCAGTGAGAAAGGGACTCATGTCTGAGTATACCCTGCCACACCTATAGTGGCCAAAATCGATTCAGAAAAGGGGGTGGTGATGAACAGAGTGTCTGAATTGAGCAGACCACTCTTACCCAGTCCAAAGATCAGGGCTTGATCCATCACCGTTATTTATCTCACTGCCCCATCCCAGCTCAGAACCTGGCTATATGCAAATCAGTCTGTCCCTGGCCCAGTGCATCATGGGAACAGGGCAGACTAAACTACCAAGCCAATTCTTCACCAGAAAGGAAACAAGCTACCGGGGACCGGTTTCTGGCATTTCAGCCGTCTTCGGCCCGGCTTGCTTGAATCCTGATGGAGCAGTGAGAAAGGGACTCATGTCTGAGTATACCCTGCCACACCTATAGTGGCCAAAATCGATTCAGAAAAGGGGGTGGTGATGAACAGAGTGTCTGAATTGAGCAGACCACTCTTACCCAGTCCAAAGATCAGGGCTTGATCCATCACCGTTATTTATCTCACTGCCCCATCCCAGCTCAGAACCTGGCTATATGCAAATCAGTCTGTCCCTGGCCCAGTGCATCATGGGAACAGGGCAGACTAAACTACCAAGCCAATTCTTCACCAGAAAGGAAACAAGCTACCGGGGACCGGTTTCTGGCATTTCAGCCGTCTTCGGCCCGGCTTGCTTGAATCCTGATGGAGCAGTGAGAAAGGGACTCATGTCTGAGTATACCCTGCCACACCTATAGTGGCCAAAATCGATTCAGAAAAGGGGGTGGTGATGAACAGAGTGTCTGAATTGAGCAGACCACTCTTACCCAGTCCAAAGATCAGGGCTTGATCCATCACCGTTATTTATCTCACTGCCCCATCCCAGCTCAGAACCTGGCTATATGCAAATCAGTCTGTCCCTGGCCCAGTGCATCATGGGAACAGGGCAGACTAAACTACCAAGCCAATTCTTCACCAGAAAGGAAACAAGCTACCGGGGACTGGTTTCTGGGATTTCAGCCGTCTTCGGCCCGGCTTGCTTGAATCCTGATGGAGCAGTGAGAAAGGGACTCATGTCTGAGTATACCCTGCCACACCTATAGTGGCCAAAATCGATTCAGAAAAGGGGGTGGTGATGAACAGAGTGTCTGAATTGAGCAGACCACTCTTACCCAGTCCAAAGATCAGGGCTTGATCCATCACCGTTATTTATCTCACTGCCCCATCCCAGCTCAGAACCTGGCTATATGCAAATCAGTCTGTCCCTGGCCCAGTGCATCATGGGAACAGGGCAGACTAAACTACCAAGCCAATTCTTCACCAGAAAGGAAACAAGCTACCGGGGACCGGTTTCTGGCATTTCAGCCGTCTTCGGCCCGGCTTGCTTGAATCCTGATGGAGCAGTGAGAAAGGGACTCATGTCTGAGTATACCCTGCCACACCTATAGTGGCCAAAATCGATTCAGAAAAGGGGGTGGTGATGAACAGAGTGTCTGAATTGAGCAGACCACTCTTACCCAGTCCAAAGATCAGGGCTTGATCCATCACCGTTATTTATCTCACTGCCCCATCCCAGCTCAGAACCTGGCAATATGCAAATCAGTCTGTCCCTGGCCCAGTGCATCATGGGAACAGGGCAGACTAAAAGCATAAAAACGGTGTTGGATCTAGCCCTGATCTCTTGACTGGGTGAGAGCTTTCTGCTTAATTCAGAGACTCTGTCCCTCACCACCCCATGTTGTAAATATTTTTGTCCACCCTAAGCGTGGAAGGGTATTCTCAGATGTGAGACCCTTGCTCATTGCACCATCAGGATTCAAGCAAACCGGGCCGAAGACGGCTGTAATGCCAGAAACCGGTCCCCGGGAGCTTGTTTCCTTCCCAGTGTAAGAATTGGCTTTTGTAGTTTGGTTTGCCCTGTTCCCATCATGCACTGGGACAGGAACAGACTAATTTGCATACAGCCAGGTTCTGAAACTGGGATGGTGCAGTGAGCTAAAAAACGGTGTTGGATCTAGCCCTGATCTCTTGACTGGGTGAGAGCTTTCTGCTTAATTCAGAGACTCTGTCCCTCACCACCCCATGTTGTAAATACATCACCACCTCAACAGATTGGCAAAGAGCTCCTCCTTCAGAGCCAGGCTGGATACCAATGCACACGACAGCAATGAGGTCTTCAGCATTGTTATAGAACGCTCAAACCCGTGCGCAAACGTAAACAACATCCCACCCTCACAAGAACTGTGTGACTCACTGTCCATCTTCTCACAGCGCACGTTTGGTGACATCCACGACAGCTTCAACACCACAACCGCCACAACTATGCCAGACTCCACCTCCCCCGACGAGGACCACCAGCGCCAACTGCATCACCTCCTGGTACAACGTCAATGAGGACGCAACACACAAGGTCATTCACTCCATACACTCTGGATCACCAGCAGTACCATGACCACACCAAATATTGTACGAAGCAGAGAAAGCCATCATACAACAACTACGCAAGTTCATCTACATCTTCTTCAATGCAGCAACATTCCTGGTAATATGGAAGCACGCCAAAAGAAATGCCCTCCTCAAGAGGCACAAGGCACACCCCAAGGCCCTCAAGGAATCACGGCCCATCTCCCTGCTCACGTTCCCAACGAAGGTCATCTAGGAAATCATCAACATGCAATTGGACCGCGAGCTGGTAGACACCAACATGTTTGACCCGTCCCAGTCCGGATTCATACGTACTTACAGCAGCAAGACAGTCCTCTTGTCCGGCACAGACAACATCAGGCGCCAACTAGCTGGCAGCAAGACATCAGCCCTCTTGCTCCTGGACCGGTCAACCGCCTTTGACACGGTATGCCATCACACTCTGAAGACACACCTCCGAGAATCCAGAATCCAATTGAAGGCCCTAGACTGGACCACATCCTTACTCTCCGGCAGAACCCAGAGCGTCCAGAGTGTCCGAATCCCATCCATCAAATCGAACGCCATCAACATCATCTGCGGCGCACCCCAGGGGTCATCCCTCAGCCCAACGCTGTTCACCATGTACATGTCCCCCTCGCACAAGTGGCCCGCCATCACAACCTCTACATCATCTCCTACACCAACAACACCCAGCTCATCCTCTCCATCACCAGGGACCCACACACAGCCTAAACAAACCTCCACGAGGTAATAAAGTCCCTCACCAACTGGATGAGAAGCAGCAGTCTGAAGTTGAACTTGGACATGACACAGGTCCTCATCCTCGGACCCACACCCTTAGCCTGGGACGACTCCTGGTGGGCAACCACACTGGGAACAGCAACAACACCCATTGACCATGCACACAACTTACAATACATCCACTACTCCTCTCTCTCCATGTCTGAGCAGGTCAACGCCATCTCCTCCTCCTGCTACAACAGCCTCTGCATGCTATGCAGGATCTACAAGTGGATCCCCACCCCAGACAAAAATAACGGTGACACAGGCCCTCAGCAGCAGCAGGCTGGACTACCGCAACGCACTGTACGTAGGATTCCCAGCCAAACACCTACAACGACTGCAACGCATCCAATACACATACGGCTGAATGATTGCCAACGTCCCCCACCGCAGCCACATCATCCTCCAAATGTGAGACCTACACTGGTTCCCCATCAGAAAGTGGATCACCTTCAAGCTCCTGACCCACCCACACAATGCACTCCAGTAGGCCGGACCAGCCTACCTGTACAGCAGACTCAGCTTCTACACCCCCACACGCCAGGTCCGCTCCACCAGCCTCCCCCTCACCACTGTCCACCGCATCCTATGACCAACCTCCAGCAGCAGATCCTTGTCCTACCTCGCCGCCAAAACCTTGCACACACTCCCTACCCACCTACGGCAGACCCAGGATCTACTCGCATTCAGAAGACTCATCAAGACCTGTCTCTTTGAGCAGTAGTGGCAGCCCCCTCCCATCAGAGTGGGAGATCCAACAGGTGTTTTTGCATGCTGAAGGAGTGGTTCCAAGGACACGGACTTCTGTATTCTCTGATTTTGTCTTCATGCAGCTGTGGTTCATGCAGACTGCGACGTCATGCATTCCTCAATGTATTTCAAGTCTGTGGTTGGTGTAGTCTTAGGTGTGAGAGAGTATGAGCTGTGTGTCATCAGCAATGGATACAATGTTGAGGCCGTGTTGGTTTCAAATGGCGCTGAGGCAGCCCTGTTGATGTTAACAAGGGTCAGACACATAGATGGTCCCTCTTGCATTCAGCATTGGATTTACGTGTTTTTAAAGAAGAAGGTTGTCAGTCTGATCCTTAGACCTCTTGCTGGGATGAGTGACCTAGTTAAGCGTTGTTCCTTGGAATCCTGCATCATGTAGTGTTGCAAATACTGTGTGGTGTTAGTATGTGTCGGGGCACACTCACGGCTCTTGGTCCCGGAGGGTGCGGATGTCATCTGTGGCTGTGAATAGGGTGATCTTGGTGCTGTTGTTGATGTGATGAGGACAGGGCTGTATGTGATCCCACAGGTGGCTGTATCTCATGGTCAAGTGGGTGCATTCAGCTGTGACTGGTGTCCCGGTGGGGATGGTAGTATGGCTGTTGTGTTGGGAGAGGTTTGCGTGGTGCTGCCTGTGGCATCTCATGTGTACCGCAAAGTTGTTGTTGTGTAATTTTTTGCTTCAGGGGGAACTTTGTTGGACACTTATCACAGGGCTGTAGTGCCAGGGTGATGTCTGTAGCTTTGCTGCATAGGTTGTTGTATTCATGCTTGACCTTGACAAGTTTGCAGGAATTTCCAAATTCTTAGACTATTTATTTCCATCTGGAGAATAAGTTCCACAAAGATCTTATGCGGCTCCCCCATAGCTCTCCCACTCTACCCCTTCTACTCGATACAGGAACACGATCCATAGCTGATCAGGCCAAGCTACGTCCCCTCCTTCTGTGGGCCCGCATATGGAATGTCCCTGAACTATCAAGCTATGCTGATGCACTAAGCGAACTTCTTTCAACCCCGGGCTGGCATAAGATCGGTTGGCTCCTTGGTGTAAAGCGCCTCCTTTGTGACTTAGGCCTGGATGATGCTTGGGCCAGTAGATCTTCGCCACCCAAACAGCTGCTAAAGAAAATATTCTGGTTGTGGGTGGATAACGAGAGAGTGACCCAACCGAATCTGTGTAGATCAGCTGAGGAGTTTTTGGCTACCAAATCCCGTCCCTTCAGAGAACCCTACCTTGATGTGATCTTGAATCCATCAGATAGGGCGTTGTATTTCAAATTTAGGGCCGGGGTTCTGCCCTTAGGCACAAGAACAGCAAAATGGAAACCACCATGGCAAACTGTAGAAACTTGCCCTTTCTGTACAACTAGGGCTGAGTCTATCCCCCACCTGCTGTTCGAATGCCCAGCCTACGCTGCTCCCCGTCGCAGATGGTTGAAACCGCTCTGCGCGAGGCTGGGTACTCGGTCACATTTGGAGGCCTTACAGCTATTAAGATCAGACCCTCACCCACTGTTTGCTTGTGGCCTGGCAAAATTTCTGGGGTGGGCTTGGAGGATAAGAACCGCGAGGAGGAAGATCCTCCAGTAAGGATGCCAGCATACATTTCAGTGGCTTGGTTGCTTTTTGTATGTGTCCCTTCACCATTATTCCTATCAGAAATTGATAATTTTATACTTGCACAAATGTTTTTAGAAAGGATGTTATCTACTAGGTTGTATATTTTTAGCACCCTTCTTGAAATTTTGTCAGTTTTGATGTATAACTGTTTTTATCTCACATTGATTTTTACTGTAATGCTTTTATGAAATGAAATATTTCGAAATAAAGCTATACAACAACAACAACAACGACTATTTATTTGTGGGAGTCCCTCATTGCGTCCATGTATGTGTTGGACATTTCAAGTGTCTTGGTGTTTATCCAGTTCTTACCAAGGTATCTGCTGGTGCCTCTTGCTTCTTAGAGATCAGTGCTCTACCATGCAGTGTCCCTGTAGTGCCGGTTGTTCAGGCTTGCAGTGGGTGGAGGGCTGGTATGCGCAGTTGTGTATCCAGCTGACGTAAATAATTAATTTACTCTCTTAATTTCTATGCAGATAAGTACTTAATCAATAATAACTCAATCAGAATGAAGGAAAACAGAGTCCGTGGTGTAAGAGTTTCTAAGGGTTTTATTCCTCATAAAGGAATCAGGATATCATGTTCTGACCACCACACAGGGTGTCAGAAGGGATAGAGCGCTCCATTTTATTAACAGTACATAGCTTATATACTTATTTCATTCCATAAGTAACAGTGCAAGAGGCGTAACAGCTGAGAGAAGACAAGATAACAATATTACACGTGGTACATGTGCGTAATCAAGGGGCGTGAACTAGAGGTGTGTTCTGGAAACGTCACTGATAGGTGACACAAAGGGGTGGCACTAACAGAAAATGTGGCAATGTCAGCAGAAATCGGAAGCTTGGATGCGCGCGCAGCTGGATGACGTGTAACTGGAGGGGTGCAGGGGACTTGACATTTACACTGACGGAAAGAGACAGAAGTCTGGCATGTCAGATCAACTTGTGCTTCTATCATATCTGATATCTGATGTTTAGGAACTAAGCTATCTGGGCAGAAAGGTCTCTAGAGCAGAAGCTATTCTATACTTACTGTGAGTGCGTGTATAAGCGCCTGGGTGTCTGTATGAGAAGCGTGGGGCAAGGGGCCTTCCATGAAAGCATGGCAACGGAGGCTATGAATTACTTGCATAGAGACAGGTCGGCCCTTTAGCCCTGTAGCTGAGGAAGGATGTTTACTGAAGCTAGCAGGAAGGAATGTATTTTCGGGGAGGGAGACAGATAACTCGAAGGTTATAGTCAATCTTGGCAGGCAGCAGGCTGAGCTGAGCACGGAGGGCCGCGCTAGAAGTAAGTCAGAGTTCACGGGTACGGGGGCTGCCTGGGCAGAGATTTCTCGGAGTCAGAAGCCAGAAAAGAGGTTCGGTGGCAGGGATTCAGGGCCTACTTCAGCCAGGGCTGAAAAACGTAGGAGTACACTACAAAAAGACGTTGGCATAGCATACTTAGGAACGGACCATCCAATCCATTCATGGTGGGTCTGAAAGAGGACAAGTTAACGTTGGACGCAAATGTATTTGCGTCTTCATAGCTGGTACAGGAGGGAAGTTACATGCACTTTAACTCGTACATGGAGTCGGTGGGGTACGCGCTAGGGAACATAACTTGACCATAAAATTCATATTACCTCACAGCTGTGAAGTTCACTTGCTGAAACGCTGACGTTGGCTGTGTTTGAGACCAGGGTGGTGGTTGAGCTTTGTCAGCAGTGTAGGCAGGTGATATGGCTGCGGGTCCCCATGTTTGCCAAGGCCTGTTGTCATTCTACGATGTTTTCCATGTGTGAGTGCATGGAGGCTGGCTGAGCTGCATCAGTGAGTGAGTCTAGATCAGTTGTTGCTGGAAATGATTGCTTTTGGGACACGGATGTGCGCATACAGACTTGCCTTAGGCGTGCCTTCAGCACACCATGTGCATGCGTCTGCTGAGGCTCCAGAGACATGGGACACAGCTTTGAGGTAAGACTTCCCTCAATATATGTTTTGCAGCACCCACTCACACACACATCCCCGCATCCATACAACATTCATTGTTATTTCCTGCATTTCAAAACTCACAGCTGTCCACTCCCGCAATTGCCAATGTTTGCCACTGTGCCCCCATGCAGAGCAGGTGTACCACTCTTGTGCCAAAAGGCACATACATATTACCAAAACATGCCATGTCATCACATTCCATTGAATACATTTTTAATACTAGGCATGTTGCAACTGTAGAGTAGGTGTTGCACAGCGGAGACTTTAAGTACACTGTTCAAAGTTAAGTGAGTACATGCCCAAACTATCCTTGTCACCACACACCCAGACCTGAAGCATGAAAATCCTTTAGGAACAACCACGACACACACAATGGAGTCAGATTTGAGACTAATGCACACACCATTTTTCATTGGCAAAACAAATATACACAGCATTTGTTATATTTAACAACATTTCACCCCCTATTTCTCATGAGGTATATCAATACAAATAAGAGTTGAGCCATATTTTACCCCGTGACACAACCAAATGTTATTAATTGACACATAAATGCACAACATTTTACATATTTTGTTCATTTGTCACATTTTTTTTTTTTACTACTGACACACATTACCACATGAAGTACTTACATCACAACATAATTGTGGTCACAATGACGTATTTTGAGATGATATTTTGCAACACATGCATTGCATTGTTGACATTGTACAGCATGCATTGTAATGGTCATCTCAAAACACTAAGGCAACCATAGTCTACGCTGTTTGCATCTGACTGGCTCAGGTCCACACTCTGAACCAAGGTTTAGTCCTCTTGGACACTGCAACAATACAATGTCAGCAGCCTCCTCACCATCAACCCTGTACGCCACCTCACCTGCCAGGACCTAACTCTGCTACAGACATCACCATCACTGTCACTGACAACTTCTCTGTCACCTGCAGGAGGCAGCACGACAATCATGGAAGAGGCATTGAAAACCCATACACTGGTACACTCAGAATGAGCAGGCACTCTAATGTGCCATGGTTGACCATGTACTACGACAACTACATTATCGTGACCAGGCCAATGGCCATACTCAGCAGCACACTCATGTGCAGACACCCAGGCCATGTGCCCCATTCTCCAACACCATTGTAGACCTCATTGCACCCCAGTGTGTGACATCCACAGACAGCATCCCTCTAAATGAGCTCAAGTTCAACCTCAGCAGGTAAAGTTACCTGACCACCAACACCTCCTGGGTATCTTCACTGACATCAGACACAAGCATCAAGGGACCTCAACATACCACTGAACAGGACACGGTTAAGTACGTACTACGGCTGCAGGTACTTCTGATTCAGGCCAGACTTCTGACTCTCCTGGCACTACCATCATTAGATGCATGACATATGTGACTTGCCCAGCAATCACCACACCCATCCTTGCACCCTCTTGCAGCTGGAGCAAGGACACTGCATGACATCTCATCAACACCTTGTGCAATGACAGTCCACCAATGCTTAAATACTTGTGACACTAGAGCACTCAACTACCACTTTTAGGATCTCTAATGACACCATCATTTCTGCACCCCTCATGAATGTACTTGCGTCTGTACTTTCCCCCTGCCTCATGGCAGGCATGTATGTGGGGCAGTGCCATTGGGATGGGCTGCCACTATGCATTGCTGGAGTTGCGTCATGGTTGTGCATACACTAACATAATGATTTGTAATGGATCAGTCATTACTTGAATCATCGAGCAATGTCCAGTGAGTACTGTACATCCATGCTATTGCAAGGGGGACAAGGTGAGAAGTGTTGCCTAACTGTATTCTTGCAGGAACACTTTTCATGGTTGGGGCATAGGAATGCACACAATATTGTTGTTGGTGCACATTCGTAGAGTGTATCTTTGTCACAGGGCAACCCAGTAACCTTGTTTGCAGCGCTGTCCAGTACAAGTCCCATGCATATATGTTGTCCCACAAATTGTCACCTTCCTTAGGGACATGTATGTTGTGGCTTTACATTCCAGCAGCTATTGTGCATTTGCGTGAGTTTGCTTGTTTCTTTCATGTGTGTGACAGCCTTGCTAATCTTGCGAGGTGCAGTTAGTTAGAGTGTTAGCATTATTTGGATACTTAACACCTACTTTGCATGTCGTTGCCATAGTTTTGTTGAGACATGCAATGCCATTGACATACAAGTTGCTATCACTCCTGAGCAGTTGCTCTCATCTGTATGCTACAGCTTGCTAATGTGATAATACATTCTTTGGACTTTAGCTGCACAAACAGTGCTGCAGACTCGCTGATGATCCATTTGTATAATTAACTATGGTGCATATTTGCTGAATGTTTAGCAGCTGGACTGCGCCACTGGCAATATAGGTGTGCTGCAGTGCATGCATAGGTACAGGCCATGAATGGAGTCCATCGGTCAGATGGTGCGCATTCCTGCAAACTATTGATGTTGGGTGTTGTATCACTGCAACAACACCATTGGTACACTTATGTTTTGGCCATTCTCGTGACAACATAGATGTGCTCTATTCACTGTGTGACACTACATGTTGTGATTCATGTTATATACGTCATTCATCCAGACGTAGCTGGTCAGTGCTTAAGTCATGCATTCATGTCAGGAGCATCATTCAAGTACAGCAAACCTTAGCTCAAGCCTCTTCCGGTGGCACTGCCTCACCCCTACACCTACCATGATGCAGGTGTGAGGCACTTGCACACTTGCCAGATGCTATTTTATTTGTAGAATTTACATGGATTGCCCAGCACCACTACTAAGACTTTTTTTTGGATGTGCAGACCCACCATGCATACGTTATGCTTGTGTAATGTGGCACAGGGCTTCACATGCTCACTAACATTCCTGAGTACTTTCCCTTACATATGCAGATCATGAGGCTGAAACCATCATGCACAGAGTAGAACGATGACAGATTTTGGGCCAGCATGGGGTGACTATCAGTGGGGCTCTTTATATGGCTCACCTGTCCTTCACAACGACATAGGTGCACAATGCTTGCCATGCGCCGACCCAGGCAAACTTGCACCATGTTGCAGGGGGTCCTGCGGTGCAGGGGATCATTGTTTGTGTGCATGGAAGGGACACATTCCTGCATGAAGCAGTCATCCAAAGATTGTCCCTCTTTCTATGTGTCCATTTGGATGCAACAGCTATATGTTGGGTATATCGAAGAGGGAACAGATAGTATTTTTTCAGGTTGTGCATGCCTTACACAGACCCTGAGGATGCATGTCTTTGTGGCGCAGCGTAATAGTTACAGTTTGACTTTGCTATTGGACATTGTCAATTGGACATGGATGTTTCTGGGTACACCCCCAGCAACAGCCCTGGAATTCCGCTTTCTCACACTTTAATGTGGGAATGATGCCAATTACATGATATGTTGTACTATGTAACATGGCTGTCTCTGACCTATTATTGTGGCTGTGGCACATTGTGCCACCAGTACATGATCAGAGTTACATCCTGGCAGCACAGTGGTGGCAGTCCAGGTTATAAATGTGTTAAACTCTGTCTGTTGCAGGATGTTGTGTGATTGGTATTTCATAAGGGTAGTTGTATATTTACACCTGCATGTGGCTAGGCGTGGGCGGAAAATCCGTTCCGCTCGCGGATTTTGCGGATTTTCGGGAAATCCGCAATCCGCGAGATTTGCGAATTTCCCGCAAAATCCGCAAATCCGCGAGCAGCGGATTTTGCTCGCACTGCTCGCACTGTTCGCGTGAGTTCGCGCCCCGCGAATAAGTGCAAAATTGCAGAAATACGATCTTGGCAAAACTGAAAGTAACTACTTACCAGGTTCAAAAGTTCAGGCACATCATTAGTAGCCATTTCCTGTAGTGCTTCCTGAGGGGCCCCTCCAGAGTTCAGTTGCCAGTTGAAACTATTATGTGACCCTGCTCTGAACCTCAGAATAGTTACACATATGCCACAAAGGTCCTGAATTACAGCTAAGGGAGACAAGCAGGAGCCAGGCTGGAAGTTAAAATCCATTAATCAGCCCCTAATTCATTATTGTCAGTTGGGGCAGGGCAGGTGTTGTAACTAATTTTGCAACAATGAAAGCACTTAGCAAGTGCAAAAGATCACTAATCAGGGCGCACTAAGGAAGCAGGTGCCAGCTAAAAAAATATTCTGTGACACATTAATCAGCCCCAAATTAATTCAGGTCACTTGAGGCAGGGAAGGTGTGCTTTGCTTTGCCGAAAATAATGTACACTGGACAACCAGAGGGTGTAGTGATGAAACAGAGGGTGGAATGGGTGGGCCAGAGGGTGGCATGAGTAGTCAGAGAGTGGCAGTGGTGACAGAGAGTGGCAGTGATGAAGAAGAGTGTCCCAAACAGGCTGGACACGTAGAAACAACAAGTTCGCAAAACTTGCGACCCGACAGGTAAGTTCGCAAATTGCGAAATTGTAAAAACCCTCGCGAACTGGCAGAAACACGGGCGAACACAAAAAAAAAAAAAAATCCGCAAATTCGCGGGAATTCGCGGATTTTGCGGATTGCGAATTCGCAAATCCGCAAAATTCGCGAACGCGAGATCCGCAAAATTCGCTCATGCTTACATGTGGCAATTGTCAGGTGTACCAGTGGGCTATGACTTCACTTTGGAAATATGTTTTTAGTTTGACTGGGGTAGATGTTTACAAAATGGGACATCTGCATGTCCGTGGTACAATACATTTGGAAGACACTTCACTGTTAATGACATTGCATGACTTCTCTTTCCACAACACGTCAGTAATTCACCCAGCCACCTTAGTTTATGCACTGCACAACATTACCTTCTTTGCAACATTTCCCCTTGTAGGGACTTACCCTGTGTGTCTTGCGGTTCCTCATGCTGTGCACTGTCCTGTCCTGCAATTACTACCACCAACTCGTCTGGGATGACCGCCGCAACCCGCTCCTCAAGGTCATCCAGCTCTTCCTGTTGTGATGGGCTGCCTCCTCCTGTCAGCGTTGCTTCTTTACGTTTTTTTGCCATTTTTTCTTTTGTCCTGCGCTTTATGTCATTCCAGCGTTTCTTAATGTCAATCACTGTCCTCTTTGATTGGGCCACACAGTTGACCTTTGTCATTATGGACTGCCAAATGGCCTCTTTTTTTGATAATGGCAACTTCGAACTTGCAAAAAGCTGGTGCTGGTGGTCTGTCACCTCATTGATGAGTATGTCGTTCTCAGCACTGAAATTTATTTTCCTTTTCCTCTTTCCATGTGTTTCTCCCTGTGTTTCGGGCTGGGCATCCTGGCTGCCATGTGGAAGTTTCCCTTGACTGCTGATGTCTCCTTCACGCTCCATGGTAGCTATTTTTCGCTATGCGGGAGAATTAGGAGATGGATGCGTGTATTTTTGGCGTTTTTCCGGAATCTGACGCAACGTGAAAGTGGCGCAGCGCGATGTAGACTTGCGTCAGTACCGCAATTGTGACTTACGGCACTTTTCCAGCAGTTGCGTGACTTTCTGGTGCGTCAGGACGGCAGGGTCTGTGTCACTTTTTTCCGACTTTCGGCATCACTTGCGACACGATGCGCCATTGCATTATTTTGACGCATCTGCGTTGCAAAATTGTGAAGCAGTGCGTCGTACGGAATTGTGGCGCATCCCTGCGCCTGCGCAAGGATGCGTCACTTTTCATAAATGAGGGCCTGGAGTTTTGCCATTCTGCGCTCCACTTGTAGCACGGAGATTGGTAAAACTCTGACACCTGCCGCATGGCAAAGTTTACCGCCCATCCTATTATATGTGCAGACTGCAGTGCAGAGTTCCGTTGTGTCCTTGCCCACTCTAGATGGTCTCCAATTCTTGTTGTGAGTGGAGTGCAATGCTCTTTCCACCTCCGATTTGAGACAAGGGTCATAGAGACGTCTTTATTTTGATTATTTTAGATTGGGGAAGATGTGAGGCATAGGCTAGCGGTACATGAGTTGCAGAGGGGTGAAGGTGGGTTGAGGTTAGGGCTGGGTTGGGGTGATGGCATGGAAGCAGCCATCCAACGAGGCAATGGGGGACATTCTGAGTAGCTGTGCAGAGATCAGGCGGAGTGATACAGGGAGATGTGAATCCTGCCACTTTTATTTTACATTTAATTGCTTCCCAGAAGAAATTGGCCCCTTAATGTATTTCAAATGCAGTTCCAAAATGTGCTGGTATGGATTTGTTAAAATGCCCGGCAGTGTTCAGTGTGTATTATTACAGTCAGTTGCTCTGGACTTGAAATTGAAAAGCGCTTCAGAGGTTACTTGATTGAGGGCTTTTGTTTCGGTGCAAGCACTAGTGCACTACTGCTGTTAGGATTAAAACATGGGCAGGGAAATGCATACAAACATCACATGCTCAAGATTTATGGAAACAGTATTGTACAATCCAGCCCTCTAAAGAAAAGCTCAGAGCCAGGAGTTGTGGAAGGCACCTCTTTATTCATTGACTTTAGCCTTCGAACTGGCTTCCCGCTTCCCCTTTCTGTCTATCCCCCGCCCCTTCCCATCCTGCCTGCCCTGTCCCAACAGCTGGTCAGGCAGATACGATACGACACCTCCCCTCTTTGTACAAAACAGTCTTACTGTCTTTAAAGTTCTTTAATGAGATGAACTGGTCACTTGATGTGTCTTCGTGGACGGCGAGGCTGTTCCGACCCCGGTGTCTGCCGGTCTCTCACATCTTCGTGGCTGGCCGGGCTGAAATGATCTCGGTCACTGCTCTCGCTCTGACTCAGGGAGTCAGCACTAAAGTCGTGAGTTTGGGTTTCGTCACATTCCGTGGGCGTGCATCTCTTGAAATGCGATATGTTTCGAGTTATTCGCTTGTGATCTGCCTCGGCTGTGATCATAGTCCCTTGCCGATTGGAGACTCGCAGGGGGTGAGCGAGGTATCGACTGTCCGCCTTTGTCGTGCGGTCACGTCTGACCATCACCCAGTCTCCTTCCTGAATGTCTGCGTGTTTTGCATGTCTCCGCTTAGCAGCGTATATTTTCATCTTCCATTTCTTGTCATGGTCTAACTTGACCAAGGTGTTGTGGTCAGTGAGCACGGCTCAAGATTGTGAGGTGTTGCTCAGAGCAGGTAGCCTGGTGCGAGGAACTTGGAGTTCTGGACTTTTTGGTTCCGTCCAGAGGTGTCAGGGAACAACACCCAAAGACCCCGGAGTTCCACCTGCCTTGGTGCGCAAATGAACAGAAACACGGGCTTCTCGATGGTGGCGTCAAAGACCAAAGGTTTATTACTGCAGGGACACAGAAATCACAGAATCTACACACGGGCAGAATCTAGGAGACTGTTCGATTTGTACATTGAGGGTTGCTCCTTATATACCAAAAATTGTGCTTCAGGCAAATATTTCACATGTCAGTACATTCCCAAACCTTTGTGTCTTAAACAATAAATATTTGGCGTTACACAGGAACTGTCGATAATATCTGATGCCAAACATCACGAAGAGGGGTTCCCACTAGTCCATCACAATCCCTTGTCAATATTGCATTCAAGAGCCGGACCGCCTCATCGTAAAGTTCGTTACCTCCCCCTAATAAAGGCCCAGAAGGAAAGGAGCAGAGCCAGGTGCAGAAGATAGGAAAGCGGGATAAGAGATGTTTGTGGGTTGTAAATGGGCAAGGCTACCGGCTTCGGCCGCCTAATCATGATCAAGACAATGGACAGGAAAACCAGTTCAGGTGGGCTGGCCTCGGGCAGAGGAGGCAGCCTTTGTCGAGTCATGCAGCTTCAGCGTGATCTGGTTTAAGGTGTACGTGTCATGTAAGAGGTGAATCTCCGGCTAAGGCTACGTGTCCTTAATCAAAGTGGAGTGAATGAAGTGATCAGAGGCTATTGCATATGTGAGGGCAAGGAAACACAAAATGGCGGCCATGATCTAAGATGGATGCCATGGGTAGATCAGAAATGTGTTCATAACAAGAGTGCTCTTGCTCGTATCGTAGCGAAAACACCAGGATATGCTAAATGGATCATTTGCGGTTCGCTGATACTAATATTATGTATTTCCGACAAACTTGAAAACACGGGTTCAAATCGTCACAGAACCTCAGACCCTCCTTTTGCCCTTACATAGGCAATTACTCAGTCTATATCAGAGTCTAGTTCTATACTCATCAGGTCAGTGACATGTTGTTGTATCATCATCCTTTCTCGTGCCTTTTCTCCAAACGCAGGTGGTTTCCTAAAACAGGTTGCAGCACAAAGGCCACACAGGGCTGGACCACACTGGATAATCAGGCAGCATGAGAAGAGGAATACTAATATGACACCAATGACCATTAGAACCTTCCATCCCCACGCTGAGATCAGAGTCCAAACCCACTCCATAAAGGACCAGTTTCCCTTGTCTACATGTATAGAGTCGGAAATCTTGTGTAGCTTAGAGATCGCCTCATAGACTGTTGGAGCATTATTAGGAATAAAGACACAGCAGCTCGATTGGATCATTCTGCATACCCCACCTCGGTCTGCAAGGATAACGTCTAAAACCATACGATTTTGCAACGTCATGAGTCTATCCGCCTGAAGCTCAGCCGTTAGATTGCTAAGGGCACCAGCAGTTTCGGTAATAGTAGATTCAACTACCCGTGTTAGCTGACGTATGTTTCTACTATTGGCCATAGGCCCCCAAAACGGAAGGAAGCCTTTGAAAAAGTCTCCAGCTTCCTGACCAGCGGTATCTTCTTTGCTGAAGACACCTCTCGCTATTCTGGTTCTGTGGTAATCAGATGAAGCAGTGTATGTTGGAGGCAACAATCGAGCAATATAGCATGAACCTGAAAAGTCAGCGGGCAACCATGTATAAGCTCGGTCTCGACAAATGAAATAGGTACCCCTAGCAGTGAGGAAGGCAGGGGAAAAGTTAGCCGGAAACACATAAGTCTCAACGCACTCACTCCTCCCTAGCTGAGCTCTCGGATTTCTCCCATTACCTTGCAAACAGACCTGACCTCGGTGAGGTACGACCCAGATTGGAGTTGAGCTTTTACGCTTGCTTTCTCCTAAACTAAGGCGATACTCTGAAGTATTCCAACTCAAATACACTCGTAGTTCGTCTCTAGGGTATGATGGAGTATTATTGACATCCTTGATCATGTCAATAATTCCCTGGACTAAAGCTTTGTTGGCAGAGTTATATTTAGTGGAACGTGGTGGACGTGGAGGATAGGTCTCAAGGGCATAAGCAAAGATGGTTTGAAGGGCCTGAAATGATCCATTGTAGCTGAAAGGCAAAACCAAATAGGGAATACCTTTATCCATAGTGTGGGGTATCAAGCCACACACCCAGCAGTCTGTAGTGTTAACTACCAGTTGGTGTTGGTGCAAGAGCTGTACAAAAGTGTTGTTAATGAACTCTGTACGTCGTGCTTGCTCATGTTCAGGAAACGAGTGAAAAGAGTGTATAGAAGAAACAGTAGAAGTAACAGGATCAAGGGGAGGTACTGTAGTAACTGGCACAAAAATCAGATTTATACTAAAGACTATTCCACCCACCAATGTTGCTAAAATAATCAAAAATGTAACGGCACATTGCATCAAAAAGCATTTGCTACGAAGAATTTTGTACAGTCTGTTTCTGCGAACATAAATCACATTTTCTCGTTGCAGCGCAGGAAGCTCCATCTTCTACAATCCGCTCGCGACCACTGATGATGTGTACGTAGATGAAAATGCCTCTGTCAGCCCTGGGAGTTCCCAAAACCAACAGAAAGATCGACCTTGTGTCAGACCCCTGCAAATTCAAACTAGGCACACAGCCACGACCCTACGGCTACCCAGACGGCAAGGCAATTTAAAAAACAATAAACAATAGCAAACTTCCTGGCTGAAAAGCAAAAGTTCAGTATATATATATATATATATCAAAATTACAATATGCAGTTGCCTGCTTTATTAGTCCTTTTTATGGCTTCTAAGGTTGTATCTCTTCTTTGTTGGTACTGTCTGATCGGAAAATAGTGTATCACTAGCAGCTGTTGCAGAGTTTAAGTTCGCAGGTAACAAAGTGTCTTCTGATGCTGGAGACAAATGTTCAATGTTTGAAAGAGTTTTCTCAGGAGGAGAGTCAGGTTTCAAAGTGTCAGTAATCAAATCGGCATCACCGAAAGGGATAAATTTCGGGGTGATTTCAAATTCGGAGGCACCAATTCCCTTCTTCACCCAGTCGTCAAAAGGCAGCGGCAACGGAACACGCTTTACGTGAGAAGCGTGGATCCAGTTCTTGCGGCCAGCAACACGTACGGCTGTCCTCGTTGCCAGCAGGACCTGGAAGGGGCCGATGTAGCGAGGCTGAAGATTCTTTGTCCTCGCGAAGTTCCGGACCACAATGAAATCACCCGGTTTCAGTTGATGCCCTGGACTCTCCGGAGGCTTTGGTAGTGCATCGAAGACCTGTTGATGAATAAGACTCAATTTAGCAGTCAAGTCGTAAAGGTAGTCTATCAACATAGGATATTCAATGGAGCAAAATTGTTTAGGCCTTGGCACACCCCAAATATTTGCCGGGCGGCCAAACACAATCTCGTATGGAGAAAGCCCTATTCTAGAATGCACTGTTGCTCTCGTTGATAACAAGGCCAAAGGAAGTGCGTCTGGCTAAGCCAAACCTGTGGATGCTTGTATTTTGGCTATCTTCAGCTTGAGGGTGCCATTATAACCCTCCACTAGACCAGCTGACTGAGGATGGTTCGCACTATGAAATTTTTGTTTCAAACCTAGGCCTGCACATACACTCTGCATAACTTTCCCTACAAACTCACTTCCGTTATCTGACCATACAATCCGTGGCATTCCAAATCTAGGGAAATATTCTTTGAGAAGAATTTTGGCAGTTGATAAGGCGGTATTGTCCTTCAGTGGGTATGCTTCTATCCACCTGGAAAAAGCACAAACCACCACCAGGACGTATTTCAAGTTATTACAGCGTTCCATGTGAATGAAATCTAACTGAATCACTTCAAAGGGACAGGAAGGAGGAGCGAAATGACCAGCTGGAGTTGGAGTTCCCTTACCAGGGTTATGCATCAAGCACACCATACAATTTTTCACCACTCTCTCTGCACACTTACTGATCCCATCATTCTTCCAGACCGGAGCCAACATTTTACAGATACCTTTAGAACTTATATGCGCTACTCCGTGCGCCATTGTCACTACTGCAAGCACATACGCATCCGGCAACATCCAACGTTGTTGCTCTGTCAAATCAATCCAACATCCATTCGAGTCCAACTTGCCCGTACTTTCTCTCCATACACGTTTCTCTTTCTCAGTCGCTTCTCTCTGAATCTCCTTCACACTTTCCATTGTATCTTCACACATCCCAGACTCAGCGATCCATCTTGCAGACGTTGCAACATACATTCTACTCATCACATCTCTAGCTGTCTGTTTAGCAATTTCATCAGCAAAAGCATTCCCACGCCCAACATCATCCGTGATTGCTTTATGAGCACTGCACTTCACAATCGCAACTTCAGTCGGCAAGGTTAGAGATTCCAACAAGTCGTTAACTAACTGACCATGTTGAATCTTAGTCCCATGGGACGTAATGAAACCTCTTTCTCTCCACAACCGGCCAAAACTATGGGCCACGCCAAATGCGTACTGACTGTCTGTGAACACATTCACTCTCTTTCCCTCAGCTAAAACACATGCTCTCGTTAGAGCTATTAATTCTGCAGCTTGGGCAGAATTCTGACTCACTCTTGCAGTCTCCACAATCGTCTTCAAAGTCGTCACCGCGTAAGCAGCAGTCACATCACCATTCTCCAATTTAAAACATGACCCGTCCACATATAGCATACCATCCGGATCGAGTAACGGAGTATCTTTAAGGTCAATGCGTCCTTTTGTCTCTTCCTCCGTTTTAAAATAGCAGTCATGTGGCTCAGAATCACTCGACTCTTGATTAGTCGGCAACAGTGTTGCTGGATTCAATACATTACATCTTTTGATCTGAATATGACTCGCTAGTAGTGTCAGTTCGTAACCAGATAATCTCGCACTGGTAAGGTGTTGTGTCTTCGTTCGGTTCATGAGTGTATCCACTGCATGAGGAACCATGACCACTAGCATGTTGTTCATCACCAAACCAGCAGATTGCCGAATGGAAGCCGCAGCTGCCGCTGTAGCCCTCAAACAACTAGGCAACGCTCTAGCTACCGGATCTAATGTTGATGAGAAATACGCACAGGGGCGTTGTTTATCACCAAACTTCTGTGTCAGGACACTCAACGCGCAACCTTCTCTCTCGTGAACGTAGAGCGTGAATGGTTTACTGTAATCAGGTGTACCCAATACAGGAGCTGAACACAAGGCTTTTCGTAATTCGGTAAAGCTCTCTTGACATTCATCAGACCATGGCACCGGACTCGGAACATTTTTCCCAGTCAAAGCTACCAATGGTTTCGCTAAAAGAGAAAAATTTGGAATCCACTGCCTACAGTAGGAGGTAATACCTAAAAAGGCACGTACTTCTCTCTGTGTGCGTGGAACACTCATTTGCGTAATTGCTTTTATTCTTTCTGGGGTCAACTTCCTTCCCTCCTTTGACAAGAGATGACCTAGGTAGGTCACTTCTTGGCAGCAGTATTGCATCTTGGAAGGTGATACTTTGTGATTCAAATCAGACAAATGATGTAACAACGATACTGTAGCTGCTTTGCAAGTTTCCTTGTCATCGGCAGCCACTAAAAGATCATCTACGTACTGTACTAGGGCAGAACCTGGAGGAAGGACAAAAGAATCTAGCTGACTTTTTAATGCTTGACTGTAAATAGATGGACTCTCACAGTAGCCTTGTGGAGCGCGTTTAAATCTGAAGCTTCGACCTCCTAGACAGAAGCCAAAAATATCCCTGCTTTCCTCGGCTATCGGAATGCTGAAAAAGGCATTCTTCAAGTCGATGACTGAGAACCAATTGGCTGTAGCAGGAATCAATGTTAACAAGGCAGTAATGTCTGGAACCACAGGAAACTGCGGAACCACAATCTTATTAACTTCTCTAAGATCTATGACAAACCTATATACTGGAGGTTTCGTAGGATCAGTTCGTTTCAGAATTGGCAATACAGGACTATTACAAACATTTCCTCGAGTTTCTTCAACCACACCTTTCTTAATCAAATCTTGCACAATCAATAAAAGTGCACGTTCTCCTTCACTTGATATTTTATATTGAGGAATTCTGGGAAATTTTACATTTGCTTTCAAAGTTACTACATACGGTGGTATTTCCAAAAGGCCTACATCATTAGGACCAGTCGCCCAAAGAGAATCAGGGAGTGAGCGCAGCTCCGGCGGGAGTGCGTCCATTGACAAGTACATCGGAGAAGTGAGTCTTTTACCCAAAGTAAGCTGTACTCCTTCCGGAGAACAGTACAATGTCGCATATAGTCGTTTTAACAAATCTAAACCAAGCAGATTTTCATTACAACCTGTCGTCAAAATCAAGGGTGCTTTCAATTGGCATGGTCCAACAGAAATGGACAAAGGATTAGATATCGGGTTGTAAACAGGGGCGCCTGAAAAACCTACGGAGACATTCGTTGAGCCAGACAAAGGTGCGCCAGGGAGTTTCGCATGAATTATAGAACTTTTTGCGGCACCAGTATCCAACAGAAACGGTTCGACTACACCTGATGTTGCTACTGCGACATAAGGCCCACTCTGATCCACTGGAACTGATACTACTCCCTCTCTCTGTCCATGGCTGTCCTAGTACCCATTTTGCTGGAATCCCTCATCAACTTCACAATAATCCTCAACAAGATATTGCTGAGATCTATTCTGTTGAGCTGACTGTACGTTTCGTTGATCAAAGTGATTAGAGGGACGATCATTCGTTTGCGGAGGCATAGCACCTCGCCCTCGACCTCTAGTATTCTGCGCATAACCACCACGACCTCTCTGAGCTGCTGCTGCATTATTTTGCGCTAGAATCGGACATTCATTCTTGTAGTGACCCTCTTTCTTACAGTACGCACACTGATTCCACTGATATTGAGGCCTGGTTGAACTATAATCTGTCCTTTGATACGAATTCTGTTGCATATTAGTCTGATTTGTGCGAGGCGGATACGCCTGCTGTAAAAGAACTTTAGTCTTTAAATCTTTCGTTTTCTTCTCTGATTTCTCCTTTTCCTCTTTATCCCTATTTTCGTAGTACTGTGCAGTCGCAAGTATTTGCGCAGTCGTGGATACAGCCCACGCACTCTCTGAATCCTTTAATTTATTGCATAATTCAGGTAACAAATTATGCACAAATTTATCGACAAACAGTCTCTGTCCACCTTCAGTACTCATATCCTGACCACTATGGTCTACAAAAGTCTCTTCGAACCTCGTGAAGAAGTCGGAGACACTTTCGTCTTTCTTTTGCTTGCATGCAGATAATTTATCCCAATTAACACGCAACGCAGGCATCAGAGTCTTCATTAAATCAATTATTCTACCTGGAAGATTAGCAATTAGGGGTTCGGGTTTCGCACCACCCGTTTGCTGACCATCTGCTGCAGTGATAGCTGCCCAATCACCACCTAAGGCTGCTTGATGATCCTCTCTACGAATTTTAGCCCACACTGGTTGTGGAACTACACTGCCAAATAGCATGTCAATGTCTGCCAAATTCATTATACAAGCTTCAACTGTCTGTGTCAATTCCTTGTAATATCCGGCCGGGTTCTTACGCGGATCTGGTAAGGCCTGTTTCACTGCTAGTACTTCTGCTCGCTTCCATGGAATGTGTATCCACACTCGTTGGAACTGTGCTGGAGCAGCTGCAATACCTGCAACCGCATCAGCTTGCACAGCTTCGCGCCAAATTGGAGGAACCTCCCTCATAGGATATTGGCGACTTAGCTTCATTTTACTTTTTTCTAAATCTCTCGGTGAACGAAGAGATGGATCATTCCTAAAACTCAAAATAAGTTCCATCGCTTCCTGTATTTTATCACCCACTATCATTCCTGCAGCAAACTCTTTTTGCACCTTAATTAAATCTTCCAAGTCTGATTCGACATCATCTTCCTCTATTTCCTCACGTAGCAACGAGCACATCTCATCAAAGACGTATCGTTGCGTTGGTTCCTTCCACTGCATAAATGTATCTAATACATCTCTCGTATTATATCTTCTAACTTTCGTAATCCATCTGAGAGCCGTGGAATCTAAAACTCCCCGTTCTTCAGTACTTGGTAGCTGACTACGTCTCTGAACTGAATCAGAAGTAGGCGTCTTAATTAAGGATTTATATAAAGGAGACAGAATATTAGCAACAGAATCAGTTATTTTTCGACGTACAGAAAGTGGAGTTAACATACTCGCAGACGTAGAGAACACAGTAGAGGTAGGAACAGATTGCGAAGCAGTAGGAGTATCGATGAAAATAGTTTGTGAAGTAGTAGGTGTAAGCGAGACAGATACAGGTATAGAAGTCGGCAACCCAGGAAGAGGAGGAGCCGTAGGAACATTCACATTAACCACAGGAGGCACAGGAACTAGATTCTGAGGAACAAGAATACCAGGTTGTCCAGCAACCGGCAATTGAACATTCGGTATAAGTTGAGCCGCAGCACCTTGTGCGTACGGTGGAGGTGAACGTAACAGATAAGACAACAGAGGATCGTTTTCGGGATCCTCCAGTATCTTAGCTGTTTTCGATGGCAAGGCAGGGTAGCACTTGTCAATCGCTAAATTATGCTCTCTAATTGCTACATCTATAGCCTTTTCGCACTCATTATCTTGCAGTTGTTTAGTTGCTTGCTCTAGAGTTAACTCCTCTTGCTCTTTTTGTTCTTTCTTCAACCTCTTCATTTCTCTCTGTTTAGATTCTTTTCGCCAGTAACGGAAAGAATCAAACATTGCCGGCCGGGCTTTCTTACTAAACAGTTTCGCTTCCAAATTATCAAGGATCTCGGGCTCAAAACTACCATGTAGTGGCCAACTAAGGACACCATCCTTCTTACAATAACGGACCCACACCTCGTTATAGGATATAGGACCCACTCCAAATTTGCAATATAGGTCATAAAGGGGAGTCCCAATCGGAGGAACCAGACAGGAATCCTCCAATCGTGAGTCACTGTTGCAACTAAAACAAGACAACATTTTCCGACTTACCATTTTCAGTCTGGAACACAAAACAAACAAAACACGAAACAGATATGTGCACTTGAACCAAGAACTTAGGCCTACCAAAACCAAACTAATGTATCGATACCCAAACTGAACCAAATAGATTATCGGAACCAGAACAACTGGTGATAATCTTACGAAACCAAACCAAACCAAGAACCGATCAAGGATTTTTAACAATCCTCACAAAGTAACCAGCTGGCTATTACTAAATACTTAACTGAGGCACTGAAGACGTCACCAAGGAGAAACCCGTCACGTTTCGCTGTACTAAAGCTGCACCTCGGGTCCAAGACAGGGCGACGGTCAAGGCAACGGCCCACTGCAGCCGTCCTGAACGGGAACCCTCGTGGAAGAGAACTTCAGGGCCACTTTTGCGATATGCCGGGATCGATGAAGTGGGGCGCCTCCCTCAGGAATCTTCACACGAAGCTTCTCGAACTCTTCAGGCTTTTGGACCGGTACCGAATGACGTCGCCCCACGTTGGGCGCCAATTGGAGTTCTGGACTTTTTGGTTCCGTCCAGAGGTGTCAGGGAACAACACCCAAAGACCCCGGAGTTCCACCTGCCTTGGTGCGCAAATGAACAGAAACACGGGCTTCTCGATGGTGGCGTCAAAGACCAAAGGTTTATTACTGCAGGGACACAGAAATCACAGAATCTACACACGGGCAGAATCTAGGAGACTGTTCGATTTGTACATTGAGGGTTGCTCCTTATATACCAAAAATTGTGCTTCAGGCAAATATTTTACATGTCAGTACATTCCCAAACCTTTGTGTCTTAAACAATAAATATTTGGCGTTACACAGGAACTGTCGATAATATCTGATGCCAAACATCACGAAGAGGGGTTCCCACTAGTCCATCACAATCCCTTGTCAATATTGCATTCAAGAGCCGGACCGCCTCATCGTAAAGTTCGTTACCTCCCCCTAATAAAGGCCCAGAAGGAAAGGAGCAGAGCCAGGTGCAGAAGATAGGAAAGCGGGATAAGAGATGTTTGTGGGTTGTAAATGGGCAAGGCTACCGGCTTCGGCCGCCTAATCATGATCAAGACAATGGACAGGAAAACCAGTTCAGGTGGGCTGGCCTCGGGCAGAGGAGGCAGCCTTTGTCGAGTCATGCAGCTTCAGCGTGATCTGGTTTAAGGTGTACGTGTCATGTAAGAGGTGAATCTCCGGCTAAGGCTACGTGTCCTTAATCAAAGTGGAGTGAATGAAGTGATCAGAGGCTATTGCATATGTGAGGGCAAGGAAACACAAAATGGCGGCCATGATCTAAGATGGATGCCATGGGTAGATCAGAAATGTGTTCATAACAAGAGTGCTCTTGCTCGTATCGTAGCGAAAACACCAGGATATGCTAAATGGATCATTTGCGGTTCGCTGATACTAATATTATGTATTTCCGACAAACTTGAAAACACGGGTTCAAATCGTCACGGAACCTCAAACTCGTCCTAGCATTAGTGTGGCTGGGCATTGGTTTGTGGTGCTGTGAGGTGTGGTGCGGTATGCCCGCAGTACCTCATTTAAAACTTGTTGTATGTCACAGTGCGCAAGCTCAGATTGTTGGATTCCCTTTTTGAGTGTCCCCATAAATCGCTCGGCCATGCCATTGGCTTGGGGTCATAAGGGTGTTATCTTCTGGTGCTTGAAATTAAGGTGTGTTGCAAATTCAGCAAACTCGTGTCCGTTGAATGGTGGCCCATAGTCTGATTTTACTCTCATGCGGATGCCCCAGGCTGCAAAGGATGCGTCAAGGATGGGTATCACCGCTGTCACTTTGGTGGAGGAAACTTGATGTGCAATGGGAAATCGTGAATATTCGTCCATGATGACAATGATGTACTTTCCCGACTTCAGAGGCCCAAAGAAGTAGATGGCTACTTGCTGCCATACCCCATCTGGTAGTTCTGACATCTGCAGTGGGGCCGGCGGTTCATCACGACTTACTAGCTGGCACAGGATACAGTCCTTAAGTGTGTTTTCCACCATCTGGTCAAGTAATGGAAACCAGACACGTTCTCTGAGTGCTTTCTTGGTGGCAACTATTCCTCTGTGGCCTTCGTGGGCCAGGTTGATGATGCCCTGTCGTAGTTTCTGCGGGATCACTATCCTACCCCCTCTCAGCAGTAGGCCCTCGGTACTGACGGATAGCTCTTCCTGTATGTGTTTGAACGCCACTAGTTCTTGGGTGTTGTGGCTGCCATTTTGAGAGCTGTCTTGTAGGTGTCTCCATGAGTTGGTGCGTATGCGATTCATGACGTCTTGGAAGACGGGGTCTTGCATTGATGCGTCACGGATGGCCTCCATTGGTACAGTCGGAGGGCACGCGTTGTCGATGACGAAATGGATATACTCCTCTGCCATGGAGCTTCTTTCCTTGGTGTGCGGACGGGGGGTGTCGTGACATGTAGTCTGCTGGATTCTCTGATTTTCCAGGCTTGTGGATGATTGTGTAAATATAGTCTTGGAGGCGCAGTCCCCATCTTTCGATGCGCGGGGCATTTTGGCTCTGGGGTTTCCGAATATCGTGACAAGAGCTTGGTGGTCCGTAATGAGAGTGAAGTGTTTCCTGTATACAAAAAGGTGGAAGTGTTCGCAGGCCCATACAACCGCAAGACTCTCTTTCTCGGGCTGCAAATATGCTTTTACAGTATCAGTGAGACTGCGACTGGCATTGGCGACTATGTGTCGTATGTCAGAGCCCTCTTGATATTACGCGAGGATTGCGCCCAGTCCGACTGGGCTAGCATCAACAGTCACTTCAGTCTTTCGCTTGGTGTCGAAATCTGCGGGGTTGATGGCTGAACCCACATCTCTCTTGATTTTGTTGAAGGCTTGGTCACAGGTCTGTGTCCACAGGAATGGTTGTCCTTGGCGAGTGAGTTCTCTGAGTGGGTAACTAATTGTTGTATAGTCCTTGATATATCGTGCGCAGTAGCTTGCCATCCCTAGAAAGGATCGGAGGTCACTGACGTCTTGTGGCTGTGGAGTATCTGCTAGGGCTGACACTTTCTCTGGGTCAGGTTTCATGCTGTCCTTGGAGAAGATGTGGCCATAAAATTTCAAGATCGATTTGTGGAATTCACATTTATCGGGGTTCAGAGTAAGGTTGGCATTAAGCAACGCATGGCAAACTCTGTCTAGTGCTGTGTCATGTTCGGTCTGATTGTTTCCAAACACCAGGATATCATCGCTATAATTGAAAGCATTAGGGATGCCTTGAATTACTCGCCGAATGGCTTCTTGGAATATCTTGGCGGCCGAGGATATCTCGAAATTAAGGCACTTGTAGCGGAAAAGTCCTTGATGGGTTGTGAATGTTGTGATACACCGTGACTTCTCATGTAGTTCTAATTGATGGTATCCCTTGTTGAGATCCAGTTTTGAGAAGACAGTCACTCCGTTGAGGCGGGCGATCATATCACTAATGTGAGGTCCTGGGTGCCTTTCTCTCTCGATGGCCGTGTTGGGCACACGCATGTCCACACATAGGCATACTTTGTTGTCTTGCCTCTTTTTAAGTACTACCACCACCGGCGATACCCATGGTGTGGGACCAGAGGAGCGTTCGATGATGTCTGTCCTTAATAGTTCCTGTAGTTCATCATCTACGGCCTGCTGCAGATGAAATGGCACCTTCCTGTGGTGCTGCGCCACCGGTGCTACTAGCTCATCGATGTGTAACTTGACCTTAAATTCGTTGAGCTTTCCTAGACCCTTGAAGTGATTTGGAAACTTGCTGACGATGTCAGGGGCATCCTCAACCATGTAGAGAAGGTCTACGAGCTTGAGTCGTTCTGCTGTTGGCAGACTGAGGAGACAATCTGCTGCGTCAGGACCTTCAACTACGTGAATGTATGCTTCAATTTGTCGATCTTTGTATGTTAGTGTGGTACTAAATATGCCTAGGCAAGGCAGCGGTTTTATGGACATCCAGGTATAAACTCGGACTGCTGCAGGTTCAAGCTTAGGTTTTGGCGTCATGCTTTGATATTCAAGAGTGCATATATAGTTCAAAGACGCTCCCAAGTCTAGCACAAATTTCGCTTGGTGTGTCCCAATTTTGATATCTAATTTGGGATATTTCTTTAATCTTTCCGGGTCTGTCACCATGCACATGTACTCGTCACTGTCTTGTGACACAGGTGTATGTGGCGAAGACTCCCTGGACGTTGACCTTCTGGATTTGTAAGAGCTAATTGAGCGATCACTTGATCGTGACGAGCTGTCTGAGCGTCCTTCTTTCCTTTTTACTGCTTGAGCATGATGGCGTGAAGTCGGCCGCGACGTGATTGACTTCCGCTCAGATTGTCGCGTTTGACAGGCCACTTCAAAATGATTGTCCCTTCCTCAACGGTGGCATTGTTGACCAATTGCAGGGCATTGCCCTGAATATGGGTATTCTTGACCACAACGGTAACATCTTGATGCAGGTTTCCTACTTCTGTCATGTCGCGGCTCATAACGTGATGACGTTCCTTGGCGAGATGATGTTCGTTTGGACGTCTGTGTGAATTTTCTTGATTTGTGGTGGTCCGAACAACGTTTGACATCTGTGCGGGCTTGCATCCTGAAGACCTGTTCTTTCTTTTCAGGCTTGGTGGCTTCCATATTCTTCGCGTGATCTTCCGCCTGATCATTTATTCTCGTCACCTCTTCTATTTCTTCCAGTGTGTAGTGTTTCTTTAACAGGCGCCGGCGCAGGGATTCGGACTGGCAACCTTCAATTATGCGTAGGCGCAACGCATCTTCTGTGCTGAAGGTGTTGAACTCGCAATGTCGAGCCAACTGCCTGATGCGCACGATGAAGTCGCCCATGGACTCGTCCTTTTCTTGTGACGCTAGGTTAAATGTGTAGCGTTCGTAGTCCAAGTTGCATTTGTGTAGGAATTTCCAGTCTAGGGCCCCCTTTACGTCATCATATGAGGCGGCGCTGGCAGCGGGTAGTTCTTTGATGATTTGCGCAATGTCTTTCCCCACTAGGTTTCGCAGTGCTATTAATTTTTGCTTGGAGTCCTGCACTTGCAAACCAGTCATGAAGTCTTCGAAATCCTCTGCCCAGCTCTACCATTTAGGTCCCATGCTGTTTCCGGAGGTCAGCTCTAGGGGATCCGGTGGGCGCAGGTAGGATATTCCCATGAATACTTGCGGCAATTGTGGGGGCTGGGCCGCTGCTCCAGTGCCTGAGGGTCGCGAGGTGTCAGGCTGAGTGGTCATCTTGAGCCTGTTTAGTTGATTCCGCTAATCAACTGTTGCTCGGTGTAGTTCTTTTTGTGTCTTCTTCACTTATAGGCCTTGCCTGACTTCAAAATGGCCGCCACCAAAAATCCAATGGGGGCCTATGGACGATGCCTGACTTTAAAATGGCCGCCGCTCTGGACAAAACTCTCTTCACACAGTCATTGAAAATTGTCTCTCTTTCTATTATTGAGGTCCCCAGACTTCAGTGTTTCAGTCTTGTGGGGGGGTGGATTCAGGCACACCCTTGCTCACTCAATGCAACTCACAGAAGGGTAGGCTCCCGGTCGTCTCTACACTTCCCACATGTCTTTGCTGGAACTCCCTCAATCTCGAAGCAGTCTGTGTTCCAATGTGGACCTCGTGGGCTTGGGCTGCGCTTGGTGTGCAGCGCTCCTGTTGGGCAGCACTCCGGCGTCACACGGGTCTTTCCCGCGATTTCGCGCTCTTTCTGTTGTGATCGCGGGGCTGTCGGCTCTCCGATTTTCGGCCGCAATCTTGCGGCGGGCGTGGGTGATGTGGGTCTTGTGTTATCCCATCCTCGTCGCCATTGTACAATCCAGCCCTCTAAAGAAAAGCGCAGAGCCAGGAGTAGTGGAAGGCACCCCTTTATTCATTGACTTTCGCCTTCGAACTGGCTTCCCGTTTCCCCTTCCTGTCTATCCCCCGCCCCTTCCCATCCTGCCTGCCCTGTCCCAACAGCAGGTCAGGCAGATACGGTACGACAAGTATGCTTAATCATTTAAAGGGGAAATTAGTGTGCGACCGATCCCTGCACCGAGCCCAGGTGTTTGAACCACTAGATGGTGTAAGATGTTTGGGCCAAGGACAAGACGTTCATTATCTTCCTGTTGAAACAGTTTGAGCCATTTTATAGCTGTCTCTCCAGGAAGCACTGCTACTAGTCAAGTACCGTTTGGATGCATGCTCACAAATATTCAGATCACAGCATGTAAAAAGCAAGTATATTTTGGATAGAAATATTGTCGCTCACCATAATTGTCTCACAGGACTTTCCGACTTGGAAATTGCTATCCTGTGGTTCCTGAGTTATCGGTCTCGTCGCTGCCTACTCCCACACATTTCACACCTGTTCAGTTGCTCTCACCTCCTTTAAGTCCTGTGACGGAGGAACCATCCAAACATGTAATGTTGTCATTGCTAACAAGTGCTGTAAATCATAAACATCGCAAAACTTTGCAAGCTGGGCGGAACTCTTCAGAATCAGGCAGAGTTTTTTTGTGACTCTGCGAATTCCACGGAGTACAACTCCGCGGATTCCGCCCACCCATAGTGTAAATGCCATTCTGTTGAGCAGGGCTGCAGTGCTGCATTGCTACCCACCAACATATACATTATATAAATAATAACACACACATACATCTAAGCATGCAACAATGGAATGGTATATGTGGTTCTGGTCTGTACACTTATAATTATGATTCTGAAATATGCATTATACATATGAATTAGCACACTTTGTTACTGTCATGTTTTACGTATATTCATTTTGCCTATAATTGTATATATCTCTCATCCTTCAATAAAAATGTGTCCGATTATTCTTAAAAAGTTTTCATGGGAATTTATATATGTGTTTTTCCTGTGTAATGATCATATCCCTCATAGAGTTCTAAGATATCCAACAGGATTAAGCCCCCGGGATAAAAAAACGGTACAAATAAATAAATAACGATATCTCCCCACTGGAGATATGTACTGATGGCGGGTCCACTGGTCATTCAACCTAGGTCTACTGATTTACTGAATCAGTGATAAAAACACAAATTTACAAATATTTTTCTGGGAGTTATTCTTGTAGTACTTATGTCTTACTCCTTTATTCCAGAACTAACCCTTACGTGGAATATGCCATCTTTTGCTTATCATACGCTTGCTCCGTGGCAGAGAGCAGCACCATATTGATATGAATACAGTCTACTTTATGCAAAACAAATTTATTAAAAGGTGATAACAGTTTGTGTACATATTGCACACCTGATGTAGAATTGGTCATGACCAGACTCAAAATCAAAGAATATTTATTTTTAGAACTTAGTCGGTCCCAAAGGATGTCAGAGCACTCTATAGAGATGATTCCATACAGAAAAAAAAGTGATAATGAACAGTAAGAAAATACAAATGCTAACCTAAATAAAGAGTTTTTCAGAAAGCGCTTTTCGAATAGAGAGAACAAGTTAAAATGTGCCTGTCAAGTCATAATTAGGACTCCCAGTTTAAATGCATTTATGTTTTTACCATTTCCGTCTGTATAGATAGTTTTTGGTCTTATTATTAATATGTTTCCATTCTTATTTTGTGTTTTGTGAAATAACAAAGTTGTAACTTGTATGTTTCAACATGTATTTAACTGATAAACGTGGATGCCTGTCTGGGTTTAGCAAGTTTTAAAGCCTAATATAATAAAATAGTACCCCCCCCCCCCCAATATTAGCGTTATACCACACACATGTTGAGATATAGAGTTGTTTAAGGAAATCTCGTCCTTTTTTAAACTCCCTCTGCTATCAATCTGTAAAGATATTTGCCTTGTAATACAGGAATGACGGCAGCGATTTTCTCTCAAAAGAAGCCTGATTTTATGGACATATAGGAAACACTCTTTTCTGTCCGCATTTATGTGTATACATCAGTAAAACGGAAAACTGGAAACGTTAGTCATAATGACAGTTGGATATTCAGGCGCAGTAAAGTGTTGAATGGATACCCAGAGGTACCAGACCTAAGTCAGTTCTGGTCAAAGGATGGGCAATTGTAATAATAGGTGAGCAGTTCAGATCACACTTGATGGATGCAAGAACGGAGCATTCCAGCATATTTTAGATATTTAAGTAGAAGATGGGCTTTCAGGTCATTTTTTGAAGGAGGAGCAAATTGTTGTCTATCTAAGCTCCAGTAAGTCTAGGGGCTTTTTTACAAGTCCATTGCGCCTCTGATTCGTCACTTTTATTATGGGATATAGTGACGTACCAGCGGCGCATGGGGCTTTTAAGTAAGACCCCTAGGGGCAGATTTACAAGCCCTTGCGCCACTTTTGCTTCACTTTTAACATGGGAAAAGTGACGCAAAAGTGTCGCAAGGGGCTTGTAAATCTGCCCCCTAGTTTTTGGGAATGTGTCCTAAGAATAAGGATGCAATAGTGAATAGTCCCTTGTCAGTGTACATTGGTGGACAATTTGGCACGCAAGTGCATGGTTGTTAAAGCTTCTGGATTTGTGGCTTTGATGTTCAGATGTTGATATTGTGGTAGATGCCTACCTACAAGTAGAACTGTGGTAACTTTGATATGCCAATCTTAATAAAACATGGTCAAGATCAAATGAACAATCTAGTTCAGTAGCTCTCATCTTGTATATGAAACAAATATTTCTGCTCTCTTCTTCCTCAACTTGGAATCTCCATTTCTTCTTCTCCTCTAAAGGCCAGGACAGCAGAAGTGGCTTGTGAGCTATGAAACTGATGGTTTGCAAATGCTCCTCTCTAACTGTACAACTGTACAAAAGGAAGCAACTAAGCTTGACTTTCTGCCAGCTACCTTTACTTGAGGCAAATGGGCCACATCATTTACAATTTTTTTAAATCATTTTTCACATACATTTTAGAAAAAATCAACTGATTCGAAATTGACATTCAATGCTTTCTTAGTATGTAAAGCAAGTCTAATTATTTTAAGGGATGTCAGGAATTCATCCATCATGAAAAACATTTGAGAATATTGTCGCAAAATTTAGCAATTTTCCTTGGAGAGAAAAACTGGGAAATGTCTATATTTCAATTTCTTTCAATCTTTGCAATTTCTTGCAATCCTACCACTGACAGAGAAAATTCTGGTAATATTATAAGACTGAGGGGATGCCATCGTAGAGGGATCGGGAATGCCCGCCTGGAAGGCAGCGGTCCCGCACCCCTAATTATAATGCGACCACCACCATTGCTGTTGCATCCAGCCATTTAACACTGCAGCGGTTTCTGCTGGCTGCAACACCTGCCGCAATGTTAAATGGCCATGTCATGCATATCCCTGTGCAACGTGGCAGGCACCAAACGGTGCCTGCCACCTTGTGCATGGAAATGTAGGGGGGTACCATCGGTACCCCGCTAGTGCACAACTGGCTCCCCCAACACAGAGGGGGCCCTCAACGGGCCCCCGAATCCAGCATCTGCCAGCCTTTCCATGGCGGTTCCATGGCCATGTAAAGGCTGGCTGACACCGGCATTGTAATCAGGTGGGAGGTACCTGCTAGGCACCGCCATCATATCCCCAGTCTTATCCGCTCTGCCAGGCAATTGCAATGTGGCAGAAGTGTGGCTGGCGGTCCTTGCGCCCCCCACTCTTGAGGAACGATTCACCCCACCAACCTAATGTGGTGTGGTAAATAGGCATTCAGATGGCGGAGAGACCGCCACCACCGGCTGGGCGGTGGCGGTCCTTCTGCCATCATAATGACCCCTTAGATTGCATTTGGAAGGGGCAGAGGAGAGTAGAAATGTACACAAGACTCACACTCCCAAGCAATGAACAGAATTTGGCAAATTGTACAGCCTCACATTGTACTGCTTTTGACCCGGTTCAGAAAGCTTGATTGGTCACACTAGTCACACAAGTGTAGGCTTCACAACAGAAGTAGTTATCACCCCTCATACATCCGAAATAAATATTTGGAAATGCAGTCTTTTTGTCAGTTTACCAAAATCACATTTTGTTTGCTGTCAAATGCAATCTTTTCATTTCTGAAAAATCTACTCGATTACTTAGAACAAAAGCTTGTCATTTTAGTTTGAAAACATTGATATCAGTTTGAAATACTAGCTTTCTGTACCTGTTTGTGGCGCAAACATCCATCTATCATTTTCACGAGGCTTCAACATGCCGTATTCCTGAGTGGGTGGGTATCATCATGCCATGGATGCCCAGAAAATGCCTAAAATTCCTACCATTACATCAGTATTTGACCATTTCACCAGGAGTGGACACATGCACACACCATTTAAGACTGTTTTATTACTTATTCTGCTGTGAATTGAAATTGAATTGAAAGTGGATTTACAAAGTGCATGGCTACCCGGGGGCGTCCCAGCGCTGCAGATGAGGCCAGAGAACAACTCCAGTTAGGGGAAGAGACAGGTTTTCAAGAGCTTACGGAATTTTAAATGGTTAGTTTCCTTCCAGATGTTAAGTGGGAGGGAATTCCACAGCCTGGGTGCATTATAGAAAAAAAGACGTCCTCCTGATCGGGCCGTCTTAATTTTGGGAGTGTCGGCTAAAAGGAGAGAGTCGGAGCGAAACTTTCTGTGGGGTTTATAGGGGTTCACCAGAGCCCGAAGAATAGGGGGGCCCTTGTCCTGGAGGATTTTGTGTGTGATACAGAGGGATTTGAAGTACACTCTCTCCTGAATTGGGAGCCAATGAAGGAAGTTTAGGGCGGGTTTAGCTGAACAACGTTTTTTTGTACCTGACCGGTGGCTGGCTGCTGAATTCTGAACAATTTGCAGTTTGGAAATGGCCTTTTTGGGAGCACCGAGGTATAGGGCATTCCCGTAATCCAATCTGGAAAGAATGAGACCCTGGATAAGAAGTTTTCTTGAGTGGGTTGGTAGAAGGGGAAGGATTTTACGAATCATACATTAGCAGGCCAAAGTAGATTCCTGCGTTTTTTCTGGCTTGGGTTTGAAAAGAGAGGTCACAGTCGAGCCAAATCGTTAGGTTCTTTATCTCTTCTTTCAGGGAGGTGGCTGGCCCCATACAGGTCGGCCACCTAAGCTTAGGAATGAGGTTGGATTGATTACCTAATACCAGAAGTTCCGTTTTCTCTCCGTTCAATTTCAGCTGGGAACCAGTCATCCAGCCAAAAATATCTTTTAGACAGGTGGACAGGTTTTCTGGGGAATGGTTAGATTGGTTCAGTGAGACGACAAGTTGGGTGTCGTCTGCATACATGATCAGTTTAAGTCCAAAGGGGGCAACTATTTCCACCAGGGGGGACATGTACACATTAAAAAGAGTAGGGCTCAAAGATGAGCCCTGGGGTACCCCACATTGAAGAGGGATGGTTCTTGAGCGAGTATTGGAAAGTTCTATTTTCAAGGAATGAGTTCAGCCAAGATAGAGCTGGCCCTGTGACTCCTATTCTACTAAGCCGGTGACCCAAAATACGGTGGTTGACCGTATCGAAGGCCGCGCTTAAGTCCAGTATGATCACTATGATCACTGCAGCTGAGCCTCCGGAGTCAATGATCCTTCTTGCTTCCTCTACTACTGCTATCAAAGCAGTGTCAGTGCCCTGACCTGGGCTGAAGCCTGTCTGGGAACAGTTTAAGAGTCCACCTGCCTCCAGGTAGGCTGAAAGTTGGAGGTTAACAAGTTTTTCCGCCACTTTACTAATGCCTGGGGGAAGAGAAATTGGTCGGTAATTACCCATCTCGATGGGATCGAGGTGGGATTTTTTTAATAGTGCCTTTACTAATGCTTTTTTCCAATTGGGTGGTACAATGCTCTCTTGTAGAGAGGCGTTGATGAGATTGGAAATAGAGGGGATGATTGTGGCGGCTACTGTCTTCAAAATGTTAAAAGGTGCCGGCTCTCGAGGTGATCTGCTTTTAATAGATTGAAAAATTGGGAGGAGTGATTCCACAGTGCTGTGGAAAAAAGAGGTGAGGCCGGAGGCGTTGATCTGAGGTTCTAAGGGGTGAGACTCAGCATGGTCAATTTTAGGGAGTGAATTTAGAATATTTTGAATTTTAATTGTGAAAAATTCAGCCAGCTCGTTACAGCGGTTGCCAGAACTGTCAGGGGCCGAGGGAGGGTCAGGGGTTCTCAATAGTTCTTTAGCAATGCGAAATGTTTCCCTAGAGGAGTTTGCGGCAGATGAGATTTTTTCTTCGAAAAAGGCTGCCTGGGTTTTTTTCAGGGCGGCTTTATAGGATGTGATGGCTAGTCTATATTCAGTTTTTATTGGTGCTCTAAAACAAATTTCTCCAAGCCCTTTCCAGTTTTTTGCAGCGTTTTCTCATATCACGGAGTTTGGGGGTGAACCAGGGGGATTTAAAGGTTCCACTTTCCTTCTGTGTAGTTTTCCTTGGCAATACTAATACCAGGGAATTCTCAATCCAGGCTCAAAGAATTTAGTCCGCTTTTAAAGGGTCTAGGTCGTGGTAGGGGGTAGTGAGCTCAAGTTCACGCTTTCAGTATTCAAGGTCTAATTTAGACCGGTGGCGTTCAAGGATGCGTGGAGAGGGAACTTGGGGAGCTTCAATAGGGGTTTGCCAGCTAAAGTTGATTAAAAAATGGTCGGACCATGGAATAGGTAAAGGTTCCGTGACCTTTAAGTCCGAGATATTAGAAAGTATAGGGTCTAAAAGATGGCCTTTTGCATGTGTTGGTTGGAGATTTCTAAGAAGAAGGTGACACGCTGCAAGGTCAAGACTTAAATCACCCGCCGCTTTGTCCAAAGGGTCATCAAAATGGAGATTGAGATCCCCAAAAAGAGTGAAGTTGGCAGAGAAATTGGCATTGGAAATAACAGTCTCCAGTAGGGAGGTACAAAATTGTCCCAATATACCCGGGGGCGATAGATAAGAATGCCAAAGAATGATTTTAAAGGAGAGAGTTGTATAATAAAGTGAGTGTTCTCACAATCTAGGATGGGACTACCCAGGATGCGGCAGGAAAGGTGATTTTTGTAGATAATAGCTACACCTCCACCTCTACCACAGGCTCTGTCGTGTCGCTGGATCAGGTACCCCGGGGGGGAGAGCCTGTGCGGCATCAGGGTCAGATTCTGGGGAGAGCCATGTCTCTGTCAAGAACAGGACGTCCAGGTCGGTATCCTGAAGTAGTAGTGAGATCTCTGCATAGTGTTTAGACAGGGATCTACAATTCAATAGGGCAATGCTAGTCTGATTTTCAGCAGGAGTTTGTGGTCCTTTTTGTGAAATCATGAATAGACCGTGAGTACAATGGTTTTGCGACTCATCTAATATAATTGAGTGGGCGCATGGAGGTTCTATGTCCTGCCTGAGTTTGAAAAGTCTGTCCCTGGAGTAACGAAGCAAGGTTATGGGCATAGGGGCCGAGATTCCTGTCCCCTGGCCCGGTCTGGCACGGACGGGCGCGGACGGGCTTACCTTTGGGGCGCCAGCGGCACGCCCGCTGCTAGCGTCAGCTGCGCGTCGAGGCGTGCATTCACTTTTATAAGGTAGCCCTAGAGACTAGAACGCTGACCGTCCTGATTACCCCCCGGCACTTCAGGTCTGCGTACCCTTCCCCCACTCAAACGGGACAGTCCGTGGTGGAACGGGGAAGACGCAGCCTGTTGCAGGTGGGCGAGGTGAGTGACAGTTAAAATAAAAGTAATGTGGCGATTTTTAAAAACATCAAGTGCAGGTAATTACAGGGCGATTAAGGATTACCAGTAAGCAGCCCCAAGTCTTTCCCAATACAATTTGTGGCAAGATACAACACAGGGGCCCTTTGCCAGGCGCTCCAACCAAGTGCCAGTGATTGCTCAAGTCAGTTGCCTCAATCGAGTCCGCTGCACGTCGAGGCGTGCATTCACTTTTATACGGTATCCCTAGAGACTAGAACGCTGACCGTCCTGATTACACCCCGGCACTTCCGGTCTACGTATCCTTCCCTCCACTCAATTGGAACAGTCTGTGGTGGAACGGGGAAGACGCAGCCTGGTGCAGGTGGGCAAGGTGAGTGACAGTTAAAGTAAAAGTAATGCGGCGATTTTTAAAAACAACAAGTGCAGGTAATTACAGGGCTATTAAGGATTACCAGTAAGCAGCCCCAAGTCTTTCCCAATACAATTTGTGGCAAGATACAGCACAGGAGCCCTTTGCCAGCCGCTCCAACCAAGTGCCAGTGATTGCCTCCCCGACCACTTACGATTTGCCTCGCATTACTCCTCCTTCCGCAAAGACCTTAAAACTTTTTTGTTTAAACAGGCCTTTTCTTTGTAAAGTTGTCCTATTTATCTCACTGCGCCAGCTATTCACGGCCTCGCTCTGCTAAATCTTGTCTCCGTAGCGCCAAGAAACCGCAGGTTGAACGTAGCGCTTTACAAATATTTTAAATTCAAATTCAAATTCAATTGCTCAAGTCAGTTGCCTCTAGCGCGTCCGCTGTGGTGCTCTGGCTGCATTTCCCATGCTTTGTTTAGATTGCCTCTTCCACATAACTGGCCCTGCCAACACTTATAGGGATTCACAGCACACTCAATCACTATGCAGCTTAAACTGCCAAAGTTATTGGCTGTATTAAAGGACTTTCGATCCATTGAAATTGTAAGACATAAGGCTTATCATAGGTTTGGGCAACTACAAATATCACTTGCTAGAAGGCAGTGGACCATGATTTCAGGTCTCATCTGACTAAACTTTGTAACAGAGCATTAGTGATCAGGGCTACAAATAGCAGAAGCACTGCTTGTCTAATTAATCAAATATTGAACTCTGGCCCATCAGAGAAGCATAGTCTTTTTTCCTTGTAATTCTAAGGGTCTGAAATTGTGCACCCAAAACCATGGTATTGATAGCGTAGAGATCTTATCTCATTTGTAGTAGTGCATCACAATCGTACGTAGAGCACACTCGCATATAGTCATTTGTTGTATTAACATGAAGCATTAGAATTGTGAAATGTATTAATATGGAAACGTGATGTATTTTAGGCCATTGAAAAGTAACATGCAGAATCAATATAGAAAAGGAATGTAAGTAGCAGAAATCCTTATTATGAAGAACCTGTGTTGTGCAACTGACATTTATACATGTATTAAATGTGCTTAATAATCATGTTATTTCATACGTAGACAAATGCATTAGTTGAAAGTTCCTTAACGTTATGTGAATTTGTAAAGCTTTTATAATGCTTTCTTAAGTTAGCTGAATTTCGTAGGCCTGATATGTAAGTCCCTGAGGCTCTTGCTTTGGAATTAACAGTTTAAATTTCATCTGTGGGAAATTTGTTCTTTTTCACGTTTTCTGTTGCAGGTGGAAAAAGGCTCTCACTTGATAGAATAATGCCTTTGTTTTTGCTAGTTAGTCCAGGAGAAAAGAAGTTTCAATCATGTGGTTTGAGCCGATGAAGGAAGGTCATTGTGCTTCACACAGGAGAAGGCCTGGGAGCCAAGGACAAATTGCATCAAGGAAGATGCACCCTTGTCCCGTGGAAAATCCCCTTTAGGATTGTACCCAGAACAGATGGCAGGACTTGCATTGCATACTGTGAATGCCATCTACTGATAACTTGTTTTGAATTTAGGGATAGTGCGCCACTTCCTCCTTGCCTTCAGAGACAGAGCATCCTAGAACGAGCTCTGTCTTTGGTAGCTTTACACTACTTGAGAAAGACTCCACGTCCTAACATCTTTTATCCTTCCTTTTGAAACATGTTTATTTAGGGATGTCACTGTAGTATTAGAATAGGGATAGAATTAATGCTTTTTTACTCTCCAACCCACGAAGCAGGGAAGATTGGACTTATGCCTCCTGATTTTCTGTATTTTACTACTTGAATTAATTGTACTGCTTATGCTGCACCGTCTTAACTGGATGCACAGATTTGGCATTATGCTGATTCTCTGTACTTCTATACTCTGGTGTTGAGGTTTCTTTATCTTCATTTATTTTTGGCTTTGTAATAAATCTAAATAACCTTAATTAGTTGTCTGTGGGTTATTATATATCTAAAGGAATTATTTCCTCACTGATTGTCCCCTAACAACTTTTCTCCCCTTTACACTTTCAGGCTGTGAAAAAGAGTCATCCGGTTGTGACTCTAGAACAAGTCTGGAACTTATGGGCCCAGCCCTTTCAGTGTACAGCTTCAGACCCACTGAACAAAGGGGAAAAATTGTTCAACTACCCGCCCTGATACATTTAACAAGTATCAGTAGTACTGGTAAAATTCCGACAGGGCTAGTAAATGTTTTGTTTTACAGTCCATGATGCTTTGTGTGTGTGTGTGTGTGTGTGTGTGTGTTAGGGCTTTATCACTCTCTCTATATAGTATCTCATCTTAATACCACCTCTTTGGAAGTGGTACTACATTTTAATGTTAATTTCGGTGCTAATTTCCTTCCTCTGGCTACTTTACAAATATAGAGATGTATCATTACTGTAGTGAGGTATATGTGTGGTGTGCAGATGGTAGTTCTTCACCTTCGTACATTAGCTCTGCAAAAAGATTTGTATCAATTCAAATCTGATAATTATTGAATTTATCTCTATTCTATTAATGAGAAAAAAGTCCCTTATTTTAGCAATAGTGGTTTCGAATTCTGCGTAAATAGAGGTCATGCTCTCCAGCAACTGGAGTAATGCCAGTGGTTCACTATACCAGGGTCTTAGGGGTGTACATGTAATTGATGACACATATACAATGGGACCAAGGGCCAAAGATGAGAGGGGCCAACTCTGCCTAAATTGAGGATATATTCCACTACTTACTTTAAAAGGGAAAGGGCAAGTTTCCTGACCAACTTTAGGGACTGTGCTATCCCTGCTCTGCCACTGAAGGAGCTGGCACACATTAGAATAATATGTATAAAAGAATATGGTGAGAAAGTGCATTATTAGTTGGAGGGGAAGTGAGTCTTCTCAAATTAATAATGTCACAATTCCATACGAGGTCCAGTTAGGTCTCAATAATTTGAACCTGAGCCCAACCCTTGGTAACTATAGCACAAAGCAGGCAGGTTTAACTTAGAAAATGCACTGCAATAACATTTCCACTCCAATTTATAAAAACAGAGTAAAATTGGATGAACAAATAGACATCAAAACAACAAAAATCGAATTTAGGGATTCTGCAATATGATTTTTTAGAGGTTTTGAGTCATAATATCACCAAAAAGTGCATAGCAACAATTGAGGTTTTCTGGGCACACTACACATGGTCAAAGCCAAAAGCTAAGGCCGATCACAAGATACCAACAGTCGGGTATAGAGACCAAGTTTATCCTAGTGAAAAGTTTACATTCTGAGTTGGAAGATTTTCTGGAGAAAAGGCCCCATCAACAGGTTGTTGGTTGGTCGGGCTGCAGGGTGGTTCCAATGGAGGGCTCAATAGTGGTGGCCTGTTGAGGCGTGGGTCCTTGGTGTGAACAGTGGCTCTGGTAGGGTAATTTTTAAAGGAGGGAAAGTTAAGGTATGAGTGGGCAAAGTCCAGAGACTGTTCCCCGAAAGGTCTCGTTTGCGGTCAGATGCTGTCTAACGTCGACCTCGGTGAAGCCTTCCTATGTTTCGACGTAGAACATTTTCTAGAAGTTTATATCCTTTCAGCTAGGGAAACCTGTGATTTGAGTCCCACTGGTAATTCAACATCGGTGGCTACAGCTTCAGTCCCAGTCTTGGCTGGTTCTCTGGAGGAACACTAGCCAAGGGTCCAAGACCTTGTAGGCACCTTTTGGGGTTATTGCAATAGCAGGGTGCAGGGATACTCCAGTTGGAACTGGTCAGCCGGACTCCTGAAAAGTAGACTTCTTGCAGCTTTTGTGGCCCTGTAGCTTACCAGGAGTTCAACCAACTGACCCTACTAGTTCTCTTATTTTTTTTATGTGCAAGAGGGAGCAGGACCAGCCCTTATGGTCTTTCTCCACAGGTTCAACAGCAGGTGCAGTCCTTCTTCTGTTTTCCAGAGGCCTAGAGGTGTTCTAAAGTAGATATCCAGTGATGCCTTCCACCAGCTTGTGGTTGGGATAAACTCCCTGATCAATAGGGAAAAGTTCCTCGAAGGCAACCCTACCTACTTTGACATCAATTTCTGGGTGCTTGGCCCTAAACTGTCCCTAGGTACACTGCTGTGTAAAAATCCAATATGGCACATCATATCTTTCCCTAGAGCTCTGCATACATCCCTGACACATGTCTAGGGAAATGAGAAACTCTCCCTGAAACCAGTTTTGAAACAGGTCCCCCATCCCACTGGGATTGGTGCATCCTGAGTACCTGGTAGATTGAAAGGGCAGGCCTAGTTGTGAGCTATATTGCCTGTGACAGGAGAAGATCAATACCAAAGGCCATCCGGTCAAGAGGAGGTAACACCCAAGTCCCTTCTTCGCAAAAGGCCAACAGGAAGCCAGGTGACAGTTGTGAATTAACTCTGAAAAGACTACTAGAGGATGCAGGCAAAAAAATAGGGACTATCTAAAGTAATTATTTCTGAACTTGCTAGACAAAATGTTACTGTAGCATTACGTTGGATTTTGTTCAGCTGTTAAATGAGTGTTTGAAGTATTTTTAGCTAGTGCCAATCTGGGGTTCGCTTTATTTGGTGTAATAAAGTAATTTAGTATTTTCTGTGGCATATACAGCCTTGCTACTGTGAAAAACGGGTTTGGAGCCTTTTCACTGTAAGCACATGTCAAAACATTACATACATATGTCGTGTTTTGACATACCATACACTCTGCCTTAGGGCTGGTAAGGTGTACTTTAGGGGTGACTTACTACTATTTAAAAGGAAGGGTTAGGCCTAAAAAAAGGGTGATTTGGACAGGTTAAAACAGCAGTTTTAAACTTGCTCAGCTAGGCTGCTGTGGCAAGCCTAAAGCAATGCTTTACATGGTCACTTTAGTGGTTGCAGAATAAGAGCTACCTTCCATTAGTATCATTTAGCTCACAGCCCTGTGCACACAGGTTACCATACGCTAGAGACTTTTAGGTAAGTTAACTCTTCCAATCAGGGAGATTAAACAATGTTATAATTGGGTAGGAGTCACAGCACAGCCACTGAGGCCTGGTTAGCAGGGTCAAAGTGTATAGAGTCCAAAACAATAGAGGTGATCATGCAAAAAGAGGCATTGTCTTACAGAAATGCACTTGGAAGTTTAATAAACGCTACTGCATGTTCTTTCATCTCCCAAGTATTTCTCAAAAAGCTCCCTAGAAATAACATGCAAAAAGAAAGCCTTCCACTCCACAATATAATATAGTTCAAAGGGAAGAAATGATCACTGAGGATCTCGTTTTGAGAAACAAGTAATAAAAATACTAGCTCCTAAAACTGTAAATATGATAGTGCTCGTGAAAGAATTTGGGGCATATTATCAAGGGCCATATCTCGGCTTTTTTGGCTTTAAAAGCAAAAAAGCGGAGATAATATTATCGCCCTATTAACAAGGCGGCGCTGACATGCATTAGCGCATGTTAGCAGCCGTTTTCACCATGCCTCGCCTTGCATAGCTAATGAGATGCAAAGTAGGCGTTCCTTTACAAAACAACATGAAAAGAAATCACTAACTGTGCTTTGCGGTATTAACAGCAGTCCCAGGACACCCGTAGCGATATTAAAAGCTGTGCTAACTGCGAATATTGCCGGAAACTAACGTCTGCTAAATTTCAGGCTTAGCTATATGTATGAAGGGAGGTAGATCGTCAGGCTAAGTCCACGATGGCCTATCAACAAGGAATTCCCAATCGCTGAAGTGTTAACGCTGGATTTCCAGCGATATACCCGCATTTCGACACTATCACTGCATTAATTATCACCTCGGAGATTAGCGTTGTTAATATCGCGCTAACCGGGCGATAACATCCAGCGCGCTAACCGGGCGATAACATCCAGCGATAACCGGCGATGAATGGAAACGCGCTATGCGCGCTTTGCGATATTCAGCACCATCTGTTGATAATATGCCTCTTAGTCTTCAAAATTACTCACAACACTTTATGCAGTTATGTAGAATAGTACTACAATGCCAAATCGCATGACCACAAGCACTAAAATTGTGCAAATGAATGACACCAAAGCAATGTCAAATAATAGTGTAAATAGCCCTGAAAATCACTTTCACTAGCAAAATCAAAACATTCAAGTAAAATAGTAAACTTTAGTTTCCCCCAGTAAAAGACAGGCACACAGGTTGTTCAACGCTAAACCCAGTAGGAGTATGTGAATTTCAAATTCTGTTGTGAAAGTTGTTCAAATATATCGAATTTTGAGCTTTGTGAAGCTGCAACATATGCGACCTTGCTAGGATTTGCCTAGTAATGTGTGCCCTATACAATGTTTTATAGAGAAATTGAATTTCCCCACTAAAAGAAGGTTTTGTGGAGGGTTTCTCCCAAATATCTTAAGTTTAGAGGGAGGGTTTTAGACACATTACTTTTTTAAAAAGCTTGTAAAGTGTTTAAAAAAGTTAACAACATTTGCATAAGCAAAGATGCTAATTTACAAACCACTAGAGCCATGTGGGCTCCTAAATCCTGATTAAGAGTGCATATTAATATTGATTTAAATAACTTGCTCCATATTATTTGTTGCAGGAGCTAACATAAGTAGTGTATTTCCCTGGTTTTCAGTATTAAATACAATATGCATGCATCTTCAATTTACGCGGATGTGGAATTAAGAATGGGGGGTTTAAGATTTGCGTAATTTGCTTTCTTGTCATTACATACAATTGGGCATAATTACATAAAATTCGGCATAATTACATCAAATGCAAAACTGTCACTTAGTGCTCCATTTTACAGTGAAATATGTTCTCACCTCAATGTGATGCCAGTGCACCTTTCATGCTAACAAATAGTGCAAAAAAACAAAAGCTTTGTTAACAGCAGTCGTTAGTGTTCTGTTCTTCCTGTGCCTGTGGATTTTACCACGAATGGCGCGTAGTTATGCAAAACAATGTAATCACGTAACTTTGGGGATATTGGCATAACAAACCTAACATTCTTGTTACCTGTATTTTCTGAATTTGTAAAGCTGCCCGAATTACACCAACGTAATTTAAATTTCACAAAGACCTTGTTAATGGACTTTATCATTAAAGTAAGCATACATAAATAAGTGCAGATTTACTGTTCTGAAAAGTAAATCTGTACTTAGTCATATATGCTTAACCTAACGATAAAATGAAAATCGATATTCTGTACTCGATATTGCTGCAGGTCGATATTTTTACACTTCATGTTGAAATATACATCTATTTTTATCGGCACTTATAATTTTCGAGTCAGTTCAGTTGTTCTTTGTTGTTTAAGTGCAATCATACAATTCTTAGAGCAAGTTGGTTTCCAAGTTCTACAAATAGAAACTAGGAGGCATATTACCAACAAGTAGCAATATTTATCGCTAAATAGGTTTAGCGACGATTTTTTTTATCGCTGCCAATCGCTGGGTATGTTAGCGGAGAAAACATGCTATTAGCAAAGTTTTTCTCCATTGTGCTAAAATATGAGAATACAGCGATATTCACGCATTAGCGACGAAATGCTCTTAGCAATGTTATCCACCTCCAATTTGATAACATTGCTAAGAACTGGTCTGGGCAGGTGTTAGTATTTGGAGATATTCACGCTTAGAGCGAATATTTCCAACGCTACGCCTGCCTTGCTAATAGGTGATAGCGACGTTAGCAACTGCTTTCAGTCGCTAACTGGTTGGGTACGCCCACTTTGCATGTCATTAGCGATAAACATCGCTGACATGCAAAGCAGGCCCCCAAACCGCTCGCTATCGCCTAAAAGCTGTCACTAACATCAGTTATCAACAGCTTGCTAATAGGGCAATAGAATTATCGCCGCTAAATTGCCCGTCTCCCCCCTTGGTAATATGCCCCTACATTTCTTTTAGATGACTTGCATCTAAAAATGCCTGTAGCGGCAACCAGCAGGGGGGGACTGCAAGCCCCATAATCTCAAGCGTCAGGAGGCGCCTTCACTATTCTTCCCGCGCCTGAAGGCTTGTAAAATCACTTTGCGGCTCCTGCAACGTAGGAGCCGCCAACTCCTGCAGCTGCATCTAGCAAGGGGGGACTACAAGTCCAATATACCCAGAGGCCAGAAGGCCCCAACATTGATCTTCCTGCGCCTGGAGGCACGTAAAAGCACTTCACGGATCCCGCCAACGCCTGTAGCTGCATCCAGCAAGGGGGGACTACAAGCTCCATAATTCCAAGCGCCAGGAGTCACCAACACTGTTCTTCCAGCACCTGAAGGCACTTAGAAGCACTTTGCAGCTCCCTCACGTGGGACGCATGTGGGCGTGCCCTGGCCAAGAGTGGGCCCGTCTGTGCCCGTCAGAGCCCGGAGGAGGTTGGACTGGGCCACCACCTTTACATTTACCCTTCTGCAACCACCATGGGTAAGCGAAAACAACTCTGTAGACCAGTGGCGGCTCACAAATGGCATGCTGCGGGTCGGTGGGGCGGGTGGGGTTGGCAAGGGAGGGACAGGGTGAGGGGTAGTAAACTCAGACATACGACGGAATGGAGGCACGTAATAATTACTTTCCTCCATTCCATCGCATGTCCGAGTTTACTACCTCCCCACCCTGCCCCTCCCTGACAAACCACCCGCAGCATGCCCTATGCGAGCCACCACTGCTGTAGCCTTGATCAGGGAAAAGTAGGAGCAAAAGTGCCCAGGAACTCTGCTTCATAATTTCTTATCTAATTTCTGCAGTGGGGGCTGTAAATAAATAAATTCAAAATGCAGAGGATCAACTGGGCCTGAGAACTGCTCACTATGCTCATCCAAGGGCAAGTATCCCCCCAGCCACTTCCCCCCAAAATGCAATTACTAATGAGTCAAAAGTTACTGTGTGCTCACAGGGAGCTCAGGGGGAGGGCTCTATGATTCATGATAGAGTACCCTGCCGTGCGGAGGGAGATGCTATGGGAATGGACACACCGCCACAGAAGGAATTGTTGCAACCCCCAGAAAAAGAAAGAGGGAAAAGGAGAACCACTAAACCCGGACTGACTCTAGCTGAATCCCCAATAAATCAGAATGGGGGTCTTGACTCACTTGTCCAAACAGCTGTCAGACAAGCTATGGAGGACCAATTATATCTATGATTGGAGTCCATTCTTTCCACTGTTGTTAAAGACATTTCGCCTCTACTTAACACATTGGTAAAAGGGGTAATAGGGGAATTAGAGTACTTAGAGACCCAATTATGGGATTTGAAAAATAATAGTGTACCGCCTGATAATTATGCTCTTTCCTCATCACAATTGCACACCACAGCTAAATAAAGAAAAGAGGGGGACCCCCAAACTAGTAAATCCGAGCCTGCCAGAGAGAAACTTTAGTTCCCTTGCTGTCACCAATCCAGTAGCAATCTCGGGTAGTAGTGAAGGGGGTAAGAAATATGACCATACTAAGTCAGTCCCTGGCTCTGTGTCTAATCATGGGCCAGTGGTGCAGGGCGGGAACTCCGCAAACAGGTCAGATAAGAGGATTCTAAACAACTGTAGACTCAACCTGCCACCAGATGCTAGCCTTTTAGTGGCCTTTCTCATCGGTGTTCCCCCGCCTAAAGTGAATTGTCTAGAATTCACCCATGAGCTTTTACGTAAAACTAAGTTCTGGTGTAATCAACATTCTAGTAGCGAGGCCCAGGCTTCCCTCGCATTATAATGGACAGGCGAGTGGGCTAGGTTGGCCATAGGCCAAAACAGGTAGAAGGAGATTGTATTGTTATCAACTTCGATCAGGCAGGAATAGCGGGGCAGCTAATCAGGAAAGGCTTTAAAGAAGGCCCAAGGAGCATTAGGCCTTTACCCTTGGTTTTTTTTTATCCACGACATGAGGGGGGTCAGCTACATGGCAGGAGTCAGTGGGAGGGCTTTGAATTTAGTAGATAGGAGGGGGTGCTCATTGCCTCGATCAAGTTCCAGGGTGGAGCAACGATCTAAAATGATCCCCTTGGGACATTGACCCCTCCCACCTTGCCAACATTGACTACCGGGGTTGTAGAAGGGGAAAACTGCTTAGCCGGTATAAATAGATTTCTTCCATTAAGTCTCCCAGATTAAAACGATTGACTGGAGTCTACTCTCCTACTTTGGAGCCACATTAGTGATATAACCAGGGGTACGTGATTAGTGAAAGATCCTTAGGTGGAATATAGCAGGTCTGAAAAGTAAAAAAGTAGATACTAGGTGGCTTGATTTTATAAAAGAACATTATATAGTGAGTTTACAGGAGATCTGGGACATGGAGAATAACTTTTGGGTGGACAGGTATAAGTCCTATGGTGAGTGTGCACAGCCCTTTCCAGCAGGTAGAGCCAAAGGGGGTCTTTTAGTGCTAATTTGGCACAAATTGCCAGGAACACATTGTAGGGTGGATGTCAGTTCTTGTAACTGCATGGCTATTGAATTCACCCTTACCAATACTTCTAAAATGCTGCATGTTATTTTTTATCACTCCTTCGAGAGTAACTTTTCGAGTGGACATTTATGTAATCTGAAATGTTTTTGAGAGGGGTATAGATTGAAGCAAACCACTTTTTATTCTATTATAATTATGGGCGATTTTAACATTCATTCATGTTTTATGAACTGTCAGGTTACAGATTTTTTAGAGCAGGTAGACTCTTTTAATTCTCATTTTGAGCATTCACAGCAAGGGGAATGCCTAGAGGATCTTTTGGCTGCAGTAGATCTCATCCGACCCAGTGCCATATAGATTGAAGCAAACCACTTTTTATTCTATTATAATTATGGGCGATTTTAACATTCATTCATGTTTTATGAACTGTCAGGTTACAGATTTTTTAGAGCAGGTAGACTCTTTTAATTCTCATTTTGAGCATTCACAGCAAGGGGAATGCCTGGAGGATCTTTTGGCTGCAGTAGATGTCATCCGACCCAGTGCCAACACTAGTGAGGTGAGGATCCCTACTTTTAAAGCAAGAGGGTGGGAATCTATAGTACATTACATATATATTTCCCCTGCATTGTCATCTCAGGACCTTTTTTTATAATGCTCAGTAGTCCCATTTTAGTGACCATAACCCCGTCCTTCTTGTGTTGGGCTGGGCTTTTGGCATAAAGGGCAAGCACGGAAAACAATCTACTGACACCTGCCTAAATGATCAAGGCCGTAGGTTAAAATGGGCCAAAGTAGTCCCGGACCTCTTCTTTCTGGACCTCTGGCATAATGCTGAGTATATGCTCGGCATCTGCCTTGATCATACAACAGGGGGTCGAGGTACTCACAGCATTTGAAGGCATTTGCACACAGGTAGCGACAGGCCTCTCCTTGCCTACCAGAAATTGTCAAGAAACCGCTGAGAGATGGTTCGATAGTAACTGCTCTGAAGCACATCGCAAACTGATGGTTTCCTTGAAAAGGTTCCGCAAGACAAAACCAATATAGTCAAGCTAACAAAGGCATACAAGTGTGTTCTAAATATTCATGAAAAAGGAAATTAAAGAAGATGCAAGAATGATTCATAGCAGTAAAGGTTCTAAAAGGATAGTTCCAGATTTTGGACCATTGTAAACAAACCCTTTTTCTCTGGCATTGACAATTCTCCTTTAGAATGTAATATTACAGAGGCTTAATTGTTTTCTCCTTTTAAATCTATGTATAAGGTCCCTACCCCCATGAATTCCCCCCACTAGTTTAGAATATAAAGTGAACTCCTCTGCAGTGGTTTTCAATGAGGGTGAAGTTGAGTTGGTTATCAAGCAAATGACCAGCAACAAGGCCTGGACGGTGTTCAGGCCGATCTGTATAAACAGAACCCAATTTGTTGAGCTAAAATTTTAACAAAAGTTTTTAATGTCGCTAGTAAGCAGAGATTTCCGACGTCATGGTCAAAATCCCTTCTTATTCCGGTTTTTAAAAAAGGCCAGAGAGGGGACCCAAGATGCTATAGGCTAATATCTCTAATCGACTTAGATGTAAAAGTGCTAAGGAGAGCGATTTTAAGTAAGTTAATGGACTGGCTGAATGACAGTGGCGTTTTAACAAATCTTTAATCTGGTTTTAGAACAGGAAGGAGCACACTGGACCAGTGTCTAAATTTACACTCATTAACAGGCAAATATACAGTGGCTAAAGGGAGAACGTTGCAGCTGGCCTTTATAGACCTGTCCTTGGCCATCGATCTGATAAACAGATCGAAGTTATGGTCCATATTTATTGACATGGGAATTGATCAGTGTTTTGTTTATTTCTTGGCCGACTTACACATGGATCTCTCCGCGAGGGTGAGAGTCAATCAAGAAGGCAATGGCACAAAGCACTTTAGGGTTGGAAGAGGCATCCGTCAAGGTGTCATTCTAGCTCTTTTGCTTTTTACCCTATACATAAATAACCAAGGCAACTTTTTGCTTAGACATTCCACATGTAGGGGACAGAGCAATTCCTGCCCTCCTATATGCAGATGCCGCCGCATTGTTGGCCTGTACAGCTGTAGGGCTCCAGAGGCTTTTGAATTCTTTTGGGGCCTTTATGCAATCCCTGAACTTAATTGTCAACATAGCTAAATTACATACGATGACCATGGGACAGAGACCAAAAACCTTTTATTGTGAAGGCATAGAGTTGTCTAGGGTAACCTCTTTCACCTATCTGGGGGCACTAATCGATGAGAGGTGTTCACGTGTCCGACAACAGAAAGCAAAAAAACATGCCCTTGCAAGATCTAAGTCTGCTGTCCATGGTTTCGCTCAAAGACTAGGGGCAAAGCCAGTCGCAGCTATGCTCAATATCTATCATTCCAAATGCATAGCTATTGTGAGATATCTGTCTGCTACCTGGGGATATAAGCCGGTTGAGGGGCTTCAGATAATTGAAAACAAGTTCTTACGTTCCCTCTTGTTGGTCCCTCAATCTACCCCCACCTATGTAATACATCAAGAGCTAGGCATTGGCTATGTGATGATTTGATAAGGCTGGCCCCGGTGATGTGTTGGCTAATGATCTGGACTAACCCAGAACTAGCTCCGAACCAAGAGATTGTCAGGGATTGTGTCTCCATGGAGAGAGCTAGTAGTATTCTGTGGCTACAATATGTTAAGTCAATTTTATATAAACAAGGGCGCCCAGAATTCATTGACTCCCCGGAACAAATAAGAAATATTGCAAGTTATTTGGTCGCTGCCGTGAGACATAGGAGAAAACAGTACTCTCTGACATGTGATCCAAAGTACTCAAATGATCAAATTACTTCTGTTTTAACATTTTTATTTTGTCTTGAGCTTCTGTTTTTTAACTCATATTTGAATTACCTGCTGCTATATATGAATTGTTGGTAACCTGTGTGTTGTAAATAGAAGTCCATGAGCCAGTAGTATAATTAGGTTATCTTTATTCAAGTTGAGTTGCTGATCAAGTTACCAAGATGGAAAGGTAAAACCCCACCAGGAGTGACCTCCTGGCCACTCAGCCTGCCTGCGCCAACTGCCAGATGACACACAGGCTGAGCACCCAACATTCCATGATGTCACTGAGGATTCTGGCAGTGACACCATGTGAGCCACAGGGAAAGGAGACATAGATAAATATAACACTGTGTTATAAGTATATTCATGAAATTTGGTCTTGAAATATTTTTGTCGCCCAAGCCTATTGTTGAATTATATTTGTATAATTATTTTCCGATGTGCTATATGTTGTATGTTATGTACGTTTATGGTTTTTATTAACCGAATAAAGAGGTTTAGACTGACTGACTGAGTTACAGTTTTGCTTTATTTCTACAACATAATAATTGATGTATCCCAGAACAATCTAGCGTTTTTGGTGGTTATGATGCTGATTTTATACCACCAATGCAAACAATATTTTGTTAGCGCCTAAACATGCCATGTTTCACCCAAAAAACATTTGAAGGGAAATCTGTGCCACAAATATTTGACTTAGTGACAATTTTTCCCTGCTGTTTTGCTTAGCATCCTCTCTTAAATCAGGCCAAGAGCAACGATTTGTTTTAGGAAACTCAGGACACTGAATTTCCCTGAATTAGTGTTGTGTTATGCAATATGCTAATAAAGTGTCTACTTACAATAATTTTCTGAAAGATAACATTGACTTGTACAAACTACGTAATGCTGTTAGCAAAGAGTCAAACAATACATATTTTGTAACCAAGGTTGGGTCACTGTTATGCAATGCTAATCATCGCAACACTGAGGTGCTTGGGACAATTTAACAATTGCACCATAGTGCAGGGGTGGCTGTGTTGCAGGGATGATTGTTTATGTGCAGGCAGGTGTCCCTACCTGCACATAAATAATCCATAAAAAAGATGTGTTACTTCTATGTGTGCCGCAGAAAACAGCACAAATAAAAGTAGCAAATTGTCATTATTTAACGATTGTTTATCTGAAGGTACAACTTCCTACACATAAACAATCATTAAAGATGTTTTGCTCTTTCTATATGTGCTGCAGAAAGCAGCACACATAGCAAAAAACAAAAACAAGGAGAACTAAAAGTGTTTCTCCTCATTTCGCCATTCTAATGCCTGCTCTTAGTTTTTGGTGCTGCCTCAGATTTATAGATCCTCATAAATCTGCGGCAGCGTCAAAAAGCAATGGGTGTTGCAGTGGAAGGCCCTCCGCAACACCCATTGCACGCCCTAGTCACATTAAGCGATGTGTGTAAAGGGGCCATATTTACAAGGTGGAGTTAACCTACAAAAAGTTCAACATAGCTTTGTAAATGTGGAGAAGGGCATGGCACCACCAGAACATCGCTAAAAGTGATATTCTGCTGGTGCTATCCTCTTATAAATATGCTCCAGAGACTGAGAAATGCAGCACTAAAATGGAATTTTGGATACTATCTCACTGTATTGTGCAAAGCAAGCAAAATTTCAGAACAAATAGTATGAAATTACCCTTTGATAGCGTACACAACTCCTTTGTGAATTACCGTTGGCCTGATTCACAGTTAAGCGGGAAGAGAAAATCTGTTCATTTGTTGAGGAAGTTGAAAATTATCCATTGGAGCATTCTTCACTTGTTCAGAACTCTATGGTGAAATAACCTTTGCCTCATCATCCCTTATTCAAAGAATTCTTCACTCCACTGAATCATTTTAAAACTTGTGTAGTGGTCCATAATTGGGGTCCCTAACTCCCACCCACCAGTGACTAGTGTGGAATGTGCTGTTTGCATAGCATTATATTATTTCTGCACAGTCTCACGGACCAGGATATATGATGGACACTTACATCTAGTAGTCTTACTTGATAGAGTGGAGACCTTATCTCATTCGTAGGGGTGCATTATAGTCATGAGTAGAGCCCATGTGCATATAATCGTTTGTTTGTTGTATTGTTAAATTGATTACATGGAATTGTGACATACTTTCGGCCATTGAAAAATAACATGAGAATCAAAGTTGAAAATTAACATTTTTAACAGAATAGGCCTTCTATTTGTAAAAACCGGCAAGGAGAAAAAGGAGGGAGATGGAGCTATCCTGAGAAATTATAGACCTATACGCTTAATTGATAACATTGAGAATGTTTTCAGTTCCCAGATACTTAACATAATATGGGATTGGATTGCACAAGATAAGTTGCTACCCCATTTACAGGCAGGGGTTAGGCACAAAATTTCGGCTATGCACCAGCACCACGGCCTCGCAGCAGCCCGCTACCCGGAGGTTGCCGCCACGCAGCTATACCCGACTGCGTCTAGCATTAGCTATCATCTCGACCCACACACTCGACCACAGCTCCACCCTTGACTGGGTCGATCTACCCTACCGGTCCCCTGAACCAACACCACGCCCTTTACAGCCCTGATGAGTCACAGGTATCGTCCTGTTGATGAAACACATGTCGGCTGGCGTTTGTAGAAACTGAAAGAAAAGTACTACATAAAGCCAACATATTGGTTTCAACTCTCCACCGGTGTCTGTCGTTCTTGTCCTTAACTACTGTATTATCAGAATTATTGACCTCACGTGTGCCCAGTACTTAGCGGTCTCCTTGGGACTGTAAGCATCCCCCTGGAGTGGAAGGAGCTATAGTGCCCAGGTGCATTGCCTGCACCCGGAACGTGCCTCGCCCTTGCGCCACGCAATGCCAGTTTCAAGAGGCAGACTTTATGAACATTGGGAGCATTGTTATTTACAACGCTTGGAAACTACAGCGCTTATATACAGCGCTATATAAAAATCGTCAATGTATGCAATGTAAATCTCGGAATCTCGGGCTTTGTTGCCATTCGAGGCATTAAGTCACAGTGTGCAGGGACACTGCGCATCCCTCGTACACACAGTATGCTTGGATGAAAAAATACTCAGCCCGGGGAATAGTGAGGTGCGTTTCAGCTGAGTTTCTCTTTCTAGTCAATGGGACAACCCTGACCATATCTATGAAATCTGTCATTTAAATGATGTGGTCAGAGGAAGCTGCTACAGGAGTTATATGGTGAGTCATGGTAGGTTGCCCAATGCAAGAGGGGTGTTGGGTTGCACCCCTGTCCTGCCACTAGTAGGAAAGCCTATCTGCAATCCTTTGCCTTTCTTTCCATTCCTTTTATTTTCAAGCGTAACAGTGGCAATTCGCCCGCTTGTTTCCACCGTGCTCAATTCCAGTGGCAGCTGTTGTAAGGTGAAGGTGGCCCGGGCCTGGGCTCTGCCCTCTGACCCCCCTCTCCCAATACCTAAAGCCTGCCTCCCCAGGGATTATTCTTGCACACAATCGTCCATTGCCCTGGAGGCGGACACATCACCCAGTTTGTGTGCATGTTTGTGTGTGTGTGCGTCACACTGTCTCGCGCGCCCCAGCCTGCAAAGCCTCCGAGATGTCCCACCATCTCCAGACTCTTGAATAAATTGAATAATCTGGTTTGAATGCATTATGGGACATCCGCCCCGGACCTCTCGAGCTACTCAAGCAGGTTGCAGTGATCTGCAATCATTTGCAAAGCTCTCCACTTGTTAATAAACGGGGGGCGGGGGGCACTTAACCGAAGCGCCCCAAGGAGCTCTGTCACACAAACAAACACCGCATGGTTACGTTCAAGCCCGCTCCACCCTCATAATCAACACATGTCCCCTAGAAGAAAGAGCGACGGTGCCAGGTACCCTAGTGACATTTACGTGGCAGGTGGTATATTGAAAACAAACCTGTCGCGTGAGCATGTGCATTACTTGAGTCCGTAACTAAAAACGTGGACGTAATACTCCTAGATCACTGAAGCTACTCAGCTGCAGCACGTTGGCACTATATGACATTAATACAGATCAGAATTAACGGGGTATTTGTTCCAAAGGCAATAACTCTCGGTTAGTGCGATTGGAAGGAACAAAGGGGCATATTATCAAGACTTGGCGATACCTATCGCAGATGCAAGTTAGCAGCAGTTATCTCATTTCTGCCTAACCCTGAAAACTAACGCCATTTTAGCGGCATATTAACAAGCCATCGCTACATGGCGATAGTACCAGGGTTAGTCGGTGAAAACTTCCGCTAACAAAGGATTTCCAGCGTTAGTGGGCAATAACTCGTGATAAGCCAATTAGCGTCAAGATAACTCATGTTAGTCAGCTCAACTTTAGATTTCTTGCCCCAAAGCAAAAAATTGCCTATCAGTCAATCTCCGATAGTATATAAGCATAAAATACAATACCATACAGAGTGGAGCAGAATGGACCAGCCAGGGCCAAGTGCAGCACACATCAACAACCCCTACAAGCCAGGCAACATCAAGGATGAGAGCCATGATGCCTCCCTGGACCTGCGCCTGGAGCCTGGAGTGGGATGTGGAGGAGCTGTGGAGTTGATGAGCCATGGAGGTAGACATTGAGGTGCAACGATTGCCCGTACCTGGTGGTGAAGTCTGGCAGGTCGCATGGAGACACGTTGCAGAGCTGTGTGAGAAGACCGCCTTGCACCTCTTGGAACTGTTAATGTTAGAGGCGCTGCTGCTCATCAACGTAGTGAAGTCCGCTTTGCATACTACGATCCACCAGCACACCGGGGTGCACCGAGGAGATTACCAGTGGTGTGTGATGTCTCCCTGCATCACAGGCCGGTTGATGTTGGGCTAGCCATATGCTGTGGAGGGTGAGGCTGCTGTGCTACACCTAACTTGTGTGGTGTGAGCACTGCTACTTCAAGCCTAAGGGGGCCCTGATGCACCAACTTTATCGGGAGGCCCACCAGTGAACTAGCCGGTGACTGCTGTACCCAGCCTAGTGAAATCACACCTGCCTGATGCGCCTCCTGGCTGAGTCACAGATTCGGAGAGAGTGCAGTAGATTGTGCCACAGTGTCAATGTACAGGAAGGAGAAGGTGGGATGCGCAGCGCAGGAGGCCCGTGGGGCAAGTCGATCAGGCCTATCACACGTAGATGATGCTCCCCTAGTGGCATCTCTTCCGCTATGGCGGAAGAGCGTTGCCCCACTGCCTCATGCAGTGCAGGACAGGAACAATCATCACATGATGATACCTAACTGTTGTAATCATGCTATCTATCCTCAGGGGTGGGAGAGTGGGTAGGAGTGCTCCAAACACAGAGCAGGGCATGGACGGATTGTCATGCCCTCTCAAGTCCGCAATGACTGTTTAGTCTGCACACTCAGGACACCTAAAACGGTCTGCGCACTTCCCTGTTTGCAATGCAGGCTTTATTACAGCCTGCATGTAGAATATGCCCTCCCAGCACTTCTCAATGTTGTCCGCTGTGCGCCCAGGCACAGCTGACATACCACTCTTGTACCAAAGGCATATACGTGTTTGCCACGCATGCCAAAACCGCATTAAATTCCAATGCATACCAAAACTAGGTACATTGCAACAGTGGAGTAGGTGTTGCATAGCGTTGACATAAATATCACTATTCCCAATCCAGTGAGTGCAACCCTAAACTAACCTTTGCACCCCAATCCCAAATGTGAACACAGGAATTCCTTTTTGAGCCCTCAATTCACAACCGAATTTCATATTTTACCCCAAAAAACACCCCAATTTTCATATTTTACCCCAAATGTCATATTCTGCCCTCAAAAAACACCCCATTAATTTCATATTTTACATCTGGAACACATACCCACCCATAATGATTGCAATGAAACAATTTCTGACATCACAATGCGTTGTAATCAAATGCAATGTGATGGCACCAGCATTGTCGGAGTTGCGTTGTTAATTATGTACGGCCTGCGCTGAATTGGTCGTCTCACATGACAAAGGTGACCCACAGGCTACGCCGTTTGACTCTGTCTGCCCCTGGACCACAAATTGCACCAAGGAGCCTTCCTCTTGGACACTCCACCTCTACAATGCCAGTACCAAGCAACCAAGCAAGTACCAAGTAACCAAGCAGTTGGCAGGAAATGCCCCTGATCTTAATCCCCCGACTTCACAAATCTTTTGTGATTCATTAGCATTATTCTTCTTCACAAAAGTGAATGATATTTACTCAGCCTTTTCCTCCACTACTACTCATAGCACCAATGATGTACATACTGGCTCTCTTAGCAGCATATTCTCACAATTTGTGGACATTTCAGAGACCCAAGCCAGAGATATTATAAGCTCCATTAAATCAGGTTCGGCACTGGATCCATGTCCCCTGAAAACCCTTGTCCCGATCATGGATTCCTTGATTCCAGCTAATACACAAATTTGTAACCTCATGTTCAGTACTGGAATCTATCCTAATCTGTTAAAAAAAACCCTCTTGAAGCCCCTCCTGAAAAAAACAGGTTTAGATAAATCAGAGCTGAAAAATTATAGACCGATTGCCAACCTTCCATTTTTGGCCAAGGTGGTAGACAAGGCAATGAACATCCAACTAGCAGCTTTTATCGAGGAACATCACTTACTCGATGAGACCCAATTTGGGTTCCGCAAGTTCCATGGAACAGAGACTGCTTTGATTAAGGCTGCGGATGACATTAGAGTCATCCGAGACCAAGGTGGCTCAGCACTACTGGTGCTCTTGGATCTTTCGGCAGCTTTCGACACAGTCGACCACCAGATTCTGGTTGACCGTGTCGAGAAAATGGGTGTGCAGGGCTCAGCTAGGAACCTACTGGCTTCGTTTCTGAACAAAAGATTGCAGGCGGTGACACTGGGACCATTCGAATCGGCTAATCTGTCCTTGCCGTGTGGGGTACCTCAAGGTTCATCCCTAAGTCCGACACTATTCAACATCTATGTGTCCGACCTGGCCAAAACCATCAAAGCATATGGGATGAACCTTACCTCATACACAGATGACACACAGCTGGTTCTAGCCATCAAAAATGATGGAGAAATAGTGGCAGAAGGTTTTAAAACAGGTATGTTGGCAATCAGACAGTGGATGTCCGCAAACCGTAAAAACGGAGGTGGTAACCTTCTGACATCTGTCCCCTAGCTGGTCCCCCGCTTGGTGGCCAACATCTTTCGGGGCCCTGCCGAAACCAACTCCCAAGGTGAGGAACTTGGGTGTTATCTTTGATAGTGACCTTAATTTTGTTGCTCATGCCAATCAGACTGCCGCAACAGCTTTTTACAAATTACGTCTGGTGAAAAAAAATCCTCCCTTTTCTTCCAAAAAGTGCAGGCAAGACCTTGGTAAGCGCCCTAGTTTTATCTGCATTAGACCATTGCAACGGCTTGTTTGCCAATGCTCACATCAGGGTCATCAAGAAAATGCAGACAGTACAGAATGCGGCTGCCAGACTTCTTTCGGGAATTCCTAGATATAAACCCATAGCTGCCACTATTAGGAGTTATCACTGGCTCCCAATTGGAAACCGAATTAAATTCAAGACCCTTTGCATAGTCTACAAATCACTGCATCAACAAGCACCTCAATTTTTGAGAGACCAACTAATTCCGTATAACCCTTCTCAACCACTTCGCTTGTCCAACCTTAACGACTTGGTGGTGCCCCGTACTAAGTCGGTTACTTGGGGAGATCGACGTTTTCTGGTTACGGCCCCAAAATTATGGAACACTCTCCCCCAATCTATCAGGATGAGTCCTACTCTTATGTTATTTCGAAAACAACTGAAAACCTGGTTGTTTAACCAGTAAATGTGAAGCCCAGTAATGGAGAAGTCTGCAATAGTAATAGCGCCGAGACGCCTGCGGGCAATTGTTCGCGCTTTATCAAATATCAAAAATAAATAAATAAATAAATACCCGCCTTGCCATCAAGCCTGGACGCTACATCGCCTGCAAGGACCAATATCTGCTCCAGACCAGACATCGCCATCCACATCACTGACATCTGCATTATCATCCACAAGGAGCAGCATACCCTTCAAGGACAAGGCATTGCCATCACCTACAGAGGAACACTCTGACTGACCACGCACTCTAATGACCCTTGGGAGACCATGGACCACCTCAACTCCCAGATCTGGAGAAAGCCCAAGCACATCCACCGCTGCACACTCATGAACAGGACCCCCGGACATTGAACCCACATTTTCAAATACCATTGTTGACCTCATTGTACCCCAGAATCTCCCACCCACCGACGATATCTTACTATGTGATCTCAAATTCCACCTGGACAAACCCAGTGTCCAGGACACCACCGCCTTCTGGGGAAGGTCTTCAACATCAGAGGCAAGCAGCAACTCACATCAACAGGCCACATAGCAGGACACACGGTCGAACATGTCACCGCCGCAAGCGGAAGCTTCAACTTCAGCAACAACACCGGACTCTCCTGGACCAGCAATCATTGGATACATCACGTGTTCCCTTGCCCACCAGACGCCAATGCCATCATTGCAACCCCTCGCAGCCGGATTAAGGCCACCGTTGGACGTCTCGCCAACTCTCTCAGCACCAATAACCAATACTCCGCCACTGCTTCCAAACGATGACACTGCAGCACACAACCGCCACCGTTGGATCCCCAACAGCTTCGACATTCGGGCACCCCTCATGAACTGCACTGCGCCAGTACCTTCCGCTTGCCTGATGGCAGGCGTGAGGGTATCTCTGTGCCACAGGGATGGGCTGGCCCACTGCTTTGCTGGAGTTGTGTCATGATTGTGACACAACTGCAGCAATGCGTGAATTTAGTGCTGACAGATACGTCAGGATTCCTGATGTAGCTGTCAATTCTTGCGTCATGGAGTGCTGTCCAGTGAGTACAGCGCATCCATGCTGCCGCAAGAAGAGCATAGTGAGAAGTGTTGCAACCCTGTCTTGTTGCAGCGCTGCAACACTTTTCATGAGTGGGGCACAGGAATGCACACTATCTTATTGATGGTGTGCAGTCCTGCCCTGTAATTTTGTGACAGGGCAGCGCAGCAACATTGCTTGCAGCGCGGTCCAGCAACAAAACCTGCAGAAATGAGGCCCCAATGGTTATCTCTATTTTAATACCAGATATTTTCTGGTCTTAAAAAACTGGCTCTAGTTGCAGTTATAGCAACGTCAGATTTTGCAAGGGAATGCCTCCCTTGCATATCATTAGCAATAATGATCACTGACTGAAGTTGCGATATTGAAAAAGCTCTATTTCCCCAAAAACTGTCGCTAACTGCTGTTAGTGACAGCTTGTAAATATAGCGATCAAAATATCACCGCTTTATCGGCAGAAAAGTGCCGCTAAAGCTGTGGTATTGCCTTGTGAATATGCCTCTGTAGGTTAGAAATTAACAATAATAAATCAAAGTACATTGTGTTTGGAGATTGCAAAGGGCAAACTAAGAAGAACTATACTACTAGATGGAGAAGCCCTTGCCCTTGAGAGGGTTTCTGAGTTTGATTATTTGGGTGTTCTTTGGAAGACTCACCCAGGTGAGCAGCACAGTTGAGGAAGAGCCCTCTGTCCCTAATAAAATGCGCAGCATCCATTATAATGTTTTTAAATATTAAATAGGGCACCTTCTTTTCCTACCTCTCCTCCCTCGGAAATCTATAGAAGCCAAGCATGTGGCTTGGTTATACAAGCTAGGTCTAGGGGCCTTCTGGTCAAACTGGCCTAGTCAGGCTTTACTCAGAAATTCAAGACATCAAAGGTGATGTAATAGAAGCTGTGCCTACTCTGTCTTGCATATTAATGACATGGTGAAATGCGGTATGCATGGTGGCGTTAGGTGCAGGCACTAGCCTGTGGCCATGGTTCTGCACACCCCCCTCCCAATAGGTGCCCAACCTCTGCTGTGCACGGCCTTTGGTTGTGCACAGTGAGGAGTTGACCGCTGGCCATAGCCTTCAGCCAGGATCAGCACTCAACTCCCCACGGGCTTCCCTCTACCTTGTACGGCCTTTGACCGTGCATGGAGTGGGGTTGGCTGCAGGACCTGGCATGCAGCCAGACTCTGTGCACAACTCCATGGGTACACCCTCCATTTTGTATGGTGCTTTGGCCATGCAAGGAATGAGGTAAGGCACAGGGCCTATCCCGCAGCCAAGACTTGTGCTGAACCACACACAGGCGACCCTCCTGAAAATCCAACCCTCCTACTGATCTGCAAATCGATCACGTGAGATCCATGGAACTGGAAATACATATTTTTTTCTATTTGAACCTGGGAAGGGGGGTCCTCTGTGACTCCCCACATGGCTCAGAAGGTCCCTGCCTCCTTATTTTCTTTTTTCTCAAAATGATTTCCCAGTTCATAGGTTGGCAGTCACAAAATATTCCACAGGTTGCGGCCAATCAATGGGATCCCGTGTTTGGGCCCGCAAAGTCATGGATGCTTGCTAATAGTTGTGGTCAATAAAGAAGAGCACTAAAAGGATCCATGGATCCTCCACAATGGATCCACAAATGTTCAGCGACATATAATATCTATATATTTTTTTACCTCAAGTTCTAAAAAACTACTGAATGGATTTTCACCAAATCACACAAAGCATTCTTTCTGGACCAAGATCTACCTTTCTGCCAAATTTGATGTAATTCTAATCAGCCATTTTGGCTGTCACCGATGGAAAAATGAATTGGAAAAACTCCCCCTTTTTCTCGGACCTTGCTTAACGGATCACCTCAAAACTTTCAAGGAAGGAGCTGAGATGAATGAGACTTTTTTTTGTAAAGTATTGCGAAGATTCGTAAAATGGCGCCAAAGTTATAAGCAAACCAAAAACCTGCTTTTACAATGGAAACGTGCAAACGTGATCCTAACTGTTACTAATGGGTAATAGCTGTGTGTTATAACAAATAACAGCAAGGCTAATTTTAATGTTTAGAGGTGGACAGTGGTAAAGGGTGTTAAGGGTAATTTTAGGGTTCAGGGGTGAGCAGAATTAAAGGGAAGTAAGGGTAATTATAGGCTTTAGGAGTCGGTAATGGCAAAGGAAGGTTAGGCGTACATTAAAAAAGGGAGGGTTTGTGGCTGTCCTCTGAAAAAAATTTCATCAAATATTAAGTTTAGTGGTGAATACTGGTAAAGAGAGGTGCAGGCAATTTAAGGGTGTATGGCTGGTTAGCGATAAAGGCAGGTTAGGTGTAAATTAAATATATATATATATATATATATATATATATATATATATATATATATATATATATATATATATATATATATATATATAAAACATATGTGTATGTTGCCAGTAGGTGGTTATAGTTAGGACCTATTTTCCATAGGAAATTCGCAACATTCTATTCCCAATAACTTTGGCGCTGGTTGACGAAACGTCGTGAAATTTTCAATCCTGGTGGGGGGCTCCGGTCCACTCCTATCTTTAAAGTTTCGGGGTGATTTGTTGAGTGGGGGCTGAGAAAAAAGGGGGTCCCAAAACATATTTTCCCCATGCAATTTCCCTTAGGAAACTTAAGACACAGCTACAGCCAGAACTGCTGAACGGAATCACACCAAATTTGGCAAAAAGGTAGCCTTTGGTTCAGAAAGATCCCTTTTTGTTAAATGGTGTAAATTCATTCAGTAGTTTCTGAGAAAATAAAAATTAAAAAGGTTTCGATATCTATGGCCCTGTAGGATCCGTGCACCCTCCTGATCACGAGCTTTGTGCTAATTGGCTGTCAACACTCCAAACCAGGAAGTGTTATTATTATTATTAAAAGGTTCTTTTATAGCGCATGGCCACTTGGGAGCATCCCAGCGCTTAAGACTAACCAGACAGAGATGAATTAAAAATGAAGATCTGAGTTATCTAGTTTTTGGAAACAGAAGAGTTTTTAACTTTTTCCGGAAGACAAGAAGGTTAGGCTCCTGGCGAAGGGGTGGAGGAAGAGCATTCCACAACCCAGCCGCGTTGTGCGAGAACAGACGACCTCCTGTGCGGGCTCTGCTGATCCTAGGAGCTATCAGCAGGTTTTGTTGGTTCGAGCGAAGATTCCTGGTGGGTTTGTATGGTCTGATCATGTCATCTATAATGGGGGGGCCACTCCCATAGAGTGTTTTATGGACCGTGCAGAGTGTCTTAAAATGGATTCGCTCCTTTATAGGGAGCCAGTGCAGGGTGCAGAGAGCGGGCTTGGCTGATATACGATGGCTGGTGCCCGTAAGCAGCCGTGCTGCGGAATTCTGGACAACCTGAAGTTGCCGGATAACCGACACGGGGGCTCCAAGATAGAGCGCATTTCCATAATCCAGCCTAGATAAAATAAGGGACTGGACTATGGTTTTCTTTGCTGTTTCGGGTAGCTGAGGGAGGATTTTCCGAATAGTTTTCAGCAGTCCGAAGCAGGTGGCCACTGTCTTCCTTGCCTGGATCTTGAATGACAGCTCTGCATCCAACCAAAACCCGAGACTCTTTATCTCGGTCTTTGGGGTAGGTCCTGGGCCCATACAGGGGGGCCAATGTATCATGTTGTTGAATATGGCTCGTTTTCCTAAGAGCATCAGCTCTGTTTTTCCTCCATTCAATTTCAGGTGGGACAAGTCCATCCAGTTTGCTACAGCCTCCAGGCAACGACAAAGCCTGGAGGGGGCGGATTCCACCTGATTGAGAGAGACAACTAGCTGTGTTTCGTCAGCATAGCTTACCAGTTGGATCCCAAAGGGAGCTACTACTTCTGCCAGGGGCGCCATATATATATTAAACAGTGTGGGGCTAAGGGAGGAACCCTGTGGCACCCCACACTGTAATGGCATTGATGGGGAGCAGCCGTTTTCTGAAAAGACCTTAAAAGATCTGTCACCAAGAAAGGACTCCAGCCACATGAGTGCCCTGTCTGTGACGCCCAGCTCTCTGAGACGAGACAGGAGGACACGGTGGTTCACCGTGTCGAAGGCGGCACTGAGGTCCAGGAGGATAATGGCTGCCACCCGCGTCCAGAATCCTCCTGGAATCCTCTACCACCCTCAACAGTGCCGTCTCCGTTCCCTGTCCTCTCCGGAACCCAGTGTGGGTTGGATGGAGCAGGTTATGGGTCTCCAAAAAGGATGCTAATTGTTTATTTACCCATTTCTCGGCAAGTTTACTGATGCCAGGGAGCAGGGAAATGGGACGATAGTTGGAAAAGTCCTGGGGGTCGAGATGAGGCTTTTTTAACAGGGCCCTAACCATGGCCAATTTCCAGTCTTGGGGTACCCTTCCTGATTCAAGTGAGGTGTTGACTAGATGGATGATGTGTGTACTGATATTAGGCAGTGCCAGCTTTAGAATATTCATAGGGGCTGGGTCTAGCGGAGACCCGCTTTTTACAGAGTTGAAAAGTGAGGGTAGAAGCTCAGTGCTAAGGGGGGAAAAGAAAGAGAGGCAAGGCAGAGTGATATCAGAATCATCTGGCAAAGGAAGGATCGGTTCTTCCACGGATAGAGGAGGGAGGGACAGAAGGATCATTTTAATTTTTTCAGCAAAAAAATTTGCCAGGTTGTTGCAGTGAGCTTCAGCCTCCTCCGTACTGAGTGGTGGTGATGGCGGGTCGGGGGCTTTTAGCAGAGAGTTACCTATCTTAAACATCTCTCTTGGGGCATTGGCAGAGATCTCTATTTTTTCTGCGAAAAAGATGGATTTGGCCACGTTAAGGGCAGATTTATATTTTTTTAGAGAGAGTCTATATTTGGTTTTTCTCTCTTCCTCAAAATGTTTTCGCCACTGTCTCTCCAACCGTTTACATTCTTGTTTTAGTGATCTTAGCTCAGAAGTAAACCAAGGTTGTTTAGTGGAACCTTTCTTTTTGGAGATGTTTATTTTTGGAAGCACCTTATCCAATGATGATTCAATCCATTGGTTGAATTCCACATTAGCCCTGCCAATGTCCTGATTGGCCTTGGGTTCGCTCGTGTTCAGTGCCTCTACCCATTCATTCATGTCTAATTTTGTCCACCGCCTACTCAGAGTTTTACTGAGCAGTTTTGCTGGACCGGGTACGGGCGTATTCCATGTGAAGGGGATGAGCATATGATCTGTCCAAGGAATAGGATATGGCTCGGCTGATGTTAAGTCCACAATGTTTGAAAATATGGGTCTAGGAGGTTCCCTTTAGAGTGGGTGGGATGGTAGACTATCAGATTCAGTTCACATGCCGCAAGATCCTTAGTTAATTCAGTGGCAATAGTATCTGAGGGATTATTAAAATGGAGATTCAGATCTCCCAGAACTATGAAATTGGAGACCCTACTAGCCAACTCTATAGTTGATTCGATAATTCCTTCCTGAAATTGTCCGATAGCGCCAGGTGGACGATAAATTAAAAGTCCAGAAAATGACACTTCTGGGGATACAGTGATGGCAAATTGTGCACTTTCACAATCAGGGATGAAGCTGTCGATCATACGACAGATTAGGTGCTCCCTACATACTATGGCTATCCCTCCTCCAACTTTAAGTTGTCTGTCCCTGCGTTGTATCAAATATCCCGGAGGAAGAGCCTGGACAATATCTGGGCCAGACATGGATCCCAACCACGTTTCAGTTAAAAAGAGGATGTCAAGTCCAAGATCTTGAATTAGCAAGGAAATTTCAGTAGCATGTTTAGGTAAAGAGCGGCAGTTAACTAAAGCCATTTTCAAGATGCCTTCTGCTTTAATTGTGTTAATGTCCGCTTCCGTGGTTCTAAATGGGCAGTATTGACAGGAAGGACGACATGCCGCTAGATTTATAGAATGAATGCAAGGGGGCGGCAGGACACTCTTAAGTGCGAGGAGAGTCAGGCGGGAGTAAGTCTGTAGAGAGCTAGAAGAGCGCTCAGAGATACTGGCCCCTGGGCCCGTCCGAGCGCGAACGGGCGCAAACGGGCTTACCTCTGGCGCACCTCCGGCGCTATTCCGGCGCGTCCGCTGCCCGCGTCCGCTGCGCGGAAGCATGACTGACCGTTTAAATAGAGCGAGTGGAGCGCTCGTCCAATAGCGCCCAACCTAAGATGGCCGCCAATAACAACAACCCGGGACCCGGTGAGCTTAGCCTCGAGGACGGCCAAGCCCCACCTGGGAAGCGGGGAAAAGTGAGTTAAAATGCTAGCGTGTCCTAAGCAGAATTATCAGCCCCTAAGGTGTGCTAAATGTGGCTCGAGGGGGGGGGGACGGACACAAGGGGAAATTCAATAAACAATTGTAGTATTATATTTTAAAAAGTTTAAAAGAGCGTTTCAAGTGAGAACGACCGCTCAAGAGCAGCCTTAGGTGTCTGTCAAGGTAATCTGTGTTGGCAGCCATCTTGTGCCTCGGTAGAACCGAGGCACAAGAAATCAGTAAAAGAAATGTGCAAAACACGAAAAGGGGGCAGGGTAGAAACACCCTGACCCCCTAGGCCTGCTTAAGGGTTCCCACAAGGATCCCAGGGCCCCCCAAAAAATGTTTTCTTAAAAAGCGGCAAAACCCGCGGAGGATCTGCAGATCGGGCCGCGGAAATAAAACCAAAGGAGGGGCTTCCGCGCTTTGTTACTATTTAGACCACGGGTGGGCCAAGTCCCGGGGGCAATATTTTTTATGTAATGGGGGGCCAAAAGGGGCCCCCTAGCCCTGGGGACCGCCACCCCTGGGGCTTTTCTACAATATGTGCGGGGGCTCACAGCCCCCCCAGCCCTGGGGACCCCCACCCCCGGGGCTTCAAACATAAATGGGTGAGGGGCTCAAAAGCCCCTCCAAGCCCCAGGGATCGCCACCCCTGGGGCTTCATGAGAATATTTGCAGGGGGCTCACAGCCCCCCCAGCCCTGGGGACCGCCACCCCCAGGGTTTAGAGAATACATGGGTTGGGAGCTCAATGGCCCCCCACATGCCCCAGGGACCGCCACCTCCCTGGGGCTCTAAATATTAAAATTGGGGTGTCCGTGATGAAACCTGCTCTCTCTTCCAAAAACCAAAGATGATTGCTTCTCCACACAGGGAGCGCATCTTAGCAGCTCCCCATGTGGAAAAGCAATGCCGGCTCCCGAAGGACACGGGGAGCGGGCCGCACCATGGTGGGATCGGGCCCCCCACGGTCCCCTTTGGAGATGGTCAGCCCCGGGGGATGGGGTCCCAGGGGCTAGAAGTGGCTCAGGAGGGGGGCACGCGGTCCACCTCCTCAAAAATTGATTTAAAAAAAAACAAAGGCCGGCCCTGGGGATGGGTCCCCGGGGCCGGGTATAGCCTCGGGAGGGGGCAACGCTGCCCCCTTCCAAAGTTTAAAAAAAAAGAAAAGAAATAGGGGGCAGATCCTGGGGGATGGGGTTCCCAGGTCCAATTAATTAGGAAACTAAGGGGGGCCGCACAGTTCCCCTTCCTAAAAAATAAATTAAAAAAAGACCAGCATAACTACGGAGGCCTCGTCCCTCCCTGCATTACTCTGCAAATGTGCCCTCTGGCGCGTTTGCAGATGGGAACTAATTCTCCTTGAATACTGGAGGTCCCTGGGGGCCAACTAGCCCACCAGTTATCTCCAGTATGTGCCAGGGAGCTGGTTGCAGAGAGGTGTTCTGGGGCCACGCCCCTTTTTACACCTCCCTGCAACGCAGCTCTGTGGCGCTTAATGGAGGTACCTGGTGGGCTAGTTGCACCCCAGGGACGCTCAGGATTCAAGGGGAGGTAATCCCCCAACTTAAAATGCGCCACGGGTGCGTTTGCACAGTGATGAAGGAAGGGGGCGGTGCCTGAGTGGACATGTGTGCAAACACACTTTGTGGCGCGGTTTAAATTGGGGAATTAATTCCTCTTCAATCCTGAGGGTCCCTGGGGCCATCTAGCCCACCAGGTACCTTCAATAAGCGCCACGGAGCTGCGTTGCAGATTGTTGTAAAAAGGGTCGTGGCCTCTGAACACCTCTCTGCAAGGCAGATATATGGCACATACTTGAGGTACCTGGTGGGCTAGTTGGCCCCCAGGGACCTTCAGGATGGAAGAGGAATTAATTCCCCAACTTAAAACGCCCCACAGGGCATATTTTCAGACATGTCACCTCAGGCCCCGCCCCCCCCTCCTTCACCATTGTGCAAACGTGCCCCCCTGGCAAGTTGTAAGTTGGGGAATTAATTCCTCTTCAATACTGAGGGTCCCTGAGGGCCAACTAGACCACCAGGTACCTCCAGTATGCGCCAGGGAGCGGCGTTGAAGAGAGGTGTTCAGAGGCCACAACCCTTTTTACATCTCTCTGCAGCACAGCTCTGTGGCACTTACTGGAGGTACCTAGGGGGCTAGTTTGAGCCTAGGGACCCCAGGATTCAAGGGGACTTAATCTCCCAACTTAAAACAGCCGCAGGGTGCATTTACACAGTGGCGAAGGGAGGGGACGGGGCCTGAGGTAACGTATGCAAACACGCCCTGTGGCGTGTTTTAAGAAGTTGGGGAAAAAACTCCCCTTCAATCCTGAGAACCCCTGGGGACCAACTAGCCCACCAGGTGCTTACAGTAAGCTCTATTGCGCTGCATTGCAGAGAGGTGGTCCAGGCCATACCCCTTTTTACACCTCTCTACATTGGCGCTTACTGGAGGTACCTAGTGGGCTAGATTGACCCTGGCAACCTTCAGGATTCAAGAGAACTTAATCTCCCAACTTAAAACGGCCACTTGAGCGTTTTAAGTTGGGGAAATAGTTCCCCTTAAATCCTGAGGGCCCCTGGAGTCTAATTAGCCCACCAGGTGCTTCCAGTGAGCGCCACTGCACTGGGTTGCAGAGAGGTGGTCCAGGCCGTGCACCTTTTTACACCTCTATGCAAAAAAGCTCTGTGGCAGTAACTGGAGATACCTGGTGGGCTAGTAGGACCCTAGGGGCCCTCAGGATTCAAGGGGTCTTAATCTCCCAAATTAAAACGGCCATAGGGTGTGTTTGCACGCATGTCAACTCAGGCCCCCCTCCCTTCACCAGTGTGCAAACGCGCCCTGTGGCGCATTTTAAGAGGTAGTTTTAATACCCCTGCCCTATTATGTTCTAGGGGCTTACAGAGGAGGCCATGGTAATCACAGGGGTACCCCAACGCATAGTGTTCCATAGTGTATGTAGGTGTTTTCACTGTATTTTAAGTGTTTTTTTTACAATAGCACTGGCTCTAGGACTGGTTAGTCAGAGTCAGTTACCACCAGTACCCATCTGAAAAAGTTAAGGGTACAGGATGATTTTGCAACAAGGCCTCTTTCTGCCCCGCTGTTTGTATTTTTCTGCACGTCTTCCTTCTTCCTGTACTTTTCTTATTCTTTGAGGACTTCTGTTGCTTCTTTCTGCATTTCTTTTGCTTCTTTCTGTGCGTTTTTCTTCCTTCGCATGTCCTACCTCTGTAGGCAAAGTTAGAAACTAGCATTTAAAAAATCCTTCAAATTCACTGAAAAAACCATTGGCCTCAGGCACGTTATAGTTAGAAATTAGCATTTAAAAAACATTAGAAATTGACTGAAAAAGCCCTAGGTTTCAGGGGCATTATAGTTAGCTGGACATTTCACTCGTACAAAACCATTGAAATTCCCCCGTTTTAATTAGTTCAGCTAACTATAACTCACGCACCCGCAATGCACTGCTGGTGACGTCACATATTACATCACTCATGACATGGTCAGTAACATCACTCATGACATCACTGATGAAATCATCCTCTCAGCCTAATATAACCTTTGATACACACACTCAAAATACAAACTAACATTTTCAAAACAATGCACATACCAATACCAGTTACAACACACCTATTCAGTAATTCCAAGATCTACCCACACATCCACTCATTCACCAACAGTCCTATACAGTCACTTATACATGTATTCACTCATCATATGTACTCATAAACCTATACATCCTGTTACACACCACCACCCATCTATAGAGTTACTCACACACATACTCACACATGCAAACAAAGTATCAAACATCCATGTACTTGCATATACAGTTATAAGCACACTACCACACTTACTTCTATAGAAACTTACACACACTGAGGGCCAGATGTAGGTCGGTCAGTAACGGCCGAAAATCGGTATTTTCGGCCGTTACCGACCGGTTTGCAAGATTTGGCATGTAGGGGGCAATATTTTACCGAATTGGTAAAATTACCGATTCGGTAATTTTACCAATTCAGTAAAATAAAAAATCGGTAAATTTACTGATTTTAAGCCACCCATATGTAGGTGGGACTCTTCAGAGTCCCAGGAGCCTTTCCGAATCGGTATTTTACCATCAAAACCAATTTGATGGTAAAATACCGATTCCGGTTCCGGTGTGCATGCACATGTGTGCATGCACACCTATGTCATGTGACAGGCAGACCTGCCCTTAGGGCAGGTATGCCTGCTACATGGCACCTGTGCCTGTTTTAGGGGTGCCAGAGGGTGTCAAAGTGACACCCCCTGCACCCTTGTGAATTCTTTAATTACCGCTTCAAAGCCCATAGGAATGAATGGACATTACCGATTCGGTATTTACCGAATCGGTAATTAAAGAAGTGTTAAGGATTCGGTAACGAATCCAGATGTTGGCACCTACATACCATTTACCGATTTTGAAATACCGAATCGGTACAATTCGGTATTTTAAAATCGGTAAATGTTTTTTACCTACATCTGGCCCTGACTCTTTTAAACAATCACTTAAAGAAATTCCCATTATTTCTACAGGAACTCTTCCAATCTCTCACTGTCACATATACTTACTTATATACACCAATACTCACATATACTAGTTTAAAACATATATAGTTACTCATAAAGACACTATTGAGACAGTCATTCACTGACTAACACACCCATACACACTTTCATCCCCCTTAAACAGTCCTGCATACATGCTGTCTTCAACACATACAAACAGTGAGTCACTTATTCATGCATCTATGCACTAAGTAATACCCCCCACTGAACCATACAGACACTCAGACACTCATACTTATGCTCAAAAAAACAACTAATAACCCATTTAGACACTCATGTAGCTACTCACCAACCCATGCAGCCACGTATACACAAAGTGAGAGACTGATACAGATATTTACATATTTAAACATTACTCACTAACCCTTGTATTCACTAAAATACACTTAATCAGTCAATTATACAATCAATTTTACAAAAAAATCAATCATCCATTTAGACACTTTTATACCCATTTATTCTTCCATCGACCTTGAGATGTACATATATAAAACATATTTAATTTTCAGAAAAACACACATTCACTGGATGATGTCATCAGTGATGTCATCAGTGATTTCATTTGAGATGTCATCGGTGATGTCATGAGTGATGTCACTGACCATATCATGAGTGATGTAATATGTGACGTCATCAGTAGTGCATTGCAGGCGCTGGAGTTATAGTTATGTGAACTAACTAGAACGGGGGAATTTCAATGGTTTTGTACGAGTGAAATGTCCCGCTAACTATAACGCTCCTGAAACCTATGTTTTTTTCAGTGAATTTGTAAGGTTCTTTAAATGCTACTTTCTAACTATAACATGCCTGAAACCTATTTTGTTTTTCAGTGAATATATATATACCTACATACACACATGCACAGTCCTAGATCCTAGAACTTTTAATTTTCCTAATATACTTACCATGGATTGAAAAGGCATGTGTGGTATAGGCATCTCGTGGTAACGGCTTGTGGAAAAGGCATGCGTTGTATTGCCATATAACCAGTGCCTGGAATAATCTTCTAGCCCACCTCCATAACATGGCATTTTGTAAGAAACCTAAAATGGTCAAACACAATGGTTTCTAATGTCATGATATTGAGGCGATCAATATGGACCTACAAAAATATTGCATCTACTACATGGCCTACTCCATATCATCGAGGCAAGAATATATTTACTGTTGTTAAGTTCACATTTGCTTACTTTGATGGTATAGTGATAGTCAATGCATTATTTTTTCCATGTGATATATCACATGTGATATAGTGATCCCTCAAGAACACAATATACTGGTGAGCTTGACAAAATAGTACGGTCTGTAGAGTATAACATTTAAGCAACAATCTAAGTGAGTGAATTTAGGTTAGGGAGAGAGGTGGAAGTCCCACTCAAATAACAAACACAATATTTGTCAGGGTGAACCTCAAAAGTCACCAGATGAATCTATGATTTACCCTCTGTTTGCATGTCACAAAGCAGTTAGGCTTAACTTATGTTAGACAATGTGGAAAGTATTGATGTAGCTAGTGATGTAACAATATCACCCGCAGCCCTTTTGGTGGTGGAAACTTGAGCTCTAGCGGGCTCCCTCCCACACTGAGCGCAGGCGGTGGGCCACTGGTCTGAGAGCTCCTGACTGAGTTCGGAGCATGGGGGGGCCCTCACCATGCTCTTTGCAAGGGTGCCCCCTCAAGTTTTATTACACCATTATATGCAGCACACAAACAGTAATAAAGTAAAACCACAACCCAAGGAAAATCACAAACCAATTTGCAAAGATAGAGTAAATTGTAACAAATAAAATGAAACCAGCAATCAAAGCCCAATTTGTATAATCAGAAATATATGATTTACAAGCTTTCAAGGAAAATAGCACCAATAATCACAAAACGACACTTATGCTTATCTGGTCTCACAAAACCGGGGGGAAGTCATAGGTAGAGGCAAACCATAATGGAGCATGGGTCCAATACAAGGACCAAGTTTATCCTGCTGAAGAATTACCTTCTGAAGTCTGGCATGAAGGGTGTTGTACGCATAGGCAGGGAGCGCAGGGAGACGGATGTTGATGCAAGTAGCTGGTCAAGGGTCACGGGTCATTGCTGCAGCGCGAAGAGTTGGTCATCGCTGGAGATTCGTGTCGGTTGATAGCCATGGACAACTGCTGCAAAGTGCAGGTTTTCACGTTGCTGATCATCGTAGACGTTCACTGTCATTGTGAAGAGCACGTCCCACTGGAGCTTCACATTGGCAGTTGATTTACGGTCTGAAGAGATCACTTTGTGGTCTCAAGGAGCCCAAAACATCAGTAACTTCACTTTTTCTTCAGGAGGACTACACACTGATGCCAGCCAAGAGTCCAGGAACTGGGAGGCACCTCTTGGGGATCAGGACTCACTCCAGCAGAAGTGATAAGCAAGGCACAGGCAGGTCCAGGCAGGCCCGGTTGGTGTTGGTTAGCTGGCAATTGCAGGAAACCCTCTGGAAGTGTGTTGTTTCCTTGTAGCTCACACAGGAGGTCAGCAAACTGACCCTGGGAATCACTCTGGGTTGCCTGGCTACAAGGCAAATAGGTTAAATCCTTCTTCAGTCAGCAGGGAAGTACCCCTTCCTCAGACAGCTGGGCAATCCTTCTTCTGAAACTTTCATAGGTCCATAAGTGTTCTGATGAGAGGTTATGAATGCCCTATTTTTATACCTGGTAGCAGCATTTGTGTGGGAGAATTCCCTAACCTTCCCCTAATACTGGTTCTGGTCAATTCTTTCCCTTCCCTTGGTTCTGGCTCCAAACAATTTAGAAGGCAAAGGCAAGGGCATGCCTGGTTTCAGGATAATTTGTGGGTGCTGCAGACTCGACCCCTTGACATGCAACCATGGCAAGGGTGCAGCTTCCCCCAAGTCATCCTGTCAGAAATATCCTCTCCCCTCACACTTGGGGGCCGGTTACAATGGCGGGCGGATCGCCACCATTGGGCCGGCGATGGAGATCTGCCCGCCAAATGTCCCTGGTTCTCCCCCCACCATATTAGTATGGCGAGGGAACCGCGGCAGACGGAAAGACCGTCTGCCGCTTTTCTGCCAGTCGAATTGTCGACCAGGCGGAAAAGGGACACAGTATGGTGTCTGCAAGACACCGCCATTCATATTATGAAGTATGCGGTGATTGTCCTTTCCATCGTGGCATCAAACAGAATGCGGTCTTAGATATTGGGGGCCCGTTGCAGGCCCTCAGGGTGTTGGGGTGGTGTGGGGTGCACACATTGCAATGCACCACATGACAGGCACCATGTGGTGCCTGCCATGTTGTGCATGGCAATTCTGTGCACAATCCTTTTACGTTACGAGCGGGGCTGCAGCCAGCAGATCCACCCGCAAAGTAAAAGGCCCAGGATGCACCTACCAGTGTGGCCGGCGCATCCTAATTTGCATGGCAGAACCGCCGCCGGAAAATCGACTGTTGGTCCTGTGCTCGGTTGCGGTCCGCCCGCCATCGTAATAGGCCCCTTAAACTTTATTTGTCTCACACTCTGGAAACATTACACAGCAGGGCCATTCACAGCAATGTGACCTAGGACACTGGCAGAAAGGCACAGTTGGTTTGGTTCGGAAAATGTCAAATTTCTAAAAGTGGCATTTTTAGAGTTGTAACTTAAAATCCAACTTTACCGTCAAAGAGGATTTAAAGTCACAATTTCTTTGAGTGTAAACATAATTTCTCTCTCTGTTTACAATCTGAAGTTATTACTTCTTAGGTGTGATAAAATACACCACTGTTAGTCCATGGTGAGATAGCCTTCAACAGTGGAAAAACAACTTTAGGAGTGTTTCACTGCTAGGACATATAAAAGGTAAATCCACATGTTCTGCTTTTTAAATACGATTCACCCTGCCCTTCGAGCTTTTATGGCCTACCCTGGAGGTGACTTTTAAGTATTAAAATTGAAGGTTTTGGCAAAAGGTTTATTTGGCCAGGTACTAATGGCAGTTTAAAATGTCACTGCTGGCTGCAGTGACAGGCATTAGACTAAGGGTGGGTGGTGAACTCTGCTGCACTGGCAGAGTTCACAGAGTTTTGTCATTCTGTGCTCCACTTGGAGCACGGAGTTTGGTAAAAACTCTGCACCCACAACATGGCGGAGTTTACTACCCACCCTATTATATGTGCAGCCTGCAGTGCAGAGTTCCCTTGAGGTGTGCCCACTCTAGCCACTTTCCACTCTTTGGTGTAAAGGTAGTGCGTCTCTCCATCCACCACTCTGTCTCCACTGCGTCAGCCCCTTCCCATCATGCTGCAGTTGTAGTACAGATGAGACGAGGGGCTTAGAGATGTTGTGAACTGGGGAAGAGGTGAGGTATGTGAGGTGCAGAGGGCCAAAGGTGCTTTGAGGTGAGGGTTGGGCTGGGGTGAGGGCATGGAAGCAGCCGTCCAAAGAGGCAATGGGGGAAGTTCAAGGTAGTTAAGCAGAGATTGAGTGGAGCGGTACAGGGAGATGTAAGACATGACGCTTTTTTGTTTTTTTCGTTGCTTTCCAGAGGAGCATGGCCCCCTAATACAATTAAACTGCACCTCTAAAACATGCTAGAATGGATTTTTTTATAATGCCCTGCTGAGTTAAGTGCTTATTACCACAGTCAGTCACTCTGGACTTGAAATTGAAGAGTGGCTCAGAGGTTACTGATTGAAGGCTTTTATTTTTGTGCCAGCACTTGTGCTCTACTGCTCTTAGGGTTAAAATGTGGGTGGTGTGGGAGAGTAGGGTCTGCTTCCTATGGTCACCCCAACGTTTTGCAGGGATTCTCTGGTTTTTCAACTTTAATGTGAATGTGGGCCTGCTAATCAGACCCACAACCCAGCTATTCTCTCTCTAAATTGATACACTGCACTTTAAGTGCATACCAGATTGATTACTGGGTCACTCTTGTGAGCCCCTGTATAGTGTACCATAGGTACCCAGGGCATAGGTGTACCTTAGGCCTACCAGGAGCTGCAGCATGTATTGTGCCACCCCTGGTTTACCTTCCAAACTGACACCACAGGTCTGTTCACACAGCCTGGGTAAGGTGGTGTAATCACCCCTTACTTAGATATAGAATACCTATATCTACATTTACATATCGACACATATATACCTATAAGCCACTCCTATGGTAGGCCTCGACAATCCTGGAGGCAGAGTGCTTGGTATTATGTGAGAGGGTGCTCTGGCATGAGCTGAGCCCCTCTGCAGCTTTCGTAACCATCTCCTTATAGCTGTTCTATGATATAGCCATACAATATACTCTTAAGTGCATTATAATCCTCGTGATTAATGCTAACTTTGGTTTGGCTTTATCAAAACATGTTGTGTAAGGTGTCAAACACTTTAGAATACTACCCCCCCACTAATTCTGGCCGTGGGGTAGCATTCCACCCTTCTAGAGGGTAAAGTCATGCAGTTTACTGCTTTACCCGGTTAAAGTTAAACAGAGCCTCAGCATCACAAAATGGATGCTGCTGCCACAGACATGAGTCTGACCTCCTGTTGCAGGGGGAAACTCCAGCAAGGGTGGCCTGGACAATAGGTTTCCTGTCCAGGGAGGTGCCAGCACCTCGCCAGACAGGGGTTTTGTGTATTGGGGCAGGGAGGGCTGCATTCAGTGAATGCATTTAGACACTGCCTGGGGCACACAAGGTGCTCCATGCATAGCCAGTTCAAACTAGTTGCTGGGGCACTCCAGCCCCAGCTCTGGCTTGAAACTGGACAAAGGGAAAGGGGTGTAACCACCCCCTTCTCAGGTCCACCCATAGGAGGGACCTAGTCAGGTAATCCAGCCCCCTTTTTTAGTATAAGTATAGGAGCTGTGTCCCCAGGACTTTAGATTATCCTGGACGAATCTTTGTAAAACATATCTTGGACCTTCGACATTCCATTCTGACTGGAAGACAGAAGACATCTTCCTTGTGGTCAAGGAGTGACCACCCTGTGTAAACAGGCACCAACAATAACTTTGCTGGTCTGCAGTTTTAAGGCTCCCATCGGAACCTGAAGACTCTGCGACTCAAGAACTGGACTTCCAAATTTCTCTGACCCCGATCCACATCCACAGCAAAGCTGAGACCCGTGGCGGACACGAGAGACGTGGGACCGGACATCTTGGACATCCTGCATTTTGCTACCTGCACTCCTTTCCTGAAGCCTCAGTAAGTTGTGCATTGGGTACAAGAGTCCCCAGCCCCGAGCACCATTTGAAGGGAAGGTCAGGCCCCCTCACTCTGCGAGTGTCCCGTGGGCCCCGCCTTTTCATTTGAGCTCAACGTGTCTTCCTGGTTCCTTGCCTTTAGGCTAGTGAGCCCCCTGAAGACGACATCTTGAATTTAACTTGCTATCCTGGTTGCTCCAGGCTTGCTGCAGCTTCCCTGAAAAGGAGAAGCACCACAGACCTTGCTGGTCTGCAACAGAGCCAATCTCGACAGCCTTCTTGGGTTGCGGTTGCCAAAGCTTGTTGGGTCAAATCCAGAAACCAATGTTGCAGTCGTCTAGATTCATTGTAGGACAGCTCGAATCCAGCTCCTGGTCATCATCGATGCCTCCTAGACCTCGTGGCTGAAGAGACAAACTCACCTTCTTCACCTTAAAGCACCTAACATCGCCTTGTTCCTTCCTGGTCCTGGTCACTGGCTAGTGACTCATACTCTGTCCCCTCTGCTTTCAGGTTCTTCACATCTCCGATCCACCCATGGATCCACCCGGACACTATTCCTCTGGCCGCCTGCAGCACTTCTTTGCAGCTCTCCATAGAAAACAATGACGAAACCCGACACGAAAAGACACCTATGCACCCGGCTTCCCTGGGTGAGGTAATATGAGTACTCCAGTGCTCCCGTGGGTCTTGACTCTTAAAGTGTCCTAATTTAAAAGGGTTCCATCCTAGTCCATTCGGAACTGTCCTTAAATTGTGTATTTGTAACTTTCACGAATTCCTTAGAAAGTCAATGGGAACCCGCGCCTGTGTTTAGACACTGCACGTGGCTCCTGTGGGTCTTCTACTTCCTAACCTTTGATTGTTTAGTGTAGCCCCAGCAATTCTACAGTCCCTAGGCCTGCTTTCTTATTCTCTTGTGGTACTTATACCACTTTCTTAGTATATGGTTTGTGAGGCCCCTAGGGCATAACGTATACTGTGCAACTTATCGTATATTAACTGTGTGACTTGTATTGTATTTTTACCTCTGACCTCATAAAGAGTGCCGAGGGGGTGTGTTTAGATTAAATACATATATATTTGATATTTACCTTGTGTGGTGTCCTTTCATTTGGTATTCAAAGGATTATATATGGTAAAACAACTCGATTAACTAGCCTACTGAAGTCTTAGCCTGAAGACTGCTGATTCATACTACCACTAGGATAGCCTTCTATAAGGTTGACTTTACAACCACCATCATTAAGGGTCGGTTAGACTGGTGCAAGGTTCCCACTAGAACTAGTGGACATCATATACCAGGCTAATTTCTCACAGGTGGGGTAACTGAATACAAACATCAATGTCAAGAATTATGGGAACAGCATGTTTAATCATTAAACTGGGACAGTAGTGTGCAGTCAATGCCTGCACTGAGCCTTGGTGTTTGAACCACAGCATGGTGCAAGATGGTTTTGTCCAAGGACATAATACTCATTATCTTCTTGATGAAATAGAGCAAGCCATTTTATAGCTGTCTCTCCGGGAAGCACTACTGCTAGTCAAGTCTAGTACTGTTTGGATGCAAGCTCACAAATATTCAGATCACAACTTGTAGAATACAAGTATATTTCAGGTGGAAATATTTTCAGGTCAATATTTGCCTTTGAAGGCTTTTCTGAATTGTAAATTGTTATGCTTTGGTTTCTGTGCTACCTGTCTCGGTGCTGCCTCCTTCCACATATTTCACACCAGTTCAGTGGGTATTGCCCTCCTTTATGTCCTGTGACGGATAAACCAGCACAACATGCAATGTTGTCACTGCTAACAAGTTCTGTAAACCATAAACACACATCATTTCACCTTTAATACAGGAATTTTTCAAGGTGGGCGGAACTCCGCAAAACAAGCAGAGTTTTTTATGACTCTGTGGAATTCTGTGGAGTACAACTCTGCCAGTTCTGCTCACCTCTAAATTGGATGTATTTTGAAAAGGCTACTTTAGAGGGTGGCACAATGAGTGCTTCGGTCCCTAGTAGCATTTGATTTACAGGCCCTTCGGACAATTAGTACCATTAACTAAGGATTTATAAGCAAATTAATTATGCCAATTAGTTGTAAGTCAATTTTACCATGTTTTAAGGAGTAAGCACAAGAGTCCTTATGCCAATAAAAGCAGGTTCAGCAATGTAAGGAAGCGAAGGCCAAACTTTTGGGGGGATACCACAACAAGGATATAAGGTCTAACACCTACATATCTCTGGTGCCATCTAAATTCATAATCTTGCCCAACAACAGGCAAAGTGCTAATCTCGCTCTTCTAGCACTAGAAAGATTCACACCTGCCTAACCATCAAACTCAGCCGTATTCCTTAAATCCACTCCATTGTAAGTAATGGCTGCTTTCACCGCTGCATCAAGAAGTGAATCCTATAGTACCTATTCTTCCTGCACCATGAAGCAAATCCACAAATATCTGTTCTTTTGACATAAACTCACTGTAGTTAATGACCTGAGTTCACCTACACTAGATTATGGCAACTATCTCAGCCTTCCATCCTATGTCAGTTGAAAAGTTACAAAAGTGACAAAGTTGGAGATAAAAAGAGATTTACACTGGCTTTGAGTATGAATGTGCAAAGTTGCTTATTTTTCCAAAATTATGCAAAGGATCAGGAAATATCAGGAAAACCTTGCATACAAATGTCACCTGAGAAAGCAGCTAGGGGACTGGTTCACACAGAAAGTGTCTTGTGCAACACATTTTAGTTGGAACCCGCAATACATTTTCTGCTTGAATGGACCTCTGCAGCAAGGAACTGTGAGAAATTTGTAACTAGTGTAATTTCTGATATTTCTTATAATTTGTGTAACACAAACATGGATCTTATGCATATTACTGGAGCAGAAAAGGAGCATTTGGAAGGGTCAAACAATTTTCATTCAAATTCTTATAAACTCCATAGCCGGCCTATCATCGCCAAGTTCTGCTGTTCATCGTTGAACAATGTACACATGACCATCCAATCAGGACCCTCTGCTCTACCTCTGACTGATTGCTTTCCATCCCACACTTTAGCAAATCAAGAACCAGTGATCATTCTTTTGGGGCCCAATTCTGATGCGGTTTGGAAAGCTTCCTGACCAAATGGGTTTGGGAATGGATTCCGACCAAATTGGATTGGGAGAGTCCAACCAACCGAGTACGATGCATCCAGGTGCTTCCCGATACTATTTGTTGGACTCCCATTGACTTCAATGGGAGCCCTTGTTCTGAATAAATGTATAGGCTCCCATTGAAGAAAGTGGTGGCTTTGAAAAATCGGGCACCCTGTGGTGGGCACCCCCTGGTACCTGCCACACTGTGCATGGCTGGTAAGGGGGGACCCATGGGTCCCCCAAGGGCACGATTGGGAAATCTCCAGGCTCAGGGAGGCCACTAAGGGGCCCCAAAGTCTGATTCTGACTGCCGATTGGAGTCGGACTGCACTATTCGGAAAGACTGTCTAAATCCAGCATCGTACTCGGTCGTTCGGAAATGTGTCCCGTATAGACGCACGGTTCTGCTCTGTATGGCTTGTCATACCAAATGCCGTTGGGTTTGGATTGGGATATTCCTAATGCCTTACTGGCATCTGTCTCTGTCGGTCGGAAACCTTTCTATGTTGGTTGGAAAGACACGTTCCCGATCCGATTTGGTCGGAGCAAATGCCGTTAGGAGGCCTTCCTAATCAGGCCCTTAGTGTAAAACACTCAAAAATATTGAATCACCCCTAGTTACCTTGAGCCCCTAGTTACCTTGAGTCCTTCATCTAAGGAGCAGACAATGCCAACTATTGCTGTTTTCTCTCCTCCCTTGGTTCTTGGTTGCACTGCTGAGAGGCCACCTTGTGGTGAATGTTGGATTTAACTAATATCATAAATATATATATACATAATTTAACATGAATTACTGGATCAAAAGAAGTGTGATATATACTGGCTAATTTTTACAACAAGAAACATCTTGAAAATAGTAATTTATTTGATTAAACAAAATATAGAAATGTACTTACGGTGCAATCAGTGAGTAATATGTTAGGTTTTGACTAGGGATACGTTGTGTTGGTGTCGGTCACTTCAGAATCAAAACTTCTCCTGATTTGTTTACAACATGGGAAATAACCTACTAGTTTCTCTGCAGGACGATGCACATTCCCATGGTATTAACCACCAAATGTAGCAAGAGTCTGAATTATAGATGAAGGTAATAATGCATGCTTGGATAAGGACAGTCACAGGAATGTTGGAACTGCAGAATTTGATATTACAATGCCCTCACCCAGTCATTAAGCAGAGTTCACGATTTTACTGTGGAGAGTATGTAGGAATCTGTATAAGACAAGAGACATATATTTTGGAATGAAGATCTAATCTGATGGATGGAGAGCAAATTCAGCATAAGTGGAATTCAGTTAAAGTGAGTACCTTATGCTACTTGAGCAGAAGGATCCCAACTAAAACATTATTTTCACATCCAAAGACCTCATGGAGGATTAATCTGCCCAAACAAGAGGTTTATCTCAATGTAATCATATGTTTAGGCCACAAATACGTGAATTACTATAGCAACTTTCCAAGCAAAAGCTGCATCAGGCACTTACTCTGGAGTTTAAATCTGAGCTTTGTGGCATTCATCAACATAGGAAACGATGTAGATTAGGGCGATGATGCTTCCTTTCAGAGAATCTTTTGGTTTCTTTTTTATTTAAAATGATATGGATGCATTGTACTTCATAAGTTTCTATTTGTTTTAACTCCTTCAGCAGTTGTACTATCTAATGTTCATCATTGTTGTATTGCTCTTGCTACATATATTGGAATTGATTTATGAAATTTCAATAACAAATAATTAACGAAAAAAAACAGAATCCTAGGAACCGAGTGATATCTTTTTTCAGTGCCTGAGATGAGCTAAGTGAACTTTAAAAGTTCATGTTGAAAAGCCGTAAGCAGCTGCAAATATCATTCTTTTTACAGAGTGAAGATCAGAGCAAATGGGAAACTGGGGGGCAATGCCATGATCACAAATTCTATAGCAAATTCTATAGCCAACACGGCCACGAATAATGTAAAGGCTTAAAAGGGAAAAGGTTCGTGATGGCAAATTGCTTCCAGATCCATTTATTTAAATATAACTGCGGGCTAGCTTCAGAAGACAAGTCCCAAATTACGGAAAATGTATTTAAGCAATAATTGTCCGGGCCATGGGGAAAACTCCTTCGGTTGACTGTGACTGCTACTGTGATACATTAACACCAGAAACAGTAACATGTTTTTGTTTATCTGCCCAGAGCACATCAGACAAGAGGAGCGTGGCTGCAGCCAAAATTAAACAACTCTAAAGTTAGAACTTCAAATGAGGCGCGACATCCCTGGCTGCGGGCAAAATCCGCACTCAGTGGTATAAACTGTGGTGCAATACACAAAGAAAGCCAAGGGGAACCCTAACATTTAAAGAACAAGCATTTGCAATGCAAAAGGTCTCGCATTTGGGAGTGTTTAAGATATTGGCATTGCAAAGGACAATCAGCCTGATTCATCATAGACCCGTTTTGCGAGTCTATAATAGCGATTCATAAGGAATCGCTAATACAGACTCGCAAAACGGGATTCATGTAGGAATCGCAAAAAGACTTTCGATTCCTACACAATCCTTATTTGCGATTAGTAAATTGCTAATCGCAAATAAGGAATAACTCCCCATTCATTCCTATGGGCCAAAAGGCCCATAGGAATGAATGGGGAGTATTCCTTATTTGCGATTAGCAATTAGCTAATCGCAAATAAGATAGCGATTTAAAGGGTGCCAGGGGTGTCCACACACATGTCCAAAGGACATCTGTGTGTGCAACATGCAACTTAGAAAAATGATTTTAAAAGCATTTTTCTAAGTTTTCGCTATTTACCACGAGGTTTGACCTCGCGGTAAATAGCGGGCCGAAATTGCGAATTCGCAATTTTTTAATGGATGATGAATTGCATTTAAGGAATCTCAAATAGAGATTCCTTAAATGTAATTCCTCGCAAAATTGCGACCTCGCTATTACCGATTTTTGCATTTGGGATGATGAATCCCAAATGCAAAAATAGAGCTCGCAAAAGGCCAGATTCTCAGAATTTGGCCCTTTGCGAGCCGATTTCGGCTTGATGAATCAGGCTAAATACCTTTTATTTATTTGTTGTCCAAACCAACACATATATACAAGGCATTGTCATTTCTAATGCCAATAGCTCAAAGTCTCACAAATGGGAGACTTTAATGGTGGCTGCGCCCTTGCTTTTGACACTGCTCGCTGTATTTAGATTACAACTGGCCCTATCCAAAGAAAGGGGTACGGCCACCATTAAAGTGAACGCACCGCATGGGGTGCTTTTACAGCAAAAAAAAACATTTGTTTGTAAGTTCACAAACAAATGGGCTTTTTTTGTAAAAACGCCCCATGCCGTGCTTTCAGTTTAATGGCGTCAACACCCCTTTCTTTAAGAGCGACTCGCTGTAACCTGAATATGGCGAGCAGCATCTAAATAAAGGGGCGTGGCCACTATTAAAGTGAAAGCATGTTATGGAGCGCCTTCACTGAAAGAAAAAAAGTAAAAGTTTCATAGCACAGCCGCTAAAGTTAAAGCGGACTTCGCTAAGAAATACAATAAATAAAGAAGCTCAGCAGTTACAGCAGACCACACTGGCAAATTAAAGAAATAAAGAAGCTTAGCCGCTATTCTTAAATTGGACCACACTGCCTGTGGTGGGTGAAATAGGGGAAAATCGTTAAAGAAAATAGTGCTCACAGACTACATCAAGTGGACCATATTACAACACAAGTGAAAAGTCTATTCCTCTTGAGGAGGTTACAAATGCAGACAAGGCGGTACCAAGAAGGGACTACTAAGCCTATTCATGAATGAAATGCAATGATTTAGAAAGGACAGTAATAGGTGCCAATTGAAAAGATGTGTGAGAAATGGGCGGAGCTTCAAGTCCCTACCTGAATACAGCATGCCTCACAGAGCAGTGCATGTGTTGCCCAGGCTCAACCTAAAAATGGACTTCTGTTCTGAGTAAGACTGTTCAAATTGTTTGGGACACAGAGATGACCAAAGAAACATGTGGAAACTGAGTAGTGGTTGCCCCAGTGAACTAGGTTTAGTAATGTATTCCATGCCTTCTGTTGTCACTTGTGTCTTAATTGATATGTATCACTTCATTAGTGGTCATGATGACAATACACTTTAGCGCACTGTACCATGGGTTTGGTCTTTAGGCGCTGGTTACAGGTGCAGATAATTTCACTGCTCATGGGTACGTACTCTAGTCATCCACCACAGAAGGACAAAATGTTAAATGCTGAGATCTAACCCACGCCCTTCAGAAAATTCTCAGATCTCCCCAGTAGATTAGTCCATTAGTCCTCTGGATTGTCATACCGACTTGAGCACCACAAGACGTGTGTCATGTTGTTTTGTGTGTGGTGTGAAAGAATATGAAATGTATACCCGACTAAGGGACCTACGACGATTTTATTTTCAGATCACTGCAAGAAACACAAATGCGTGAACATTTTTGGACAAAATCAGATTTTTATTTGAGCTGTGAGTTGTGGACCAAAATGGAAAGCTTCTAACTGTTATGTGCCACAGAGTCAGCAATTGTATGCCTATATAATTTTGTGAAGCTGCCTTAATTGATGTGTTAACCCGGAAAGAGGTTTTTCAGTGATCCATTTTGTAATTTTTTTGGTTCATAAGGTAAAAGTTCATGGGAAATCCCTAACAGTACGTTTTCTTTCTATAAACACTTGCTGACAGAAAACGCATATCTGAGTACATCAAAGAATACAGGACGAACTCTAATTTTCATTAAATCATTCTAATTTTATTAACAAACGAAAGAAAGTTTGTAAATCTCGAAACGGCTTTTCCATAAGTACCCTTGTCATACAGAAATTAATGATTAGGTCACACCTAAGCCTAGAGTAAACTCACTTGAAATGCTCTGTGCATCAGGCCTGGATCTTCAGGAGTAATTAACATTACAGGCAGGAAATAAGAATTTAGAAACGGCCACCAAAACCGAGAGGAGGAGTTACTTTTGTAAATTCTTAGGGCGCTTACTCAGCACGTAATTAATAAGTTCTTACACAGAGGGACAACCACCGACGACTAGGGTTTGCATAAACGGGGCAGAAAAAGAGAAAATGTTCTTCAGTTACGTCAGTAGACATACAGAAATTACACCTCCTTGAGCCTTCATTAGAGGAATCCCAACCCACAGTAAATAGCACAATTGGGAGGACGCCATTTCAAAACATCAAGAACAGAGTGTGAGCTCGCACTGGGTGAATGTAATCAAGGAATTCCTCTGCTTTGGGCACGGGTTTGTGAATAAGGAACTGTCTTGCGGGGCTCCCTCTTTGGCTTGATTGCTCATTTTGGGTGGCTATTTTCACCAAACACCTATGTTTGACCTATTTGGCTGCATTGGTCTGGATGGACGAGGGGTCCGCCCAAACTCCCATAGCCCAAAATGGTCCATGCTCTTTTCATACAATCTAGCCACTTAATCTTTGTAACAGATGCTTGAAGGCTCAGGATGTCAGTGCGTCCGTTCTATAATCTTGGAGGTCACTGTTGGTCCAAATGCGAACCAAATATAGGAGTGTTTTTGGGGCTCTGCAACAAAGTTAATCCCAGAGTCTAATGTTAAATGGAGCAGGGAAGTTCCCTTTCCTAACCCAGTAATGGCTCTGAAGAAATTGTTCCCTTTAACACTCAGGGAACAAAGATTACAATGTCCCCATAATTCTGCACTGTACAGTGCAACTCCCCGCACCTGCATTTTATATGTTTTTATTGCAGGGGCAATAGAAAACCACCTGGCCATTTCAGCCATCCTGGTAAAGGCAATGTAAAGTGTCAAAGTGTATTAATTCAGAATAATTTAACAATGACTAATGCCTGCTGCGCACGCCATTCTTATAGCTTTTGGGGCCTGTAATAGTCTCAACTGGTGCTGAGAGGCAAAGCCCCCTCGCCTTTTGTTCCTCAAGAACAGTGTCTGTCAGGGTCAGCAAAGGTCTGTCTGATAGACACTCTTCATTTTCAGGTAAGGCAGCCAGGAGCTAGACATGCGCTAAATGTGTAGGTTCCTGGTTGCGTGAGCGGAACTTTTCTGGGCTGTAGATGTCACTGCTCCTTTGGACGTGACCTCTTTAGCTCAGCAAATGTCCATGAGGCCCTCCCGCTCGGTGACGAGGGGTAGTTTCACTCATTGCATTGGAATTGGGTGCTTTAGTTTTAAGCCCTGAAGCACCCAGTTTTTTGGTTTCCTAAAAATATTTTATTAGGTTTTTATTCCAAACAAACTTAAGACTCAGTACATTCAGTATTGCAATTCCAATGACACATTGGGATCAAAGAGCTTACAGCATAAGACCAAAGGGCAGCAGGTAGATTATATCCAGTGACATTACATTATTACTTTGCATCACCCCCCGCCCCCTTACCAACCCTCCAGCCTTGGACCCTTTGCAATAATATCATGAAAAAACCCAAATTAGTGCACTCGCCGGTTTATCCATCTGCCATATCCATGTCAGGGTATAACAGACTAGGCCCAACTTCTGGCAGCTATGACTCAGAATTTTATTCCCCCTCAACTCTTCATTAGTTCAAGTTCAAGTTCAAGTTCAAAAAGCTTTATTCGATTGATTAATAACAATCATAAAAGCGAACAATTAGAAATACATAAAACATTCATAGATTAAAATTCATTACAAGTGTTACAAAAAATCCTATTAAAAAAACAGTGTTACACTTACAGAAACCCTCATTTCAGTGTAAGAAGCAGTCAAATAGGCACACATTTCCTGAGGCTCAAGACTTTTTTCAAAAAGACTGTGATCCTTAGAACACTATTCTCAGTATCTGAGAATTGTAGTGCCAGAAGGGCAGGACAACATTGACGAAGCCCATACTGTTTTAGTATAGGAATCAAAAACAGACTCCTTATGGGGGAATACAATTTACAAAAAAGGATAGCGTGGATAGTAGATTGAGGGAAAATGTTGTCACAGGGACAAAGCTGGAGGTCCCGCGACCAGTCATTCATAACAGGAAAAGTGACTAGTCTATGGAAGACCCCCAACCTAAAACAGGTTAATAGGAACCTATCATAAGCACCAGGAACATAAGTTAAGTAGGGTTGAATGTTAAAAGTAGTTAAAACCAATTGATTGGGGGGAGGAGCCAAGCAGGCATCCGAAATGGCCGCATAGTCGCTCGGCTCCGTGAGCCCTTTCGCCCCACACATATATCCTGGCACTTATCCTGAGCCACAAAGGCGTATTTAAATAGGAGAAGGAGAACGATCACTTACCGTCTGCTCCTGAGGCTCCTACGTGCGGCAGACCCGGAGAACTGTCCCAGACTGCTCTGCGGCCCCCGTGGTGATGAGACCGGGGCATTGATTTAGACGTGCAGCCGGCCGCGACTGCAACAACAACGGCCGCTGGTGGCGGTGAGGAGTCGGTCGGAGGGTGCCGTTGACTTGAAGAGCCGCCGATGGCAGTGACGGCCCGATCCATTTGGCGGTGAACCTTGAGGGGCTGTGTGGCGAAGCAGCGTCAGAGGGGGTGCATGACTCCTGGCCCCCTCCCCAATCTCTCTGCCCGGGCTTAACCAAGGATTGCCCCCGAAATAGGCGGGCGGCTCCCGGGGAGCGGCAGGGATTTTGTTTAGCCTTTTGGTGACTCTCCCTCGGGGAGCCCGCCTCACAGTTTTGAGTCCCGGTTGTGCATCCCGTAGCGCCCTGAATTGGGGCCTGGTCCCTGAGGCGAGGTGAAGAGGGACGAGGCCGCACTAACTAAGATGGCGGCTGGCGCCCTCCTCTACGGACCATGTCCAGGTCGGACGGCTGCCGTACGGATGGGGTCGGGATGCTGGCGGCGTACACAAGAGTTCACATCCAAGGACGTATTGGCTGCCCTAACGATTTTGCACAAGACCCTGATCTGTAATGCTCGGGACCTGGGTAGAAGAATGGCCGCCATTGCTGTCTCGCCATCCCTAACGGCCACAGTTCGATCCCAAGGGAGTACCGACGTGCCCGCAACTATGTCCACAGGAAGAGTCCCAGCTCCGCCTAGGTACCGGGAGCTGCCGAAAGACCCGGTTCCTGTGACCGCTCTGGCCGACATGGTTGTACATGTGAGTGTCTCTTCGGGGCACAGGTTCAATTGGTGGCTGGGGAAACACCACCGTTTTCCTTATTGGACTGCCCCGGCGATGTCGTGGTGCTTGCCGGACTGTGTGACTCTCCTTTCTTGGATGGTACTACTGTGTATGGACTTTGGGAAGCTCCCGGGGTCAACATCGACACTACTGGATTTCTGCTGTATATACTCGGATGGGTTTGGGTTGCTGTACTTTTCTGTGGCTACGCTCCGGCCTGACCCGCCCGGATCGTTTGGACCCTCCAGGCTGCTCTGTATACCGATTGACAAGTGGACATCTGGCGGTACCATTGCTAGACAAGGCCAGGGATGATATGGTTCAGAGTCTAGTGGCCTTATTGTTGACTGACGGTGCATTGGGCATGTTTGATCGGGATTCCATTGCTGTTGTGGCCGGGGCTTGATGTTCTCCATTGATATTCTACTTTGCTTCTGGGATTTTCCTGGGTGTAGGGGTGAAGGGCGGGTCGGGCGGCGAGACCGAGGGCCCTCCTCCGCTTATACTTTTTCTGTTTCTCTCTCTCTTTTCTATATTTCGGATCTCCAATAGGGCGACAGGCACGCTGCTGGGGGGGGTAAGCCAAGGCCTTCTGCAGGAGTGCAGGGTGGGGGGTAGGGGGGATGGTGTTTTTTCGGTATTTGTTTCTATGGCCCTTTAGTCTTTTTTCTCTTTTAAGTGTCGTCATCGTTCATGATCCTGCAGTATGTTTTGTTTTGAGGGGTGGGGTTTGGATTTGCTATGTACCGGGTTTGTGCCTGCATTTCTCCTGACTTGTGTATCTTACCCCCGATACTTCATTCGTATTTATACTATTTGTGGATATCCTGATTTGCGCGCAGTATTGTAGGACCATGTATGTCTGTACGGCACTCTTTTTCAGTTCCTTATTTGAAAATGAACCTTTCAAATCCTGATTTCAAACCTGTACGTCTGATCACAAGTTATGTCCTGGTATTTCTATGACCCCGGCTTTCGAACTGCTATAACTTTCCACATGGCTTGCTTTACTCCTGCTCTGATTAGCGACCGGCCGGGATGGTTGTAGGCCCATTCTTGTAAATGCTGGTAATACTAATAAAGGTTCCCAAAAAAAAACCAACAAAAAAAACACCAATTGATTGTGCAGGACTGTGGGCTTTAAAATCTCAGATGACATTCTAAGTGTATCCAACAGCAGAATACCCTCTTTCCTTAATTCCTTTCTGGTTGCTGCCGTGATGGTGGTGGGATTGGAAAAATACTCTAAATGGCCAAGATCTCTAAAGAATTTATGAACGTATCTTAGCCATGGTATCCTCATTACACCTTCCAATTTCAAGATATCTAAAAGAATATCTCTATTCAATTTGGATTCCTCTTTCATCCGTAGCCTGTGCCATAATAGCACAGGTTCCAGTCTAATTAAATCAGAGCTGAAGGGAAGACCTAACTCTGCGTGACAAATGCATGCTGAGGTGCCAATCTGGACAGCTAAGATGTATTTCAAGAAGGAGTTTTCTACTGTCTGAATAGGGGAGAGGTTCCCAAATCCCCAAACCCCACTTCTGTAAACTGTAGCAGATTCACACTTTTCCTTACATATTTTAATAAGTTCCTCTGGTGGTCTTTTACCCAATTTCCTGGCAAAGGTAGTAAGGGCAGATGTGGTAGGTAAAAGTGCCAATTTTTTTGCTGCTACAGTTGTGCCTAGGTGTCATTGTGGGCAAAAAGAATGCCCAAATAAGAGAATTTATTTGTAGCCCCGATCTTTTGTCCTGCAACAAACATGTCTTTGTTTTACTTAAAACCCCTGACTCAGAGCATAATAAAAGTTTTGGAAGAGTTTACCTTTAATTCTAGGTCTTTCATAAAAAGGGAAAAACTATCCAAAATGCACTGAAGGCCAACTTGTGTACGGGACACCAACACGGCGTCATCACTGTACAAGAGGGCTGGGATTGGGCAGCCGGCTACTTGAGGAAAGTCTTGGTTGTCTTTAAGCAGAACTTCCACAAGCCCGTTTCTATAAAATTAAAAAGAAATGGAGCCAAGACACAACCCTGTCTGACTCCACTCCTGATTGAAAAAGCAGCCGAGCACTCACCCTTCAAACCATAACACACATGTGCCTTAGCATCGCTATAAAAACGCTTAAGAAAATAAATAATGCTTACATCAACCCCCAAAACTTCCAATAATTTCCATAATTTAGTGTGGACCACACAGTCAAAAGCGGCTGTGAGATCCACGAAGGCTAAGAATAGGTTCCCCCTCCTAGCCCTTGTGTATTTCCATACCAGAAAGGAAAGATTCAAACCCTGCTCTATAGTCCCCACAACGGACTGAAAGCCATATTGCAGTTCCGATAGAATAGAGTTCCCGTCGGCCCAATCCTGAAGGCGTTACAATATGACCCTGCCCGCTACCTTCTTTATAGCATTCAACAGGGAAATTGGTCTGTAACACCCCGGGTTTTGCTTATCCCCCTTTTTGAAGATGGGCACGATAGTAGACTCCACGCAAGTGTGTAGGAAATCAATACTACAACTAGCATTAAGCACCTGCACCAGTAAAGGCCCCCACAGAGGAATAATTGACTTAAACATATCTATGGGGACCCCGTCCGGGCCAGGAGCCTTACCGCCCTGACTTGCGTGTTGGGCCCTCTCTACTTCCTCTAAAGTAAACGTTAGTTCCTTATAGTGTGGGGGATAGTTTAAACCATAGGCCTCCTGGACGCAGTTATCCCTCAAGAAAGAAGGTTCGTCACCATTATATACCTGAGTAAAGTGCTTGATTCACTGTTCCTCAGTAATAGCTATCTCAATTGTAGGGCCATGCTCCTTAGATAGAAAGGGTGCCCTGATTGCCTTCCAGAAAGCAGCACTATCCTTAGCTACTGAGGCTAAGTGCAATGCCTCCCATGCCCCTTTCCTGATACAGGGCCCGATTCACAGAATGAACTTAAGACTCAATCCTAAACTTAGTACTATTTTGGTATTCACAGAATGCATTTATTACTTTTGGTATTCACAGAATGAACTTACTACTTTTGGTATTCACAGAAGTTAGGATTTTGTCTTAAGTTTGCCCTAAGACAAACTTAAGACTGACTTAAGAAAGACTTAAGACAAATTTAAGACAAAATCCTAAATTCTGTGAATACCAAAAGTGGTAAGTTCATTCTGTGAATACCAAAAGCGGTAAGTGCATTCTGTGAATGCCAAAAGTAGTAAGTGCATTCTGTGAATACCAAAATAGTAGTAAGTTTAGGATTAAGTCTTAAATTCATTCTGTGAATTGGGCCCTATGTTTTTTCTATCCCTTACCGCCTGTTTGTATGCCCCTCTAGCTCTCCTAATATCTCGGATAGTTCTCTGGATTTTATGCAGTTCTTTTTTAACTGGGAATAAACTTTAGTGCACCTCGAGTCAAACCATCCATTCTGGGGTCTAGTACTCTTTTTTTGCCTCATGAGAGACTCTCTTTTTACATTAGTTATTACCAAAAAGGATGCTAGTAGAGTGCCAGGAGCAGCTTGTTCACTCAGGCATGTCTCTATATCTGATTTACATTTACCAATAACTGATTTAATCTGCGCTGTTCTATCTGTCATAGCCGATCAGAGGGAGTATCCATTAGAACTCCCAATGGCTATATTCTCTAATAGTTGATCGCTAATGTTAGTTCCAAAAATTTTCCTGGAAGGTAGTGTGATGGTCAAACAGAGGGGAAAATGATCACTTAGTGAAATCTCAGAGACATAAAAGGAATGAAGGCTTTGCACATGATTACTAGATGCTAAAGCATAGTCAATAGTAGAACAGCATCTCCTACCATAGTATGTCCAAGGCAGGGAGCTGGTGATGGACACAATCCATTTACAAAGCCTAAGTCAAAACTAATAATAAGTTTGTTTTGCTGCTCCCCCAGAGCAGTATGACTAAAGTGGGATGAACATGCACCTTCTTCACGTAATGCTCCGCATAGGTTATCCCCAGCACTTCCACATAATGTACAATTGAAATCCCCCACCAGAATTAGCATTAGCATTATATCTTTCCTCTTGCTTTTGCCCAGTAATTTCAGCGATTGGGACATAATGACAGTACCCACTAGACCTGGGGGAATAATGTTATAGAAGTTAACCAAAGCTATGGAAGATATTATATCTAAATCCAGCACAACTAGTTGATGATAATCATCATTAGCAAGCTTCGTTATTTACTTTAGATTCATGCTATTTGACCAGTACAAGCACAAACCTCCCTTTGCTCTACCACTCCGATCATCAACAGCTGGAACATGATAAGTCCCATACCCATTTAGGTGGATCGATTCCTTAGTCCATGTCTCCTGGAAGCAAAAAACGTCAAATTGGGCAATAAAATCCCACCATAATTGGGTATTTAGCTTTGATCGGATTCCAGCGATATTCCACGAAACAATGTGGCAAAGAGGGGGTTTAACAACAGTGGGGTAATTATAAGGGAGAGTTGCAGCCCCTGGTAAAACCTCATTTAAGCGTACAGGTAGAGGCAGGCCATTAGACATACCCTGGGAGTTATCCAAAGTCTTATTTCTTTGATCCCTAAGCTCTTGAACCCCATCACTCTCAGGTTCTATTGAGACCTCATTTGGACGTCTACATGGGGAAAGAACAGTTGCAGTGCCCTGGGGATCTGCCTGGGTTACCATCCTCGTAACCCTAGACCCACAGGGCACAACTCTGTTACTTCCAGTGAGCTAAATCAGCAGCAGTATCAGCTTTATCCTTTAGAGTCAGACTCAGTTCATCCCCAGTGTCGTATCTACCCATTACGCAGTTATAATGTGCAAAGGTCCCAAAGTGGAGTCAATCATTTTCTTCCAGGGAACTTAAAGCGTCAAAATGATTGTGTGTTGGAATAGAATATCTGGGCTGCCTAGTTCCCGAATAATTGTCTCCTAGAAACTGGGGACCTAAGTTCATTACAGGGTCTAAAGGGCGATACAAATATCCCAAGGGTAATATGTTTATATCATTAGGATTAACAGGCCCGTTATAACCCCTCTCAATAATTGTACTTACCAGGAGTGGCGTCCTAAAAGTTATTACAACGCAGTCCCCACGTTATGATTTAGGGGAAGTGCCAACCCACCCGATCCTTTGTACCATCTTAAAATCTGAAAAGAGAGGATTTTTCAAGCCTGTCCTCGAGGTAAGAAAATAGAGTGACTTATTCTTTACCGTTGACCAGTGTTCAAAAGCGTTGTGTGATAGAGGGGGAACATTTGCCAAAACAACCATAAACAGTGTGGCTTCTGGGGGTAAATTTAAGTTTTGCAATAGATTATAAGAATTATCTTGATAACTCTAATAAATTGTACCATTTGCAGCTACATGGTTACTTCCACCTCTCATCCCCTCAAGCTGTGCTCTTCTTTCTATACGAGCAGGGTTTTAGGAATTAATGTAGTGTTGTCATCCTTGAGTTGCGTTTGTCCAGCAGTAATGAGGTTAGAGGATGGACCGGCAACATGGCCTTCTACCCCACTGGACAAAGAGCATACAATTGGGTTAATGCCAGCTGTCTGTACAGGTGGGCATTTACTGCGGACCAGCTCCTCCACTTTGACAAGCCTGACTTCTATGTTCGTTATTTTTAAAAAGGACGGGTTCCAAAAGGGTTGACATCATTGTCTCGAGTCTGCCCCAGAAGTTCCCATCTTCCATAGTGTCAGCGGGCTTGTCTATCTCATTCTGCTTGGTGGAGCGTACTGATGCCTCAGTGATTACACACGCGCCAGCTGCAATTTTCCCTTTCTTCTCCATAATTCTCAGAGCGGGCTTGCTCTGCTTTTGGGTATTTTTACCTTTGCCTTTTTGGGGAGGTTCTGCAGTATATTCTGGCCTCCGTTTACGTTTGGCCTTTTGTCCTCTGGTTGTAAATTTAGACCTGGCTGGACTAAGTTCAGAAGATGTTGAGGAGATTGTATTTATAGCTTGATCTATTGCAACTTTTGCTGGGGTAATAGTCAGCGAAGGAGATATCTCATTATTGGCTGCCACGCTAGATTCCAAAAGTGCGAGGGTCAAAAAAAGTCTGCTCTGAGGAGGTGGAGGCTCTAGAGACAGCCTTCGTTCTGTGAGCTGGATTTCGTGTATAAGGACAGATTTTGCCCTCTGCAAGAAGGCATCTAGGGTCCCTACCGCAGTCCTACCTTTACTATTTTTGAACTTGTTCATGGTGGGCCGAATACGAGTACAGAAAATATATTTAAAACACCAATGAGTAAAACTATTTACCGTCCTGGATCCAAAGTCTTAGGGGGGTGGCCCAGCCCTGCCTCTAACTGCCTCTGACGGGGTTAGACGGGCCCGCCCTTGGTCAGGGCTTCATTCCGTGCGCGTCCCGCGTGCTATATTCGCGATGATCCCGCCTTCCCCTCGCTCGCTCCACTCAGGGTAGCTGTGAGGGCAAGTTGCACTCTGGGGATTGCAGTCCTCCCCAGAGTGTGTCGAATGGAGCATTCTGTGTGGCATGCAGGTATGTCCCTCATCCCTCCGGTGGTTCCTCCCGGTCCTGTGCGGCGTCCCGATTGACAAGTAAGTCAGCTGGCAGGAAAATGCAATAAGAACTCTCCCGCACCACAGGGGAAGAGGCAGCGCTATAAGCGTGATGACCCCACCTCCCCCTTGCTCGCAGCACTCAGGGCAGCTGTGAGGGCAAGTTGCACTCTGGGGATTGCAGTCCTCCCCAGAGTGTGTCGAATGGAACTGGCTGTGCGGCGTGCAGGTATGTCCCTCACCCCTCCGGTGGTTCCTACCGGTCCTGTGTGGCGTCCCGATTGAGAAGTAAGTCAGCTGGCAGCAAAATGCAATAAGAAAGTCTCCCTTCATTAGGTGCAGCACCCCCTCCCTAGTTGCTAGGTATGTTTTGTATAACTCACAAAAGTTTTTAGGTCTGCTCCTTGGTGGGCGAAGGTCACTGAAATGTTCTGTTTGCGTGTTACAGTACAGCATGTCTCTCGACCACTGAGCAACCGCGGGGATAGACCCTCGTGACCAACAGATCGCCACCCTGTGTTTGGCTACTAGCAAGCCCATGTCCACCAACCTACGCACACCCTTAGGTATCGGTTTAGAGTAACCCAACAAGGCCAGTGCAGGCTCCGAGGTGAGTGCCAATTCAGCCACCTGCCCCAATTCCTTAAAGACCAAGTTGCAAAAATTGGATATCCCTGGACATGACCAGGCCAGGTGTAGAAACACAGCTATCTATCCGCTGCATCGCTCACAATTCCCCCATCTCTTAAGCCGTACCTGCTCAGTCTCTCTGGGGTATAATAGACCCTATTGAGATATTTAAAGTGGATCAGTTTGTGTCTACCATTTACCAAGATGTGCTTTGTGCTAGTACAACAGTATGCCCACATATCGTCATCTATGTCCCGTCCCAGATCTCTTTGCCAAGCTAAACAGGCTTTAGTATAGTGATTTTCCCTACAGGACATGGAGAGATTATAGATTTTGGACACTATCCGGGTAGGTGACGCCGTTTTTATCACATAGGATGAGGCAGCCAGCTCTGGTGGTTCCAAGAAGTACCACCTAATATACGTGTCGTGTTCTATGAAATTGAAATTTTGCAAGGAAAGTGGGTGCAGCATCGCTGGCTTCCAGGTCCCCCCAGCACTTTGCCGTGCCTCCAACCAACAAGTCTCCTGTGGCCCGCACTCCCAACAAGTTAAGCTCTTGCGTAACCCCCCTATCCCTACAAGGGGGCAGCCAGCTACACCAATCCAATGGTGTGAGTGGAGAGTATAGAATAGCACCCGCCTGTAACTGTAATAGGTGGTGCCAAGCGTGTGTTGACGCAATAACTGAGTACAATATCCTTGTCCTGTGGTCCGCAGGCAGAAACATGAGAGCTGGTAATGGGAGAGGGGTGGCCACTACTCTTTCTATATGTAAGTGGGGGCTGTCTGGTGAACCATGTACCCAGTGGTAAGCATGCGTACCTTGTTCTGTCCTGTAGTAGAAGTCAAAATCAGGCGCTCCCAACTCCCCCATATGGTACAGTAGTGTAAGAACCTGCCATCTGACTCGCACCTGCTTGCCCACCCAAACCAGCTTAACCATCAGCGTTGTGAGCCGGCGGAAAAAGGAGCAATGGCGAACCAGAGGAATGTTGTAAAAAAGGAATACAAAACGGGGTAGTACCACCATTTTCATAATGGAAACTCTGCCCATCAGGGATAGTGGTAGTCTGATCCAGCAGTCCACTTTCTCCTCTAGTTTGCTAATAGCCACCCCTTAGTTTTCTCTGAATACCACCTTAAAGTCTGTGTGAACTTGTATACCTTGGTATCTCACCGATTCTGCTGACCACTGCAGCTGGTAGTCAGGTTCAATCAGGGTCGTGGCCTGAGTAAGGGGAAATAAGATAGACTTCAGCCAGTTGACTCGGAGTCCGGACACCACACTGAAGTGAACCACTTCTCGTAAAACTGGGTAGAGGTTTCTTACAGGGTCCCTAACAAAGAGAAGGGTATTTTCAGTGTAGGTGGAGACGATTAACTCGTAACCCAGGGAATCGTATCCCCTTGTACCTCTGGTACTCTCGGAGAGCACAGGCTAGAGGTTCAGCCACCAGCGCATATATTATCAGAGAAAAGGGACAACCCTGCTGCGCACCTCTGGTAATGGTTATAGTGTCCGTCACTAGATTACCAATTTTAATTCTGGCTGAGGGTGCATTGTAAAATACCCCTATCAGCTGTAGGAAGACTGACCCCAAGCCCATCCTAGTTAGAACCTGTGGCATATATGGCCATTTAACAGAGTCAAAGGCTTTCTCCATGTCGAGAAATACTGCTACCGCCTGTGTCTCTGGCCAAGTGTGCTGCTTAGCGCCGAACACTGTTAGGAAGTTATGAGTTAGGTTCCTGACTGGGACAAAACCCACTTGTTCCGGGGCAACCAGAAGTGGAATAAAAGAGACTAACCAGTTTGCTAGAATCTATGCAAAGATTTTCGCATCAACATTAAGTAATGAGAGCGGATGATAGGAAGCGCACTCTTCAGGGGTCTTGCCCGGCTTCAGGATAGCAACACTAATTGCCTCTCTCATCGAGGGTGGCATAGTTCTGGACACGCACAGCTCGTCAAAGAGTGTGACTAACTGGGAGACCAGTACGTACAGGAACGCCTTATAAAAATTTACAGTAAGGCCATCCACTCCTGGTGCACTATTCGATTTGAAACTCGACAGTGCTGTGAAAATTTCTTCTTTCTCCAGAGGTCTCATCAGAGATTCGAGATGCGTGTTTGGCAGCCATGTTAGCTTTATGTGTGTTAAGGAATCCAAAATTTCCACCTCAGTGCCTCCGCTACGAGTAGGGTAGAGCTCCGAGTAATATTGCTGAAACCTGCCTGTAATGGCCGCTTCCTCAGATATGATGTCGCACTCTACCGACTTGACCTCTGCGACTACTGTTGTTTCCCGCCTTTTTTTAAGAAGTTGGGTTATGACAGCTACCAGACGTTCACCCTCTCCTTATGAACAAGCAGTGTCAAATTTACTGAGGTGCTTTATTTCTGCATCAGCAGCCTCATGATATTTCCCTAACTGTACTTTGAACTCCTGCGCGATTTTGTCGTCCGTTCGAACCTCCAAAGACATTGTTCTAAGCTATAGTGACGCCGAGAATATATACTTTGAACGCCTCCCAAACCACCTGAAAGGTATTCACCGGCCCCTCGTTTGTGGCAAAGAACGTTTCTATTGCTTCGGCCAATTCTTCTTTAAAAACCACGTCAAGCAAAGAGTAAGGGGGAAACCGCCAAGTGAATGGTGGAATAGTCTTACTGTGGGTATCTAGCACTAACAGTATCGGGGAGTGATCCAAATGTGTACAGGGAAGCACCTCACATGTTCGGGCTCTCTCATTTATGCGCCTAGCTGCTAGCCAGGAATCTATTCAAGTGTGGTAGGCTGAGTAATGAGTATACCCACCTTTGTCTGGGTACTTCTGGCACCACAGATCACACAAGTCGAACTGCACCATTGCGCCTTCTACAACTCTGGCTGCCACCATGGTATGTCTCTCTGGCCCCCCTGATCTATCCTGCAGTGGGTTCCTGACTAAATTGAGATCTCCACCCCAAAGCTGTTGCCCCTCCCCGCAAGCAAACCTTGTCTGACAATGTGGTGTAAAAGTTGGGATTATCAAAATGTGGGCCATATATGTTAAGTATAAGTAGGTCCATCCCCTTTTCCCTACACCTCAATATCACAAATCGTCCTTCCTTCTCTGTATCTAATGCCTCGAGTTTAAAAGCGGCCTTAGAATTTACCCATGTGAGCACTCCTTGTGCGTGTGTGGTCAAACCCGCTGCGTGTATGTTTCCATGCAATCCTCTACCACGCAGCACAGGACTATTGGGGGGTAGTTGTGTCTCTTGCAGTAGTGCTATATCAATTTCATACCTCGTCAAATAAGCAAGGACCTTTCTGAGCTTTCTATAGTCGTTAGGGCCTCTCAAGTTCCAAGTGAGTCCTCGAAGCCTGTCCGTAGTTGCAACACTGCAGGCCCTACTTGGGACTGTCATGGGGTGTGTAGTGTCTGCCTTGCCAAGCTAGCCATTGGAACAGATAGGTTGTGCCGTCACCGTGAATTATCATGAATACAACATGAAAAAAAACATACTTTCCTGGTCTCCTTTCCCAGCCTCTCCCCACCCATGTCAGGCCTTGCCCAACAGTGCCTTGACGAAATACCACCATAAACACCCCTGTCGCCCTCAGAATATTTAGCAACTCAAAACAGCACAACGTTGAACAAAGTTCCCCCCACCCCACTCTCTCAGTAGAATACCCAAGGTGTGTCATTCACTCGTGGGCATATGTTGCTCGCCTAGCGGGGCTATGCGTCCCAATAAGACCTGGTTCCTCCCTAGCCCACCATAAAACAAATAGAGTGCATATGCTGTAAAGGATGCACCCACCCTCCACATTCTGTATCTGTTCATTCAGAAATCATGTTCATAGAACTTCCACTAAGAGCTGCCCCCCTAGCAAATAATACAATAGCACAGCAAATCCTGGGGTGGCCTCTGGTCGTATATTGCATAATCAGGCAAGCCCATATCCTGCTGCACCCATGTATTATGATGCAAATCCCACCCAGACCCCCCCCCCCAGAGGCAGCTTTCTTATCTGTGACTCGTGTGGGCCACAGGTCGGTCCTGTTTGTCCAATTGAGCACCAACTGCTTCCTCCAGGGAACTCTGCTCCAGACTGTTACGCTGTTCTTTTTACCATTCCTTCAGGGCTTTCTGTATAGCTTTTGGATCAGTGAAAATTTGTAATTGCCGATTGATGCGCAGGTGAGTCGGGTACAGCATGGCGTAGTCTAAGTTTTGGTCCTTTAGCTGGCGCTTCAGTGGCGCAGTCTGTGGGCCTCCCATACTCTTATAATGAAATCCAGGTATAAGGAGATAGTAGAACCCTCATACTGCAATGTCTGTTTTTCAGTGGCCACATTCAGCGCTGAGTCTCTGGTTTGATAATTCAGCAGTTTCGCTATTATTGGTCTTGGACGAACACCAGAAACAGGACGAGGGCCCAAGGAGCGGTGTGCTCTCTACCACAAATATGGGAGAGAACATTTCACTTCCAAGTAGTGTTACCAGAAGTTTCTAGATGAATTTTTCCATATTGCCGCTCTGGGTCGATTCAGGAAGGTTGGTAATCCTCAAGTTATTGCGGCGGGAGCACGCTCCAAGGTCCTCGGCCTTGTCCTGTAACACTTGCAGCACTCTTCCCATTTGCTTGTGCTCAGTTTCCATTGCTGTATGTGCTTCCTCCACCTCTTTTGGTCGAATGTGATTTTAGGTTGTGTCTTATCAACTCTGCCCATCGAGGCCAGACCACATCAATATCCTGTACCCTTTATCCAACAGACACCAGATAAGCAGCCACCTGTGAGTGCAACTTCTCAAAGTGTGGTCTGCACCTCCAACCGCAATCACTGGCCATTTAACCCACCAGAACAAGCCAGCAGCGCTGTTGCTCGGCAGTCGCACCCCCTCTCAGAAAGCCAGCCGCAGCCCACCTCGGTAAAGACACCTATCGATCCTTACGACATCCTTGGTGATCTGATCACATCAAACTCACTGGGGGTTGCTCTTAAGCTTCAGCGCACGCTTCCAGCAAGCCACTGCAGCAAGCAGCAACATGCTATGTCTCAACAATGGGGGATCTGCCCCCCAAGTGCCTTCCTCAGAGTCCCATCCAGCAGGGGAGAATGCTGCAGGAGCATGAAACTGGCCCTCTCCAGTACAAACACTGGTGAGCTCTCCTTCCCCCAGTAGCACCAGGCCGCTTCCCGTGTGGCCCCGATATCACAGCATGTTCTGCAATATGGCGTTGCTGTCTCCAAGGCACACACTCAAGCTTTGTACGGGCAGCCGTTCCTCTCCAGACGTTCTCTCACCGCCACTTATCACTGGAGCCTGCAGTAACAGGAGTGTTGACAGCAATTCTCCACTCTCTCAGGCCAATAATGCTCCCAGAGAAATAGGTCCGTATGGCACCACAGGAGCTGTGCTTTTTGCTCAGGCAGTCTTCCACACACGCAGGCAGAAAAATGGCTGGTCTTTCCAGCTGCATCCTCCCCTCAACCACCAGCCCTCCGCTGTACGCACTGCACCCAGGGTGTCCGCGTTACTTTCTCACCGCAGCCATGTGCGCCAGGGGACCACCGCCAGCAGGTAGTGTTTCCGCGGTCTCACCCTGGTAGGAAGCCTCCACCTGCGTCAGTTCTAGACCCAGACACGCAGTTAGCTCCACCATGCAGCGTGTTACAGCAGCCCGTGTTCTCCCAACTCAGTGGTCTGCAGTAACTGTGCGTCACACCACCCTCCAGTGACCGAAGCTTGACTTAGCCATCACTGCCGTCTCTGCATGTCGCCACTTCTCCGGCATTGGGAGCACCCGGCAACAATGCAGCCTCAGGGTCATGTGCGGCCCCACCTCCGTCAGGTCGGGTCGTGGATCGCGGCCATGTGTGGAGGCGCGGCAGGCAGAGTCAGCTTGTGCAGTAATTCATAGGAGTTCAGGGGCCAGAGTTTGCTCGTTTCACTCCTGAGCCTCTCCCGAACAGGTGGCAGCCCAAATCCAGTCTATTTTATTGCGCAGATGCCAGATACCTACAGGATTGTGTGAGGGCGTTGCGGAGCGTTTAGCTCAAGCGGCCATCTTCAGTGCGAGTAAGCTCACCAACTCCATCCCAGCTGTGATGAGGTTGGGACTGCTACCTACCTTTATTGACTGACCCTAGGTCAGTCAATGAGGAATGACAGCAGTCCCAGCCCTCCTGGGACCCCCGAGGGAGAGCTACAGATAAGTGTGATTTTTTTCTAAATTATTATTTGGTGTGTGTATGCGTGTGTGTTTAAATATTTGGTAATGAGTGTTGTGATTGGATGTGTGTGTGTGTGTGTGTGTGTGTGTGTGCCCACATGTGTGAATGCCTAGGTGTGAGTGAGTGTGTATGTGTGCGTGTGTGCCGTCTGCTCTTGCCCTCCTAAAATTACTAACTGCCACACTTGTAGGGGTGTGATGGTTAGTTGTTGTGTTGGTACTGTCTTTGGCAGCACTGGCAGAGGCAAGGCAAGCTGCAGTGTTCTCCTAACAAAGGTTCTGGCAATTGTTTTTTTTTTGCAAATCAAGCACTGGCTCCAATTCTCATCTTTGGCTTACTCTGCTAGTTTTATGTCTCTTTACTCTTCTCATCTGTACCACTCCTTCAGAGTCCTGTTCTGCTTGGCCCTCAGCCTTGCTGTTCTACTCCAACACTACTCTTTCCTTCCATCTCACTGCTCTCCACTCTATCCTTCACCTCACAGAACTCCTCCCACTTCTCTGTGTCCACTATCCTGCTATTCTCGCTTAGCTTCTAATTCCACCTTTTCTCCTTTCTTTCCCTAAACATGCCTGTCATCCTCACACCATACCACATTCTCACTCATCTTTCACCCTGTGCAAATCAGATGTTCATCCCGTACACACTGGGAGACACTACGCACTGCTAGGTAACCCGGAAGGAATAAAAACGGGAGGCCCTGTCTCCATCTTGCAGACCGGTACTAGTTGGAGATTGCCATCCAAGCACCAAAAGTATTCCTATTTGACAACTCTACAACGAAGAAGGTCAGACCCATTATAATCACTTTACTTATGAATGATTTTTAAACTGTTGCTTACCCTAATATCACCCTCTGTTACCCTCTGCCTGCTGTTTCTTTGTGCCTACCCATTTTCGTATTTGTCCTTTTCTTTTCATAGGCCTGAATTGCCTAAGACAAGGGGGTAACTCGCCAGGAGCCTTAAGGACCCACATCATTGATATGCTTGGGTTCTACCAGCCACTGTTGTTCACAGACTTTACACACATGAGTCAGGCAGGCATGTGCTAGTTTCAGAGTGTCTACATATATTTGTAGCTTTAGAGTATTAAAATATTTAGCACTATTGCTCTGTCTGACATTTCAGTTTTTGTGATATCCGCAAATATGTGTTTTAATAAATAAATGGTAGCTGGGGGCGTGGCTAACCAACGTACATGGCGGCTGCGTGATCGCTGAGCTCCCAGCCAGAGGTTCCTATCGGCACCTTATACTCAGCTCCAGACGGTACCCGCTTCCACACAAAGGCCTGGCGGGGGGAGGCTTGGGGACACTCCCAACACGCCACCAGAGTCCAACGACTCATCTGGGGGGCTCGACACAACTGAGTTGCACAAAGACATCGCGCAGGGCAAGATGGCAGCTCCGGTTTTCCTCCGGTAGATCCCAGCTGGTTGCAGTGCGTCACGGAGCTGCCTGCATTGCCCTGTGTTTGTCCCTGGCTATTCCTCACTGGTGAGAGGGGGATTATCTTCCCACTTGCTCTACAGTGAACAACAGAGGGGTAACCTGAACAACACGGTGGGCCGTGGACCGGAAGACCTCAACCACCCCTAGGCGTCCACCCGAGGAAAGCTATGAAGAAGTGTGACCCCGGCCTAACTTCAAGATTTGGACTGTATGTGGCTAGGTGCTGCTTCGGGTCGACGGCGTGGCTCTGGGACGTTGGTGCGGCCATGGATAGACCCGCGACCTCATAGGCCGTGTTCCTTCGGAGAGTCCGTTCTGCTTCCTGCTCCGGTTCACAGATGTACGGAGCTGCTATTTGCAGCAGCTTTGTTCCTATGTGCACTACTACTGTGCGGGGCACGCTGGGACATGCAGCAGGTGGGCACCTTACACAGATAGACTAGGCCTCCGTCTACCTCAGAGGAATGGACACTAAATGGAGGATCTGGCCAGCGGACTTGGAAGGACCCTCTCAATATGCACTGTGGTTGCTGCAAGAGTTGGATCCGATTGTGGTGCACACGCTTAGGGTTCCTGGTATTGCAACCGTTCCCGATTAGACAAGTGTCAGACATACACTCTTCTGGACATTAGTTAAGAGGAGTATCCCTACAGATCAACGGCTTGAATCTAAAATGCTCGCGGGTGAGCAACAGGGTGGACACTATAGGGCACGGTGTTTGCTTTAGTCTGGAGCTAACAGGGGCACTGACCCTTCTCTGTGATTTTTAAATTGCATGTTATCTCGACCAAGGCCCCTGCACTATTGGCTACCCAGTGACTTCTCCTTCAACTGACATTCCACCGGTAATCTACCGACACTACTTAGCACTAGTGGATCGCAACCAACGGTGGTCTGGGTTACACGGAGATACACTCCTGGCACTTGACTAGAGTGGTCTAGTCCTACACATGCATGGCCATACCATCACCTGTCTTGGGCGGCAACCTACAACAGTGTGTCTGGAGCTCAGAAGGGTTCATACATTGGAACAGTTATACTCATAATGCCTGCTCTGGGGGATTCAGAGACCTAGCTACTCAAGAGCAAATAATCTTACTCGTGAACTAGATGTGGCGCAGCCCCTAACCACCAAGGGACACTAACTTCATAATCCTATTGCTGACCCCCGCTACACCACTTGCAACGAGATGAGGCAGATGAAGGGCAAGAATCAGGACATTGAGGACTCTAGCCCTGCCTCAACTGCCACTTCTACCTCTCGTTTCCCCGACCACCGGATCTCGAAACCTGAACCTGATCCTCCCACCCATGTTATCCCCCGATCATTATCTCACACCAAACCCTTTCCCCCTCTCTAGCCCTCGCCCATCTGAACCCCAATCCTGATCCAGTCCCTCCCTCCGCAACTATCCCTCCAAACAGCAACTTGCCTCATTACCCCTCTACCTCCCTAGTCCTCTCCAAACCGGAATAGGTCCCTCCTACCTCTTCTCTCCCCCCCCCACTAAGGCCCTTCCCTCTAGCCCCTCTCACCTAAGGCCCAGCTCTCCCCTCCCTACCCCCCCCAGTTCCCATGATGACACATTGCTTGGACCTTCTAGAAGCCCAGATCGCCATGCTGATCCTCGGACTGAAAGAAACCCTTTCCTCCCTAGAGAAACTCCAGCTACCCCCCCATCTCTTCTCACCTCCCCACCTCCAGCAACCTCCCATTAGGAATGACTCCTCCCCCCGATCAGATCCCTGTCCCCCCAGGCTCTCGGACTCCTCTCACTGAACCCCGGACTGAATAACGAGTTGACTGTCCCAGAAGAACTTCTCCCTCTCTCTCCCCACAGGAAGTGAGCTCCCTCGTCGCATCCTACAAACCCCCTCCCAACAATCCAGCCCAAGCTCTACCCCTGCACCCTTCACCACTTTCTTCGATCCAAGTCATCACTGGTATGAGAAGAGACCCGCCTCACCGAAAAACCGCCAGACCCCTCAGCCTATCTCGCATCCCTACCCAGAGCGAATTCGGTCAACCGGATCCCGGATGCAGACCCCCCCATCAACTGCATGCTTATCAACTGCAGATCAGCCGTCAAACATGCAACTGAATTAGCCGAAACTATCCTCTCCCATGACCTAGATGTAGCCTTCATCACTGAAACTTGGCTGAACACCCTATCCCCTCCCATTTTGGACACGGTGGTGCCTCCCGGCTTCTCACTTATCCACAAAGACAGGCCCATACGCAAAGGAGGCGGAACTGCAATTATCCCCAAAAGTGACCTCTCCATTACTGAATCCCCCTCCCTACTTTGCAACTCCTTTGAATGCCTTTCGGTCAACATCAATGCGCCCCACCACAGCCCACTCCAATGCCTTCTCCTGTACCCCCCTCCAGGCAACGCTATTTAATTTGGCGAACAGCTCTCGGATCTGATCACTCAAACCACTCTCAACAGTGACTTCAGAATAATTCTGGGTGACCTCAACCTAAGATGGAATGAAACCCATAACCCGCTCATCCAATCTCTCACCTCCCTTCTACAAGACCACGATATGATCCAACACTGCTCAGAAGAAACACACCATAGAGGTGCGATCTGGATGCAATCATTGCGGACAAAAAGACAATTTCAATTGATCACATCATCCCAGTGGACTGGTCTGACCACCACGTCATCCTCTTTCATATCAACCATTCAGCTCTTTCCCTCTCACCCAACCAAACCTCCCCTAAGTGGATCAGAAACATATCGAAAGTCCCCCCAGACAAGATACAAGATGCTCTTAGCTCACTCCTCCCGAGCTCGACGGAGCTCCTCTCAACCACGGAACTCACTTCGCTCTATCATTCCAACCTGGAGCGCGTCGTGGATCAGCTGGCACCTAGAAAACTAAAAAAAAACAGAAGCATTCCCTCCAGGTCTTGGTTCTCCACTGACATCAATGATGAGCGCAGACTCCTAAGAGCCATGGAAAGACCCGGGAGGAACAACCCCACTGCCCTCAACCGGGACCAACTCAAAGCAGCTCGCAAAACCTACCTTAATCATATCAAGAACAAAAAGTCATCCTTCTTCTGCTCTGCTCTAGACAAGGCTAAAAACCTCCCCAAAGAACTCTTCAATATCATCAGGAACCAAACCTCCATGCCTATGACAGACAGCGCAACAGCGTCCAAATCCCAGTGCGACGACTTTGCTAACTTCTTCAACGAAAAAATTGCCTCAATTGACCGATCTTTCAACGATCCTTCCGCCCTCACAGAGTTGCTCCCCACTGCTTCTATCCACTCAAGACCAACAACCGCAGCCACTCGCTGGTCTTCCTTCCAACCCATCCAAACTGAAGCGATAAGTGATCTCTTTGCCAACGCTAATCCCTTGTCACACTCCCTTGATCAGCTACCCTCAAGACTGACCAAAGACCTGAAACGTACTCTAGCCCCTATCTAGGTCAAGATCATCAACAGCTCTTTCCATTCCTGACTGCCTTAAACTAGGTCAAGTCACGCCACTCCTAAAAAAAACCCGGCCTCGACCCTATGGTCTTGAACAACTTCAGACCAGTTTCGAACCTTCCACTTTTATCGAAAATTTGGGAAAAATGTGTGCTGTCTCAGCTAACCCATCACCTAGAGATCTTGAGTCTTCTTGACCCACACCAATCTGGGTTTAGAAAGGGCTGCAGCACAGAAACCGCAATCCTCAATGTGATGGATGACCTACACATATCTCTCGACTCCAACCAATGTAGCCTCCTCATCCTCTTAGACCTCTCGGCGGCGTTTGACACAGTGGATCATAACCTACTACTCAATGTCCTCCAGAAGAGAGCGGGTTTGGAAAAAACAGTTCTCAAATGGTTTGCCTCCTTTCTCAACAACCGCGCACAAATTATCAAAATTGAAAGCTTCAAATCGGACCCCCTCCCCATTAATAGAGGAGTCCCACAGGGGTCAGTACTCTCTTCACAACTTTTCAACATCTACATGGAGCCCCTCACTACAATTCTGAGGTACTCCAACATCCCCTTTCACCTCTATACGGACGACACACAACTCTACCTGGAAACCACTTCGATCGCAGACATACACAGACTAAATGGCACACTCACAGAGGTCCAACATTGGCTCTCATCCAACCACCTCAAACTTAATGAAGAAAAGACAGAAGTGCTCCTCATCTCAAACAAAAGTGAAAATCCCCAAATACTTGAATGGCTCAAAGCCTTAAACGCCCTCAATGTTCCTCTTGTTCCTACAACCTCCGCCAAATCATGGGGATCACTCTGGACCCAAAACTGGACATGAAAGAACACATCTCTAAAACTGCCAAAAGTGCTCTCCTTAACTTGAAACTTCTCTACAAACTAAGGGGCATATTATCAAGGGGGTTTATCTCAACTTTTTTGGCTTTAAAAGCCAAGAAAGCAGAGATAAAATTATCTCCCTATTACCTAGCTGTCGCTAACACCCGTTAGCGTCAGCTAGTAGGAGATATCGACCATCTTGGGCCCCACTTTGCATGTCAGTGATATGTATCACTAATGACATGCAAAGTGGGCGTGCCAAGATGTTAGCGACTGGATACAGTCGCTAACATCGCTATCTCCTATTACCAACTTATGGAGATATTTGCCCTAAGCGCGAATATCTCCAAAAGCTAACACCCGCCCTGAGCAGTTCTTAGCCATGTTATCCAATGGGAGGTGGATAACATGGCTAAGAGCATTAGCTCGGTAATGCATGAATATCGCTGACTTTTCACGATATTCATGCATTGCGGCCGATTTTTATCACATTTGCGATAAACCTTGGTAATACCAAGGTTTATCTGCGATAAAAATCGCCGCAGCTCAGCTGTAAATTTTTGTCTCTAACCAAGCAATAGCGATAATTATCGCTATTGCTTGGTAATATGCCCCACAAACCCTTCCTCCCCTTGAAAGACCTGAAACAGGCCACTCAGGCACTGGTACTCTCCAGGATTGACTATGGCATTGCTACTCTGACTGGAACAGCCAAATCTCATCTAGGTCCTTTGACTGCTACCCTTAATGGAGCAGCTAGAATGGTCACGGGGACTAAGAAATATGAGCACATCACCCCGGCTCTCAAGGATCTGAACTGGCTTCCTATTAGCCTACGAGCCAACTTCCGCACAGCTTGCCTCAAACACAAAGCCCTGCATACAGGAAAACCGGAATATCTGGCCAATAAACTCAATAGAGCCGGTCAGTCTAGGAACCTCAGAAGCTCCAACACGCTTCTACTCATTCCTCTGAAATCAGAGAAATGTAAAACATCTAACAGGTCCTTTGCAGGTAATGCTCCAAAGATATGGAACTCCCCCCCCCCCACATCAGGATGACCGCCTCCTTCCTGAAATTCAAGATACTACTCAAAGCCTTCTTTCTTGAGCGGGCTGCATCGTAACGAGAATCCCTCGTCTGACTTTGATAGTTCACTATCTCTATGGTCCTAGAGAGAACCAGATGACTCTCCCTTGATCTCCGCCTTGCTTGCCCTCATGCTGATATTGTGTAGACTTTTACTTGCTACCATGTTTACCCATGTTCTCCCTACCCTGCTTCGACCTACCTTTCTTGTTGATGCTTACTTGTATTCGATGTGAAGCGCTCTAATACCTTCGGGTCTAGCTAGCGCTATTCAAAACTTAAATAAAAAGAAATAAAAATACGGAGATGGTACCGCCCATTGCGGGGGATGCCCAACCTGGCAAGTTGGACTTAATCCTACAGGAGCTTCGTCAATCTTGGGCGCGGATGGAACAACAACTGGGGCCTCTGACAGCGGACATCACTATCATTCTTGACGATTACAAGAAATTAGCTTGTCTGACACTTTTTGTATTGAAAGAGCTCACAGGGTTCCTACACGTCCACGAGTGCCGGCATGCTGCCCCGCCCTGTGGTAGCTCGGGTGCTTAATTATAGGAAACGTGATGAGATACTACAGACTGCAAGAGAGAAAGCTCCGATTCTAAAAAACAATGTATCTATCTCGCTGTTTCCTGGTAATACTCTCCAGGTACAAAAGCAGAGAGCGCAATATCAGGGGGTTAAACAACACTTACAGGCCATTAATATTATGTTTACACTCTTGTAGCCGATGGAACTTAAAATAATACATGACCAAAAAAGTTATTTCTTTGATACCCCAACAGAAGCATGGGAGTGGATTGAACACACCTTCCCTGATTTGTCTATCGATTTGTCTGGCTGACAATCAGGACAGACCCAACCCAGGAGGCGACAATCACACAGTCAAAGTACTAAACCTAAGTGATACGAGGAAGATATGACTCAAATGCCAGCACAAGTCCTACAGAAACCATGGAGAGCTATCATCTCCGCTGCCACCTTCGGAGACACAAGGACAAGCACAGACGACGAATCATCCAAGGGAGATGGGGTTCAGTCAGAGCCGGATCATAGCCCACCCCTATTTTCGTCATTGTCATCACACATGTTGAATACACTCCTCAACTAATAGTTCTGCAGAATGATTCCTTGGAACTGTGCCACTTCTACATGATATGGCGTACTTTTATTGCTGTACTTTGTAAGTGAGTGTGACACCACTAGGTAGGATGATATGGGGTTCCCCTACTGAGCAGGTAGGACAATTACTTGGACACTTTATGTACCCCACTTGTGACACAGTCACGTATGAGGACCAGTGCTGTGCTTTTTTTTGCCCTTTGTGAGACTGTAATACTGTTGTGTGGTGCCTTGGTGGGGGCCCCAGGGGTGGGGGGAGGTGGTATCCCCTCCCTATTTGGCTTAGGCAAGACAATTACTGCAGAGTGCTAACAGCTCCCAAAGTATCTTTTAGCCATAACCCCCATCGCAGTAGCAAATATAAAATGTTTCTATTTCTCTGTGTGATGTTATTTTAGTTTGGTCATACCTAGTTCTGTAGTTGGACCGTGTATTGGGTTGTTTTAAACAGGGTGCTGATGAACCGTTTCTCCCAGCAGTTGGCTTTTTTCTTTATTGGCCTACTTTGATGTACACTAATGGCTAGTTCGAGTAAGATACATTCATACACTTGCATCACATGGAACATTAGAGGGATGGGTTCACCCCACAAAAGTCATAGACTACACGCCCAATTGATCCGTCGAAAAGCACAGATAGTTTTTGTACAAGAGACTCATCTAACTATCCAGGAAGCCATTAAACCACAACATAAATGGAGGGTGCAACTGTATAACATAACTTAATCTTCTTTTGCCCGGGGCACCGATATTTGGTTGAGATCCGGGGTCCCATTTGAGGTGCAGGACCAAAGTATATATAAAGAGGGTAGATATGTCTTAATCCAGGGCAATCTAGATGGGAGTCCAATAGTTCAGGGTAGTCCGTATGCACCTAATTCCGATCATGAAGCCTTCTATGCCCTGGTTATTGCGTCACTAGCCGACTGGTCTGAGGTCGAATGGGTACTTGGAGGCGACTTGAATGCAGTGGCGGACGTAGCCTTGGAAAGATCCAACTCTCCTCTGGCTGGGGCGCAGACACTATGCTACTCGAAAACATCACTTAATTGGGCACAGGGATGGAACCTGGTAGATATACGGTGGAAGCATAACAAGGGTATGAGAGAATACAAATGTTACTAGGCCACCCATGACCTTCACACACGGATTGATTATATCTTATGTAGCTTATTGCTCGTTACCCAGACTACCCGAGCTGCCTATGTGGGCAAAACAATATCTGACCATAGTGCTTTAGAGATTACACTTTCCTGGGGCCGCTTCCCAACACAAGTACCCACATGACACTTTAACCGTAGTCACTTAGAGGATGGAGTCTATCATGCAACATTAGAATACGCCATAACCCATTATTTTACTGAAAATGCAAGCACATCATCCTTGACGGGACTGGAATGGGAAGCATTCAAAGTGGTAATAAGAGGTACAGCTATCAGCACTTCCACTGGAGCTCGGCAACAGATCTATTGAGACTTGCAAGACACTGAAGATAAACTCCACACACTTGAAACTAGGGTATCTTGAGACCCCTCGGCTAAACCAGAACTCCAGGAAGCACGTGTTAAATATACGTATAATTGATCACCGTACATATCTGCATAAAACACAGGCAGAATCAGATAGACTAGGTACCCTGCAGGTGTGGATTCTGAGGAATGCCATTCCCCTCACTCCTATAACTGCGATTTGATCATCCAGACATACTAAAGCTGTTACACAAACGAACATTAATGTAGCGTTTTATGAATATTATATAGCATTATACACTGCCCCATCACATATTGATCACTCGGAGATTGCTGTATTCCTGGACTCAATAGCACTGCCACAGGTATCTGATGAGAACAAGAAAATGTTAGCTGATCCTATAACAATAATGGAGATAAAAGCAGCAATCAGGGACCTCCCTAAGAACAAAACTCCGGTGTTAGATGGCTTACCTGTGGAATGTCATGCACAGTATATACAACAACTGGCCCCACAACGTCATAAATTATACACAGAGGCCTTCAAGACGGGCACAACACAAGCATTAATAACTTTGGGGCCCAAGATGGTCGCTATCTCCTACTAGCTGTCGCTAACTGGTGTTAGCGACAGCTAGGTAATAGGGAGATAATTTTATCTCCGCTTTCTTGGCTTTTAAAGCCAAAAAAGCGGAGATAAACCCCCTTGATAATATGCCCCTTTGCTCCCTAAACCTGGGAGGGATCATTCTATGCTAGCTTCATACCGCCCTCTCTCATTGCTGAATACAGAGCTTGAGATTTTGAGTAAAATCCTTACTAACCACCAACAACCTTTAATACCAAGACTGGTGCATATTGATCAATGTGGCCCTATAGTGGGCCTCTATTCACTGCCAAGATGGAAGCCATCCCAAAGAATTTCCCAGGAATATTACCAGAGCGGACATAGTCACGCCACAGCAACATTTTCATACACACTTAAAGCTCACAGGCACACCTGACCTATAGGGGCCATTGCGGCCCCACTTTGAGCCTCCCGCATTACAATGCAGGAATGCAGAGCAGGTGCACCATCAATTGTTTTTTCAAATGATTGATGCCCCACCTTTGGTCAGACAGGATTGGTAAAACCTTGTGATGTAACTGCTCATCACAGGTATGGTGCTTATGAAGGAAGGATCTCATAAACTGCTACCTGCTAAGAGCCAGGTGCCCCGGCATTAATTAAACTAATGTTCTGGTGTTACTGGAGCTGAGTGGCGATTGAGAATGCCCACAAACATGTTTACGGGTATGCAGATGATTACTGGGCATCCTCACAATGTGACCCTCACTCTTCTCACACCCCCTCCCCTGATACAGATTTACTCATACTAATGCCTTTACATGCGTACATCTGTCTGCGACTGATATAGCGCAAAATCCATTTTCATTTGTAGGAGTGCATTATATTCACTCGTGTAGACCACATCCACATATAATCTTTTGTCTTGTTAACCTAAGTGTTAGGATCTTGTAACATAATAACATGAATGTGATGTGTTTAGGCCAGAATGTAGAATATACGAACAATTAATGTGGAAAATCAAATGTAACCAGCAGAAAACTTTAACTGAAACGCTTGTGTTGTGCACCTGACAGTTATTTATTATTGAATGTGCCCATTAATCTTGTCGTTTTATAGGTAGATCGTAATTTTAACCGAATGTGCCTTAATTTCTATATGAATTTGTAAAATTCATGTTGCATTCCTCTTATGTTAGCTGAATTGGGTAGGCCTAAAATGCATTTTTCCTGGAAGTTCTCGTATTAGAATTAATAGTTGAATTACATGTGTATGTTGGATTCTGCTCTTTCCCATGTTTGTGTTGAAGGTGGAAGAAGCGCCCTTGTTAGTTAGAATAATCACCATGCTGTGGAAAATTACCTATGAGAATGTGTGACCCAAAAGGAATCCTGGGTAGACATCTGTGGTATTGGAGCATAGTAAGTAGGGAGAGAGTCACACTTCTTCTCTGGCTTTGGAACAAGAGCTTTCCAGAATGAGCTCTGTCTCAGTAGATTCATGCTACCTGACCCATTGAAGTGAAGAAACGTCTAAGAAAGACTCCACACGCTGACACCTTAACCCATCCTGACCCGAACAATGCTTAAATAGGGATGTTGTGTTAGTGCTAGTGTTGGGACAGCTTAATGCTCTAATTTCATCAAATCTTGATGCAGGGGAATTTTTATTAATGCTTCTTGATCTTTTGCATCCTAATTCTTAAATTAATTGTTTTGTGGATGTTGCACCATTTCAACCATATTCAAGATTTGGCTTTATGTTGGTTCCAATGTATTTCCACACCCTCATCTTGAAGTGTCTGTGGTTATTATGGGTCTAGAGATCTGTAATTGAAATTATTGACAATTGTTAAGGATTTCTCTCCCCTCCATACTCTCATACTGATAAAAATTACCATCAAGGTGAGGTTCTAGAGCACAACTAGAACATAAGGGCCTGGCTCCTCCACATGTGAAAAATGCATTTTAGGTTAATGACATAAATGTCTTTGCACTCATACATTTGTGTATTTGCATGTAAAAGCTAATGCATGCACAGCTTTTAATTTAGGGCCAACTTTATTTGTATAAACGAGGATTGGTGTGAGCGCTGCCTAGGTAAGTACGCAAGTAGGTTCAAAAGTATAACATCAATTCTCAAAACAACATCACAAACTTTCTTTAGCACAGAGATAAGACTAGTAATTTCCTTCCCCAAACAAAAATATCAGATTATCCAGTTGAAATTGGCAGCACTGGTGAATGGGGAGCCAGTGAAGCTTCCTTAAGTGCGGTTTGATGAGGCATGGGAGGTCAAGGGGGAGTCTTGCAGTGGTATTCTGGATGGTCTGGAGTCCGCTTAGTAGTTCGGAGATTCCAGACTAGAAAATGTTTCAGTAGTCCAGCCTGCTGGTGAAGTTTGCTTTTGTGACAATCTGTCTGGTGTTCTGAGGCAAGCATTTAAAGATTTTTTGCAGCATGCATAGGATGTGTAAGGAGGAGCTGCATGCATGGTTTGGGCAGTGACAGTGCCTTTAAAGACAAGGATCAACCATGTAGAAGCACTTATTCCCCCTCCCAAGGAGATTCCCATGAGTAAACAGCTCAGAACAGTTTCTCATGATCAGAAAACTGAGGGGCAGATTTAATAACATTTTGCATTACAAAAGAGAATCAAACCAGCACAAAATGTTTATTTATATACTTTCTAGCACAAAACATATTTTGCTCTGAAAATTTGCCTGAAAGTAACACAAAGAGGTGCTTTCTCTATTCGATGCTTTGCATCAGTTGAAAGTCCCATGGGAGGTAGATGGTAGTGGCAGCGGGTAGGGAATGGTGGGGGAATAACATTAAAAAAGAAAGAAATATTTAAGAAAGCTTACCTATTGGTTGCATCTCCAGCCGCCGCCTCTCCGTCGCCTCTGCTCATCGCAACAAGAATTCAGGCTGCCGTGCTCCATATGCAAATGACAACATTGCAATGCAGCATTGGGATTGGTTCCCCTAAGGTCCCCTGAGCCAATCATAATGCTTCATTGCAGCGTTGTGATTGGTCTGAGCGCCGAGGTTCAGTACTCAGACAGCGACAGGAAACCTGTGCACGTTCCCCACCAGGCTGTGTTTAATGCAGCCTTGTGGGGAACATGCAAAGTGCGCATGAAGGTTTGGTCAGCCTTTTACGGCCGCTCAAGCATTCATACTCACTTTGAGTGTGCTCACCACTCCTCCCGTGGCCCCTGATCTGGCCAGCCCCCCCCTTTCACACACCTACGGACAAAAAAATAAAATGATAATAACGTTTGATGATTATCATTTTATTTTTTCTCTGCACTGCTTTCAAAGCAGTGGGGCGACGCTCCTCAACCTTAGCGGAGGAGCCGCCCCTGGAAGATGGGCATTCCTATGCAACCACTCATGGTTTTTTACAGAAAACCCTATCTGCTAAAAATAGGCTTTACATAAAAATTAACACCTCTTTCAGGCAAATATGAAAAGAGAAATTGCTTTTATTTCTCCAAACCTTTCTGACTTTGAATGTGTGCTGCACTGAACAGCACACATTCGAAGTGTGAAAACTTTTAAAGTGTGTTTAAGCATAGTAACTTGTACTGGGACTGTACATTTCCAGCATAAAACCAATGCTAGAAGTCGCACAGACACCCTTGCAGTATGGCTCAAAGGTGTGTGATTGGTGCTAGGCAGCTTCAGTGCGCTGCGCCAGGAAGAGAGCAGGAGAGTGCCACATATTTGTAGATGTGGCCCTTTGCTGTTCTCTCCCTCCCACGCAGCGCAGTGCAGCAACTTTGAATGCTTTAAGAGTGCCAGACATGTTTCAGCCTAAATGGGCGTTATCATCCTCTTTTTCTGTGGCAGTAAGGTGCAGGTCTCAAGGTGTGCATTCAAAGGCAAATCAGGACAATTCACTGACAAAACCAAAGTGCTAAATATAATTCTTGAATTATTGTTAGCACTTTTATGGTTGTTTCCTGACCAGTATTTCCTGGCCTGGTCGGCAATGCCTAAACAAGTAAAAAATGGAAAAAATCTCAAAATCTGTATTTTTCCCTGAGCAAAATAAAAACATGTGAATAGTAATTTGAAACTGTCTTGACAATTCCTAGCTGAGTTGTAGGTAAAATAGGGGAAGAAATTACTTATTGTAAAAGATTGTGGTGGATTTTACAGAAACTGTTATTTAAGTACCATTCCTCGGACCTCACAGAACCTTAAAACTTACACAAATGCCGTGGTATTATTCTATGGGAAATAGTGATAACACTGAAAAATGATAAGTGACTCTGAGTAGCCGTCCATTCCATCGTTAATAATCTCAGCGTCCATAAAGTTGCAGTTTTATGATAGAGTAAGAAAAGAAGTGAAGTACTTATTCCCGGTGGCCCCGCTAGTTGCATAATTGGGGCCATATTATCAAGAACGGCGATAATATTATCGCCACTTGAACCTGCAGCTAAAGCGGCAATAATTTTAACGCCATTCATGATAATATGCCCCATGGGGGCAGATTTACAACTTCTGGTGCATCTCTGCTAATCAGCAGGGATGCGCCAGAACAGTTGTGACACGCCAAACCACTTGTGTGTCAACATTGATGCACCGCATTTACAATGCGGCGCACCGTGGCGCATGGATGGGCAGATGCGTGTCGCATCCCCTTGCGGGAATGCAGCGCATTGCTGGAGACGCGTCACAAGCACGACGCAGCTCCAGCAAGGCTCGGGGTGCCCCTATGCCTAACATACTTCGTCAATCCTTACGCCTGCTTCAAGCAGGCGCAGGGTTTTGACGCAGCATGGCCGTAAAAGTGACTGAGGGAATTCTTGTAGATTTCACGGAGCCACTTTTCCGAGGCGTTCCTGCGCCAGAACAACCCCCCCCCCCCAGCACCCCACCCTGTGCCGGAACGCCCACATGTGGCGCAGGGCTTAGATGCGTCATGTTGTAAATACCCAGCAGCATGGCGCTGGCTTTGCGCCGCCGCTGCATCACAAAAGTGATGCAGCGGTGGCGCAAATATGGGGTACGGGGCTTGTAAATCTGCCCCTTAGTCTTTTGGCCATCCGTGACTGCCCCTGTGTTTGATACCTGCGGCGGCCGAATGGAAGGAGAGTCAGAGGCGGCATTGGGGGGGTCGCTCCCTATTCCGGTGGCGGCACTAGGTAATAGGGGGTGGAAAGCCCACTCCGACGGCCGTCGGCCGCCGCCCCAAACACTCACTCCGCCTGGGGCAAACTGCCCCCCCTTACTACGCCACTGGGCCCGCCCTCAGCAACTCAAAATACTTATGCCATGCATTGCAAACATGGGCATATAGCCTTAATTGCATTTTGTGTTTTTCCATTTATTTTTTAATAGCCCAGATGTGTAAGACCCGCAGGGCAGGGACCAGTTTATTTCAATCGCAGCTAAAAACAACAGCTACTGCCAAAATCAAGGCACAACCGAGATTAGTTTCCCCTCGTGTGTGGGCACAACGTTCACTGTGGTTCAGCGGCCGTCGCTTCGAGCTAAAGCATTCGGCGGGCTGGAGCGCGGGCTGCAAATGTTGAACGCTTGTTTCAAGGGAGCGCAGGGGAAAATAAAAGGGTGCCGCCTAATATTATGATTAAAACAACTTTACTGTACGGCGTGAAGGAAAAGGATGGGAGGGATTTCCTAACAGCAGACTTCCATCCACTGACAAGCGGAAAAGACTGGCTTCCAGACTGCATTTCACAATTTGCCTTTAGCAACTAGAGCTCATATGTTCACACGTAAAAAGGTGGCTTTTTTTTTCTTTTTTACATATTTTGTTTGTTCATTTCAGTGCCAGAGCTTTAGTGTCAAAGCTCCAGACCACCCACTGTGGCTGTACAAATAATGTTAATCATGTATTATGCCCACTATAATACCTCCACCGGAAACAACCGTGTGTAAACTAGCATTAATAACTGCTAACAACAAAGCCGGCAATTTAAAAAAGCATTGAGATGAAGGATTGGTTCTCCAGAGGTCTTTATCTCAGAACAAATTCGTGAAACCACATTTGGTTAAAAAAAAATGCTTTATAAACAGTGTACAATTTCTAAAATGTGTGTTGAAATATTTAATGGGCAAGGCCAAGAGCTGGCTATAAACCCGATTTGGAGATGCTTTGGCTACAATTAAACAGTTCCGGCGGTCTCTTCCCTATGATATTCAGTCCATTGCGAGTTTTAGTCCGATCATGAGGAATTCATGGGTGAAGAAATGCAGTTTTTTCAAGAATCCGGGGACTATTTCTAGGCCCCCTAAATCACGTGGTGCCAGTGGCTGTCACACAATATCATCCCCATTTACATGGCCACACGATGAGTAGTCGATATTACACAGTGGCAGATAAAAAACAACATATCAGAGAAAAGGCTGTATACATTTCCCCTTCTCGTTGTCTGTATTCGGAGTGAAAATTATCTTTCATTGTGAATGAATGAATGAATGAAGGGGAATTTGTAAAGCGCGACTAAGCCCAAGGGCATCAAGGCGCTAATGTGCTGAAAATCATCTCGCAATGTTTAGAAAGACTTTGCATGAGAAGAGGTGCATTTAAAACTGGAATCCTTTAAACGTCGAAAATACCCATTTATCCAGCTATGTTGACATGCATCTGATATTGGATAAGCAACAGCTATGGAAGTTACCAAAGAGGGTATTTGGGGGCATATTATCAAGGACGGCGTTAAAATTATCGCCGGATCACGACAGAAAACTGCGGCTAAAGCGGAAGAAAACTGCAGCTAAAGCAGAAGTAATGGGCCTGATAATATGCCCTGGAGAATTCCAATAGAGGCCCATGTTCACACCAGAACATGGACTTCTATTGAAATTCTCAAGGGCATATTATCAAGCCCATTATCGCCGCTTTTGCAGCAGTTTTCTGCAGCTAAACCGGCGATATTTTTTAACACCTTTCTTGATAATATGCCCCTTAGTTTTCTGTGTTGCACATCATTGATGTCATACAAATGGCCATCAATTTGCCAAATTATGTTACAAAAATCCAAGCATAGTTATGCTCTGTTAATTGGGTCTTTTTAAGCGCAAGCATCTCACACTACAAGGGTCTTATGGCACTGCTGCAAGAAATTCCGACAGATATTGAAAGGGATGTTAAGAGTGATTAGGAAATCCATGATTTTAGCCCCTTTTTGAATAGTCTGTGGTGGGTGCATGTAGAAAAAGGGTAGGGCTGATGGCCTGTTTCAAGATTGCCCGGCGTTAACCGCCTCTATACCACTCTAGTTACCAAACAAAGAGGCAGGCGCTGGAGACTGGAAAGCAGGAAACAGAAGTTTTTATTCCGACGGAGCAGAACACATCAGATCAGACAACAAGGTATCATCTCGAGGTGCTCTAACAGCTTCTCTGAGGCCTGGCCTCTTATACCCTGGTTTATGACGTGCGAGCATTCTTTATTGCACAAAAACTCTGTGAACTCATAAAAAAAACATCCCAGTAATCCTCGTGTCAGACCCACCCCCACGTGTATCCACAATAGAGGTCCTCACCCTGCTGATAATAAGAGGGGGCTATCACGCAGCTGAGTGTTCCGCCGATTCTTAGGATGTGTGCGCCTGATCGTATCCCAGGGGGGCGGGGAGGCCAGGATGAATAGTGGGCCCTTTGAAGAGGAGCGACTCCATACAATAGGGGGCAGTAAACTGTATCTCCCGGCTAGGCGATGGCCTCGGACCTGTGTGGACAATCGGACTCGGGGGAAGGGGTCATCAAAGGAGAGTATTCATGCCGCGTGGACAATCAAGCGCGGACGGAGAGTTTACCAACAGAGGGGTATTCATGAAAGGAAAGGAGGTGTTGGTCAGGCGCGAGCGTGACTCCCAAGGACAGAGTCATGCAGAAGAAGAAGGTTTATGACTTGCCCATGTGAGGGAGGGGGGGAAAAGCCAGGGTGCGCGGAGGATGCTCGCAGGGTCAGGGGAGCACGCTGGCGATCGATCGTGGACAGGGAGACCATGATACCTAAAATGGCTGTCGTGCATGTTGTACGTGGGTGACAAGCTGGCGCAGATGATGTTCAGCTCGTGTACTAAAATTCCACAGTCCTCCCTTTTAACATGTCTCGCCAACTTGTCAGTTCGGATTTATCCCCATAAGGCCACGTATTTCTACTTCATAGAGGGGACTCATGCGCTCATTTCTGAAGTCCAAAGTCTTTGGGCACATACAGTTAGTAGCGAGTGCACACAAGGATGGCAGGCATTGGATACTTAAGCAACACACACATAGTATCACAATCGGTATCAATAAAAAGGAAAACAACCTCCAACCCCAGTCCTTCAAAGCGCCCCAAAACCAGCTCCCAAGCGACCATCCTTCTTGTTCTTGGTGAACCTCCGAGGAAAGTCTGTGGAGGTGTTCAATGGCTTTGTAGACTGAGGGCGAGTTATCTGGCACGTAGGTGCAACAGCTAGATCCGATGATGCGGCATGCTCCTCCTCGATCGGCTAGAACCACATCTAGAACAAAGCGGTTTTGAAGGGCCACAAGGCGGACCGCCTGAAGCTCAGCCGTGTTGTTAGCGAGGATGCCAGCCGTGATGTTGATCGTTGTTTCTACTGCCTGGGTCAGGTGTCGGATAGCGCGACTGTTTGCCATTGGGCCCCACAGAGGAACAAGTCCCTTTGCTGCATCCAGGAACTGTGCTCCAGTGGAGTCTGCTTGTCCAATGTCATTTGCGCGCCTCTGCCGGTGATGGTTAGCAGGGGCTACATATGTGGGAGGGAGAACGAAGGCGATATAGCAGGTACCCTTCCAACCTTTCGGGAGCCAGGTGTAAGCTTTGGTGCCACAAACAAAGTACATATTTGGAGAAGCAACAAAGGAAGGGGGATCAACTGAGTCCAATGTTCTGGTGATGCGGCAAGAACTGTGACCCACCAGCTGCGTTCCCCGGCCTTCGAGGCACACAAGACCTGTGACATTGATAACGGACAGGGCCACAGTCAGAGTGGCGGCAGTCTGTTTCTGCAGATTAGAGAAGGTGGGTCTAGCTGGATTGTGGAGCACTTGCACTTCAACACGTTCTTTGGCTGGGATGTTCATAAGGAAGGCGGCACCCGAGGGCACAGGACACAGGGGAGCAGCGGTCCTTCCGGTTTTGTTCAGCCAAAACCCATAGTAGAAGTGTGATACTGTCTGGCCGGAAGAGGCGTTGTCCTTGTGGCTCTCTTGCATGAGGATCAGCCAGGCGAGGCAGGAGCCGTGAACTGAGAAAGGAGAAGGGATGAAGGGGATAGAGTGTCCAGTGGCATGCGGGAGCAACCCGCAGATCCAGCAGTTGGTGGCATTTGCAGCAAGGTTGTGTTGGTGCAACAGTTGCACGAAGGAATTGTTCCAGAATTCCCTGCGCCTTTCTCGGAGCTGAGGCGACAGGGAGATCAGGTGATGCTCTTTCATGGGGGTCGGTTGTGCAGTGGGCAGCAATGCCTGATGAGCGGGGGTGCTTCCCTCCAGAATCCAGAAGGAGGTCATGAGGAGGAGGCAAAAGAGGAGGACAATGAAGAGGGCGATTGTCTTTGATTTGTGCAAATTGTCAGTCTTTGGGTTTCTATAGTGGGTATTTCCTGTTGCTTCCATCATCTTCTTATCTGGCGCTTCCATCATCTTCTTATCTGGCGCTTCCATCATCTTCAAGGTGCTCGGTAGCGGGCAGAACCACAGACTTTGTTTAGCTTCTCTCCGGGTAACCCTTAGTTGTGCTTAGGTCACCGTTCTGAGATTTAACTTAGTCCGTGGTCTACTTAGCCGAAGCTCCCTCCTTTCGTCGCAGGAAATACCCTTCTCTGGATGGCACAGTGGGATCAGGGAATTTTGCAAGTTCAAGTGCCTCGGTATCGGGATAACAGTTCAATGCTGGCCGGTCCTTGTTCAGGAGCTCTTCTTGGGTGTTGACGTTTTCTGTCGTGGCCAGGGTCGGGGAGACCTTCCTGCAGTGGTGTGCGTGCAGCCAGTGCCGTTTCCCCTCCACTCGAAGCGCCGTCCGGGTGGTGATCAGTACTTGCCAGGGGCCCGTCCACCGGGGTTCCAGACTCTTGGCCAGTTGAAAGTTCCGGACTAGTACATAGTCCCCCGGTTGGATGTCGTGACCCGGACCCCTGGAAGCATCGGGGATGGCCTGCTGCACCTGTTGATGAATGACAGACAACGTTTTAGTTAACTTGCCCAAATAATCAGACAGTAGGACGTCCGGGACGTCATGAATGGAGGTCGGTTTGGGGGCAGCCCAGAGGTTCATCGGTCGCCCGAATACAACCTCGTAGGGGGTCAAATGGTGTTTGGTGGGAGTGGAGCGCATCGATAGCAATGCCAGTGGGAGGGCATCTGGCCACTTAAGTCCAGTGGTGGCCACTATTTTTGACAGTTTCAGCTTCAATGTGGCATTATGTTGCTCCACCAAACCGGCGGATTGGGGGTGGAAGACTGCATGAAATCTCTGCTTCACCCCCAACCCTTTCAAGATTAGTTGGATGACCTCAGCTATGAAATGGGGGCCATTGTCGCTCCATAAAATTCGACAAAGGCCATAGCGATGGAAGAACTCTTTCAGTAGTACTTTGGCAGTAGTCATGGCAGTGTTGTCACGGGTTGGATAGGCCTCTACCCATTTGCTGAAGGCACATACAATGACTAGTACATACTTCAAGCCTTGGCATCTCTCTAGCTGGATGTAATCCATCTGGAGGACCTCAAAGGGGTGATCGGGGATCCCAAACCCTCCCCGGGGCACCACAGCTCCTTTCCCGGGGTTGTGTTGCAAACAGATAAGGCACTGCTGGACCAGGCGTTTGGCTGAGTCGGGGATTTTGTTGTTGTACCAGACTTTGGAAATGAGTTGGATCACGGGTGCAGATCCTATGTGTGCCATAGTCAGTATCGGGATCAGGTATGAGTCAGGCAGCAGCCATCTGTTTGCATCTTTTGTCCGCCAGCAGCCCTCATCGTCCTTCAAACCCACCCGTGCCCACTCGGTCAGTTCGTGAGGGGTGCTGGCCGACTGGATGTCTCTAATCATTTCCCTAGCGTCAGTCCATTTCTCTGCTTGTGACCTGGTCACATATATGCGTGTCACCGTCTTATTCTCAGCTGTGGTTCGTGCAGTGATGTCGGCCAGTGCGTTCCCTTGTCCGACTAAGTCTGTCACCTTCTTGTGTGCCTGGCATTTGATCACTGCTAATCGTTTGGGGAGGAGAACTGCTTCAATCAAAGCAAAAACCAGATCTCCGTGAAGGATGGGTGTGCCGTGGGACGTCAGGAATCCCCTTTCCCTCCACAGGAGCCCAAAATGGTGAACCACCCCGAAGGCATACTGGCTGTCTGTGTATACGTTCGCGGTGGTTCCTGTTGCTATGATGCATGCTCGTGTGAGGGCTATCAGCTCTGCCGCCTGTGCAGATCGTTGTGTGATGCAGGCTGTCTCAACTACTGTTCGGGCTGTCGTTACTGCATAAGCAGCTGAAGTGGTGCCATCTGAGAGTTTGATGCATGAGCCGTCTACCCATAGCTCTCCATCAGGGTCTGTAAAAGCAGTGTCTCGGAGGTCAACTCTACTCCTGGTCTGTTCGTCCGTGAGGGTCACACAGTCGTGTATGGGAGGTACGTCGGGGTCATTTTCAGGCAGGGGCAACAGTGTGGCAGGATTCAAAGTCGTGCATCTCTTTAGTGCAGGGGTACTCATAGTACGGCCCGCGGGCCGGTGGCGGCCCGGCAAGCCTTCCTTGGCGGCCCGCCGGACCTTGCAGACATGTACCAGTTTAAAAAAAAAAATTCAAGAGTTTTAGTAAACACCGCCGGTTGATGCAGCCTGACTCGGAGAGGCTCTGCTCTAGGGGGGCGGGGAAATTCCAGCCATAGAGTGGAGCTGCAGGGGCCTCAGAAGAGGTGAAACAGAACAAAGCCTCATTAACGATTTAATGGTCTTTTAAAGACCTGTGAAGTGCTCCGGCTGTGTGCGCGCCAGGCAAACTGACTCATCCCAGGCTGCCACAGAGGAGGGGGGGATTATTGGACAATTACAGTGATCAGGACAAACCCCGTGACTGATTGAACCATTGAACCGAGCCAGCATGAACTTGGAGATCACTCTGCGCAGCCTCGAGTAGCATTTGTTTTATCGACACTGAAGGGATGAAAGTCTGAATCAGCCCAGCCTTATTTGGAATCTCTGCCCTCCGGATTACACCTGATCTCTGCTGCAGTGGTCCAGCCAGCTCTCGTGCACCCTCTACATTAGGGAGTCACTAATAATGTGCTGCAGATTTTGGGAAGGCTGGGGAAGGTGGTTCGATGTGTGCAGCAAATAGCTCTTGCTTTTCGTGATATTTCTAATAGAATTAATACACCTTGCCTAGACAGAGATAGGGAGACAAAGATGGAGAGAGAGGGCGAGGGAGGGAGAGACAGAGGGAGGGAGAGTCAGGGGAGGTTGACGGAGTGAGAGAGTCAGGGGAGGGCGAGGGAGGGAGTGAGAGAGGGAGGGGGAGAGTCAGGGGAGGGTGAGACAGAGGGAGGGAGAGACGGAGGGAGGGAGAGACAGGGGAGGTTGAGGAAGGGAGAGTGAGGGCGAGAGAGGGAGAGTCAGGGAAGGGAGACAGAGGGAGAGCCAGGGGGGGTGAGGGAGGTAGAGAGAGGGAGAGTCAGGGGAGGGAGAGAGAGGGAGAGTCAGGGGAGAGGGAGGGAGGGAGAGCCAGGGCAGGGTTAGGGAGAGGGAGAGTGAGAGTCAGGGGAGGGCGAGGGAGGGAGAGACAGAGGGAGGGAGTGTGAGGGGAGGGAGGGAGGTAGAGTGAGGGGAGGGAGGTAGAGAGAGGGAGAGTCAGGGGAGGGAGAGAGAGGGAGAGTCAGGGGAGAGGGAGGGAGGGAGGGAGAGCCAGGGCAGGGTGAGGGAGAGGGAGAGTGAGAGTCAGGGGAGGGCGAGGGAGGGAGAGACAGAGGGAGGGAGAGTGAGGGGAGGGCGAGGGAGGGAGAGACAGAGGGAGGGAGAGTGAGGGGAGGGCGAGGGAGGGAGAGACAGAGGGAGGGAGTGTGAGGGGAGGGAGGGAGAGTGAGGGGAGGGAGGTAGAGAGAGGGAGAGTCAGGGGAGGGAGAGAGAGGGAGAGTCAGGGGAGAGGGAGGGAGGGAGGGAGAGCCAGGGCAGGGTGAGGGAGAGGGAGAGTGAGAGTCAGGGGAGGGCGAGGGAGGGAGAGACAGAGGGAGGGAGAGTGAGGGGAGGGCGAGGGAGGGAGAGACAGAGGGAGGGAGTGTGAGGGGAGGGCGAGGGAGGGAGAGACAGAGGGAGGGAGTGTGAGGGGAGGGAAGGAGTGTGAGGGGAGGGAGGAAGAGAGTCAGGGGAGGGAGAGGGAGGGAGAGAGAGAGAGTCAGGTGAGGGCGAGGGAGAGAGAGAGAGAGGGAGAGAGGGTGAGTCAGGGGAAGGTGAGGGAGGGAAAGAGAGTCGGGGAGGGAGAGAGAGGGAGAGTCAGGGGAGGGGAGGGAGGCAGAGGCATAAGGAGGGAGGGAGACAAAGGGAGGGAGGGAGGGAGAAAGAGGGTGAGAGGGAGAGAGAGAGGAAGACAGGGAGAGAGAGGGAGGGAGACAGTTAGAGAAAGGGAGAGAAAGGGAGACGGAGAGAGGGAGGGAGACAAAGAAAGGGAGGGAGACCAAGAGAGGGAGGGATACAGAGAGAGGGAGGGAGACAGAGAGAGGGAGGGAGGAAGATAGAGGGAGGGAGGGAGGAAGTGGGAGGGAGTGAGGGAGACAGAGAGAGAGGGAGAGAAAAAGAGAGGGAGGGAGAAAAAGAGAGGGATGGAGACAGAGAGGGGAGGTAGAGAAAGAGAGAGGGAGGGAGGGAGACAGAGATAGGGAGGGAGGGAGACAGAGAGAGGGAGGGAGACAGAGAGGGAGGGAGGGAGACAGAGAGAGGGAGGAAGACAGAGAGAGGGATGGAGACAGAGAGAAGGAGGGAGACAGAGAGAGGGAGGGAGACAGAGAGGGAGGGAGGAAGACAGAGAGGGAGGGAGGGAGACAGAGAGAAGGAGGGAGACAGAGAGAGGGAGGGAGACAGAGAGGGAGGGAGGGAGACAGGGAGGGAGGGAGACAGAGAGGGAGTGAGGGAGACAGAGAGAGTGAGTGAGGGAGACAGAGAGAGTGAGGGAGACAGAGGGAGTGAGGGAGACGAGAGAGGGAGGGACGGAGAGAGAGAGAGAGAGGGAGGTAGAGAAATAGAGAGAGGGAGGGAGACAGAGAGAGAGATATGTGTGTATGCTCGGTCTGGTGGCTCAGTGGACAAGGACATCCGCTGCCAGGGCCTGTGTTCAACCTCATGGTCACAGGTTTTTTTTTGTCTCTAGCCCCGCCCCCTCTCTCACTGACCACGCCCCCACCGGTGCGGCCCTCGGCCACAAACTACACTGTAAATTTGGCCCCTTAGAGAAAGTTTGTGAGTACCCATGCTTTAGTGTGATGTGGGGTGCAAGTAGCGTCAATTCGTACCCTGTCAGTCGTGCGCTAGTCAGATGTTGAGTCTTGGTTTGGTTCAAAAGGGTGTCGACTGCATGGGGTACTAACACGGTGAGGGAGTTTGAAAGTACAATTCCCTCACTCTGACAGATAGAGACAGCAGCGGCAGCTACTGCTCGAAGGCAGGCAGGCAAAGCTCTGGCTACAGGGTCAAGAGTGGCAGAGAAGTAGGCACAAGGGCGCTGCTTAGGACCGATAGACTGTGTCAGAACAGACAATGCACACCCCTCCCTTTCGTGGGTGAAGAGGGAAAAGGGCTTGGAGTAATCCGATGTTCCCAGGACGGGGGCCGAGCAAAGGGCATCTCGTAACTCCTTAAAGGATGCCTGACACTCAGGGGTCCAAGGAAGCGGGAAGGGGGCATCTTTGGCCAGCAAGGCAAGTAGAGGTTTTACAATGAGGCTGAAATTTGGTAACCATTGTCTGCAAAAATAGGGAAGGCCAACCAAAGAGCGGACTTGCTTTTGTGTTTTTGGGATGGGGGTGTCTAGGATGGTTTGGATTCGATCGGGCGTAAGTTTCCTCCCTTCTTTGGACAGGAGATGGCCTAGGTATGTCACTTGTGGCTGGCAGAACTGTAATTTCTTTTTGGAGACTTTGTGGCCATTTTCTGCGAGAAAGTGTAGGAGTTGGACAGTGGCTGTGATTGCAAGTGGGGTGGTGTCATGTCAGCCGCCAAAGGGATATCATCGACATATTGGATCAACACCACTCCATCTGGTAGCTGGACGGCGTCCAGCTGTCTTTTAAGGGCCTGGCTGTAAATGCTGGGACTTTCAGTGTACCCCTGGGGAGCTCTACAAAATCGGTACGAGCGGGATTTTAGGGTGAAGCCGAAGAGATAACGGCTGTCTGGGTGGATGGGGATGGAGAAAAACGCATTTTTGAGATCAATAACAGTGAAGGTGGTGGCAGTGGACGGGATGAGGGTCAGAATGGTGGTGATGTCTGAGACTACGGGGTATTGGGGTACAACCACTTTGTTAATCTCTCGCAGGTTGATGATGAAGCGGTACGTTTTCTCATCTCCCTCGCCTTGCTTCTTAACAATGGGTAGGATAGGGCTGTTGCAGACATTGCTAACCACTTCTTCGACCACTCCTGCATCTACCAGAGACTGAATGATCGCTACCAGTGCCTTCTCGCCCTCGGGCGATATCCGATACTGTGGGAGTTTCGGGAGCATGGCGTCCTGTCGTACAGTTATATGAATGGGGTCAATCATCATTCGTCCCACATCAGAGTCATTTTTGGCCCATAGGTACGGGGGCAGGGCGTCGAGCAAGGACAGATCACAGTCAGTCAGGGAGTACATGTGTCGTGTTGGGCAAGATTTAGGTACGCTCGGGTTGTCGTACAGGATGACTCGGACTCCATCTGGGGAACACCTGATAGTAGCTCGAAAATGTTTCAGCAAATCAATGCCCATAATGGCATCAGGGGAGTTGGAGGAGAGCAAAAATGTTGTGGCAGTGGTGTTGTTATCTAGGTCAAAGGAGATAGGTACGGACAGGGGGTTAGTGGAGGGCGTCCCATCGAAACCTATCGATGTAATGTGTGAGCCAGACAAGGGTGCCCTTGGAATCAGTCGTTTCGATAACACACTACGTGTCGCCCCAGTGTCTACCAAAAATGGAGACTCTGTACCCAGGACCTTAGCAGTGACGTAAGGACCTTGCTGGTCAACACAGAGCTCGACTGGATCCCTCCCTTGCCCCTGGCAGTCCTATGCAAAATCGGGGGCATTCTCACCATCGGACAGTTGATACTGGTTTTGTCGGGGACGGTTAAATGTGTTCGATCTCCCTGGTCTGTCATTGTTGGTGTCGTTTGTGTACCCTCGTCCTTGTCCCCTATTTCTCGGCCCACCCGCTACGTCCTTGGGGTCCCTATTTCTGTTCATCTCTAATAGAACCGGACACTGGGATTTCCAATGACCAAATCCTTTGCAGAAGGCACACTGGTCCCCGCTAATGTCTCTACGTCCAATGTGGGGTGTCGGGGTGTGGTCTTTGGGAGGTGGATTTATAGGGGTGGTCGATTGGTAGTTCCCCCCGTGGGGTTCCTGTCCGACCGCTATACCTTTTATCTGGGCTATCATCACCCTTTCTTTCAAATCTTTCTTCTTTTTCTCGGATGCCCTATCACTCTCATTCTTCTGGTGCTCGTAATACTGAGCCATCTGAAGGATAGCTGCGGGTTTGGAGGCCCCCCAACTACTCTCACTCGTCTGCAGCTTTTGGGAAACCTCTTGCGATAGACCCTTTACATAATTTTGCACAAACAGGTGTTGTCCGGTTGCGGTGGTCATGTCTTGGCCACTGTAGTCGGAAAACACTGTCTCGAATCGGGAGAAGTATTCCGATACATCTTCCTGGGGTTTCTGACGACAGGCCGTGACTACCGACCAATCTACCTTTTTCTCTGGGATCAGTGTCTTTAACTTCTGAACTAATTTGTCTGGGAGTTCTAATATGTCCTTTACTGGTTTCCTTCCGGGCTCTCGCTGTCTATCTAGCTCACTGAGTTGCTTCCAGGTATGTCCGAACAGATCCGTGTGGTCAGCCTTCCGGATTTGCTTCCACACGTCAGCTGGCAGGCATAACCCGAAAAACAAGTCTATGTCCGCTAAAGTCATTATCGTCGAACCCAAGGCTGTGCCTAATTCGGTATAGAATGCTGTTGGGTTCTTTCTAAAATCGGGCAGAGTTTGTCTAAAGGTTAAGATGTCTTGTCGGTCCCATGGTTGGTAAACCCAATTGTACACAACCCTCCCCTTTGCATCTGCATGGTTAATATTGTCGTTTGTTGTCTGGCCACGCGGCGGAACCCAGTAAGGGGCCGCCTCTCTGATGGGCATCATAGTGTTGGCTACTTCTACTGAGGACTCGGTTGTTTCAGGGACTGTAACCTTGATTTCTGGTTTCTGTTCCGTGAGGTGGCGGAAGACCTCAAGCATTTGCATGAAGAGGTCCGTCGCATCACGTTCAGTCCCATCTCCAACATCAATCTTTCTATATAGCGCTGTCAGTTTAGCGGGGCCCTTACTCTGATATCTATCCTCATATGCGTTCAGGGTGTGGTAGCTGAATCGTAAAATGAAATGCCGTCTGTGGGTGTCGACATGTGAATTATACATGTTCATTGTGTATTCTTCACTCTCCTTCCGTTCTACTAGTGTCTTTGCTATTTTGTCAATCCCATCCCGCTCATCTTTGCTCAACCTATTTGGTCTGGCTGGTGGTTGCTTGCTAGCCTCGGGGTCATCTGGCGGTGTTGCTAATGTGGCTGGTGCGGAGGCCGTGAGGGCTGGTGCACCAGCGCTAAGGTCGCTCTCGTTCGCACTCAGGGCTTGCAGGTGTTGTTGGCAGGGGGCATATGGAGGGGGCATGTAGATGATTGGGGGACCTAGCAGTAACTCATCGTTCGCCCGTAGTTTGGAGGGCAATTCAGGGTAGAGCGTAGAGGGGGTCCTGACAGGACATTGACCTGTCAACCCTGATTCTTGTTTTTGTGTAGCTTCCTTTCTTTCTTTTATTTCTTCTTCTAGTTGCTTAGCCGCTAGGTGGGCTGCCTTTCGTAATTCTTTCCCTATTTTTGCTTCTTCTCTTTTTCTTCGTTGTTCCGTTTCTTTGCGCCACATGCCGATACTATCGAGCATAGTGGGCGCAGTCTTATTTTTCTGGAGCGCTATTTCTAATGTTTTTATTTTATGATCATCAAAGGAACCTATCAGCGGCCACTGACTTTCGGGGTTCTTCTTTGTATATTTATGCCATAACTTAGTATAAGCTATAGCGACTAGTCCATGCTTAGTGAACATGTCCTTATTAGGGGTGCCCTCCAGTGGAGCTGGATGGTTCATCTCTAATAAGCGGTCCGGGCTAAACAGGCTACCAATCAGTGGGGAGAAGATAGGCATGACGGGTTACAACGGGGACAAAGGTCTGCACTACCTATCTTATCACGGCGTGCAAAGACTAGGCAGAATATTTCTATTCTCCGTTGTTTGCAGGCGGTGAATACCTCAAAAGAACCAATACCGAACACTTAATGTACGGTCAATCAAACAATCAGTGGGGAGAATAAGTAGGTACGATGGGTTCAAAGTTTGCGTTACCTACTTTTTCTCTACCTGCAAAGAGAGACCTTGTTCTTCCCTGTTTGCAGACATAGAATCTCCAGACAATAATCCGCGAACAACAGTTCGGGAAAACAGTGGGGGAGGAAGATAGGCACGACGGATAACAACGGGGACAAAAGTCTGCGTTACCTATCCTTCACTGCTTGCAAAGGGAGAGCCTGTTGTTTCTCCGTTTGCAGACGGTGAATCTCCAGAGGAACCAACAAAAGAGTAATACTAGTATTATCCAAATCAAACAATCATTTCGTAATTTTGTCGCGTTTACACGACCTTACCCGGACCGCATGGACAGTTTCCTGTCTTCCGAATCCAGCGCCCGATCGTCCTCTATTCTTCGTGATGTTCGCGGCACTCCTGATGGTTCCCAGTCAGGACCGTAGATCACTCGAGAGAGGTCTGTTCAGAACTAGTGAAGTTCGGATGATCGGCTGTCAGACGAGGGTCTATCGGACAGGAGCTCTCCCGATCGTTGCAGTCGTTCACTCTGTCGTCAGGACCTCTCCCACTGGATCCATGTGTCGCTGATGGGCCCCACGCTTTGGGACGCCAATTGTAGAAAAAGGGTAGGGCTGATGGCCTGTTTCAAGATTGCCCGGCGTTAACCGCCTCTATACCACTCTAGTTACCAAACAAAGAGGCAGGCGCTGGAGACTGGAAAGCAGGAAAGCAGGAAACAGAAGTTTTTATTCCGACGGAGCAGAACACATCAGATCAGACAACAAGGTATCATCTCAAGGTGCTCTAACAGCTTCTCTGATGCCTGGCCTCTTATACCCTGGTTTATGACGTGCGAGCATTCTTTATTACACAAAAAGTCTGTGAACTCATAAAAAAAACATCCCCGTAATCCTCGTGTCAGACCCACCCCCACATGTATCCACAATAGAGGTCCTCACCCTGCTGATAATAAGAGGGGGCTATCACGCAGCTGAGTGTTCCGCCGATTCTTAGGATGTGTGCGCCTGATCGTATCCCAGGGGGGTGGGGAGGCCAGGATCAATAGTGGGCCCTATGAAGAGGAGCGACTCCATACAATAGGGGGCAGTAGTAAACTGTATCTCCCGGCTAGGCGATGGCCTCGGACCTGTGTGGACAATCGGACTCGGGGGAAGGGGTCATCAAAGGAGAGGTATTCATGCCGCGTGGACAATCAAGCGCGGACGGAGAGTTTACCAACAGAGGGGTATTCATGAAAGGAAAGGAGGTGTTGGTCAGGCGCGAGCGTGACTCCCAAGGACAGAGTCATGCAGAAGAAGAAGGTTTATGACTTGCCCATGTGAGGGAGGGGGGGAAAAGCCAGGGTGCGCGGAGGATGCTCGCAGGGTCAGGGGAGCACGCTGGCGATCGATCGTGGACAGGGAGACCATGATACCTAAAATGGCTGTCGTGCATGTTGTACGTGGGTGACAAGCTGGCGCAGATGATGTTCAGCTCGTGTACTAAAATTCCACATGCAGGCCCGAAGGTTTGTAGGGAACTGGTTCCAGTAATGAGGGACTAGGTAAGAAAATGATCTACAGCCATTTCTGGCAGAGCGGGCTCTATGGGGGAGCAACAAATATTTTCCACCCGACCGAAGATTCTTTATTGGCGCGCACCAATTAAGTTTTCTTTGTAAGTACTGTGGCCCCTTTCCATGTAAAGATTTGTGTGTTAGGCAGGGCTTTAAGTGGGCCGGGTCTGTCCGGGTCTGAGCACCTGCAATTATTTTCAGGTGGCCTCGAAACGGGTCTCTATCGGGCTATTAGCTAGCTGGTGCGAACTCTTTTTATCATGACGGCTTTCTCCAGAATCCACAATATGGCTGCAGCATGCACATGCGGTGCGTCCTCATTGACCCCCCCTGCACTCGTGAGAGAAGGGTCGGTTCTATGATTTGTGGGGCCCTCGGACAAAAGGGAATGTGCGAGACCCCTCTAATTTACTTAAGTGACCCCATGCAAGGAAACCATTTGGAGACACTGCCGGAGGCCCCAATGTACATGATTTTAGCGCCCCACAGTTTTAACTTTCAGCCCACAAGCAATTCTCACACCTTCAGCCTGATGGGTGTAAGAATTGCTTGTGGGCTGAGAGTTAACACTGTGGGAGCACTAAAATCCTGTACAATGGGCCTCTTGAAGTGTCTCTGAATGGACTCCTTGCAATTGGGACAAAAGGAAGTGTCTCCCTCCCCTAGACCTCCAGACACCATCCCTGAGAGGCCCAGGGAGAGGACCCCTCCCATGGACCCTAATTGCAAGAAGAGAGGGAAACAACAGGTCACACAGCACCAGCCCTGTGAGAGAGAGAAAGCAGGGTGGGAGCAGCCCCTTGTGGCTCCTCCGGGTACATGTCACAGTCCAGCTTCAATTATACTATTATGAAAAACAATTAGAGCGAGGCAAACTAGCTATATATTATCAAGCTTTGTTAACCCGCGGCCGACGCGAGCACTACTTCGCGGGTGCTGCAAACGACTGTTGGCCGACGCAGCCCCGCCCACTCTGTAGAGTGCCCGCACCGCGGCGGAATTTCCGCCGCGGTAAACAGGTTAATTAGGTGATTATGGGAAAGAGAAACAGTGGTACGGATCACATAAGAATGTAATATATCGGATTTTATGAAGTAAATATTGTCTAACCTGCTTCTTATGATTATTATTGTTTTATTACTACTGCTATATTTAATATTATCATCATTGCGAATAATAATATTTGTTGATAACGATGAAAACAAAAATGCAATAAAAAGTGATTAATGTAAAAGAATGATAATGTAATAGTACTGATGCAAATAAATAAGCATAGTTTTTATGTTGATTCTACATGGCGAGTCAAGTAGGGAGTGCTCTAATCCGTGTTTCCAGGCCCAGCTGGGTTGTGGTAGATGTGATTTTAGGTGTACAGCAGGCTGTACTGAAGTAAATGTGCTTTGACAACCTGTGTCACAATTCTACCTGCATTGAGGTTAGGTGGAATATATTGTGTCATGTCTATGTTTGTTTATACTGCAGTTGTTCTCTGAGGAGTCCTAGAGCTGACAGCTTGTCAGAGCAGGGGGTAATGCTACACTAGTTATCTTTATTTAGACCATGCCCCTACTTAGATAGGCCACACCCCTTTGAGGTGTGTCCCGCCCCTTTTAGAGCACCCCCCGTTTTTTCCCCACTCAAAGCCCTGGTGTTAGGCAAATGAGTTAGAAACCAGTTTGCTTCCTTATTGGTAACAAGTGTAGGCTTTTTAGGATGGGGGCGGACGGTGTACGTGGAGGAAGATAAAGTACCAACCATGCTGCAATGTTTTGTACCACCTGGAACCTGGTATATAGTTCTTCATTCATGGACGGCATTAAGGCGTTTCAATAGTCCAGGTGACTGATTACAAGTCCCTGGACTAGGTATTTCCTTGATCCCAGTGGAATCCATTGGAATATTTTTCATAGGGTGAGCTTGATGCCATAGCAGATGCCTGGTATGTAGTTTACATGGTCCTTCATGGTCAGTTTATTGTCTACTATTATTCCTAGATTCCTTACTGTTGTTTTGAGACGGTGTTTGGACCGAGATATGTTGGCCACCAATCATCAGACCAGAATTTGTGTGCTTTCCCGAATAGTACCACCTCCGTTTTACTTGTGTTACATTGTATGCAGTTCATCTCAACATCCAGTTGCCAATATGGTTCATGCAGGTTCTAAATCTTATTTTGGTGTCGCAGACTTGCAGCATGCATAATTTAATTTATTTTATTTATTTATTTCTTTACCTAACACCGATCGGCCGTATGTCAGAGTTTACTACCCCCACCCTGCCCCTCCCCTGCCCTGTTGCACCGCCCGCAGCACTCCTTCCAGGAGCCGCTACTGAAACTATATTAATACTGTTATTGAAATTACCTTTTAATCATAGGTAAAGACCTGTATGCTGAACTGCTGTTCTTAAATTCAGTTTAGGTGATCTGTTCCTTTGCCATTCTCTCTGTCTGGGACTATCTGGGGATTTTGCATAGTCCAACTTGCAGTGGGAAATCCATCACTGCACACAAGACTGACATGGATGGAAAGCGTTCTTGTTGTGACGCTTAACCCCTTCACTGCAGCGGCTATTCCGCCGCAGTGCTAAGGGGGCGGGGCGGAAATACGGCGGGCGCATGCTGGTGACGGAACTGCTCCGTCACCAGCGTCGGTTGCGCTGTGCTTATGACGGAGCGGTTCCGTCATGGCCCCGCCCGCTCAATAGAACGCTCAGCGCAGGCGCGGAATTCGCGCCGCGCAGGAACGTCGGGCGGGCCATGACGGAACCGCTCCGTCATCAGCACAGCGCCACCGCAGCTGATGACGGAGCGGTTCCGTCATCAGCAGGGGAGGGGTTAATGGCTCATTGCTGAGTTTGCTTGTTGACCAAGGATTCTTGTCAATGCTGGCACCCCGTTCATACTTCCAACATATACAACTCATGGTTTGGTGTTTGTCTCGCGAACTCATCAAACCTTGTGGAACAGGGATAGCAATCATTGACGTGTAGTGACAACAATCAAGCCAGAGGATCCTGATGGCCACAGACTATGCAAACAATTCTGAGTTAAACTAATTCTATACAAACCAAGATATGTGAAAAAATATAGCATGGTTCGGGTCCTCGCACACCAAAGTCAAATGTCACAGCTTGAAAAAGAAAGAAAGCATACTCTTTTGTGTCATAATGCCATCCTCCAGGCTTTCATCTGAACCTCAAGTCTCACTATTGAACCTTGAAGATGCCACAGGATGTGAAAAGTAATTATTGTTTGTTTAACCAACGGAAACCGTGTCAGCACCTCGCAGCACTACCACATCAAATATGTTTGCAACTAGGTTCTAAAAGTGAAAACCTACTAAAGTTTCAATCACCTGTGTTAGTTCAGGGACCAGGCCCACAGCAGGCTGCTTCTTTACTGTGTCTTTTTGTATGGTTATTTTTGTTGAGGGGTGATTTGCTTCTGCAGACATTTGTACCACTTGTCATTATTTCTGAAATCCAAATAAGGCTGCTTTCGTTGGTAAGCTATCCCATTTGAAATACGCCATGCTTTCGATTCAAAACTATGCACGTGTCACTTGCTCTACATTCATAGCTGCCAAGTTTCCTCAGTTAAGGTTTTATCCTTGCACTCTGGGACCTGTGGTACTGTTTTTTGGTGAGATGACCATGACTGCAAGTCCTAGAATTTAAAGAGAAAAACAGGATAGAACATCATGCATGGACCAGGCAAACTTAGCAGCACTGTACATTTAGGCCCTGATTCCCAGTTTGTTGGAATAAAGATGTAATTTATCGCACCTGATAAATAACAAAACGGTGTGTTTGGTATTTATAGAGTGTGATAAATACCGATGTGCAGACAGAATATCGAGTTTTTTATATTGACTGGCAGAAATATTGAGTCATAAATATCGTGAGTGAGAAATATCGACTGCAAGAACATCGTGGTCAATAATATCGACTTAAGGTAAGTAATATAATTTTTAAAAATATTGAAGTGTTTTATATCATTTGAAAAAAATTTCGCTGTTAAATATATCGATTTTTTTTAATAATGTTATGTATTTTAGTTCATGTTTTCAATGTATGTGATTTTTCTTTTGCATTAGAAGTGTTTATATTTTTTACCATATGTGTCAATTTCTTAGTAGTTATAAAAAATTAAAAAAAATTGCATTATTTAGTTCCGTAGAGGGTGTGGGTTTATAGGGGATTAGGGTCGGAAGTAGATTAATTATATTAAATTAATAATTATTTTTTATTTAATAATATTTAATTATTTGAGATGTTATGGGGTTAAATGTGTAAAGTAAAGTATTTTTAATTAATTAATAATTAGTTGTTAATGAATATTAATGAATTACTTTTAAATAATTATGGTAACTACAATTCCTTTTAGGTGTGTGTTTTGGTATTTATAGGTGTTACGGGTGGGATGTTTTTTTATTGATGAATTAATAATTTATTGTTAGTTAATATTAATTATTTTAATTGGTAATTAATTATCATAACCGTACATTTAATTTTAGGTGTGTGTTTTGGGATTTATAAGGGTACAGGGTGGCAAGTATTTTTTATTTTATTATTAAATATTGGTTAATTGATTTTTAAATGGTGTAATTAAAATTATTTATGATAATTGTGTAAAACATTTTAGAAGTGTTGTGGTGTTTAAAGGGGTAAAGGGCGGGAAGTCATTTGTGTTTAATTATTTAATATTTCATTGTTAATGTTAAATATTTTTTTTTCTGTAATTGTTAATTTTTTGATGTGTTGTTTTTACTTTTGAAGGTGCAAAGGGTGGGTATTAAATACATTTTACTTACCTCATGATTAGGTGTTTAGTAGTAATCGTTTTAAATTTTAAAATACATTTTAATTGTGTAATTTATAATTTTACAATTTAATTTAGGTGTGTGTTGTGAGGATTAAAGCGTTAACGTGTTGGTACTTAATTAATTTCTATTCCTTTTTGTATTAAAAATTAGGATGTTAATTATGGAAGTACATTTTCGATTACTTTTTTCAAGTGTGGTGTGATTTGTGTAGTGCTATAGGGTAGAAAATAACATAAATACATGTGTGTCATAATTAATGTTTTTGTTTGTAAATCTTTTCTAGTTTAAAATATATATTTTTTGGAAATTTATTTTTTATTTTATTTTATATAATATTTATAGGTATTTGTTATATGTAATTAATAATATATATTTATTTATATATTATTTATTTAAATGTAATTTGTTTATATATATATATATATATATATATATATATATATATATATTTTATTTTTTTTCACAAAAAAGATTCCAATGCGCACGCAGGAGGAGAGTAAATCATCACCAAGTTTATTCCTGGTTATCGCTACGCGTTTCGAGACCTGACGGTCTCTTGATCACACGATACTCTGCATTTGTTACATTGTGCATAAATAAAGTTTTCAACCAAGTGGGAAGTAGTAAACATAAACGAGGTGCTGCATTTCATCAGGAATTACACAGAAACCCAAACCGCCATCTTAGAGTGTAGAGTTCTACTATTCATTTGTTTGCATACAGTGATGTTAAAATATATCTCCTATTTTGTTCCATATTTTTTAACATTCTGATCTATTTATTTATGCAAGCAGAATAGACAATTGTGTTCATTGTTTTACATAAAGGCACCTATGTGATAATAGACTCGGGCGCACTCATTTTCTATCTATAAGCGCTCACGATGCTCATATGTACACTACTGTGGCTCCAATTAGTGACTGTTGTCATTTAGCATTGCGCCACCACTTGACCTTTAACTATTCAGTCCATGCTTAAATATTCTTTCGGACTAGTGCTCGTATATTGTCTAATGTCCAGGTCAAATACCTTTACTCCTCTCTGGCTGATTTCAGATTAGGCCTATCATCTATCACATTCTTTGTGAGCAGCAAACCCTCTTTATGATTTAGAAACAACCCCAAGTTCCATAAGTGTAATGATAAATAATCATGATAAGTGGTAAATAACAAAAAAATAGTTTTAAAGAAAATCATAATAGCAAATATTGTCTGACGTCCATCAGCTGATAGTACTACTTCTAACCAAAAAAGTGCTCATTTGCTTTTCCTTATCTTATTCCCTTTGAGAGTCCGATTTTATGAAGAAAAAGGGGTAGGGAACCGTGCAGCTTATAAAAGAGTATGTGAAAAAAAGTCCCTTCCTTTTCTTCCTGAAAAACATAAACAGAAAGAAAAAGAATATGTATTAAAAACATTTGTTAAAAACCATGTGCAACCTTACTTGCAACAGACTATCATAATACATTTTTAATTTTTTTTTCTTCTTCCATTATTTTCTTTACATAAACTTTTTATTAACCCTGTTTGGATGAACAACTTTGAAGACAGTAATTATATTCTTATATGTCGTGGAGGTGGGTTGCTAGTTCCTCGTCCCAGTTATGCCCAACCGGGGATCTAGTCTCGAGCTCCATTATCCAATGGGATTCTCTTTTTCTCAGGGCTATTAATCTATTGCCACCTCTTCTACTTATGTTAACCTGTTGTAAAGCAAAATATTTGAGTAGGGCATTATTAGATTGATGTTTCATTTGAAAGTGGCGTGCTATTGGATAGTTTGTATCAATATTTGTAATAGCCCGGAGATGTTCCTGTACTCTCTTTTTAGCCATGCACACAGTGCTCCCCACATATTTTAATTTGCACGGGCATTCTAACACATAGACTACATAATTGCTGCTACTTGTTAGAAATTGACCTATGGTATGCTTCCTGTTTGCACCTGGTGTTTTGACCTCTTTAACCATTGTGCTAGATCTACATGCCCGGCAATGCCCGCATGGGTAAAATCCTTTCAGATTGTGCGTATTAGCACTACCTCTCTGGCTAATATCCCCCTTCACCAGAATGTCCCTCAGACTTCTAACCCTCCTGTATGTGACAGATGGTCGTTCTCCCATACTGGGGCCAATGATGTTGTCGTTTTTAAGTAAATTCCAGTTGTCAGCCAACACTTTGCTCACTTTTCTGGAATCCTCATTGAAGGTGGTAATTACTCTTGTGATTGGATTAGATTCGGGTGTGGGATTTTTTGGTTCCAAGGTGCTCTCCCTTGTTCTTTCGCTCACTTTCCTGACAGCTTTAAAAAGAACCCATTCCGGGTACCCTCTTTCCCTGAATCTATTGAGCATAGATGGTGTTTCTAACTCAAAAAGACTCTCCTCACTACAGTTCCGTTTGGCTCGCAGAAGTTCACCATACGGTATGCTCCATTTGAGGGTTTCAGGGTGGGCACTTTCGGCATGTAAGAGACTATTGCCGGCAGTTTCTTTTCTATAGAGTGCAGTTGTTAGACGACCATCGCATACAGTTACCTTAGTATCTAAAAACGTTATACTTTGTGAGCTAGTATTAATAGTTAGTTGGATGTTATAAGGATTAACATTAAGTTTCTCAACAAAATTTTGGGCTTGAAGTTGGGACCCGTTCCACACCACAAACAGATCATCTATGTAGCGGATCCAGGTTCTAACTTTGCTGAAGTCCTCCCTGAGCTGGTTATCTTTACGGATCTCCTCCTCCCACTTTCCTAGAAACAGATTAGCCAAGCTCGGCGCAAAGCTAGAACCCTTGGCGGTCCCACGCACCTGCTTGTAGAGATCGCCATTGAACATAAAGATGTTATTGTTCAAACAGGTCCTCATCATTTCTGCCAGCATTCGCGTGTGTTCCAGGTAAGCCATATCTCTCACTTGCATAAAGTGAAGGCATGCTGCTATACCCTGCTCATGGTCTATTATGGTGTAATGGGAACTTATATCCATAGTCATAAGAATGAGCCCCTCCTCCCATACCATATTAGAGATCTTGTTGAGGAAATCTTTTGTGTCCTCAATATGTGAAGGGAGTGTGTTAATGTAATCTCTCAGAAAGTGATCAATGTATCTTGAAATATTTTCGTTCACACTACCTATTGAGGATACTATGGGTCTCCCAGGTGGTTTTCTTGGATCTTTATGTACCTTCGGTAAGAGGTATAGGATAGGTAATTTAGGGTAATCTTTTTTAAGAAAGCAGTACTCGTGCCATGTAATCAGTCCTTCATTCTGCCACTTTTCCAGATTTTTCCATGTGCTGGTGAAGCATTGGTTATATTCAGTAGTGTTACTCTTACAATAATAGTTGGTATCATTAAGTTCTTGATACGCTTCTGTGGTGTATAGGTCACGCCCCCACAGGACTATGTTGCCCCCCTTATCCGAGGGTCTAATAATGACACTTTCATCATTTGCTAGAGATAAAATAAAATCTCTTTGTGTTTTAGTCAAATTAAAGTTATGTTTCATTTTGTTGGCAAGCTTATGTTTATGCTCAGTCAGTTCTTTGGTTACTACCTCATGAAAGGTATCAATACTGTCATGAGGCATGATGGGGCAACACACTGATTTGGCTCTAAATTCAGTATTAGCTGCACTGTCGGTCGTAATACCATTTAAGTTGTGTGACCCTAAATTGTCAGCTTCTTCCCTGGTTACATCTCCCAGTTCATATACAGTGTATAGTATTTCGTTATCTGGAGTATTTTGTTGTTTGGAGATATATATGTGACCAAGCTCCGTTCGCGGAGCGAAACGCGTCAGGGAGGGCACTTGCACTGACACTTTTAAAATCAATTTTTGCACTGCTGACACTTTTACCGGTGTTATGGCGTCAATGACTTAAGATTGAATTGATTGTGGAGAGGAGGTCTGCACCCGCTCAGGGCCGCAGCGAGAAGCGGTCGGGATTCCTTTCATATATATATATGAGATATTAGATGTTAACTGACTGGGCACAGTGTAACCTAGAAAATTCCAAACGCTTGATGGGGATCCTAATACAATACGCTGAGAGCGATAGGGTCAAACTGTTGGAGGAAATTGATGCCATTAACGCTGAAATTGACAAATTTCCCCCATCTGCCGAGATAACCAAATACAGAGAGGAAATGGCAGTAAGACTCAAGCGTGAGGAAGAGATAATAAACAAGCATTTACAATGCAATGGTCTCGGCATTATCCAAGGTAGAGCTATTGGCATTGCTCATGACATTTTTTTTTTTTTTAAAACATAAATAAATGGTATTGTCATTTACAATGGCAATAGGTGAGCATTAGAGAGTATTCGCAGACACAGAACCACACACACACACACACACAGAGCCGTGCACACACACACAGACAGAGCCGCACACAGAGACAGAGCCGCACACGCACCACACCCACAGACACACACAGAGCTACACACACACACAGAGCTACACACACACACACAGACAGAGCCACACACACACACACAGACAGACAGAGCCACGCACACAGACAGAGCCACGCACACAGACAGAGCCTCGCACACACAGACAGAGCCAGGCGCACACACAGACAGAGCCACGCGCACACACAGACAGAGCCACGCGCACACACAGACAGAGCCACGCGCACACACAGACAGAGCCACGCGCACACACAGACAGAGCCACGCGCACACACAGACAGAGCCACGCGCACAGACAGAGCCACGCGCACAGACAGAGCCACGCGCACACAGAGCCACCCATACAGTCATTCACATAGAGCCCTTTGTCTTACATGCCCTCGTGATGTATTACAATTACCAGATTCATACATCAGATCACGTCTCAAACTGTCTACCACTTTAATAAGTATGTACAGTACTTACAGGTGAAGGAAATAACAGGTTATACATAAAAATACAAAGACAATGTTCCGACCTACAACATCCTGAGCAAGTGCCAGATGTGACAATAGTAAGGTGCTCTTGAATCAAAGACTTCAGCTTATTTCACCTGTTTCACGAGTCACAGGAACACCTTGCACATGGTACATGTTGTGTGTGTTTGTACCAAGCACGTTTGTGAATGGGTCACTATTGAAAACCATGAAAGTAAGTTCATTATTCAAGGAATGATTTTGCAGCGTTGGTTCTTGTTGAAACATAACATTTTGGAAGAGAATACAGAATGTGGCACTGAAAATGCAGTTTTGAAACTGAATGTAGAGAAGTGTTGCTCAGCAGAGCATGCAGTATCTACTGGGGGCCAGGCCAGAAAAGAGTGAATCAATGATACACGCAAGTGCGAGTCTGCTGTGGAATATAAATTGGTTTCTACAAAGATCGAAGGCAGAAAAGGCTGATTTAGTGGCTGAAATCTCATATTTTACATTGCTCCAGTCAAAGATAAATGCCCTGGGGCCATTGCTGCCTGTCCCTGGTAACTACAATGATTCCAACTATTAATGCCCCATCAACAGAGCAGAAGAATGGGCGGGGGACTTAAGGAAGCTGCCTCACACCAAGCACAGGGCAGGCGGCATTGAGGGGCAGATATTGAGGGCAGACTGGAGTGCAGTGTGCAGATATTGAGGGCAGGCAAATATAGCTTCTTCGTGGTTTGAGAATCCAGAATTCAAAACATTTTGGGTGCTATACGGTTTTACTGTGCAAATACTGTTAAGATGATAAATGAGTTATGTGAAATGGGAAGATTACATTTTTTAAAAAGTCGTTTTTATGTAGCTTTCAAACAATTTGTTTTGGTTATGAAGTGCAAAAGAACAACAGCAATATGGCCTTTTTTCATTATCATACACTGTTATATTTTGGCAACACCTGCTTATGCAGCTTTTACCACTGCAAGGTGTAGTTCACAAGTGTTTCTTTTGCACAACACAATGATGCTTAATTTGTCCACATCAGAAGGAGGAAGGACACTGCCAGCACATCTGAGCCTCAAATGTGTATGTTGCAGAGGACTCAATATCTTGAGACTAGGCTATGTTGCTGGTATTTTACCGGTCACATTAAGCATTATAGCACCCAACAACACCCTCTCCCCTCACCCAATTTCATCCCCCAACTTTGTTGGTGCATGAGTGTTCTTTTCGAATCACAGTTTCTTCACCAATCCACCCTATTCTGACTCGGGTTATAAGGTCATATAGTTCTTGCCTGGTTTGCATTGCACCTGGTTTGTCACTCTTTTGTTGTTTAAAAAAGTTTACTTAAGGGGTATATGAGTGACTGTCTGACCCTTTCTCTCTTGTTGTTTGACTATCCCCCAAAAGTAGACAGTATGTCGCGTTAAAGAAAAATATTTTACTGGAAAAAAAAAACCAAACACAGATGTTCACTTGTGAGTGATTCGTGGCAGAAATTCTGCATTAGACAACCGATTCCTCCAAACATCCAGAGTGGGATCAGCCAAAACTGAAGATAGTGGCACTTTTTTCCAAAGTTGTGCATTTTTAATATATTTTGGGTGAAGGTTGTTTTTTTCATTCAGTTTATAATTTTCCGTAGACAGTAGTCCTTTATATGAAAAGGTTTTTCCTTACAAAGCACCCAGTTGACGTTATTATTGGGACTTTCAGTTACAATACAATTGCCCCTTTTTCACACCACAGACTATGAGAGAGTTACTGGAGTCTGTAAAAAAAATTGGTATCACATTTTTCCTAAAAAAAATCCAAATAAGGAGTGTATGTTTGTACACTGGTCCACTGGAGGGAAAGTGAAATACTGAGATGTGCAGGGACTGCTGTCAGCTCTGCTGCTGTTTTGGGGTTACAATAAGTCCAGTGTCACAGGGATGCGCCTTATCCAGCCTCAAGCATTCCTACACCATGTCACTGGGTCCAGCATTGTGTGATCTTGGTTGAGCACAACCCCCTGAGCTATCAGACACTAAAGGATGGTTTATAAAAAAGAACATCCAGGGCTGGAAACTTAGTTAGACCTCGTGAGATGGGGTCGTACACTAGCATTACTTTAAGGGGCGCCTACCTCGGGGTGACAGGGTAGCGCCAGGAGCCTGTTAAAGCATGCATCCTACCAGCCTCGTGGGCTCCCGGGCTCCTGCAGTGACAGAGAGGGCGGAAACCCACTGGAGCCTGCAAGTGACCCTGGGGGGCTCTCTGGTGCCTGTGGTGCGAGGGCATGAACACATGTAGCCCATTCAATACACATTCCACTAAGAGCTCTGTCTGAGGGCTTGGGGTACCCCTGGGGAGAGAGCTCTACAGCCCCTGCTTATTAGAGGTTGTTCAACATTAATCCCGGACACAGACAAAGGCGATGAACAATGCTCACTTTATGTTAAAGTAAAGGTTACAGTCACTCTAAATCACTTCTATGTTTAAAGTGCTCAGAGGCAAATCTGGCTGTGGTGTGCGCTACGTAAAAGGCCAATTCTACTACAGCCTTTATTAAAGGGTCGGTGCGGTGCCACTGAATGGCTGTGGTAAAGCAGTGTGAAGCCGCGATTAGTGTTAAACAGGGCACTATTTGGACTCCACAAATTTAAAATAATGGCTTGCGGGGGCGCACAGCTGAGGTAAATTAAGCACACCTCTGCTGACCGGAAAAGGAACATTGTAATTGCAGTGAAACTCTAAGGCTGTTTGGGGCCCTTCTGTTCGTGGCCTCTCTGTTGAGCAGGTAGAACTGGGTGGGGCTGAAAGGAGGGTACTCTCACTGCATACACAGAGGGCGAGGGAGGTTTTCTAGACTCCTCTACCCCAGAGGCTGTACCTGGACTTTTTTTTCATCTCTCGGAGTTTCCAAGCTTCACATAGTTACTACATGTTTGCTTTTTCTCCAGTTATATTTCCTTCTGCACATTACCTGCATCTTTTCCGACAAAATGTACTCTGGTTTCACATGATCTTAATTACTTCCTTCCCCTGGGCTGAGGTTTGTCTTCCACCCTGTATAGCGCTCCGACACTCTTTTTCCTCTGCCCTGTCGGCGCTTTACAAAACTTAAACTAGTTAGCAGGACAGGAAGGAGTCAGAGACCTTGTGCAGACTTCATTTGGCTGCACCACCACAGCAAGGCTGCCGTGGGATAGTGTGAGCAGAGGGTCATGGCTCAGTCAAACAGAGTGCATTTGAAATGTGGATTACAGTGCTGTGGCACTAACAACGCACTGAGTACCGGGCTTAACTCTGTTATGTATGTCGGCAAGCCAGTGGGCCCATTGAGAAAGAGCCCGAGAAATTAGGTGCAGCGGCACTGATGCCCAGGAACCGGGGGGGGGGCAGAGGAAGAACTGATTAATGCTGTATATTATCCCCCTTCCAGGAGTTAGTAGGCTCCGTTTCTTTATTTGCTCTAGGGCCCTTATTTTTGCACACTATGGTAAAGTAATTTAAAGAGGCACAGTACTTGTTAAAACTCGGAACGTATGTCCCATTAAACCAAACCCACCACACAGTATCCTGTCAGGCATACTGCTTGCTTATGCCCTGCTCCAGCCGGTGGTTGTATCTTATTTGAGAATAAATAATATTCGAAAGCCTAATTTGCCGTAGCATACTTCTTAACAATCAGGTTTACCCAAATGTAATGGGAGGCGCCAATCTCACATTCACCGTTTAATTTCTCTAAGACAACGTCCCAGAGGTAAAAGTTAATTGCTGCTCCCGATACGCAGACCGCTGGTTGGGAGCGGACAGCGTCCGACTGTAATTGTACATAGTGTTTAGAAAGTATGAAAAGGAATGGTGAGGGAGAGGCGGAAAGAATAAGAAGTTACTTACCTGAAACCGGTCCCCCGTCGGCTGCCTCTCATTGCCCGAAGCTCAAAGTCGAAAGAAGAGAGGGCCACAAACATTACAGAGAATGGATTTTTGTTTTTTAATAAAAGCAGGGTGGAGGAGAGTGAAAAGGCGGATGAGAGTGATTGACCTGACCAAGGAGTCAAAGGATAAATGCAAACTGTAGCGGGGACTCCTCTGCGGCGGCTCCCTTCACTGGCTGTGGGACCTCGTGGTTCTTGTGGCCGGACTCCTCTCTCTGGATGCGGAGTTCACGGGATCACGGAGGCGATGCAGCCTCTCAGTGCGCCTCCAGCGAACTCGGCGTCCTCGAGGCACTTTGGAGACCCGGAGTGCGAGGTGAACTGGGCAGGCGATTGCAAGGGGGAACAAGTACACGACGGTCCCAGTCTCGAAAGGGATCGGACGCTTTAACAACAGAGCACGTTAGACAGAGCAGGTCACACCCACCATTCACAGCTCAGATACGCCACAGACTCAGCTGTCAGTCGTGGACATTTTAAATTCCAAGCTCATACTGTTCCTCCTCATCGGGCACTGGGCACATTACACACTGCACACGTCATGACAGCAATTTCAAACTCTGCTCTGCGAAGGAAACAACGTTATGGGGTGGTTGGCACCGAGTCAGCGCTACGAGGCATTAGCGAAGGCAGATTGGGCGCTATACAAACACTCAAAACATAAGATAACAAAATATGAAACAAGTAGGTCAGTGTGCTAACTGAAGCCCTTCACAAAAAATGATCTGAACAGGTATATGTGCTGTTTTTTGTTGTTTTTTTGTAGGGAAGATCAGCATATTGACTTTTATTAGTGAGCTCGAATTTGATGTAAAGTGGAATGGGAGCACAACAACGTCTCGTAGGGTGTACCGAGGCAAGTGCGGAACTCCTGCCCGATCCTTGACACCATGATACGGGTGTCATATCCAAACTATGAAAGCAAGAGCAGACTACCGGAGAGCTGCGGTCGGAGGGAGGGAGGGGGGAGCGGGACTGAGAGCTGCGGGCAGCCGGAGTGAGAGCTGCGGGCGGGCGGAGGGAGGGGGGAGCGGGACTGAGAGCTGCGGAGGGAGGGGGGAGCGGGACTGAGAGCCGCGGGCGGCCGGAGTGAGAGCTGCGGGCGGGCGGAGGGAGGGGGGAGCGGGACTGAGAGCTGCGGGCGGGCGGAGGGTGGGGGGAGCGGGACTGAGAGCTGCGGGCGGGCGGAGGGAGGGGGAGCGGGACTGAGAGCTGCAGGCGGGCGGAGCGGGACTACACCTCCTGCGCACATCCATGAGGAGATTAATACCAAGCGGAGAGCAAGCTAAATCTGCTGGTGCGTTCCTGCAATTTCTCTGTAGCGGGCTCGCTCTTTACAGAACACCCTACCTCCGCGTTGTGTCCTTTCTTTTTGTCTATGCTCTGCTCCAGACTCAGCAAAGGCGGGCGAAACCATAACAGTCTGCGTGCCTCAAGCCAGCCTATGGTAAACAGAGCGCAAAGTGGGAGTCCAGGAGGGAGAGAGCAACGTGGGAACACGGGTACAAGGCCAGCACAGGCGAGGAGGAAGGGAGTCCTGCAGCTCGTCAAAGGAAAAAAAAAATGGCGCCCGCCTGCTTCAGTCTTTCTCGGATTTGGGGCGTGGTTTTGCTGTTCTGAGTGACGGATGACATCACTGTCTAAAGAACAGCAAAAATGACGCCCCCAAATCCGAGAAAGACGGGGCTAAATCGGAGTGACGGCTCTCTCCTCCAATGGCTGGCCTCCTTTTAGGAAGCCAGCCAATGGGGAGAGCCGAAATTAGAGGCGGGATCAAGAGCCCTTCTAAGAAACATAAGATCTCTCTACTTCCGGTTCTCACGAACCGGATAGTACCGAGACCTAAAAAGAGGAAGGCATATAAATTCCAGAGCCACCGGCTGGACTACGAGAATGGCCAAATTTTTACGTTTGCCAAGCGTTATGATAAAATCAAACAGCGACATGCTAAAGAACTTCCAAACACTGCTACCACCTCTAAGGCTGATAAAAATGCAATTTCGACAACACGACAAGAGGAAGTATCTTCTGTTTCGGGTGGGAGTTCACAGTACGAGAGTGAGTCTGAAATGGAAAGTAGACGCCAACAGATGTCGGGGTTTCGCAAATTTACCCCAGGGCAAGAAATGGAGATGGTAACTCAGGATCGAAAACTCACTCTCCGCTCTGGGACACAATCGGCCGGCGCCAGCGCAAAAATAGGAAACGCGCAGAAAGGCGGGCCTGCAACAAACGCCGCAAATGTAACTGGCAAACCGCGAAAACAGCGCACGAAAAAGCAGTGGAACAAACCACCGGTAGCTCAATAACAACAGCTACCTTAGAGACTGCACAAACTAACTCAAATGCGGTTATCAATCTTTCAGATGTGAACCTAACACCTAATGAAGTTTCTATACTCTCTTTGGGACTTTCGTATAGTCCAAAGGCTAATTTTGACTATGCAACCACAAAAATTGACATCTTTAAGTTTGTCCGGAAGCTGAAGCTACGGAAACACTTCGCATCCCGGACTAGCTCCAGTGGCAATCTTGTAAATATCAGTGAGGCAACTGCTCCCACAACTAACTTAACTGGCAGTGAAGGTGACATTGTGGTATTGGGCGCAGCCTTAACACAAGAACTATTGGAGCTACATCAAGATGAATTTGGTCCCAATACTGAGAGTCAAGAGGCATTGGGGGGCGAACCATTGCCAGCATCATGTGCAACCAATTTCAAATTGAAATCGAAATTTTGCCCTCTTATGCTCAAAGATAATATAGATATCTTCCACGATCGTGTTGTTTCACAACTCAAGGAGCTACAAATCAGAACTGCAAATCAAACTAAAAGATATGACCACAGAGACAAAGAATACCATATTTTAATCAAAAAACTGAAAGCCAACAAGAATCTGGTGATCAGACAATCAGATAAGGGGGGCAACGTGGTCCTTTGGCCACGTACAATGTACTTAGAGGAAGCCCACAAGCAACTCAACGACAAGGATTGTTATCGTCGTATCTCCATGCAAGAGGCATCTAATTCTAGGAACGAAATTTACCTCAAATTATCAGCTTGGAGAAGTAAGGGCCTCATCACAATGGATGAATATAAGTTCCTGAAAAAAGACCATCCGGTGACTCCGGTGATATATTTCATCCCTAAGGTACATAAGAACATACAAAAAACCCCTGGCAGGCCCATAATATCTGCTTGCAATAACTTACTGGAGAACATGAGCAGATATATTGACTTTTTTCTCCAGGAATATGTGAAGCACCTGCCTTCTTTCATTCTTGATACCGGTGACTTGTTGAGTAAGATTCAAGACTTTATATGGAGCCCCAATTACGTCATTGTATCGATGGATGTAACATCGCTGTATACCAGCATATTCCACATTGATGGGTTGAGGGCTGTGCAACACTTTTTGGAAAAAAGAAATCAATGTTTCCATGATCACTCCAAAATGTTGCTGGACATGATTAATATTTGTCTTGAGAACAACATCTTTCTTTTCGCTAATCAGTTATTTATACAGACCAGAGGAGTGGCAATGGGGGCCTGCTTCTCTCCCAGTTACGCCTGTTTACACATGGGGTACTGGGAGGAGCAGGTCCTGAGTAAGCAACATGCCACCGTCATGAACACCAAAGTTAAACTTTGGTTAAGATATATAGATGACCTGGTTTTTATATGGGATGGATCTGAGTCAGAGGTGACCCTTTTCATACAGGAAATGAATAATAATAACCTGAATATACATTTCACACACACCCTGAGCAGAGAATACATTGTATTCTTAGATGTGGAACTATATGTTCAAGACAACAGTCTGCATACTAGACTATTCCGCAAACCTACAGCGGGAAACACACTGCTGCATGCTGGAAGCCACCATCCGGCACATCTGATACGCAGCATCCCTTATGGGGAGATGCTGCGTGTCAGAAGGATTTGCAGTAATGAGGATGAATGCCGGAGGGCACAATTAGCATGTAGGGCTTGATTTGTTGAGCGAGGCTATAAAATAGACACGATAGACAATGCCACTATCAGAGCTAATAAGATTGATAGAACTGCACTCCTGGGCTCAGGAACGGCACAAACTAGCTCTGTAACTGATAACACTAACAATGAGACAAGACTAATTATGGCTTACAACAAACAACATAAATGTATCCATAAAATAATTAAAGATAACTGGTCTTTAGTCTCTTGTGATCCTGTGATTGGACAACACATCAGTAAAATTCCTAGCATTACCTATCGTAAGGCCTATTCTATGAGGGATAGTCTAGTATCAAGCAGTCCTGAAGTGGTTTCGGGAACATGGTTAAATGACAGCAAAGGCTTTAAAAGATGCTCAAGCTGCAAAGCTTGTAAGCATGGCATCAGTAAGACTGAGGTATCTACCCCTCTTTCACCCTTTCCAATTAAAATCCAACAGAAATTAAACTGTAAGTCAGAATTTGTTGTGTATGTCTTGGAGTGCCCGTGCGGCCTAAGATATGTTGGTAGCACTAGGCCTCAAGTACATAAGCGTATACTTCAACATCTGCGAGCGATTATCCATGCAGATCAAGCTTATCCAGTGGCCAGGCACTTCGAGAGCAACCATGGAAAGGATGTATCATTACTGAAATATTTTGCGATAGATTGTGTTCCTCCCCAAAGGAGAGGCGGTGATAGAGAGTCCCTTTTAAGAAAACTTGAGACTCGCTATATAATCCTTTTAGATACTAAGGCACAGTTCGGTCTTAACACAGGGGAGGACTGCCACACCTATCTATAAGTGTGTATATATATGTATATATGCAAGAATTGTTGAGCCTGTCATCCATGTAAATTTGATTTGATGGGAGTTGTTAAAAAACGAATAACTGAATTTCTAGTAATTGCATTGTGTTTTGAAACTGTGGATTTACATTCTGTAGGAACATACTTTATCCCTTTTTCCCTCCATGACCAACTGACATCTTTTAATTTTGATTTTATTAATTATCATACACTTGGTAGCACTTTTTTGCCATCATTTGATGTTGCACATTCAGCATACTTTGCACAATACAGAGCATACATCTCAGGCTTTGGGATTTGCCCACTTGGGCACTATTGCACTTTATATTTGATCCATGATATTCATACAGCACACCTGGATCGATTGTGTAAATAAATGAATTATAATTTCAGTTATATTTTATATGTTTATAACTATTTATAGGCTTTTAACTTTTATATGAATTTTAAAAGTTTCTACTACCCATGCCTTGAGTTTGTACTTGTATTTTACATGCATTTTTTAACTCCAATATTGTGCAGAGTTTTACTAATTCATACATTGTAATATGAATATATGCTGCTTTTTGTGTGACTCATGTAATATACGGGCATTCATGCCGTAATTATTAGTTGTGGAAAGTTTAGAAACATTGATAGTAATTTTTCTGTTTCTAACCCATGTGATGGCATTTTGCACTTTAAAAGGGTGATCAGCCCTCGTGACGTTGTCATGTGATCAAGGCTATCTCTAGCCGAAACGCGTCATGGCGGACTGGTGCTGGGCTAAAATACTATAATAAAAACATTTGCACCAAACTACGGGTCTTGCTGGTTCCTGTGTCTTCTAATCGGCTGAATGCTGTGAGTTGTCTAAGGAGCGCCACGTACCTCATATATATATATATATATATATATATATATATATATATATATATATATATATATATATATATATATATATATATATATATATATATATATATATATATATGTATATATATATATATATGTATATATATATATATATATATATATGTATATATATATATATATATATATATATATATATATATATATATATATATATATATATATATATATATAAATGCACAAAAAGGTTCCTTCCAAGACTAATCCCTCAGTCAGGTGGCGCAATTACGGCAGAAACCCCAGCCTGTACGAAATGTCCACAATTTTTTAAGAATAAGACTGCGCACTCAGAAGGGAATTCCAATCACCAGGTTTTAATCCATTATACCGTTACGCGTTTCGACACTCAGCGGTGTCTTGGTCACACAATAGATTCAGAGTACACGGACATGCTTAAATAATAAACATAAATGAGGCACTACAATCCTGCTTGCTACATTTCCAAGGGCGCCATCTTGGAACGGGTAAAAGTTTTTGTAAACGTAGTATGAGACATGTTTCATTATACATGCTGAAAAATACATACAAGGGCCAACAGCAGTGCCATCCGATTGCATTCACTAATAGTCACATATGTGGCAGTTTGTCAATTAATGTGGCAAAGCAAAACGGGCCAAAAGCAGTGTGCCACCTAATTGCATGCACAATAGTAGTCACATTAAAGTCCGTTTTTCATGTGGCAGGACAATTATATTGCTCACTAGTGGTAAGTGCAAATCATTGCCAAAGCATGCACCCTGTGTCGAAGCCTAGACATTGCAGTATGACAAACTGCCTTTTAAAGTACCTGCGGGAGACATGGCGTGTGTGCTGGTGACCAGGGACTTGGTGGGGGAATTCCCGCAGTAGCGGATTGTTATACAAGCGGTCTAGTGCCTTTTGTATTCAACCCCAGGTACCCCCACCCCGTGTTTACTATCTTCTAGAGGATTAGTGCCTTATTACAAATTCTGTTAAGATGGCATGCAGGCATCCTGATATTGCCCAGTGGCTTATATCGAGCCTCATGTTAACTTCAAAGATCGAAGTCCAACACAGTTAAAAACAATGTTACGGATAACATACAATTAACGAAATACAAAAACGAGAGAGGGGTGCCCATACCTAAGTGAAAAGTCTCTTATCTTATACATGTGTGATATTTGTCCGGTTGAAGAAAATGGTAGGGAGCCCGTGAGATTTCAAAAGTGAGGGTGAAGGGTCCCTTCCTTTCCTCCTGCAAAAGAACAGAAAAAGAGAAAAAATGATTAAAATTAGTATCTAAAAACATTCATAATCAATTTACAGTATTTCTAGACATCATTATTCATCATATACCACATTACTCTTTTAATCTTCATGGAGGTGGGTGGCCAGTTCCTCATCAAGGTTATGCCCCCCAGGCAATCTGGTTTCGAGTTCCTTTTTTAAAAAAAATATTTTTATTGAAATAATTTTTTCCCCTTTTTTTCTTTATGACATGAGCAGGGCACAATAGAATACGCAATCATAGAACACAAATTCATATATACAAAATACAAAGCCATAGAACACAGAATCGAACATAAATATTCAGATACTCAAATATTCAATAAATTAAATTCTTCATCTTTCAACATTCGGTTCCTAACTGCCACCGAATAAAAGGACCCCAAATTTGCATACCCAATTTCTTACCCTTTTTTCCCTTCCTAGCGTAAATAGCAGTTTCCAATTTTTGTATTGATAATACTTTACCCAGCCATTGATGGTATGTAGGAGGGTTAGGGTCAAGCCAAGCCGAGGCCACTAACAGTCTGAGAATCGCCATTGCTACAAATATAAAGTTTTTACAATTTGAGTGTCCATCGAGACTGACCCCCAATAACATAACAGCTGGGTTTAGTTCTATTGTTGTTAATAGTGCATTCTGAAAAAAATTCCCAATGTCCTGTTTCAACTTATCTAGGTGTGGACAGACCGAAAAGATATGTATCAGGTCCGCCTCTGCACTGCCACACCTAAAACAAGTAGTTCCGGATAACCCCACCATTGAGCAATTTTCCCAGGTGTGTAATATAAATGATATAAAATCTTATAATCTTGGGCCTGAAGAGACGATGAACACAACATTTTGCTTCCCATTTCTAGTGACTCAGTGAAGATATCCCTAGCTATATCCAAATCTACAGACCATTTATCTATCCATTTCTCCAAATCATCTTTCTTTAGTTTTGTCATTTCCAAATAGAACCTCTTTATAGTACAATCAGAGCCGTCTTCTATAAGGTCCATCATTATAGTTCTTTCAAAGCCCAATGATCCCCCTTTTTTATTTGATATACAACTTCTTATTTGGAGGTATTTGAAGAAATGTTTTGTGTTCAACGTATATCTATTTTGCAATTCCATAAATTGTAATATGCCGTAACCGCCCAACATATCTCCGATCTTCCTTATCCCCCGCCTCTCCCATTCTTGAAATACAGCTCCTGAGAAAACCGCGCTAGATAAAGAAGGGTTGTTTTTAAATCTAGTGTATGCATTATACTTCCCAATTCCAACCTTTTTAGAGATTCCTTTCCATATATTATAAGCAGCCATTATTGTCTTGAATCGTGTTCTTTTGAAATAACTTTCCTCCGTGAATCTCAGGAATACATTTTCAGCGTTTCTACCCAAGACCAAACCATAGATAGCGAGCGAGCCAATCTTATCCCAACCATCCACCTCAGCCCCTCCGATCAGTCCCACCATGTTTTGCAGTGCTGCAGCCCAATAATACACCTTTAAATCCGGTAGTGACCAGCCCCCTCTCTCCCGCGGTAACGACATATACCTCAATGCCCTCCGTGTCTTACCTTTAGCCCAAATAAAACGATTAATCATCTGTTCACAAATTTTGAACCATTTGTTATCGACTAAGAGTGGTACTGCCCTAAAAATATACAAAAAGTTTGGCAACACCAGCATTTTAATAATGTTAACACGACCTACTAACGACAAGTGGAGATTCTCATATCGGTCCAAATCTTTCTTTGCTTTGTCTATTATTGGGGCGATGTTTTTTTCCACCAAAGTATTTAAATCTGCTGATATATTGATTCCTAAATACATCCCTGCCTGGACCACTCGATTGTCATCACAAAAGGTCACTGAGTTTTTAATAATCTGGGTCTTTGAAGCATTCAGGGCATAGCCCGAAACTTGCCCAAATCTGCGAGCCTCTGCCTCTACCAGCTCGGTCGCTTCCGTGGGGTTTGATGTTATCACCGCTACATCATCAGCGTAGGCAAGTACCTTACACGGTCCCAATAATGTATATAACGGGGTGATTTCTGGACATGACTCTATCCTACGAATTAATGGATCCATATACATGGCAAATAGCAACGGGGAACATGGGCACCCCTGCCGTGTGCCTCTTTTGATCATAAATTGTCCCGTGATGCCCCCATTAACTCTTAGGGCTGCAACCGGTTCCTTATACAGAGTCTGTAAAGCTTTAACGAAACCACCCTTAAACCCAGCTCTTGTTAGGGTATGCCACAGATAGTCCCAGGAGACCCAATCAAATGCTTTTTCAGCATCCAGCAACATTACTGCCATTGGATCTCCTGTGACCTCGGTGGCATCGAATAAGGTTATGACTTTCCTGGTGTGGTGAGTCGTCCCTCTTCTGGGGATAAAGCCATGTTGGTTACTGCTAACTAGGGCGCTTATTACTCCAGCGAATCTTGTTGCCAGAGCTTTCGAGTATATTTTAGTGTCGTTGTTCATCAACGTAATTGGTCGATAGGACCCTGGCTCAGTCGCTGGCTTCCCTTTTTTTTAATATTAAGACTATATCTGCACCCCCCCAAGATTTTGGGACAGACTCACCCATCTGGGCAGCTTGGATCGTTTTGCTTAAATCCTGCCCTAAACTTCCCCAAAAAGTTTTGTAGAACGCTAAGGGTAGCTGGTCCGGGCCAGCGGCCTTTCCTGAAGGGAGATTGCCCATAGCTTCTTTAATCTCAATATGATCCAGCAGGTTTTCTAATCCTTCTGCATCTTCGGTGGAGATCCGCTCAACTGGGATATTCTGAAGGTATTCACTTATCTCTTCAACACTACTGGGGTGTTGGGCATCGTATAATGTCTGATAGAATTTCCTAAACACTTCCCTAATTTCCTCAGAGTCTGAGTGTAATCTTCCATTTTCATCCCTGATCTCCCTGACAGTCCCGTCTGCCGCTATCTGTCTGGTGCGCATGGCAAGAACATGTCCAACTTTTTTGCTAAACTTGTAGCACCTCTCCCTTCTGATGGTATAGTATTGTGCTGCCTTTTTTGCCAGGTCCTCTTCAGCTTCACTTTTTACTTTCATTAAGTCTATAATATATTGTTCAGTTGGTTCTCCTCTAATGACACAATTATTAAGCTGTTCCTCCGCCTCTGATACGGCTCTCTTTATCTCGCTTTGCCGGAGTCGTTCTACTTTCCGTTTATAAGCACTATAGCTGCATGTCTCTCCACGAGCACCCGCCTTAAAAGCATCCCATATAACTCCCACCGGGGCACTCCCTCTATTATTTTCAAAAAACTCACTGATCCATTTGGACATATGTGATATATAGTCATTGTCCAAAAGGAGCCCCCTTTCAAATGTCCAAACCCTACTTAATCTTATTCTCCCTTCTAACTTCATCGTCAATACTAGGGGATTGTGATCACTAAAAAATTGTGGGAGCCTATCAATTTTAACTCTAGTCATTAGATCATTAGATATCAAGAAGTAATCTAATCTGACACAGATATGGTGTGGTGCAGAGTAATATGTGAAGCCTTTTTGCTCCGATCTAATTGTGCCCCAGACATCTCGCAAGGTATTATTTTCTAAAAGATCCACCAGAGCTTTATGTACTCTTTTCTTCCTACCTTTATAGCTTCTAGTCAAGCCTACTCCCAGTCCCTCCGCCCCATTAATGTTCAATTCACCTCCTATAATAACCTGAGGGGGCCAGGCTGCTAACTCAGAATCTAAGAACTGTAAAATTTCTGGATCATCCTGGGTTGAACCGTACACCGCCACTAGTGTTGTCCATACTCCTTCTATCAAGATCTCAACCATTACCCACCTACCCCATTGATCTTCTAATTTTTTCCCGATTACCACATTTTTACTCCTTGAAAGAATAGCTACCCCTCTGTTTTTTGTCCCTTGCTTGGATCTTGCTATTAAGTGAAACCCCAACTGGTTGAGACAAAACTCCTGGGTGCTCATTATATGTGTCTCTTGCAGGAATACATAGTCTACATTCATCTGTCGCAATCGGACTCCTATCTTTTATCTCTTTTGGACATCGTTTAAGCCACATACATTCCACGTTACAAATCTAAGAGACATATCAAATTTTTAAGGGACTATCGGCTGCCTGTTCACTTTTATTTATCAAGCTATCAGATTCGTTCTTCGCTGCATCTGTTACACAGATTACACAAACTACAAAGATTCCGATTTTTGTGTTCACGATCCCTTCAATACAATAACCATACACTTGCACCCGTTCCAAAATGTGTTCTTCATAATCCTAACATATTCCAATGCCCTGGTGCCCTGCCCTTGTTCCCTTCCTCCCCCACCCCAGAGAGCCCTCCCACGGGAACCCCCCCCCCCCCCCCCCTACAGGCAAATAGGTCCAAAGGACCTATGTCTGGCCGACGTTGCCTACAGTGGTTTCGAGTTCCATTATCCACTTGGACTCCTTTTTCTTCAAGGCCAATTCCCCTCTCTCGTTTTTGTATTTCGTTAATTGTATGTTATCCGTAACATTGTTTTTAACTGTGTTGGACTTCGATCTTTGAAGTTAACATGAGGCTCGATATAAGCCACTGGGCAATATCAGGATGCCTGCACGCCATCTTAACAGAATTTGTAATAGGGCACTAGTCTTCTAGAAGATAGTAAACACGGGGTGGGGGTATCCGGGGTTGAATACAAAAGGCACTAGACTGCTTGCATAACAATCTGCTACTGCAGAAATTCCCCCACCAAGTCCCGGGTCACCAGCACGCACGCGATGTCTCCAGCAGGTACTTTAAAAGTCAGTTTGTCATACTGCAATGTCCAGGCTTCGACCCAGGGAGCATGCTTTGGCAATGATTTGCACTTACCACTAGTGAGCGATGTAAATGTCCTGCCACATGAAAAACTGTCTTTAATGTGACTACTATTGTGCATGCAATCAGGTGGCACACTGCTTTTGGCCCGTTTTGCTTGGCAACATTAATTGACAAACTGCCACATATGTGACTATTAGTGTATGCAATCGGATGGCACTGCTGTTGGCCCGTGTATGTATTTTTCAGCATGTATAATGAAACAAGTCTCATACTACGTTCACAAAAATATTTACCCATTCCAAGATGGCGCCCTTGGAAATGTAGCAGGCAGGATTGTAGTGCCTCATTTATGTTTATTATTTAAGCACGTCCGTGTATACTGAATCTGTCGTGGGACCAAGACACCACTGAGTGTCGAAACGCGTAACGGTATAATGGATTAAAACCTGGTGATTGGAATTCCCTTCTTAGTGTGCAGTCTTACTTTTAAAAAATGGTGGACATTTCATACCGGCTGGGGTTTCTGCCGTAATTGCGCCACCTGACTGAGGGATTGGTCTCGGAAGGAACCTTTTTGTGCATTTCTACAAAAAGAGGGACCATATGCCTGCCATTAAAGGAAAATCTTAGAACTGATTCTTGGATGATCTGCGGGGTTCACAGCAAAGTACGAATGGAGAATAATACGCACCTTTACAGCACGAAGGTAAGCCCGGCACCGGGTGCAGTCGTGTGCGGGAGGGAGACGCTCGAACCTTGCGATGTGGGCGGGTTTCTACTCAGACTGCAGCATCGGGTGGCCGGGTTTGCTTGATGTTATGTGCTTGTGGCAAAAGTAAATGTTCGAAAGAAAAAAGGAAACTATTCGGTTATCGGGTGGAAAGCTGTGCCCGTAGACTTTCCTGTGCAAGTAGTATCTCCGATACCGCTGTGTCCTGAAAAGCTTAAAGTGGCATCAGGAACTGCCTATCTTAGGCGGGGAAGGGATAAAAATCGCCAGGGGAAAACAGGAAGCAGCAAGTTAATCATTCAGCTCCTTCTACCATTCCTGTGTCGTGCAGGATCACAAACTCTAACACAGTTTTACTTAATCACGCATTACAAGTAACATGGAGTATGATGGTGAGCGGCGGAAAGAGGCACAAGCACTTTTTGCCAGAGCTCCAGGCAAAGGAAGAGACATAAGACCCCCTATAGAAAAATCAGAGCGTGACCCACTAAATGCCCAACTAAGACAGTATGAAAAACAAAAAAAAGGAAGCGTCAAAATGGTGGGAAGCTACCTCGCTGCAAGATTATGTGGAGAAAGACATGGTGCCAAGAGGCCTCAGAATATACATCACGCCATCACACGAGTCTCTTAACCCCCACATGTTAAAAGAATGGACAGAGAGCTTGGCAATGAGTTCCAAAAACATGCTAAGCATATTAATCAAATATGCATGGGAGGACCAAGAGAACATAATCACAGAAATAAAGAAAATTGAGGAAGAATTCAAAAAAAGTGCGGAACAGGAAAGAACCAAAAGGTTCAAAGATGAGTTGAAAAATAGAATAAAAAAATATAAAGATGACATAAAATACAGGAAACAACGTAAACTGCACAGAGACTGTGGGACTATGAGGAACAACCACCACAACGCAACTTTTAGGACGCAGGATCCATTACAACGCATGCCATTACAACGCATGCCATTACAGCGCAGATGCTATTACAACGCATGCCATTACAACGTAAGTATAGGTAAGTATATAATTTTATTAATAATAATTTAATTTTAATTTAATTACATTTTTTTATTAATTTTATTAAAATAATTATAATTTAAGTTTTTATAATTTGGATATTTTAATTAGTTTTATTTAAATTAAGTACTTACAATTAATATTTAATTACATTAAAATAATTTTAATTAAACCCCCTGGAGTTAGAATAGTAATTTTTACCCCTACACTATCCAGCACTTACCCTACTATTACACCCCCCTGGAGTTAGAATAGTAATTTTTACCCCTACACTATCCAGCACTTACCCTACTATTAAAACCCCTGGAGTTAGAATAGTAAATGAAATTATATTAAATATAACTTAAAATTTCTTTAAATAAATAATTAAAAAAATTATAATTAAATTAAAATTAAATTAATAATAAAAAACAGTATATACTTACCTATACTTACGTTGTAATGGAATGCGTTTTAATGGATCCTGCGTTGTAAAAATTGCGTTGTGATCGTATGCGTAGTGAAAGTATGCGTTGTAACGTCATACATCCGGGGACTATGAGAGTGGTAGGATTCTGACCTACAGTCCTAAATATGACCATCTCTACAAACAAGAACAAAAAACATCTGGAGAAGAGAGGGTTGTGGTATCAAGAGGAGAAGATCAACAAGAACTAGCACAAGTGAGTGACTCTGCCACCGACATCTCTATTCAATCAACCAGCACCCTGTCAGATGTGGAAATTACAAAAAAGCCAGCAACTTTTTTAGACGAGTTCAGGGTGTTGCGCTTAAGAAGAGAGAAAGAGCAAACGAGAGGATTGAGCACAACACCACAGAGAGCCCGGGGACAAGGTCGGCCTCGAAGAAGAGCAAAAGGCAGGGGCGCTCTAAAAGAAGACGCCTCAAAAACCGACAAAGAAGACACAGAAAAAAAGCCCATGGGAAACAGACGAGGGGTCTACAGAAAGGCCAAATAATGATGGACAAAGAAATGGTAAACAGAACAATCATTAACTTGTCTGCTAGATCCCTCAGTGACGTGGAGAAAACTACTCTATGTCTGGGACTAACTTTTTGTCCTACTGAATTGTTCAACTATTCGAACACTAGAGTAGATATCTTCAAGTTTATGCGCAAGCTCAAGCTAAAAAAGTGGCATACTTTGTACAACAAGAGGCCTCCTGATTTAAGCTCTAGCATGGGGGACAATTCTAATGTGCTACAGTTATCGGTGGGTGATTTTGAAATGTTACAAACAGTATATGACCTGGCTAATGGCCAAATAGGAGGTGATGGTGGTGGGGATTTGGAGGAATCTGATGGTATCCCTTTGGATAGAGCAGCATGCACTACTTTCAGACCCAAATCTGTCTTCTGTCCTCTTATGCCACATGACACTATAGTTTCCTTTCATGAGGTAGTGACCAAAGAGCTAACTAAACATAAGCATATGACCGCCAGAAACAGGAATCAAAGTTTCAACCTATCTAAAGCCCAAAGGGACTTCATTACCTCCCTAGCAGGCGATGAAAATGTGATCATTAGACCTTCGGATAAAGGGGGAACATTGTACTGTGGGGGAGGGAAATGTACATCGAGGAAGCATATAAACAACTTAACGATGGTGAATACTATCGCAAGAGCTGCACCATGGAATATAATCAAAGAATTACCAGCACTTGGGAAAAGCTCACAACCTGGCAGAAGGATGGGTTGCTTACTTGGCAGGAGTTCTGCTACCTTAAAAATTACCCTAAGTTACCTAGTTTATATCTTCTCCCGAAGGTAGAAGATTACGTGAGAGAGTACGTGACGAAACTACCCTCACATATAAAAGATACTAAGGACTTCCTCAATAAAATTGAAAACTTCAAATGGGAAGAGGGACTTACTCTGATCACCATGGACGTAGGTTCACTGTACACTATCATTGACCATGACCAGGGTGTAGAGGCATGTTTCCACTACATGAAAGCCAGGGACATTTCATTCTTGGGGCACACGCACATGCTTGTGGAGATGATGAAGATATGTCTCAACAGCAATATCTTCATGTTCAATGGCGATCTCTACAGGCAGGTGGGTGGAACCGCAATGGGTTCAAGATTTGCGCCTAGTCTGGCGAATTTGTTCCTAGGTAAGTGGGAAGAGGAGATCAGAAGCGACATTAACCTTAAAACAGACTTCACGCTAGTTAAGGTTTGGATTCGTTATATCGACGATCTGTTTGTACTGTGGAGCGGGTCAGAACAAGAGGCCAGGGAGTTTGTGGCCAAATTGAACATGAACCCATACAACGTAAAACCTACATGCACCATGAGTACAAGCAGCATTGAGTTTCTTGACACCCAAATCATGGTAGAGGAGGGTAAACTAACCACTAAACTGCACAGAAAGGAGACTACAGGCAACAGTCTTCTTCACGCCCTCAGTGCTCACCCAGATACAATCAAGTGGAGCATACCATATGGGGAGCTACTGAGGGCAAGAAGAAACTGTAGCACAGATGATCTGTTTGGATTAGAACGAACTAAAATCTTTTCCAGATTTAGAGAACGGGGATACCCTGAATGGGTCTTAACAAAAGCAATGAAGAAGGTCAAAGAAAAATCTAGATCCAGTACCCTAGAAGATAAGGCCAGACCACCCAAAGTAGACCCCAACACTAGAATTATCACCACATTCAATCAGGATTCAAACAAGAAACACAAAGTGTTAGTGGACAACTGGAAAATACTTCAAACAGACACGATCATAGGTCCCAGCATAGGCCCTAGACCCCATGTTACATACCGGGGAGGTAGAAGCCTCAGGGATATTCTAGTGAAAGGTGATATCTCAAAAACCACTAGCCCAAGTGTCCACAATCTTAAAGGTTTTTACCCTTGTGTGCACTGTAGGGCATGCAAATCGAGTCACATGGTCAAGGAGGTGAAAATACCAGGAACTAGCAAAACTTACAATATAGGACAGTTTCTTACATGAAGTACCAGCTTTGCAATTTACGTCTTGGAATGCCCATGTAGAATGCGGTATGTGGGCAGCACGGTACGTATGGTTAAGAAACGGGTACAAGAACATCTTAGGGCTATAACTAATGTTGACCTACACGATCCCATTGCACGACACTTCCAAACCAAACACTCAGCGAACAATGCACTCATCAAATTCTTTGCCATTGAACAGGTGAATATAGGCAAAAGGGGAGGCAATAGGGAATTGCCCTTGAGGAAAAAGGAGTCCAAGTGGATAATGGAACTCGAAACCAGATTCCCGGGGGGGCATAACCTTGATGAGGAACTGGCCACCCACCTCCATGAAGATTAAAAGAGTAATGTGGTATATGATGAATAATGATGTCTAGAAATACTGTAAATTGATTGTGAATGTTTTTAGATACTGAGTTTAATAATTTTTACTCTTTTTCTGTTCTTTTGCAGGAGGAAAGGAAGGGACCCTTCACCCTCACTTTTGAAATCACACGGGCTCCCTACCCTTTTCTTCAACCGGACAAATATCACACATGTATAAGATAAGAGACTTTTCACTTAGGGATGGGCACCCCTCTGTCATTTTTGTATTTCGTTAATTGTATGTTATCCGTAACATTGTTTTTAACTGTGTTGGACTTCGATCTTTGAAGTTAACATGAGGCTCGTTATAAGCCCCATGGCAATATCAGGATGCCTGCACGCCATCTTAACAGAATTTGTAATAGGGCACTAGTCCTCTAGAAGATAGTAAACACGGGGTGGGGGTACCCAGGGTTGAATACAAAAGGCACTAGACAGCTGCATAACAATCCGCTACTGCGGGAATTCCCCCACCAAGTCCCTGGTCACCAGCACGCACGCCATGTCTCCCGCAGGTACTTTAAAAGGCACTTTGTCATACTGCAATGTCCAAGCTTCGACACAGGGAGCATGCTTTGGCAATGATTTGCACTTACCACTAGTGAGCGATGTAAATGTCCTGCCACATGAAAAACTGTCTTTAATGTGACTACTATTGTGCATGCAATCAGGTGGCACACTGCTTTTGGCCCGATTTGCTCTGCAACATTAATTGACAAACTGCTACATATGTGACTAATAGTGTATGCAATCGGATGGCACTGCTGTTGGCCTGTGTATGTCTTTTTCAGCATGTATAATGAAACATGTCTCATACTACGTTTACAAAAACTTTTACCCGTTCCAAGATGGCACCCTTGGAAATGTCAGCAAATCAAAATGGAGAGAGAGGACTAGATAGGCTAGTCCGGATCCCCTGGTTTATATGTAGTATCAAGAAAGGACTAGCTTAGTTGTGTTTGGGAGACTCAGTGAGTACGTATATCGGCAAACCATTTGGTTTGATTGTGAAGCCCTCACCCACCAACCTAGTTGGTGGCATGCTTCATCATCGGGCCCACCACAGTGACACCGAATGTGTCCCGGGTGTGCTTCGACTCCAGATTACTGAGGAGCTGGTATACTTGCTGAGTGTGCTGTGTTGTGGGTGTGAAAGTGATTTAAAAGCTATGCAGTGGGTCCCAGTTCCCAAGGGTATATGGATAACTTTAATGTCTGGGCCCCTGCTAGCAGATAAAAAGGCAAACGGACGCAGTGGAGTGAGTTATGGGCTCCCACGTCCTATGTGGTCTACATGTTTCAGCCAGGCCTTTTATTTACATCTGGCTTTCCTCAGGACCAATGAGTATGTGTGGGTGAAAAAATAAACTATATTAAGTGATAGGTGTTGTTTATAAAAGTGTCGCACTCGCTAAGGTGCTATACGTGTATAGAGGGGGATTCCCTCTGCTTTAACTTGCTGTTTGCTGTTAAAGCTTCCTGGGTCACCTGGCAGGGGGAGAAGACCGGAATTGCCGATCTGCGTGCTCCTGGGACCTATCGTCCTGCTGCGGTGTCCCGAGTCCGCAGCAGGACAACAGATAAACAACACCTATCACTTAATATAGTTTATTTTTTCACCCAGTAGGTAGTTATAGTTAGAACCTATTATCCATAGGAAATCTGTAACATTCTTTTTAGAATAAGTTTGGCTCCAGTTGACGAATCTTCGCGAAAATGTCAAAACTTTTGGCCAGCTCCGGTCCGCTCCTATCCTAAATGTTTCACGGTGATTCGTCAAGCGGGGGCCGAGAAAAAAGGGGGGTCCCTAAACGCATTTTCCCCATGCAATTTCCTATAGGACATTTAACCACAGCTACAGCCCGAACTGCTGAACGGAATTACACCAAATTTGGCAAAGAGATAGTCCTTAGTTCAGACTCGTGCCTTTCGCTTAAATGGTGTAAATCCGTTCAGTAATTCCTGAGAAAATGACATTTAAATGTATATATATATATATATGGCCTCGGAGGGTCCGCGTACCGTAAGCGCAGCCTAAGCACACCCTGCTGTGCACGAGCTGTATTGTAATTGGCTGTCAACACTCTAAATCAGGAAGTGTTGGCAGCCATCTTGTGCCAAGAAACCCCCCAAAAACGTCGCAAAACGCAAAAAGGGGGCAGGGTAGAAACACCCTGAACCCCTAGACCTGCTCAGGGGGTCCCACATGGACCCCCAAGGCCAAAATTCGTTTGAAAAACAAATGGAGGATGCACACAGGATGCGCGCATCCTGACGATAAAAAAACAAAAAGAAAGAAACGCGGTCTCCCGTGCTAAATATGCTTCCAAATCTCAGGGGCATCATCAAAAAAATTAGTGTGGTGGGTCCCCAATCCCCCTCACACTGCCCCGGGGACCGCCACCCCCGGGACTCTAACTTAATATATGCGGGGGCTCACGGGCCCCCCTGCAGCCCTGGGGACCGACATCCCCTGGGGCTTGTTTAAAATGGGTGGGGGGCTCTTAGGCTTCCCCAGCCCCGGGGACCGCCACCCCCTGGGGCTTCAAAACAATAAGTGAGGGGGGACTCTGAGGCCCCCCAGCCCCGGGGACCACTTCTTCAAAATGTGGGAGGGGGCCATGCAGCCCCCCTCCTAGAGCCTTGTCTAGGCCCTGGGGACCACCACCCCCCAGGGCCGGCTCTTGCAGTGTCCCGGGGTTCCCAACCCAGGGACACTGTAGTTTGCAGTGACAGGGCGGGAGCCTAGAGGCTCCCACCCTGTCATTGCAAACTTCTTTCCTATTTGGGAGAGAGAGCAGGAAACCTGCTCTCTCTTCCAAATAGGAAAGCAGATTGCTTTTCCACAGGGGGAGCAGCATGTTAGTTGCTCCCCATGTTGAAAAGCAATGCCGGCTCTGGCAGGACGCGGGGAGCCGGCTGGGACCGTGGGTGGATTGGGGACCCCCTCGACCCTCAACGAAGAGGGCCAGCCCTGGGGGATGGGGTCCCTGGGGCTAGCAGTGGCCCGGGAGGGGGGCCATGCAGCCTCCCTCCCAATAAAAAAGACATAAAAAAAGAAACGGCCCGGAGGATGGGGTCCCCGGGGCCAGAACTGGCCACAGGAGGGGGGCAAGGCAGCCCCCCTCCAAAATAACAATTAAAAAAAAAAGGCAATGCCCTGGGGGATGGGGTCCCTGGGGCAAATTATAGCCTCCGGAGGGGGCCCAGGCGGCTCCTTCCCGATTGTTTTTTTTTTAATTAAAAATTGGGGGCAGGCCCTGGGGGATGGGGTCCCCAGGGCCAAAAAATTAGAAAAATAAGGGGGGGCTACACAGCCCCCTTTCTTTAAAAATAAAGAAAGAACAAAAAAAGGGATCGGGCCGGAGGCCATGCCCCCTCCTTGCACCATTCTACAAACGCGACCCCTGGCATGTTTGCAGAGGGGGAACAAATTCCCCTTGAATACTGTGGGTCCCTGGGGGCCAACTAGCCCACCAGGAACCTCTAGTATGCGCCAGGGGGCTGCGTTGCAGAGAGGTGTTCAGGGGCCACTCCCCTTTTTACACCTCTCTGCAACGCAGCCTTGTGGCGCTTACTGGAGGTACCTGGTGGGCTCGTTGGACCCCAGGGACCCTCAGAATTCAAGGGGACGTAATCCCCCAACTTAAAACACGCCACGGGGCGTTTGCACAGTGGTGAAGGTAGGGGGCGGGGCCTGAGGTGATATGTGTATGGCAAACACTCCCTGTGGCGCTTTTTTGGGGAAATAATTCCTCTTCAATCCTGAGGTCTCCTGGGGGAAAACTAGCCCACCAGGTACCTCCAGTAAGTGCCACGGAGCTGCATTGCAGAGTGTTGTAAAAAGAGGCGTGGCCTCTGAACACCTCTCTGCAACGCAGCTCCCTGGTGCATACTGGAGGTACCTGGTGGGCTGGTTGGCCACCAGGGGACTTTAGGATTGAAGAAGAATTAAGTCCCCAACTTAAAATGCACCACAGGGCATGTTTGAACACATGTCACCTCAGGCCATGCCCCTTCCTTCACCATTGTGTAAACATGCCCTGTGGTGCGTTTTAAGTTGAGGAATTAATAACTCTTCAAAATTGAGGGTCCCTGGGGGCCAACTAGCCCACCAGATACCTCCAGTATGCACCAGGGAGCTGCATTGCAGTGAGGTGTTCAGAGGCCACGCCCCTTTTTACACCTTTCTACAACGCAGCTCTGTGGCGCTTACTGGAGGTACCTGGTGAGCTAGTTGGCCCTCAGGGACCTTCAAGATTGAAGAGGAATTCATTCCTCAACTTAAAATGCACCACAGGGCGCGTTTGCACAATGGTGAAGGAAGGGGGCGGGGCCTGAGGTGACATGTCTGCAAACACGCACTGGGGCGCATTTTAAGTTGGGGAAACAATTCCACTTCAAACCTGAGGGACCCTGGGGGCCAAGTAGCTTACCAGGTGCTTCCAGGAAGCGCCACTGCGCTGTGTTGCAGAGAGGTGGTGCATGCCGTGCCCCTTTTTACATCTTTCTACTACGCAGCTCTGTGGCGCTTACTGGATGTACTACGAATTCCGATTTACTCAACTGTTATCAGGAGAGACCTCAGTGCAGCATCTTTGAGCCCAGTACTGATCCTGAAAAGTCATTCTAACAGTACTTACCAGTAACTTGAATTTCCTTCCATAGGCTAACATTGACTGGTTTCACTTGAAAATTCTACTAACTGTGGTGTTTTGGAACTTTAAAATATTCACTTAAAATCATCCGAACAACGAATTCCGATTTGCTCACCTGTTATCAGAAGAGAACCCAGTGCTGCATCTTTTAGCCCAGCACTGACCCTGAAAAGTAATTCTAACCATACTTACCAGTAACTTGTATTTCCTTCCATAGGAATCCATTGTCTGGTTTTCACCAGAAAAGTTTCTGCCTATTTTCACAAACTACAATTATTCCTAAAAAATCGCCTGTATGACTTAAACACATTCTTTTAACTGTTTACAGGAGATGCACCAGTGTAGGATCCAGGATCCACCACTGAGTAAGAAAAAGTAACAATAATACTACTTACCTGCTAAGTGAATTTCCTTCAATAGGATAACATTGGTGATTCTATGGGTCCAAAACATGCCCAAAGCTTTGAGGATGCAACTCCCAGGAGTTCTGTTCGAGCGGCACGCAATATGCAGTAGTAGAAAGAGCGTAGTGCATCCCGTGACCTGACAGCTGTTTCCTATGATTAAGGGGCGGTGCCCCGAAACTCGTCAGGAAGCTTCGATAAAGTCAGAGTGGGAAGGCTGCTGTGGAATAAAGGTCATGTTGAACCGAACTCCTGGGATTCGCGTCCTCAAAGCCCTGGGCATGTTTTGGACCCAATTTTCACACTGCAGCTCCGGCGGTGGAGGGTTGCACCACCCGCTTACCGAAGATGCGGGCCTACTGTGCCAAGCCTTCGTGCAGCGTGGAGTTCTTATTGCAGTGACGGCTGCTCTCCCACCCTGAGGCCCACTGGAGGGCTCTAGACATTGGTTTTAAAACAGATTATTGGTGTCATGAATCACAGACCCCAATGGAGGGTAGTTTAACTAATGTATGCAGCAGTACACATCCCAGCATGCCGTAAGAGTACTCTCTAATAAAAGAGAGAGGGACCCTCTACCAAAGGGATGGGGTACCAACTGTTGAATTTATCAAAAAAGCATTTCCCTTTGGACATATAAATCAGAACAAGAATGACATAACGTACAACAAAGATACAGGCAAACTCAGAGCAAAGCAATAGTAAACCAAAATCTGAAACAGCAAATAAATTCCAAATGTACAGTTTTATTCAATTATTAAAAAGGCAATAAAGCAATAAAAGCAAGTTAAAAAAGTGTATCATTCAAGGGAAAACAGACAATATATGGAACACAAAATATACAGAATTCATCACACAAGTTCCTAAAACTAAAGCAGGATTGGGGAGAGAACTCACCATAGAATTTAAGGACTATTCTGACAGACGCTGAATAAGTCCTTTTTGAGTTTTTCCTTTGCTTTAGTTTTAGGAACTTGTGTGATGAATTCTGTATATTTTGTGTTCCATATATTGTCTGTTTTCCCTTGAATGATACACTTTTTTAACTTGCTTTTATTGCTTTATTGCCTTTTTAATAATTGAATAAAACTGTACATTTGGAATTTATTTGCTGTTTCAGATTTTGGCGTAAGAGTACTCACCTGTGAGCGGCACGCAATATGCAGTAGTAGCAAGAGCGTAGTGCATCCTGTGACGTGACAGCTGTTCCCTATGATTAAGGGGCGGTGCCCCGAAACGCGTCAGGAAGATTCGATAAAGTCAGAGTGGGAAGGCTGCTGTGGAATAAAGTTCATGTTGAACAGAACTCCTGGGAGTCGCGTCCTCAAAGCTTTGGGCATGTTTTTGACACATATATAATTTTTTCTAAATATTTATTTTGATTTTATTTTGAACTCACTGGAGTGTGAATAGTAAATTGTATTCCCCTGCTATCCAACACTTTCTCTACTGTTGCATTCACTGGAGTGGGAATAATAATTTTTACCCCTTTGCTATCCAACACTTTTCCCACTGTTGCACTCACTGGAGTGGGAATAGTAAGTTTTTACTCCTACGTCCCTACTGTTGCACTCACTGGAGTGTGACTAGTAATTTGTACCTCTTCCCTATCCAACACTTTCCCTACTGTTGCATTTACTGGAAAGGGAATAGTAAATGTTATCCCTCCGCTATCCAATACTTTTCCTTCTGTTGCCCTCATTGGAGTGGGAATAGTAATTTTTACGCCTCCGCTATTCAACACTTTCTCTGCTGTTGCACTCACTGGAGTGGGAATAGTAATTTTTACCTCTCCGCTATCCAACACTTTCTCTACTGTTGCACTCACTGGAGTGGAAATAGTAAACTTTACCCCTATGCTAGCCAACACTTTTCCTACTGTTGCACTGACTGGAGTTAGAATAGTAAATTTAATCCATTTGCAATCCAACACTTACCCTACTGTTGCACTCATTGGAGTTGGAATAGTAGTTTTTACTTTTTTGCTATCCAACACTTTCCCTACTCTTGTACTTATTGGAGTGGGAATAATAATTTGTACCTGTCTGCTAATCAACACTTTCCCTACTGTTGCACTGGCTATATTGGGAAATGTAAGTTGATTTTTTTATTGTTTAATGTTTTAATTTATTACAGAATGTTTTTTTTAGATTTTAAATATTGATACATATATATTTATTTTTATATAAGTTTAAACTTTTAAAATTAATTAAAAGTTTTAGTTTATTTATTGTTTAAGGGTAACAATATATAAAGATGTATAAATAATTATATTTGTAAGTTTATTTAATTTCTTTTATTTGTTATATTTTTTTAAATGTATAATTGTCTTTTATTTTGTTAATGAATTTTTATTTTTAATATAGATTATTATATTTTATATAAATATTTATACATCGATATTTTGTACATCTGTAGTTTTTTACATCAATATTTTTTAGTAGATATTTTTGGACTTACCTGTTTAAGTATAGGGAGTCCATATTTTTGTAGTCTATATTTTTTCATAGAGATTTTTCACATATATATTGGTGACATCAATGTTGTGTCGGTGAACCATAAATACCACTTTCCACAAGTTTCTGAAGAATAATATGCACATTTTGGTGCTTACTGGTAAATACTGTACACTTTTCTGTTGTTAAAATCAGGCAGGCTTGACCTGCCGAAATTTAAGGAATGGTGATATATTTAATGAGGCCAGTAATTACCGGATGCAGTAAATACCTCCCAACTGAAAACTCCAATCCCATCACAAACAGTTTTATCCAGGGGAAGGAAAATTCTGACTGATTTGTAATCAGGGCCTATGTGCTTTTTTGTGCACTTTGATGAAGCAAAATACATGTGAAGCAAACAGCATTATGCCACTTTTGAGCTCTCCCTCCATTTTCCAAGCTGTGATGTAACAAACCAAGATCCTCAGTAAATAAGAGAGATCCCATAACACCGAGGAGTAAAAAATGGCATGTTGTCAACAGTCAATGGATCAGCTAAAAATAGACGAAATATTGTAGGGGTCAGCTCGGTGCTGGTGCTGCACAGAGATGACCTTCACACATTGTTCAGCATCCTGAAGCATTCCTGGTCTTGTTCAGTTTGCTCTTCATGTCAGTGCCTGCTTCTCCATCATGTCTTATAGTTCTGCCTAGGTTCGTGAAATCAGTCAGGGCTAGGGCCACTCCATTCACCTTCATTGGTTAAGGGCTTGAGATGTTGAGTGGCATGACTTCTGATTTCATCATGTTGATCCTCAGGTCCACATGCTATGCATAGATGTTGAGGTGGGACATATTTTCCTGTATATGCTGGTCTATTAGAGAGAAAGGCTAGATTATCTACATAGTTAAAGTCCTCCAGTGTAGAGAATAAGGTCCATCTGTTGTCTTTGGTTTGGTCTTCGGTTGTGCTTCATATCACCCATTTTCTGACTAGGTTGAAGAGCAACACTGACACCAAGCGAGGCTTTACCACAGCAGCGTTTTGTCCCCACTCTTGAATGGATCAGATTGCTGGGGGATGATCAAAAAAGCGACATCACCAAAATAAACCAAAATTAAATAAATATTGTAGGGGCTAACAAACGTCCATGATTTAGGCCATTTTTTGTTGAGATTTTATCAGCTAATTTATTTCCTTTTTACTGAATTTTCAGCCCTAACCCAACTGTCTGAATGAAGTAAACATATAAATGATAACAACCACAGGAGAATATCACAACATTCAAGTTTAGACAATAGTTGGGAGCACTCTAGCTGAGTGCTGGCTTAAAATATACCAAACAGCAAAATAAAGAACATCTTGAATCTCTGTGTCAAGTCCTATAATACAAAACAATATCCCTTAAATGATTGCCTATTTTAGAAAACCCCTGCTCTAAAATGATCGCCCTTATTGTAGTGGACCGGACATTTCATCTCCCCAAAACAAATTTGGTAAAGAATTTCTAGGCCATATGTATTAGGGAGATGAATTAATAACGTCAGATCACCACTTTGCCTTTTTTTAAAAAGGGCTTAATTATTATTCCTTTGCAAGAGTGTAGGATCAGATTATTATGCACAATCCACCTGTAATTGGGGCCCAGCTGTAATGCCCACCATTCAGAATTTCTCCCATAAACACAAGCAGGTATTGCATTGGGGTCAGATGTACTACAGAGGTTTATAGACTTAATTGTTTAACCATGGCTTCTACTGTTATAGAATATAGGAGCACCACATCAACTGAATTAGATATTGAGTACCTGTGGAGTTTCAAAGTCCCATATTAAAATAAAAGGCATTCTGACAACAATGATTCTGGAATGTTCAATTTTAGGTTTAAAGCATTTTATTAAGGCATAAAAACATAGAAGGTAAGGGAACATGAGGGGTAGGGTTACATACATTCAGGTGAAAACAGCTGAGTATAAATCTAGGAGTGCGATGGTGGACAAGGCTACTGCAAAAAAAAAAATGGTAAAATGATAAGGGCTAATACAGTCGACACCATCAGGCAGATCAGAAAATAAAAGGCAATAATGCAAGAAACCAAACCCACCAGCCCCCAGAACCCTTCCCTCCAAACTCCCCAACTCACCCCAACACCCTCCCACCTCCCCCCCGTCCAGTACTCGGCCATAACGCATCCTGCCCTCCCGCCACGCCCCCCATCCCGTGAGCCCAAATCTTGTGTCCCCTTAGTCAGTTGAGATCACCGGTGGCGTCAGTCTCAGGAGTCTGAGGTACCTCGGACAGGTGAGTTCCCTAAATTCTGTGGTTAGAAGCGCATGAAACGGTTGCCATAGCTCATCAAATTGTTTCATGTCCCCCGTCACCATAAGCGATAGTTTCTCCATACCTAGCACATGCCAAAGCCTGTGTAGCCAGCCTGTGATGGAGGGGACCGTGGTGGTACGCCAGTGAATCAAGATGTTCTGAATCGCTGAACCCAGCGCTATCGCAATTTGCCTGCCCCTGCGGAACTTCAGCGGGTACATCAGGCCATTCGGGAGGCCCAGCAATACATACGCCGAGAAGCGTGGCAATTCAGTCTCAAAATGAACATCAATCTCGTCGAGAACCTCCTTCCAGTATTCCTCTAACAAGGGACAGTCCCAAAGTATGAGTGTAAGGGTCCCCACCCGACCACATCCCCTCCAGCAGTCCTTCTCAATATGCCTATTCATTTCGTGTAGCCTCTCTGGGGTATAATACCAATACGTAGACACCTTGGTGAGTGTTTCCGTGAGACCTGTATGATATGCAGAGTGTCTCGCCCGATGCGCAATTTGATCCCATTCTTTATGACTAAGCGTCCTTCCCAATTCCCTATTCCAGCGTTCCCTACCCGGGTTATAAAAATGAAACGGAGGGGGCTGCAGGAATTTATAAAGGTCGGTAATTAACTTAGCATCAGAGGCGCGGGTCACTAACCACCGCTCGTATGGCGTTATCTGGCAATCAGCAGTGCCCCGCACCTGAGACTGAAGAGCCCAGTGCCTAACCTGCATGTATCGTAATCTATCCGACTCAGGCAGTTGGAACTCCTGTTTCAAGTGCAGAAAAGGGACCACTCCCTCCGATCCATATATCTGGAAGAGCGCTCGGCAGCCAGCTGCCCTCCAGTGGGAGAAAGCGCCTGGTTCCATACCGGGAGAAAATCAGGGTTATCCGCTATCGGTGTGAAAGGCGAAGGGAACGTGGTGAGTTCACGAACTTCATTGACTGCATCCCACACCCTCAAGGGGACTCGTGTGACGAAGGAAGCATAGAGGTTGGGGGGGCAATGAATCCGACGCAAGAATGGTCCTCCTGGAGGGGGCGCCCCGCTACCGCCTGGTCTTGAAAGAGCCAGTGCTTGTCGGATTCCCACCTGCTCCACTCCACTAGGTAACGCAACTGCGCCGCCTGGAAGTATTTCCGGAGGTCCGGGATACCGCTGCTCCCCGCCTCCGGGGCCAGCGTGGAAAGAACCCTCTTCATCCTCGGATTGCGGCCCTGCCAGACGAAGCGTGCAATGTCGGCTTGTGTCTGTCTAATCCAGCCCACCGGTGGCTGAAGCGGCAAAGCTCGAAAGAGGTACAAGATCTGGGGCAGGACCGTCATCTTGACCGCTGCAATCCTGCCGAGCCAGGACAGCAGGCTTTTACTCCAGCGGCCCAGCTCTTCCTTGATTTTCCTGCTAAGGGAGGCATAATTGGCCGACACCATCGCTGGTAACGTTGGTGCTAGCAGAATCCCCAGATACGGCACCAGGGATGATGACCACTGCATGGGGAAAAGCCGATGCAGATCTCGTCTGGTATCTGCGGCCAGGGACACGTCCAGGGCCACCGACGTGCCCATGTTCATCTTAAAACCAGCCACTTTCGAAAAAGCGTCCAGTTCCCGAATACACACGGGGAGAGCCCGTCTAAGATCGTCCAAGGTCAACAGGACATCGTCCGCATAAAGACTGATCGTGTGGACATACTGCTCCATCTTGATCCCAATCGTATCCGGGTTTTGGCAAATTCTCTGGGCAAACGGCTCCATATAGATAGCAAAGAGGAGTGGGGAAAGCGGGCATCCCTGCCTGGTACCCCTTTCGATCGCAAAGCTACGGGAGCTGCACCCGTTAACTCTCACTGACGCCGAAGGGGATTTGTAGCAATTGAAGACCATCGAACAGAATTTGTCCCCAATACCCAGTTTCCGGAGCACCTGCTCAAGATAAGGCCAGTGAACGCGATCAAATGCCTTCTCGGCATCTACTGCTAGCAGCATCCTTTCACCCGGGATCCGCGAGGCTTTCTCCAAAATGTGTGCTACTCTCTTAGTGTTATCAACGGTTTGTCTGCCGGGCACAAAGCCAGCTTGATCAGCCTCAACCAGGCCCGGCAGATGCAGGGCCAATCTAGATGCCAGAATCCCCGTGTATAATTTAAGGTCGACATTCAGGAGTGAGATAGGCCTGTATGAGCCGCAGAGGGCCCGGTTCTTCCCAGGTTTAGGGATCACTGAGACCGTTGCTCCTAACAGGTCCGGTGGAATGGCTCCTTGCTCGGAAAAGGAGTTAAAGAGGCGGGCGAGAATAGGAGCTACAACCGGGCAAAAGGTTTTATAAAACAGGGACGTATAACCGTCCGGGCCCGGGGCTTTCCCGTGTTTAAGCTTGGCTATCGCGGATATCACCTCCTGTACATGAATGCTGCGTTCGAGGTATTCCGCCTGCGCTGAGTCCAGCGCCGGAAGGGCTACTGACTCCAAATAATCTGTTGCATCCTGCGACGAGGGGGGTTCCCCCGTGTAAAGCACCTCATAGAAACTACAGAACGTTTCTGCCACCGCGGCGTCATCAGAGACCGCCACCCCATCGGCACCGAGCAGTTCCTTCACCACGTTACGCTGGTGCGCGATTCGGAGCCTATTCGCCAAAAGTTTGCCACACCTATCCCCACCCGTATAAAATGCATGTTTTAGACGCAGCGCCGCGTATTCCGCCCTGTCCATGTCCAACGCTGACAGGAGCTTCCTGGCAGCTTTCAACTGCCTCCACACCTTAGGAGCTCCGGTACGGCGATGGACCTGTTCCAATTCCCGGACCTGGGAAGTCAGCTCCTCCCTCTTATGCTGCCGCTCCCTGTTTTCTGCTGAGGAAATGGAAATGAACTCCCCCCTGAGACCCGCCTTCAACGCCGCCCACTGCGTCGCTGGCGAGGTGTCCGAGTTATCATTGTGTGCCTGGTATTCCCGGATCGCTTCCTCAATATGCTTCACAACCGTTTTTTTATGCAGGAGGGTGTCTCTAAGACGCCACACCCCCGAGAGGGGGAGGCCGTCGGAAGCGCAAATGTGCCCACGACTGGCGCATGATCAGACAACGACAGGACCCCAATGTCCGCCACCGTAGCAGCGGCACACATCGGTCCGCTAACCAATAAGTAATCCAGCCGTGCGTAGGTCCGGTGCGCATGTGAATAATAAGAATAATCCCTATCCGTGGGGTGGAGGGTGCGCCAAAGATCATGCAGATCCATATCAGTGATGCGAGCCTTCCCAGCTTGTGAGAGCTCCCCAGTCTGCGGGTGTCGCTGCGCTGATCTATCGAGTGTGGAGTCAAAAACTATATTCAAATCACCCCCTAGAATGATGTGTCTATCAGGGGAAGCAGTCACGTCTACCAGCACCGAGTCTAGAAAGCGCTCTTGGTGGTCATTGGGGCTATATAAAGAGCCAATAGTGAACGTTGTGTCCCCCAGCCGGAGGCGGTATGCCAATAGCCTCCCCTTCTGTTCTGCAAATTTGTACAACACCTCCCCCCTGAAGGAACTCGCTATCAAAATGGCCACCCCCGCGGTCTTAGATGCAGCAGAGGAGAAGAACTGAGTTGGAAACTTGTTAGAGCGCATCCTATGACAATCCCGTGGTAGTAAATGGGTCTCCTGCAGGAGGCATATATCTGCCTGTGTCTCCTCCAGCAGAGATAAGATTGCCCTCCGCTTCACTGGGTTGTTCAGACCCTTAACATTAAGGGTCACTACTTTCAGTGCCGACATATCCCCAAGTAACCATAAGTGCCAAGCCGCAGGCAGTCAACGAGTGGGGGGCGGGGGGGGGCACGGGACAGCAGTGCAGGACAGGCAAAGTAAAACCAAGCAATAGCATTTGAGATATTGGACGGTACCCCTTCCACCCCTAAACAGCTCCCAACCCCCTCCAAAACAGACCCCTGGCAACTAGCCAACTCCCCACCCATGCTCAAACAACCCATTGTCCCAGTCATGTCCCAAAACGGACAAGTCTGTGGAAAGTACAAAAAGTGGACGTCCGGCCACTCGTTCTTCCCGCCTCTCCCCCGACCCTCCCTCTAACCCCCAAACCTGGCATTGCAGAAGCTGTGTCCATCTCCCCCCGGAGTGAATCTACGCCGTCATGGCGACTCCGTTCGTGGCGGCCGAGCCCCTGACCGCTTCTCTCAGGGCGTTGGCCATTTCTGCCCTGATGGTGGGTGAGTCCGGCCGTCCAGCACTAGCCGTCGATCTCCTCCTCGCCGATCGCCGTCGCCCTCTTCGATCAGAACGCCTCCAGCCCGGTGTCGCTTCACCCTCTTCCGTGGCCGTGAGGCCCAGGACACCACAGACATCCTGCAAGGAACGCAGCTGGTGTAGCACGCCATTCCATCGGAATATTAGGCGAAAGGGATGTCCCCAAGAGTACGGCGTCTCTTTCTCTCTCAGGAAATCCGTTGCGATTTTGAAGGTCCTGCGCTTCTGTAGCGTGATGGCAGACAGGTCCTGAAACAACGCCACAGGCCATTCGCGGAAGGTCAGCGGCTGTTTCATGCGAGCATCAGCCATTATGCGTTCCCTCATCGGGAAATCTGGGAGGTAGGCCAAAATGTCCGGTGGAGGTGCCGTCGACTGTCCCTGTCGATCCGAATCAGGAAGTCCGCGGGCTCTCCCAGAATCTCCCTGAACAAGTCCTTCCCTGGTAGCCCGTCAAATCCGTCCCTTCATCTGCGGACGGTACACCTCGGACTCGAATGTTGTTTCTTCTCGACCTGTTCTCCAGGTCTTCATTATGTGCCTGAAGTACGACATGCTGCTCCCTGAGACGGAGAACGTCTTGCTGTAAATGGACAATCTCCTCGTCTCTCCGTTGGGCCGCTGCTTCCACCGTCTCCATCCGCTCACCTAGGCATTCCACATCCCTACGGACCTCGCGCACTTCGCTGGCCACCTCCTGCTTCAGCGTCTGAAAGTCAGCCTTAAGCGAGCTGAACAGGTCCTCCAGGAAGGACCTGGTGACGGGGGGCTCACCCCCGGCCGGGTCCGCTGCAGTTCTAGAAGAGCTTGGGGATGGTTGCGCCCTGTCGCGTTGCTGCTGGGCTCTGCTGAGCATGTCCGGCAGGGTGCGGTCCCCCTTCCTCGACCCCCGGTTCCCCGACATTCGTGCTCTGTAGACTGCCGCACCCCACTCAATCCGATATGCGATCTCAGGCCGCTGGTCGCAGGTCCCGGCGTCGATGAGTCTCCGACGACTGGCAGAGCACCGCCAGGAGGAACATCCGCTGTAGTAGGGACACCACGGGTCCTGCGCCACCGAGGACAAAATGGCGGGCCAGCTCTGTCGCAGAGGCCGACTCCCACTCCAACCAAAGTTTAAGCGCTGGTCACTTACAGGGGGACCCAGACCGCAGTATCTCCTAGGACAAAAGAGCTATGCAGGGCCAGGGGTGTAGAAGCTGTCCCCGGACGGTACTGTAGGAGGGCCTCGTCACCGTTGCCGTGAAGATAAGATGGCGGCTGGGCGTAGCCTGGCAGACCCTCCGAGCCGGATGGCGCCGCCAAGGCTATGCAAAGAGTCAGTGCTCCTAAAATGAGCCCCCTCCAGGCTTGCCGAGTCGAAAAGAGGCAAATGACCTGGCCCCCGCTCCTGAGCGCTGTCCCAAACTGGCGTTGGGGTCGGGGCCCACGCTGTGTATCAAGCCACCGCTACAGATCCAAGTTCCTCCACGATCAGACAATAGGCATCCCTCCTCACGGCACCTTGTGGTAGCTACCCATCCGGCATACCAAACCAGGCACAATCTGATGCGAGTATGCAGGCGAACTCCGTGCCAGGCCACCAGACACCGGCACCAGGGTCCACACAGGCCTCCCGGCCAGCGCTCCGCTCCACTCCGCTTCCGTGGCGCTCCGCAGGTAGCTTATCGGTCCCTTAGCGTGCCTCCGCCGGAGCGTTCGGGGTCAAAGTTGCACCAATGTGTGCCCCAGGGTCTCCGCCACCCTTCCCACGGCCGCTGAGCTCCAGCGGGGGGAGAGAAGCTGTCGAAAAAGGGCTCGGGCCTAGTCGGGCCGGAGGAGCTGCGGGAAGAAGCGTCCGCTCACCCCGCCATCTTGGCCACGCCCCGAATGTTCAATTTTAAACAACAATACATATTTACTTTAAGTTAAAACCAGCAAGTGTCCTCGGACTAGATGATATTTAACCTCTTACCAATTTTTATAGTGGAAGCCTACCCTTTTTCCTTTAATTATCTGAAAGTAGCCCCATTGTATCTACTCAAACAAACTTATATTTATAGAATTTTCAGTTCTTAATAATGAGAAGGCTTAAAATGTAGCTCTTTTAGAGCTTCAGATTCTTGCCAAACCAGGGAGAAAACCTTTTGCCATACGTACCCTTGGAACACTCAGTTACATCAATCTTAAGATGCATTTGAAAACATTCTGCTTTACTTAATATTAAATGTTCACACCAGCACAGGACATGCTCCTCAGTGAATGGCTCCATCTCAATCACGCTCTGCAATGCACACATTTAGGAAGGTTTCAGTATATGTTTAGGTTAGTCCACTGGCAACTCAAAAATGTATCATATGCTTGGCACAGAAAACCTCGCAATGAAAGTGAAATCAAGAGGTCAACATTATCAGAAAAAAACGCTTAGCAGATAATTTTTACATAAGAGTAATAGTTCTGGGAAAACAAACATGCAATCAATAGTGACCTGAGCTCACAATGGTGAAGGTTTTACCCACAGATACATCAGTGTGGAACACAATTGAGATCTAGAAGAAAGGACCATCTTTTTGACATTAGCCAGTGACTTCATTGGAAGATATTCCCCCCTGAGGGATGACATATGCTAACATGAGATCTTAAGTGAGATCTTAGATCTCTTGAAGGTTGAATTTAACATTTATTTCACCCCAGAATCCAATGGGCATTTTGTTATTTATATTTCCTTTACAATAAATCAGTCTTCAAATTATCCAATTCTAACTCAAAATTATAATTTTTAACATTCTGGTAAACATTCAACACAACCCTTTGCTTAAATATAATACACACATCTATAAAATCAAAGAAGTATGCCAGAGTCTACGAGTACTATATTTGGTGAGGGCTCATTAATAGTCAGAGTAGGAGCTCTCAGAAACATGGCAGAGATGAGAGCATTGCTCTTTTAAAATATCTGGAACCTTGCACCGAGAAGAGTTGGGTGAAGGTGAGATAAGGTGGTACAGACTGGAGGTAATAAAGGTACATTGTTGTTGTAGAGAGTGCCCATACCTGGATGGGTCCGGGAACTGAGAATGGTACGAACAAGAGAGCATGGGGGTTATCAACCACCTATCGAAAGCGTGTGGAGTATGATATAAGTGCTCTGGTATTAAGGGATCGAGACATGGGGTGGGGTGATCTGTCAGATCAGAGCTTCGTGTGTGGAGCACTAAACAAGGCACAAAAATAACCCCAATCAGTTCAGTCTGGTGGGTTTTAGGAGATCTGCATTGGAAGGAAACGACTTTTGTAAATTAGCCAAATAAGAAAAGGAAATTAATATAGAATTAGGTAGAAAATTCAAAGATTCGCACCAAGTTAGGCAGTCATTTTGCAAAGCAGCTTCCATATCTGAGCACTATGTCAGATATTTCAATACATCAGGTAGGTTTTACAAATATTTGATCTCCAAAGCCCAAAATCAAACTTTGGTGTAGAAGGGTATACTTTTAAATACTGGTCTGTCTAATATAGTTTTAAAGCATTTTATTTCTAGACAATGCACACATTTCAGGCTAAAAGCAGACAGTAAATAGAGGACCGACTAAGTGCCTTATTTAGATTTTGGTGGAGGGTTTACACCATCACAACGGTGACGCATATCCCATCCGCCGAAATATAATCTCAGAGTATTTATATTTCAGTGGATGGGATATCCGCCACCATTGTGACGGAGTAACCCGTCAGCCGAAATCTAAATCAGGCCCTTAGTGACTGATTTTTATATAGAACTATAGGCGGATGAATGTGAATAATGGGGATGATTTTAATTGAGGGCTGAAAGGGACATCAATTAGACTGGGAGAGTGAAGATACAGTTGTCTATGATGTCGATCACGGTCCTGAGGACAAACACCCCATGCACATTCATACATGTAGACATTTGCGTTATGAGTCAATCCCCATACCCTTACCCACAGAGGTAGAGAAGTCATGAGGGAACCATGCATAACCTGACGTCATGCATCCAAGGCTACCACCATTAGAATCCCTTCAACCACTCCAATATTAAACAAGCATTGGCAAAGCCAATTGGTCTGGCATTTGCCACCATCATTTTTCGCAATTCTTGTTTTGTTTTTGTCTTGGATGTTGCAAAACTTTATTTTTCATAAAGCTGCCAAACACCCATCAAACTAAAAAAATGGCCTAAAGTTCAAAATGTTTTTTTTTAAAAAAAAATGACATTGGAAGAAAGAAAGAAAGAAAGTAAGAAAGAAAGAAAAAAGAAAGAAAGAAAGGAAAAAAGGAAGGAAAATAAAGATAGAAAGGAGCACAGACAGACAGAAAGAGAGGAAAACAGACAGACAGAGTTAGGGCTGCAAAGATAGAGTACTCATATGAACTTATATACAGAGTTTGTGGAAGCTAATATTTGAATTACTGTTGTCTTTCAAAAGACTGCGGGGTATATTATCAAGCACCGCATTAAAAATTATCGCCAGTTTAGCGGCAGGAAACTGCAGCTAAAGCGGCGATAATGGGCTTGATAATATGGCCTTGAGAATTCCAATAGAAGTCCATGTTCTGGTGTGAACATGGGCTTCTATTGGAATTCTCTCTCCAGGGTATATTATCAAGCCCATTATCGCCACTTTAGCTGCAGTTTTCTGCCGATAAACCGGCGATAATTTTAATGCCGTGCTTGATAATATGCCCCTGTGTTCTCCACAACTTCTACAGATGGAGTTGGTGCACTATTGGTATGGCAGGTGGGGATTTCCTTAAAAACAATTTATTTCACATATATATTATGACACAAACAAAGCAGGCCATTCATAGAACACACAGAACAAGAAGACAAATGTTATATAACAGAACGGAGAGCTTTCTCAGAATCAACCCATTGAGCTACCTCAGCAACAAGCACAGGTATCACTGAGTCCACTGTAATGACTGTCTACCTGGAACATGAAGGTATACATAATTACACTCTTAATTAATTATCTCACCAGCTTCAAAAGTATCAATGATTCTATAATAAATTAGCTCTCCTGCTGAAGCGTGAAGAGACCTGCACCATACTTTTCTCGTTTTTTCCAGTCACAGTATAAAATATTGGATACTAAAACCCAAATTACACCGCACCAATATTTAAATAAAAGTGTTACAGGAATGCAAAATTATTAAAAGTACCATTACTGAAACTGAGTCCAGGAAAAACAATTCTACAGAATTGTCCTCTTATGAATTCACATCCTATAATGTAGAAGTTTTGGGCTTGTGTATCATATTAGAATAGATAGATTTAAATACACAGAACAATTTCAACTGGGCCCAATCTTGTATGCTGCAATATAGCAGCAGTCAGATAAATAAAGGACACTTCGAAAGCAATTTATAGCAGCATTGTCAGGAGACATGAAATTATGAAGCTGGAATGTGCCCTGTGCGTACATCAAAAGTGTAAAAATCCTACTGTTGATAATACCTGCCTCTCCTCAACTAAATATAAAAACACGAATGCCTGGCATGCTGTCATCCTTTCTATCCATGTCCTGTTTAGCTGTATGACTATGCAACAGTTTGATTCATTTAAGCTGGTCATGGGTATGTTTTTGTTGTCTCTCCGTGTTCCATGGCCCTTGAACCTGTCACCAGGTAGGTCACCCCCCTCAGCCGGCACACGGTCCTCCTGTGCCGCTGTTCCTGCTGCCACTTTGCTTGCCACTCTGCTTGTGTGCCTGTCTCTGTCTCAGTTTCCGTGACTTGCTGCCTCTTTTCCCATTTTTTTTCCTCTGTGCCCTTTTGCCCTTTCTTGCCCGCTTTGTTATTCTGTTCCCTTTGTGCCTTTTTTTATTATTCTGTGCCCTTTGTGCCTGTTTTTATTCTGTGCCTTCTGTACCCTCTCCCCCAGCCCCCATTTGCCTTCTGGTTCTCCCTCCCGCCCCCCCTTGTGCTTTTCCGCCGCTGCGTCATGTGCAGCCCCGCCCCCCTGCTGTCCAATTTGCCACCCCACTCCCACCTCCCAGCTGCTCCTCCCTCCCACAGCCCCTCATATGGAGGCCGTGCAGCGGGCACACCGCTGGCGTGCCAAAGGCAAGTCTGTCTGTGCCCGTCCGCGCCTGGAAAGCGCCCAGCGGCAGAACGCCGGACCCCCGCCGAAGCCTGGAAACCCGACTGAGATACGACACCGCCGCCCTCAATGCACTCAACAACGGACGACCACCCACCTGCTACCAAGCCACCCTGAAGCGCACCCACGGACCCTTCACCTTCCAAACCTGCAAATTCACCTGCCTCTGAACCTGCACCCCCCCCACGGACGAAGCAACATCAACAACCACCTCAAGTGCATCCTACTCAACACCCGCTCCGTCCACAAGCACGCCGTCAAACTCTGGGACCTCCTCGATACAACAGCACGGAAAACCTGGATGAACGCCTCGTCAGCCCCCGACATCGCGATAGCCATTCAGGATGGCTACAAGATCACCTGTAAGGACAGCGTCAACCAAACCGGAGAAGGAACCGCCATCCTCTACAGGAACACCATCAACGTCACGACCAACACCGAAGGCACCCTCACCGCCGCTGAACATCTACACTTCTAGATCCACACCGACCCAAAGACCACCCTCAGAGGAACCCTCATCCACAGACCCCCGGGCCCGCGCACACAATTCAGTGAAACCATCGCCGACTTCATCAGCCCGCATGCCCTCGCCTCATCGGAATACATCCTCCTAGGGGACCTGAACTTCCACCTGGAGAATAATAATGACAACAACACCACCACCCTGCTCGACAACCTCACCAACCTCAGACTCAAGCAACTGGTGAACAACCCCACCCACTACGCCGGCCACAATCTCGACCCCATCTTCTCCACCAGCAACCACGTCTCCTTCAGCCACTCCACTGGGCTACACTGGACTGACCACACCTGCATCGATTTCACCTTTAAGAAGACTACATCCCACCACACCCCGCAGACTCTGGAGCAAAGTCACCACAGACCAGCTAACCACATCACTGAGCCAGAACCCACCAACCGACACCTCTGACACCAACGACGCAGCCCACAATCTCGCACAGTGGATCATCAACTGCGCCGACGCCCTTGCTCCACTAAAGCACCCCCCAGGCAAAACCGGCAACAGGAAAACCACATGGTTCACCGATGCCCTCAAAGAATCAAAGAAATCCTGCCGAACTCTCGAGAAAACCTGGCACCACGAACAGACGACAGAAAACATGACAGCTCTCCAAAACGCCACTCGCAAACACCACCAGCTGATCCGCGCCACCAAAAGGACATCATTCAAAGAGCGGCTGGACAACAACACACACAACAGCAAGGAACTCTACAACATCGTAAAAGAACTCTCCAATCCCAGTGCCAGCAGCAACGACATCACACCGTCGCAAGACCTCTGCAACTCCCTCGCCACGTACTTCTACCGCAAGATCGCCGAGATACATGACAGCTTCGGCGCCCAGACTCCACCTTCAGTCACCAAACCAATGTCCCCCACCACCACCCTCAGCGCCTGGACCCCCATCAGCACTGAAGAAACCACCCACGTCATGAACACCATCCACTCTGGCTCTCCCTCCGACCCATGCCCTTACCACATCTTCAACAAAGCCGACACCATCATCGCACCCCACCTCCGGAACGTCATTAACAACTCCTACACGTCCGCCACCTTCCTAGAGAGCTGGAAGCACGCAGAAATCAACGCCCTCCTGAAGAAACCCACAGCGGACCCTAAAAACCTCAAGAACTTCCGCCCCATCTCTCTTCTTCCCTTCCCTGCAAAAGTCATCGAGAAGACCGTCAATAAACAGCTGACCACATTTCTCGAGGCAAACAACTCCCTTGACCCATCCCAGTCTGGATTTCGAGCCAACCACAGCACCGAGACCACCCTCATCGCAGCCACCGACGGCATCAGGACCCTGCTTGACAACGGGGAAACAACCGCCCTCATCCTCCTAGACCTCTCATCCGCCTTTGATATACCGTCTGCCACCGCACTCTAATAACCCACCTCCACAACGCTGCAATACAAGAAAAAACCCTGGACTGGATCACCTCGTTCCTCTCCAAAAGAACCTAGAGAGTCCGCCTCCCTCCCTTCCGCTCTGCGGCCACCAAGATCATCTGCGGTGTACCCCAAGGCTCTTCACTCAGCCCAACCCTTCAATATCTACATGAGCCCCCTCGCCGCCATCGCACGCAAACACAACCTCAACATCATCTCCTACGCCGACGACACCCAGCTGATTTTCTCCCTCACCAAAAACCCAGCCACCGCCAAAACCAACCTCCAGGAAGGAATGAAAGAAGTCGCGGAATGGATGAAGCTCAGCCGTCTGAAACTGAACTCAGACAAGACGGAGGTAGTAATCCTCGGACAGTCCCCATCCGCCTGGGACGACTCCTGGTGGCCCACAGCGCTGGGCGCCGCACCGACACCCACGGACCACACACGCAACCTGGGATTCATCCTGGACTCCTCCCTCACGATGACCAAGCAAGTCACGCCATCTCATCCTCATGCTTCAACACCCCGCGCATGCTCCTAAAAATCTTCTGGTGGATCCCCAACGGAACCAAAAAGACGGTCACCCAGGCCCTCGTCACCAGCCAACTGGACTACGGGAACGCCCTATACGCATGAACCACAGCCAAACTTCAGAAAAGACTTCAGCGCATACAGAACGCCTCCGCACGACTCATCCTCGACATCCCCCGCCATATATCTGCCCACCTGAGAAAACCGCACTGGGTCCCCATCAGCAAAAGGATCACGTTCAGGCTTCTCACCCACACACAAAGCGCTCCACGACATGGGCCCCGAATACCTCAACAACCGCCTCACGTTCTACACTCTGACCCACCAGCTCCGCTCCGCCAGCCTGCCCTCGCCACCGTCCCACGGATTCACAGAACCACCACCGGAGGAAGATCGTTCTCCTACCTGGTCGCCAAGACATGGAACTCCTTTCCCACCCACCTACGACTGACCCAAGACCATCTCACCTTCAGGAAACACATCAAGACCTGGCTTTTCGAGCAATAGCAGCACCCCCCCCCCCCCCCCCTCCCTTCAGGGCCTTGAGACCCTCACGGGAGAGTAGCGCGCTCTATAAATGTATTGATTGATTGATTGGTTCCAGCTTTTTTTTGGGTGAGGATTTTGACTTGCAGTTTTCGTACTGGTTTAATTTTGTGTAGCATCTTTATGCTATACTCTTAGGGGTTGTTGTGCTGTTTTCACACTGGTATGAGTTATTTGGTGTCCCACAATATTATTTTTTAGCTCTAATTTCTGCGCATATCTCCTTGGTGCACATTTCCCTGGTTAAATTACACTTTATTTGATTTATTTAGCAATTCCAATGAGTGGCCTATCTGTGGTGTGTGACTTATTTCAAGGCTGGGAAGGCAGAGCTTTACTTGGTTGGTGTTGGGTCCTTTGGTGAATGTGGATTCCTTCAGACATACTCATTAGTGGTGCCAGTGTATTTTCATTCCCTTCCAGGTACCCCTCTTTCCTTTTCCCCATGCCACACTCACTTTTGGGATACATGGTTCCACCACTTGGAAACTCCCTTATTTGCCCATGACCTGCAAAGGATTTTGCTTCCTCGAGTGATACGGCTACTGCATGTAAGTTTCTGGATTTAGGTATGTGAATTACTAATTATTATGCTCGGCCTAAAATGCATGCCTTAGCAAAGAAATGCCACATTGCCATCGTGTTAGTCATTCTTCTAGATGGCTCTAGTTTTATTTAGGCAACTAGTTCCTATAAATATTTCTGAAGATTGCATAAGGAGATTCCATTCTAAGAATTGCTTCCCCATAACTTCTCCTTGCCGGTGCCAACAGTTCTAAACCAAAATAGGAAGGCTCCACCTTGGGGCATCGCTGACATTCTTCACATCACTGACAGGTGAACACGTGGAAATCAAAAAATATGTACGCAATGAGGCCTAGGCAGTTTAGCAACAAACGTATGCCTTGTTGTTGTGGTTGCCCAATGGAACGATGGGAACCAGTCACATCTCCTCAGGCAGGATGACACAAATACACAGCTGCTATAGTGTTATTAGGTATTGTTGAACAAGTGTAAATTACTTTTTCTTTTTTTAGCCAGTCCAGGTTTGAGATAATGTCTGACACGGAATCCATACATACTTCTTTCGTTGCGTGGGTAAAGCCAGGCCTACAGCAACATTCCTAGAAGGTCTAAATGTTGAATGTCACCTTCTTTAAGCATGACGTGTCTATTTGCATATAAACACAGTCTGTGTGTACTCAGATATTATACACAAGCAGAAAGAAACATGTAGCTGCTAAAAGGACGGACCTGGTTTACATAAGTTTTCCTATGGGTCACGAATTTTACTCTGTGTTAAACTGTGTGAAAGTGGTGATTCGTCACCATTTCGTATTGTGTCACCATTTCGTATTGCTTTACAAAAGGTGCATAATTTGTCGAGGCTACATTGTGGCTACCTATGAGTTGCATGAAACACTTTTGAAAAGAAGCTGCATGTGTCACAATTTGACCTTGATTACAAGTATGAGTTCTATTTGTTGCACGTGATAAAAAACGATACAAAGGTGTGCGTTATATATTGGTTGGATAAATGGCACCTATTAGGAGTTACTGTGGAATAATTTGCAGGTTTTGCCTTTTGACATAACAAAAGCTGCATGATACGGTAAATACTGTATCCTTTCCCCCTTTAAACTTCGGCATTTTTGAGCTGTCGAAATTCAATCAAAGTTGAGGTACTTAACGTATGGGGTACCTAAAATACCTACCAACATGTAATTCTGACTCGTGTGTAAGCAAACCCCTATTTATACACGGGTCTGAGGACACCATCCAACTCGCAATCGGGCCCTTTAGGGGGCAGATTTACAAGCCCCTTGTGACACTTTTGTGCCGCCGTTACGTCACTGTTTGTGATGCAGCCGCGGCGTAAACAATGGACCACATTGCAGCTCTTTTACAATGCATTGCATCTATAGAGATGCACCATGTTGTAAATAAAGCCCTGTGTCACATTATACCTACATCAGGTATAATGTATGCAGGGTGGGCGTTCCCATGCAAAACTGACGCAGTGAACTCTACAACATTTCACGACGTCACTCTACTCCTTCACTGTGTCAAAATCCCTACGCCTGCTCTGACCAGGCGTAGGAATGACACAAGGGTTTTTAAATGGGACTCACCTATCTGTTTTATCTGTTTTGGCGCGTAGTTGGAGTTGCATCACTTTCATGAGCAAACCCAGCAATGCGTCACTTTTGGCTCAACAGATGCTTCAGAATATCTGACGCATCTGTCAATCCTTGCGCCACGGTGTAACGTATTGTAAATACGGTGTATCCATGGTGGCGCAAGGGGTTTGTATGGCGGGACGGGGAAACTGACGCATCTGTACAGTTGCGTCAGTTTCTTGTAAACCTGCCCCTGGGTTTTTAAATGTGTTATTTATAAAAAGATGCACCAGCAAACTTTTGGTTCCTCCGCCTCATTTAAATATGGATGACCTGCTGGATTTCCAAATGCAAACCTTTGACCTGTTGGCTTGTCCACCACTGCCCCACCGGATTTTAGAAGCTCTGCTTAGTGTGGGATGACCGTCATTAGATTTCCCAGCCTAGCAACAATTTGCAATTCATGGAAACCATGGCCAGGGAAAGCAGTCAGTGGTCCCATGTGTAGTGAGACAAATTCTGCGCATCACAGCCAATAGTTTCTGGCTTTTCAGAAAAAGACACTGCTTCACTAGTTTGATTCTGAAAAATAAAACTTTTTGGCAACATGAGTGCAAAGAACACAGCGCCACATACATTACTTTAACTGTCCCACTGTCGATGCGGTAAAGGCATTAAAGATCCCAGCCCGGAAGGAGGGGAACACTAAATAGGCTGTGTGGACCAAAGCCAGGATACGCTTCTGGCACTTTTGCGCTGCAGGAATGTCACTTTTTTGATGTTCCGTTAGTGCAATGTGCCACTGGCATATTCATAAGGTCACATAAAGCCACCTTACATGGCTTTTCATGGCCTTATAAATATGTGCCCCTTTCACCCAGAACACTGCTTGAAAGGGGTGTTCCATGGGTGTTGCTGGGGGTGTTCCCAGCAACATCTATGGCTTTTTGACATTGCCCCAGATTCACAAGAAATCATAAGTCTGAGGCAGCGCCAAAAACTTACACCGGAGGCACAATGAAGAGAAATGTCTTTATTTCTCCTCATTTTCCTCTTTACATTTGTGCTGCAGCACACATAGAAAGAGGAAAAACCCTCTTATGATGGTCTTTGTGCAGGAAGGTTTCCTTTCCTGCACAAAAATAATCATCCCCACTAAGCAGGCACCCTTGGACCATGGTGCAAGGGTGCCTGCATTGGCACATGGCAGCCCATTGTGCGCCAGCACTGGAGTAAAGGACAGGAATGCTCCATATCTAATAGATAAGGCACATTCCTGCCATTTTTTTTGCCATAGGGCAGCACAGCAGCAAGGCCTGCTGCACTGCCCTAAGGCACAAAACCCATACATGAGGCCCTAAGTCCACAGCCACCACTGACCTGGAAGGTTTGTTTGCAGTGGCTAACCTCTCAGTGAATGAGTCTAATAGATTGCAGAGTACAGTCACAACTGAAGAGCAGTAGGTGTACAGAATGTGCCACCTCTTTCAAGTGGGTATCTTACGTCCTAAAATCTAAACTGTGATTGCATAAGACAGGGCTTCTGTTGTGTTTGTGGTGCCATTAACCTACCAGAGGGAACTAACTCTTGCATTCCTTTATTACTTTAGCATTGATAGAAGAGAGGGGTGTCATGGTATCTGAATTCTCGGGTATTTATTTGTATACTTACCTCCTTTCTTCCATAATCCGGAGTTTACTACGCCTCACCCTGCCTCTTCCTCGCCCTGCGTCACTGCCTGGCAGCACTCCCTCCAGGAGCCGCTACTGCTACAAAGTATGTAAGTGGATGTGCTGTTGAACTGGTAACCAGTGGAGTTTCCAATGGGTTTGTGAAACATGCTGAAAGGTCTTAAGGCCGCCAATCAAATGCACAACTGCATTCTGATTCAAGTGTGGTTTGTTGATTTCACTGTTGGAGTTTGTTGATTTCTCTTTATGAATTACACACATAGGGCCCGATGTAGGTAATTTTATTTTACCACTTCTTAAATACCGAATGATACCGAATCGGTATTTAAGAAGTGGTAAAATAGAGGGGGGGGATGTAGGTAAAACAGAATCGGTAAATACCGAATCGTTAAGATTCGGTATTTACCGATTCTGTAAATACCGATTCGGTAATGCCCATTGATTCCAATGGGCATTGAAGCCCATAGGAATCAATGGGCATTACCGAATCGGTATTTACCGATTCAGTAAATACCGATTCCGGCAAGGGTGAAGGGGGTGTCACTTTGACACCCTCTAGCACCCCAAATACAGACATGTGTGCCATGAAGCACACAGACATGCCCTAAGGGCATGTCTGTCTGTCACATGGCATAGGTGTGCATGCACACATGTGCATGCACACCTGGATTCGGTATTTTACCACCCAATTGGATTGGGTGGTTAAATACCGAATCCGAAAGGCCTGTAGCTGGAAACAGTGCTACCTACATCAGGAATTTTCTGAATCGGTAAAAATACCGATTCGGTATGTTACAGAATCGGTAAATTTACCTAATCTGTAAGTTTACCGATTCTGTAAAATATAGCCCCCTACATCTCAATCACCAAATACCGGTCGGTAACGGCCCAATTCGGCCGTTACCGACCGGTATTTGGTGACCTACATCGGGCTCATAATGTGGCATACTTTGGGAAACACATCCACTTATGAAAAGTAGTAGATGTGCTGAATATGCCATATCATTCCAGCCTGTATGTTAACCGCATTGCTGCGGCGGTCATTTTCGCTTTACGCAGCTTTTTTTCAAAAGCTGCGTTAGATGACGAGCCCAGCTCGTCATCCGCACACGCCCCCCGTGGCTGATGACGAGCTGAGCTCGTCATCAGCATCGAAGGGGTTAAGGCTCACATAGCGTTTTGAACACAAACCCAAACTGTATATCACGAGCCTAAAAAACAAAGTAAAAAAGCTGCAGAGTTTCTTATCAGCCTTCCTATGCACATTATATTGATGTGTGTTGCTTAACAACTGCAGAGCAGGACCCTTTCTATAGTAAGCTACACAGAGCTGTTGCCGCCCCTGTTGACAGTAGCTCAAGTACAGCACTGCTGGAGTGGTTAATGTGAACAAAAATAAAATAAAATGGTAGTTGTCAAAAAATATACCACACTTTTTTTAACCAAAATTCCTTCATACAGCCTTTCTTCTAGCACGTTTGGAAGTAGTCCATCTGTGTTTGACATTTCCATCTGATAAACATGCAACAGACATAACCAGGGTAACTTGTTTATACGCATGTCATTAAATTATAAATATTTTCGAGATTTTATTCCAAGATTTTGTTAACATAACACACTTCTTTAATCTAAAAAAACCTTTTCTCTATGTGAGATTAGCCAGTGGAAACAGTATGTGTCCATTCATAGAATTGGTAATGCATCCTAGGTCGGTCTTATTGCATGCTATCTTCCTTAATGGAGCAAGCAAATGTGACGCACCAGGGATAATATAGATCTGCAGCTGGAGCACACCCTATCCACCAAGAAAAAGTCAGATTTCAGGGCTTACCTTGTAATATGGTGTCAACTAGTGGTTGTGCTCCAAGGCTACTGCCATACCATATCTCAAAGTGAAAGCAAAATACAAAATCGTGTGTTTGTGATTTCTTAATAGCGAATTTTAGTAATTTGTTATTAGGAAATTGCAAACTTCGATGTGCAACAGTTTGTTTGACACTGTTAGCAATTCACAGTGGATCGCAAATGGACACTACCTCATTAATATTCATGAGACAGGTCACAATCTGCAACCCACTGTGAATGGCTACAATCCCAGGGATGGTGGCCTGCTGGGATCAGCAGACCACCATGTCTGAGATTGAATTGTAAATAAAGCCTTTTTATTTGTAATGCATCCGTTTTCATTAAATGAATACGGAATACATTTAAAAAATAAAAATAAAAAGCTACCCTGCCTGAAAACTACCCCCTTTCTGTCCCATGCCCTGAGTTGTAAAACCTAGCCCGCTAAAAACTACTTTGACTCCAGCCCGCCTCCCTGATCCCTAAAACCTGCCCCCACCCCCTTAAACCTACCACCAGCTCCCCCCTACCCCAGCCCAACTCCCCCTCAGCCTGAAACCTGCCCTTTTCCTGTTGCCTCCACTGAGCCCTAAAACTCCCGACCTCCACAGCCCTGAAAACTACCCCCAAACCATACAAACTACCCCCATCCCCTCAAAACCCTACTCACCTCACCGCATTGCATCGCATCTTCTTCCTATCCACCCTCTTCCTGCTTCCGCCAGCCAGCCAGCAACTAGATCGCGCATATGCCTTAACCATGCATATATGTGATTAAGGCATATGCGTGGTTATGGCAAGTGTGGTTATGTTTGCAATGTCGGAACACATAAGGCTGAGACCATGGTGTTCCAACTGTTTCCCCTTTCCGTCACGTAAGTGGCGCACCATCAGGTTGGCGGGATTGCGCCAAACCTATTTAGATGTTCCTGTTGTGCTGGCATTGTCATAGTGGTGGTTTGCTTATGGAGTGAGTCCCTCGTGGAGTTGAGACTGATAAGCACTTCCGATTTATGTGTGAATACACATATATGTTGTGTTTGCTTCTAAAATGTATGTGGGTAATGTGTTATGCCTATTTTCTTACATTCTATTTTAAAGGAACAAGGGGACCCAAGGCGCAATAAGCTAAGGACCATGGGTAGGTACTATATTGTCAAGAACAGTGGTCCTTAGAGTAACAAACCAATAAAGGAAAGAATAAATATAAACCAAATGGAAATATATTTAGGGGAATTGTCCAGCCGGACGATTTATTTCCCTGATACAAAAATAATATTATAACAAATATAACACTGGGTGTGATAGAAACGGGGCACCGTCCGGTGTCCGACTAACACACTGAAAGAACATACAACATACACACTAACAGGCAATAGCAAGACATCCGATTAGAGTAAGACATATACCAGACAATCTAAAGTATACACATATGCAAGAAAAATTATATACACATTTGTTGCATTTAGTGTAATGTGTCGACGACGTTTCGAACCATACTTAATAAAGGTTCATCCTCAGGACAGAGGGTAATTGCCTTAAAGTTACACATTAGCGAATATATCACTGGAAGGGAGGTAAATACCATGTAAAAAGGAAAGGAGACAAGGAGACATAAAAAGATAGAGACATGTCATTAAAACATTGCCAAAACTGCGTGCATAGATTGCATGACTCATACCATGCCAAGGTGCAGCCGGCAACGAGATGTGGATCATGCAGAATATGGGCAGTGGAGAACAGTAACGAGGAACTGGGCTAGTGGCGCCGGGTATCTGTGGTCCAGAAAGTGACTGTGGCTGGTGCAGAAAATGGGTACATACATAGCGAAGTGGCAGCGAGCTGACGTGCCAAACAAACAGTGCACTCAGACATAGTGAGTCAAATGTGAGGATGCGCTTATGTAAAGTTGCGCTTACCAATAGTGTGGCACTCTGAAAGGAAAATTCCTTAAACTTGATAGTTTTGCTTAAAAGCAAATGCCAAAATAAATCTAGTGGGAAGACAAATAATAAAACTATAGTAGCGAAAAGTACTTCCCAATTCAAAGTTGTATCCAGAAAATACTCATACCGTAAAAGAGTGCCCTCGGTACTATGGTCTGTGGAGGGAAGGGCGACATGTGATTAACTATAGCGTCGAAGTGAGCATAAACAACACATGTTGTGGGAAGTTTCATCTTACCCGAAAAGGATGGTCACGGTACCATGGTCTGGAAGAAACAACACGGGCGGCATGAGTACCAATGGTGTCATCATCTTTACTTCTAACAAGTATGCAAGTGGGCCAGGGCCAATCTTACCTGGAAAAACTGGAAGCAAGGCCTCAATGGGGGTTCTTGCTTGCACCGGTGATCAGCGCGGCGTCTCCGTGCAATGCGGGACGCGGAGAGGAGTTCAGGGAAATCACATGGGCAAGGGGACCAATCAGATAGCGCCGAAACTTGGCGGCCATTTTGGATTGGGGAAATAAACCCATGACGCGGTTTGGTGACGCCGGTAGTCACGTGAAGACTAAGGCACAGCTATGATGCGTAAGCCGGGTGTCGGCCATCTTAGAGTGGCACCCGGCCCATTAAACAGTATACAGGGTAATGGCTAGGTGAGTGATAACAAGTGATAATAAATTCGAGTGAAGGGCGAAGAATTGCATGCCAGTGAGTCACGTTCATTCAGGACAAACCACAATACTAGTTTTCCATAATAAATGAATTTCCTGCACATTTCTTACATTTATCATTTACACGTGCACCGAATTAGGTGAAAAAATTATTCAGAACCATTTTGTACAATTATGTTTCAGGCTTAAGTACTTTCTGAACCACAGATACCCGGCGCCACTAGCCCAGTTCCTCGTTACTGTTCTCCACTGCCCATATTCTGCATGATCCACATCTCGTTGCCGGCTGCACCTTGGCATGGTATGAGTCATGCAATCTATGCACGCAGTTTTGGCAATGTTTTAATGACATGTCTCTATCTTTTTATGTCTCCTTGTCTCCTTTCCTTTTTACATTGTATTTACCTCCCTTCCAGTGATATATTCGCAAATGTGTAACTTTAAGGCAATTACCCTCTGTCCTGAGGATGAACCTTTATTAAGTATGGTTCGAAACGTCGTCGACACATTACACTAAATGCAACAAATGTGTATATAATTTTTCTTGCATATGTGTATACTTTAGATTGTCTGGTATATGTCTTACTCTAATCGGATGTCTTGCTATTGCCTGTTAGTGTGTATGTTGTATGTTCTTTCAGTGTGTTAGTCGGACACCGGACGGTGCCCCGTTTCTATCACACCCAGTGTTATATTTGTTATAATATTATTTTTGTATCAGGGAAATAAATCGTCCGGCTGGACAATTCCCCTAAATATATTTCCATTTGGTTTATATTTATTCTTTCCTTTATTGGTTTGTTACTCTAAGGACCACTGTTCTTGACAATATATTTTCTTACATTCAGCATAGCACACAAACAACATACACACACTATTGAATGGACACCCACAGGCACCACAACACTCACAACCAACCCAACAGCATTTAAAAAAAAAAATATCAATACAGGTGTGTTCATTTTACCTTGATAAGTTGTAACATGTACACTAATGGAGCCCTCTACAACCCGGTCCTGGTTGCTGCTCCCCGGCTGCAGTCCGCCGCTCCCCTTCTGCAGGCCGCATAACACAGAGGCACCCTCCCAGCCCTCCAGCTACTCAGCACCTAGTTCGAGCATTCAGTACCCTTTTGGGTTGCACTTCAAACGTTGTAATTTTGAATTATTTTTCCTGTGAATGCATACATTTGTACTGCTGACTCTCTGTGAATGCATGAACTTTACAGCTGAATACTTGATTCTCTCTAACTGGGTAAGTAAATACTTGCTTCCTTCCTGCTCCACCCACGTATTGCTTTTCCCCAGTCCAGTCTGCTCCCCAGCAGGTTCACCCAAGTTTTCACCTGCACTGTCTTTTTCCACCTCCCTTGACACCTGCCTCCCACCTCCTGATAGCCTCTCCCAGGGCAACATAATGAAGGTTGCAGAACAGCCATTCAGTGGACACGTGCACAGGCACACCGCTGGCATGCTGAAGGCATGCCACAGGCAAGGCCTTCTCTGCCCGTCTGCTCCTGGACCTGGCCCAGCAGCAGAAACCCACAGTAATCCCACAGGTACTCCACCGCAGAGCTCTGTGCCCTAGATCCCCCATGCAACTACAACTGGTGCCTCACATCTCCACACTACACAGTGGGACCCTCTACCTACATTCAATGACATTCACCGTGAGCCTAGCACCTAGCAAAACTTCATTGAACAACATCATGCCTACCCCTGATATTGACACCCTGCTAGATCAACCTAACTGCCTCCTGATCAATGCCAGATCACTCGGCAAGCATGCCACTGAAATCTGGGACACCATCTCCACCATCACCCCAGACGTGACTTTCATCCGGAAGAAATCCCACATTGGTTTTGAGGTGTTGGAAAATCTGAGGCCCATTTCACTCCTGCCTTTTCTGTCCAAAGTGGCGGAAAAGGTGGTTAACACCCAAATCATGAAACATGTGGAGGAGGCGGGATTGCTCCATGCCACGCAGTTCGGTTTCAGACCGCGCCATTCTACCGAGTCCGCCCTTCTTATGGCAACAGAACATCTGAGACAGGGCGTAGATGAGGGGCAAATGATGGCCCTGATCCTGCTAGACCTCAGCGCGGCGTTCGACACTGTAGCACATACCACCTTGCTACAGTGTCTGAACAGAGGTGGTATCACTAACACTGCGCTGAGGTGGATGCAGGCCTTCCTTACGGGGAGAAGTTTTCAAGTGAGGCAAGGAGACTGCTATTCCAAGGGGGTACCTTTGGGCCAGGGCGTGCCTCAGGGCTCGTCCCTGAGTCCAACCCTTTTTAATCTATATGTAGCGCCTGTAGCCTCCATTGTGGAGAGTCATGGTCTCCAATTAGTATCATATGCCGATGATACGCAATTGGTCATCTCCCTGTCGCACGCGCCCTGTCTTGCTGCAGATGACTTCCGGTCGTGCATGAAAGAACTTGCCGACTGGATGGCCATCAATTGTTTGAAACTTAATGGCAGCAAGACAAAGGTGTTGGTGGTAGGGAGAGCCCATTCTGCTTGGTCGTCGGCATGGTGGCCACCCTGTTTAGGACCAACCCCCATCCCCTGCCAGGAGGCAAAAAATCTAGGGTATAGTTTGATGCAGGTCTTACTTTCGGGCCCCAGATCAACCGTGTGGTTGGCGTATGTTTTGGGGTACTGAAAAGATTGAGGAAAGTCCTGGACCTACTGCCGATGGAAGCTCGTCAAACTTTGGTACATGCTTTGGTAACCGCCAAGATGGATTACGGGAACCTGCTTTACCTAGGGGTGCCAGAAAAAAGCATGGCTCGCCTCCAAGTGCTGCAAAATGCGGCAGCTTGTCTGATCCTCAGGCTTCCCAAAAGGGCGCCTTCGAAGGCGGCCCTGCAGAAGCTACATTGGCTCCCGGTGAGGTGCAGAGTTGAATATAAAGTCCTCTGCACGTGTCACCGTATCCTGAACGACAGGGCACCTCGACCATTGAGGAAACTGGTTGAAGTGTACAAACCCGCTCGAGCGCTCAGATCCGCCGGTGGGGATCTGTTGAGGGTCCCCAGGGTGAAGAAAGCGCGCATGGGAGGCAGATCCTTCAGGTGCCTAGCGGCAAACTACTGGAAAAAACTTCCAGTGGACTTGCGCCTGGAACCTGAAGAAGCGAGGTTCCGAGCGAAATTAAAAACCCACCTCTATGCGAAATAACTTACTACTCAGCTACTGCGCCCCCTGTTTGCTGCCTCCCCCACTTTCAGCGCGTGGACATGCCGGTGCGCGTAACTCAGCGCTCTACAAATGTCCCTATTATTATTATTAGTCCTGGCTAACATAAGGTCCGGATATCGAGACATTAACCCCCAACGGTTAAAAGATGAAACATCGTGAGCGCACCAACGGACACAGTGTAGGCATATCCTTTGTACACAAGGAATGAATTACTTGTGTCAACATCAACGACAACACCACGCCGATCTTGGAACACATCAACTTCCAGCTCAACGCAGACGCCAAAACCACCATCAAAGGCACCCTTGCATACAGAATGCAGGGACCACGGAGTGGTCTCAGTAACCCCATCACCGAATTCATAACCCTGCTCGCTGTCAAATCTGAACATTACGTCTTCCTGGCAGACCTCACCTTCCACCTGAACTACCCTACTAACACCACCAACTTCCTTGAAAGACTAGACAACATTGGCCTCAAGCAGATTGTCACCAACCCTATACACAAAGCAGGACACATGCTATTTTTTTGAGATATGTTTTTATTAGCATTCATAATTTTTCAGTTTTGCATTCAACCAGGTTTCATTTATACATATCGCTTTATCAAGCAATCGAGACATATCAGGGTACACAACATTAAGGTTTAAACAACATAGTTTGATAGTATAGACATGTCTAATTTCCTTTCTTCAACATTTTATACTAATACCCTTTCACCGCCAAAATATGGTTCCTGGACTTTGAAGCACCAATGTGTTTTCAGGGGAGTCACATCAATTTATGTTTCTAATAATCCTATTTTATTTATATCAATAAATAGACTGTCCCCATAACTGGGAAACAGGTGAATTGAGTGCTGTCCAGTATTACTTCTAACTGCCTCTGTTATTGGGTGGCAGGGTTAAGGTCTGGGGGAGAGTTGCTTCCGTGTCTGGCAGATATTCGCTTAATTCTAATCCCCATCCCTCTATTCCCTTCTACGTTTCCGCAGTTGAATCACTGTCATGTCCCGTGTTCTAATCTGTACTCATCCACTTACCCATATGATCAGCTTCTCTGGAGTACCAAGTTCTCATTATTTCAGTGCATAACTGTGCTATGGGGCATCTACGGAAACCCCAGCTCCCTCTCTTTGCATTGCTTGTTTTTCTGCCCTGACCCAGTTCTTTATCTTCTTTTCCAAGAGTGTTGTGGGGCCATTCAGAGCTTTCCAGGCCATAGCTATTTGTATGTGGGCTAGAAACAGGGTGTGGCCTTTAAATCGTGATCCAACCTTTTTAGCCTTTGGTCTGGGAAACAACCCTAGAAAGCATACCTCAACGGAGCTTAGGAGGGTTCAGCCAACCTCGCATTGAACTGAGTTAATACCATGTCCCAGAATTCTTGCAGGTTCATGCACCCCCACGTCATCTGTGCCATTCCTGTATCTCCTCCCCATATATTATGTTCAGTCGGTGGGGTGTGAGGAAACCATATGCACGTACTTAAATTGAATACATTTCAGTGCAGCATTTCTCAATATATTTTTGGGGCTCTGTAATATTCAGGTCCATTTCTTACGACGCAAATCCCTCCCAACTACCTCATTCCATCCTTCTCTTAACTGTTCTTGGGGAGTCTTCACCATCCCAATCAGAAGTCTCTATTCACTATGCGCCTCGCTGACCCCAGGGTAGCAAATACTTGCAGTGTGTCATGTGTCAGGGGTTCTCTCTGGCCATTTCCCCATAGGTCCTTGAACGTGTTAACTACTGAGAGATAGGTGAGAAATTGGGCCCCAGGCAGATCGTGTGGGGTCAGGAATTCCTCCAGCGGGATGAGTTCCCCGCTCTGATAGCAATCTCTCACTGTCGTAAACCCAGCCTCTGGCCAACTTGACAATAGAGAAAGGTGCAGGGGATCCCCATTTGGGAGCCTGATCAGAAGTAGGTCTGGAGCATAGAGTGGTATTCCCGCCATATGTCAACGGCATCTCTTCCAACAATATAGTGCTGCTCGCAGCAGCACTCCTGGATTCAGAATATTCATGGAGGTGTGTAGGAGCGTAGCTATTAGCTGCCTCTGGTTAATACCCGGTTGTGTGGTATTCAGGAGGTTGAGATTCTGTCAGTCTAACCACTGGGCATGCCATTGCAGCTGAGCTGCCAAATAATGTAACTTGAACTCTGAGGCCCCCAATCCTCCCTCCTTTGGGGTTCGCTGCAGCACGGCCAGAGAAACCCTGTTTCTGCCCCATCCCATATCAAGTCACGTACCAATCTGTTCAGACCAGTGAGCCATGAGGGTGGGATCACCACCGGCAAGTTTACAAAGTAGTATAGCAGTCTAGGGTACATGATCATTTTGGTCAGTGCAATTCGAGCCATTGTAGGAAGTTTTAACGAACGCCAGAAGGGAATAAATGTCCGAAGGGCCGCAGTGCTGGATTTAAGTTCCCCTCCCGTAGGTGCTCCCCATCATGATATATATGTATCCCTAAATATTTGAAGGAGCGAGGGGCCCAGTTCAGGGCATTTTGTCCTGTGCATCACTGAAATTATGTGGGTTTTCATCTTCTTCAATTTTAAGCCTGGTAATTTGGAGTATTGCTCCTTGAAGGTCGACACCTGCAATACGCCCCATTAACGTCTTCCATATATAGTAATAGATCAATAATATGGGGCCCGATTCACGGAACTAACTTAAGACAAATTCCTAAACTTACTACCATTTTGGTATTCACAGAAGACGCTTACTCATTTTGGTATTCACAGAAGGCACTTACTCATTTCGGTATTCACAGAAGTTAGGTGTCCTAACTTTAGGACTCCTAAATGCCTTCTGTGAATACTGAAAGTCTTAAAGTTAGGATTTTTCTCAATTTAGAGGTAGTAAAGTTAGGACTCCTAACTTTAGGGCTCCTAAACTTAGAAAAATCCTAACTTTAAGACTTTCGGTATTCACAGAAGGCATTTAGGAGTCCTAAAGTTAGGAGTCCTAACTCTACTACTCCTAAACTGAGAAAAATCCTAACTTTAAGACTTTCGGCACTCACAGAAGTCATTTAGGAGTCCGAAATGAGTAAGTGTCTTCTGTGAATACCAAAATGGTAGTAAGTTTGGGATTTTGTCTTAAGTTAGTTCTGTTAATCAGGCCCATGGTTCCTTTTGCCCAGACGCATTCCATGGGTTCGTCCTCTTTGTCTGAACAATTCCGCCAAGGGTTCAATGGCTAGGGCAAACAGGACAGGGGATAATAGGCACCCTTGCCTGGGGCCACTGAAGATGTTATAGGATCCGGATATCACCCATCCCATTTTTACCTGAGCCATGGGGTGGGAGTACAATAATGTGACCCATTTTATTCAAAACGTGAGTGTAAATGTGTAAAGAACTAGAAAGAAGATGGCGAACCAGCAAAAACAACTGCAACTGAGCCGCCTACAAATCAGCCATGAATAAATATTGCCACCAGCTCAAAGCTGCAAAAAATGAGGCACTTACATGCCGCATTGAAACCAGCACCAACCAAACCAAGGAACTCTTCAGCATCATCAGAGAATTCAGCTGTCCTTCATCCACTGGAAATGTAATCCCTCCCTCACAAGAACTCTGTGACTCAATCGCCGACAACTTCCAGAGCAAGATAACAATGATCTACACAAACTTTGATCCCCAATCCTCCAACATTCTCGGAAACCCATCCACCACAATCACCAGTGACTTCCTCACCACATGGAAACAACTCAGCACACCTACAACTACCACCCTGGAGGAAACCCTCCACACAAGAGCACCCACCAAACACTGTCCCCATCGACTCCTCAACCTAGGAAGCAACAAGATCAGCCACAAGCTCAACACCATCCTCAACGCCTCCATAGCTACAACTATCGTTCTCGATGCTTGTGTAGTGTAGTTCCTATATTTCCAATAGAATCTGTGCATTGGAATAATATATCCTATAGATTAGACGTAGGACTGAGGTCAACTAGGTCTCTATCGAATATACTAAACTTAATTCTGTGTGTGCCAGCTAACTCAGAGGTCACTAGAAACTTTCTTGAATAGACAAGAAGGGATTAGTTTCTGACAACCACATAAACATGACAACTTTGTTTCCCAAAAATAAGAATATATCTCTCAGAGTTGCGGAAACAATGGATAGGTATTTCACTCAGTCAATTGTGCATGCTTCGTTTCTACAGAGTTGCAGAGAAATAGTGAGACAGGCTTTTTCAATAAAAAGGGTTTCTTGAACAGTCTTCTTTCTCGTGCAAGAGAGGTGAACTGCTACAATCGTTATGCGGACTGCAAAGTATAATGCGTACAGCGTTAACAGTAATAAGAAATAATACCGTAAGAGCATTGTATGGTTTCTAAGCCATATAAAAAAAATACATAAATAGCATTGACTAAAATTCTCAACTGGTGCTTCTGAAATACGCCTACCCCAATGTACCTAACCTAAGTCTAGTACGCAGGAAGAAGTAAGTATTGGGAAGCATAGGTTTAGTTTTTGCCAAGAATCTTGAAAGGTTTCTCTAGGTTCTAATCAGCTCCATACCTTGGTTAGAATGAAGGAGGTCTGGTATCTCTGTCTCGGGACTCGAATTCCCAACTCCCCGCAAAGGGAGCCAGAAACACTGGAACTGGATTCTCGGCAGGAGAAAGGCAGCTTCCTGATCAGTGCGTCAGCTGGAGAGTCGGCTTCCTTCTGCACTTTCTGTAGCGAGCTGCGTTGGGCAAGTAGGTCTTCAAACTGCTCCAAACCACCGTATCTTGGTAGAGCAAGTGTAGGTATATTTATACCTTGAAGATGTTTAGGAATGTCATAGTTTGACGTAAAATCGGGCATATGAATGTCAGGAAAGAACCCCTAGGGAATAGTTGTTCTTTGTAATATAACTGAGTTCTTGGACAAATCAATATTCAAGCAAGGAAAGGTTCCCTAACTGCTTAAGCTGGTTTTCTAAGAAATCGTTGTGACGTTTGGTATGGGTGGAAGTATCCATGCCTGTATTTGGGTAGCATGGGCTATGCCTAAATAAGGGCTTGATTTGTATGCCTATATAAGGGCAATGTGAATTTTACCTATATAAGGGGATGAATCTGGAAAATTCACTCGGAGCTTAAAACACCACACAACACCCACTCTACTTTCTAATGTACAACATTACTAAGTTCTAAACACATAAAAACATATCTAAACATGATGTGTTAAAAACCCACCCAAAAAAACATAAAAAATGCATTGGTACTGGTTGTACACAAAAAGCATTTGCGCTGTATGCTATTAAAGCAATGTTTCATTCAAAGCATATAGATGACATTTGAACATGCTATCAGAATGAATCACGAAAAATACATTTATGAAATGGCTCTTAATTACAGAAGAAAAAGTCAAGACCATTTCAAGGCAGATTACATAAACTGGTTGATTGTGGACAAGGTCAAATATTGTCTCTTGGAAGTTTTCAAAGAATTCTAATTCTCTATGAATAATTCTACTTTAAGCAGAAAACTTTGTGCCAAAAAATCAAAAACTACAAATTTGGAAAAACAAAAGTTTGATCATAGAAAAAATAGAGTTCCAAAGTTAGAAGCTTTGGTTTGAAAAAATGAAGGTCGAATTCAGAGTCCATAGATGTTTAGTCAACCCGAGTCACACCTTTAAATGTATTGTTTGGTCTAAAGATGGCTAAATGTCGAGAGACGGGAACGTAAAAAAGACACTTTTCAACATACTTTATTTCCCGGCGTCGTAAAGTGCAAGGTTAGCGGTGGCGGGTTTCTGATTTAAAGACCACACTTTTGTTAACAACGTGAATGTTCTTCTAACATCAAGGCGCACGCCATGTTTCATACTGCCGTAACTGGTCTATAACTAAGTCGCGGTGTGTGGGTTAGCAGTCGAAAAGGAATTTTACTATTGGACCGTACCATGGTCAAAAGCCAAGCAAAATACAGTTGGATCCAGAGTGACATCCCCTGTCAAACAGATTGAAGCCTCTACTTAAGAGTTGAGATACTTTGTGAATACCCTGAAGAAGTCCCATTAGGGATGAAACGCGTTGGCGGCAGGCAATTCTGTAATTGATTTAATGAATTTTTTAATAATAAAGAATGAAACAAACCTTCAATCAAGTTCTTGAAATTGCTTATCTTTGGGTAGTCATCGAAAGTTGCACTGTACTGTGTTTTGAAAATTTTACACATTACAATATTGACATATATCATATACTTGTGTACTCTGGTGCAGGGTCATTTTTTGTCTTTTGATTATAAGGGATTTTTTTATCACTATCTGGGGGTGTATATGGGTCACACCTCAGACTCCATGCACAGAGAATTGAAAAGAAAAAAGTAACAGGCTGTTATCAGTAGTGATATTTTGTGCTGGTCTTGTATAGCTCTGACCCTTTGTAGTGTATTGTTTCTCGAATTCAGAGTCTCTCAGAACACTGTGTTCCAAATTAAAAGTCTGTGTCATTGTTTGGAGAAAACATCAAATCTTCTAAGTCTGTAAAGAATTCATCTACCATTATAGGTGAAAGTTGGATTACCTCATTAAGAAGATTAATCACACATAGATGTGAAGCATCGCCTTCAGCGTTGGTCACATTAGCAATGTTCGAATTGGAAGGTACCTGTGTGACGCTTTCCTCTCGTACCTCACCGTAAGCATTTTGCGTCTGTGAGGTCTCAATGACTTGTGTCATCAGAATTGGTAGCCGCTGGGGACAACACAGTGAATGAGCCGTCACTGGTCCAAGCAAAGTATCAAAATCTGTTAGCATGACTGATGGGAGTGTCAGACAGATGTCTAGCACGCATTCTTCTCCACATAGCAGGCATCATAGAACAGGTAAGATGTAATCTTGCCAGATTGGTCTGAATGACATATACCATGTGGTATTCAATTCTCTTAAACAAGTTAATCCCACAATTTGGACTCTGCGCTCACGACACTTCATCGCCAGTGGAGTATTCTCCACAGTGAACTGGGTATCGCTGGTGACGTGACTTGCCATATCAAAGCAGTATGAGCAAAAATAGTACACCTGCAGCGAGTCCCAAACACAGAGTGCACGAAGATTAGAAATATGCCTAGGACTGCTTCAAAAGGTGCTAACAGTCCCGAAAAAACTGTCTTCAATACATGTACAGTACCGTGCGTATCAGACACGTTTAACCCCTTCCATGCTCATGACGAGCTCAGCTCATCATGCAGTACACTGGTCGTGTGCTCATGACGAGCTCAGCTCGTCATGAATAATGGGGAAAATCACTTTTCAGCACAGGAGGGGAAACGTCTTAGCAGTCATGTGGTTAAGATACAACTTAACATTTCTGAGAAGTGTACAGGGCAGTTTGTAGTTAATAGAGGTGTGTATCCCTGCAGAAGTCATTGCTACTTGCAGATCCTAAGCCTCTTTGGCCGAGGTCAATGGCACAGTTTTCTGTAAAAGAATGGCTTTCATTCTGCTTAAAGTATCAATTCTTATAGAAAATATGTTCATTGAAGGGCATAAAGGTCGACTCCCAGTCTGTCTTGGTTTTTGGAAACAATACTAGCATACAGCAAGTGACCCTGGCTGACACAGTTACGAGATAGGCTAAACCTGGCAACATGCTACAGCAGCTGTGATCATTCAACATAATGTAATTTCCATTAGAAAGTTGCCTAAAAACTGTATCAATCACTGCAGCTGGTGAACCTTGCAGGTGGCAGGAATCAATAAATTGTTAGAGGAACCATCGCAGGTCCCATGTAAATTAATACCCAGACAAAGAAGAGAACAGCTTAGTGCGTTTTCACAATTTTTACCACTTAGAAATACTTCTTTCCCCCGCTCCAACATTTGTGAGTGAATGGTAATTCCCAGTATGTCTTGATGTATTCTTTACTCAAGCTTTCATATATGCTTGCTGGTATATGTTTTAAGCAATACTGAAAATGGAAAATTGTAACAGGCAGAGTGATTGTTCCGTGTTTTATCCATTTAATGGCTGGTTTTTCAGCGACAGTAAATGGCAATCTTTCCAGTTTTTCAATGCTCAGCACCATATAGTCTGCTCCCCTCTGTGCCAGTTTGATCTGTTTATCAGTGAGATTGAATTCTGAAAACAGTGACATAGTGTTGATTAAACGCCAAGGCACATAGCCTGAATGAAGGTTTTGTAACGTCGAGCCTAATAGCATTATAGAACGTAATTGCGACTGACCATGTTGCAACATGACCAAGACCTGTTCCATTTTGTCTGTGGCAGAGGATACTCGCTGTCCAAATAATATATCCTGGACGACAAAGTCGGTAACCCATTGTCAACTACAGAGAGAGATTTCTCTAAATGAATACGATCAGTTTCTCGTATTCGTTCTGCAGTCTCTGCTTGAGTAATCTTCCATGCTCCATTATAAGTAGTATAGATACCGGCGTATATTATAAAACGTTTATGACACGGTTTAGTAGGTCCTTGTAAGAAGTCCCTCACATCAGTGCCATCTTTAAGTAAAGATAACTGTTGTTTTACTTCCTTTAGTGTAGAATTATGTAGCCATTCAAGGCACAGTTTCCCTACACTGTATGTTGTTACTATTCCTGGATGCTGTCTCTGAACATATCTTGGATCCGGCCTAGTGAATATGAACCCTTGTGTCTTATTCAGGAATCTATCTTGACAGTTGTTTGTGTCTGTAGGCCAGATTAACCATTTTTTCCAATCTGGATCTGTTCTGTTGTGAAGGAAAATAATATGAACGTCGACCTCCTCCTCTGAAGTGTTATTGATATCAGGTGTAGGTGTAGGTATGGACCGTTTGTTTAACTCCTTGATCTTGGCTAACCCAAGACAAGATGTCTGTTGGACAGTGTCATTCAAAAACATTGTTTGCTCTGGGATGATGCAGGCCCTAAATAAGGCTTCTAATCCCTGCACTTGCCAGTCTTTTGTGCCCCTGACAGTTTTTGCCTCAATGTTGTCTTTCCAAAAGTCGAAACCTAACAAAGACAGTTGAGCATAAAAGGCCGCAGAATAAATTTGCTTGGTATTTGTCAACATACTTTTCATTCCTGTCCAATTAACATTTTTAAAGTAAAATGATTCTGGATTTGAAACATTAGAACCTGAAAAGTATGGAAATTTGCCATAAAATGTTTTTGAGCTACCCATTGGTGGAGTAGGACAATGTTCCCATTGGCTATATTTAGGTAGATTTCTAGCATTTGCAGATCTGTGCAAGAAATGATGACCATAGTGATTATAACAATACATTTGTTAATAGTCTGATGAACCCTCTTAGTATAACAGCATAACCCATACTCCATGGAGCGTAAGAAGCTAGCCTGTCAGAAGGGAAGTAGCAGGTCTTACCAATTGGATGTACCTGTTTGGAAAAGAAAATTCTTTTCTTTAGTCCCCTCACTCACCAGAAGTTGCCCTTGGGTGAAATGCTACATCATTGGGGCTTCACAAGCATCTACTGCTTGGGGCGTGCTGCGACTTGCGAAGGATACGTAGGAGCACTTTTTGGGAAACTATGTGTGGTGCGGTGTATGGTGGAGTGGTGTTTAAGTGTGAGTTAAAAATACCTAGCTAGTAAGCCAACACATTTATTCTTGCCTCTAGTTGGTATAATAAAAAGGGGTTAGATGTAGGAATTGGATCATTAATGTGGTCAAAAACCTAACTATCTCGTCAACATGTTTCAAGGTGTCCCCTACACCTTTTCCTCAGTACAACATGGGGGCCAGCCTCATGTTTGCCACTCCGAATGTGAACCTATAATGAGGTTGACAAATAAATAGAAAGACCCACCTTTTGTGTGTATCTATCATGTATACATACGGTAAATGATGAATCCGTAGTATTTAGTTTTTAGCAGTAATATGCCCCATGATCCGCCTGGGTGGAGGGGCCTGTATACCTTTAGCTCAGCATTCCCCCGTCATTTTCAACTTAATAGATTAATAATGGCTGAGGGATGCTGAGCTAAAGGTATACAGGCCCCTCCACCCAGGCGGACCATGGGGCATATTACTGCTAAAAACTAAATACTACAGATTCATCATTTACCGTATGTATACATGATAGATACACACAAAAGGTGGGTCTTTCTATTTATTTGTCAACCTCATTATAGGTTCACATTTGGAGTGGCAAACATGAGTCTGGCCCCCATGTTGTCCTGAGGAAAAGGTGTAGGGGACCCCATGAAACATGTCGACGAGATAGGTAGGTTTTTTACCACATTAATGATCCAATTCCTACATCGAACCCCTTTTTAATATACCAACTAGAGGCAAGAATAAATGTATTGGCTTACTAGCTAGGTATTTGTAACTCACACTTAAACACCACTCCACCATACACCGCACCACACATAGTTTCACAAAAAGTGCTCCTACGTATCCTTCGCAAGTCGCAGCACTCCCCAAGCAGTAGTTGCTTGGGAAGCCCCAATGATGAAGCATGTCACCTAAGGGCAACCTCTGGTGAGTGAGGGGACTAAAGAAAATAATTTCCTTCTCCAAACAGGTACATCCAATTGGTAAGACCTGCTACTTCCCTTCTGACAGGCTAGCTTCTCACGATCCATGGAGTATTGGTTATACTGTTATATTTTAGAATCAAGAGGCTGAACCTAGCCTTAGCCTCTTTCTCCCTTCATTTTTTGGAACCTTCTAAGTATTCATAATTTGTAAACTTTGCAGACATTTCTAAGTCTGACAGCATATTATTAACAGTCTCGAAGTCCCAATCATCGGAAAAGGTACTAGATGAAACAAAGTCATTCAAGAAAATCTTGAACTGGTGTGGAATCTTCAACAGCTCTGCTGGACCGAAAATGTCATAATCAGTTCTGTCCCAAGCTATACCACCAGGTAAAGGAATGGCTGTGATGTTCACTGATGACAAGTCTTTCTTCACGGTGAGATGATTTGTGTGGCTTGAGGAGTAAGTTGATGTTCTTACTTGCTGTGTCCTTTTTAACATATGTTCCATTTATCAGCATTCCCAAAGTTATTACAAGAATCAACTAAAGTAGAAGAAAAAGTACACCCAACACAATCCAAAGTTCAATGCATGGTGAAACCAGATAAGTCTTTTCCAGGTGATGAAAAAGTTTTGTTGCTTGTTCTTTCAAAGTTTTTTTTACTGGCGTCGTCTCAGGTTCGCTAGGATCCTCGGAAAACGTATCAAAGTTAATGAAATAGTCAGAGGCAGTTCTGTCAATTGTAGGGATTGCTTCAGAATTCATTGAAATCGCTGGAACCACTTGATCACTTGTTACATTTGCATAGTCAGATGCTAATTCATTGTAGACAGGTGTTTCTTGATGTACTGTTATTTGGGCCTCAAGGGGTACAAGTTCCATGGCTTTGTTGCATAGTCCTTCTTTTTGCACTGCAGATTCTTCAACGGTGACGAGCCTCTTAGTTTGATCCTCTTGGATAGTAGCCAGATTAGGGCGTCTGCTACATCTTTGGAGTCCACTTGGCCTACTACTTATGATCGGCCACATGATGTGGTTTGACCAGGTCGATGGACACAAACCTGTTCTCCTTTTTACCAGCAAGGGGCGGCAGTAATACTGTTCTTGATCCATGGATTGCTAGGACAGGTACTGGTTGTCTGTAAGAAGGCCCACATTCCTTCTTGTCCGCGATCTTTTCTCTGACTAGATCTCCAATTTTTGGAATCCAGGCAGGTCTTGCTGGGATGGTTGTTTTTTTTTCAGTGGTCCTTGGCTTCAGGAACACGTTACTTTGGCTTTTTCTTATTTCATTAAAGTCCTGCAAAGCAGCTGAACGGTCTTTAATATCAAAGGGTTTTTGTTCTACCACTGAAGTCTGACAATCGAGATCCAAAATAATCATTCTTGTTCCAAATAGGATTTCATATTGAGTGATACCCCCTAGAGAACTTCTTGGCAGATTGTTAAGAATACATTGGCCACTTATTAGATGTTTGACCCACCAATCACCTGCGCCTAATACCCTAGCTGTTACAGATTGCTTTATGTCCCGTTTTTTTCTCTCCATTTCCGAATTTCCCTCAGGATGGAATGGACTAAATAGGGGGAAAAAGCAGCAAAAAAAGCAACTCCAAATGTATAGTGAATATTCAAATGATAGGTACATTTTTGCTAAAAGCTAAGATGAGAAGAACATATATCATACATCTATCATCTAACCAAAAAATACAGTGGGAGGTTGAAAATAAGTTCCTGGAATGTGGCAGGACTCAATGATAGGGGTAAGAGGGCCCACTTACACGAAATAATCAGACAAAACTCTTACAATGTACTCTGCCTCCAAGAGACTCATCTACTGTGGGATGAAAGAGATCTACTAAGGGTTCCCGGGTATAATTTACTTGCGGATACAACGCAGACATCTAGAACCCGTGGGGTTGCTATTTTAGCTTGAACTTTCCAGGGGCAGGCTGCACGTAAGACAGTTGATACCCATGGAAGGTGGGTTATTATAGAACTAAAACTTGGCATTACAATTTGCACAGTGTATGCCTCCAATCAGGATGACCCACATATATTTGAAGAACTAGAATTAGAATTAACCTCTTGGCTTAAAACATTAATATTCTTCGGGGATTTTAATATCTACCTGGGGGTTACAGGGAAAAGACAGGAACAAGACACCTATATATATACTGGACGTAAACTGAAGGTGTTTAGAGCTATTTCACAACTTAGAGAGAGCGTGGATCTAATAGATATTTGGGACTTTAAACATCAAGTGGATCCCGGTTACATCTATTTTTCTTATCCCCACAATAAATATGTGCAGATCGATTATATATGGATAACTAGAGATTATTCTGCTGAAGCAGAAATTCATAAATGTCCAAAGACAATTTCAGATCATAACTCGTTAGTCTTTACAATCGATATAGTCAACCTCAACAGGTCTCGTTCTACTTGGTCGTTCGATAGAAAACTTCTGGCAAATAAAGATTATATAAAATACATAAAGACCTGGACTCAAGGATTATTTGATTATAATCGATATAGCTCATCTAGTGGTATAGTATGGGACTGCTTTAAAGCTGCCCTCAGGGGGGAGAAAATCAGTTTTGTGGCCAAACGCAAGAAAGAACTAGATATAGCCAACCACCAACAGATGCAAGAACTGGCTAAAGTAGAAGAAGAGCATGCCACTTTGATAATTCGCGGAGAAGATGGGGGAACTGCTATACTTAAAATGCTGATTCTTAAAACTGAGCTTAATAGCAGCCTTACCCAGAAAGCAGAAGAGATCTTTCAATCAAACCAGAATAAAATCTACGGGGAAAGGGTGGGGAAACAGCTAGCCTTATGCACTCGCCAGAAACAGTCTTTCAATATGATTGTTATAATTGAATTTGAGGGTCAGGAGCATACAACACCGGGAGATATGTTGGAAGTTTTCAGACATTTTTATCAAAAACTATATAAAAATAAAGGCATGACTGACCAGAACGACATTAAAGAGGCCCTGAGGTCTTGGCTAACTGAGACTGGATCTAGCAGGACCATCGACGATATTACCAGAGAAGATCTGTTAAAAGATATTACACTCACTGAAGTACAACTGGCCTTGTCTGACCTGGCCTCAGGGAAAGCTGCGGGCCCAGATAAACTCCCATTAGAACTGTATAAAATCCTCGGAGAGCATATAACACCTTATTTGTTAGATTTATTTTTAGGGATACAAGGGAGCGGCACCCCACTGGAGTCCTGGAAGGAAACAAATATAATCAGTTTCCCTAAAAAGGGAAAGCCTCCAGAACTCCCATCCTCATACCGCCCAATTTCTTTAATCAACTCGGCCTCAAAACTATACGCAAAGATCTTGGCCAATCGGCTCGGGAGGGTCGTCGAACATCTGGTTTCCCCTTAGCAGCACAAATTTATTCCTGGTAAGGACCCACGGATCACACCCGCAGGGTCATCTCTGTTGAAGGGTCCAGCGAGACTCTTCTGACGTTTCCTCTCGAGCTGCAAGCTCCCAACTCCCTCAAGGATCAACCAACCCAATCAGGACCTTGACACTGACTGGATTGACTTCTCCCCCAGGGAAAGGGGAAGTGGACAGAGAGACTCACAACAAATTATACAAGATTATATCTACGGTTGTCTCTCTCTCTTGAAAGTGCTCCGGGCCGTGGACCTTCAGTTAGGAAAGTTCTGCGCTGCCTTCACGCAACACTGTGATGCAATATTAACAGCAGTTACTTGACTGAAGACCTTAAAACCAACTACTAAAATAACTAAACATTGTGCTTACTGACCATTAATTCGTCTGACCCTTGTTCGCACTTAATAAGTAGTTTTAGCTCTGGCTCTGAGTCTTGACACCTTCAAGTAAGCATAACATGTCAGAATAGCTTAACACTTTTACTGAGAAGACAGGCTAACAAGATTAGTTAGGTTAGTTTTAACTGAACACAGAAACTTCATGCAAGCCCATACCTGAGTCTTTTAGTAATTCTTCTGAAGGAGATTCTGCAGTTGGAAGACAGAAAATAACAGCCTATCCAAAATCTCACTTCAAACTAGGTTGCTATTCCAGACAACACTTGTAAATACTCTAACCTTTCTTGCAAACTCAGTTTTAAAATTATCTTATCACTACTTGTTCAGATAGATTCTTATAGCCTATTTAACACTTGCCTTTATCAAGGCTTGTTTATGTTTTCAGTCCGCTTTTGAACACTAAAGTCAGTTCTAAGCTTGGCTCAGTTCAATTGCAGTCTTTTGTCTCTAGAAAGACTTGTTTGGCAACTCTCCGTGAATCTCGCGCTAAATTTAAAGTTAATTAGCTTCAGCTCACTTTCCTGAGTGATTTGCCAATGCTTGTTCTAGAACTGCACTCCTCGACGCGCTAGTCTCTTTAGCGTCAAGAGCGACTTCCAGATAATTACCCTTGCCACTTTTACATTGACCCCAACTGTTCGTGGCAATTGTTTAGAAATATTAAAAGTCTTACTGTCCTTTTCAGAAGTGCAGCGCTGGGTGGACAGGAGACTCGATCTGCCAGCCGGCAGAAGTGAGAGAGTTAACGACCTCCCGACTGACTCGGAGTTATGCCGGGAACCTGTCACGTCGTCTTCGAAGATTCATCAACGGCGCTGACAGCCAGGGCTTCCGAGACCTCTCGGAACGGGATTTCAGGGAAGGAGTTACGGGGCAAGATTAACTCAGAGGTTAACTGGAGGTTTTATCACACAAAGGAATTTCCAACTCGGGGACAGAAGCTCTCGCTTGGAACAACGAGAGACAAAGCGTTTGGCAGTTGGCTGAAGCATGTATTTATAGCTTCAGCCACGAGACCAGCGCGAGGCTCCCTCAACATGACACCAAGCGCGAGGACAGACACGAGCCTGTCTCCAAAGAGCTCACAGTCTAAGAAAACGGCACATAACGAAATTAAATAACCAACAAGCATTGCTAAAGGCAATTGCTACAGATTACATTTCTAAAAGGATTTTGATTAAACTAAACATTAAAATAATACATTAATTAAATCACTAAGCTAAATCAACCCTGCTGACTCTAAAAATATATACACTGAATCCATTCTGGGTCCGAACCTAATTAAGATGGCCGGTAACACCCCTAACAGTTCCTCCCCCCAAAGGTCGTCTTACAGGTCTGGGTTTATCAGGATGCAGAGCATGAAAAGATCTAACAAGTCTAGGAGCATGAACATTCTTTTCAGGTTCCCAAGATCGCTCAGAAGGATCATAACCCTTCCAGTCAACCAAATAAAACAAGGAACCCCGAATCCTTTTGGAATCAAGAATGGATTTAACCTCGTACTCAACATGGTCACCGACAATTACTGGCGGTGGTGGGTTATCAGCACGAGTAGAAGGTTCAAAAGGTTTCAACAGGGAAACATGAAAAACAGGGTGAATGGCATATTCCTCAGGTAAAACTAATTTCACAGATACAGGGTTCAAAACTTTCTTAATTTCAAAAGGTCCAATATATCTAGGCTTCAACTTCCTGGGACCCTCCAACTGAATGTTTCTAGTGGATAACCATACCAACTGACCTTCCTTATACAAAGGAGCAGCTTTACGATGAGAATCAGCAGTCTTTTTCATAGATAACTTACTTTTGACCCATTGTTTTCTAGCCGTATCTTGGATATCCAACAGATGAGTTAACCTATCAGTAACTGCTGGCATAGACAATTGTTCATCAGGTAAGAGTATAGGAATAGATCTTGGATGTTGACCAGTGAGAAAATAAAAAGGAGAACAACCCAAAGCTGAATGAGTCGTGTTATTATAAGAAAATTCAGCCCATGGTAACACTTCATCCCAAGGGTAAGAGGAGGTAGTTAACAAACATCTTAAACCCTGTTCAACATGCTGATTCAATCTCTCAGTCTGACCATCCGTCTGTGGGTGGAAAGAAGAAGACAGAGCCAACTCGATTCCCAACATTTTACTGAGTTGAGACCAGAATTTAGAAATGAACTGAGGACCCCTATCCGAAATAATTTTTGAGGGCAGACCATGAAGTTTCACAATATTAGATAAAAATACAGTACTGAATTCAGTTGCAGAGGGAATCTTGTGTAACGGAATAAAATGTCCCATTTTAGATAACAGATCCACCACCACAAGAACTGTGGTAAAACCATTAGACTTAGGGAGATCAGTAATAAAATCTAAACTGATTGTATGCCAGGGATGAGGAGGAATGGTCATAGGACGAAGTAAACCCATTGGAACTTCATGTAAAGCCTTTTGACGTGAACAAACTGGACAGGCTTTCACAAATTGTTGAATCATAGAAATCATTTTTTCCTACCAAAAATGACGTTGACATAAATCCAGGGTTTTGTTAATACCTGGATGTGCAGCAATTGCCAACTCATGATTCCATTGCATGACCTTATCCTGTAAATCTCTTGTGGGAATAAACAATTTGTCATTGTGATAAAAAAAAACATCTCTAATGGAATTACCTTTTTTGAATAACCATTCGTGAACATCAAAGCTCTTTAATTCCTTTTTAATGGAATCCAAGAAACTTTCTGAATGGATTTCAGCAGCAATTTTTTCAGAAGGCAAAATGCTGGGAGGATCCTTCAAAGAATTTAAATCTTTTTCACAAACTAAACGTGAAAGTGTATCAGATAACAGCTGCTTCTTCCCTGGTCGATACATAATCAAAAAATCAAATTCACTAAAGAATTGCAACCACCTCATTTGTCTAGGAGTAAAAGCCTTAACAGTGGAATAAAATTGTAAATTTTTATGGTCAGAGTAAACAGTAATAGTGTGTTTAGCCCCCAAAAGATGATGCCTCCATTCTTGAAACACATCTTTAATGGCTAACAATTCTCGTTCTGCGATAGTATAATTCTGCTCAGCCAAAAGTAATTTCCTAGAGAAAAAGGCGATTGGATGAAGGTGACCAGTATTTGTATCCTTTTGAAGCAACACACCACCAATAGCAGTCTGTGAAGCATCCGCTTCTACAAAGAAAGGCCTGTCAGGATCAGGATGAACCAAAATAGGAGCAGAGGTAAAAGCCTTCTTCAACAATGAAAATGCTAGGTCGGCTTCCTCAGTCCAAGAAAAGACTTTCCCTTTTTTCAATAACTGGGTAATAGGAGTAACAATTTCTGAAAACTTAGAAATGAATCGCCTATAAAAATTAGCAAATCCTAGAATTCTTTGTGTGTCTTTAATTGAAGCAGGAATTGGCCAAGTTAAAATTGCTTCAACTTTCTTTGGATCCATATGAATTCCCTCAGGAGATAAACAATAGCCAAGAAATTCCACTTGAGAAGCATTGAAAACGCATTTTTCCAATTTAGCATAAAGAGAATTATCTCTCAATTTCTGTAATACTAACTGAACATGTTGTATATGCTCTTCCATATTTTTAGAATAAATTAAGATGTCGTCAATATAAACAATACAACAGACATCCAATAGATCATGCAAGACCTCATTAATAAAGTATTGAAAGGCCGCTGGAGCGTTGCAAAGACCAAAAGGCATAACCGTATACTCAAAAAGACCAAATTTCGTACGAAAAGCGGTCTTCCACTCGTCGCCTTCTTTGACTCTAATTAGATGATATGCTCCTCTAAGATCCAGTTTGGTGTAAACACTAGAACCTTTAATTTGATTAAGAAGCACTGGAATCAAAGGCAACGGATACCTATTCTTAATGGTTGCTTTATTAACCGCTCTATAATCAATGCAAGCCCTCAAATCCCCAGACTTCTTCGCAACGAAGAAAAGAGGAGACGAAACAGGAGAAGTAGAATGTCGAATAAAACCTAGTTCCAAAAGCTCATCCAAATAGTTCCTTAGATAAACATTTTCAGGTTCAGTTAAGGCGTAAATTCTACTACACGGTAGAATAGCACCTGGAACTAAATCAATCCTGCAATCGAAAATTCTGTGTGGAGGTAATTTGGTTGCTTCAACAGGATCAAAAACCTTAGAAAAATTCCTATACTCTACTGGGAGTTTACAATCTTCAGCAGCAAGAGCAGCACAAAAAAGGGGCATCACAGGATCTTGGGTTTCTTGATAACAATGTAACTTACAAAAGGAAGACTCCAAGGTAACAGTCCTCTTAATCCAATCAATTTTGGGATTATGTAATTCCAACCAAGGAATGCCTAAAATGACACCAAAACTTGGTGCATCAATAAGATCAAAAACCACTTTCTCAGTATGACCATTATCTGCTACCAAAGTTAACGGTTCAGTGTTAAATTGAATCATACCAGAAGACAAAACTGAACCATCAACAGCTCTCACAGACTCAGGTTCTTCCTTAGTAACAAATTTCAGATTCAATTTATGGGCAAATCCAATATCGAAAAAATTCCCAGTAGCCCCAGAATCCAAAAGTACAGGAATACTATGTCTTTGAAGAGTAGTTAGGATAAAAACCATCCGAATAGTAAAATGTTTGGGAATATGTGTAGTTACATTGGTGACAAATTTGGAGATCTTAGAAGAAATTTTACTCGAGGAAACGATCTCTGCTTCCCTCGAGAATTTCAGTTTTCCGACGGCTTAATAGGAAGAGTTTCAATAGCTAGAACTTTCTTTTTAGCAGGTTTTACAGAACAATCCTTGGCAAAATGCCCAGGTTTGCCACAATACAAACATAAATTGCCCTTACGTCTCCTTTCTTTCTCTTCAGGAGTTAAAGGCCCTTTGAACCCACTCGGTACAACAGGTTCAACAAAAACATTCTTAACTTCAGACTCTTTTTTCTCAACTTTAACTAGAGGACTTTTAAAATCACTCCTTGTTTTTTCATTTCTACGTTCACCTAATCTGTGATCAAGTCTAACCACAAGATCCTGAAATTCCTTAAACCCATCAGGCAAATTCACTATGTGAGCAAGAGAATCCTTTAAATCATCTTTTAGACCTCTATAAAATAAAGAAATTCTCTTTTCTTCAGGCCAATGAGTTTCGGACAGAAGTCTATTAAAGGTAGTCATATAGGAGATAAGATCCTTGGTCCCTTGACGAAGACTCAATAACTCATTATCAGAAGACTGAATTAAAGTGTGTTTAGCAAATAAATTGGACATAGCCGATTTAAAATTCTGCAATTTATGAAGCAAAGGGTCATTATTATCAACTAAAGGCATGGCCCAATTCGCAGCCACCCCTCCCAGATAAGAAATAATAAATGCTACCTTAGCAGAATCAGAAGAAAAAATTTGGGGTTTACACATGAAATGCAATTGGCACTGACTAAAAAAGGTTGCAAATCTGCTATTATCCCCAGTAAACCTTTCAGGGTTGGCCAAAGGGACAGGAGTAGGAGTAACTACAGTTACTTGAACTGGTTGTTTTTCAGACCGGTCTTCTGAGGTATGAGGCTGAACTACATCGGCACCAAATCTAGCAGGCGCTAAAACCGGTTTCCTCTCCTTAGAGGAATCCCTCCAAATCGAGAAACCAGCCCTAGTCTCATCTAGCTCCTGACGAAGCGATTGATTCTCCAAACGTAAATTTTCCATTTCCACTGTCAACTTCTGGACTAACTGTGACAACTGAGCAGCATCCATGAGGGTGAGTTTGCAGACTCGAAAGGAAACGATTTTAATAGGAAAGATTGGCTTTGTCTACTGTTGAAGGGTCCAGCGAGACTCTTCTGACGTTTCCTCTCGAGCTGCAAGCTCCCAACTCCCTCAAGGATCAACCAACCCAATCAGGACCTTGACACTGACTGGATTGACTTCTCCCCCAGGGAAAGGGGAAGTGGACAGAGAGACTCACAACAAATTATACAAGATTATATCTACGGTTGTCTCTCTCTCTTGAAAGTGCTCCGGGCCGTGGACCTTCAGTTAGGAAAGTTCTGCGCTGCCTTCACGCAACACTGTGATGCAATATTAACAGCAGTTACTTGACTGAAGACCTTAAAACCAACTACTAAAATAACTAAACATTGTGCTTACTGACCATTAATTCGTCTGACCCTTGTTCGCACTTAATAAGTAGTTTTAGCTCTGGCTCTGAGTCTTGACACCTTCAAGTAAGCATAACATGTCAGAATAGCTTAACACTTTTACTGAGAAGACAGGCTAACAAGATTAGTTAGGTTAGTTTTAACTGAACACAGAAACTTCATGCAAGCCCATACCTGAGTCTTTTAGTAATTCTTCTGAAGGAGATTCTGCAGTTGGAAGACAGAAAATAACAGCCTATCCAAAATCTCACTTCAATCTAGGTTGCTATTCCAGACAACACTTGTAAATACTCTAACCTTTCTTGCAAACTCAGTTTTAAAATTATCTTATCACTACTTGTTCAGATAGATTCTTATAGCCTATTTAACACTTGCCTTTATCAAGGCTTGTTTATGTTTTCAGTCCGCTTTTGAACACTAAAGTCAGTTCTAAGCTTGGCTCAGTTCAATTGCAGTCTTTTGTCTCTAGAAAGACTTGTTTGGCAACTCTCCGTGAATCTCGCGCTAAATTTAAAGTTAATTAGCTTCAGCTCACTTTCCTGAGTGATTTGCCAATGCTTGTTCTAGAACTGCACTCCTCGACGCGCTAGTCTCTTTAGCGTCAAGAGCGACTTCCAGGTAATTACCCTTGCCACTTTTACATTGACCCCAACTGTTCGTGGCAATTGTTTAGAAATATTAAAAGTCTTACTGTCCTTTTCAGAAGTGCAGCGCTGGGTGGACAGGAGACTCGATCTGCCAGCCGGCAGAAGTGAGAGAGTTAACGACCTCCCGACTGACTCGGAGTTATGCCGGGAACCTGTCACGTCGTCTTCGAAGATTCATCAACGGCGCTGACAGCCAGGGCTTCCGAGACCTCTCGGAACGGGATTTCAGGGAAGGAGTTACGGGGCAAGATTAACTCAGAGGTTAACTGGAGGTTTTATCACACAAAGGAATTTCCAACTCGGGGACAGAAGCTCTCGCTTGGAACAACGAGAGACAAAGCGTTTGGCAGTTGGCTGAAGCATGTATTTATAGCTTCAGCCACGAGACCAGCGCGAGGCTCCCTCAACATGACACCAAGCGCGAGGACAGACACGAGCCTGTCTCCAAAGAGCTCACAGTCTAAGAAAACGGCACATAACGAAATTAAATAACCAACAAGCATTGCTAAAGGCAATTGCTACAGATTACATTTCTAAAAGGATTTTGATTAAACTAAACATTAAAATAATACATTAATTAAATCACTAAGCTAAATCAACCCTGCTGACTCTAAAAATATATACACTGAATCCATTCTGGGTCCGAACCTAATTAAGACGGCCGGTAACACCCCTAACAATCTCGGTATTTGATATTATCAGTGTGACGGGGGGCCAGATGTCGATGATCCTCCCTGATGCCCAAAGGGCTTTTGATCGAGTTTTTGGGAAATTTGTATGAGCGGTGCTCGATCAAAATAACTTTGGGCCCGGCTTTGCTAAATCAATTCAGGCAATGTATCAGGAGCCAAAGGCTAAAGTACAAGTGATGGGCCTGGAATGTAGATCGTTTAATATAATAAGAGGTACAAGGTAGGGATGTCCATGCTCCCCAATATTGTTTGCGATGTATATAAATCCCCTGATTCTGAAATTAATATCAAATGACGTAATAAAACCTATCACTGTTGGTACCCATGAAACTAAGATGCTCTCATATGCCGATGACGTGGCGGTAGTAACTCCTAACCCATCCAAGGCAAATGCAAATATTTAATGCATTACTCAAGCCTTTGGTCAGTTTGGTCAGTTTTCTGGGTATTCACTTAATCGGGACAAAACAGTGGTTATATGCACCGATAATATTGAGTTTGATGATCCAAAGAAGGCAGATAATGCCGTATATCTTGGAATATGTATATCCGCTAGGGTAGAAAATATTAACAAACTGAATTATGAACCCCTAATGAAGGCTATAAAGAAAGATCTAATAAGGGTTAACAGTCTTCACCTCTCAATTATTGGCAGAGGGAATTTAAAAAAAATGAATATTCTTCCTAGGCTATTATACTTATTCCGTGCTATTCCCTTAATAGTGGAGGATAATGTTATTAAAGCTATAGAGTCGCCAATGTCTGAGTTTATTTGGAATTATGGGAAAGTTGGGAGGCCTATGAATTACCTTTCTTTACCTCAGCACAGAGGTGCTTTACCTGTGGGTCAATCTACTCCAACAAATGTCACCCTTATTTAACTTAAATTCATCAAGTGTAAATGCCGAGTATAGTGAGATACCATCGATATATGAACTGGCAATAGGAAACAAAGCAAAAGGTCTTCTGGTAAGACAGGTAGAACCGTCTTATTATAAGAAAGTCAAGTTCAAGATCATAAACAGTGCTTGGAAAATATGGAGGAAGGCCTGTAGACACCTTGCAATTCCAAAGTTTAACAAATGGCATTCTTCTATATTATCTAGACAAGCTAATGATGATATTGCCAAGAGATGGGAAAATTTGGGGGTTGTAACAGTGGGGGATTTCCTTAATGGAGATCTGGATACTAGGTTTCTGAACCTTCACAATAATTTTTCTATTCGGAATACCGATCTCTTTAAGTTTATCCAAGTGAATACCATCCTTAGTCTAAAAACTCCAAGTATCTCACTGGGAAACATTCCCTTACTGGAACATATAGGGAAACGATCAACCAGGATAGATACTTTATATGATATGCTAATGGAAAAACAGAAAGATGATCTAGAACATATAGAGACTGCATCGGTGAGTAAACTTAACAATAATAATAATAATAATAATAATAATAATAAAACATTTATAAAGCGCCTGGCTGCACAAAACTGTGTGTCCCCGTGCTGACTGCTAATACAATACAGAAATCCAGAGGAGCAGTAGCAATGGAGCTCAGAGTGGGATTACATGCAAGGGAACAAATAAGTTTTAAATTTTGTCCTAAATCTCAGTTCGGATGGCTCCATCCGCAGGTGGAGCGGGAGCGCATTCCAGTGTTTGGAGGCTAAGTATCTAAAGGATTTTCCTCCCATTTTGGCTCTGGTGATTTGGGGAAGTTTGAATACCATCATGCCCGATGATCTTAGATTCCGAGTCGGGCGATGTATAGTAAGGAGATTTTTTAAGTATTCAGGACCTTTGTCCTGAGCGATGCGGTGGGCATAGCAAAGAGTCTTGAACTTAATCCTCTCCTTCACTGGGAGCAATGGAGTTTGGATAAGGCAGCTTTAGCAGAGGTTCTTCTTGGGAGTCCGAGCACCAGTTGTGCGGCAGCGTTCTGCACGCATTGTAATTGATGAAGGCCCTTCTGGCTGAGCCCAATCAGGAGGGCATTCCCATAGTCCAAATGGGGTGTCACCAGTGCATGGACTATGGTTTTCCTGGCTTCGGTGGGAAGAAGATCCAACACCTTTCTAAGAACTTTTAATATGCCAAAGCACTTTCCCGTTATCTTGTTGACTTGGGTCTTACCAGAGAGGTCGGAGTCCAGCATAACGCCTAGGTTTCTAACCGCCTCTGCAGGGGTAGGCAGATTACCCAGTTCGCTAGGCCACCATGCATGAGACCACGCAGAAGCAGCTCTCCCGACCACCAGTAATTCGGTCTTATCGCCATTCAGACGGAGACAATCCCTATGTTGACATTGATATGTCTCTGTTGCTAACATCTAAGCTATTTTTATCAACTAATTTAAAGACTCAAATATATAAAACCATATATAACTTATATTATACACCTGCCAAGTTATATACCTGGGGAAAAAGAGCCAATGTTGAATGCCCTAGATGTGGAACAGGCCCTGCACACTTGGGGCATATGTTTTACGAATGCGATAAGCTAACACCTTTCAGACAAATGATATCTAAATTTTGGGAGGAAGTATTTGGCCACAAAGTAGCGGAATCACCCACCCTTTATATATTAGGTTATGATAACACTCTTAGGCATAGTATGGAAGAGGAAACATGTTTGTTCTTGGGCACGGCGGTTTATAGAATAATTCTGGCAACTCGCTGGAAGGAGGCGGATCCCCCAAATTTTCAAATGTGGTTAACTTGCTTCCTGGGAATCCATAGTCAGGAAAAAGCAAAATATGCAGCTAGAGGTAAAAAGGCCAGAATACTTTTTTTTTTTTTTTTTTTTGGAGTTCAACTCTGCTTTATTGTGTAATTGGATACATGTCACACAGCTTGTCATGCCCACAACCCGGAGGCCGGCAGCAATAAAAAAATTGAAATGTACACAGCCTTGTTGCCGGCATCCCGGAGGCCCGGCGGCGTTGCGTAAGAGGAATGAAGTCGGAGTGTTTCTCTGACGTGGCATAGTGAGAGAGGATGAACAGCAGTTGAACAGTGTTTTTTATTGGAGAAAAAAGAGAAAGCTCTTCCCTCTCCGTTTTTTGGTGTGTGATAAAACAACTAAACAACAGTACCCAACAGTGTAGTAACTACGAGGCAAGTCATGTGTCATGGTCGGTTAGGTAGCAGTGTATAGGTGTGGCATGCTATGTGAGCAGAGGTGTGCTTAAGAGTGGGTGCATGTCGCAGTCAGTCCAGCAAGAGGGCCTCAGGTAGCCAGAAGTAGGCCGGGTGCGGGGCCCTAGAAAGTCAGCCATCAGAGGGTGCCTCGATGTAGCGCCAGCAGAACATAGGGGAGTCTGTGGGGAAGTAAGGGAGAGTGGCGGCAAGCCAAGGGAGCACAGCCACGGCGCCGGCGGAGCCTGAAGTCAGGGGAGGGTGGAGGGAGGGGGGGGGGGTAAGGCCAACAAGTGTGCAATGTTCAAGGCTAGGGGGGGGCCCTACTTGGATAGTGCAAGGAGGATGCATGCGCGCAGAACCAGGGTCCCCAGCCAGGTCCAGTAAAGGGACAGTACGCTAGCTTATGACGGGTTAATCGCCCTCTTGGTTCTCTTCATCTGAGCGTGCGAGCAGATATCGCATCAGTGGGTCCCAAATGTCGCCGGGGCGACCCAAAATGGGCAGCAGTTCAGCAAACGTCGTGTGCTGATCTGGGCAGTATGTTAAATCGCCCAGCCAATCCTTAAATTTGGGCGCCCTGCCCCGTCCCCATCGGCACGCCACGCGCCTCTTGGCCAGCAGGAGCGCAGTGTCGACAAATTTCCGGCAGGATCTAGGGAACCGTACAGTGTCTCCGAGTAGGGCCACCAGCGGTTTGGGAGGCATTGGTTCTTCGACCATTTCAGCAAGAGCATCCAGCACTTGGCGCCAGAAATCCGCCACCTGAGGGCACGCCCATGCCAAGTGTAGGAAATCGGCACCAGCTACATGGCAGCGTTCACAGTGGTCATCGTCCGTTAGGCCGAAGCGCTGCTTCCTCGCCGGCGTGTAGTATACTCGCTGCAAGTATTTATAATGAATGATCTTTAATCTGCTGCTGGCAGAAATGCGAGAGGTGAGCGCGCAGCAGCGATCCCACTGCTCGTCCGATATTTCGAGACCGAGTTCGGCAGACCAGCGCAGCCGCGCATTGGACTCCGGCACCGGGGCAGCTCCCCTAAGTTGACGATAAAGGCCGGAGACCAGGTGGGCTCCGTCCTGCGAACTTAATAAAAAGTGTAGCGGTGGGAGGGTGTCGGGCTCGTTTGGAAAGTCTGGGAGGATGTCTCTCATCCCCGCACGCAGCCGCACATAGTAAAAGAGATCAAGGGGAGTGTGGTCGTGTGCAGCAAAGAACAGGTCTGCCGACTTGAAGTTGCCATCGGAGAATAGGTCTCCCCAGCAGGAGACGTGCAGCTTTGCACAGAGGTTGCGAAAGCCCAGTTCCCCCAAAAGGGTAAGATCAGGGTGATGCGTGATCGGTAGCTTGGGCGAGTAGAGAAATTCACAAACCAAGTTCTTGGTGATGCGGCGCCATGCATCTAGCGTGCAGGAGACCGACGTATTTGCTGTACTAATGGCAGATTCAGGACAGTGAAGCAAACCATTAAGCGGGAGGGGATGCACGATCCAATCCTCCACTGCCACATGCGGCATAAAGGGTGTAGGGGCCATCCAGTGGTAAGCGAAATGCGCCTGCGCACACTGATAGTAGGCCTCGAAGTCAGGGACATCGAAACCTCCCTTCTCATAGGGGAGGGTAATGGTAGACCACTTGAGTCGGGGATTCTTGCCTCCCCAAAAGAGCCGTCGCAGCTCCGACCGTAGGGTTCGGAAGAAATTAGCGCCAGGGAAGTACGGTATATTAACAAAGAGATAAAGGAAGCAGGGGAGTACCACCATTTTGATGAGCGATGCTCTCCCAGCCATGGAAAGCGGCAGGGCAATCCAACGGTCCACGGAAGCAATCAGTTTGGTTATCGCTACACCATAGTTGGATCGCAACGTCTCATCCTTGTCCCTTGATATGCAGACACCAAGATAGCGGAGATCAGACCGACACCACTCCAGTGGGTAGTCAAGGGGGAAGTCTGTCACCGCATCAGTCAGGGGGAAAAGTTGCGACTTGGACCAGTTGATATGGACTCCGGACATTCCTCCGTACAGTACAAACTCCCTAAGCAACGGGTTGAGATACGTTTCGGGGTGCTTGACGTAAAGCGTGATGTCATCTGCGTAGAGCGACACATCAATCTGGTGCAGTAGGCATTGAACTGCGCTGCCGCGATGCAGCTGGTGTAGCCTACAGGCGAGAGGTTCGACAGCAATGGCGAACAATAGGGGAGAGAGGGGGCACCCCTGTCGCGTACCTCTGGTTAGTGCGATGGGCTGCGATAGATGACCGTTGATCAGTACTCTTGCCATAGGGCGGGTATACAGCAGGTGGACCCATGATATAAATAATTTTGGAAATCCCATACTAGCCAGTACAGAGAACAAGTACGGCCACTCGACCGAATCGAACGCCTTGGTTGCGTCCAGGAAAATGGCCGCTACGGATGTGTCAGGGTGTACCGTGCGGAGCAGGGAAAAGAGCGTGCGGAGGTTATGGGAAGTGGACCTACCCGCCACAAATCCCGATTGGTCGGGAAGCACGAGTCTGGTCATCAACAGCGACAACCGGGTGGCCAAGACCTTTGCAAGTACTTTGACGTCGCAATTTAGGAGAGAGAGCGGACAATAGGAATTACAGGACTTGGGGTCCTTATCGGGTTTAAGGAGGGAGGTAATCACCACCTCACGCATGGAGCAAGGGAGTACTCCATCACCCAAGGATTCCGAGAAGACCTCGCTAAGTACCGGGGCCATGATGTCAATATAAGCTTTGTAGAATTCGGCTGGTATGCCGTCGAGCCCAGGGGCTTTGCCATTCTTGAGGGACATAATGGCTTCGCGAATTTCGTCTTGCTCGAACGGAGCCACGAGGAACTCTCTGTCGCCGTCGCTGAGCCAGCACAGCGCAACGTCGCTGAGGTAGTCCGCATAGGATACTTCGGGCCCTAAAAAGGCCAGAATACTTGGCTGCAAAATCTGGCTGACAATTCCTGCCTGGAATAATGATATAGGAAATGTGTAAAGATGAATTGTTTGTTCCTTTTTTGTAGCCTCTCTAGTCTACATTGATTTTAAAATCGTTGATGTATGATATTTTATTTGATAGTATGATGTTTTAGGTTTTTAAACTAATACTATGAATTATTTATGCCTATTTTTATTACTATTGATATATGTGAACATTCTTATTATCTTTTGTACAATCTTTGGAGCTGCCTAATAAAAATACATTTAAAAAAAAAACGGATGGAATGGAGTAGAATACTGCAATGCAATGCCAAATTTGGCCATGGCCTCCTTGTAAGCTCGGGAGCTAAACACAGGACCCTGGTCAGAATGTAGCGTGCCGACTTCGTACGTGCCGATAAAGACTCGCAAATTCTTTATAACAGTTCGAGTGTCAGCTGCACTTAGGTCACATCGAAATGAACTTTGAGCAGGAATCCACTGCGACCATGATATATTTATAGTTACCCATCCCTCTGTAAGGGACCTCCGTGATCCAGGTAAACGCAAGCTATTGGTTTGTCTGAAATTAATAGGGGCCCTTCATGTGCTGCTAAGATTAGTCCTAATCTATGTTACATATTTGGAATTACTGTATCCTCCACTCCAGGGATTCGAGCAAATGGAACATTATTCGCATCAGTTATGTATGAGTATTTGAGTGGAAAGCCTTTTGGTAATGTTTTACCACTGTCTTTGCTTGAAGCATTGACAGCTTGCATTATTTTGCCGTCTATTTTAGTTTTTGAATGAGTGATTGCAGCTACGGAAGCCGTTTGCACAGATGCCTTCGCGGCTTCATCAGCCTATGAATTCCCTGCAATGTGAACGCCATCACGTTGATGACCGGTGTATGTATCAAGTGAGCCTTTTGTAGTTCTTGTCGTAACTGAACTACTTGTTCCCAAAACCAATTTATGCTTGATTGTGCCACCTTTTGCATCTTTGTAACCGTTTTGAATCCAGTTTTGCAAGTATTCATTGTAAGATTGAACACAATAATACGAATCACACACTATGAGTGTAGGGAATTCGCGATCAGTATTTTCAAGTGCCATCTTGAATACTTGTATCTCAGCTCGCTGAGCTGTACAATCTCCTAGAGATTGTGTTTTAGTGACCATAGGTCGGAATTTGCCATCTTGCCAGCAGCCTTTAACGATCGCGCACGCAGCACTATAAGCTTGTTTACCCTCGTAGCGGGTTGGGCTGATCCGCCAGTATACATTATATATTCATACTGCTCTAGAGGCAGAATCTCAGTAGGCAGAGGACATTCTTGTTCATATTATAGAAATGCTTGTGTTTTCAAATAAGGGTCAAAAACGTATTCAACGTCTGTCGCAGCACGAGAATTAACCCATTGTATCCATCTTGGATATAAAACTTTAGCATTCGGAATGCTCGCTTTTGTCAATGCCTCTAAGGCAGGTACAGGAGTAACGACCATTATGCGCTTACCCTGTGAGAGGGCTCTCTCTTTTGCTACTGCAGTTTGAACCGCTGTCAGAATTTTTTCTGTTGAAGTGAATTTCATTTCTGCTTGTGTGTACAAATGTGATTTGTAAGCTATTGGTACTTTTTCACCTTTGTTAAAGGTTAAGTATGTGAAACCGCATTGTCCTGGAATGATTTGGATCACCAAGTTGCGTACATTTACGCATGTTTGTAAATGATTTTTTGCTAACATGTCTGTTTGCAATGAACGCAAAATTTCTGTGTGTTTTTGAGTCCAATTAACTGTTTCTAAATCAGGTTTGATTAATTTGTAGAGAGGTTTAACCCTTTCTGCGTAGTTTAGAATTTATCTTCTTCTGAAATTCAGGAAACCTAGAATTGACTGTAAGTTTTTCAGCATTTTTGGAGGCTGGAGCAGTGCACATTTCTCTATAAAGTTTGCTGCCAGGCTTTTGCCTTCACTTGATAACTCGTATCCTAGAAAAAGGACGTTCAGGTGGGCAATTCTCGATTTCTTGAAATTTAATTCATACCCTTCGGAGGCGAAGCCCAATATTATGGTGTTCACCCTGTTCAAGTGCCTATCCAAGTCATTTTCTGTTAGATAGATGTCATCAACGTATGCTAATGCCTCATCATAATAGGTTTGTAGTAACTCTGTTACTCTGGCTGAAAATAACTGTGGACTATTCTTGAATCCTTGAGGGAGACGGCAGAAGTGACCCTGTGTCCACATAATTGAGAAAGCAGTCAAGTACCTACTTTCTAGTGCAATGTTTTGACAGAAGAAACCGTTAGAAATATCTAATGTGGTTTTATATTTTTTACGAACAATGTTATTTGTTAATGCAGCGCTGTGCATATTTTGTACTGCAAAAATTTTGCAACAAGAGTTTATATGTCTGTAATCCAATACTAGATGATATGTATTCTCTGGTTTGGAGACAGGAAACAAAGGATTGTTCATGGATGAGGTGCATGTTTCAATCACCCCTCGGTATTCAAGTTGATCTAATATCTCCCTGACCTGTTTTTTAGATTCTTGCTTAAATGGGTTCTGCCTTTGTGCAGTTGGTTGATTTTTTAACTGGATTTTATAGTGAGGTGAATCTTCATCCCATCCTACATGATTTTTATATAATGCAGCAGCCTGGGCTCCTGCCCATTTCCTGGCATAGGTATATTTTACATGAATTGGAATGTGGTTAGAGAAAGCTGGTGTAATGATTTATTCGCCATGTGGGCACTCCCTTACAAATTCAGGTGGTCTGTTCTTGTTCAGCTAGAAGAATGTCATAACCCTGGGAGAGCCTCTACCAAAAGAGTGCTCATATTTTTTTCTAGTTATGTCCCCCTCCATCCGGAGTGTTACTTCATATAACTTATGTGGGACACTAACCCTGGTATCTGCAGTTTCAACTTGGAGGTACTCATTCAAGTCCACTGTCTCCACATGATCCTTCAAGTTCTTGCGAGCTAAGGTGACTTCTGCTGAACTGTCCAACATCATTTGAGCCCATTCCCCATTCTTGAGTTGTGTCCTCAAGATCCTCAGCATGTCTGATTTTAAGACCTGCTGCCTTCTTATTGGTGAATTGAGTTTTCTTATTTTTCTGAACGTGTTGATCAACTTTGGACTTCATGCGTTCTTCCTTTTGTTCTGACCGTCCTCTTCTTTAGGATTTCTGTGACGAAGTCTGAAAGGTACGAGAGGAACGTGTATCAGTATCTTGATATCTATCAGGTTTTCTCAAATTATCCCTATTCCTGGGGTTATACTTCCTTTCAGAGGGCTCCTTTTGAGGATACCTACCTCTGGTTTGAGAACGCTTCACTTTAGAAGTTTTTGTTCTCCCACTTCTTTTTAGGAGGAGCAGGAGTGTTTTTAATAAAGACCTTTAACTATATGATTCAATTAGATTTTGAATATTACTAAATAATTCATCCTCTGACATTGCTTCAATATCAGAGTCAGGTCTGTAGTTGCTAAAGCTAACCATGTTGCTCCTGGTCTTCCTAATTAACCGAGTCTGGTAATGTGATGTATATGTTTTAGGGCTCCTTTAAACCAGAGCTCATGCTTTTGGTATGTTAGTGGAATTTCAATATCCTCGAAAGAAATGTATTCCTCTGGTGGTTCATATTCTTTGTAGAAGTGAAACATTTTTTTTCTTGGATCTGCTTCAGGGAAGACTATCCATGAATAGAATACCTCTGTCTGGTGATATTCATGTGCCTCTATCACAAATACTACCCTAGCACCTCTTGCTGATAGGCCATTTAGTATGCTTTATAGTGATGGCTTTCCCTAAATTTTCTGGAACGCTTATGGCATCCTTGTCGGTCTCTTGGAGACCTGTAAAGTTTAAAGTTTGTACAGCGTTTTCACCTGTAGTTCCACTGGCCCCGGATTATCTTCGTTGGCCATTTTGTTGACTGAAAGTTTGCAAAGCAAGTTTCAAGGAAACAAAGATAAGATGCACAATATTTTGGAACACGGTATCCTTCAACGTAGAAAAACCAAAAACTAATACATAGGATTTTCGTCCTACTCAGCTGCGGCGGATATTATCCCTTTACCCACTCCAGGCGTCTATTGGAGTATTTTACGGGAAAAAGGGGTCTCTGAGAAAAGCAAGACTGAGTTACTTTAGTATCTACCGTTAAATTAGTGCCTTACCAAACATTGGGCGCCATGTAGTGTAGTTCCTATATTCCCAATAGGCTCTGCGCATTGGAATAATATATCCTATAGATTAGAGGTAGGACTGAGCTCAACTAGGTCTCTATTGAATATACTAAACTTCATTGTGTGTGTGCCAGCTAACTCAGAGATCACTAGAAACTTTCTTGAATACACAAGAAGAGATTAGTTTTGACAATCACATAAACATGACAACTTTGTTTCCCAAGAAAAAGAATATATCTCTCAAGTTGCAGAAACAATAGATAAGTATTTCACTCATTCAATCGTTCATGCTTCGCTTCTACAGAGTTGCAGAGAAATACAGTGAGATGGGCGTTTTCAATAAAAAGGGTTTGTTGAACAGTCTTCTTTCTCATGCAAGAGAGGTGAACTGCTACAATCGTTATGCAGATCGCAAAGTATAATGCGTACAGCATAAACAGTAATATGAAATAATACTGTAAGAGCATTGTATGGTTTTAAGCCATATAAAAATACATACATAAATAACTATGACTAAAATACTCAACTGGTGCTTCTAAAATACGCCTACCCCAATGTACCCAACCTAAGTCTAGTACGCGGGAAGAAGTAAGTAGCATAGGTTTAGTTTTTGCCAAGAATCTACCAAAAGTTTCTCTAGGTTCTAATCAGCTCCATACCTTGGTTAGAATGAAGGAGGTCTGGTATCTCTGTCTCTGGACTCGATTTCCCACTACACCCCGCAAGGGGAGCCGGAAACACTGGAGCTGGATTCTCAGCAGGAGAAAGGCAGCTTCCTGATCAGTGCGTCAGCTGGAGAGTCAGCTTACTTCTGCACTTGCTGTAGCGAGCTGCGTCGGGCAAGCAGGTTTTCAAACTGCTCCAAACCACTGTATCTTACTAAAGCAAGTGTAGGTATATTTATACCTTGAAGGTGTTTAGGAATGCCATAGTTTGGGAATAGTTGTTCTTTGTAAAGTAACTGAGTTCTTGGACAAATCAATATTCAAGCAAGGGGAAGTTCCCTAGCTGCTTAAGCTGGTTTTCCAAGAAAGCGTTGTGACGTTTGGTGTGGGTGGAAGTAGCCATGTATGTATTTGGGTAGCATGGGCTATGCCTAAATAAGGGCTTGATTTCTATGCCTATATAAGGGCAATGTGAATTATACCTATATAAGGGCATGAATCAGGAAAATTCACTTGAAGCTTAAAACACCACACAACACTTGAAAGTATGCAGAGTTTAGGCCCCTCCTCAAGAAACCATCAGCAGACCCAAGAGATCTCCATAATTACTGTCTCATCTCTGTCCTCCCGTTTGCTGCCAAATTCCTGGAGAAAGCCATCAACATCCAACTCACCAATCATCTAGAAATAAACAAACTACTGGACCATCCCGATCAGACTTCAGAGCCAACCACAGCACCGAGACAGCCCTGATTGCAGCAACAGATGACATCTGAGCCCTATTTGACAAAGGAGAATCAGCAGCCCTCATCCTCCTGGACCCCTCCTCTGCATTAGACACCATCTCCCAACACATACTCAACCATCAACCACGCCAGATTGGAATCACAGATGATGCACCCAGACAGTCTGCCTCCCCCTTCACCTCATACCCCAAGCACACTATCTGTGTTGTGCCCCAATGGTTACCCTCAGCCACACCCATTTAAAAATCCACATGACACCACTTGCAGACATCATCAGATCCCACAACATCAACATCCTCTCCTACGCCAACAACACCCAACTCATCCTCTTAATTTCAGTGAATCCTACCTGGATGAAGGTCAACTTCCACAACTGCATGAAGAATGTTGTGACATGAATGAGAGACAACTGCCTCAAACTCAACACAGACAAAACAGAAGTCCTGATCAACCCTTTGGAATGACTCCTAGTGGCCGTCTAAACTTGGAAGCGAAAGACCATGCGTACAACCTCGGCATCATACTTGACAGAGAATTCTCCATGACACGTCAGGTCAGCGCCGTTGCCTCAGCCTGCTTCCACACAAATGCATGTTCAGAATTCTTTTTCAGATGGCTTCCCATCAGCACCAGGAAAAATATAATGCAGGCCCTCATTGCCAGCTGGCTCTACTACGGTAACACACTATATGCTCGCGCCACCACCAAACTCATGCAACAACTTCAGACAATCCAGAATCCAGCAGCTAGGCTAATTCGCAACCTGCCCAAGAGGATGTCCATTACCCAGTGCATCAAAGACCTCCACTGGCTTTCGCTCAGAAGAGATGCCAGTTCAAGCTCCTGACCCATGCCTACAGAGCCCTCCATGACCAAGGACCACACTACATGAACCACTGCATGACCTTCTACCAACTTTCTAGAAACCTTCTCTCCGCACACCTTGCCCTCCCTCAAATGCCACGGATGCACCACAGTAACACCTGAGGAGTCTCATTTTCCCACTTTGCCTTCAAAGCCTGGAGCACCCTCCTTATCCACCTCCGCACTGCACCCCGGCTGAACCACTTCAGGAAGGGACTCAAGACCTGGCTCTTTGACTGAGACCTGCAGCACAGAGCCTGTATATCGCCTGAGGTGGCGATCCACGCTATACAAGTTCCATCTGATTGATTGATATATATATAATGCATTACACATTAAAAAAGGCATGTAAGGGCAATTTAAAAATCACAAGACAAAAGTAATTGTCAACACACTATTCATAGTAAGGCAAGTGTAAAAGAAGCTTACCTTACATCCCGGAAGTTGATTAGTGTCATGGTCAGGTAGTAAAAGCAATGGGAAGTCTGGCTTCCGGGCCAACCACAGCACCGAGACCGCCCTGATCGCAGTCACCAATGACATCCGAGCGCTGCTCGACAACGGAGAAACAGCGGCCCTCATCCTCCTAGACCTCTCCGCGGCCTTCGACACTGTCTGCCATCGTACCCTAGTACAACGTCTCAGCAACGTCAGAGTCCAGGAGAAGGCACTGGAGTGGATCATCTCCTTCCTCGCCGGGAGGACACACAGAGTCCGCCTCCCCCCGTTCAGATCTGAAGCCACCAAAGTCATCTGCGGCGTCCCTCAGGGCTCCTCGCTCAGCCCAACCCTCTTCAGCATCTACATGAGCCCACTCACAGACATCGCATGCCAGCACAACCTCAACATCATCTCCTACGCCGACGACACCCAGCTGATCCTCTCCCTTACCAACAACCCCGCCACCGCCAGAGCCAACCTTCACGAAGGGATGAAAGAGGTAGTCGAATGGATGAAGAACAGCCGCCTGAAACTGAACTCGGACAAGACGGAAGTCCTCATCCTGGGATCCTCACCCTCCGCCTGGGACGACTCCTGGTGGCCCCCGCCTTAGGCAGCGCACCCAAACCAACAGACCACGCACGAAACCTGGCCTTCATCCTGGACTCCTCCCTCTCCATGACCAGACAAGTCAACGCCGTCTCCTCGTCGTGCTTCAACATCCTGCGCATGCTACGCAAGATCTTCCAGTGGATCCCCACCGAGACCAGGAAGACGGTCACCCAGGCCCTCGTCACCAGCCGTCTGGACTACGGCAACACCCTCTATGCCGGAACCACCGCCAAACTCCAGAAGAGACTCCAGCGGATCCAGAACGCCTCAGTACGACTCATCCTGGACATCCCCCGTCGCAGCCACATCTCCGGACACCTGAGAGATCTGCACTGGCTCACGGTCAACAAAAGAATCACCTTCCGTCTCCTCACCCACGCACACAAAGCCCTACACAGCCAAGGCCCAGGATACCTCAACAGCCGCCTCAACTTCTACGCTCCCAAATGCCAGCTTCGCTCGACCAGCCACGCCCTCGCCTCCGTCCCCCTCATCCATAGAACCACCACAGGGGGACGGTCCTTCTCCTACCTCGCCGCCAAGACTTGGAACTCCCTCCCCACCCACCTTCGCCTGACCCAGGACCACCTCGCCTTCAGGAAGAAACTCAAGACCTGGCTGTTCGAGCAGTAACAGACCCCCCCCCCCAGCGCCTTGAGACCCTCTGGGTAAGTAGTGCGCTATATAAATTTGATGATTGATTGATTGAAGACCTGGACAATGGTGTTCAAGACAGAACCAGAAGAGGAAAACAGAAAAAATAGTATGTTTGTACCTCATTTCCTTCGATTCCACCTACTTAAAGTAGGAGGTATGCAGTTTCAGGCCAACTTCAATGGATCCCAGGTCAGATAGTCCAAGTTGATTGGTCCCAATGAAAATCTGGAAGTCAAAAAAGTTCAAAGAAAACATTTCTAAATCCAACTCATAAGGAGGAAAAGTTTTCAAAAGTTTCCAAACTTTCTATAGGTGTCCAGACAACAACAGGAGTACACATCGAAAGCCCTCATGATCCCAGTGGAGGCCTTTAGAAACTCACAGGGTGTCAAGCAAAGGCCAACAGCAGGGTCAAGGCAAAGTGCAGTTGCCACTGGTCAGCAGTGTATTTCCAGGCCTCTTGAAGCTTGTTGTGTCGCAAGAGGTCAGTTAATTGACACTTGCAGTCCACTATTTTGTTCTGTGTATGAAGGGGAGCAGTTCCAGTCCTTCAGGGCTCCTATTAGATCACAGACAGCAGGTGCAGTGCACTTCTGTTTTTCCAAAAATCCAGAATGTGTTCTGTCTGGTGCATTGAAGTGCTACATTTACGGGTGGCACCAGCTCGTGGGTGGGGGTGAACTCCTGCACACTTCCTTACCAGTCGTTTAAAAGTTCCTGGGGTCAACCCGATCTACCTTTTTTAGTAGTTCTTGTTTGCCTTACTGCAATCATGCCCAAAAGAACATCTATTAGGATACTTTCTCAGACTTGTGCTATGAGAGTTGTGGGGTTTGTAAGGTGTCCTCCAACATCTAATCGTAAAATGCAGATTGGAGCCGGCACTATACCACACAAACCCAGAGACAGAAGCATGGTAGGACAAAAGCAGGGTCATTCAGCAACCAAACAGGGGATACACAAAACTTGTCCTAGCATCCTGTTCTCTCCCTTTTAGGTATGCCAAAGTCTCACGTGTGATTCAACAGACCTGTAGGGCAGGATTTGACACTGTGGTACTAACAAAATGTCCATTGATCCTTCCCCTGCATATGATATTGGGCTCAGAAGAGCCATCTCTGCCCATTCAGGTGAGCCATTTGTGTGCACCTGGAAGGAATTTGACACCTCTGACTCATTTCTTCCCAGGCTGAGCTCAGGGTGGGAGTTGCTGGAGAGTTCATGCTCATTAGCCCTCAGGGACTGCAGGCAGGGAAAAGGTAACTTTTTAAAAGTTACTTTGCTTTCCCTTACCATATTAAAATTGGCTTCACCATTAAAGTGGATGTTAAATAACTATTAAAACTTGTTGTTTCATTACTTTTTTAGCTGCTCCCATTCCCGGGATACAGTACTAGTATTTTAATCTGTATTCTGATTTTCTACATAGGACAGCTTGGCCTGCCACTGTGGAAATAACTTTTTGGGTTGTTTAACTATACAGACATGGTATTGTTACTTTAATGCTGTCCCACTTTTAAATAGCATGCGGGCTACAAGGCCTACGTAGAGGTGACTTAACAATATTTAAATGGAATGTCTATAGCTGTCAAAAATGGTCATAGGGTTATTCAGGCAGGTTTCACTGCAGGTTTTGAAGTGCAGCAGTCAGTATGCACAAGATAGGCCTGTGCTCATGATTGCACTGCCACTGTAGGGGATGACACAATCAGTCATGTAGTCCCCCAGAGTCATTTATATTCCAGGCCCTGGGTGCACTTTCTACACCACATACTAGGGACGTAGAGGCAAGGTAAATGTGACAATCAGGAATAAACCAATTTAACCATGTTTAGATGAGGAGCCCAGACACTTAAATCTTGGTTAGCAGGGATAAGTGTACAGAGTTTTAAACATATTAAAAATAAAGTCTAGAAAAAAATGAAAAATATCTGGTGACCCAGTAGAAAAGACAGATTTTCTACATCACCCATGTTTCTATCAATGGCACTAGAGTTTAGACTTAAAGTACAGTCCTGAGAAATATATCCACATAATTGTTCCATTTGTGGTTAACTTTGGACAGTTAACCTTAAAAGATAACCACTTAATTAGGTTCCTCAAATGTCAAACCAGTTTCACAATTCAGCTCATTACTTATTACCTAAACCAGTGGCTATCTAGAGGTTCATTGCATTGAGTTAGCACAGGAGGGAATTGTCAATACATTGAATACATGTGGTGGCGGAGCTAAACCCTTTGGAGCTGGCAGGTGATGGAGAAGTATATAGTTGGTGATTTTGTTTTTCACTCTAATGACATTGTCTTCTACCTTCTTTTCTATGTTTTTTTCTCTTTACAATGGCTGACCCTATTGGAAGAAAAACTATTACAAACCTTGAAAAAGCCCGAGAGCAGTGGTAGAGGGGACAAAACCTGTGTTGGCTGTCATGATGTATATAATGACATAAAAATAAATGAAACGTTGAACCTTACCAAAGAGGAAAAAAAATATTTCATTGATAATAATGAAGTGATTGTTAGTTATTTAATTAAAGAAACAAATAAATATGTAAAGAATTGAAGAGTGAAAGCATTCTTATAAACTATTACCTATCTACTAGGTGAGTGGTAGGCCCAACGTACCTTGAATGCACCTTTTTCACCAATTTATCAAACTTGCAAATTAAAAATTAGGAAGTAATTTACCAATGGCATCACCTAAGGTACTAGACTTGCTGGGCTTCAAACATACTTTGGACCACTCATTTTACATGCGAAGGTTCAAAATTCAGGGTTTTAATCAGAGTCCAGTCTCTCTACCACCAGAGTCTATTCTTTCATTCTCTTGGCCATGAGCTTCAGTTTATCCGATTTGCTAAACAAAATGGTATCAAAATGCTTATTAGTTATTCATTATGGATGTGCATGTTGAATTTTTACATTTCTTGCATATTAACTTCTACCCTCCTTCTCACTCGACTGTACATAAAAGAACTGCAAATCACCCCCTAACAGTTTTTTTGCACATCTTGCATCAGTGGGGATGTGACCAATTCCATGGGGAAATAGCATGCCAGCACTGGTGTTTCTCACAATCACCTACAATATTCCCAACTCCAGAGAACAACATTTGCTTTAGAATCAGCAAAATATGGAAGGAAAAAACCCACCATGTGTAAAAAATATAATCGAAAGAGGCTATCCCAGTGACATGGTGGAACAAGCTAAACTGTGAAGAAGCAAATACACCAGAAGTAAATTACTGGCAAGTAACATTAAGAATGATCATGGGAATCAAGCAGTTTTTATATCTACATTTTCTTTCTAATCTTCAGTCATCAAAAAAGTCATATGAAAACCCTGAAATGTATTACAAACAGAAGGGGACTTCAAAGGGATTTTCTGAAAGAACCGATTATTTGCATAACAGGCACTAAGACCATCAAAGTAATTTGGATGACAGACAAACCAGGAATAGCCAAAACAAATTCGGTTAAATTGAGAACATATCCATATCATAATTGTAGAAATTGTTACAACTTTACACCAGGAAAATAGGTGAACCACCCACATTTGAATAAAAAAATACCCAATAAGACATTTGAAATGTGGGACACACAGATTTGTATTTATGTCTTGAAATGCTGGCTTGTGTTAGTAAAATGAAAAAACATGTCTAAATGAATACAAACGCAACATAAAAACCAAAACATGAAAGCCAGGCATGGACCTCAGAATAATCCTTTTGCAAAGGAAAGGTTAATGGATTAAGAAATTGGACAGTCAACAAGCAAAAGCACTGAATAAGAGGAATGATTTATCATGTGTCTTATGAATCGTTATCATTTTTTACACATTTATATGAGTTATGGATATTCAGCATGGCAATTTGTGTTAACTAATCATTTGCAGTATTAACTAAGCTCAAGGATATGTTAGATATTGTAGTTTAGTCAAATCTTAGGAGTACAATTTCATAGCCCATGTGATCAGAGGAAGGCAATGACAAAGTAAGACTATTTAACACCACATAGATGTACAATTTGAATAGCGCATTAGATAGACGTCACTCATGTATATACACATTTGATTGTCCAAGATGGTGGCAATTTATTTAGGCATCAACAGTCAACCAGAGAGAGAAAGTAATTGACATATAGAGTCAGTGTAGGAAGGTCGGATTCTTTTAGCATGTTAACTGCCCACTTTTTCCCTGGTGTCAATGTGTTTTTGACTACTCTGACTGTGAGCCTGCAAATCAAGACCCTAGTTGCTGTGCTTCCTCCCTAAATTTTACCATGGTACGTACTGTTGTTCATCCCCAATAGGCTACTGGTGTACTCTTGTAAGTCCCTAGTATATGGTAGTAAATTACACAGGGCAGAGGTGCACCAGGGATCTCCAATAGACTGCAACATGTATTGTGCCACTCACAACAAACCACTCAAACTGTGACTACAAGGCGGCTATTGCAGCCTGTGTGAGTTGGTACTTGCAACTCTCATGACAGATATAAGTTTCCTTATATCTTAGGTCACTACTAGTAAAAACAATAAGTCACCCCTATGGCAGGGCGTTCAGTCCTGAAGGAAGGGTGCTTGGTTATATGTGTGAGGGTGCCCCTGCATGACCAGGACACCCTTCCAAACCTCGGAGTTGATTCTCCAGGCTTAGTAAGTGTGGTCAGCTATTTTGATACATATAGTAGACATCAGTCATTACGATATGTCTAACTATATAGTGGCTGCACCAACCCCGGTCATGTTTGGTATTGATTCCAGTGTTGGGAGTATGATTACATGTACGGGGGGGCTTCCTTGGGGTATCCCACTCTGCTCCCGGTTACAGCCTTTCAGGGTCTGACAGCAAGCGTGTGTTTCTGCCAACCACAGACACGAATCTGCCCTCCTGCTACTGAGCCAAGTTTGAGCAGGTGAAGGCTGAACAATAGGTTTCCTGCCACAGATAGGTGTGACCACCTCCCAGACAGGACTTAGTGGATTGGGCTTAGGTTCGGGCACTTGTCAGTGCCACTAGACTACTTTGAAGGGCTCATTTGGTGCACTCCATACATACTCCAGTCCAAACCTGTTCAGGAGCCATGGCTCTCGCTCTGACATGAAACTGGACAGAGGTCACTGGAGTATTCTCCCCTCGGTCCAGTCCCTCCTCTGGGAGGGACCCGTGAGTCGTTCCAACCCTTTCCCTAGTGTAGCTAAGGACTTACCTGTGGGTAGCTGTTCAAATTTGTTGTGAGACAAGACTCAAGCCTGAAACCACATCACTCTTCAACCGTCTGGGCAATTGCACTTCGCCTGGAACCGAGACTGCATCAAGGAACACTCCTGCTGCTTCTGGTCTCTCTGTTCTGCAAGTATTCTTCATCGTCTATATCTATGCTTCTTTTAAGATCTTCGACAGACTTGTGGGCATCAAGGACACCCGACGTAATCTCCCTTGGAATGAAGGAGTCACTCTACTGCATCTGCAGGCACCACAACAAGGCTGACCGGTCCGCTGCTCCTGACGTCCCATGGACTTCGAAAAGCTCAGCAACATTAGTGGTGGTTCTGCAACTTCCTTAAGGCCTAACCTGTCATCTCAGCAAGTTGGAGGCCAGTATCACTCATTGGAACTGGTTAGACCGAATCCCTGTGCACCCTGTAGACTTGCTGTTGGCAAGGCTTGCTGGCTCTGCAATCCAGAGTTCTTCAGTCTACAAGAAGGTCCAGCCTTCAGCATCTGTTCCTGCCAAGCACTGTGTCCTCACCAAAACCTATGCATGGTAGGCCTTCCTTCTTGGTGTAAATGTAAATGTAAATGTATTGGCATTTATATAGCGCACTACTTACCCGTAGGGTCCCAAGGCGCTTCGACCGCTGCGAAACCCTTCCTGGCTTCCCTGAGAGATGGTCCCTTAATGGGTATCTCCAGGGTGAGACCAGGCATCCCCGGCGGTCTGGTGGGGCCGTTAGTGAAGATGAGGCAAGCTAATGCCCAGAGTTGCCGAGTGTGATCGCTGATCAGAGTGGGCACCGAGGCGAGAGAATTATCGAGTCCGCTGACCCTGGTCCAGAAACCTGCCGCGCCGGGAATCGAACCCTGGTCCCGGGCCGTCCTCTGCTCTCGGGTCTGCCGCCTCTAACCAGTGAGCCACACTGTTGCTCACAGTTGCTTGAGGTCCTCCTGTGACTCCTGCGCCTTTGGTCTGTGGGTCTTCCTGAGGATCTTTTTCTACTGGGCTTCCTTGTTTGCTTGGGGCCTGCTCTGACTCCCCTGCTTGTGGTGAGTCCCTTGGACCTTGCTGGTCCCAATGTTGCTCCTTCTTCCCTTTTCATGCCTGTTGCGGCTCCCAAGTCGTGTTGGTTCTCCCGCCGGACACCAACTCACCCGGTTCTCGACTTCAGATGTGGGATAGATTGTGCACAGCTCCTGGCCATTCTCAGCATTGCCTGTTCCTCACAGCTGCAGTGACAATGTAGCCTTAAACTCGTCTGAACCATTCCACATTGGTGGGTATTGCTTTTCTGTGCCTCCTGGTCAGCTCCAAGTGACATAGACTCTGTCCTCTCTGATTGCAGGTTCTTCACTTCAAGAATTCATCCTTGAATTCCAATGGACTCTTGCACAGTCTTCTCCAGAGGCATCTTTCCTGAAGTCCTCCATTGTGGTCTACATCGGTTTCTGACATCACTTCACACCTAAGCACTCAGCTTCCCTAGTGTAGGTATCCTAGTTCTTGGGGTATCCACAGGTGGGGTGACTCTCCAACCTTCTGCCTCCATGGAGTTTCTTCAGGGTCCACTGGGAAGGGTCCTTCTTCAAAACTGCGACCGCAGCTTTCCCGTTGACATCTATTGAGCACACAGATGTGTTTCTTCTCTGCACACTGCCTCTGTGGGGTTCCTGGGTACTTGCCTTTGGTGGTTCCTTATGTCCCCAGCTCCTATGAGTCTCCTGGTCCAAGTCCCGACTTCAAACGCAGTTCACATTCCACTTAATTAGTATATGGTTTGATTTCCCCCTGGAGACCACCGTATTTTGTGCTTATGTACATATTGCAATTGAAGTATTGTTGTGTATTCAGAGTTTATATCTCCAAGTAAGAGATATACCAATGTGTTTCTGAGTGTTGAGTAATAAATTTACATATTTCTATATATACACTGTGTGATTCTTTTTTGTTTAACCTGCACTACATGATTAGACCTGGTACAACAAGCTGCTTAACACTCCTTCAATATAAGCCTGAAGGATGCTCTCCACATCTACCACTTTGAGAGCTTTCAAAGGATATCAAAGACTACTAAAATCACCGTAAGGGTTGCCTGGATTAGTGTAAGGTGCATCACTTAAATAAGTATACACCATATACTAAGCCAGCCTCCTACAGTCAGTATCATCAGTTTAGGAAGCAAGTGATACTTTGACAGTCCACCATATATTTTGCCTTTATTCGTTAAGAGACACGGACATATTAGTCCACATCCATTGCATGCTTCAATATATGAGTTACTCATGAGCAATACAAAATGGCAGTAACTTTTGCATAATGTTTACTCAACATTGAAGAAGGACACCTGGGCTGGAAATGTACAAAGGATGGGGCCATGGACCTCCATGGCAGACATGGATATCGCAGTTGAAATGGGACACCATGAAGAATACATACCCACAGAAACCCTTCCCACCGGAAGGTAAGCTACTCATAAGAGCAAAATCTGACCACACAGGAACAAGAGAGCAGGTTGAAACAGCAATTGGACATAATTCAGTCATTCAATCCTTGGATTGTACAGCTGAGAACATAAGCAATATCCTGCATTAGGCATACAGGGGATCCCGGAGTGTTTTCAATTGAGCATGACAAAGGTCAGGAAATCTTTGCATCATCAAACACACTTGTTTGGGAGCCACAGGCTGTTTTAGGATGAAGGTTTTCCCTTAGTAAGGACAAACATTGGTAGGCATAACAAATTCACTGCTCTTTGTAGACTTAGGTATTGTGTTCTGGCAATTTGGAAGATATACTGAGGGTTCTTTTTATCCATTCATATGCAACAAGGGCAGCATACAATTGATTTTAATACGGTATTAGGAGGACTTTTCACATGTGATATAGAGGGTGCTAAACAATATTGGGAGCTAGTAATAACACTATGTTTGTACCATATATGAAGTGATGATGTTTAGAACTTGCTATTTTGGTTCCAGGATAATGGTTTTAGGTCCCAGAAGAAGGTATCAATGGCCTGAAATGCACTGGGGCAGGGATACCGAAAGAAAGTAATCATGATTATAACAGAATACATCAAAGAGCTATTAACAATGACTGTGGATTAATGTCAGAACCCCTTTTAGAGGGCCACGGGGCATGCAGGGGCTACTGGGCCCATCCATGGACTTACTATGGATCTGAGTAACTGGGCTAAGTACCCTCTTGGCACTTTACTCTCAGAGTTAGCATGGTTCGATAATTCCAAGGCTTGCTCTGGGAGAGTTGTGGATACAGATGAGTGAACACGGGCTCACAACTCAAAATGTGCACAGCACCAGTAATAAATGATTATCACCCAATAGTAGTTTGAATTGCAGGAGTCCATTTAGGGTCTTATTACAAGTTCCTCATAATGTTCCGACCTATGTGTTAACTCCTGTATAAGCATGGGTTGCACTTGTGAGTGTAAAGGTATCCTATAATTATTGAATGCGTTAAATAACTATCTTCATAAAATGTTGTCAGGTAAAACCTGCCGAAATTTAACTGGGGAAAACAGATGGTAATTACCGTATCTTATGGCTTTTGGTGTGTTAAACACCAAAATCTGCATTATATTCCCCTTACTCATAATAGGTGTTATTTATCACAACCAATAAATGAAGTTTCCCATGTTATAGTTATTTAACATCCTCAATAAATTATGCCTTAGCTCGTAATCAGGGCCTTAGACTCAAATTTAAAATCAATAGTGTTCCAGCACTGCCGCACTAACTTAGCAACAAGTTCTCCCGGGGCCAAAAGGTCCAAAATCAGTCTCACCCGCACTGGCACCGTAAAGCACCCTGTTTGCAGGCTCTTGCAGCATCAAAACCTGATTTCAGGTGAGTTGGTTGCACAGGGCCCAGGCAGATACACTCACCGGGTGCAGAGTCTCTCACTTGTGATCCCAAAGTGACTGGAGGCTCTCTACAGCTCCTTTAGTGAGCGGGAGACCTTCCTACACAAAAAAATCCTTAGAGACTTTTTACCTTTTCCAAGTGGGCTGCAAAATGAAGCACATTCAGAAAGAGGAAACAACGAGGAGAAATAAAGATATTTTTCCTTGTTGTTCCTCCCCTGGGAATGCATATCACTTTGACACTTTTGTTTTGTCTTTGATACATCCAGGTATTGTGCCAAATTAATGGGTGGATGCATGATAACACCCAGGCTCCACCCAGGCTCCACCCATAGAACACCTTCTCAGGGCAGAGTAGCACAAGGCAGTGACTTGCACTGCTTTGCCTTACTCCAGATTTACCAATCAATGCAGGGCCATGCAAGGTAGCTTTGTGTTGCTTGGTAAATCTGACTTAAGTATTGTATTGCCCTGGCGACACCAAGCGTGATGCAAGGGCAATGTAACACATGATAAACTGGCCCCAATAATCAAAGTTGGGCATTTTTACAAATGTTTACAACTGATCAATTTCAGATATCTGATTCTAGGGTAATTCCCTGCCTAATTCTCCAAGCCGTGGGCAATATTGAGAGTGTGAAGAGAAATTGAGGAGGGTTTTATAATGCTAGAGATTGTACGCATACCTGAATTATATGCAACATGATAAAATTAAGTGTACAATTTTAAGGTCAGTCAATTATTTTCGTTGAGTCCCAAGCTAGCTGATCATTTAATAAGACCTTAAAAAATCATTGCTAAATATGAGAGATGGTAGACATGATTTTGCCTTAATCTAGGTTGATATAGGTTAAGTTAGTGAAAAAGGCCTTAGTCCGGTATGCCAAGCAAAATAGGGACTAGTAGAATGTACTTCAGAAAGCTTTCTCAATGGACTTTGTATTCAAATCAAATCTGGGCAAATGTCCCCACCATGGTAGTATTGTGAAACCCTTGGGCCAGTCAGGCAATAAAAATGGGCTGTCACTCTGTAGTGCCTGCCATTAAATATTTGGACCAGCGACATGTGCCCTCAGAGAGCCAATTATTTAAGTCCTATTGATACCCCACAAAATCTCAATATGCCAATCTAAATGTAGAAGGAATAGTTTAAAACTCTGAACTTGACCTTTTAAAAATGTTGCAGTTAATATATTTGAACAGGGTATCATTTACCCTTTGTTTGAAAATGAAGTCAAGAAATATTCCTCTTGCAAGTTTCTGTTACTCAGGTGCGCATGATGTTTACAGTTTGAAGTCCAAAAGTAAGACTGGAATGCCAGTAATGCCAATACTACTGGGTGAAAGAGAAGTGTAATAATCAGCATGCCTTTCCAGATCCACCCAACTGCATAAAGTTTGACATTGAATGCTTTTAACTAAGTAAAATGTGAGAGGGGTATGTTATGGTAAAAACTGTAAACAGGCACATTCTTTGGGAGGAGCACCAGATGAATCTGATTGATTCTCCCTACTTGTAAAAAGAGGAGATAAGTGTGGCACCATTTGAAAACACTAAGGGCTTGATTTGGATGTTGGTTGGAAAGCCCCCGACCTCAGGTCGGAGGCTTACTGACCAACATCGGAAGTTTAAACTCTGACCGCCGTATTACAAAAACTGGCCAGTTTATCCAACTGGGATCCGATGGACTCAAGGAACCTGCTGGCCAGTCCGAAGGGCCTCATAATCCCAAACAGACAGCCTTTCCACTGTCAGGATCATGATGGCACTTTTCAGCAGCAGTTCTATGTCTGCCTTTCCTACATGGAACTGCTGTCCGAAAGTGCCTTTGAGGGCAACTAGCAGGGTTTCATTCCCCGTGGCCCTCCAATTGTGGCCCTGGAGGAGCTCCTATGGTGCCTCTGTGTGTGCCACATAGTGCAGGGATGTGCAAAAGCTTCCATTCTTTAATGGGAGCATTTGCTGTGGGCAGTTTTGGCCCGCCACACAAGCTCCAATTGAAAAATTGAAGTTTGCGACTGCACCATCTGTGGTCGTATCATAATTTGTGTGCGGAATCGCTGATCTATGGTCAGGTGGTTCCCTCACAGTAACAGTGCCCGACATCCTAATGAGGGCCTTAGTTATAATTGGAACCATAAGTCTCTTACATCTCTCCAGATACATAGCTCAAGAGATTTAGTCAAGGTCAGTACAATTCTGTTTTCAAAATGTTAATTTCCCCCAAAACCCAATACAATACTTTAAAAAGAAATCAGTTTTTAATAGAATGCATCCCAAATTCACAGGCCATAAACAAAATATTCTGAATGGCTTTGTCTGAGTTAGAAGTGAGCATGGCCCCCGTATTGCTGTGTGCCAAAAGGTGGTCCATATGATGTGAGCTCACAGGGTGGGTGTAAGAGTTCTCCCTTTTGCGGTGACTGGACACCCGATATACACAATACAGAGGCCGCCACCGACAAAGCAGGAAGGCGGGTTAGCGGTCTATTGGCCCAAACTGACGTCACAGGTGACGCACCTATCACGAGCCATCAGGAGGAAGCTGAAGAGGATAAGGAGGCAGAACCGGGAAAGCGGCGGCGTCCAGAAGATGAGGAGGCGAGCAAGGAGACGGAGGCAACGAGAAAGGAAAAAAAAAGAGCATAGCAGAGGAGACGGCATTCAGAGACACACAGCAACCCTAGGAAGAGAAGCAGTGTTGGAGCAGCCGCTCTTGGAGCACCGCGTTTGAGTCCAGCACTCCACTGGTTGGAGGCGAGACTGAGACTCCTACTCCCACAACCCAGGAGGGTCGTGGGCTAAGGCAAGTGTCCAGGGCTGGTTGGTTGCGCTAAGGGGTTGGTGGGCAGGTATCACAAGTCACCACCCCTTCACCCACTAATTTGTCCCGGAGCACAGTAGACACTGCACACGAGGAGTAGCGGTGACAGGATACCCCTATCTTTCCCGGAAAGCAAGAGCAAAGCTCTGATTTATGTACTATCGATGGGATCCATCGTTCATCTGCTATGAAAAATGCACCGAGGAAGGCCAATGAAAGACTGTTGAACAAGGAGCAATCCTGTGAACTCAGACTGACTGTCTTTGCTTCCCTGGACTGTTGTTTTCTTCCTGTACTGGATCCCATTTCCTGGGCACGAGGAAGTGTCCAGCCAGAATCTTACGCCTATCATTGTCATTACCTTTTGTTGTCTTTACCATCAATAAAACCCTTTGATCCGCATCTAAAAGACCCTCTTTGCACCTCTGTTATGCCCACAACGCCTTACAACCTATCCTGATATCCAAAGGTCACAGTGGGATAGCAGGCATCACTGTTGAGTCCCCCTCTAAATTTTGAGAGTGGAACTTTTTTTCTAATTGATCAATGTCACTACATAAGGATTTAAAAACACTGAATTAATTTCTGAGTAAAATCAATGTAAGACATTCCATATACATTAATATTAACAAAGGAGAAGTTAAACATTGGATTATGGCCTTGACGTGTAGTGATAAGATCTTAGAATTGATGTTTACATCTGTAATAAATAGGGATGTTGGCTTACTATTTGCAATTCAGGGTAGCCATGTCTTTTTTAAGTAAATTAACAATGTTTGCCTCATTGTCAAGTGAGGTCAATAGTTGTTACATCTTCTAACGCTTTTAAATTGTCATGAATAAGAGTTCCCTTTAGATCCTTCTAAAACTTAGTTGGAAGAGTATAAAGGTCAACAGCTTTAACATTAGACAGCTTGCCTATCAGCTGCCGACTTTGGAACTGGGGAACCAAATTCAATTCTCGCTGTTGCTTCAACATCCTGTGAGATTCTTGGCAAATCACGTTATCTCCCTGTTAGACCTGTAATCCTTAGGGAAATCTTTCCCCCGACCTTTCTGCCTGCTTACCTTCTTTGTTGACCTAAAGACTCTGAACACTTTACCACTGATAACCAGTGCTTGTGATTCTCCCCTAAACATGGTAACACTGACGTGCACACAATTGGAATATTTGGTTTACTTATACGTTTCTTGTGAAGTGATATACCATATACCCAGGGCCTATAATCTAAATGCTACTTGTGGGCCTGCACCACTGGTTGTGCCATCCACACAAGTAGCCTTTAAAACATATCTGTGGCCCACCATTTCAATGCCTGTGTGTACAGTTTACTGCCACTTCGACTTGGCATTTAAAATCACTTGCCAAGTCTAAAACTCCCCTTTTATTACACATAACCCATCACTAAGGATGGCCTTAGTGGGCACCCTGCCCTTAGGTAGCCCTAAGGGCAGGGTGCTCGGTAACTAAAAGGTAGGACATATACTTTTAAGGTTTACATGTCATGGTAGGGAAAAATATCCACATTTATTCATCACTACTGTAAGGCCTAGTCCTCTCATAGGCTATCATTGGGAATTCCTTAATACACACTTAAGCTGTAATTTCTGATCAGATAGGAGTCGATGCATCATGTTTTATACCATTGGAATGGAAATGATAAATGCTGAGGCGTTCTGGATGCGCTGGAGTCTTTTCTGTAGTTTGGCGGTGGTCCCAGCATAGAGGGCGTTCCCGTAGTCCAGACGGCTGGTGACGAGGGCCTGGGTGACCGTTTTCCTGGTTCCAGTGGGGATCCAGCGGAAGATCTTACGGAGCATGCGGAGAGTGTTGAATACAATTTGTAATTTTGATCCCTGTACAAAACATTTTAAACTGTTGTTGAAAAGTAAGTTGAAGAATGACTGAAGAGTTTATGCCTTGTAGGTCCTGGAGTTTCTTCAGTGACAGTCAACAAACATTCAAAATATTGGACCTGAAGAATAGGAGCATCCAGTGAGCCCGCCTCTTCTGGACCAAAAGAAGGAGAAGCCCAGACCAAGTTAGGTGTTGCAGACATTAAACTACCAACGGGACATTTCCCTGTGCTGCTGGCAGCTGGTATTGCATCCTTCCAAATCTATCGTTAGAGCTCTGCACAGCTGGCGAGTGGAAATTGGATATGCAGGGACCTGTGTAAATTAATCTGAATGACAGACAAATTATGTTCCCTCGAGCCAAGGTAACGCTTTGCCAACACAAGGTAAGGCTACCTCAACTTTTACTTCATTACTTCTGCATGATTCTGATAAGGATCCATCTTAGAGACAACTGGTGGCAGAGATTAAACAGCCATGTGCTGTGGGAAGGAGGGCACCTTTTCCATATTTTATGGGAGTGTGAACATGTACAGGTTTATTTGGCTAACATGCACCGCACACTCAGCAAAGTCCTAATGATCGAATTACGCCCTGAGGCGCCAAGATGCCTATTAAACATTTGGGAGCCATCTGACCTCTCCTCATACTCTAAGCAATGGGCAACATTAGCAGTAATGATTGCAAAAAGGAATGTTGCGCCGAACTGGGGAGCTCGTCAAGCACCTATGATAGGAAAGTGGAAGGAGGATTTGGACTGGTGCATGTTCTGCTTTAAGTAGCCAGAGGATGACCCGGGAAATGGAAATGGGTCTGGGGTTCGTGGAACTCTTACAGGGGATACATATGCACCCTGCCAACACCACTAGATGATGACCAACACCTTACTCTCCCTAAGTGTTGTGCATATAATGCTGTGAATTAGAACTTCTGTGTACTAGTTCCGATGCTCAATACGTATGCTGTCTCCTTATTGTGTATAAAAATCACGTGATATGTCGATGATGTTTAATAAAAAGAATTATAAAAAAAAAATAAACAGCCATGGTCTTTGTGGGTGCAGTCTTCCTCCATTTTGTAGAATCAGTGAACTTTTAAAATACAAAATTAATGCAGCACTAATGCCAAAATCAAATGTATATACTTTGCAGCCCTTGGCCACTATTGTACTCAAAGGTGCAGATGATTTCTGCTCTTAAAGTTCCTGAAGGTTGCAAAGAATTTGTGAAAAAAATCATGATGCAAAACTGTTTTTCTCTTCAAAGAAATGCAACAAAAATGCACTTTTACCAGGAGAATTCTGGTACAATAAAGGTTTTTCAAAATTCTGAAACATTCACACAAATTTTCCTACAGGCTAAAAAAACTGAGCAAAGCTTCTATATGCTAAATAAAATAATTTTCTGGGTTTATGTAGTTTAGCACGATCTAGTGGTGGCAGTCGAAGTATACCTTCTTGCTTCCTTCTTGCCTTGGCTAGACACAGAAAACGTTTTTTCTGCCTTTGGAATATCCTCGCTTTGTCCAGGACCTTTCTTAATTTGTAAACAAATAAATGCCAGGGCCCTTGTCAGGAGTCCACTGCAGCTTGCACCACCTACTGCTCCTGCCAGCGCTGCCAAATGCAGTACCAAAGCAACTACTAACCATTACACTCCTACAATTGTGACAGTTTATACTATTCCAGGCCCCCAAAGCTATAGGAATGATGTGGGTGGCATGAATTGGTAATTTCTATCGTGTGTTGACTATTTAAACAAATGCTGTTGTGTTCATCTCTATATTAGATAAACAGCGCCACCATACGGCAGACTATCATTAGTGCCAGCGTTGACAAATAAAGTGCCAGTGTCAGCACCAAAGCCACCAGCCCAAATTAAGCAGTGGTCCCAGATTTCCCCAGTCACTTCCTCCTATTTAAATCTGCATAACAGTGTGCTCCTCTTTCAGTTTTCACATTAATGGCACATTCTAGAGGTGAATCCATTATCCAAAAACATCTCCTGAAACATTTTCAAGGGTAATCCAAGTGTGTTTTTGCTGTTCAGATGGAAGAAGCTTTCCACTTGGATAGTTAAAAGCAAAAAAAGAACTCTACTGCAAGACTATCTAGCAAAGGGAGAAAACCCAGGAGCATATTTACTAGAAAATGTCAGAGGTGGAGCAATGCCAAATTTGCAATGCTGCACTCCGACATTTTCAAAACGCAGAGATGCGCTGTATTTACTACAATATGGTGCACCCCTGCATATTCCCTAGTGCTCAAATTAGCTGCCTTGTGCCAGCGCAGGCACAATAGTACAAGGGTGCCTGCATTGCAGAGAATGATTATGTGGAGGAATATGTCCCTTCCTGCACATAAACAATACATACTGGTTATTTGTTACTTTTATGTGTGCGGCAGAAAGCAAAAACTAGGAGAAATAAAAGTATTTCTCCTCGTTCACCATTCTAACGCCTGCTCTTGCATGGCAGTAGAGTTTGGTGGTGTCACCGATTTCCACCTTCTTGTAAATATGGGGCAGCATGAAAGAGAGATGGGTGTTGTGGGGGAACGCCCACAAGAACACCTGTTGCACGCACCTTTGCCGCAGAGCACTTCGGCAGACAGGTGCATATTTGCAAGGTGACGTTAAGCCATGCTAAGTGGCTTAGCGCCAACTTGTAAATATTGAAAATGGTGCTACGCCACCGGAGCGTCAAATAAAGTGACGCTCCGGTGGCAAAAGGGGCTTGTAAACATGCCCTGCAGTGCTTAATGTGAGCCAGTGGTTCCCAATAGGGTGTACCAGCACCCATTTTTGGGGATTGGCACTTAAGTCTCCTCATCGGAAAGGGCAAGGAAGGTAAAAACAACGAAACGGAAAAAGGGAAAGACAGAAATACTCTAACAAAGGGAGAAAGCAGTAAAGGTCAACAATTCTCACAGAAAATATAACATATGCGCCAATTTACTTAATTCAAGCTACTGCAGCTCGGCTCCTATAAAAAAAGAGAAAGAACGAGAGAACAGTGAGAAATACATTTTAAATATTTGTATGAGTCATTCAAACTGAAGCCTCCATTAACTATGGGCAACTTAACATGATCATCCTCTTACTATGGACAACTGTAAAGTGAACATCACACTTTATATGTGAGTACATGAGGTGTATATAATGCGCGAATTATTAGTACATATCAATCAACCCCAAAACATTGACAAAGCATCACCAGCAAGTAAACAGCAATAGTGAGATAAAGGGAAAGAGATTAAAGAGGCATGAGGGGGATTCAAGACTAAGGGGGTCATTAGGATCGCGGACGGACTTGAGTCCGTCCGCGACCCCAGAGTAGGAGGGAACGTCCGCATGGCCTGCGGCGTTCCCTCTGTGCAGATTAGGATGTGACCGCCAGGGTGGCGGTCACATCCTCTATCTTTAACATGTTAAAAATGCATGCACGGCATTTGCGTGCACAAAGCGGCAGGCACCGCGCGGTGCCTGCTGCTTTGTGCACGCAAATGCAGGGGGGTACCATAGGTACCCCCCATGTGCACCCCCCACCACCCCTTCACCCAGGGGGCCCGCAACGGGCCCCCGAAGTGAAGGTCCGTATGCTTTTCCACGGTGGAAAAGCCGCCGTGGAAAAGCATAGAAGTGCAGACATCCTAATATGCCTGGCAGTGTCTGATAGACACCGCCAGACATGTTAGTGCTTTTCCGCCGCGGTCGGAAGGCGACTGTGGCGGAAAAGCTGTGGACGGAATACCAGACCCACCAGCCATCCTAATTTGGCGGTGGGTCTGTGGAGGCTCCGCAGCGGTTTTCCCGCATCCTCCGGGCCGGCGGTGGCTTCCGCAGGCCCGGAGGATGCGGGAAAACAGCAATCATAATATGCCCCATAGCATCCTTTCTATTCGGCACGCCAACATTTAATAACGTCAGCCTCGGTCGGCCTTGAGCTTCTGAGCAGAGCTTTGGACACCAACACTCATTCTTTCCCATATTAAGAACTGAATATAACAGGATTCCATCCCCTGCAGACAGAAGCTGTCACACAGCTGGATCTTCTCACCTACAGAAACTACAGTGCATCTTACCTAACCCTTTCGGACCAGCCCGGGACAGATTCGTCTTTGCGTAGTAGTGTTTTTGAAAAAAAAATAGAACTAGGCAGAACCTATTGAATCTGTAAATTCTTCTGTCATATCATCTGTCTTTTTATTGTGACGTGTATGTGTCCGTTAAATTAAGAGTGCCTTGAAAATCAAATAATACATAATTATGTTTTCACAATCTTCTCAAAACGTTTGATATTGTACATATACCAGAGTACATATAGTACTCTTACCAGGGCAATTTGGGAAAAGCTGCCCTCAACTTCGACTGACTTTGTGAAAGCTCAAGAAATGCAGCCGCCATTTGCCAGCGTAACTGGATAAAACCCTTGCAAAGCAGCCTGCAGTGGGGCTCCTAGACCCTCCCTAGGAACTACACTGAAGATAATGAAGGCTTTCCCAAAGGAGCCATCATTAAGCCATGAAGTTTTCATTCACATTATAAAGTGAAAGTTGACATACCCTTTTGCGCATTACAGGAAGCAAACGCCAATGCTTAAGTTCTTTGGAAATCAAACTGTACTAAGCACAATATTATGTTACCCGATTTCGTCAGCATCATGTTTTGCTAGAACAAAATATTCCAAACGCCTCTGAGCATCCTGTAACTGCTGCCAGCTCTAAAATATGCACAACAACAGTGCGGCATACCTATTTTATTGCTGATATGTTAGACTACGCATCATTTTTTGAGTGCAAAAAGAAGGCGGATAAACTTGTTACCACTGACCTTAGTGCATTCTTTGGGGATTTTTATCTTGAAAAATATGAGCAGCATTCCTTTCTGGGTTGTCCAACCTTGCTGCACGGGAAGTAGCCAGTGTTGGACTTGGCCATTTTTGCAGGTGTATTCAGAAGCGTTTTGCCTTCTGCCCACAATTTTTCTGACACTCTTTGTGTTGGATTTAGAACTCTGGGCACCTTACCCCTGCTAATCAGTGCTAAAATGCACATGGTCTGTTCGTAAATTGTGATTTTTATTGGTTATCAATGATAGGCATATTTGATTTACTGGTAAGTCCCTAGTAAAGTGCACTGTGTGTGTGGCCAGGGCCTGCAAATCATATGCTACTAATGGGCCTGCAGCACTGGTTGTGCCACCCACATGAGTACCCGTAAACTTGTTTCAAGCCAGCCATTGCAGTGTCTGTGAGTGCAATTTTAAACGTCCCTGTCGACCTAGCAAGTATGCCCACTTGCCAGGCACTAACCTTCTCTTTTACTACATGTAAGGCAACCCTCAGGTATGCCCAAGGTACCCCCATGGGCAGGGTGCAGTGTATGTGAAAGGTAGGACATGTACTGGTGTGTTTTACATGTCTTAATAGTGAAATACTGTCAATTTCTAATTTCACTATTGCATGGAGAAGTTTTCCTGTAGGTTATCATTGGAGCCGCCATTTAACAACTTAAAAGTGTAACTTTCAATTGGGAACAGCTGCGGATTTTGAGTTTTGTCACTCTGAGCTCAGAACTTAAAAACACATCTTTTAGAAAAGATGTTTTTTAAATTGTATGTAAATGCCACTTTTAGAAAGTGGCCATTTTCTTGTTTAACCATTCTGTCCCTCTACCTGTCTGAGGAACGAGCATCTGGTTTAGACAGACAGGGGCCTGTTTGTGCATTCACTATAGAAAGTCACACACAGGGATCTGAAATGCGCCCTGCATATCCCGATGGCCAATCACAAGGCTGATGGGCCTTCCTGAGCTAGAGTGGAGGGAGGAGCTGTCACCTGCTCCTGAAAAGAGCTGTGCTTATCCTTTCACAATGCTGTCTCCACCCCCCTGGAGTGTGTCTGGAGCAAAGGCAGGAACTTGTAAACTACAAAGACTCCAATAGCCAAAAGGGTTATAATTATTGTACCTAAAGCCCCTTACTTTTAGAACACTCTGGATCAAGAGGAACCTCTGCCAAGGAGAAGAGCTGAAGAGCTGTGAGGAGGAGTAGTGCCATTTGCTGTGTGTTGCTTTGCTGGGTTGCAGTTGCTACCTCTGCTTTGGAGAGGATAAGGACTGGACTTTGCTTTGTCTCCTGCTTGTGAAGTTTCCCAAAGCACTTGTGTGTGCTTGCCTCCTGTTGGAAGTCTCAGGGCCATGAAAGGCTTAATCTGCAGCATCCCTGAATTCATCTTCTGAGAGTTCTGACCTGTCTTGGGGTGCCAATTCCAGTTCTGGACCCTTGAAGGTTGAACCTCCTGCAAAGATCTGCTTTAAATCATCAAAATCGATGCATCGCCATTCCAAAGCCTGTTTTTCTAATGCAACACCGCTGTGCAAGAGAAATTTCCATGCACCTCCACTGTGCAGCCGAAGAAATCGACAAATCACCTGTCAATGGCTGAAGAAACCACTGCAGCCTGAGTTCAGCGCACCGTGTCTTCAAAGTCCGAGACACCCGCATTGACTCTGACCTAGGATCTACTGTGCAGCTGAAAGAATCAACACATCGTGGGACTGCAGCTGAAGAAATCGATGCACCGTTTGTTTGCCACATCAACCTCCAGCGCATCCAGATTTCCATGCATCGCACCGGTGCACCAAGTTTACGCATACCCTCAGACCAGAACCGTCTTGATTTTGATGCATGGCTTCCCCCTACAGTCTGGATTTGAAACAACAATTCTCCTGTGTGCAGCAGAACTGGCGCATCGCCTTCCCATGGACTCAGGAACCAACACATTGCTTTGTTTTCAGATGATTACCTCCTCTGGGGCGGTTTTGACTTGTGAATTTTGACGCACCCTAAGGTAGTTTGTGTAAAATCACCACATCCATACTTTCCTATGGACAAAATTGCTTAAACCTTTAAAAAGTCATATTTTGAGTAGTGTATGTTGGATTTTTGTCGCTTTGGTCTTGTTTGGTTTAGATAAAGATACTTTATTTTTCTAAACTGGTGTGGTATTCATTTGTAGTGTTTTCACTATGTCAGTGTGCGTGTTATGTACAAATGCTTTACACATTGCCTCTGAGATAAGCGTGACTGCTCATGCCAAGTTTCCAAGCAGCGGAGCAGGGTTATCTGGGTGTATAACTCCCTTATCTGGGCTAAAACGAAGGGTCCCTACTTGGACAGGGTGTATATCACTGCGAACTAGAGGCTCCCATTTCTAACAGCCAGGGATATTTGTTTTTCTTTTTACAGAAGCTTAATCACGCATAAATCCCAATTATGTTTTACCTAGATTCCATTTTTTTAAATGTGTTTCACAATGTTTACACATGGGAGACTGCTTAAAGTAGATGTCACACATGCGACCACGTACGTTATTGAGAAAGAATCTTGCATGATTTTTGAACCAGAGGGCATAATTTGTGTATACTTTTTTTGAAGATGATTACCCCAGATATTGAGCAGATATCTCAGGCTTTCCTCTTATTTGACGGCATGCCTCCTGCATTATTTTCGTACAGACAACCATGTATATTTTGCATTATGTACAAATTTAGCAAAAATGATGCCATTTCACCCACTCCTTATTTGAGCTGGATTCATGACAGATTTTCACTTCTGTTTAGATTATTTGGGCCGGGTTCACAAACTACATTTTGTGGTACGTGAAATAGTACTACAGTAGTATTAGTCACGTACTCCAAAATGCTATTGACAACCTACATGTTGAGGCCTTTATCCCTGCCTCTCCTATGTTTTCTATGCAAAGATTGCAGCCAAAGTGGCAGAGAACTCCATACTCATATGCCTACGATTTAGGTGTAAATGTGAGAGGCGTCAGTGGGAGTGGATGGAAAATGGAGAATACTTACTTCCAAATGGGATGGTTTAAGGTAAAGTAAAAAAAGATATAGGGATTCCCAGCTAGTACAAAAAGTAATTCACTAAAGAGTAAACCTAGTGCTAATCGCAAACTATACTTCTAAAGTTACAACAGTCCTAAAAGTAACAAAACATTTGTAAATGTTTCACATCCCAGCCTTGGAGAAAGTCAAGCACACTGCCATCAAAAATAATGAAGGCAGATACTAAAAATACAACCCCAGTCACAGGTACTGCAACACACTCCCATCAAAAATAATGGAGGCTGAGAGTTGAATTACCCCCCTAAGAAATTGTAAGTATATATATATATATATATATATATATATATATATATATATATATATATATATATATATATATATATATATATATATATATATATATATATATATATATATATATATATATATATATATATATATCCTTCACTTTTTTCTGGCTGGACAGCACAGAATGAACGGGAGCGCACTCTCAAGCAAGTTTCTTCACTGTTTTTTATTTCAGCATACAAGCATAAAAATTTTACCCAGCGCGTTTCGGTCTTCCCTCAGACCTTGATCATGGGTTGTTCTGCCACCATCATTGTCAGTGAATTTATTTCCTGTCACCACCCATTTTTGCTCATTTCCTGTTACCGCAAAGGATTCTGGTTATGGTAGTCCACTTTGAATAAAACCTTTTTAAGAGCAAAAAAGTGCAATTCTAGCTAATGTGCAAATCATGCATTTCTAAAGTGCCTGTTATTGTGACTGTGCAAAGCCTGCTTATAATTTAATATAAAAAGGTGCAAAGTTCATTAAAAGTTGGGAGGAATAATTTGCATTATCTTTTAAGCAATACTTTTTGTGCAATTGTGTTTGACATTTTCTATCACTCATATGTCGATTTTGAATCAGAGCATATTCATTTATGCCCACTGGTGGGCATCTTTCAGCAGTTCCAGCACATCTTCTCTTAACACAAACATATTAGTTTTGACTGTGTTCTTTGTTTAGATGTGTGTGGTCCATCCATGGTTGTCATGAATGTTCATAAAGTTTTTATTGAAACATTTTCATTTGATTTTTCCTATTCTTTTTCTGATTGTTTTCATTTGTGATTTACACCAGTGGATATGCTTTCTTGGATGTTGTTGTATTTCTCAAAGTTTCAGTTTTATTTGCTCTGATTCATTGATCTTCGCTATCCATTTGTTCCAATCATATTTCACTGATTAGTTGTTATTCACTGATAGTTGGATCTTCAGATTTTCCTTTTTTTTCCTTATTTCCAAGTTGTTTTCTCTAATTTTCCTGGTGTACATACAGTTCTTCATTTTGGTTCAGGCCTATCGGATTTCGAGTTCTTAATGCTAGGATGTGTTTCGATTCTTTTTGTCTTAGCAATTTCTCTTGATCACCCCTCTCTCCAGTGTGGGGATTTGTTCATTTGTATAGTATTTTAGTGTTTCCCAATTGCTTACATGTTGTTCTTCCATATGTTTGGCCATTGCTTTGCTTCTATCTCTGTTGCACGTGGACCTGATATGCTCACATTTATTTTGATTCACTTGTGCTCCCCAAGTATTTTTTCCTGTACGGGCTTTCAATTATATAAATATGGTAAATATGAGAGATGGTAGACATGATTTTGCCTTAATCTAGGTTGATATAGGTTAAGTTAGTGAAAAAGGCCTTAGTCCGGTATGCCAAGCAAAATAGGGACTAGTAGAATGTACTTCAGAAAGCTTTCTCAATGGACTTTGTATTCAAATCAAATCTGGGCAAATGTCCCCACCATGGTAGTATTGTGAAACCCTTGGGCCAGTCAGGCAATAAAAATGGGCTGTCACTCTGTAGTGCCTGCCATTAAATATTTGGACCAGCGACATGTGCCCTCAGAGAGCCAATTATTTAAGTCCTATTGATACCCCACAAAATCTCAATATGCCAATCTAAATGTAGAAGGAATAGTTTAAAACTCTGAACTTGACCTTTTAAAAATGTTGCAGTTAATATATTTGAACAGGGTATCATTTACCCTTTGTTTGAAAATGAAGTCAAGAAATATTCCTCTTGCAAGTTTCTGTTACTCAGGTGCGCATGATGTTTACAGTTTGAAGTCCAAAAGTAAGACTGGAATGCCAGTAATGCCAATACTACTGGGTGAAAGAGAAGTGTAATAATCAGCATGCCTTTCCAGATCCACCCAACTGCATAAAGTTTGACATTGAATGCTTTTAACTAAGTAAAATGTGAGAGGGGTATGTTATGGTAAAAACTGTAAACAGGCACATTCTTTGGGAGGAGCACCAGATGAATCTGATTGATTCTCCCTACTTGTAAAAAGAGGAGATAAGTGTGGCACCATTTGAAAACACTAAGGGCTTGATTTGGATGTTGGTTGGAAAGCCCCCGACCTCAGGTCGGAGGCTTACTGACCAACATCGGAAGTTTAAACTCTGACCGCCGTATTACAAAAACTGGCCAGTTTATCCAACTGGGATCCGATGGACTCAAGGAACCTGCTGGCCAGTCCGAAGGGCCTCATAATCCCAAACAGACAGCCTTTCCACTGTCAGGATCATGATGGCACTTTTCAGCAGCAGTTCTATGTCTGCCTTTCCTACATGGAACTGCTGTCCGAAAGTGCCTTTGAGGGCAACTAGCAGGGTTTCATTCCCCGTGGCCCTCCAATTGTGGCCCTGGAGGAGCTCCTATGGTGCCTCTGTGTGTGCCACATAGTGCAGGGATGTGCAAAAGCTTCCATTCTTTAATGGGAGCATTTGCTGTGGGCAGTTTTGGCCCGCCACACAAGCTCCAATTGAAAAATTGAAGTTTGCGACTGCACCATCTGTGGTCGTATCATAATTTGTGTGCGGAATCGCTGATCTATGGTCAGGTGGTTCCCTCACAGTAACAGTGCCCGACATCCTAATGAGGGCCTTAGTTATAATTGGAACCATAAGTCTCTTACATCTCTCCAGATACATAGCTCAAGAGATTTAGTCAAGGTCAGTACAATTCTGTTTTCAAAATGTTAATTTCCCCCAAAACCCAATACAATACTTTAAAAAGAAATCAGTTTTTAATAGAATGCATCCCAAATTCACAGGCCATAAACAAAATATTCTGAATGGCTTTGTCTGAGTTAGAAGTGAGCATGGCCCCCGTATTGCTGTGTGCCAAAAGGTGGTCCATATGATGTGAGCTCACAGGGTGGGTGTAAGAGTTCTCCCTTTTGCGGTGACTGGACACCCGATATACACAATACAGAGGCCGCCACCGACAAAGCAGGAAGGCGGGTTAGCGGTCTATTGGCCCAAACTGACGTCACAGGTGACGCACCTATCACGAGCCATCAGGAGGAAGCTGAAGAGGATAAGGAGGCAGAACCGGGAAAGCGGCGGCGTCCAGAAGATGAGGAGGCGAGCAAGGAGACGGAGGCAACGAGAAAGGAAAAAAAAAGAGCATAGCAGAGGAGACGGCATTCAGAGACACACAGCAACCCTAGGAAGAGAAGCAGTGTTGGAGCAGCCGCTCTTGGAGCACCGCGTTTGAGTCCAGCACTCCACTGGTTGGAGGCGAGACTGAGACTCCTACTCCCACAACCCAGGAGGGTCGTGGACTAAGGCAAGTGCCCAGGGCTGGTTGGTTGCGCTAAGGGGTTGGTGGGCAGGTATCACAAGTCACCACCCCTTCACCCACTAATTTGTCCCGGAGCACAGTAGACACTGCACACGAGGAGTAGCGGTGACAGGATACCCCTATCTTTCCCGGAAAGCAAGAGCAAAGCTCTGATTTATGTACTATCGATGGGATCCATCGTTCATCTGCTATGAAAAATGCACCGAGGAAGGCCAATGAAAGACTGTTGAACAAGGAGCAATCCTGTGAACTCAGACTGACTGTCTTTGCTTCCCTGGACTGTTGTTTTCTTCCTGTACTGGATCCCATTTCCTGGGCACGAGGAAGTGTCCAGCCAGAATCTTACGCCTATCATTGTCATTACCTTTTGTTGTCTTTACCATCAATAAAACCCTTTGATCCGCATCTAAAAGACCCTCTTTGCACCTCTGTTATGCCCACAACGCCTTACAACCTATCCTGATATCCAAAGGTCACAGTGGGATAGCAGGCATCACTGTTGAGTCCCCCTCTAAATTTTGAGAGTGGAACTTTTTTTCTAATTGATCAATGTCACTACATAAGGATTTAAAAACACTGAATTAATTTCTGAGTAAAATCAATGTAAGACATTCCATATACATTAATATTAACAAAGGAGAAGTTAAACATTGGATTATGGCCTTGACGTGTAGTGATAAGATCTTAGAATTGATGTTTACATCTGTAATAAATAGGGATGTTGGCTTACTATTTGCAATTCAGGGTAGCCATGTCTTTTTTAAGTAAATTAACAATGTTTGCCTCATTGTCAAGTGAGGTCAATAGTTGTTACATCTTCTAACGCTTTTAAATTGTCATGAATAAGAGTTCCCTTTAGATCCTTCTAAAACTTAGTTGGAAGAGTATAAAGGTCAACAGCTTTAACATTAGACAGCTTGCCTATCAGCTGCCGACTTTGGAACTGGGGAACCAAATTCAATTCTCGCTGTTGCTTCAACATCCTGTGAGATTCTTGGCAAATCACGTTATCTCCCTGTTAGACCTGTAATCCTTAGGGAAATCTTTCCCCCGACCTTTCTGCCTGCTTACCTTCTTTGTTGACCTAAAGACTCTGAACACTTTACCACTGATAACCAGTGCTTGTGATTCTCCCCTAAACATGGTAACACTGACGTGCACACAATTGGAATATTTGGTTTACTTATACGTTTCTTGTGAAGTGATATACCATATACCCAGGGCCTATAATCTAAATGCTACTTGTGGGCCTGCACCACTGGTTGTGCCATCCACACAAGTAGCCTTTAAAACATATCTGTGGCCCACCATTTCAATGCCTGTGTGTACAGTTTACTGCCACTTCGACTTGGCATTTAAAATCACTTGCCAAGTCTAAAACTCCCCTTTTATTACACATAACCCATCACTAAGGATGGCCTTAGTGGGCACCCTGCCCTTAGGTAGCCCTAAGGGCAGGGTGCTCGGTAACTAAAAGGTAGGACATATACTTTTAAGGTTTACATGTCATGGTAGGGAAAAATATCCACATTTATTCATCACTACTGTAAGGCCTAGTCCTCTCATAGGCTATCATTGGGAATTCCTTAATACACACTTAAGCTGTAATTTCTGATCAGATAGGAGTCGATGCATCATGTTTTATACCATTGGAATGGAAATGATAAATGCTGAGGCGTTCTGGATGCGCTGGAGTCTTTTCTGTAGTTTGGCGGTGGTCCCAGCATAGAGGGCGTTCCCGTAGTCCAGACGGCTGGTGACGAGGGCCTGGGTGACCGTTTTCCTGGTTCCAGTGGGGATCCAGCGGAAGATCTTACGGAGCATGCGGAGAGTGTTGAATACAATTTGTAATTTTGATCCCTGTACAAAACATTTTAAACTGTTGTTGAAAAGTAAGTTGAAGAATGACTGAAGAGTTTATGCCTTGTAGGTCCTGGAGTTTCTTCAGTGACAGTCAACAAACATTCAAAATATTGGACCTGAAGAATAGGAGCATCCAGTGAGCCCGCCTCTTCTGGACCAAAAGAAGGAGAAGCCCAGACCAAGTTAGGTGTTGCAGACATTAAACTACCAACGGGACATTTCCCTGTGCTGCTGGCAGCTGGTATTGCATCCTTCCAAATCTATCGTTAGAGCTCTGCACAGCTGGCGAGTGGAAATTGGATATGCAGGGACCTGTGTAAATTAATCTGAATGACAGACAAATTATGTTCCCTCGAGCCAAGGTAACGCTTTGCCAACACAAGGTAAGGCTACCTCAACTTTTACTTCATTACTTCTGCATGATTCTGATAAGGATCCATCTTAGAGACAACTGGTGGCAGAGATTAAACAGCCATGTGCTGTGGGAAGGAGGGCACCTTTTCCATATTTTATGGGAGTGTGAACATGTACAGGTTTATTTGGCTAACATGCACCGCACACTCAGCAAAGTCCTAATGATCGAATTACGCCCTGAGGCGCCAAGATGCCTATTAAACATTTGGGAGCCATCTGACCTCTCCTCATACTCTAAGCAATGGGCAACATTAGCAGTAATGATTGCAAAAAGGAATGTTGCGCCGAACTGGGGAGCTCGTCAAGCACCTATGATAGGAAAGTGGAAGGAGGATTTGGACTGGTGCATGTTCTGCTTTAAGTAGCCAGAGGATGACCCGGGAAATGGAAATGGGTCTGGGGTTCGTGGAACTCTTACAGGGGATACATATGCACCCTGCCAACACCACTAGATGATGACCAACACCTTACTCTCCCTAAGTGTTGTGCATATAATGCTGTGAATTAGAACTTCTGTGTACTAGTTCCGATGCTCAATACGTATGCTGTCTCCTTATTGTGTATAAAAATCACGTGATATGTCGATGATGTTTAATAAAAAGAATTATAAAAAAAAAATAAACAGCCATGGTCTTTGTGGGTGCAGTCTTCCTCCATTTTGTAGAATCAGTGAACTTTTAAAATACAAAATTAATGCAGCACTAATGCCAAAATCAAATGTATATACTTTGCAGCCCTTGGCCACTATTGTACTCAAAGGTGCAGATGATTTCTGCTCTTAAAGTTCCTGAAGGTTGCAAAGAATTTGTGAAAAAAATCATGATGCAAAACTGTTTTTCTCTTCAAAGAAATGCAACAAAAATGCACTTTTACCAGGAGAATTCTGGTACAATAAAGGTTTTTCAAAATTCTGAAACATTCACACAAATTTTCCTACAGGCTAAAAAAACTGAGCAAAGCTTCTATATGCTAAATAAAATAATTTTCTGGGTTTATGTAGTTTAGCACGATCTAGTGGTGGCAGTCGAAGTATACCTTCTTGCTTCCTTCTTGCCTTGGCTAGACACAGAAAACGTTTTTTCTGCCTTTGGAATATCCTCGCTTTGTCCAGGACCTTTCTTAATTTGTAAACAAATAAATGCCAGGGCCCTTGTCAGGAGTCCACTGCAGCTTGCACCACCTACTGCTCCTGCCAGCGCTGCCAAATGCAGTACCAAAGCAACTACTAACCATTACACTCCTACAATTGTGACAGTTTATACTATTCCAGGCCCCCAAAGCTATAGGAATGATGTGGGTGGCATGAATTGGTAATTTCTATCGTGTGTTGACTATTTAAACAAATGCTGTTGTGTTCATCTCTATATTAGATAAACAGCGCCACCATACGGCAGACTATCATTAGTGCCAGCGTTGACAAATAAAGTGCCAGTGTCAGCACCAAAGCCACCAGCCCAAATTAAGCAGTGGTCCCAGATTTCCCCAGTCACTTCCTCCTATTTAAATCTGCATAACAGTGTGCTCCTCTTTCAGTTTTCACATTAATGGCACATTCTAGAGGTGAATCCATTATCCAAAAACATCTCCTGAAACATTTTCAAGGGTAATCCAAGTGTGTTTTTGCTGTTCAGATGGAAGAAGCTTTCCACTTGGATAGTTAAAAGCAAAAAAAGAACTCTACTGCAAGACTATCTAGCAAAGGGAGAAAACCCAGGAGCATATTTACTAGAAAATGTCAGAGGTGGAGCAATGCCAAATTTGCAATGCTGCACTCCGACATTTTCAAAACGCAGAGATGCGCTGTATTTACTACAATATGGTGCACCCCTGCATATTCCCTAGTGCTCAAATTAGCTGCCTTGTGCCAGCGCAGGCACAATAGTACAAGGGTGCCTGCATTGCAGAGAATGATTATGTGGAGGAATATGTCCCTTCCTGCACATAAACAATACATACTGGTTATTTGTTACTTTTATGTGTGCGGCAGAAAGCAAAAACTAGGAGAAATAAAAGTATTTCTCCTCGTTCACCATTCTAACGCCTGCTCTTGCATGGCAGTAGAGTTTGGTGGTGTCACCGATTTCCACCTTCTTGTAAATATGGGGCAGCATGAAAGAGAGATGGGTGTTGTGGGGGAACGCCCACAAGAACACCTGTTGCACGCACCTTTGCCGCAGAGCACTTCGGCAGACAGGTGCATATTTGCAAGGTGACGTTAAGCCATGCTAAGTGGCTTAGCGCCAACTTGTAAATATTGAAAATGGTGCTACGCCACCGGAGCGTCAAATAAAGTGACGCTCCGGTGGCAAAAGGGGCTTGTAAACATGCCCTGCAGTGCTTAATGTGAGCCAGTGGTTCCCAATAGGGTGTACCAGCACCCATTTTTGGGGATTGGCACTTAAGTCTCCTCATCGGAAAGGGCAAGGAAGGTAAAAACAACGAAACGGAAAAAGGGAAAGACAGAAATACTCTAACAAAGGGAGAAAGCAGTAAAGGTCAACAATTCTCACAGAAAATATAACATATGCGCCAATTTACTTAATTCAAGCTACTGCAGCTCGGCTCCTATAAAAAAAGAGAAAGAACGAGAGAACAGTGAGAAATACATTTTAAATATTTGTATGAGTCATTCAAACTGAAGCCTCCATTAACTATGGGCAACTTAACATGATCATCCTCTTACTATGGACAACTGTAAAGTGAACATCACACTTTATATGTGAGTACATGAGGTGTATATAATGCGCGAATTATTAGTACATATCAATCAACCCCAAAACATTGACAAAGCATCACCAGCAAGTAAACAGCAATAGTGAGATAAAGGGAAAGAGATTAAAGAGGCATGAGGGGGATTCAAGACTAAGGGGGTCATTAGGATCGCGGACGGACTTGAGTCCGTCCGCGACCCCAGAGTAGGAGGGAACGTCCGCATGGCCTGCGGCGTTCCCTCTGTGCAGATTAGGATGTGACCGCCAGGGTGGCGGTCACATCCTCTATCTTTAACATGTTAAAAATGCATGCACGGCATTTGCGTGCACAAAGCGGCAGGCACCGCGCGGTGCCTGCTGCTTTGTGCACGCAAATGCAGGGGGGTACCATAGGTACCCCCCATGTGCACCCCCCACCACCCCTTCACCCAGGGGGCCCGCAACGGGCCCCCGAAGTGAAGGTCCGTATGCTTTTCCACGGTGGAAAAGCCGCCGTGGAAAAGCATAGAAGTGCAGACATCCTAATATGCCTGGCAGTGTCTGATAGACACCGCCAGACATGTTAGTGCTTTTCCGCCGCGGTCGGAAGGCGACTGTGGCGGAAAAGCTGTGGACGGAATACCAGACCCACCAGCCATCCTAATTTGGCGGTGGGTCTGTGGAGGCTCCGCAGCGGTTTTCCCGCATCCTCCGGGCCGGCGGTGGCTTCCGCAGGCCCGGAGGATGCGGGAAAACAGCAATCATAATATGCCCCATAGCATCCTTTCTATTCGGCACGCCAACATTTAATAACGTCAGCCTCGGTCGGCCTTGAGCTTCTGAGCAGAGCTTTGGACACCAACACTCATTCTTTCCCATATTAAGAACTGAATATAACAGGATTCCATCCCCTGCAGACAGAAGCTGTCACACAGCTGGATCTTCTCACCTACAGAAACTACAGTGCATCTTACCTAACCCTTTCGGACCAGCCCGGGACAGATTCGTCTTTGCGTAGTAGTGTTTTTGAAAAAAAAATAGAACTAGGCAGAACCTATTGAATCTGTAAATTCTTCTGTCATATCATCTGTCTTTTTATTGTGACGTGTATGTGTCCGTTAAATTAAGAGTGCCTTGAAAATCAAATAATACATAATTATGTTTTCACAATCTTCTCAAAACGTTTGATATTGTACATATACCAGAGTACATATAGTACTCTTACCAGGGCAATTTGGGAAAAGCTGCCCTCAACTTCGACTGACTTTGTGAAAGCTCAAGAAATGCAGCCGCCATTTGCCAGCGTAACTGGATAAAACCCTTGCAAAGCAGCCTGCAGTGGGGCTCCTAGACCCTCCCTAGGAACTACACTGAAGATAATGAAGGCTTTCCCAAAGGAGCCATCATTAAGCCATGAAGTTTTCATTCACATTATAAAGTGAAAGTTGACATACCCTTTTGCGCATTACAGGAAGCAAACGCCAATGCTTAAGTTCTTTGGAAATCAAACTGTACTAAGCACAATATTATGTTACCCGATTTCGTCAGCATCATGTTTTGCTAGAACAAAATATTCCAAACGCCTCTGAGCATCCTGTAACTGCTGCCAGCTCTAAAATATGCACAACAACAGTGCGGCATACCTATTTTATTGCTGATATGTTAGACTACGCATCATTTTTTGAGTGCAAAAAGAAGGCGGATAAACTTGTTACCACTGACCTTAGTGCATTCTTTGGGGATTTTTATCTTGAAAAATATGAGCAGCATTCCTTTCTGGGTTGTCCAACCTTGCTGCACGGGAAGTAGCCAGTGTTGGACTTGGCCATTTTTGCAGGTGTATTCAGAAGCGTTTTGCCTTCTGCCCACAATTTTTCTGACACTCTTTGTGTTGGATTTAGAACTCTGGGCACCTTACCCCTGCTAATCAGTGCTAAAATGCACATGGTCTGTTCGTAAATTGTGATTTTTATTGGTTATCAATGATAGGCATATTTGATTTACTGGTAAGTCCCTAGTAAAGTGCACTGTGTGTGTGGCCAGGGCCTGCAAATCATATGCTACTAATGGGCCTGCAGCACTGGTTGTGCCACCCACATGAGTACCCGTAAACTTGTTTCAAGCCAGCCATTGCAGTGTCTGTGAGTGCAATTTTAAACGTCCCTGTCGACCTAGCAAGTATGCCCACTTGCCAGGCACTAACCTTCTCTTTTACTACATGTAAGGCAACCCTCAGGTATGCCCAAGGTACCCCCATGGGCAGGGTGCAGTGTATGTGAAAGGTAGGACATGTACTGGTGTGTTTTACATGTCTTAATAGTGAAATACTGTCAATTTCTAATTTCACTATTGCATGGAGAAGTTTTCCTGTAGGTTATCATTGGAGCCGCCATTTAACAACTTAAAAGTGTAACTTTCAATTGGGAACAGCTGCGGATTTTGAGTTTTGTCACTCTGAGCTCAGAATTTAAAAACACATCTTTTAGAAAAGATGTTTTTTAAATTGTATGTAAATGCCACTTTTAGAAAGTGGCCATTTTCTTGTTTAACCATTCTGTCCCTCTACCTGTCTGAGGAACGAGCATCTGGTTTAGACAGACAGGGGCCTGTTTGTGCATTCACTATAGAAAGTCACACACAGGGATCTGAAATGCGCCCTGCATATCCCGATGGCCAATCACAAGGCTGATGGGCCTTCCTGAGCTAGAGTGGAGGGAGGAGCTGTCACCTGCTCCTGAAAAGAGCTGTGCTTATCCTTTCACAATGCTGTCTCCACCCCCCTGGAGTGTGTCTGGAGCAAAGGCAGGAACTTGTAAACTACAAAGACTCCAATAGCCAAAAGGGTTATAATTATTGTACCTAAAGCCCCTTACTTTTAGAACACTCTGGATCAAGAGGAACCTCTGCCAAGGAGAAGAGCTGAAGAGCTGTGAGGAGGAGTAGTGCCATTTGCTGTGTGTTGCTTTGCTGGGTTGCAGTTGCTACCTCTGCTTTGGAGAGGATAAGGACTGGACTTTGCTTTGTCTCCTGCTTGTGAAGTTTCCCAAAGCACTTGTGTGTGCTTGCCTCCTGTTGGAAGTCTCAGGGCCATGAAAGGCTTAATCTGCAGCATCCCTGAATTCATCTTCTGAGAGTTCTGACCTGTCTTGGGGTGCCAATTCCAGTTCTGGACCCTTGAAGGTTGAACCTCCTGCAAAGATCTGCTTTAAATCATCAAAATCGATGCATCGCCATTCCAAAGCCTGTTTTTCTAATGCAACACCGCTGTGCAAGAGAAATTTCCATGCACCTCCACTGTGCAGCCGAAGAAATCGACAAATCACCTGTCAATGGCTGAAGAAACCACTGCAGCCTGAGTTCAGCGCACCGTGTCTTCAAAGTCCGAGACACCCGCATTGACTCTGACCTAGGATCTACTGTGCAGCTGAAAGAATCAACACATCGTGGGACTGCAGCTGAAGAAATCGATGCACCGTTTGTTTGCCACATCAACCTCCAGCGCATCCAGATTTCCATGCATCGCACCGGTGCACCAAGTTTACGCATACCCTCAGACCAGAACCGTCTTGATTTTGATGCATGGCTTCCCCCTACAGTCTGGATTTGAAACAACAATTCTCCTGTGTGCAGCAGAACTGGCGCATCGCCTTCCCATGGACTCAGGAACCAACACATTGCTTTGTTTTCAGATGATTACCTCCTCTGGGGCGGTTTTGACTTGTGAATTTTGACGCACCCTAAGGTAGTTTGTGTAAAATCACCACATCCATACTTTCCTATGGACAAAATTGCTTAAACCTTTAAAAAGTCATATTTTGAGTAGTGTATGTTGGATTTTTGTCGCTTTGGTCTTGTTTGGTTTAGATAAAGATACTTTATTTTTCTAAACTGGTGTGGTATTCATTTGTAGTGTTTTCACTATGTCAGTGTGCGTGTTATGTACAAATGCTTTACACATTGCCTCTGAGATAAGCGTGACTGCTCATGCCAAGTTTCCAAGCAGCGGAGCAGGGTTATCTGGGTGTATAACTCCCTTATCTGGGCTAAAACGAAGGGTCCCTACTTGGACAGGGTGTATATCACTGCGAACTAGAGGCTCCCATTTCTAACAGCCAGGGATATTTGTTTTTCTTTTTACAGAAGCTTAATCACGCATAAATCCCAATTATGTTTTACCTAGATTCCATTTTTTTAAATGTGTTTCACAATGTTTACACATGGGAGACTGCTTAAAGTAGATGTCACACATGCGACCACGTACGTTATTGAGAAAGAATCTTGCATGATTTTTGAACCAGAGGGCATAATTTGTGTATACTTTTTTTGAAGATGATTACCCCAGATATTGAGCAGATATCTCAGGCTTTCCTCTTATTTGACGGCATGCCTCCTGCATTATTTTCGTACAGACAACCATGTATATTTTGCATTATGTACAAATTTAGCAAAAATGATGCCATTTCACCCACTCCTTATTTGAGCTGGATTCATGACAGATTTTCACTTCTGTTTAGATTATTTGGGCCGGGTTCACAAACTACATTTTGTGGTACGTGAAATAGTACTACAGTAGTATTAGTCACGTACTCCAAAATGCTATTGACAACCTACATGTTGAGGCCTTTATCCCTGCCTCTCCTATGTTTTCTATGCAAAGATTGCAGCCAAAGTGGCAGAGAACTCCATACTCATATGCCTACGATTTAGGTGTAAATGTGAGAGGCGTCAGTGGGAGTGGATGGAAAATGGAGAATACTTACTTCCAAATGGGATGGTTTAAGGTAAAGTAAAAAAAGATATAGGGATTCCCAGCTAGTACAAAAAGTAATTCACTAAAGAGTAAACCTAGTGCTAATCGCAAACTATACTTCTAAAGTTACAACAGTCCTAAAAGTAACAAAACATTTGTAAATGTTTCACATCCCAGCCTTGGAGAAAGTCAAGCACACTGCCATCAAAAATAATGAAGGCAGATACTAAAAATACAACCCCAGTCACAGGTACTGCAACACACTCCCATCAAAAATAATGGAGGCTGAGAGTTGAATTACCCCCCTAAGAAATTGTAAGTATATATATATATATATATATATATATATATATATATATATATATATATATATATATATATATATATATATATATATATATATATATATATATATATATATATATATATATATATATATATATATATATCCTTCACTTTTTTCTGGCTGGACAGCACAGAATGAACGGGAGCGCACTCTCAAGCAAGTTTCTTCACTGTTTTTTATTTCAGCATACAAGCATAAAAATTTTACCCAGCGCGTTTCGGTCTTCCCTCAGACCTTGATCATGGGTTGTTCTGCCACCATCATTGTCAGTGAATTTATTTCCTGTCACCACCCATTTTTGCTCATTTCCTGTTACCGCAAAGGATTCTGGTTATGGTAGTCCACTTTGAATAAAACCTTTTTAAGAGCAAAAAAGTGCAATTCTAGCTAATGTGCAAATCATGCATTTCTAAAGTGCCTGTTATTGTGACTGTGCAAAGCCTGCTTATAATTTAATATAAAAAGGTGCAAAGTTCATTAAAAGTTGGGAGGAATAATTTGCATTATCTTTTAAGCAATACTTTTTGTGCAATTGTGTTTGACATTTTCTATCACTCATATGTCGATTTTGAATCAGAGCATATTCATTTATGCCCACTGGTGGGCATCTTTCAGCAGTTCCAGCACATCTTCTCTTAACACAAACATATTAGTTTTGACTGTGTTCTTTGTTTAGATGTGTGTGGTCCATCCATGGTTGTCATGAATGTTCATAAAGTTTTTATTGAAACATTTTCATTTGATTTTTCCTATTCTTTTTCTGATTGTTTTCATTTGTGATTTACACCAGTGGATATGCTTTCTTGGATGTTGTTGTATTTCTCAAAGTTTCAGTTTTATTTGCTCTGATTCATTGATCTTCGCTATCCATTTGTTCCAATCATATTTCACTGATTAGTTGTTATTCACTGATAGTTGGATCTTCAGATTTTCCTTTTTTTTCCTTATTTCCAAGTTGTTTTCTCTAATTTTCCTGGTGTACATACAGTTCTTCATTTTGGTTCAGGCCTATCGGATTTCGAGTTCTTAATGCTAGGATGTGTTTCGATTCTTTTTGTCTTAGCAATTTCTCTTGATCACCCCTCTCTCCAGTGTGGGGATTTGTTCATTTGTATAGTATTTTAGTGTTTCCCAATTGCTTACATGTTGTTCTTCCATATGTTTGGCCATTGCTTTGCTTCTATCTCTGTTGCACGTGGACCTGATATGCTCACATTTATTTTGATTCACTTGTGCTCCCCAAGTATTTTTTCCTGTACGGGCTTTCAATTATATAAATAAAAAATGTACTCTTGCAGTTTATATATTGCTTGATTTTCCACATGGAGCCATTGTCCATCTTTATTTATTTCTTGTTTGTGGCTATTTTGCATGCTTTGCATTTATTACAACTCCAAAAATCCTGTGCTTTGTTCGACACTACCGTTGCCCACCTAATCGCATCTCAGCCATCGCCTCAATGGATTCCATACACATCGGAGACTTAAACTTCCACCTCAACAACACCAGCAACCCCAACTCCGCCGCCCTCCTGGAAAACCTTCGCCAACATCGGACTGAAACAGCTCGTCACTATGCCCACAAGGCAGGACACAACCTCAACCCCATTTTCACAGGAGGTAACAACATCCACTTCAGCCACACCACGCAACCCCCATGAATAGACCACCACTGCGTACACTTCCATGTCGACAAACCCACGCCACCAAAACCTGCACCCCACAAAGGAACTGAGGAACAACTCAACTCCACCATCAACTGCGACGCCCCCACCATGTCGACCGATGCCAACATTGCAGCCAAAGGACTCCACAGATGGATCTCCAGCTGCACAGACAAGCTTGCACCACTACACAACCCCAATAAACAACGCCCCAGGAAAGCCACCTGGTTCACCGCTGACCTCCAAGAATCCAGACACACCTGCAGATGTCCTGAGAAGAACTGGGGAAACAGCAAAACGGCAGAAGATCACACCACCTACCTACAAAATCACCATGACGGAAAACCACCAACACATCAGATCCACCAAAAGGACCTTCGTCCAAAACAAGACCCTCGCCAACGCCGGCAACTCCAAGCAACTCTTCAGCACCATCCAGGAATTCACCGAGCCCCCCAGCAAAACCACACACATCACCCCTTCCCTGGAACTCTGCGACAAGCTCAGATCCTACTTTCATCCAAAAATCAAGGCACTCTATGACAACTTTGACGGCCAGACACCCAACTTCAAAACCACCTCTTGCTCCAGCAACACCATACAGCCCACTCACCACTAAAGACACCCAGTCGACCATGAAAGGCATCCACTCAGGGGCCCCCATGGATCCCTGCCCCTGCACATTTTCCACAGAGCCGCCATCGCTCCCAAACTATGACACACCATCAACACCACCTTCAAGACAGGCATCTTTCCAGACGACTGGAAACGCGCAGAAGTCAGACCCCTGATAAAGAAGCCCTCAGCAGACCCCACCAACCTCAAAACCTACAGACCCATCTCCCTTCACAGCCAAAGTCACCGAGAAGACAGTCAGTGCACAACTAACCGAATTCATCAAAGAAAACTCCATTCTCGACCCCTCCAAATCTGGATTCCGCAGCAACCACAGCACCAAAACATCTCTACTCGCCTCCACAGAAAACATCAGCACCATCTACAACCAATGACACACCGCAGGCCTGATCCTACTCGACCTCTCTGCAGTATTCGACACTGTCTCCCACCACACACTCACCACCAGAATCCATGACCCCAGCATACGAGGAACCGCCCTCGACTGGATCCACTTATTCCTCACCAGTAGAAGCCAAAGAATCAGACTACCACCTTTCCTCTCTGATCACATGAAAATCAACTGCGGATTGCCCCAAGTATCATTGCTCTGCCTTCAAAATCTACATGGCCCGCCTCACCACCATCGTCAGACAGCACAGACTCAGCATAGTATCCTAAGCCAACACCCAGCTCATCCTCTCCCTCACCAAAGACCCAATCACAAAAAAATACACCCGCGCACATCACTTAAAGTCACTTTTTTCCTTGTGCAATCCACAATTTTCTCCAATTCGTATTCTTGCAAGCACACTCCTTTTCAATCCAAGGGAGTCGCGTTGTGTAGAAAAATGTGTTTTTTATTTCTTTTTAAAACAAAGTGCTTTACAGCCGACACGTGTTTAGCCCTTTGCGGGCTTCCTCAAGGCCAGTTTCCAATGTACAGACTTCACCAAGAGTATATTCCAATCTTTATTAGCACAGGGAATATAAGCAGGAATCTTCGTATTTTACAATCCAGGATCCATGATAAGTTCCATCGCAAACGCCATTCCTTTCAGCACATCTCCATATCCAGTTTCCGTAAACTATGTTCCCTGTGCTAAGAAAGATTAGTATATACTCTTGGTGAAGTCTATACCAATAGTTACTCAGCTTGACAAGCCCATGATCTAACTCTTTTAGTGTTGAATACATTGGATACTGTCCTTGAGGAAGCCCGTAAAGGTCGAAACGCACGTCGGCTGTGAAGCACTTTGTTTTAAAAAGAAATAAAAAACACATTTTTCTACACATCGCGACTCCCTTGGATTGAAAAGAAGTGTGGTTGCAAGAATATGAATTGGAGAAAATTGTGGATTGCACAAGGAAAAAAGTGACTCTAAGTGATGTGCGTGGGTGTATTTGTTCTTTGTTGATGTTGCACTCTACTAACTGTTGGTGGGCAGATGGTCACTCTTTAATGCTTGAGGTGGATAAGCATTCTGCCCCTAGGTTGCACTCAATATTTAAGATTTGGATTGTGTAAGTGGGTGAGTCTTTTTTTGCAAAGGAAAGAGACATATTTTGATGTGCAGGTCTGGTATAGCAAATCCACCCTCTTGTGATGTTCAAAGGACCAAATCACCATTAGACTCTATTTCCAGGAAGGAATGAAGGATGTTGCATCCTAGATGAGCAGAAACTGCCTGAAGCTCAACTTGGAGACGACAGAAGTCCTCGTCCTCTGACCCTCCCCCTCGGCATGGGACTACACCTGGTGGCCTACCGCCCTCAGCAGCCCCCCCACACCCACGAACCACGCCAAAAACCTTGGCATCGTACTCTAATCTTCCCTTTCCATGACCCAACAGGTCAACGTCGTCACCTCCAGCTGTTTTAACACCCACTGAATGCTCCGAAATACCTTCAAGTGGATCCCCCCGAATCAAGGAAGGCTGTCATCCACGTCCTCATAAACAGCAGACTGGACTACGGAAACACCCTCTATGCCAGGATCGACAAGTCTCTGCTCTACAGCTCCAGACCATACAGAACCCTGCAGCCAGACTCGTCCTCAACATTTCTTGACACAAACACACCACCCGCATCCAGTTTCCGTAAACAGTGTTCCCTGTGCTAAGAATGATTAGAAGATACTCTTGGTGGAGTCTATACCAATAGTTACTCAGCTTGACAAGCCCATGATCTAACTCTTTTAGTGTTGAATACATTGGATACTGTCCTTGAGGAAGCCCGTAAAGGTCGAAACGCACGTCGGCTGTGAAGCACTTTGTTTTAAAAAGAAATAAAAAACAAATTTTTCTACACAACGCGACTCCCTTGGATTGAAAAGGAGTGTGCTTGCAAGAATACGAATTGGAGAAAATTGTGGATTGCACAAGGAAAAAAGTGACTCTAAGTGATGTGCGCAGGTGTATTTGTTCTTTGTTGATGTGGCACTCTGCTAACTGTTGGTGGGCAGATGGTCACTCTTTAATGCTTGAGGTGGATAAGCATTCTGCACCTAGGTTGCACTCAATATTTAAAATTTGAATTGTGTAAGTGGGTGAGTCTTTTTTTGCAAAGGAAAGAGACATATTTTGATGTGCAGATCTGGTATAGCAAATCCACCCTCTTGTGATGTTCAAAGGACCCAATCATCATCAGACTCAATTTCCAGGAAGGAATGAAGGCTGCTGCATCCTGGATGAGCAGAAACTGCCTGAAGCTCAACTTAGATAAGACAGAAGTCCTCGTCCTCTAACCCTCCCCCTCGGCATGGGACAACACCTGGTGGCCTACAGCCCTCAGCAGCCCCCCCACACCCACATACCATGCCCAAAATCTTGGCATCGTACTGGACTCCTCCCTTTCCATTACCCGACAGGTCAACGTCGTCACCTGTTTTAACACCCATTGAAATGCTCCGAAAGACCTTCAAGTGGATCCCCCCCGAATCAAGGAAGGCTGTCATCCATGTGCTCATAAACACCAGACTGGACTACGGAAACACCCTCTACGCCAGGATCGACAAATCTCTGCTCTACAGGCTCCAGACCATACAGAACCCTGCACCCAGACTCGTCCTCAACATTCCTCGACACAAACATACCACCCAACACCTACGGAACCTCCACTGGCTCACCATTGAGAAGAGAGTCACTTTCAAGATACTCCCCCACCTCTACAAATACATCCACGACACCGGACCCCAATACCTCAATGAGAGAATCTCCTTCAACGTACCCAAGAGAAACTTCCAATCCGCCGACCGCGCTGAAACCTGTGCATCCGCAGAGCCAGGAGAGGTAGAAGAATCTTTTCCTACATCGCAGCCAAGACCTGGAACGAGCTCCCGCTCAACATCAGACACGCCCCCTCCCTGAACATCTTCAGGAAGACACTCAAGACCTGGCTTTTCGACTGAACTGAGCTGCTTACCCCCCCAGCGCCTTGAGACCCTTCACAGGTGAGTAGCATGCTTGCATTTCCACAGATTGATTGATTGATTGATTGATTCTGTGTGTAACCATGTTTTCCTGTTCATTCTGAAATGACTGTGTGTCAATTTATCCCTCAGATTTGGTCCTCATCTGTACGTGATTTAGGGATGACTTCTCATTATTTCAGGGGCTGTGGAATCTAGTTGTAATATTCCCCATTTTTTGGGGGGTATTTTCTGAAATATTTTTGATTCAGCAGAGATGGTTGTTATGAGTCTAATGATGTTGGTTGACTCTTTTTTTCCACATTGTAGAGGATGGCTGATCGTTTTCTTCCTCTTACCTTTTCAAAAATCTTTTTGAGTATTTTTGTTGGATATCCTCTCTTTTTGAATCTACTCTCTGCTTGTTGACTCTGTTCTGTAAAGTCTTGATCCATAGAATAATTTCTGCAAATTATTAAAAATTCCCCATAGGGGATACTCCACGTCAGATTTTCTTAATGAAAGCTCTCCGCATGCAGGATGGCATTATTCACTAATACACAAAGGTAACAGGGACGTTATAGTTATAGTCTAATTTTACACAAACAAAACCATAGAGATTCAGCACTTATAATGTTATCTCAAGTAACTATAACCTATGCCCTAAGGTAGCTGCATGGCCCCCACCCATTTACAAGAGATGCTTGGCCCAATTACTACCCACCGCATGCAGCCAACCCACGCAATACTCTTCTATGTACCAATTTCAGGTCCCAGTTACCTCATATGTCAGTGCCAGGCATATTTTTTAGATGAGCGAACCCCATCCCTTGGGCTTATTTTGGCTCCGGGGACCCCAGGCCCTGGCGCATTTTTTTAGGAGAGGGAGGCACCTCTCTATAGGTTAGAATTCCCAGCAAGGAAATTCAGAGGGAGCTGGTGGTGAAGTATTTGTGTCCCTGAGACTTCAGACAGGAGGCAAGCCCAGTTCAAGCCCTTGGAGATCTTCCTCAAGATGACAAAGCAAACAGGAAAGTCCTTTTCTGCATTACTTGGCAACAAGCAACCACTGCAGGCCAACCCCAGAAAGTAAAGAGCACAGAGAGAACACTCCTCCTTCAGCTTCTCGGGTTTCTTCTCCTTGGCAAAGGTTCCTCTTGATTTCAAAGAAGCGATCTAAAGATCAGGGGTTTCAACTCTCAAATTTATACCCCAAAGGTCTTTGTTCTCTATGTGTGAGAGGTCCTGGACCCAATCCAAACCAGTTCTGGGTGCATTCTGCCAGTGCACAACTTTTTCCTTTGTCAGTGTGGACCAGGGTCATCAGACGCACCACAGGAGGTGGAGCCGGCATTGTGGAAGGCAGGCACAACCCTGTTCAGGCCCAGGTGCTACTCCTCCCACCACTCCAAATGCAGATAGGTCTATTCAGTCTTGTGCTGACTCACCCAGACTCCTGGAGCCACCCCAGCCCCTGTCACTCACAAACCAGACATGGAATACACAAAGCTAGCAGAGGCATGCTGGATGGTTAGGCAATAAAATACCTACTTTCTAAAAGTGGTATTATTAACATAGAACGTAAAAATCACCCTCACTAAAAGATGTATTTCAACATTATGAGTTCAGCCATACTAAACTCTAATTTCTACCTAGTTTTCTGAGTCAGTGAGGATTATAAGATGTTATATTCAAACTGCACATTCTGGCCTATAGGAACAGGTATCCTTACAATAGTGAAAAACTAAATTGGCTGTAATTCACTATCAGGACATGCCACACACATCAGGGCATGTCCTTCCTCTTACATACAATGCACACTGCCCATGGGGGTACCTTGAGCCTACCTTAGGGGTGACACACATGTAGAAAAGGGAAGGTTTAGGGACTGGCAAATGTGTGCACTTGCCAAGTCGACATGGCAGCCCCAGGTTGCACACAGGATCGGCAATGGCATCCTGAGTCACATTTTACATGCTGCTTCTGTGGGTGGCACAACAAGTGCTGCAAGCCCACCAGCAGCATTTTATTTACAGGCCCTGGGCACACATGGTGCACTGTACTAGGGCCTGACGAGTTAATCAAATAAGCCAATCATGGAGTCACTAATCCATTACAACAATTCACAACAGAGAGCATATGCACTTTAGCAATGATCAGCAGTGGTACAGTGCCCAGAGTCATAATACAGGAGGAAGGTAAAACGTTCAGGGGTGACCCTGCAAAAAGGGCCAACTCCAACAGTGGGCGGAACCTCAGATAAGCTCTCAGCAATCCCGCTATGTGGGACTTACTGGAGTTAAAGGAAGGGTTCCTGGCCCCCAAAGACACATCTAATCAAAGGGTACTTCAACCCCAACCATGTGTGCGCCAGGAGGACCTTTTGCAGAAAGGATGAGAAAGGGGGAGGGAGCCTCCAATTACTACCCCAGGGCTGACTTAAAAAAAATAATACATTATTAGGGGAGGGGGGACGCATCATTCCCCTCCCCAGTCCGAATTTGTCCTTGGAGACCCCACCCCCCGATTCCCACCCTTTTTTCAATCGGGGAATGGACTGAGTGGCCCCCACGCCGGGCCAATTTTGGCCCTAGGGACCCCAATGCAGAGGCTTTTTGCATTAGTAATGTCATCAGTGATGTCAATAACCATATCATGAGGGATGCAATATTTGAGGTCAAAAGCAATGCATTGTGGAGGGCATAACCTATAGTTTTAGCTCAGGTATCTATAACTGCTGAATTTCTAAGTTTTTATTTGTGTAAAATCTGAGCCTACCTATAACATCCTGTAACCTTCGTTTTTTTCAGGTGAATTTCTAAGGTTTTTTTATTCTATTTTCTAACTATAACGTCTCTATAACCTTTGTTTTTCAGTGAATAGCTACATTTCTTTAATGTTATTTCCTAACTATAATGACCCTGTAACCTTTTTTGTTTATGAATTTCAAATGGTGTTTAATTTTACTTCCTTACTGTATCTGGTAACCTTTGAGAGTGGCTGTGTGAGTGGCTATATGTATCAGTAAGTGTGTGTGTGAGTGGCTGTATGTATCTGTAGGTGGGTATGTCAGTGGTTTTGTGGGTCTGTGACCAGCTGTGTGAGTGCCTGTATGGGTCTGTGAGTGGGTGTGTGAGTGTCTGTATGGGTGTATGAGTGGGTGTTTGAATAGTTTTGAGGGTGTGTGAGTGGGTGGATTTGTGAATGGCTGTGTGAGTAGCTGTGTGGGAGTGTGAGGGGGGTTTTGAGTGGCTGTGCAGGTCTGTGAGTAGGTTTGTGAGTGGCTGTATGGGTCAGTGAGTGGGTGTGTGAGTAGCTTTATGTGTCTATAAGTGGGTTTGTGAGTGGTTTTGTGAGTGTGTGAGTGGCTGTATGGGTCTGTGAGCCATTTTGTGGGTGTGTGAGTGGATGTGAGAGTGGCAGAATGGTTGTGTGGGTGTGGGCATGGCTGTATTGGTCTGTGAGTGGGTGTCTGAGTGGTTTTGTGGGTGTGTGAGTAGACGTGATAGTGGCAGAATGGGTTTGTGAGTCGGTGTCTAAGTGTCTGTGTGTTGGTGTGTTAGGTGCTGTGCCTGTGACTGGGCCACAACTAAACCGAACCTGCCCGTTTATCCAACTAGAGTCCACAGTTTTTCACAAAGTATCTACAGGAGTATTTTCTAGTAGTTAGTTACTAAGTGGATATATGTCTTTTGCAGATTCCACACTACATCTGCGTAATTGACCCCTAGGAAATATCTCTACTGACCTTGTGTGAATTTCAGCTATGTGATTGTTCCTTGTGTGGCTTTATCTAGAAATCTGTGATAACTTGAATCATCCAATAGAGAAGACAGCGAGACTACAAAGAAGTACCTCTCTACCAAACAAGGGTACTTCTCTTAACTATATGAAGTAAGTGTATGTTTGCTTGATGGAGATGTCCTCATATTCCTTGGCATCAAGAGTGTGTCACCAAAATCAGCGGGAAACGCACCTAGGGGACTTTTGGGAGACTGTTCATTAACGTGGGAAAAAGCTTGAAGATCTTTGCCTACTTCTGAGGAAAATGAGATGATTTTGAGCATTTGCATACTCAAAGTAATGAAAAGGGAGAACAATGGACTCTGCTCTCAAGACAACAAGGAAACCACTTGTCATAGTCACTACACATCAGATTACACCCCAATAGGTCAACAATGCATTCACCTCCATTAAGGATTTCAGTTTGTTTTTCCATGAGGAATACGAGAGGGAACACACTTCCTTTGCCTACCCCAAGCACAAGAAGTAGGGATCATTTGAGCTTTACAGAACAACTAGGGCGCCTGCTGTTTTTATAGTGGTAAGTGCTTCACGTTGAGGTTTAATTTCTGTGGAATGAGCATCGGAGCCATAATGGAACCTCATTTTTTTCAAGAAGAGTCCACAGTTTTATCAAAAATGTCTACCCAATTGGAGTACTTTCTACTGCTTAATTTGAATGTGCTACCCTGTAGGTAAATGTCTTGTGCATATTCTACTCTACAGTTTTTTTAAAGGCTCACAAAGTACTGTCTCCAGTGACCTTGTATGCATGTAATTTTGGCAACGTGATTGTTTCTCAAGTATCTTGATCCATAAATCTGTGATAACATTAATCCTCATCAAGGGAAGACAATGAGACTGCAAAGAGGTAAATCTCAACCAAATATGAACCCTTCCCCTCAACTATATGAAGAAAGTGTTTCCTTTTTTGGGGAGATGGCCTTGTATTCCTCTGTATCAAGAACAGGTAATCAAAATTAGCAGGAAACGTGCTCACAGGGGCAAGAATTAATACGGAAGGCCACATAGAACTGGAGACACAATCCCCAGGCCCTGGCCTCGAATTAATGGGGGAGGGGTGAGCATCCCAAGGAGGCAGGGCCTCTTGATGCTGGGTATCCTGGAGGTTATCCAGGGCATCACATTGTGCAGTGTTGGGGACCGCAGGGGGATCCTTAATGCCCTGCAGTCCCTGCCTGCTCCCCACCTCCAGCAGGAGCCAGCATTGCTCCCACATGAAGTGAGCAGCCAAAAATGCTACTCACTCTGTGGGAGCATTTTGTTCATCTGCTTTACTACTGGCTGTCAATCAAACAGGAAAAGAGATGAAAAGTCCATTCCCAGCTACATGAAGCAGTTTTCTTGCTCCTGCCGCAGGGAGCGCACTTACTGTTTACTTTCTCTTGGCGAGAGCTGACAAAGTTCCCGCCAAGTGGGAGCAAACACCTCTGTTCGAGGAGTGGGCACTCTGGAACAAAGGGAGCTGGCCCTGGGGGCCCCAGAGCAAATAATGGCTCCAGGAGGGGGGCCACACCGCCCCTCCTTTATTGTTACAGGGCCTGCCCCAGCGCAGCTCCCTCCCTTTTAAATTTTGGTCAAGTCTGGGGAGATGGTGGTCCTCAGTGCCCTGGAGGGGATACTGCACAGTCCCCACTATTGAATGTAAAGTTATTGGTCTTGTCCCAGGGTGGTGGCAGTCCACAGGGCTGTAAACAGCCTGGAGAGGGGTCTGCACAGCTCCTCTCCTCGATTTTAGTATATTGGCCGGGCCCCGGAAAGGTGGTGGTCTTCTGGGTCGATATTGGCTTTGGGGAGGGGTGCCATGTGCTCTACCCTTCCCAAAATAGATAATAAATATGCTACCCGGACCTGGCTCACCCGGGGTCTGAAATACAAACAAGCACGAGAGACCGCGCTTTTTTTGCTTTTTAATTTTCATGTAAATTCACAAATCTGTTGTGATTTCTGCCACATATTTGTTGGGAAACAGTGCTTTTTGGCCTTAACAGAGTCCCTAGAGGACCCCGCCACCAGGCCTCGGGGTCAGGGTATTCCTATCCTGCCCCCTTCTTTTTTTTGTAACATTTTTGTTTGGGACTCAGCTGAGTCCGAGGCCCAAAATAGCTGTCACCGCTTCCTATTTGAAGTTTTGGCAGCCAAACAAATCTCGGCACCAGATCAGTTAGATTCGCAGAGGGTCCACACCCCTAGATATCTATATTTCTTTTTCTTTAAGTATCTCGAAAACTACTGAACAGGTTAGACCGAATTAAAAAAGTACTCTTCCTTGACCAAGTTCTAGCTTTCTGCCAAATTTGTTGTAATTCCCTTCAGTGGTTTGGGCTGTAGTTGTGCCAAAAATCCCTATGGAAAATTGCATGGGGAAAACATGTTTCCAGACCCCTCCCCTTTTTCTTGGTCCTCGCTTGACGAAACATCCGGAAACCTTTCAGACTGCAACTGAAGTAAGGTGTGTTCTAGTTTTGAAATTTTTTACATTGATTTGTCAAATGGTGTCACAGTTATTACCAAAACAGAAAACGCTTTTTCTATGGAAACTAGGTCCTAACTATAACTACCTAGTGGCGACTGCTAGTAGGTAATTTACCCATTGGCAGTTGTCACTGGGTGGATATGTGAATATATATATATAAAAGCTTTACTCGACATACTGGATAGATTGTGCTCACTCTCTACCAAAGAAGTTCATTTTGTGTCTGGCAACTCCGTGACACAGTTTTTTCTGCAGTTTTATATAGTGCAAACTCACCCCAAGGTATTGGACATCTTTATATAAGCACCAGTTCTGTTACACAAGGATACTTTCATTTTGGATAGGCACGTAAGAGATAAGGTGATTTGCCAGACATCCCAGGATGTTGAACCGATGCCGAGACTCGAACCGGGTTCCTCAGCACCAAAGCTGGCAGCTCTGGCCCATACGCCTCAACAGCCTTCTTCCCATTGAACTTGAAATTGTGCTACATTTGGTTATTTTCTCAGTAATCTTTAGGGCAGTCAACAAACTCTGGTTGCCTTTAGAATTCCTAATATTTCAGATATGGTATGCACTCGCCCCTTCCTGTTCCTGCTGGTTACAGGAAGTGGCATCCAATTGTCGAGGACCTCTCTCGAATTCATTGTCTTAATAAGTAACCTGTCATTTACCACGTTATGGTTTATTTAGCATACTGATTTGCATAATCATACCAAAGTTATCCACAGAAACAAATACCCGCTGCAACAATTTACTTTACAGAACTTAGGAAACTCTCACCTGCCCTATTCCCTCAGAATTAGGCTGTCCAATCAGTGCAATAGATGGGAGTATTGCAGCCAAGTTTTAGCTCCTATATTTTCTTTGGGTAAAGACACAAGCCCAAACGGCCATTTAACAGGAGCTGATATCTGACGGTATCTTGCCAGTGCTTACGTTGGTTAAGCAAGTCATTTGGGATCATCTTGGACAACAATTCCCTTTTTTAAAACAATCCTCACAACTTTGAAAATGGAGAGCAATATTCCTGTGAAATACGATTCACACCACCAAGAAAATACTGAGGCACTGTGTTACCTTACAGCACACTCATGAAACTAAGAATATGCATTTATCAAACTCTACAATTTCTTTCAAACGATTTTACTACCTGGTCCCGACAAAACATACCCCTGCGTTATTGCGTTTTGGTGTCCTTTGGTGGAAAGAGACGGGAGAGAATAAGATATAATGTCGAAACTTGAAACATGCTTTGCCTCATAATATATTTTTCATTTTAATTGGAACATTCCAAGACCAGTTCGACATGAATCACTGTGAATCGTCTCCCTGCCAAATAATCATTTAATTTGTTTTCAGGGAGTTGTAGACAGTTCACAAACTAAGGGTACAAAAACAGAACTAAAACGAAACAAGCATTGGAAATGCAATAGGTCTCGGATTTATTTGAGTTAGAGCTAATGGCATTGTAAATGGCAATGTCTTTTAGCCATGTGTTATGGAGTGTATGCATGTGGTGTGTAGTGGAATTATGTGGGTTGGATTGGAATTGTAGCAATGGTGGCATGCTGCGCTTTAGATGAATATGTTTAAAGGTAAAGTGCACCATACTGCGATTGCTACAATAGTTAATTGTGGATGCGTTAACAATTGATGTGTGCACTGATGGCTGGTGGTGTGTGTGCCTGTAGAAATTGTGCACTGATGGCTGGTGGAGTGTGTGCCTGGTGAAAGCGTGCACTGACGGCTGGTGGTGTGTGTGCCCGGTAAAAGCGTGCACAGACAGCTGGTGGTGTGTGTGCCTGGTGAAAGCGTGCACTGACGGCTGGTGGTGTGTGTGCCTGGTAAAAGCATGCACTGACGGCTGGTGTTGTGTGTGCCTGGTGAAAGTGTGCACTGATGGCTGGTGATGTGTGTTTATTTGGTGAAAGCGTGCACTGATGTCTGGTGTGTGCCTGGTGGAAGCCTGCACTGATGGCTGGTGGTGTTTGTGCCCGCTGAAAGCATGCACTGATGGCTGGTGGTGTGTGTGTGTGTGTGTGGTTGTGTGTGTGGTTGTGTGTGTGGTGGTGAGTGTGTGGCGGTGAGTGTGTGGTGGTGGTGAGTGTGTGGTGGTGAGTGTGTGGTGGTGAGTGTTTGGTGGTGAGAGTGTGGTGGTGAGAGTGGTGTGTGTGTGTGTGGTCTTATGTGTGTGGTCTTATGTGTATGGTCTTATGTGTGTGGTCTTATGTGTGTGTGTGTGGTGGACTTAGTTTGAGTGTTCGTACCCTGCACACTCACACACTGCCCCTACACACACTGCTCACCCTGCACACTCACACACTGTTCACCCTGCACACTCACACACTGTTCACCCTGCAAACTCACACACTGTTCACCCTGCACACTCACACACTGTTCACCCTGCACACTCACTGTTCACCCTGCACACTCACACACTGTTCACCCTGCACACTCACACACTGTTCACCCTGCACACTCACACACTGCACTCACACTCTGCACTCACACTCTGCACCCACACTCTGCACCCACACTCTGCACCCACACTCTGCACTCACACTCTGCACTCACACTGTGCACTCACTCACACTCTGCACTCACTCACACTCTGCACTCACTCACACTCTGCACTCACTCTGCACTCACTCTGCACTCACACTGACTCTGGACTCACACTCTCACTCATTCTGCACTCTCACTCACTCTGCACTCTCACTCACTCTGCACTCACACTCACTCTGCACGCACGCTGCACTCACACTCACTCTGCACTCACTCTCACTCTCACTCTGCACTCACTCTCACTCTGCACTTACTCTGCACTCAAACTCACTCTGCACTCACACTCACTCTGCACTCACTCTCTGCACTCTCCTCTCACTATGAGATTGTTCTTTAAGTTGGCAGGTATGAAATGCAGGTGTGAGAGAACTTCACCAGCTCCTCCTTGAAGCCACCGGTGGCCTTATAGTGGCTTCAGGGCTTTAAGTGGGATGAAAAAATTGGGGAGGTCTCTCAAAGGGGTGTGTCCGTTCTAATTTAGAGAGTGACTTAAAACACGTAAGCTTAAAATCTGTGCTTACCATAGTGTGACGCCCAGCTGGCATTTTGCTGCTTCTGACTGCATCCAGATATATAATACAGCAAGTAACATTACCCCCACAACAAGCCAGGACTATTGGCTTTGTCAATGGTTGTTAGTTGCATAAGATAAATAAGCAAAAACTTTGGCTTCGTTGTATAGAACATTGAAAATGCCTCAGGTCTGAAATGATGAGACTGTGAACGAAATATAACGAGTCTTTTCGAAGATACATCAAAGGCAGAGCTAAGATGTATTTTTCACCCTGAGGGTAAAAATGGAGGGCCCAATCTCAGCACCTGCTTTTTACAACTGCTGATGCAGAGCACCGGCAGGACCCGGCTCACTTAAAGCCGTGAGTGGCCTCATTCACATACATACTATGCTGTGCTTTCTACGCTCTGAAAAACTAACCCCACACCTCAAGAGAAGGCGGGGATTCCAAGGAAATCGCAAAAGTCTTACTTCCTACAGGTCAGAGCGGTTATGTTTCCTGTTCCCTGTGAAGCTCTCCGGTGATTTTGGCTTTGTCCACAGTTTATAAATATCATTATCACAATATTGAATGTTCATCTCCATGCCTGTAAAAGAAATTAAAATTAAAAATGCAGATCCACGCAATAAGCACTACAGATATATTTTAAAATGCAGCCGCCTATTATTGGTAATTATTGTGTCATCTGCTATTTCTGAAGAAAGCACGAGCCAGCGTTCCAGCACAGCTCCAATTTCCTCCTGCACGGAAGGCATTGCATGTCAGTGGGGGATTTAATTTGCACAGGGGGCGCTGCCGGGTTCCATCTCCTGCAGACGCTCAATTACTCACTCCCGACCTGGCGCCCCCAGGTAAGTGCGGCGGGCACGGCCTCACTCACCTGCCATCCTGAGGGGGTGGGGGGGGGGGGGCAGTGATGGGCTCTTCCCTAATGTGCACGGAGGGCTACATTTCCACTTTTCACAGCCATAAGTACCTGCGCCCCGGCTGCAGGAATTAAAGCGCCTCTCGGCCCGCTGTCTACGCAGTATTATAAATGTGTGCATAATATTGAGTGTTGAAAGGGAGAGGCCATTTCTGCACAGAGGTCGAAATTGAGTTTTCTTCCCAGATGAGCATTTATTTACATACCAGCCCTAAAACACCTATGTGTGATTTTTTTCCTGACACGTCGAGGTGTAGAATGCTGCGGCTCGTCGCCTACCGTCAACATCAAGTCTTTTCCCGCCGTGCTAGCCTTTAAATGCTAAAAAGAACTGGAGCTGCGCTTTTAAAATGTGTCATATGTCAACTTTTACAAATACATTTTTGGCTACTGTTTTCTCCTCACCTCACAAACTTTAGATATCAAACATTACCCATCCAGATCCATTGCTGGGTACAGCTCATCTTCTCCATACACTACCCCAGGGCTTTAAGCAGGATGAAACAAGCTGATAACGAGACCTACAAAAGAAGCTCTTGTGGTGCCAGGCGCGCGCCACTGCGACTGAAGAGCTATGAGTAGCCGGAGGCATCTGAAAAATGCACGGCGAAGAGCGGGACGGTTCGTGGAGGCACGTCTGCGCTGCAAGGGGGCCTGGCCACGAGAGCACACAGCAAAGAATGGTGCGCGCGCGCCCGGCATCTGTCTTCAATTACCGCAGGCTCTGACAGCTGGTAATTGAAGAAATATACCCTTCTGCTGCGCGTGTCCGCACGGAATATGCACTAGGTGGAGCAACTCTAACGCCTATGGCCTATTGCGTGCTGGCTTGTAAAAACACACGCATGCGAGGCCCAATTGCCATGCAGCTGCCAAAAATAACCAGCAAAAATCACGAGCTCTCTGGAATTCGGTAGGTAAGATTTTCTAAGCCCTCAGAAAAGGACTCTTAAGCCACGCCCACTTCGTGGGACGTAGGCCGAGCCCTAAAAAGGGCAGCTTGCCATATATGCAACTCTAGGTAGGCATACTGCTTTTTTGCCCCTTCTGTTTCCTGTTCTTTTTTTTTACACAAAAAAGACAACCTGGGTTGGTTATTTATGCTCCTCTGTTTTTATATAATTTACTGCAATTTACAAATTCCTTAGTGTTATTTTTAAAACATTTGCCAATCGGAAATTCCTAATTACACTATGTGTAGTGATGTTTTCATCAGTATACATTGCCATGGAAAATGTGCTTGCATTTCTCATTCACTGAGGCTGGCACGTTATCTCCTTGCCTATGTTTCTCGGCCCTCGCTATCATGCTATTTTTTCTCTGGCAACAGTCAGGTGACTACTTCCCTATGTCTATGTGTCATGCCTATGCGCTACTGCAGCTGCTAGCCAGCGAAGTGGTTTTTCTGGCAGTCAGGGTGCGTGAATTCTCTGCTGAGTGGTCCTGCTTTAGCAGATCGCTCATTACCCCTGCACTACTGTGATGCTGTGTTCTTACAGGCTGTGATTCTGCTTCATTCAACCCCAGGTGGGTGTTGCATATGGTCACTGTTGGGCGTAGGAGGTGGTCTTCATATGGAATGCAGCAGTGGTGTTCTGCTGTGTAGCATGGTAGTTTTTGTCCCCCTCATACAGCGGTTGCTTTGTAGGCCCACATATGATGAGGTCTACTGCCTGACCTGACCGAGAACTTGCATGCCTCCCCATCCCCAGTGCACCTGATTACACTGCATTTTGTTTTCAGGTTCTAGTGACTCCTGATGGTTGTCAATTTAGGGCACAACATATTCTGTATTCAGGCCCTCGTTCACGCCTTGCATGTGTGGAGTCAGTCCCGAGTAGGCTGCTGTGCTCTTGTTGCCTTTTCTTATGCTGGGATGGGCTTCCCCCTCAGCCATGTACAATGTCCGCAAAACCATTGTGCTGCAGTATTTGGTCCATGGAATTTGGTAGACCTACCACACTGGGGGCAGTGGTAATAGTAAAGACCCACAAACAAGTACGTTTGTTAGTATTCACTAGATTACTGCTCAGAAAATGTTTTGAGATGTACTCCTTTCAAGCAGACAAGAACATCTGTTTCAGAGAAAACAATTCCAAAATAAGCAAGAGTGTGGAGGAAAGAGGGAAAATATATTCCCATTGAAAAAGAAAAATAGGAATTTAAATGTGCAAATGCATTTCAGCATCACTCATCCATATGCAAAAAATTACAGTAATCTGGAAAAACTCAGACCTTTAGAGGCTACTAGAAGTACGCCTGCAATTCCTTGCGAGAACACTCAGAAATGAAGGTGTGTGCCAGCATGAGTAAAGAAGGCATTTGTTATGAATCAGATCCAATATGGTAACTTCATTGAGTTACAACTATTAGATAAACAACTAGGGGCCATCACCCACATGCATCAAACAGAATTGCATTCGCAAACGGTGCGAATCACAAAATTCGGCTGTTTGCGAATGCAATTTCCTTTTTTGAGATGCATCATGTTGAAATACATTTTTCGCAAATTTAGAAATCGCAAATATAAGGAATCACTATATTTTATCAAAAACAGTGCATGCATCAAAATTCGCAAATTGTGATTCTCTAAGAAATCGCATTTAAGAATTCTTAAATTTAGAAGTACTCAGAGCAGGTGGTATATATATATATATTTTTTTGTAAATCCTGTGAAACCAATTTGGAGGGTATTTAAGGGGTTCCACAGTTGAACAAGAACTCTTTGAGGATGGCAGCAGTCATTGTCCTGGCACGTAGGTGGAGGTTGAGAGCAGCAGGAAGGAGGAGAAGGATGCTTAATGAAAGAATATTCAGATTGCGCATCACTTTGTTTGGTCAGACACAGGCTGAAATATATGATAAGTATAGGCTTAATGCTGACTCCATTTTAGATCTCATTGCTGATTTAGACCCTATTTTGCATAGACAAACACGTAGGACCCTAGCCATACCCACCCATGTGCAGGTGTTATGTTCTCTACACCTTTTAGCCTCGGGGTCCTTCCAGGGAGTCATAGCTGTTGCTGGGGGGGGGGGGGGGGGGGGTTCACAGACTGCACTATCTAGATTTTTTAATGATTTTCAAAATGCAATGCTGCAAAGGATACGGCATCACATTTTTTTCCCAAAAACACATCTGGAATTGCTGGAAACAAAGTAAGACTTCTATAACATGGCTAATTTTCCACATGTCATAGGCTGCGTAGATGGCACACATGTTCCCATTTGTCCCCCATATGTGAATGAGTACATTTTTCGCAACAGAAAAAGTTATCATTCTTTAAACATCCAAGTAATTTGTAATTCAAAATCAATCATCACAGATTTAGTTGCAAGTTACCCTGGGAGTGCCCATGACTCCTACATTTTCAAACATAGTGCCATCCATGCTCGACTGCTTTCTGGAGAATTTGGAGATGGATATTTGCTGGGTAAATAATGTCATTTTTGCATAAATTTCATTTTGTACCATGCAGTGGCATGATATGTTAACTGCATGTCTACCATTTTCCCACCCCATAGGTGATAGTGCATATGCTGTGAGGTCATATATACTCACACCATATCTTACTCCAGCAACCCGCAAAGAACAGCACTACAACCATGCCCATATTTCCACCTGCAATGTGATAGAGAGGACCTTTGGTGTCATGAAGTCTAGGTTTCGCATACTGCATAAAACTGGTGGAGCATTGCAATATCGTCCTGAGGTCTGCTGTAAAATAGTTGCAACATGTGCCATGCTGCACAACATAGCCACTAGGAGAGGCTTAGAACTGGATTTTGAGGATATACTACCAAACATTGACATCCAGCCACAACAACCCCATGCAAGACTTCATGGACCAGATGCAGCAGAATGAAGGAGAAGAAGGGCAGAAATTCCTGAACATTACTTTTAAAAGAGGTAAGAATCATGTCAATATTGAGCAAATGTTAGTTACATTTATTTTTAAACATAAAATGAAGAAATGAGAAACACAGGACACATTAATGCATGTCAAGTTTAAATGATAGAAATATTTTGCTTTGACTTTCTCCAGTCTCTGAGCAGTATTTTCATTTTGTCAATCCTTCAGAAGGCAGTCAATTTATTTCCAAAAACGTTATTTTCTTCCTCGCACACCTAAAGCTTTGCTTTTTACATTTCTCACACCCATAGATGTGTTTGTTTTTTGTTCAAGATGTCTTGAGCTGCGGCGTTCAACTACTTGAGTAGGTTTTGAATTACAACTGGATTTAGCACTCTCATCACTATTGCCCCCTTGTACTGACTGAAGCACACTTATGTCTGGTTGCATGACATCCTCAGTTCTTTTGAGGGACATCATTCCTTCAGAAAGCTTACTACAACATTTACTTAATTCCTTCTGCATGCACACTGTATATATAATTATTTGAGCATTGCTATTGGTCAAACGATTTAATGCTCTGGTGTAAGTGTGCATGCTAGACATTAATCTCAAGTGCCTATTGCAATTGGCAATGTTCTGTGCCTGTATTGCTTCACACATGGTTTTCAGGGCTGTTGCCATGCGGTCCAGTTTATTACATGACGCTGTATGTGCACTTTCAATTACCTTTGTCAATTGACTTAGACTGTTACTCATGGCACTGATGTCTTGACTGATATGATTGAGTTTTCCCTTCATTACCCTTATATCATTCCCTTGCAGCCTTTGGACTTTGAGGAGCTTCAATTCTACTGCACTGGCATGGCACTCATCTTGTGAGGATGATCTCTGGTTTGCTGAACGTGCCCTTCTATAAAATTGTTGTATTCTAGAACGACGACTTATCTGTGTCTTTTGATTTGCAGTAATTTCAACAGTTTGCTGCTTATGTGCATGTGCATTGGGCTCTTCTTCAGTGTCTGAGTCTTGTAGTTGCTGCACTCTTTTCCTTGTTTTTTTTTTTGCACAGGGGGTGATGAAGTCATATCATTTTGTGCTGCTGTGTTCTCAAATTCAGTATTGATAGTGTTGTCCAGATCAATTGTTTAACCTTCCTTTTCATTTTCTATGAATAAAAAAATGTATGTAATGTTTACTTTCCTATTTTTTAAAATTTGGGTCTATTGACAAAATGTACATTTGATTTCAAATAAACATCCATTATGCTTGCAAACGTACACTGACAATTGTGATGTTTAATTTTGCTTTTGGAAATCATATTTCTCAGAATGTTCCTTTTCATATGGTGAAAAAACTACATCTACCATAATGCATTGCTTCATTGCCATACAATAACTATTTTACCACCCTCTTTATATGTACTTAAGGTTACATGCTGGGGATTGTTTAAATCCTTCTTTGAAGATAAAAAAAGGCAGCTACACTTTAACACATATTTTAAAAAAAAATGATGAATATAACACACTTACCTTGCGATGTGCCAGCATGCTCAGAGGTGTCTATGTCAATCACTCCAATGACTGCTTCAGTGACAAGGGTCCCCTCAACCATGTCTTCCAGGGGGGTATTTGGTCTATCCTTTGGGTTGCCACCACCAGTTTTTTCTGCACTTTGAATCCTGTTAGCAATTTTTTCTTTGGCACGACTGCGTAAATCATACCAGCGTTTCTGGAGATTGGTGATGTCTCGGTGGGCAAACCCAACAGCATTAACTTTTGATTGTATTGCCAGCCACAGTCTTCTCTTCACTTCTTCAGGGACCTTAAGGGAATATTTGCCAAAAAGCTGACCATGCCTCAAAGTGACTTCTTCTATTAAAATCTCCAGCTCATGGTCCCTAAACTTTATTTTCCTTTTTCTGGCATGCAGGTCTTCTACAGCACTTTCAGTAGCCATTTCTCCTTCAAGAGCACACCAAAAACACTCCACCTATTGCTGCAAGCAGAGCTCCAACTGCCAAAAGCCACTCCTGCAGTTTGAACTGGTCTTCAGGTGTGTGTAATCAGTCTCCTGGCTTCCTGGGTGTGTCGTCATCAAAATGCATGAAATTGCGAATTCGCACTTCAAAAATCGCATTTTTCTTGCGATTCGGTAAAAATTGCAATTTTTACCGAATCGCTAAAAAAATGTGAAAAAAATAATGCATTGCGCGATTCTTTATTTGCGATTCACTATTTTTCGCAAATAAAGAATCGCAAATTCTTACAATGATGCATGTGGGTGCATATGTATCATGGCCAAATGGGTTCGCAAACGCCGAAATTCGCAGAATTTCGGCGTTTGCGAACCCATTTTCGCAAAATGGTACGAATCAAACAATTTGGGTGCAAAATAAGGAATCGCTAAATTTGCCATTTGGTGGTAAGTTGCGAATTCTTTTAAAAAAGCATTATTTTGAAAATCCAATGGTGCCATGTGACGCTCATACATGCCCTTAGGGCATGTATGTGCGCCATATGCTCACACATGTCATTTTCAGGGGTGCAGCAGGGTGTTCTTGAGACACCCCTGCACCCTTGAAATTATTCTCAATTTGCGATTAGCAAATTGCGAATCGCAAATTGAGAATAATTTCCCATTTATTCCTATGGGCATCCTGGCCCATAGAAATGAATGGGAAATTATTCCTTAATTGCGATTAGCATCTTGCTAATCGCAATTAAGGAATTTTAAGGAATCCTTTAAAAATAGTGAATTTCTTCATAGATACCATTTTGCGATTTCTAAATAGCGATTCCTTAAAAATCGCTATTAAGGAATCGCAAAAGGGTATGTTGATACATATGGCCCTAGGTCACTCCAAGCAGTGACCCTTATTTGGGGGTTTGGGGCAATTGAGTACATGCTATCCATGTTGCAGGTGCAAATGCATATGCTCATGGGTTCTACTGCCCATGTATGTCATAAATATCTACTATTTTGCATTGAACAAACACCCAGTTTTCAAAGTGTAGATTGATGACAAAGTGCTTACAAATAGAAGAAGCATGTGTACCCTTTTTGAATCTCGCAACTATATTAATTATATTGTATTGTATTGTAATTGCATTTATATAGCGCTTACTACCCCTGACGAGGCGTCGAAGCGTTTTTTCGGAGTGTAGCACGCTACTCTGGGACCCATAGAGGATTAGTGTTGAATTAGTATAGTGAAACATGCAAGTACATTTTAAGTGGTGGATAGGTTAGTCAGTTATTTGGATTTGGAATGATAGCAGAAGGATAGAGGAGGAAAAAAAGGTTTGTATTTATATAGCGCTTGTTACTCCTGATGGGGTCTTGAAACATGCTATTCAGGAAGCCCATTAAGGATTAGTGGTGAATTATTATGGTGAAATATGAAAGTAATTTCAGTGGTGGATATTAGTCAGTTATTTGGAGTGAGAAGGATAGCGGAGGGATAAAAGGGGAAGAAAGGTTTGCATTCATATTGCACTTGTTACCCCTGATGGATGTTGAAGCGCTTTTCTGGAGGGTAGCACGCCACTCCAGAACTCATAAAGGATTAGTGTTGAAAATTAGTATGGTAAAATATGAAATAATTTGAGTAGTGGATATGTTATTCAGTTATTTGGGTAGAGCAGGGTAGGTGGCGGGATAGTGAAGGGAAAGAGGTTTGTATTTATATAGCGCTTGCTACCCCTGATGGGGTTTTGAAGCGCAAGTAGCACACTACTCTGGAACCCATCAAAATTAGTGTTGAATTAGTATGGTGAAACATGAAAGTAATTTTAGTGGTGGATATGTTAGTCAGTTATTTGGATTGAGGAGGGTTGGGGGGGTAGAAAAGAGGGAAGAGTTTAGAAAGGTTTGTTTGGGGGGATCGATATGGTAAAAGAGGTGTAAGATGATGCAAGGAGGGGTAGAGTAGGAGAGAGTCTAGAGAGGGTTATTTTGGCGATCATAGTAGTGGTATGGGGTTTTGGATAAATGAGAGAGTGGATGTAGAGGATATATTGAGCGAAGTATAGGCTGAGAAATAGGGAAGTGCATTTCAAATGCTAAATTAGAAGAAAGTGATAAATATATAGATCCATAAGTGCATTGAAAGTATATAGATGCATAATGGAGGTATGTATATTGGGCAGAATGTCTAGCCCTGGTCAGTCTCGAACAGTCTCAAACAGTCAACTACTCCTATCCTCTCCACCCTTAACAGGCTCAAATAGGCAACTTCCCTTGTCCTCTCTGCCCTTAACAGGCTCAAACAGGCAACTGCCCTTGTCCTCTCCGCCCTTAGCGGAGACGCCCTAAGTCTGGCCTTTTATAGCCCTAGTAATCAGGTGACCCCGTCAGCCAATGGGAACCCTAGCCCTAACACTATACAATCACAACACTAGCCCTAAAAATCTAGAACCAACAGGAGACCAGGACCTTACAGCCAATATTAGCCCTAGTCCAAGCATCCCATCAGTTAAAAAACCCTAATCTCTACGTACAATAGAGGCCCTAGCCCTACCACTTCACTTTTCTTCTAAACATATGCAATATATAGCTGGTGAAATAAATCTGGAGTGTGTTGAGTTGTATACTACAACAAAAAACAACATGATGTTCCCCCTGGGGCAAATTCCAGACCCTCATTATTCACCTACTCACCGTTATGGCAGAACTACCAGTCTGCTTAAGTATATTAGAACATTAGTAGCCTGAGACCAGTTTCGGCTTGCTAAGGCCTTAGCGGAGAAGTATAGCTTGAGTCCAGTGGCACAGTGAGCATAGGACCCATGTCTCACCATACCTGTCACATTTAGGGCATCTATTGCAACAAAGAAAGTGATGGAAGGGCTGCTTGAATGAATCTCATACACTGGCTATCATTCGGGCCACATTCCAGGCCTTTGTTTTCTACTCACCATGCCACTCTAGATAGAGACGAAGCATATGGATTTCAGTGTTGGTCCTGCGCCAATAAAAACAGTCAAGTTCAATCTGCTAGGCTAGGCCCCATCCTGATGGGAGTGACACAAACTCCAGGCTGGTTTTAGCCTACGTAGATCTTATCACTGAGGTACAGCTTGAGTCCTCTGTCACAGTTGAGTATGGGCTACACTTCTGAGCACACCCATCACACTAGGAGAATTATTACAACACACAATTAACTGATGGAAGAAATGATTTAATTAATCTTAGTCACGGGGTAGAACTTGGGGCTGTATTCAATACCATCATTTTTCACCCACTTTGCCACTCTAGACATAGGCCAGCCATATGCAAATTCGTCTTGGTCATGCTCTAAAAGGAATAGTACATTCAGTACTACCGTGGTAGGTCCAGGTCACACAAAAACAAACAATGGATGACTTTTTGGAAATTAGCTAGGAAATAGATGCTAGCTTTTACTAGATTGGGGCTTGGTTTGGGAACCGGAGCAGCTGTAGTGTATAGGAGAAAATAACCTTCAAGACACTCAGCTGTGGTGCAGATAATGCATTTTTGTTAGTCCACAACCAATAACGCATTTTTGTTCTGGCAGAGCATGATGGTAGTAGATGCAGTACAGCATGTATATTTAACATGTCCTGGGATTGCATGTGTCATACATGTTGGTATCTCCTGTGACGGCTATTTGTACAAGGAAGCTAATATGATGTTGTTGCTCAGTCTATACCATTGTTTGATGTTCTCCTCACGCTGAATTTCTATAACTTTGTATATATGTTCCACACACAGCCTTGTCGCAAAGTCTGACCAGGTGCAGAAGTCGCTGTCCCTGTCACCGTCATTCTGGATTTTCTGAAAAGCGGTATCAAGGAGGATTGTGTGTAGGTGAGTTTTATAGATATATAGGAATTTCACATTGTATGTTTCTGTTGTCACTTGGGGTAAGATTTTGGTGCTAATTGCTCCAGCCCAAGATAGCTCTATATTGTTTGGGATTAAGTTTTGTTGCAACAATCTTACCTGGGCCCACGATCTATTTTCATCGGGATGTTCATAGAAGCAGATGCAAGCAATTCAAAAAAGTTCTTTCTTCTGCACATTATTCTAAACAAATAAACAGCAATATGAAAGCAATTCAACAATTAAGCTTGTCTTCTCCGCTAAAGGAAACTCGATTTCCACTCCCACAAGGTAACTAAACTATTCTTCTATATTCTAAATTGTTACTCACTCCAAATGAAATCTCGACCAGCACAACTTCACCCTGATTGGTACTGTTACTCCCTGTGCACCTGAGACTAACTATGCCAATCACGTATCACTATCACACAAAGAAAATTCCCTAACTATAAAAAGGTAATTGTCTACATCTCACAACAAACACCACAACACAGCAGACAACTTCACTCAGTGTCTTACACACTAGGTGTGAATCTGGGGATCTTAGGCCACAATGGATCTTATTACCACTTCATCTCCAACTTCTTTGCATTAAACGCCACACACAACTTTTTCAACTTCGCATAACATCACACAGCCATTTCAATAACACCTCAATCTAAGCCAAAGCAATTGCAATGTGCATCCCTATTAATTCACATTCTCTTTTGCTGTCATAAGTCATCTCAAAACCGTTGGTACTCCATCAATCCTTCAGCTAAACCATAGAATTTTCTACATTTTACCTGGACAGTGGAATTTTTTTCTCAGGCATACTAAATCCTTCACGTCAATGGGCAAAACCAACTAACGTGTTACTAAGTTTTGTTGTAGCAGTCTTGTCTGGGTCCACAATCTAGAAATGTATTTCATTTATCTTTATCAGTTAAGTTAATTTTGAGACACACCCTAAAAGGCTCTGGTGCTCTGATGGATCTAGCTCACCGCATTGAGGGATGAGAAATTACAGTGTCTTCTGTCGGTCTCGCAATGAAGACCCATAATTGGTAGCCAACTCTGAAATTTGTGATAACGTTTAAGTACACCACCCTCAAGACCATGCTAGAAAGATAGAGAATAACAACAGTAAGACTGAACCTCCTAAAGAAATTCAATTTAACTAGAATCATACAAACCAGTAGCTTGGCTGTAGCCACCCAGAATAATAGAAGAAATACCTGATGTTCTGAAAATAATCTATAACTATCTCTAATATGCATTAGAAATCTAATTTATAAAAGCACAGTCTCTGTGGAAAGAACATTTAAGCACAAATAATGAAAGACAAACAATTTTAGAATATATCTGTTATTGCATTAAAAAATCCAATATCAATGCAAACAAGTAGTATTGTAAACAATTCTGTCATGAGTCACACAGCATGCAGTATAAAACTATACATTTAGTCAGAGTTCAACAAGCCTATTTCCGCAAAGAATTTAGAGAAAAGTCCTAAAAGGTTCGCTAGACTAGAGGTTTCTTTCTACCAGCAAAGGCAGGAAAGACAGTTCAGGAGAGTTCTCTAAGCATGGGCACAAAGGATCTGGTTAACGTCAGCCAAAAGAAAGTCCATGGACAAAGGCATTGAAACAATTATGCAACAGGGGAATGGGCTCTGATTGGGGGAATGTTCTGGTTAGGTCTTAATCGTCCAAAGGAAAATATCGACGGGAAAGGAAAATCACCAACTCTAATTCCCTCTCCATCAGCACCAAAGGAAAAGAAGGGAAGAGCCCACTGTCCTTCAAGGAAAACATCTCCGAAGTATCTTAAATCTCTCGTTCACCCTTACTTGCCTTCTCGTCTTCTCTGGTCCTCCACATCAGAGAAGTTTGTCATTCCTAAAATCAAGCTTGCTCGGATGGGCGGAAGATCTTTTTCTTACTAAGGGCCCTCGTTGTGGAATTCTTTGCCTTTTCCATTATGAAACAAGATAAATTACATCAAATTTCGCAAAGCTTTAAAAACATGGCTATTTAACATCTAGATACTTATCTATGCTTGACTCGCTTTAGGCAAATCCGTATACCGCGCCGGGAAACCCTTTTTGGGTAGCTGCAGTGCATTATAAGTGTACATAATAATAATAATAATAATAATAATAATAATAATGTAATTCGATCAGACATATCATATTGATAAAATAGTTATATCTTTTACATAGAATTGTTCAACTCTAAATATGACCTACAACCACAATTTTAAAAGTACCTTCATGCAATCTATCCTTAAAAATCTTTTTATTATCTCGTCTCTTGGTTTGGGGGAGAGTCTGTTTGTATGTTAGCGACTAGAGGAGACTAAAGCAGTCTTGACTTATCATGATTGAAGTTTTGGTGAAGGATGATGTTGTCCATGCTCCTAAGGAAGCAAACCCAAGCTCACCAAGTATTGTAAGATAGTCTGTCCATCTGTTTCAGGGTGATAACTGGTTGAGTGTCTAACGTCTACACCCAAGCCTTGCATGAATGCGTTCCAGAAGTGTGAGACAAACTGAGGACCCCTATCAGAGATCACAACCCCAGGGACACCTGAATCTTTACAATGTTCTCACTAAAAAGTCTAGCTAATTCTCGGGCAGTAGGGACCCCCTTCAATGGAAGAAAATGGCTCATCTTTGTGAATGTGTCTACCACTACCAATACTGTGTCATAACCTCGACTCTTGGGAAGATCTACAATTAAATCTATAGTGACTCTATGCCAGGGGCGATTAGAAATCGGCAAAGGCTGCAACAACCCCTGAAGTGCCTGTCTAGTAGACTTCCCCCGGGCACAAATCTCACATGACTGGACATACTGCTTAATCTGTGAATTCATATTGGGCCACCAGAAGTAACGTTGGATCAAATCTTGTGTCTTAAACGTTCCTTTATTCCCAGCTAAAAACTGATCATGGCAGTCTCTTAAAGCTTGTTCTTGAATTTCTTTAGTAGGGAGAAACAGTGCCCCATGATGATAGGGCAAAGAATCCACCATTTCTCTTCCTTCATCTCATTTTGCCCAAGCAATCATTTCTTCTTTAGTCATATGCTGTTCTACTTCTCTCTTATATTTGGGTACTGTAATTGAACCTATGATCTTAGACTCTGGAATGATAGCCTGCGGTCAACTGAATGTACATTGGTTGTGGTCTGGATTCCAGACAAGGCATCTGCTTTGCCGTTCTTACTCCCTGGACGATCAGTGATCACAAAATTGAAACCTGCAAAATAAAGGGACCAACGCAGTTGGCGAGGAGTCAAGGTCTTGGCAGATTTTAAAAATTGGAGATTCTTGTGATCCGTGAACACAGTGACAGTATGTCTGGCTCCCACCAAATAATGTCTCCATTCCACAAATGCCTCTTTCACAGCCAACAACTCCTTTTCTGCAATTGTATAATTGATTTCTGCTGGGTTCAACTTTCTAGAGTAATACACCACAGGATGGAGTTGACCAGTGGATTTATGTCGCTGAGACAAGACCCCTCCAATGGCCTGATCTGACGCATCAGCTTCCACAAAAAAGGGGTCAACAGGATCAGCATGCAGTAAAATTGGAGCTGAAGTAAAACTTTCTTTTAAGTACTGAAAAGATTGCTGAGCGTCGGGTCCCCAATAAAATTTCACTCCTTTCTTTAACAACTTAGTAATGGGTACGATCTTTTGAGAGAACCACACAATAAATCTTCGATAAAAATTAGCGAAGCCTAAAAATCTTTAGATCTCTTTGACATCTTTGGGAGCAGGCTAATCAAGGACAGACTGTAACTTTCGGACATCCATTGTAATTCCTTCAAGGGACAAAACTAATCCCAAAAATTCCACTGTCTGGACGCTGAAAGCACATTTTTCCAACTTCACATAGAGTTGGTGTTTGCGAAGTCTTTCAAGAACAAGTTGGACATGCTTTGCATGTTCTCGAGGATCCTTAGAAAAAATCAGAATATCATCCAAATACACTACTGCGATGTTATCCAACAATTCACCCATGATGTCATTAATGAAATGTTGAAAAGCAGTGGGGGCGTTGCACAAGCCGAAGGGCATGACTTGATATTCGAAGAGCCCATACTTGGTTCGGAACGCCGTTTTCCATTCATGACACTCCTTCATGCGGATGAGATGATACGCTCCACGGAGATCTAATTTGGTGAAGATTTTGGCCTCTTTGATTTGATCTAGAAGCAAGGATATCAAAGGAAGTGGATAACGGTTCTTGACAGTCACTCTATTAAGAGTGCGGTAATCTATGTAAGTTCTAAGGGACCCTTCCTTCTTCGGAATGAAGAACAACGGAGAGGATATAGGAGATTGAGAGGTTCTGATAAACCTGTTTGCCAGGTAACGATCCAGATAATCTTTCAAATAATTATTTTCCGTCTCTTTGAGTGCATAAATTCTGCTGCAAGGTAATACTGCTCCAGGTTCTAGATTGGTGGTGCAGTCGTAAGTACGATGTGGTGGAGGTTTCTCAGCCTCTTTCTCACAAAACACATCTCTGTATTCTTCATATTCCGTTGGAAGTTCTACAGTATTTATCACTCCAATGGAACTTCCTCCACAAGCTAACAAGGAAGCTTGAGTGGGTTCTGTCGACACTTTATCTGCAAGAAAGCAATGTTCTGCACAGTAGCAAGAATTCATGCTTACTGTTCGATTTTCCCAATCTATAGCAGGATTGTGCAAAGAAAGCCACGGCAGCCCCAGAATGAGCTGAAACTGGGGAGCATCAATGAGATTGAATTGGATACACTCTCTATGACCAATAACTTGTATGAGTTCCAACTCTTCGGTGTGGTGAGTGATGGGACGGAGGAGAGATTAGTCCCATCCACAGCTCATAGAGATTCTTTCTTCTCTTTTTGAATTGCTTGAATTCCAATTCTTTGCGCATACTTAATATCGCAAAAATTTCCAGTGGCTTCTAAATCCAGCATTATCGCCACTCCAGTACACTCTTGATCACGAAACTTTAACGTCATGTGAAGGATCAAATGCGGGGATTGGGTTTGAAGAATATTCAAAATTTGATGCGATTCCGGAGTCTTGATTTCCTCATTCACCATCTGAGCGACTCCTCCTACAGATGGTTTGGACCGTTTCCCGACACCGGCGTCTTGGGTCTTTTAGGACACTCCTTAACAAAATGTCCTGATCCTCCACAGTACATACACAACTTCTTAGCTCTTCTTTGGTCTTTTTCTTTTTTGCTTAAAGGACCTCGTACGGAACCGATTTGCATTGGTTCACCCTCAGCGGAGTTTCCAGGAGTTTTATTTCCTTCCGTTCGAACTCTGTCGAAACGTGGGAAATTCCATCTCAAATCTCTAGATTTCTTTTCCCCTTTTCTCTTTGACCAGCGAAAATCGATTTCCAATACCAAATCAACTAAACCTGAGAGTTCAGTGGGACGATTGGGAATATGGGCCAGTGTATCTTTGATCTCATCTCTCAATCCATGGTAGAACAAAGCAGCTCTCTTCTCTTCTGGCCAATTTGTCTCTACCAGTAACTTGTTGAACTGTGTTAAATAAGTGATTAAGCCCTTATTTCCCTGACGCAGTTCCAACAACTCATTGTCAGTGGCCTGAGAAATGTTACGTCTATCAAAGATTCTCAAAAATTCTGTCTTGAATTGGTCGATATCATACAAAAAGGGGTCATCTCGTAAAACTAAAGGCATAGCTCAATTTGCTGCATCCCCACTGAGATAGGATAAAATAAATGCTACCTTAGCCTGCGCGTCTGGAAAAAGAGTGGGACGGCACATAAAATGCAAAGAGCATTGAGTCAAAAAAAGTTGGGCCTTTTGTGGATCTCCACTAAACCTCTCAGGGGCAGTTAGAGGAATCAAAGGGGAAACGGAATGAACTACTTGGGCTACTGAACGTTGGTTAGATTCTAGAAACGAACGACTTGCTCACCATAATCATGGCATTACATTCTGCAACTTGGTCTAAAGTTCAGCTGGGTGTTTAAAAAGGGTTGACAGGGCCTATTGCTAAGAGGAACGGCCTTAAGCAAGGCTGCGTTTTATCCCCTATTTTATTTTCCTTATATATAAGTGACCTCCCAGAGTGTTGACAATAATGTCCCTCCAAAAATAACCTCCTGCAATATGCACATTTTAATGTACACAGACGTCGTAGTAATACTGGACCTTACACCGGTAGGTTTACACAGAAATCTTAACGCTTTAGATAAGTATTCTAAAGACAATTATCTGATACCTAATACCTCTAAAACTAAAGTCCTCCCCTTTAGCGGTAGAAAGCACTACCTGCACTATAATGGGACATTAGATAGGAAACCTCTAGAGGTTGTTAAATAATATGTGTACCTGGGGAGAATCTTCACCCAGACCTTACAAAACTTGTCCCACATTGGACACATCAGCCTAAAGGCTGAAGCTCATGTTGGTGGACTATTGAGATTCTACTCCTCTTCAGGCAACAGACATTTTGCTCCTATGCCAGAGGTCTACAGCTCGAAGATACTACCAATATTACTATATGCTTTGGAATATATCCCAATTAAGGCATGGCACCGACTGAATGTAAAAGAAGGGACTCTACTGCATAAATTGCTAAGAGTCAACCAGTCAGTACCTGTCTAAGCAATTCACCTTGAGCTATCATTAGACAGCGTGTATGCAAAAGCTGTTATAAATATACTCCTCTGGGCCTATAATCTATTACATGCAGATCAGGGTACCATAAGGTATGTCCTGAAATTGGAGACTTTTAGAGACAATGCACCCCAGCACACTTTAAAAAAAAACAACTAAATATTCCACTAACTCAGTCTGGTTTCACGATTGCACTTTTGAAATCTATGACCCATCTACTTCTGAAGCTTTACCTAAAGAACTTGACCTCAAGATTAAGCTATGAGTTAGATTTAGATTGCTGTTCTCGGTTAAAACATTAAGCACACTTTGCAGATAGCCAACAATATAAAACTCCACAACGGTACATACGTTTTTCATTACCTCCTCGTTAGTCTTCCTCGCCACATGACTTACAAAGTGAGCTTCAGCTCCACGACAGAACCCTCCAAAGTAAAAAAAAAGCCTCCCATCCCCTCCCAACATGGCCGACCAGTAACCCCAGTAACCCCTGACCTCTATAAAAGGCGGGCCGGCCCAACCAACAGCCTGTTTTTTTTGTTCTGCGCAATTCTCTCCAGAGGCACTGTGCAGGTAAGTTGTGCCAGCTCTAGCTGGTACATGGGTTTTGGGTTGGAGGTCCTGCCTTAGCGGACCCTGGGACTCCAATTCCTCCCCCCTCTTCCTTCCCCCGGTCCTGTGGGGCCAGTTAGGTGCTGCTTTAGCACACCATGGGTGTACAGGGGGGGGCGGCCGGGGATGTGGGGTGTGTATCCCTTGGTATTCCCGGTCGTTTTTTTCTTGTGGGCCCTCGCCCTTTTCGGGCTCTGGTGTCCTGCGCAGGTGCCCCTGATGTTACAGGGCTCCAGTGGCGTGCATTCCCCTTGCATGGGGCAGCCGCCGTGTTTTTATTAATTTTTTTCTATCAGCGCGGGACCGGCCTCCTTGATTTACCCGTCTTTACGAGTTCCGATCCAGGATGCCTTGATTATACAAACGCAAGTCCCTGCCGGCCGCGTTTGTTTGTTTGTTTGCCATTCTATTAGATGCGCATTCTGTGTGCAGCCCTCGGTCACACGTACTCCCGGGCGGGAGCCGTTGTTATGTCGGGTCTGACTCTGTTATGTCGGCTTTCCTATAAAGAGGAGAGTAAATGCGAACACAGTGAATAAACAGCGAGCTGCTGTTTCTGCCCGGTTTCGTACCGGGGACCTTTCACGTGTACGGCGTACATGATATTACCTTGCATTGGGCTTTCCAATTGCCGTCTGCCGGTCCTGAGGTTCGGTCCACGGCGCTGGACGCTGCCGTCTGAACCGGGGTTTTCTGTCCTTCCTCCCGCGATGATGCGCTGGGTTTGGCCCCGGGCGCATCCCGCCCCTTGTGGGCGGGGTTTCGCGCCAGGTGCTGCTGGTTCTGTGCCTTCAGCCTGGGCTATTTATTCACCGGCGTCCTGGGTGTCCCTGTGTTCCCGCGATGACGCGCTGGGTTTGGCCCCGGGCCCATCCCACCCCTTGTGGGCGGGGTTTCGCGCCAGGTGCTGCTGGTTCTGTGCCTTCAGCCTGGGCTATTTATTTACCGGCGTCCTGGGTGTCCCTGTGTTTCTCCATTGCTCCTAAGAGGTGGTGTTTTGCTACTGTGATGATGGATCAGGATTCTGTCACTGCGGAGTCGGTGGCTGACTCCTTGTGTGCGATGCCTTTTTCTGCACAGTCCCTGCAGTTGATGATTCAGTCTGCTGTGGCTGATGCCCTTGTGCAGCGTGATGCCCAGGGCCCTTCCCCGCCGAAACGTCCTCGCAGGGACCCCACTCCTGTGTCTGATGCGGAGGGGGAGGAGGAAGATCTCCATGGCCGTTACATCCAGGGTCAGGAACTTCGCGAGGTTCTTTCCCACATTAAGGATAACTTGGCTTTCCCTCCTCCTGCGGCGGAGGATGTTTCTGAGGATTTACTTGTCCAGTATCAGCAAAAGGCTCCGGATTCCCTTCCTCTGCATGCGTCCATAAAGAAGGTCATTGAGGGAGAGTGGTTGGATGTGGATAAGCAGTCCTTCCCGCGTTATCTGTTTAAGCGTTACGCTATTGAGGAGTTCACTAATGACTTCTCGCCGGCGGTGAAAGTGGACTCTCTGGTGGTGGGGCTGTCTTCCCAGGGGTCGATCATTTCGGAGGACGCCTCCCCCTCTGACCCTGTGGACAAGCGCGTGGAAGCTGCTGCTAAACGTTCCTATGCTGCGGCTAATTTCTCCATCAGGGCCTCGGCGTATTTGTCTTGCACGGTGCAGTCTTTGTTGAAAGACTTCCAGTCCCTGGGTGAGCTCCTGGATCAGGGGGCTGATGTGCTCCCGACCCTTGCCTTGATGGAACAGCAGACACGCCTTTTGTCGGACATCTCCTTTGACACTCTGGGTGCGGCGGCGGCCGCTGGGGGTGCTGCGATACAGGCTCGGCGTCAGATCTGGCTGCGCAATTGGAAGTCTGAGGCTGCCCAGAAGGCTTTGCTCATGAAGATACCGTTTTCTGGGGCTAAGTTGTTTGGCCCTCCTCTGGAGGTGATGATTAAAAGATCTGCTGAGGACCGCAAGTTGTTGGCTCCCATCAAGTCATCTGGGGCCCGCTTTCCTGGGCGCGGCCGGATTTTCTCCACTTCTTCCAGGGGTAAGGGCAGCACGCCCTTTCGAGGGAAGGGTCGCGGCCGGGGCGCCTCATTCTTCAACAAATCCCGGTCTCAGCCTGCTGCTGCCGCTTCCTCTTCCACCCCTAAGTTCTGACTTTCGGCCGTCTCCCTCCGTGGTGTTCCCTGTGGGGGGCCGTCTCCACCATTTCGTCCCGGTCTGGGAGGAGTCTGTCTCAGATCTTTGGGCTCTTCGGATTGTGAGAGAGGGATATTCCATCACCTTCTCCTCCCCTCCTCCGGATTTTTTCCTCGCTACACCCCTGCCTTCCTCCCTGGTCAAGAGAAGGGCCTTGCTGGCCGGCGTCCAGGACTTGCTTGCTAAGCGGGCCATCCGGCCGGTCCCGCTTTCTCAGAGGGGTTCGGGCGTCTACTCCATCCTTTTTCTGGTAAGGAAGGTTTCTGGGGATTTTCGGCCAGTTTTGGATTTGAAGTGGTTGAACTCTTATATTCCACATACTAAATTCAAGATGATCTCTCTGCAGGAAATACTACCTCTTCTGGTTCAGGGAGAGGTTGTGGCTTCTCTGAATCTCCTCGACGCCTACCTACATGTCCCGGTCCATCTGGTTTCTCACTCCTTCCTCCGGTTCTGTGTTGGGGGCTCCCACTATCAGTTCCAGGTACTTCTGTTTGGCTTGTCATCTGCCCCAAGGGTGTTTACTAAGGTCCTGGCTCCCCTGGTGGGTATTCTCCACCGGGAGGGGATCAGGGTTTTTCCTTACCTGGACGATTGGTTAATCTCTGCCTCTTCTTTTTCCAAGGGGATGCTGCACGTCGGAAGGGTCTGCGAAGTACTTTCCTCCCACGGCTTCCTGATCAACGAGCGGAAGTCCCATCTGTGCCACGCTCAGGACTTGAACTTCATTGGGGGTCGGCTGGACATGGTGCTGGGGAAGGTGTTCTTGCCTCTAGCTCGCCGGGACACTTTGTGGCGGGATCTGGGGTCCCTTCTGGCTCGGGGGTCCGCTCCTGTTTGCCTTTGGCTGAGGGTTCAGGGCCTGATGTCGGCGACCATCAATGTTCTCCCCTGGGCTCGCCTCCACCTTTATCCCTTGGTCAACCATCTGCTTTCCATCTGGGATCCCCGCTCAGAGGATTACGAGTTCCTGGTCCCGGTCTTCCCTCAGCTTCGTTCGGAGTTGGGTTGGTGGTTGGTGGAGTCTCACCTCTCCGAGGGTCTTCCCTTCTTGGTTTCCCCTTCCCGGGTGGTCACGACCGATGCCAGTCTCCTCGGCTGGGGGGCGACCTTGGGCTCAGGGTCGGTCCAGGGTCGTTGGGATCTCCTCCAGTCACGCTGCTCCTCGAACTATCGGGAGCTGAAGGCGGTCCTCCTGGCCTGCCTTCATTTTGCTCCCTCTCTCCGGGGTCACCATGTCTTGATCAGGACGGACAACCAGGTTGTGAGGAGCTATGTCAACCATCAGGGGGGTGCAGGGTTCACTCCCTTTGGTTGCTGACTCAGGAGTTGTTGTCTTGGGCGGAGTCGTCGGTCCTGTCCCTTCGGGCTGTCTATCTCCCGGGGTCCGACAATGTGGAGGCGGATCGTCTGAGTCGGATCTTTCCGTCTTTGTCCTGTCTCTCCCTATCTCCGGTGGTGTTTCACCGCCTGGTGTCTCGCTTCGGTCTGCCTCTGGTGGATCTGTTCGCGGACGAGGAGTCGGCCCTCCTGCCCAGGTTCTGCTCTCTCCTCCCGGTTCCGGGGGTGTGGCGTGTGGATGCCCTGTCATTCCCTTGGCCCTCGGGTCTCCTGTACACTTTTCCCCCCATCCCCTGATCCCTCGAGTCCTCTGCAAAATTTGCTTGGACAGGGCCCGGGTGCTTCTGGTGGTTCCCGGCTGGGTTCGCCGCCCCTGGTACCCTCTCCTTTGCGAACTGGCGGTTCAGGCCTGCTGGCCGATCCCGGATCTTCCTTTTCCGTTGAGGGGCCCCCCGCTCCCAGGGTCGGTGTTGCGCCGGCTCCATCTGCAGGCCTGGCTCTTGAGCGGGTGACGCTGCTTTCCCGTGGTTGCTCTTCGGGGGTGGTGGATTTGCTGCAGGGCTCTCGCAGGTCTTCCACCTTGTCTTCCTATGCCCGACACTGGTCTTCCTTCTCACGTTGGTGCGGTCTGCGGGGTGCTGAGCCCGCCTCCGTTGATCCCTTGAGGGTCTTGGATTTTCTTGCTGAGGGGTTTTCCTTGGGTTTGGCCCCTTCGTCCCTGAGGGCCCAGTGGGCGGCCTTGCGGGCGTTCCGCAGCCCGGATTTCGACAGGCTGGATTCCCTGGTGGCTCGTTTGCTCCGGAGTTGTTTTCTCCGTCGCCCTCGGGCGCTCTGCATGTCTCCCCCTTGGGATCTCCCCCTCGTTCTGCGGGCCCTGCAGGGTCCCCCCTTTGAGCCCCTGGCCCCGGTAGCTCTGAGGTTTCTCACTTTTAAAGTGGTTTTCCTGGTGGCCATTGTCTCTGCCGGTCGGATGGGCGAGCTGGGTTCGTTCCTCCGCTCTCCTCCCTTCTTGCAGGTTTTACCTGACCGGCTGGTTCTCCGTCATGACCCCCGTTTTCTTCCCAAGGTTCCTTCCTTGGTGAACCGGTCTCGGGAGGTGTCATTGCCTTCTTTCCCTCCCGAAGCGGATCCTTCCCTGTCCTTGCTGGATGTCCGGCGTGCTGTTTTGATTTACCTTGAGCGCACGTCTTCCCTTTCCCGGTGTGATAGCCTGTTCGTGATATTCGGTCCCGTTCATTCTGGCCACAAGCCCTCTCTTTCCACCTTGAGTCGCTGGCTTAAACAGGCTATCCTCCTTGCCTACGCTTCACTGGGTTCGGTGGTTCCGGTGGGGGTCCAGGGTCGTTCCACTAGGAGTGTGTCTGTGTCCTGGGCCTCCTTCAAGGGTATCTCCACTGAGGAGATTTGTCGGGCGGCGACGTGGTCATCCCCCCACATGTTCATGGAACATTATCGTGTTATCCTGGGTGGTTCTGTTCCTGGGGAATTTGCTGAGGCCGTACTGAGTGCTGGAGCGGTGGCTCCTTGATGGCCTTTTGTTTCTTGATTCAGGTTACTGATATTCCTGTTTTCTTGTTTTCTGTACTGAATAAACCTTGTGTTAGTGTGACGGGGTGGACTCGGGTCCGCCAGGCTTACCTGTCTCCCCTTTCTTTGAACAGCACACAGGCGCCTGGCGGGGGCCTACAGAACTGGACGACACTGACACGGAAGAGGTCGGAGACCACTGTTTCTTTAATTGGGCGGAGCTGGACAGCGAGAGCCTCACCGGACACGCCTCCGGGACTCAGGTAAAAGCCGCCCAGGACCACAATCAGGTGTTTTATACACTCGGAGGTGAGAGAGACGGCGAGCGAAGAGAAGGAGAGGACGAGAGGAGATCGGGAGCGGAGGCAGAGGAGAGTCGGGAGCGAAGTCGAGCGGAGGAGGAGGAGAGTCGGGAGTGGAGTCGAGCGGAGGAGGAGGAGAGTCGGGAGTGGAGCGGAGCGGACGTGGAAGGAGAGGAGAAGAGGGAACATCAGAGGCAGGAGACAGGAGAAGAAACGGGAGAGGATCGGAGGCGGGATACGGAAACCGGACCAGCCGAGAGAGGACGACGGAGAAAGCCAGGAGGCCAACAGGAAGGCTCTTCGCCCAGCCACACTTCATCGAGGGAAGTGTGGCTACCAGAGGTACGGTCACGGCTTGCGGGCTGGGCGGGCTTTAAGTGGGCAAAACCGCCATAGGAGTCTTACACTCACACCCTGTGCACTACCCCACCCCTCACTATCCGGCACCTTAGAGCCTAGCTGTGCACGTGTGAGTCCTCACCCCCTTTCCCTGTGATACAGGTCTGACCAGGAGGCTAAAACATTGTTTCTTTTCCTTACACGTTGACGAGGCGACCCGACACCGTGGAGCGGAAGGATCGGACTCCCAGTCCCAGAAGACACCGGGAGGAGAGGAAAACAGCGACGGAGAAACGTTTACAAAGACTCACGGAGGAAGCAGAGACAGCGCTTCCTTACTATCGTAAAACCACGTATCGGAAGCGTACTTTGAAAGCAATAAAGCCTGCATTACCAAGATTCCCAGTGTCCGTGAGTCTACTTGAAGGGGCAGTTCCTACCCCCACGACCCCGTTCATTCCCTTAGTGATAGTCCAGGACCAGGGCGATCCCGAGGCGTCACAACTGGTGGAGAATGCGGGCACTTCGATAGCCATCTGTGACAATAAGATGGAGGAATTATTACAACGGCTAGTTAAAGGACAGGAGCAGCTAGGCTGGGCGATTGAACAACAGATAGCCACTGCCCAGGCGGATAGAGATGCGCTCAGAGACTCGGTTGTCAAGACTTTGGGGGAGTTGCAACCGATCAGGATTGATCAAGCCGGCAACCCAGTGAGAGAAGTGCGACCAAACCCCACCCCATCAGGCATATCATTACAAAAATATATTGCGGGTGAAGACCCGGATGCCTTTCTGGTAAACTTTGAGAGGGTAGCTCTCGCCTGCGGATGGCCATTGGAGAAATGGCCCTTTTTTTTGGCCCCCCTTTTGACAGGTGAGGCCCAGGCAGCGTACCAGGTGGCCAATGGTAACGGTCAGACACCCTATGCCCAGATAAAGGTCATCATCCTTGACCACTTGGGACTAGACGCAGAGGCCTATCGTGTACGATTCCGCAAGGAAAGAGGGAACCCCGGCGAAAACCCTAAGACTCTCTTCTTTCGTCTGAAGGCAGCCGCCGATAAGTGGCTAACACCCGCCCAGAGCAGTAAGGAGGATATAATGGACAAAGTATATTTAGAGCAATATCTTGAGGCTCTGCCATTCGGCACTCAACGATGGCTTAGGCAACACTCAAACTTGACCACGACCCAAGCCATTGAAATGGCCTCAACATTTTCAAGAGCCCAACCCCGGGTACACCAGGTGGAGCCCGAGAAGAATGTCAGAGCCCCACTTCGAATCGACCGGAAAATCCGACCACCCCCGGGGTTACCTGCACCCAGACCGCTGCATTTAGACCCGGCTCCCTTCAGAGGCCCACAATGCTTCGACTGCGGCACTTGGGGGCATATAGCACGATTTTGCCCTAAGAAAAGGATTCAGGAAGAACCTATGGAGGTCGGCTATCTACCCCGACTGGTGATGTTTACAGCGGAGCTAGGAGGGGCATACCACGTGAGTGTTCAGGTGAACGGAAGGAGCGTTAAGGCTCTGTTGGACTCCGGGTGCAAGCAGTCGGTGATACAGAGTAAGTTTGTGTGTGTTTCCCAGGTAATACCAGAGTCTCTAGTACATATCAAATGCGTCCATGGCGATGTAAAGAGCTACCAGGTCGCGTATGTCCCCTTAGGGTTAGAGGGGGGCCGGCAGATAGTGGTGAAAGTAGGCCTATTGGATTGCCTACCAGAAGAGCTTATACTAGGTACCGATAACCCCCACTTTCTTGACCTTTTTTCTGAAACCTTGCAAAGAAGAGGGGGGAACCCGAAGACAGTGCTTATAGCCCCTGAACCCTGGGAGGGAGACAGAAGCTTTCAGTTTGCCCAAGCCAATGACTCCACCTTGCTTAATGCCTGGGAACAAGCTCATGCTGACCACGATAACCCCAATCCCAGATATCCCCGATTCCTGATACAGGAGGACCTGTTATACCGACAGGCGAAGGCAGACGAGCCTAAACAACTACTCGTCCCGGTATGCTTCAGAGAGCAGGTCATGTTTTATGCCCACACCCACCTCCTAGCTGGACACATAGGCAGTGAGAAAACCACCCAGAACATCCTAAAGAATTTCTACTGGCCAGGAGTCTACCAGGACATCAAGACCCACTGCCAGACCTGTGACGTGTGCCAACGGAAAAACGTACACCGACCACCGGCTGTTCCCCTGCAACCCCTCCCGATCATTGGGAAGCCATTTGAAAGAGTAGCGATGGATCTCATCGGACCCCTCCCGAAGACAAGCAGAGGAAACCAGTATGCCCTGGTCATTGTGGATTACGCCACCAGATATCCCGAGGCGTTTCCCCTCAAGTCACCCACTTCCAAAAACATCGCGGAGAAGTTTCTCGAATTATTCTCTCGGGTAGGATTCCCGGTCGAGATACTTACCGACCAGGGCACTCCTTTTATGTCTCGAGTTATGAAAGAGGTGTGCCTCATGTTGGATCTTACTCAAATTAAGACATCGATCTACCATCCCCAGACGGACGGTCTTGTGGAGCGATATAACGGAACTCTAAAGAGTATCCTAAAGAAAATGCTTGCGGCCAACCAGACCGATTGGGACCGTTTGCTTCCCCTGGCCCTCTATGTGATTCGTGGGCAGAAACAGAGTAGTCTGGGCTGTTCTTCCTTCGAGATGTTATACGGAAGACAACCCAGGAGTCTTCTGGATATGACCAAAGAGTATTGGGAGGCGGAACCCACTAGAAGTACAAAAACCCTGTTGGAGTATAGCCAGGCGCTCAGAAACCAGATAGGAAAAATAAGGGAATTAGCCTATTCCCAACTAGAAAAAAGCCAAACCAAGCAGAAAACCCATTATGACAAGGGAAAGAAGTGGAGAAAACTCGAGGTACACGATTGGGCCCTAGTACTGCTGCCCTCAACCACAAAGAGATTCCAAACGGAATGGCAGGGACCATATCAAGTCCTCGAAACCATCGGCAACACCACCTACAGACTCCAATTGCCGGGACGAAAAAATCAGATATTTCACATCAATATCCTAAAAAAATGGCTAGGGAGCCCACCCCTCACAGCGTACACAATGCCAGAGGCAGGACCCAGGAAAGATAACTCTTTACACCACCTGGTCATTAATGAGGAGATCTTCCAAGACCAGCGAGAAGGGTTACAAAGGGTCCTCCAAAGATGTGCGGGCGTCTTCTCGGATCTCCCCGGATCTACGACCCTGGCGGAGCACCGGATTGAAACCCCAAAAGGTGTCATCATCAAACAAAGACCCTATCGGATACCGGCGGCAAAACGGGAAGCTATCAGCCGGGAAGTGAAAGAAATGATCCGCCTAGGAGTCGTCCGTCCCTCAAAAAGCGAATGGTCGTCCCCAATCGTGATGGTGCCTAAACCCGACGGGAGTAGTCGGTTCTGCATGGACTTCCGCGCCCTAAACGCGGTATCATCCTTCGATGCCTACCCAATACCCAGGATAGATGAACTAATCGAGAAGTTGGGGGAAGCAAGATACATCAGCACCCTGGATCTTACTAAAGGTTATTGGCAGGTGCCATTGCGCGAAGAAGACCGCAAGAAAACCGCGTTTTCCACCCCTGACGGATTATACGAATTTACCGTGCTCCCCTTCGGACTACACGGAGCCCCCGCGACGTTTCAGAGATTAATGAACGAGGTGCTCCGGGAACATCAGTCCTATAGTTCAGCGTATCTGGACGACATCATCATATTCAGCCCCAACTGGGAGACGCACCTCAGACATCTGGAAACCGTCCTACATCGGTTAGAGACAGCCGGCCTGCACGTCAATTCAAAAAAATCCAGGATTGGATTTCAGAAAGTAAAATACCTGGGATATGTGTTGGGCCACGGACTCATTGAGCCCCAAGATGAAAAGGTCCGCGCTATTGCAGATACCCCGTTCCCCACAACCCTCCGAGACATGAGGGCCTTCTTGGGACTAGTGGGGTATTACCGGCGGTTCATACCTTCCTTTTCAGACATTGCAGCACCCCTAACGGATACGTTGAAGAGCAAAACCCCGAAAGCCAACTTCCAGAATCCGACCCCTGACATGAGACGGGCATTCGTATCCCTCAAAAAAACAATAACTTCCCACCCGGTACTCACCTCTCCCGACTTTTCCAAACCTTTCATATTACACACAGACGCCTCTGATTTTGGGATCGGAGCTGTTTTATCCCAAGTGACGGGGGAGGGGGTAGAACACCCGATCTTGTATATAAGCAGGAAATTGTTCCCCAGAGAGGTGAGGTATCCAACTATAGAAAAGGAATGTCTGGCGATCAAGTGGGCTGTGGATAAGTTACGGTATTACCTGGAGGGACACACATTTAGCTTGTATACTGATCACGCCCCTCTGCTATGGATGAGCCGCAACGCCTCCAATAACCCCCGAGTCATGAGTTGGTTCCTCACTTTACAACCCTTTTCCGTCCGAGTACTGCACCGTAAAGGGAAAGACAATGTTAGCGCGGACTTCTTGTCCAGGTATCCTCTCCCCGATCGGGAGAATCGTAGGGGGGAGGTGTGTGACGGGGTGGACTCGGGTCCGCCAGGCTTACCTGTCTCCCCTTTCTTTGAACAGCACACAGGCGCCTGGCGGGGGCCTACAGAACTGGACGACACTGACACGGAAGAGGTCGGAGACCACTGTTTCTTTAATTGGGCGGAGCTGGACAGCGAGAGCCTCACCGGACACGCCTCCGGGACTCAGGTAAAAGCCGCCCAGGACCACAATCAGGTGTTTTATACACTCGGAGGTGAGAGAGACGGCGAGCGAAGAGAAGGAGAGGACGAGAGGAGATCGGGAGCGGAGGCAGAGGAGAGTCGGGAGCGAAGTCGAGCGGAGGAGGAGGAGAGTCGGGAGTGGAGTCGAGCGGAGGAGGAGGAGAGTCGGGAGTGGAGCGGAGCGGACGTGGAAGGAGAGGAGAAGAGGGAACATCAGAGGCAGGAGACAGGAGAAGAAACGGGAGAGGATCGGAGGCGGGATACGGAAACCGGACCAGCCGAGAGAGGACGACGGAGAAAGCCAGGAGGCCAACAGGAAGGCTCTTCGCCCAGCCACACTTCATCGAGGGAAGTGTGGCTACCAGAGGTACGGTCACGGCTTGCGGGCTGGGCGGGCTTTAAGTGGGCGAAACCGCCATAGGAGTCTTACACTCACACCCTGTGCACTACCCCACCCCTCACTATCCGGCACCTTAGAGCCTAGCTGTGCACGTGTGAGTCCTCACCCCCTTTCCCTGTGATACAGGTCTGACCAGGAGGCTAAAACATTGTTTCTTTTCCTTACACGTTGACGAGGCGACCCGACACTGTGGAGCGGAAGGATCGGACTCCCAGTCCCAGAAGACACCGGGAGGAGAGGAAAACAGCGACGGAGAAACGTTTACAAAGACTCACGGAGGAAGCAGAGACAGCGCTTCCTTACTATCGTAAAACCACGTATCGGAAGCGTACTTTGAAAGCAATAAAGCCTGCATTACCAAGATTCCCAGTGTCCGTGAGTCTACTTGAAGGGGCAGTTCCTACCCCCACGACCCCGTTCATTCCCTTAGTGATAGTCCAGGACCAGGGCGATCCCGAGGCGTCACAGTTAGGTTTTCTACTTCACCGTGTGGTGTTGTTTTTTCTGGTGGTCAATGAAGCCTTTTGGCTTGGGTATTTGCTCACTTTGTAAGTCATGTGGCGAGGAAGACTAACGAGGAGGTAATGCTCCGGTTACTTACCGGTAATCTTCATTACTCCGAGTATAGTCTTCCTCGCCACATGAGTTCCCTCCCCCCTCCCTGTCTGGCTATCGGCTTCATTGTTTGCTTGGTGGTTCAGGCTGTTGGTTGGGCCGGCCCGCCTCTTATAGAGGTCAGGGGTTACTGGTCAGCCATGTTGGGAGGGGGTGGGAGGCTTTTTTTACTTTGGAGGGTTCTGTCGTGGAGCTGAAGCTCACTTTGTAAGTCATGTGGCGAGGAAGACTATACTCGGAGTAATGAAGATTACCGGTAAGTAACCGGAGCATTAGAGCACATGGTCAGGCGTACCATAATTTTAATGAAGCTAGGGATCTATCAGACCCTGGCTTTTAAATGGGACAAATCGGATGATTCCACAGAAATGTGTGATTTATGTAATGGAGGAAGCCAGGACCTTGTACATGTGTAATTAATTTGTCCAAACTTGATTCTGGTAAAGGCCCGGCCCCGGCATATAAAGCCCATATGTTTTAGACATAACCTCAGATCTGCAAGAAGTTTAATTGAGTTTTGTAAATCTCCGCCAGATGAATTCACTTATTATAATTTATCTACGTTTTTAAAAAGTTTTTTATAACTGTTTTAACATTGAATAATACAACTGTTTTTAATCATGTATTTGTTGACCTCAGTTGAGTTCTAAATCAAATTTAATGAATTCTGATAATGCTATTAAAGTGTCCTAGATAACTAGAGAATTGTGTTGTTTTTCTGTGGCAGGAGCACAGATGGAGGAGGGCCGTTGTTAACCTACCTGGATGTTTAGATCTGGCTTGATAGTGCAACTTCCAGTTGACCTTTTAAGGTACACCAATATTATTGTAAAGTTCTTTGCTTCTACACAAATATATTTTCTTCCCATGCTATTTACCATGCAACATTCTTTGAAAGCGAGACCTATAGGCATTGCCAATACTTGAACTTTATTTTTTGGCCTATTCGAAGACAGAGCAGGCAGTCTGTTAGTCTGGTGCAGAAATTCCTGCTCTTTAAATATTTTGCTCACTGTTGGCTTTATGCTGGGTTGGTCATCGCTTGACCAAGGTTCCTGACTGCAAGTGTGAGAGTTAGCATTTTCCTACATACACTCTCAACCCTCCTGCCCCACTCTAGCTCTGCCTTTCTCTTCTTCGAAATTAAATGTGGAGTAAGACAGAACCAATAGTCTGTTTGAAATGCTATTACTTTCTTGAACGTATTTGCTCTTTGATTTAGTTGGGGCATTTGGCAGTGGTAAAATCTCTGTTTGCTGGCACTCAGCGCCAAAGCAGCAAACAGAGGAAACGGGCAGAACCATTGATCAGTTTCAGGCACTCTTTATTTTGAAAGTTTTTTTAATTCTTGATAATGCTAAGTATTGATCCGATGTTTCATCTGAAATGCTAAATTCAGGGTGGAAGTTGAGCCCAGAACATAGGATCAAAAAGAAGAAAGTCATTACACAACCCTCTGTGTCTGGTGATCTAATAGAGCCATGTAGTGAACTCTCTGCCAGGCTGCCCCGGGCCACCGAAGGTGGCCACCTAAGAGGGCGGCCACCCTTAGTGCCACAGGATGGCACAGACCACAAGGAGCGGTCTAGTGTTGGAGACCGGGAGGGTCCCCAGTGATGTCACTTCTGGTGGGGGAGGGGAGGCGGTTCCGAGGGTATATGGTCGGGGGTCACGGGCCTGGCGCCCTCTTTGATCCCTGACCTGCTGCGTGGATGGACCCTCTCCCCCTGGACCTCGACGAGTGATGATGCCCAGACGCTGTTTTGCGAGGTGAGTAATTTTGGCTCTCCTTATTTCTGATATTTTGCTTTATGAAAATGTGTGGGTAACCATGTAGAGAAGTCTTTTGTGAATACATGTTCATATAGAAAAAACTATAAATATTTATGGTTATCTTCTGTTGAATTCTAAATTTGAAATATTTTAGTTAAGGTCTACGTGGCCAAAGAAGATCAACCTGTATATGGGGGTAGACATCAGGATAATTTGTAAATGAAGTTGAAGCTAGAAAAGATACTTCTGTATCTTACATAATTGAATTGGGGCCTGATTCACAAAGGTAAATATACAGATTTATGTATAATGAACAACTATGATTTATTGGTAACTTTACGGCTGAGGAGGCTCTAATTTTGGAGTAGAGAACTCTGCACATAAAAATATAGAACAGGCCTATGACATTGTACTGCTATAGTACCTGGAGGAATACTAACTGTCTCTGTAAGTAATGTGGACCGACGAACTTTGGACCTCACCCAAGAAAATCTTCGACCACAGCCCCATGATCTTTCCTGGTCTTGAATTTCTAAAAACATGAATAGTTATAAGCCGGGCACGGCAAACAAGCTTCCCTTTTAGTAGATGTTTAACTATTGCATCATGGAATATAGCTAGGAAGGATCCTGGAAAACTAGCATTGATTTTTGAAAACTCACCGTCAATTATGACTTTACAAGAGACACAGACAATAGCATCCTTTGACCAAAAAGACTATACCATGTATGATCTCCCGGCGGAGGCAGTGAGAAGGGGCCACAAAAACGGAGGCCTTGACATTTTACTGAAGGAAGATATATTTTGGGATCAGGAAGTAGTTAATATGTGTCTCCCAAAAATCCAATGTATAAAAATTAAGTATAAGAAAAAGATTGCTGACTCTATGCACAATCTCCTTGTTTTTGACGTTTATATCCCCCCTGGAACTGCGAATGACCATCTAATGATCAAAGTTTTTTTCCAAATATCACTCTGTTACAGATTCCAAAGGATTCCTTTCAGTATTGATCATGGGGGACTTTAAAGGATAATTTCTACTACCCTATTGTCTGAGTGGAGCACTTACGCATATGAGAATAAGTTATCAATCCCATCACCACTATTCTTTTCGGAGATCAAGGCTGACCAAAGAGGTAAAATGTTAATTGACTCGGTGACTGCTTCAAATGGCTTATACTAAACGTAAGGATGGAAGGGGATATTCCTGTGGCTTATACCAGAAAAGGACAATCTAATACAGCCATTCTCGATTATGTAATCTGCAGTCTGGATCTCTACGGAATGATGCAAACCCTGAATGTTAAAACTACATAAGTAAGCTACCATGCAATTTTGTTAGTGACAACTGAGTTCCTGTTACAATACTCTGAAATATGGTCTCTGACACAACAAAATGCAACCATAGAAATCTACTCCAAGAACGGGCAAATAAAGTGGAACTCTAAATCAATTTCAAAAATAAATTTCGCTATCATTTCTTCAATTTTGACTAACGGAAACACAGATGTCGACCCGATAACAGTCTATGAGAAAACGTTTGGACTCATTGACTACCTGCACAGTTAGCGAGCGGGAAACATAAGGGTCAGTTAGCCCCAAACCACACAGATAGCATAACTTCTAAGTTAAACAAATTGATTAGGCTGCAACTTTTTTTTATATTTTGAAGATAGATAGAAACAGAACGTAAAGTTGAAAAAAGCGCGTCAACGGCAGAAGGAGAAAACTAGGCGCGCACAAACAGATAAAAACTGGGTGGACATTCAAACAGCAGTGATCCAAAAAAACAGTAAGGAATTCTGGAGGATCGTAGCAGAAGCAACAGGCACATGAAAAGCTAGTAACTCCTCTCCAGTTCCACCATCAGAGTGGGAAAAATATCTCCTCGAGCTCTATAAGCCAAATCAATATGACCTGGCAAACTCAATACAATCTGGCTACAGAAAAGAGCAAAAATGTCCTGATATGACAGCCTCGTCAGCAAAAGGAATAGCACTACACATAAAGGCAGAAAGACCAACTGCAGCAATAGGCTCAGATAAAATCTCCATTAATGTTCTTCAAAGCAACCCTGAAGACTGGAGCAAATGTTTGGCTCCGGTATTCTCCCAATGTCTTTCTACTGGGAGAATCCCAAAATCATGGCAAGGGAGCATTGTGGTGCCCATCCTGAAAAAAAGGATCTCGACTACTCCCCAATAACTATCGACAGATAGCCCTTTTGGATGCTACAGGGAAGATCTTTGCTAAATGTGTGCTGGAACATCTGAAAGACTGGGCATTCTCTACAGGAGAGATTTCAATGACCCAGGCAGGCTTTTGACCAAAGCACTCTGTGATGGGTAACATTGCAGTGTTACAAACAGTCACAGACAAATATGTAGTAACGAAGAAGCAAACTATTTATTGTGTTTTTGTCAATTTTACGACTGCCTTTTGTCAAGCGCCGAATCTCCACGGAGGCAGAATGATGCTAAGACCCAATGCCCGCTCCCTGGAACACACTGCGTAAATGAAGCTGCTCCAAAAAGGGGGAAAGGGGAAGTGGATAGAGAAGAGACACTCCAGCAATCTTGACTGGCTTCCTCACTTCACTGGGAATTCTTTCTTTTCGAGTTGCCCAGGGGGAGTCTTCTTAATGCACACAAATGGGGAGGAAACACTTAGGAAAACATTCATGCGGTTATTTACATCAATTCCTCTATAACCATTACTCTCTCCTACCAGGTTTTGGCAAGAGTCTTGCCTCTCTTCTGTTTTAGTTGGTATTCTCTGAATGGGACCTTTCAATACAAGAATACCTGATGCACATGGGAGATAAAGCAAGGGTTAGGTTACATACATTCTCCCTCCCACCTCTCTCTCTCAATATTAGACCCGACCCCCTCACACTCCGTCTCACACCTGCTTAATGTCTCTTAGTTACTTCCAAAGATACTTGAACTCTTTTACAATGAAGGTTTTCTAAAGATGACGTAGCTTCTGAAGAAATCATCACCCAGGTGTACACCGAGTGTAGTGTTCCAGTAAGGAATCCTCTCAAAGGAGTAGAACGCGCAAAAGGGTACAAGGTCTAAAAGATAGGGAGGAAAGGAGAAGGAAGGACGCAAGGCAGTTAAGGGAAAAGCACAGTATTTCAATTTGTGGACTGTACTAGGCGCACACGCTGAAGCTGAACAGTCTTACTTGACTCAGACGGTCTGGACCACAGCAATGCTCGGCAGCCTTAGGACAGAGACTGGGTGACCACTGCTCGGTATGCGAAACAGAACATTGACTAAAGCACCGAAGGACTTCGGTTCCCAACCAAAGGTTTCCCGAACTCGGAACTCTACTCAGGAAAGTTCGAGAATTCAGAGTCTGGAATTGCTGAAAGGAGCCTCCAGTGAAGTCGACGACTCTCAGGAAACTGCAATTACCCAACAATATGGAAAGACTCACTCCTGAACTGAAGATTGTTCGCGGAGTGCGTCTCAAAAACGACCTGTAAGTTCCTCAGAAGGATTGAAGTGCACAAAGCATTGCGAACTCTCGCGACTCGATAATACAAGTCCCGCGAGAACTCCTGCTCATAAACTATACAAAGGTTAGAGCAATGCGGTGGCCATCTTAGCCTAGTCTTTCTGTGATACACTTACCCACAGATTACAACAGGAAGGCTTAACAATCACTCTCTGCTTGCGCACCGCTCCCCATCCTTGCACCACTGCTAGACTCCTGACACCTTTGACCATGTAGACAGGCCAACTCTATGGACTAAGCTACAGAAGCTTGGAATACCGAACTACTTGCTCATCATAATCATGGCATTACATTCTGCAACTTGGTGTAAAGTTCAGCTGGGGGTTTAAAAAGGGTTGACAGGGCCGATTGCTACGAGGAACGACCTTAAGCAAGGCTGCGTTTTATCCCCTATTTTATTTTCCTTATATATATGTGACCTCCCAGAGTGTTGACAAATAATCAATAATGTCCCTCCAGAAATAGCCTCCTGCAATATGCACATTTTAATGTACCCAGACATCGTAGTAATAATGGACCTTACACCGGTAGGTTTACAAAGAAATCTTAACGCTTTAGATAAGTATTCTAAAGACAATTATCTTATACCTAATACCTCTAAAACTAAAGTCCTCCCCTTTAGAGGTAGAAAGCACTACCTGCACTATAATTGGACATTAGATAGGAAACCTCTAGAGGTTGTTAAAGAATATGTGTACCTGGGGAGAATCTTCACTCAGACCTTACAAAACTTGTCCCACATTGGACACATCAGCCTAAAGGCTGAAGCCCATGTTGGTGGACTATTGAGATTCTACTCCTCTTCAGGCAACAGACATTTTGGTCCTATGCTTGAGGTCTACCGCTCGAAGATACTACCAATATTACTATATGCTTTGGAATATATCCCAATTAAGGCATGGCACCGACTGAATGTAAAAGAAGGGACTCTACTGCGTAAATTGCTAAGAGTCAACCAGTCAGTACCTGTCTAAGCAATTCACCTTGAGCTATCTATAGACAGCGTGTATGCAAAAGCTGTTATAAATATACTCCTCTGGGCCTATAATCTATTACATGCAGATCAGGGTACCATAAGGTATGTCCTGAAATTGGAGACTTTTAGAGACAATGCACCCCAGCACACTTTAAAAAACAAACTTAAATATTCCACTAACTCAGTCTGTTTTCCCAATTGCACTTTTGAAATCTATGACCCATCTACATCTGAAGCTTTACCTAAAGAACTTGACCTCAAGATTAAGCTATGAGTTAGATTTAGATTGCTGTTCTCGGTTAAAACATTAAGCACACTTTGCAGATAGCCAACAATATAAAACTCCACAACGGTACATAAGTTTTTCATTAGAGCACATGGTCAGGCATACCATAATTTTAATGAAGCTAGGGATCTATCAGACCCTGGCTTTTAAATGGGACAAATCGGATGATTCCACAGAAATCTGTGATTTATGTAATGGAGGAAGCCAGGACCTTGTACATGTGTAATTAATTTGTCCAAACTTGATTCTGGTAAAAGACCCGGCCCGGCATATAAAGCCCATATGTTTTAGACATAACCTCAGATCTGCAAGAAGTTTAATTGAGTTTTGTAAATCTCCGCCAGATGAATTCACTTATTATAATTTATCTACGTTTTTAAAAAGTTTTTTATAACTGTTTTAACATTGAATAATACAACTGTTTTTAATCATGTATTTGTTGACCTCAGTTGAGTTCTAAATCAAATTTAATGAATTCTGATAATGCTATTAAAGTGTCTTAGATAACTAGAGAATTGTGTTGTTTTTCTGTGGCAGGAGCACAGATGGAGAAGGGCAGTCGTTACCCTACCTGGATGTTTAGATCTGGCTTGATAGTGCAACTTTCAGTTGACCTTTTAACGTACACCAATATTATTGTAAAGTTCTTTGCTTCTACACAAATATATTTTCTTCCCATGCTATTTACCATGCAACATTCTTTGAAAGCGAGACCTATAGGCATTGCCAATGCTTGAACTTTATTTTTTGGCCTATTCGAAGACAGAGCAGGCAGTCTGTTAGTCTGGTGCAGAAATTCCTCCTCTTTAAACATTTTGCACACTGTTGGCTATATGCTGGGTTGGTCATCGCTTGACCAAGGTTCCTGACTGCAAGTGTGAGAGTTAGCATTTTCCTACATACACTCTCAACCCTCCTGCCCCACTCTAGCTTTGCCTTTCTCTTCTTCGAAATTAAATGTGGAGTAAGACAGAACCAATAGTCTGTTTGAAATGCTATTACTTTCTTGAACGTATTTGCTCTTTGATTTAGTTGGGGCATTTGGCAGTGGTAAAATCTCTGTTTGCTGGCACTCAGCGCCAAAGCAGCAAAGAGAGGAAACGGGCAGAACCATTGATCAGTTTCAGGCACTCTTTATTTTGAAAGTTTTTGTAATTCTTGATAATGCTAAGTATTGATCCGATGTTTCATCTGAAATGCTGAATTCAGGGTGGAGGTTGAGCCCAGAACATAGGATCAAAAAGAAGAAAGTAATTACACAACCCTCTGTGTCTGGTGATCTAATAGAGCCATGTAGTGAACTCTCTGCCAGGCTGCCCCGGGCCACCGAAGGTGGCCACCTAAGAGGGCGGCCACCCTTAGTGCCACAGGATGGCACAGACCGCAAGGAGCGGTCTAGTGTTGGGGACCGGGAGGGTCCCCAGTGATGTCTCTTCCGGTGGGGGGAGGGGCGGTTCCGAGGGTATATAGCCGGGGGTCATGGGCCTGGTGCCCTCTTTGATCCCTGACCTGCTGCGTGGACGGACCCTCTCCCCCTAGACCTCGACGAGTGATGATGCCCGGACGCTGTTTTGCAAGGTGAGTCGTTTTGTGGTTTTGCCTCCTGCCCCCCTTCGCCCCCTCTCCCTGCTCGTGCCTTCTCCTCGGGTCCGCAGTGGGTGGGTGCTGCCTGCTTGGGTGTGGGGGGGGCGGCGGTCGTGTGGTCGGGGACCGGGGCGGGTGTCGGTCGGTGCTTTGCGGGGGTGGGAAGGGGCGGTGGGCCTGGGCCTGGTCTTGAGGGTTGTGTGGGGGGGTGGTGGGTCCGCCTGGCCTCTCATTTGCAGGGCTGTTGCGACTGGTTGGTGCCCCTGGGGAGGGGGGATATGCTCACGTTCCTGGTGTCACGCAATGCGGGCCGGGCTAGGTTTGGCCATACAGCCATCTCTCTGCCTGCGGGTCTAGTGGGGGGGGTTTGGGATGTCTTCGCCCTGCTTCCCGGTGCCTTCCATTCCCCGTGCCTGCCCGGTGTCGTGTCTCCCCTGCCCCGCCTGCCACTTCCTTGCCTTGTGTGTCCCGTGGCCCGGCTGCCCTGTTTGGGGGCTGTTGCTCTGCCTTCTCGGGGGTGGTGTGGCACGCTTGGGCGGTGTGGGCGCTTGGTGGGTTTTATGGGAGGTGGGGGGCTGCCTGCTGGGGCTTGGGGCCCCTTGCGCTCACCTCAGTTTATGGTGCCTGCATGGTTCAGTTGTCGGTGCCCCCTGAGGCTGGTCTTCTTTTCGTGCCTTATCGGGCCCATTGTGGGGGAGGGGTGCTCCCTGGGGCTCCTTGCCGCCGTGGCCTGGGGTCGGGATGCGTGGGCGGCCTGGTTTCTTCGTCGTGCGTCCCCGAGAGCCACGGCTCGTGCGGCCTTCTCCCCTGCCCCTGCCTACGTTGAGTTTGGTAGTGGCGGGGCACGGGTTCAGGCACGCTCCCGGCAGCCCTCCCACGTGGCTAGCGTTGTTTGTGTTCAGGGCTCATGAGTGATCGGGTGTTTTCCCTTCCTGTGGTCCCCGAGCTGGTCAGATCCTGCATGGGGTGGGGGGTGGGGGTGGCGGGCAGAGGCTTTGCCGGGGAGTATTTAATTATTCATCAGTTTTTTATATAGCGCTGACTTTACTCGAAGGTGTAAGAGAGCTTCACAATAGAAACAGAACTGATACATGAGAGCAATTACAAGTGAACAAATTACATAAGCAAACGTTACATTACATGAGGCAAGGGTGGCAATCGTGGGCATGCGGAATACATAACATAGCGGGCGGTGCATTACAGGAGGAATGGGTACCGTGTGTGCAGGTTAGAAAAGAGCACAAAGTACAAGTATAGGTATAATACTGCAATGAATGGAGGGCGCTCAAACACAAGAACAGACGTGCGGCTCTGCTGGAGTGTTGAGGATTAAATACGAGTGGAGACAGCGCTAATATCACCCGATCGTGTACGATCGCTTCAGAGAAGAATTAGCGCAATTTATATAAGCCATGTACTGTTCCCTCATGCCAATGGGAGGAGCCAGTACATGCCTTTTTACTTAGTCCGTGTATTTTGGAGATGCCTTGTGACAAATATACGGACACAAGGGATAATATAACTCAACACCATGTGATTCATTTTATGACTTTTTCTTCTAGCCCGTCCAGCAACCCTCGTTACTTGATTTTATTTGTAAGAGGGGATGGGTCGGGTTTTTGACGTCTTTCTTTATACCCATGCAGGCAATCAGTCAGAGGAGGATGTCGGACTACGCCTCATGGAAGTTCATGGGACTTACCATTGGTAAACAGGTGTCGACGCACTGGGGTCAGCGGGTCTGACATAGCGGAAACAGTTGTGGTTTGTGGCTAACGCGTTTTTTTTAATTTCAGACTGACTCTTGGCTAAGGAATACACCTAAGCATGGGCGAATTTTGTGAATCTGGCGTTCGCGAATTTTGCACATTTGCGAACTCGCAATCCGCAAAATCCGCGAATTCTCGCAAATTTGCGGATTTTTTTTTGTGTTTGCAAGGGTTTCTGCCAGTTCGCGAGGGTTTGGTACCAGTTCGCAATTGCGAACTTACTTGTCGGCTCGCAACGGTCACGGCTATGTTGTTTCTACGTCTGGTTCATCATCACAGGTTCCTAGAACCCTCTGTTTCACCACTGCCACCCTCTGTTTCACCCATGCCACCCTCTGTTACATCAATGCCACCCTCTGGTTCATCATCACTGTAGATTATGGGGGGGAAAAGCAAGCACACCTGCCCTGCTTCAACTGACATGAATTAATTTGGGGTTAGTTTATTAATGTGTCACTGTTTTAAAATTCCAGGTCTGGCACCTGCTTCCTTATCAGTAATTTGCTTTCTGTTGCAGTGCAATTTTTTTTTCCAGGACCTTTGTGGCCTACTATTCTATGAGCCTGCTGTGAGGGTCAGAGCAGTGTCATACAATTGTTGCAACTAGCAACTGAACTCTGGAGGGGCCCCAGTCAGGAAGCACTACAGGAAATGGTTACTAATGATGAGTTTGAACTCTTGCACCTGCTGAGTGCTTTCAGTTTTGCAAAACTCGTTTTTCTGCAATTTCGCAGGATTCGCGGGGCGCGAACACGCGCAAGATCGGATTCGGAAGCCGCGAATTCGTGCGAATATGCGATTTGTTTTTTTGCGGCGTGTTAGTTCGCAAGGTTTTGTGCGTTTTCGCGAGCCGCTTGTAGCGCAAGGCGCGAAGTTACCCTCGCGGTCGTTCAAGGGCGCGACCATCTTGTTTGCATGACGTATTTCCGTTTCCGGGCGCGAAGTGTAATCTCGCAAAGTGTACGGCTCGCCAGTACAATTTCGCGTGTGTTCGCGAGGAAAATCTCGCGCGAACTTACCCGCGCGGTCGTGAATGGGCGCGGCCATCTTATTTCTCATTCATTACTATGGTTCTGGGCATGCTTTTGGTATCCTCTCTGTATCTCTGCCATCCTTTGCTTGTTTGAAGTTTTTTTTGATCTATTTTACTTATTATCTATCTCTCTATTTTTCTTGCTCTATATTTTTGTGTTTTCTGCTACTTTTGGTTAATTTTATACTGCTTTTTTCAACTCTTTACTTTTCTTCTCTTCCCTATTCTATTTTCTTTATTATTTAGCTTCCTTTCTGCCCAGACCATGGTGAAGGGAGCCGGGAAGCATCCTAAGAAAGGGAAGGGTCCCACACCCCGTGCCCGGCTCCCGTGCGGGCGTTTGAGTGGGGAGCAGGTCGTACCCCGGGAGATCTTTAGCCCGGAAGAGGTGGCCACACTAATTTTTTATGTTCAGCGCCGCCTCCCCTGGACCATCATGGCAGGCGGCAGGATCGGTGTCTGGTTCGGGATCCGGGAGCGCCGGAAGCAGTGGGAGAAGGTGTGCCGGGCTATGTACCACCACTCTCGGGTCCGGCGCACCTATAACCAGGCCACCCACTGCTGGACAGATGTCCTGGACCGTGAACGAGATCTGCTCGACCTGCTTGGCCTTGAGATCCCCGGGCTTGGTGAGTAGTAGTAGCTATTTCTTTACTACTCTGTTTTCTCCGGCTCTGTGTGTTATTATATTGCAAATTTTTGTTTTTTACCAAGAGCAATAATGCTGCTCATTACATTGTAGGTAAATTATATTTCAAAATCTTCTGTGCATTTCAGGTGCACTGCTCTCCTTCTCAGTAGTGTTGCTACTATGCTTATTTGTTTTCGATTTTGTGTTCATTTCATTGCCCTGTGAAATTATGCATGAGTGTAGTTTAAAGAACTGCGTAATACTAGACATTAAGGTTCAGATTTTTAATTACCGGCGCATCCCTGCAAAGTAGCAGGGATGCGCCAGTAATTGTGCGCCACGCCACCACCACCCATGGTGCGCCGTACTTACAATGCGGCGCACCATGGGACAAAACGTCACCAAAGCATTACGCATCTGTGCCGTAAAGGCGGCGCATTGCTGGAGTTGCATCGCAACGATGGTGCAGCTCCATCAATGCTCTGGGGTGCCCTATCTCCCCAATGCTGCGTCAAGCCTTGCGTCTGCTTCAAGCAGGCGCAGGGATTGAGTCACACATAATTGTCGATAAAGTGAGTGATTGAAATCTTGTAGATTTCCCTCAGCCACTTTTAGGATGCGTTCCTGCGCAGGAACGCACTCCCTTGCGCCGCAACGCCCCCTGATGGCGCAGGGCTTTACAACGTGATGCAGCTCGCATATGCGTCACATTGTTAATATACGCTGCACCATTGCGCCTCTTTTGTTCTGCCGCTGCGTCACAAAAGTCACGCAACAATGGAGCAAAAGAGCCGCAAGGGGCTTCTAAATCAGCCCCTACAGACTCAAGTCCAGTCCTTCCTTTGTACACATGGCGATAAGAAGAAATAGTGGTGGTGGATTGATAGTTTGAGTATTTTAATGACTGGTTAATGTAGTAGGAAACTTTAGTGTTGTCGCTGATGGACTTTGTCTGTCACTTCGCGTGCTGCGGACTGCTGCCTGCCAATCCTAGGCAAACCTTTTTAGTACTTCGTTTAGTGAGTTACATAAGAAGTTTCCAATTCGACGGTCCGCAAATCAAGCAATACTAATAACGTAGTAGACCACATGAGATCGGTCAATAATATATCCCGTGGAATAGTTGTCTATTTGCTATTTCGCCAAAATATTTTGTTTTTGTTCTTTTGAAATGTTTGATTTGGTTATCAAATATCATCCATGTTTTCTCGTCTTTCTTTCTTTCATGTTGTACATCAGCTCCCCCCAGGGGCAAGAGTACACAGGAGGAGGAGGAGGGTGCTGTTCAGGATTCAGGCCAGGATCGGGCAGGCGAGGGCTCCTTTGCTGGCCCCAGTAAGTTTTAATTTTAATATAGAGTACTTATTTTTTCCTAGCGTTCCTCATTCGATTTTTTCGAAATCGTCTTTGATCTTCTTGTAGACTGGATCTAAATTCTTATCCTGCCTCGACTATGACTCCCTGTGGTATTACTAGATTATTCTTATTAGTCTGTCTGTGTAGCTAACTAAGATTGCACATTTGGCAATTCCATTGGACTCCCATTCTAGTCAGCAATAGCTCAATGCACTGAGTGCAGTCCTCTGGGATTGTCCATAATGTCTTTTCAAGTCTTCTAAATGTTTATGCTTTGACAATTGCCAACAATAAAAAGGTGAATGACCACCAAGAAAGAATAAGATACTACTTTACTTTTGGTTTGGATAGTAGGACAATCCATTCTACTACTGTTGCAGGGACAAATCTGCACAAACAGAACTATGGACACTAAATAATGCATTGCTTAGCTTATCAATTATAATAGGTGCTGTTAGACTTTCCACATACCTCAGTGATAACAGACTTTGTAGCTGAACCCCCAATCTCCTTACTGACTAGATAGTGTGGCAGAGGCATTTAGCTCCCAAAGTCACCGATGATTGATCCCCAATGATGTCAGAGGCACGGACTCATGCTTGCAAAAATTCCAAAACCTTTAGCTCATCCACTCTAGTCTGGAGGACCAAAAACCACAGAGTCTATTTAAGTTTAAAAGCTTTATTAAAAGTAAACACATTTATTAAAATCAAGTTTGTCATAAAAGTAAACGTTTAACTGAAAATGGAAAAGTGCCTAGTGCTGACGATTAATTGGACACATTTCTTGTGGTCGAGCCGAGCTCTCACCTGGTTTGAACTTGATCCTACTCGTGTTCTTAGAAGTCAAGCTTCTGTCTGTTAGGAGTAAAAGTGGTGCGTGTTAAAACTAAAAAGCAAGCATTCATCAGTTGTGCCAAAAAGTGCAGCAAGACAACAGCCTTCCCTGGAAAAAGGGACATTTTTACTTTAGAGTAGACAGTCACAAATTATTACATTGTATTCTATTTTTTTCACATTTCTTTCTTCCTCCTAGACCAAATATTATATAGTAGTGAGTGGTGTATTCTAACATTATTAAATGTACTTTGTAGGTAGGACATCTGGAGGCGGGGCCAGCGCGGAGGTGGTGGCATTGAACGAGGAGAACAACTCTGGGGAGGAGGCGGTGCAAGTGCCGGACAATCCTGTGAGGGATAACACGGTGGTAGCGGGCAGAGGTAAGCTATATATTCCTTACTCATTGAGATTGAAGACTGCAGAGTGTGCTTTCTGCACGGGTGTATTATAAATCAATCAGGTAGTAGCCTCCTCTAAATGTACTTCGACTCAGCTGTGAAGTTTTTGGCGAGAAGAATCCCAATCAGATCTGAGATGAACTTGATGGATGGGATGAACGAAAAGCGAAAGAAGGGTGTAAGTAAGTGTGGAAGGACGAGAAATGTAATGATGACTGGCAAAGAAAAATGATATGTGTTTGCTTGGTCCCCGAGGTGGCTGGGAAGAAAAGAATATGGTATGGTGCATGGCTGGGTGAATGATGAAGCAAGGATGGGTGGAAGGAGAACAGCCTGGGTGGGTGAAACAGAAACTGTATGTGTGCATATACTTTGAATGGATGGATGCCTGGATCATGGTACTATCTGACTCTTAGATAGCATATGTGTATCTAGAGAGAGTAGACGGTCACTGGATGAACTAAGTGTTACTTTGAAGAGCATGTAACACCACACCCGCACGTCCGTTCCAGTGTAGGAAAGGCAAGGAAAAGAAGTTGTAATTTTGTACAAATACTACCATGAATGGTAGCAGTAGTTTGTATTGCAACTGCAAGCACAGCATATATCCGGTTATTACGGTGGACACTCCCTACCTCTCTTAATAACTTTAGTTTAGTAGTAGTACGTCATTCATGTGTGGGTGTATCACTGTTCACTCAATAATAAGCAAAGCACCTAAAGTCATCCCATATGTCTTCAAATACATCCCATGTGAAGTGATAGATAATCAGATTATTTAGCTTCTTCATTTTCCTTTTCTAATACTCATTTGCACTATAGGGTGAAAGCTAAATTAATTAAGCAGTAGCCCTTTTAACAGAGTATTCTCAGAGCCACCCGTAATAGAAGAGTAAGAGCATCACCACCTGCATGTACTGGACCGGTACAGTAACGCAAGTCTGTCTCACTCATCATGGTGTGCGTCTGTTTTTCTCGGGTGCAAGTTCACTGCGCTGGCATTATGCCGGCTTGCATAAGATAACGTACCAATTTTCCTAAACAAGAGAGAAGAATAAGAATAAGACTGGTGTACTGTCATAGTCGACTGTAATGGAAGTCCATAGTGCTCGTAGAATTTGTTCCTTAAACTCCCACTAATGTTAGAGCAAGGATGAAGAAGTCGGAGGGTACATAGATACTGTCCTCAATAGTTATGTACTGTGCTTTCAATTTGCTACTTGTACTGTGACACAACTTTCTGCTCAATCATTTTGTGTTAATCTTAAGGAGCATTGGTTACAGACTATGTATTTCTTTCTTCATATAGTTGTCCTTCCAAATCAAAGAGACCATCAAGGAGGAGGGAGCTGGCTCGAATGGCCCAGCAACGGAGGCTGGATGCCACTGTCGCCGAATATCGGCGGTTGGTGGCCCTGGAGGAGGAGGAGACGCAGTCTACCGCTACAACAACAACATCCACTGGGACAGCTGCATCCTCCTCCGTGCCCCCATGGGCTGCCAGCCAGCGCAGTGCTCCAGCGGTACGGAGCCGGGCTACCAAAGCCAACCGCCAAGCAGCAAAGACAGCAGCTGCCCCCCACAGGATTTGCAAGGCACGCCAGCGCCGCTTATGCCTCAGAGTGTCCTACCTGGAGCAGGAGGTCCTAAGCTATAAGAACTTGGTGGAGGGCCTCCGCTTCGACCATGCCACCCTCCGCAAGGAGCATGATGCCCTGACCGCTAAAGTCAACAGCACCCTGCCGTAGTGTCCCTTGCCCCTTTTTCAGAGACTTTTGGGGGGTGGGAATTGGGAGTTGGGTTTTTTTGGGACTTTTGAAGGACAATCGTTGGGGTTAGGGAGGGTCTTGCGGGAGATTATTTTGTTAGGGCTATAAAAATATACTTTTTGAAACTTTATCTGACCATACCTGTTTTTTACTGCTTTTGAGTCTGGTGGGGGGGGTTATAAAATTAAGTTTGTTTTCCTGAATAGTCCTAGGACTTTAGTAGTACTACCGTCAATCTCTCGTCTTTCCTAATACTCCATTATACTACCTCCAACCAAACGCTTATCTTACCTGTAATTTGTGTTTGAAAGTAGGGCTAGGCCCAGGGCTGGCTCCATGGGAAATGGCGATTAAGGTTGGCAATCCAGGGCGGATGAAATTTCCTCCTCATTGCGGTGGTACTAGTGGTGTGACACAGTGGCAGTTGCATGCCTATGGAAAAAAAGAAAATGAAACCTGCTTTGTCCTTACTGTAGCATTACAACGGTACGATAGAGAATATAGCAGGTGACAGTACACTAGAACAGTGCCACAATGTAGCCTAACAAATGGTAAAGTATTGATAGTATAACTTGTACTTGTGTTGGATTTCTTTGACATTGGCTACTACTACAAGAAATAGTACTGAAGCTGAGTAAGTCTAGAATATATCCTCGGATTCCTTCACCAGCCTGTTGCTATGACCTTATCCTCCCCAGCAAGTGTGTGGAATTATTGATGTCATTTAGTCACACGTCAAGCAAAACCACACAGCCCGGGGGAAGAGGGTTAGGGTTTGTAAAATGGATGGGAATGGGGGTTTCTTTTTGGGTAGGTTTTGTTGAGAGAAAAAAAAAAAAGCACAGCATGGACAAACAATAATTGAACATAAAGAAATTTTTGGGTACAAAGCTAACCATAAATCTTTTACGTGACATAAAGGAAGTGCATGCACTACTGAATGCATTGTTACTGAAAAGTAAGTAGTACTTTCGACAACCGTGAATGACAGAATGTGACAGTACAGGGCTACATTAAATTAGGTTTAAAAAATAGCCGAAGTAAAACCTATAGAATGGCTGTATGGATCAATTTAGAAGCAGAGAGAGATCCAAGAAATGCAGTCACACTCATAGAAGAAAACAATGGATACTGTATCTGTATGTTGTTGTAGTTGTCCTGTTAAATTTGGTAAGTAAGATGCATGCAGCAAACAATTCCTCTTATTAGCGGCACTCCTCCATTCCAGCTGACGCTTCGTCCATCAATGTTGGTGACCAGAAGACACCCTGTCCACTGCCTGCCTGGCGGATGCTGAATTGCGGCTCGCTAATGTGAAGCCTGACTCCATCCTTTTTTCCCCATTGCACAGACTGAAACCCGGCCTGTAATTATTGAACGAAAAACAGGAAGTGATATAATATTACAACACCACTGATAAATAAATATAAGGTATGTATGCTGTGTAGTGCAAAAAGTCACACTTTGATTTTCCTAATAGACAGTACAATATTTTTGAAAGTGCGTACCCTGTCTGAGTCACCTTTTGAAGGATAAATAAGTATGGGCAAATTAATTTAGCGGATCTTTCCCCTCAAGCTAGGTGTACTGTAAACTGTGTTTTAGAACAAAACCACCCAGACCCTTACTAAAGCCAGTCGCAAAATTGTAGAAGACCCCCAATCAGATCTTGAAAAACGAGGCCTAGCAGAAAACTGGTGACAAAACGTACTTTGAAAGTAAAAGTAGGCCCAAATACCCCCTTACCCACCGTGGATTGTATTCAAACCACTTGCAAGCAAGCAAAAGTATCCATAGCCAGCATCGCTCCAAGACTCGAAAACCCCCCCACCCAAACACATGCAATAGAAATACTGCTAACCCTAACAAGCCCTAATTAAGAATAGTAGCAAAGGCTTTCTTTAACTATGCCAAATCCCCCCTTTCCCACCATGGATTTTCTTCAAATGACTTGCAACCAAAATTACACATTCTCACGAGTGCTCTAAGACCCCAGAACTCAGTTGCAAAAATCTAGAACACCCCGAAACACATGCAATCCTGCTGCTAGGGCTAACCCTAACGAACCCTAAGTTACAAAAAGTGCCAAAAGGCTTTTCCTTATGGATTTTGTCCCAACCACTTCTATCCGGTATTAGACCTTCCCAGGAATGCCCCAAGACCCGCCAACCCACCCGCCAAAAAGCACAACACCCCCAAACAGCCAAAAAGGAAAATCTCATACTTACAAGATTTCTCTGCCTTCGGTCCAAATGCGCTGTGCAGCTAGGCCATAACTCCCGTTTTCCACCACGGATTTCCTGAAAAGCAAATGCAATCAAGATTAGACTGTCCCAGCAGTGCTCCCAGACCCCAAAACTCACCCACCAACACCCGGAACCCCCCCAAAGAGCACCTAAAAGGCAAGCAAGTCAGCAAAAACACAAAAACATTTCCGCATCCGATTTGGTCCAAACCACTTTTATCCGGTATTAGAGCTTCCAAGCAATGGCCCCAGAGCCGTCAACCCAGGAGAAAACTAGTAGAAGACCCCCAAACAGCCAAAAAGCAAAAAAGCTAAAGTACAAAAATGGGGACTTAGTCATTTTCATGCCAATTTCCCAAATCACTCCGCGCGCGCTCTGCAGCTAGGCCCTAACTCCCCTCTGCCACTGTGGATTTGCTTCAAACCTCTTGCAAACTAAAGTATCCATAGTCAGCAGTGCTCAGAGACCCCGAAACCCACCCACAAACACCAGGAAGCCCCCAAACAGGCCCCCAAAAACGCTACATTGAGCAAAATGTCAGAAATTGCAAAAAAAAAATCAGCATGGATTTTGTCCCAACCACTTCTATCCGATATTAGACCTTCCCAGGAATGCCCCAAGACCAGCCAACCCACCCGCCAAAAAGCACAACACCCCCATACAGCCAAAAAGGAAAATCTCATACTTACAATATTTCTCGGCCTTCGGTCCAAATACGCTGTGCAGCAAAGCCATAACTCCCGTTTTCCACCACAGATTTTCTGAAAAGCAAATGCAATCAAGATTAGACTGTCCCAGCAGTGCTCCCAGACCCCAAAACTCACCCACCAACACCCGGAACCCCCCAAAGAGCACCTCAAAGGCAAGCAAGTCAGCAAAAACACAAAAAAATTCCGCCTCCGATTTGGTCCAAACCACTTTTATCCGGTATTAGAGCTTCCCAGCAATGGCCCCAGAGCCATCAACCCATGAGAAAACTAATAGAAGACCCCCAAACAGCCAAAAAGCAAAAGTACAAAAATGGGAACTTAGTCATTTTCTTGCCAATTTCCCAAATCACTCTGCGCGCGCTCTGCAGCTAGGCCCTAACTCCCCTCTGCCACCATGGATTTGCTTCAACCTCTTGCAAACTAAAGTATCCATAGCCAGCAGTGCTCCCAGACCCCGAAACCCACCCACAAACACCAGGAAGCCCCCCAAACAGGCCCCCGAAAACGCTACATTGAGCAAAATGTCAGAAATAGCAAAAAAAAATTCAGCATGGATTTTGTCCCAACCACTTCTATCCGGTATTATACCTTCCCAGGAATTCCCCAAGACCCGCCAACCCACCCGCCAAAAAGCACAACACCCCCAAACAGCCAAAAAGGAAAATCTCATACTTACAATATTTCTCTGCCTTCGGTCCAAACGCGCTGTGCAGCTAGGCCATAATCCCCGTTTTCCACCACGGATTTTCTGAAAAGCAAATGCAATCAAGATTAGACTGTCCCAGCAGTGCTCCCAGACCCCAAAACTCACCCACCAACACCCGGAACCCCCCCAAAGAGCACCTCAAAGGCAAGCAAGTCAGCAAAAACAAATAAAAAATTCTGCCTCCGATTTGGTCCAAACCACTTTTATCCGGTATTAGAGCTTCCCAGCAATGGCCCCAGAGCCGTCAACCCAGGAGAAAACTAGTAGAAGACCCCCAAACAGCCAAAAAGCAAAAGTACAAAAATGGGGACTTAGTCATTTTCTTGCCAATTTCCCAAATCACTCCGCGCGCGCTCTGCAGCTAGGCCCTAACTCCCCTCTGCCACCGTGGATTTGCTTCAAACCTCTTGCAAACTAAAGTATCCATAGCCAGCAGTGCTCCCAGACCCCGAAACCCACCCACAAACACCAGGAAGCCCCCCAAACTGGCGCCCGAAAACGCTACATTAAGCAAAATGTCAGAAATAGCAAAAAAAACATTCAGCATGGATTTTGTCCCAACCACTTCTATCCGGTATTAGACCTTCCCAAGAATGCCCCAAGACCCGCCAATCCACCCGCCAAAAAGCACAAAACACCCAAACAGCCAAAAAGGAAAATCTCATACTTACAATATTTCTCGGCCTTCGGTCCAAACGCGCTGTGCAGCTAGGCCATAACTCCCGTTTTCCACCACGGATTTCCTGAAAAGCAAATGCAATCAAGATTAGACTGTCCCAGCAGTGCTCCCAGACCCCAAAACTCACCCACCAACACCCGGAACCCCCCCAAAGAGCACCTCAAATGCAAGCAAGTCAGCAAAAACACAAAAACATTTCCGCTTCCGATTTGGTCCAAACCACTTTTATCCGGTATTAGAGCTTCCAAGCAATGGCCCCAGAGCCGTCAACCCAGGAGAAAACTAGTAGAAGACCCCCAAACAGCCAAAAAGCAAAAGTACAAAAATGGGGACAGTCATTTTCTTGCCAATTTCCCAAATCATTCCGCGCGCGCTCTGCAGCTAGGCCCTAACTCCCCTCTGCCACCGTGGATTTGCTTCAAACCTCTTGCAAACTAAAGTATCCATAGCCAGCAGTGCTCCCAGACCCCGAAACCCACCCACAAACACCAGGAAGCCCCCCAAACAGGCCCCCAAAAACGCTACATTGAGCAAAATGTCAGAAATAGCAAAAAAAAATTCAGCATGGATTTTGTCCATGCCCAACCACTTCTATCCGGTATTAGACCTCCCAGGAATGCCCCAAGACCCGCCAACCCACCCGCCAAAAAGCACAACACCCCCAAACAGCCAAAAAGGAAAATCTCATACTTACAAGATTTCTTGGCCTTCGGTCCAAACGCGCTGTGCAGCTAGGCCATAACTCCCGTTTTCCACCACGGAATTCCTGAAAAGCAAATGCAATCAAGATTAGACTGTCCCAGCAGTGCTCCCAGACCCCAAAACTCACCCACCAACACCCGGAACCCCCCCAAAGAGCACCTCAAAGGCAAGCAAGTCAGCAAAAACACAAAAACATTTCAGCCTCCGATTTGGTCCAAACCACTTTTATCCGGTATTAGAGCTTCCCTGCAATGGCCCCAGAGCCGTCAACTCACCCGCAAAGAAGTAGAACACCCCCAGAAGTGCTGAGTCTTTCTTCATTGGGCGTAATCCAGCCCTCTGCTTTGAGGGAAATAGGAGTCTGGAGGAGGAGGATAGAGGAGCATGTTCTTCTGAACTTGTGAACCTGAGGAATGCAGACTGCGGCACCTTCAAATCAATAAGCAAACAAGTGAAGACAGTTCTGCTGATGGGCTTGTTTTTGTGATTAGGTGATTAAAGTTTGAATTATATTAACTGTGCACAACAAAGAAAGACAGACACACAGGAATAAAAGTGAATAAGGACAAAAAAGAAAGTTATTGATTCATTGTCTCATTTTCAGGGCTCGGTGTCAGGGTCCAGGAATAAGAATAAGGCTTCGTCATCATACTCTGCGAATTCAGGCAGGGTGAGCTCAGTGTCACCTAACAGAGAAGAAATTCCCTCATCTACGTTGCTGTCCACCTCGTCTTCATCCGGCGTGCTTTCTCGTACTTTGTAATCTGGTGGTATGAGGTGCTCATTCATCTTGATCATTGTTAACCTCTCCACATTTTTGGGCAAGAGGCGGCTCTGTTTGGGAGTTACAATGCCACCAGCAGCACTGAAAACACGTTCAGAAGACACGCTTGCGAATGGGCAAGACAAGAAGTTTAAAGCCAGGTTGGAGAGCTGTTGCCACAATTCTTTTTTCCCATGCCAATACGCCAATGGGACAGCATTAACATAGACCTCTGTTGAGTCATTCAGATAGTCCTGCACCATCGACTCAAGGTCCTTCAAGGTTCCTCCACTCTGCCCAGCTTTTGCTGTGACCTTTTGAGAACCAAACCCAAGCCGAGTTAGCCAATCCTCTTCAGCATCCAATGTTACTGTTGTGTCTGGTGCAGATGATCCGGTTGCCGGTGTCTTTAACGGCTGAGAGGTCACTTGTGCCACAGCCACAGGTGCAGAAGTGGATTGTTTTGACTGGGGATGGCCTGCTGATGCTGATGCTGATGTACTGCCTTTTCCTTCAATTTTCTGCTGTTCTCTTTCAAACCTCTTGGCTGACAAGGCTAGCCAATGTTTGTACTTTGTAACATCTTCATCAGCAAAAGGAAAGAATGCTCGGCCTGCCAGCGCCTTTTTGTAGCGTGGATCCAGAATAGTAGCACAAATGTAATGCTGTTCTGAGTGGATCATTTTAAGACGTTCATCACCTTGTAGGCGCTCTAATAATTTCTCCGCCAAAACAAAAGAGTCTTGGTTTTTTTTCATCTTTTTGAAACACAGAAGACACCTCCTTCAGTTGGTGCTCCAGCATGTACAACAATGGGATAGCTTTTCCCAAATTACAGTCCTCCTTGCTGACTGCATGCGTGAAGACCTCAAAAGGACGAAGCACGTCTGTCAGGCTTTTAACTATGTCCCATTGCGCCGCACCCATCCTCAGGTCCTTCTGAGCTGTACCCTGTTTTAAGAAATAGTGATCGAGTACCGTATACTGCTCATACAGACGCTCAAGCATGTAGAAGGTTGAGTTCCAACGTGTTGCCACCTCCTGGATGAGTGCTTTCACTGGCATTCGACGTTCATGTAGCAGGCTCCTCAGATGCTTCCGGGCCTTAAAAGAATGGCTGAAATGGTTGCACATTTTTCGGCAGGTGTCCACTACCTCGCACGCTGGACTGTCTTTATCACTCAAGAATTTTTTAACAACCAGGTTTATACAGTGCGCCAAACACGGCACTCTGAAATAGTGACCCAGCTCCATGGCCTTAACTACATTGGCGCCATTATCCGTGGAAACATAACCAATCTGGTCTTTTTTTGGGGACAGCCAGTGAAGGACCTTTGTGTTAAACTCATCCAAAATGTTTTGTGCTGTGTGACGTTTCTCCAAGCCAAACATGGCTAGTGTTGCATGTTTCCGAGCAGCTTTAAAAACTTGGTCCGGGTCAACACCTGTGTTTAGCTTTGCTTTAACCCCTGAAAAAGAGACCCAGTGTGCAGTGATGCACATGCAATCAGCGCCTGCGCCACTAGTCCACATGTCTGTTGTCAGATGTATAGTGTGAACAACACTCTTCTGCAAAGCTGACCCAATCACCTCCAGCACATCTTCATGTAGTGCTAGAACCGCAACTCTGGCAAAATAGAACCGGTTAGGAACCTTCCATTTAGGGCAGAGCGCTGCCACTAATTCTAGAAAACCAACCACTTCTACAAAAGAAAAAGGGAGAAGGTCCAGAGCTAGCATTTTAGCCAGCTTAGTGTTATACAGACGCGTCAGTGGGTGGTTGCGTTCATATGGCGCTTCTGTAAACATCTTTTTAATGTTGCCCTGGACCAAGCATTTACTGGATGATGATGATGATTTCTTCGACCCAGTTACGCTCGCTGATGAACTTTTTCGCATTGGTGTCTCACTCTCTCCCACACTCTTAGTGTGGCTCACATGGGGTGTGCTGCTGACAGGGGTACTGGGTGTAAGTGAAGTGTTTGACACGTCTTCTTCCTCCTCGTCATCATCAGATGAAACATCAACGTTTTCATTACGTGCAATTCGGGCTTCCTTGATCGCCTGTAGGTGCGCAAACCATTTGACAGCGTGCTTTCTTTCAAGATGACCTCTCTGGCCTCCGGTACCATAGTTGGAGCCAAACTTACCACGACTAACTGCAAACTTACAAATGCTACAAATGGCGTTGTTTTCCTTTTTTGGGCAAACACTAAAGAAGTCCCAAACTGCGGACTTGAAATGTCTTTGGGGGCCGGAGGAGGCGGCGATACTGGTGGTGGTGGTCCTGCTGCTAATGCCAGATGAAGTGGAGGATGTGGATTGCCGAACTTCAGTATGTTTTGCACTTTCACCACCACTAATTGAGGTCGAGGTGGATGGAGGTCCCTTCTGGCGAGTAAGAAATATGGAAGCGGTAGGTGTTGGTGTACTAGTTAACTCCAATGATTGTGGTGTTTCTTCCTTTGCCTCCTCGTCGACAACATCATCACGCTCAGCAGCTTCTCGGGCTAGGGTCAAAATGTCTGTTTGCTGCATGCCCGCTGGGGCTGCAGTGACCTTTATGATGACTGGGTCGTCGTCGTGAGAGCCTTCATCAGCAGCAGTATCCGCCACTTCTTGTTGAGACTCATCACACTCCATAACTATGAGTTTTTCTACGACCTTCCTTTTATGCTTAAGTACCTTTGTCAGATCATGGTGTGCCTCACTCTCAGACGGCAGTGGTGCTGGTTCCCAATTGTGATCCGTATCATCAGAAAGAGGTGTGCTTGAAGAAGATGTAGACCTCACCCTTGATCTCTTCCTTGCTAGGGGTGTGGAAGACAATGAATGATCATTAGGAGGAGTGAATTCCTTAAATGATACCTCGCCTTGATTGTCGAATTCCTGATGTGCCCCTACTTCGGGAGGAACAACTATTGTGGGCACTTGTGACCCTCCATGCACCTCTGCTTGCGCATCTCCTTGCGCTGCCTCTCCTTCCACATGTACTTGGGCTTGTACTTGCACATGTGGTTGTTGTTGCGGCTGTGGTTGTTCAACACTCGTCAGATGAGTTACAACAACCTGTGTTGATTCAGGGACATTGCTGCTACTTTCTTGCGATGAGCCAACATCACTGGTCGATGGTGATTGAACAACTAGACTAAGTGCCTCTGCAGCACTCAAGGGCTTGGACTTAAGTTGGCGTGGTGGTGGTGGTGGCACTGAGCCCAATGGAGCGGAGGTGCTGCTCCAGCTTGGTCCCCAGCAGATCCCGCTGCTGCTGCAGGCGTACTTTTTTTTTTACTCCCAAAAAATGTGGCGGGCGGCACACCAGTCTCCTTGGTAACTTGCTTCTTCTGCTCCTTACTGGCAACTTTCTTGCTAGAGGACCTACGGGGAACTTTTTTTGGGGCCATCTTCTTCAGAGCAGGTCAGAACAGCAGGCCGCAGTTGCACGAGTTGCAGAGTTGTCTGTGGCCAGACGCGACGTCGCGTGACATTATGCTGCACACACACACCGCTGCAGGACTTCTTCCTGGCACTGGTGGTTCTCTTGAGTCTTGTGCACCTAAAAGCAATGGAAGACAGAGGAACATCAGTTCAGTTATACACCCCAAAAAAATTGAAAAACGCAGAAAAAGCAGCACAATCCCATGCCCTCCATGATGTTTAAATTCAAGACACCCCACAGAAAGACTAGGCACATGCACCACTCAATAGCCCTGGTGAAAAGGCCACAACAACAGCCCAAAAAAACGAAAATCACAGAAAAATCAGCACAATCCCAAGCCCTCCATGATGTTTAAATTCAAGACACCCCACAGAAAGACTAGGCCTATGCACCACTCAGTACCCCTGGGCATAAAGGTTGAAAGCTAGGCAAAATGGTTGCAGACCTAAGAACACTGCCTGCATTCAAAATGGCCCCCTCCCTCCCAGCAGATGGCCCGGGCCTGTAGCAGCACTCAAAATGGCCCCCAGCCACATGGCCTGTCCCCATGAACACCCCAAAAAATCGAAAAACACAGAAAAATCAGCACAATCCCATGCCATCCAGGCCGTCCATGATGTTTAAATTCAAGACACCCCACAGAAAGACTAGGCACATGCACCACTCACTAGCCCTGGTGAATAGGCCACAACAACAGCCCAAAAAAACGAAAATCACAGAAAAATCAGCTCAATCCCAAGCCCTCCATGATGTTTAAATTCAAGACACCCCACAGAAAGACTAGGCCTATGCACCACTCAGTACCCCTGGGCATAAAGGTTGAAAGCTAGGCAAAATGGTTGCAGACCTAAGAACACTGCCTGCATTCAAGATGGCCCCCTCCCTCCCAGCACATGGCCAGAAACTGTAGAAACACTCAAAATGGCCCTCAGCCTCATGGCCTGTCCCCATGAACACCCCAAAAAATCGAAAAACACAGAAAAATCAGCACAATCCCATGCCATCCAAGCCCTCCATGATGTTTAAATTCAAGACACCCCACAGAAAGACTAGGCACATGCACCACTCACTAGCCCTGGTGAAAAGGCCACAACAACAGCCCAAAAAACCGAAAATCACATAAAGATCAGCACAATCCCAAGCCCTCCATGATGTTTAAATTCAAGACACCCCACAGAAAGACTAGGCCTATGCACGACTCAGTACCCCTGGGCATAAAGGTTGAAAGCTAGGCAAAATGGTTGCAGACCTAAGAACACTGCCTGCATTCAAAATGGCCCCCTCCCTCCCAGCACATGGCCAGGGCCTGTAGCAGCACTCAAAATGCCCCCCAGCCACATGGCCTGTCCCCATGAACACCCCAAAAAATCGAAAAACACAGAAAAATCAGCACAATCCCATGCCATCCAGGCTCTCCGTGATGTTTAAATTCAAGACACCCCACAGAAAGACTAGGCACATGCACCACTCACTAGCCCTGGTGAAAAGGCCACAACAACAGCCCAATAAAATGAAAATCACAGAAAAATCAGCACAATCCCAAGCCCTCCATGATGTTTAAATTCAAGACACCCCACAGAAAGACTAGGCCTATGCACCACTCAGTACCCCTGGGCATAAAAGTTGAAAGCTAGGCAAAATGGTTGCAGACCTAAGCACACTGCCTGCATTCAAAATGGCCCCCTCCCTCCCAGCACATGGCCAGGGCCTGTAGCAGCACTCAAAATGGCCCCCAGCCACATGGCCTGTCCCCATGAACACCCCCAAAAATTGAAAAACACAGAAAAATCAGCACAATCCCATGCCATCCAGGCCCTCCATGATGTTTAAATTCAAGACACCCCACAGAAAGACTAGGCACATGCACCACTCACTAGCCCTGGTGAAAAGGCCACAGCAACAGCCCAAAAAAACGAAAATCAGAGAAAAATCAGCACAATCCCAAGCCATCCAGGCCCTCCATGATTTTTTTATTAAAGAGACCCCACAGAAAGACTCAGTCCACCCACCACTGAATACCCCTGGGCAAAAGGCCCCAACAAAAGCCCAAAAATCGAAAATTACAAAATTGTAGTTGCAGCAACTGTAATGCCCCAAACAAACTTACTTGTGAAATTTTTAATCCAAAAGTGATCCAAAGAAAGTCAAAAAGGCCTCAAATCCAAATATCCAGCAGCATCCACAAAAAGTAATCCTTCCAGCTCCAGATCCAAATGAAAAGTGACCAGGAGATGAACAAAGCACTGGGAGGAGCCTGCTGGACAGGAACAGGAAGTTGGAGACTGTGGGGCACTTCCTTCCTCCCACCCCCCCACCCCAAAATGGACTCCTTGCAAAAAAAGTGCAGGCAAATGTCAACCTGAGGAGTTATTCAGATAAAAATCATCATTTTCAGAAGGTTTATGCTGCTTGCTGGTGGATTTCTTGTGCAGAATTGCAAATTTTGTATTTTCGCGAGTGCGAGATTGTTGCTGCTCGCCGCATATACGAGTTCGCAATTGCGAACTCCCGCGATACGTGATCACGGCGTACTCGCGTTGACAAACTCTCGCTGTGCAAGGTGGCGAGCGCGATGACGTAATCGCGGTCGCCAAACTCCCGCGGGATCTCGCAGCAAGATCCAAAATGGCGCAGCACTCGCAAAATATCGAGAAAAACCACTCGGCAAATGCTGAATGACGGTAAGCGAACGCCGCGCGCCGCAAAATTGTATCACCAAGAAAAAAAAATCCGCTGCGTGCGTATTTGCGGATTTTCGGTAAATTCGCGAGCGTTCGCGGATTGCGAATTTACCGAAAATCCGCAAAATCCTCGAGCGGAACGGATTTTCCGCCCATGCTTAAATACACCACAGGAAGGACTGTTGGAGCTGGACCTAGAGGCAATGGGGGTTGGCACGTTACTGAAGGGACTGTGCCCTCTGGGCTCCACAAGGCGTGTGTCATGAGGTGAGGGGGGCGTTGCTAACTTTTCTTTTATCTCTACTCAGAATTTGCGCGCTGTGGATTCTTTGTCAGGCCTGGACCCTAGCACCCAAGGTCAAAGCAGTGCAAGCTCAGAAAGATGGCCCACTGCCGGTCGTCCGCCTGCCCTTGTTAACGGTGGCCCCCCCGCCCTGGTTACCAGTGGCTCACCAAGACAATGTCCAGACCACAGCGGTCTATGCCACGAGCGATGATCTGTGTAAACTCTCTGACACTCTGAAAGACTTCATGGCAGAGCTTAGGGGGGATCTGGACACCAGTGTTTCCGCCTGGGAAGTGGGAGGAGCTAGGGTGGCGGCTTCTGTGTGGATCAACCAGGCGTCGGTACCGCTGCCCTCCTTGTTGGCTACCCCTCCCACTCCCAATACAAGTGCCCCTTTGGTGGTTTCAGCCACACCTTTGCCTAGTGGACCACCTGGGGGAGCTGTGGCATCGCCCCCTTCTTTGACGTCCGCTCTTCCTCGCACAGTCACAGTCAGCAGCAGTCTTGATGCTTTGGTTGCCGCAGCTGCAGGGGTGGCCAGCTCTGTCTTGTCCACTGGTACGTCTTCTTCACCCGCACCGGGCTGCAGTGCGTTGCTACTTCCTTTGTCCTCAAGCGGCGCACCCTGTGTAGTTGCACCCGCAGCGCAGCCAGCCACCCCAGCACCGGAGGGGGCAGTTACCGCTGCAGCCATGTTATCTAGTCACTGTCACCTGGCCTGGCCGGTACCCCTAGCGGCCAAAGAGATGATTTGGAGAGGGGAACTGATGGACATTTTCTCGCTACTTTTACTGGGTCAGGAAGGGGCAGATGTCAGGAAGGCAGGGGTGAAGGAGGAGGACAAGAAGACTAGGTACCAACAGTGGCCGGAGAAATCGATTGAAAACTGGTTGGACTCATATGCTATTCTTCAGGCAGTCATCTTAGAGAAGCACCCCGAGCAGGCGCAGGCGCTGGTACAATACAGCAGGTTAATTCGGAAAGAGACCGCGAGATGGGGCTGTCAGGGATGTGTGAGCTATGACCTGGAGTTTAGGAGGAGAATGTCTTTGTGTCCAGAAATGAGGTGGGACCAGATGGAGGTGCAGCTGTGGATGAATCATATGGGTTCTAACTTGCTTCATAGTTTAGGGACACAGGATAAGAGTCGGGGGTACAAGGATTCAGGCAGTGGTGCCTCGCGCAGCGATATGCAGTGGAACAGACAGCCCTTTCGGGAGGCTACAGGGGAAGAGGGGGTAACAGGGGAACATTCAGGAAGTCATCCCCGGGGACATGTCAATTGTTCAATGTGGGGTCTTCCTCCTGGGGAAAGATCTGCACATTTGCTCACTCTTGCAACAAATGTGGGGGCTCCCACTCAGCAGCTTCCTTCCCCTCACAGCAAGGGGGCACTCACAAAAATACAAAGGTGTCAGGAAATCAGTTAGGGCATTGACGTTCCCCCCCCTACCACACCCGCACTCACCCGGCACCCCTTCCTTCTGGCCCCTTCTAGTGCAGGCGCAGTGAAGGGACCCTCCCCTGTGAGCTTGTCTAACATGCTGCCTCTCTTGAGGAAATACCCGCTCTTGCGGGACAGTCAGTTGTTGCTGACCGGTTTTAGCGAGGGTTTCAGAACACCATATGTGGGACCAGAGGGGCCCAGGGAGGCGGACAATCTCAGATCAGTTAAAGAAATGCCGGATATAGTCAGGGCCAAAGTGGAGAAGGAGAGGTTGTGAGGTTGTTAGGGAGAGTGGCTGGCCCATTCCCTACGCCACCGCTAGACAACTTTGTAGTGTCCCCCATGGGAGTAGTACCAAAGAAAGAGCCTGGAACGTACAGATTAATTCACAACCTCTCGCACAATGAGGGTGCCTCGGTCAACCATGGTTTGGAGGAAGGCACTCTCTCCGTCACGTACTGTACGCTGGACGTGGCGTTAGATTTAGTCAGGAGGGCTGGCAAGGGGGCATGGTTGGCCAAGGCAGACATTGAGTCGGCTTTCCGGTTACTACCGGTGCATCCCAGCAGCCAACATCTGTTAGGTTTCAAGTTGGATGAGCAGTACTTCTACGACCGATGCATGCCAATGGGGTGTGCACTGTCATGCGTATACTTCGAGGCGTTCATCAGCTTCCTGCAGTGGGCTCTACAGTCAAGCTATGGTGTCAGGGGGTGTCACATTACTTGGACGACTTCCTGTTCATAGGGAGTGACGGGTCACAGGAGTGTAGCGAAGCACTATGAGATTTTGAGGCACTGACAAGGCTCTTAGGGGTTCCCTTAGCACCTGGTAAGATGGTGGGTCCGGCACAAGTTTTGACCTTTGTAGGTATTGAAATGGACACTGTGGAGGGCGTGTCTAGGTTACCAGCAGACAAGGTCCGGGACCTTGCGCAGAACATTCAGGCTGCTTTGGGGCAGGAGAAGGTGACGCTAGGCTTCTTACAGGGACTGCTGGGCAAACTTAACTTCGCCGCCAGAATCATACCGGCAGGAAGGGTCTTTCTCGCAGGTTGGCCAGGGCATCGTCGAAAGTCAGCAGAAGCTACCACTTAGTGAGACAGCAGGGGGATGAAGGAGGACCTGAGGATGTGGGCAAACTTCCTGTTAGACTTCAACGGTTCTGTGGTTTGGAGGGCGCCTTGGGTGGGGTCTTCTGAACTCGCCATGTTCACTGATGCATCTGGCAGAGAGGGCTTTGGTGTCATCTTGGACACAGAGTGGTGCGCGCAGAGTTGGCCGAATGTGTGGCGACAGAAAAAGATAACTGCAAACATCACTGTGCTAGAACTATTTTCCATAGTGGTGGCCTTCCACCTCTGGCCGGCTGCTCTGGTGGCACAGAGGGTGTTGTTTTGGGCTGACAATTTGGCGGTGGTACAGGCCATCAACTCACATTCAGCGTCCTGTCCGCTGGTCCTGTGCCTACTCAGGGAATTGGTGAGGGCCTGCCTGGTGAACAATGTTGAATGTAGAGCACGGCATATTCAGGGTGTTCAGAACATAGCGGCTGATGCTCTTTCTCGCTTTCAGTGGCACAGGTTTCGGGAGGCATGGCCGCGGGCAAAGGAAGAGATGACCCTATTCCCAGCACATCTGTGGTTCCTTCTGAATCTGAAAGGTGGTTGAGGGGGCTAGGGGAGCTGGCCTTGGCTCCTCGGACGAACAAGCGGTACCGGGCGGGCATGGAGAAGTTCTGCGCAGTCACCTGGGCTTGGGAACAGGAGAGGCCCCCTTTAGAGTCCCGGACTCAGGACTTCATCTTGTGGGCTAAAGATCAGGAGAAGTCTCAATCGTGGGTGGCGGGACATTTGTCGGCTATCAGCCACCACGCCAGGTTGAGGGGGCAGTTAGACCCCACAAAGTCTTTCCTAATTAGGTCGGCGCTGAAGGGCTGGTCTAGAAGCGACCCCCGTGCACCGGACAACAGGTCAACGATAGACTTTGCAACGTTGAAAGGGATGCTTGATTGGGTTGATCGGGCCACTCGCTCCATTTTTGAGACAGCTCTCTTTTCTGCAACTTTTGCGCTGGCTTTCTTTGGTGCATTTAGAATGGGGGAGCTAGTGGCGAGATCCAAACAGGACACATCAGGAGTAGCCTTGTGCAGACGGGATGCTGTCTTGACAGGCGAGGGCCTGACTCTAAGGTTGAGGAGATCTAAAACGGACCAGGAATGGGCAGGAAAAGTTTAAGAGGGTCATTAGGATTGCGTTTTTTCCGCATCCTCGGGGCCGGCGGAAGCCACCGCCGGCCCCGAGGATGCGGAAAAACCGCAGCGGACTGACCAAGGACCCACCGCCACATTAGGATGGCTGGTGGGTCCTGGTTTCCGTCCGCAGCTTTTCCGCCGCGGCTGGCTTACAACCGCGGCGGGAAAGCTCTGATATGGTGACGGTGTCTCTCAGACACCGTCCGCCATATCAGGATGGGATTTTAAAAGTGCTTTTCCGCGGCGGGTTTTCCGGATCTTCACCTAGGGGGCCCATTGAGGGCCCCCTAGGTGAAAGGGGGGGGGGGATGGACATGGGGGGTACCTATGGTACCCCCCTGCATTTGCATGCAGAAAGCGGCAGGCACCGCGCGGTGCCTGCCTCTTTCTGCATGCAAATGCAATGCGTGCATTTTTAACATTGCCGCGGGTGCAGCTTGAAGCTGCACCCGCGGCAATGTTAAAAATAGAGGATGTGACCGCCAGGGTGGCGGTCACATCCTAATCGCACAGGAGGGGACTCCGCAGCCCATGTGGACGTCCCCTCCTCCTCAATGATCGCGGACGGACGCAAGTCCGTCCGCGATCACAATCGGCCCCTTAGTGTTAAACAGGATGGAATTTGCAAAGTACTACCCTGTGCGCCTAGTTGCGAGTTACATGGCGCTCCGCCCCCTTTGCGAAGGTTACCTCCTGATGCACGCTGATGGGACACCTTTGACCAAATACCAAGTACAGCGCATAATGGAGGTTCGTTTGGAATTATCTGGCAACAAGGTCCTGGGCAAACAATTTTGTAGCCACTCCTTTAGAAAAGGGGCAGCAACCACAGCATTCCAGGCAGGCTTGCCGATGGAACACATAAAACAAGTGGGGCGCTGGGAGTCAAGTTGCTACAAAAAATACATACGTTCATAGGAAGCCAGGGTGGGCACGGCTTTCGAATTTTGATGTGCCTTTGTTGTGCGACCTGGAGTCGGTGTAAACGTGTTTGCAGTTTTTTAAAATTTGGTTGGTGTACTTAATAAACAAATGTGTAAAACATCTGCATCTTTATTTACCAGGTAAAACGGTCTGGGTGACGGGACAAGCGGGAGTCCAAAGGGTAGCCCAGTGGGCGGATAGCCGAAAGTGGAATGACATGTTCACAGCGACAAGGATTATTTGGCTCGGAACTCCCTACATGCACTGGAATAGCTTGAAGCATACAGTTCTCCAGAAATTGAACAGGGATGAACCACCACCTGATTTGCTAATAATACATCTAGGAGGTGAGGAGTTGGTTCACCTGGGGCGCAGGGGCCTGCTGCACATGATGAGGGGCACTTTGTGCGAATTGAACAGCTGGCTGGGGACTTGCGAGTTATTGTGGTTCAAAATTACCCCTAGGCTATCTTGGCGGGGCGCAAGAACAGTGGAGGGGATGGAGACCTCACGAAGGCGGGTGAACTGCGCAATGCGCAAATTCACCGAGCAGCAAGGATTTGGTTTTATAAGACATGGGCTGCTATATGCAAAATGCACATGGTGCTTTGAGGAAGATGGCGTACACCTATCCAAAGTGGGGATGGAGCTTTTTCTGCTAGATTTGGCGGAAGTTTTGGTAGTGGCAGGTTGTAAATAAAAGAACAATAGAAGGTGAGGGGACTCTGAGGCGGCAGGGGGCCACACCTAGAGCCATGGCAGAGTTACAGGGCGATCCAACGCTGGAAGTTACAAAAGGGTACCCTCTACAGGAGCACAGAAAGGGTGCGAGAGCTAATTATCCCCAGGGAGATCCTCGGTGGGATCCTGGAGGAGTGAAGGCGCCCCGTTAGTCCTTCGGGCGGTTGTGGACCTGAGCAACCGGGGGTTGTCTGCAATGCTCCACCCCCCGGAGGGGGAGGGGAGTGAGTAAGGGGTGGACTGGAGGTCCACAGGGGGGAGGAGGTTAGCCCCTTCCCCTAAAATTGAGAACGCCCCCGCGGTTAACACCACAGGGGGTTTATGACTCATCAGGTGGGCTGGTCGCGAGGGGTGGCCTGACCCTGGATCGCCCGTAAGATAACCCAACATGTTGGCATATTGTTTCTGCAAATAAAGCTGCAACAACTTTCTCCATCAAAACATTGTGTGGTGTCTGTTATTATGGGAAAGAATTGTTGTGAGCGGTCTGGTGTATGGGCCGATGTTGGCACTATTTCCTTGCACACAAAAGCACAATGGCCTTTTGCACATTCTTAATGATCCATTTTCTAAACGTGCAATTGTCTATTATTTTTTATTATTGCGTTGATCTTTGCCTAGTTGGCGTCATGTTTTCTACTCATTGCTTTTTTCACACCTTACAAATTGTTCGAATTTCGTCTCGAAGTTGTTAGTTGTTTGTCAGGTACAGGTGTTTCTCCCTTGTTAAACACACAGGCAGTTGAAGAACACATCACTCGGTTAGATTTTTATTGCCTTTGACAGTGGAAAGTTGTGTTTTTGCTGTTTTTGTTTTCCTATCTTGCATTGAAAAAATGTGGTCTGACCGCATGTAATTCCCCAGTTACATTTTTAAGTGCTAAGTTCATCACGAAGCCTTTGCACAATCATGTGTTTCTTTGCTCAGCTGAGTTCATTAGATTTTTTTCAGGTTTGCACGCGTCCCTCTTCCAGCTGACATATGAATTTCTTCTGCACATTTTTCACGTTTTCTGGCTGATTACATTTTTATAGACCAACTTGTTCCTTCTGGTCGCGTGTTGGGACTCTTTTCAATAGTGTGAGAATGCAATAGAGGAACAATTTCTTTTTTTATCTCAGGGTGCCCAAATTCAGAATGAGCAATTTGCCAAATTTCACAAAGAGATGAAGCCTTTTCAAAAGCTAAATATATTGGTTTCTTTGAACAAAGTATTAGTTCATAAAGCCCGGAGCCAAACGTAGGGGCATATTATCAAGGGGGTTTATCTCCGCTTTTTTGGCTTTAAAAGCCAAGAAAGCGGAGATAAAATGATCTCCCTATTACCTAGCTGTCGCTAACACCAGTTAGCGACAGCTAGTAGGAGATAGCGACCATCTTGAGCCCCACTTTGCATGTCAGTGATATTTATCACTAATGACATGCAAAGTGGGCGTGCCAAGATGTTAGCGACTGAAAACAGTCGCTAACATCGCTATCTCCTATTACCAACTTTTGGAGATATTCGCGCTATGCACGAATATCTCCAAAAGTTAACACCTGCCCTGAGCAGTTCTTAGCCATGTTATCCAATGGGAGGTGGATAACATGGCTAAGAGCATTAGCTCGGTAATGCATGAATATCGCTGACTTTTCAGCGATATTCATGCATTGCGGCGATTTTTATCGCATTTGCGATAAACCTTGGTAATACCAAGGTTTATTTGCGGTAAAAATCGCCGCAGCTCAGCGGTAAATTTTTGTCTCTAACCAAGCAATAGCGATAATTATCGCTATTGCTTGGTAATATGCCCCGTAGTTCGTTCGAAACGACTTAGAAGCACTTTACGACATATAAAAGTTCATTTTGCAATGTGCAGAGATGTTTAACATAGTGAACAGTTGTGAAAAATATCACTTGATACATTCACCAAAAAAGTCCACCGAACAGAGGGCCATATTATCAAGAATGGCGTTAAAATTATCACCACGTTAGCGGCAGGAAACTGCTGCTAAAGGGGCAACAATGGGCTTGATAATATACCCTTGTAAATTCTCATAGAAGCCCAGATTCACACTAGAACCTGGGCTTCTATGGGAATTCACAAGGGCATATCATCAAGCCCATTATTGCCGCTTGAACGGCAGGTTCGGGCCACTAAAGCGGCAATAATTTTAACGTTGTTCTTGATAATATGCCCCAGAGGCATTAGCATCATGTAACATTTGTCCAGTAGTCAATAGAGGTCAAAGGTTATAGATTATTTTGTAGGTCTTGGTGCGGTTGTTACGAGATAAGCGCTAGATAAAAAATATAGGATTGCCCGGTGTTAGTCCTGGTAACTATGCCCCCTGGAGAAACCGCATAGTAATTAAAACAGGTAGGTGGATGCATGGCAGTGAAAGGGCAACCCCGCCTCAGACACTCCATGAAAAAGTATTGGCTGGATTGCTTGGGAAAATGTTGGCAGCACCCACTAATAGAAAGTGTGTGAGCGTTGTGGGCCTAAAGAAATGGTAGTATTCCCTCGCAGTAATATTTGTTCCAATCTTTTTGGGCCAAAATTACCAGCACTTTGTGCACTAGAAAGTTGCGTAAACGTAATGCAAAGTAGTGTTTTTGTGCTGCTCTGAGTTACTCTACATCAAAGAAGCCTCTCATGGTTTCAGAGCGCATGCTTCTATTCTACCACCCCCGGTTTTTGACAAAAATCCCTACATACTAATCTGCAAAGACAGCGTTTTGGGCCATTCTCCTTCAGCAGGCGCAAAATAGTTTTAAATGTTTCTTTTCTAGAAACTTTTCCAATTTTTGCATGTAAACTTTACTGTACAGCACATATACAAAGTTGGAAAAGTTTTACATCTTATTTTGTATTGGAAAGTTCCCTTCCAGCACAAAACCTATGCTAGACATCACTTTCGTGCAAAGGTGTCTGAGTGGCACATGGCAGCCTACTTGATGCCAGATGCTCCGTCCATTACCACCCCCTTTTGTACCGCTTTTGGCCGCCATAAGTGTGGCAGGGTATACTCAGATGTGAGTTCCTTGCTCACTTTGCCACTGGATTCAAGCAAGCCGGGCTGAAGACAGCTGGAATGCCAGAAACCGGTCCTCAGAAGCTTGTTTCCGGCCCAGGGAAGGCATGGCTTGGCAGTTTGGACTGGACTGTTCCCATGAGGCACAGGGTCAGACTGATTTGCATATAGCCATGTCTGAACTGGGGTGGCAAAGTGGGCTAAAGAACGGTGATGGATTAAACTCAGATCTTTTGACTGGGTGTGAGTGTTTGATTGACTTAGATGCTCCGTCCATCACCACCCCCTTTTGTAGAGCTTTGGAAGAGAGCAGCAGCGCCATATCTCAGTAGGTACCATTTCACTTTACGCAGCACAGCAACTTCCCTTGCCCTGCTGTGTTGCTTGAAATAATAATACGTTTGCCCCTTTGGCTGCCTGCTGTCTGCACTCTGACGGAGAAGTTGGTTGTTCTCATTGCCAGAAATAGAAGCAGGTAGCAGTAACCAGAAGGAATGCTATCAGCATTAATAGGTTGCAAGTTGATCTCTACCCCTTGGAATAAATGCTGTCTTTCATAATTGTTTTTTTAGTAAAAAAAGGATGTTGTTATAGGAATTAATCATGGTGAAATAAGTGGCTTTGTCGATGGCTGCATCTCACGATGGTGATACTCCCAAGCACGACGGACGGCATACATCAGTTATGTGATGCCTGGCATAAATGTTAGCAACTATCCGATTTGTATATTTCCCTGTTTTTTTCTTTATTGTAGTAATTATATAATGTATAGTAAAGAACAGCCATACAAGTAAAATTAACAAATTCCTTAACCACCAAAAACTAATCGAAATTAACACTTATCGAAAACTGGAGGTATAAGACAACATTTTCCTGGATACATACCTCTCAACCTGTTGCAGCAACTTGGCTGGTGAGATTTCAAGATAGCAATGGGTTGGTTTTCATTTTTTTAATAACTTTTAGCAAAATGTAGGCGATCTGAAATCAAATTATTTTGTTATTTTGAAATTTATGTCCACATTTGTTTTAGATGCATAGCATTGCTGATTCTTTCTAAAATTGTTATGACATTTTAATTGTGTGTGATGACTGTAATGTTTGTTTTCCCTAGTCTGCAGTGTATCAAACAAATAAGCTTGAACTAACCTGTACTGAACAGGGTGATCTCATGCATATCAACACTAATGTAGGGTAAGACTCCCGGGTTTTTTTTACCCCACAAATGACAGGTTTGTTGTATTACTGATTCTCTGTGCTCATTTGATATTCTGAACACTCATTCTTGTAAAGTCATGTATTTTTTCAATGCAGCATTTCTTTCAGTAGCTTAGCAAGAATACCATAAACACTGGTGCAAGCAGTCAAATTGCATCTTTCGCTGCTTTTGGGGCTGTAAACTACAGTAATCATAGGGTTCAATGGATTCCCTATAGCTCCAGGCCCTGTGCCACTGCACCTGCTGCACAGACAGCAGCTTCGTCTCTGATTGTTTTGAATCAAGATCACCTGCATGCTGCATTAACTCCGACAGTGAAACTGTCAGAAAGGAGTGTATTGGTCAGAGCACTTTGGTCAGCTGCAGAGCATCTGAACTACATGGCCGACTTTGGGCACTGGTGGCGCACGGTCTGTAATCTTTCTTGGCACCCACGATGACCTCCTTCTCCACTGAATCATGGCAAGATCTGCCCATACATTGAAAGAGAATCTGCGAGTAATTGATGAAACCGACATGGTGATTTGTCTTGGGACAAAATGGTTACTTTTCTTAAATATATGTAAACTTGACATTTCGTTGCCATTGAATGCCAAACTTGGAAGGCGTGTTGCAAATATGATCAGAACCGGCTTTAGCACTGATGGCGCCCGGTGGGAGAATCTTTTTTGACCACCCACCTCAAAAATTACCTCCTTTTCAATGAATTCTCTTACTACCACCCTTCAACACTACCTTTAATCTCGACATAGCGCCTCTCTCACATGTATTTCATTTGTTTATAGCACTACTCATACCAAAGTAGGGAGTCAGCACACTTTACATCACACAATGTATCACACATGTGCAAATCAGTGTATAGGAAATGCTTCATAATACAATCAGTACTACCAGATGTAGTAGTCACATGTCATCCATACTAGTGGGCAGTATATAAAACCCTGCCAATAATATCCGTTCTTACCCAACTTATTGTACCAGCCTGCAGCTTACTGAAAAGTTAGCATAAAAATGTTATCTAGAAAGCCGGTCTTTAACCTAAAAGCCGCTTCGAAATGTAGGCTTTAATAAAAATATTGTATGCAACGTTTTCATCGATTTCAAAAAGAAGTTGGTTGTGACTCCAGTGACTCTTTGTAGACATTCAAATGTGTCTCTCATAGTTTATCCCTAGCATGCCTACAATCTTTCAAAGAAAGAGCATTTGGTAGTGGCTATTTAACATTTTTTAAATACTCTATCACAAAATGTTCAGTAAAGAGACCTCCTGCTCAAAAAGTTAGACATAATTGGTCAATAAAGTTTAGAGCGGATGACCAAGTAAGGCTTTTTAAAAATACCACAAGATTTGGATCGGCACTTTAGGCGAGATGTACAAAGCATTTTACTGCATTTTACCGCTTGCAAAAGGCCCATCGGGCCGTTTGCGACCGGTAAAATGCTTTGTGGAATGTACCAATCCTATTTTGCGAGTAGGTAACATATTACCGACTCGTAAAATAGGGTTTGTGAGTGACTATTAGGAAAGGATGTGTCACTTCCTAATAGCGAGTCGCACTGGTATGTAGGAATGTTTTGCGACTAGGTATGCAGGCGAAAAACATTTGCAGTTGAAGTTGGTGGTAACCCATTCGCAAACGGAAAGGGGTTCCCAAGGGACCCCTCCTCCTTTGAGAATGAGGGCACCAACATTTTTAAAGAGCAGGCAGTGGTCCCATTAATCTCTGCCTGCTCTTAAAAAATGAAAAGATAACTTTTTCTTTTTTATTTTTGAGATGCAAATACAAAATTGCTTTATTTAAAAAGCAATCACAGACATTATTGTCTGCTGTCCCCAGCAGGCCACAATCCCTGTGAGTTGAGACCATTCCCAATGGGTCGCAAAGAGGGACCTACATCATGAATATTAATGAGGTAGGTCAGTTTGTAACCCACTGGTAATTGCAAAATGTGTCTAAGACCTATCAGTACATGGGTTTTTGCAATTTCCTAATTTCGAATCGCAAAAATTTGCAATTAGGAAAATCGCAAACTGACTTTTTGGTACATCTGGCCCTTATTGCCATTAGGCTGATATGTGCAAAGCATAATATGGCACATCACTGGAGTAAGGCACTCACGCCTAGAAAGGTGGACTGATAAGAGAGCTAAAACAATATTTGCAATCGAGGGGCTGGTTTACGAAGGAAGACAGAGCAAACACATGCATTGAAACCTATGTGGATGATGCTACAGTGTTTCCATACTTTTTGAGTAAAGGAAGCAATCTACAGGAGTAGCACTGAAGAAGAGTACTCACAGGGGACATACGGAATGCAACAATTGGCTTCCACGATGGGATATGATTGGTGGGGTGAGTCAGGGATGATATTCACATTCTATCCTATTAATTAAACCAGGTTGGTAGAAGCCGCTGCAAAGCTAAAAGTTAAAAACAGAATGACTGCTGTTTATGGCAAAGCCAATAAAAGCATTCAAGTAAAAATGATGGCCGCGTCAAGTGCCAAAATTATAATTTTACTTCCTGGAAAAAAATTGTTAGCAGCAATCTCTAGTACATTTAATGGCTCAGTTTAATATTCACCATAGTATATAACTCTTTCCAAAATGATGGAACGCCAGTTTTAAAATAAACACCTGGTGTATGTATACTGATCATTCGATTTCACTGAATTAATTTCTTCAACAGTCAGCATAGTGCAATATTCACTGTTACTCGGTTCATACATTCTAGCAAAATCTAATTCATCTGGAAGTAGGCGGATTACATCAATCTTACATACACAGACCTCAGACAACAGTAACCATAAAAGGATCAAAAGTGTTCCCAACGTAAATAATGAAATGTCCATGGATTAGTCAAAGGATAAGAGTCATGGCAGATTTTTTTAATGGTGGCAAAAAAATATGTGCAATAAGCCTTCCGAATTTGGCATGCAATGGCAATGAAATATCAAATTTACAAATATTTCGGAAAAGCAAACACTTTCTCAGAGGACAAATCGTCATGTCGTTTGCATCAAGCACTCTCAGATTCGATTTCTGTTCACGGACAGTTCGAACAGACATATTTATTTATTGGGCTTTTAAAGCGCGACAGCTACCCAAAAAGGGTTTCCTGGCGCTAAGAGATATTTAACCACACGAGCAGAACGAAAGACTCTAGGGAGAGGCGGGAGCAAGTTACTGGTTAAAAAGCCAGGTCTTAATGGCTTTACGGAAGTGAATATAGCGGGTTTCCAAGCGTACCCATTTATCTTCAAAGGTAAGGTAAACCACTAAATCCATCACACAGGAGTAATTTTCACTGCCATTATGCCGGAATACCTGGAATCATTTCAAGATTTTTTGTTTTTGCATGGGCAGCAGATGACATATTACACATGTTTTTAGGCACGGGAAGAATACGTGATTTCTCCAGAATAATGGGATGTTGAGCTGAAGCCGGGATTCCTACCTGGTTCACCAGTTCTAAAGTCGGCAGCTCTGGCAATTAAGCCAACTCTTCTCCCGTTTGACCACGCATACCCAAACATAGGTTGAGTACAGCCATAATATGCAAATGTGACACGATAATATTAGGGCCCCCTAATCCAGAAAGAGCAACAATTGTCGGGGCTCCCATTATAATTAAGATATCCCCAAATATGCCAAAGGGGCACCCTGTGCTGGGCACACTGCCATGATGTCCAAAAACACTTAAAATGCCATGGATCCTCACAGATTCTTCTTCGCATTAGCAGACTCTCTAAATGTTCTAGAAGGTTCGGTAACCTGACGGGTGGGGCCGGCTGCTGTGAGAGCCCAGGCTCAGAAGGTGTCTTCCTCGCAGGTCTGGCAAAAGCAACTCTTTGGCAGGAGCAACCACGCAAAAAAGATAAACACGTGCACACACACACACACACACACACACTCACATGTCAATGTTGGAGTGAATTTGAAGGCGCCCAATGTTGCATGCAAATAGTGTGCGTGTGTGTGTGTGTGTGTGACTGTCCCAAACACCCATGTGTGCAAGCCCACTGTTGTCTTAAGGCTTTTTGGGGCCCCAAGCCAGAAATGTTTTGGGGCCCCTGTTTGTAATAAACAAACCTTCGGAAATGAGTTTCCAACAAAAACAGTTACAAATATGCCTTTCTAAGGACCCCAGAAATCCTTAAGATTACACCAGGCAAAGAGAGACCGAGGTAAAGGTAGTAGGCAAGGGGAAGAAGATGTTCAGATCTAGAAATAGAAAGAGGTGAGATAGAGAAATCAAATTTACTTCCCCGTGGGGCCCCTCGGAAGATGGCGGCCCTGGGCACTTGCCCACTTTGCCCATGCCTTAAAACATCGCAGCAAGCCACCCCTGTGTTCCTCTGTCCACCTCTGTTTTACATTACAAGGCTCTCAGTACGACCTCTCATTGATTGGTTCTGATTGCTGTAGTTGTTTTTGAAGTTGGGAAAAAAGAAGCCTGATCCCTCCCAAGGCAGATAAGCCCACATTTTGTCCAGGTATGTCAGGTTTCATTAGGTTTTAACTTCTGGGAAAGATATCACTAGTACTACATTTTTCACCAGATGTGATATCTCACTGTGTGTCGATTCGCAAACAATATTTTTTTTTTTTTTTTTTTTTTTTTTTTTTGAAGACCTTTATTGGCACTTGTTATTTGTACACAGCTAAGAGCCTACAACCCTGGGGCCGGCTGCAAAGTAAAACACAAAACCTGTCATTGATGTATACATATAGTTCTTAGTGCATTAGCGAGAGGTCCGGCGTAGCAACGCAGTGTTTGAGGTCTCACAGTTTTTTTGATTTTGTAGATGCAGAACTGTAAACGAGAAACAAACAGTAGAACAGACAATAGGAGACCATTACATGCTTAACATTATATCACAACTAAAAGTGCGAAGCGAGGAATGCCAGGGGTGTATAGGGCTAAGAGGGCGAACCGGTTCCGTACATGAGTACGAATTAATGAAACTTCAAGTCACATCTTCATCGAGCGTTAGCACATAGTCAGTGAAGTAGCACCAAAAGTCTTTAGGCCTAGTATTTGCCGGCAGTTCTTCCTCATAGGTTTGTAGTTTGTCCCTGCAGCTAGTGATATCACGCATCCAATCTGATAATTTGGGCACTTGCTTACTGTGCCAACACTTGGCTATCAGTCTCTTAGCCAGCAATAGTGCTATGACACAGAACTTAAGTCGGGTAGCCTTAAGCTGCGGCACAAGACCAAGTAGACATGTGCGTATAGTACATTCCAGCACAGCTTCTGTCATCGCGGACACCTTTGCTATCACAGCCGTCCAGTAATCACGTATCTTGGGACAGGACCACGCTAGATGTATAAACCCTGCGCCCTCGACATTACATCTTTTGCATCTGTCGTTGTCTTGCAGGCCAAACCTGTGCATACGCGCTGGTGTGTAGTATGCCTGATGCACAAATTTGTAATGAATAATACGTAAATTCCCATTAGGGGTAAGTATTTGCGTCAGCGCGCAAGTCTGCTGCCATTCCTTCTCAGAGAGCGGTTCCACCAGCACCTCGTCCCACCGAGCTTTGGCCCTGTCAGTGGTGTGTGTTGTCTCTGCTTGCGCTGTGGCGTACAGTCTTGACACCAGGTGTGTTAAGTCTTGTGTGGTAATGAGCATTTGCAACGTTTCTAGGCTATCAGGTTCGGAAGGGAATGTTGGATAGTGTCCCTGCATTGCCTTCTTTAATCTGTAATGTGTGAAGGCAAACATAGGTGTTTTGTTGTGTATATAGGTTAAGTCGTCCAAGTTAACAAACCTTCCCTCTTGAAACAGATCACCCATTCGCACAAAGCCCACTTGCTGTAAGAGGGACATGCCTACTTTTTCACCCGTGACCGAAAGTGCCTGGTGATAATGTAAGTGCATTGCCGGCGCATATAAAGGTGTCTTGTGGGCTAGCTGGCTCAACTTTCCCCAAGCCCTAACGGTCGTGTCAATGGTGTTGATATCTTGAGCATGTAGTGGCTGCCGAGTGTGTGAGATGATCGCTGTGAGCGGTATCGGCGCCGCATCCCCCTCCTCTATAGCAGTATGCGTGAGGTATGGTATGTTGTGGTACCAGTATGCAGCATATTGTGCCTGAGCGCATAGATAATATAAGAGGAAGTCCGGCACCCCGAACCCACCCCTAGTGTATGGGAGTGTTAGTGTTTGGAGGTCCACCCGTGCCTGCTTGCCGGCCCAGATAAGTTTTAACACAAGAGATTTTATACGGCGGAAGATTTCTCCGGGCGGTGTAATCGGTATGTTGGTAAAAAGATACAATAGTTTAGGTAGTACGTTCATTTTCACTATCGCTATACGATCCGCCAAGGATAGTGGTAGCTGTATCCAACGGTTTATCTTTTCTTCCAATTTAGAAATGGTTGTACCATAATTGGACCGTATAACCACCTCTGGGTCCCTGTGGTACAGCACACCCAAATACCGTATCGGCTCTGATTGCCACTCTAAGGGGTAGTCAGTCTCCTGAGGAGTCGTCGCGTCCGTCAGAGGAATAATGGAAGACTTGGACCAGTTTATGGCCAACCCGGAGTGACCGCCAAACTTGATATACTCGCGCAGAATGTGGTTCAAATGTGTGTTTGGGTCACGGACGTACAGCAGCATATCATCCGCGTACAAAGAGATATGTAATGGTCTGGACGGAAACTGCAATGCCGACGATTTATAATTTTGACGAATGATACAGGCTAGAGGTTCGAGAGCTAAGGCGAACAGTAAGGGTGAAAGCGGGCACCCTTGCCTGGTGCCACGCTGTATGTGGAATAGGTCCGATACATACCCATTTATACGAACCCGTGCGCATGGATTGGTGTAAATTAGGGATACCCACTGGACGAAGCGTTTTGGGAAGCCCATTCTTTGTAAAATGGTAATCAAGTAGGTCCACTCAATAGAATCGAAAGCCTTGGCGGCATCCAGCAGTACTGCCACCGCCCGAGTAGATGGTTGGAGGTAGTGTGACAGGGCAAACAGCGATCTGGTATTGTGGGAAGTGGAGCGTGTAGGAATAAAACCGGCCTGATCCGGTAGAACCAGGTTGGTCATCAGTGGCTTCAACCGTATCGCCAATAGTTTAGCCAATATTTTGGAGTCCGCGTTTATAAGAGAGAGCGGCCTATAAGAGTCACACAATTCTGAGTCTTTGGCAGGCTTAAGTAAAGCGATTATGACCGCCTCCCGCAATGTGGGGGGTAGTTCTGCCTTGTCAAAAGCTGCGCCGTACATGCCCACTAAGTGGGGGGCAAGGGTATCCACATATTGTTTATAAAATTCGTTAGTGAAACCAGATTCGCAAACAATATTAACCTGTTGTGCCCCACACTCTCCCTTGCGAAGAAGGGCAAAACCCATTACACTGCTACAGATGAGCGACCGGAACCCACACTTTGGAAAGATTTTAACGTTTTTCTTTTTATCTTGTAAATAGTTCTACTCTTTAGCAAGACCAGCTGGTATTACTTATTTTCGTTTGAATGTTGATCTTAATAGAAAATTATCTCGTGACATGTTGGAGCTACGATTGTTTTTAAAGAGCACTAAGCAACCGGAGATTAATAGCTTTTCGGCTATTATTTGACATGGTTGTATTTTCATATCATAGATAGACTTCGGGTAAAGAAATCCCCGAAGAATTCATTTTCAATTTCTCACAGATGCTTATTTTTTAAAAGTGAAGTTTTTACCACATCATAGCCAGCAATATTGCAGATTTCCATAACACTGTTGTGCAAACCTCATCGAACCTAAATGAAAAGATGGTATGTTGTAACTTAGGAAATATTCCAGGTTCATTAAATAGAAAATGTACTCTAGTAATACACATTCACTGCTTTCTCCGTTTAGTAATTGGGGCATATTTACCATTACTGGCGCATCCCTGCAAATTAGCAGGGATGCGCCAGTAATTGTGCGCCATGCCTCCGCCACCCACGGTGCGCCGCATTTACAATGCGGCGCACCATGGGGCAAAAACGGCACAGATGCGCCACGCATCTGTGCCGTAAAGGTGTCGCATTTCTGGTGTTGCGTCGCATGCGCGACGCAGCTCCAGCAATGCTTCTGGGGGCCCCATTCTGCTAATGCTGCGCCAAGCCTTACGTCTGCTTCAAGCAGGCGCAGGGTTTTGACGTAGCATTGGCCTAAAAGTGACTGAGTAAAATCTTGTAGATTTCACTCAGCCACTTTTAGGAGGCTTTCCTGCGCAGGAACGCCCCACCCTGTGCCGGAACGCCCCCTTAAGGCGCAGGGCTTTACAACGTGACGCATCTCCCAGATGCGTCATGTTGGAAATAGCCCGCACCATGGTGCATCTTTTGCGCCACCGCTGCGTCACAAAGTAATGCAACGGCGGCGCAAAAGAGGCTCAAGGGGCTTGTAAATCTGCCCCATTGTACTTAAACTTTGCCCTGCTGCAAAAAAGAGAGCATTTTGTCATTTTTTTTTTTTACTTTACAAAGAATGGAGCAAATACATGTTGTTCCATTGCAAAATAGTTCTGCAAAAGACAATGGGCAACCTTAAAAAAGCTTATTAAATGTATCTGTGTAGTAATGTTGGGTGTCACAGAAACGAAATGCCATTGCATTTTAAAACAAAGTATTATAAGAGGATGGGACTAGTCAATGAGGCATTTCAGAGTAAACAACGCTGAATTATTTCTTAATTTGTAAAAGGGATAGTGGAAAAGAAGGAGGCGTACATCTGTCTTAAAAGGTAAAGTCTCGCAGGAAGCAAATTACATATAGCTTGATTAACAAAACGTTTGCTATGTGAGTAAGTGTGACTTATTTTTGTAATACTCTTGACTTACTCCTGATTTCTAGCAGCCGTCGAGGCTTACTACTGCAATTTAAAAAAAAGTAAGGAGTAGTATTAGGATATGTCAAAGCAAATTACATTACATGTACGCATAGAAAAAGCTATGTGAATTTAGAATTTAGATCAAGAGATATTAATATTTACTTTGAGGTTCAACAGTAAGCAGCAGTAACATCATATAAACATTTAAGGCCGTGATACAAAAAACAGCAATGCACTGAACTAAACAGAATACACATTTATATTTTTTAAAACAACATCTGAATATTTAGAGCTGGTGCTTGGATGTAGAGTGAAGGAAAAGAGGAATGGGTGAATACCATGGGCCAGTTATACAAACTTGTATGTCAGAGTACAAAACTATCGGCATTCAAAAATATAGTGGCAAAAATGTCAAAACAACGTATTGATAAGGAGTTCCACTAGTGCTTCTCTCGTGGGATACCCATTGGGATAAAATAATATATTTAGAAAAGGCATTACGTGGTGGAGGGTAGGCCAGGCCCTGCAGTCATCTCCATGCCATGCACGGTCAAGAGCTGTGAGCATTGGACGGGGCTTTGCCAGCCCGTGAGCGATAGACGCAGTGCCCGGCTGCAGGCCAGGCCCTGCAGCTAACGCCGCGCAGGGAGAAAGGCTGTGCACAGGCCAGTTGACTAACCACAAGGGTTGGTTGCAAGCCAGGCACTGTGGCCAACCAGGTTGGGGCTTTGGCTCCCCATGGGGGTTCCATAAAGGGCCTGGCCTAGGGCCAGGCCCTAGTAATCAATCCTCTGCCTTCATCAGTGCAAGATGGGGGGGACTGGGTGTCCGCGATGGTGGTTGCCTGAAGCCAACCCCAAATGGTACATGGCAGGGAAGAAGGTCATGCATGGCGGGGGGGGGGTTGGCTTCATGAAACATAACAAAATATTACTTTCCATTAAAAACATTTTTTAATTCAATGTAAAAAACTAAGGTTAATGTAATGTTGTAGTTAGGAATTGAAATTATTTCTTACATTACATATAAAAAAACAACTTAGCAATTCACTGTAAACAAAACAAAAGCTAGAGAGATTCTATAGTTAGGTGAAAATGTCAGTAAATACATTTTGCTTTAAACTAAAAAACCACTGAAATTCCCCAGTAATAGTTATTTCAAGTAACCATAACTCGCGGGCCACCATGCATAGTGTTACCATCAATGAGGTCATTTCAGAATTGCACTGATGTTATCAAAGATTTCATAGAAAATGTCAAGTCCTAGAACGTGTCATGAGTGATGTAATATGTGAGGTAATTAGCAATGCGTGTCAAGGGTGTGAATTATAGTTACTTTAGGGCAAATATTATAGTTACTTTTATACCTATAACTGGCGAATTTCACAGGGTTTGTTAGTTGAAAACTGTATGTTTTAACTGACATTTTCACCTTGCTATAATGCCCCTTTAATGTTTGTGGTTTCAGTGAATTTCTAAGGTGTTTTTAATGTAAAATAGATATCATTATTATTAATACCTATAATGTAACTTTAACCAACGTCTTTTATTGTGAATTTCTATGTTTTTTGTAATAAAAAGTAAAATGTTGCTCGCTGTGTGCAGCTTGAGGCTGGGCACAAAGTTGGGCCGCAGCCACACACTGCATCTGAGTCCCCATCAGTTCACTACCCCCCCACAGCGCACAGCCTTTCGCCGTGTGTGGCGTGAGGTTGGGCAAAGGGCCTGGCCTGCAAGACGCCTCTTCACCCACCCACTTACTGGCACAAAACTCCCCCATCATAGGCACCCTATCCCCCCAGCTTAAACCCCTGTGCTGTCACTGCAGAGTATGCAAGTGCATTGAGGGATATGCACAGCAGTGCCACACACCAAATGTACATACAGTACATACCCCTTGGCACCCTTGCATACTCCGCAGTAATCACTACAGAGTATGTAAGGACACTGAGGGGTATACACTGCATGTGCATTTGGTATTTTGCATCTCTATTTCTTAGCGAAATTTGCAACCTTACATCAATTTTTGGATGCATCTGTGCATTTTACAAGAAGAAACTAGTGCCAAACACTGACTCTGCCCGACTTGAAATTCCACGAAATCTCACAGAATTTTAATGTAATACCGCTGAATCAAATTCCAGCCACCCCTAGTTTTAACTGACATTTGTATGTAAGTGCTTTGTTTTTTCCAGTGAACATATATATATTAATATATATATATATATATATATATATATATATATATATATATATATATATATATATATATATTAAACACACTAAAAAAAATAAAAAATAAAAAAAAAAAAAAAAATATATATATATATATATATATATATATATATATATATATATATATATATATATATATATATATATATTAAACACACTCCTGGTTACAGCACTTCATCAACGAAAGAACCAGAGTCGGAGCCCAAGTCAGATGCGGTGCAGTCAAGTTTAATCAGCAAAGGAAACACCCAACGCGTTTCGAGATCCGCTGATCTCTTTCTCACGGGTCCCGTGAGAAAGAGATCAGCGGATTAATAATAGGGGTTGGCGTTCCCCGTCGAGAGCCCGCCGTCGAAGATGGCTTAAGCACGCCAGACCTGTGTGTGCTTATATATATATATATATATATATATATATATATATATATATATATATATATATATATATATATATATATATATATATATATATATATATATATATTTTTTTTTTTTTTTTTTTTTTATTTCAGGTAACCTTTTCCCCTATGATTCAATGCAGCGGAAATCAGGAACGGACAACTCTTCTCTTGTCCAATTTGTTTTATTTTTCTGTTTTGCGCTGTGCCGCCATGACTCGTTTCGGTCCACGAGGACCTTGATCACGTGACGCGCTGACAACACTTCCTCATTTTTAAAGTGCCAGTGCAAGGAATTAACATAAACAACAGACTGTCATTTCCTGAACCGACGTTTTATCAATATTTAGCAGCAGAAATATATGGTCAGTGCAACAGAGAAGAATAGTAAACTTGTGCAAAAGGACTACTGCAGAAATATGCAATTATAGGTTTAATAAAAGCAAAGAGTAACATCAAATTCATGTTTTCATGGGAAAAAGAGTTATCAATACCCATACTGCTGGCCAACCTGTCAGCTATAGGTTGCCATAAAAAAAATAATAAATGTTAATACACATGTATAAAAATGCATTTTTTAAATAAATATACAGAGAATATTGGTTCAAAAGCAGTTTTAAAAGCTGATTTGTGTAAAATAAATGTATATAACATCAAATATCTGGATAAATAAAATAAATAGAATAAACATACAATACACAATGATTCCAATTACTCATTCCACATCCTTATAATTTCTGTTTGAATACATTTATCCCAATACTGTTGCAAATAATTATTGGGAATATTTCGCCCACAGTGAGCCTGCTGACCAAATGACAGATAACATATTCAGTTGTTTTTCAGAGCAAGGAAGCAAGTGTGATACCCTGTGTCTGAACTACTGCTAATCCACCCTGGAGTTCAATAGAGCATGTGTTAATAGTACATGTGGTAAACATAAATTAAAAGTTATGGTGAAGTTAACATTAAAACTTTTTTCTTGCTTAATTTTGATGGTATTCTCACTAAAAGGAACGTGATTGAGGCAGAGATTATGGAGGTCATATATTTGTCATATATAGCTTAAGTGCTTATGTAAAAGCTGCTAGAGGTGTCTACAATAGAATGCTGCTAGTCCGTGATGTCACTGAGCATGTCATGAGTAACGTAATATGTGACGTCATCAGCAGTGCATTGCAGGAGTGCGAGTCATAGTTAGCTCTACTAACTATAATAGTCAAATGTCTCTGGTTTTATACGAGTGAAATGTCCAACTAACTATAACGTCCCTGAAACCTATGATTTTTTCTTTGAATTTCTAAGGTTTCTTAAATGCTAATTTCTAACTATAACGTCCCTAAAACCTATGTTTTTTTCAGTGAATTTCAAAGGTTTTTTAAATGCTAATTTCTAATTATAACATAGCAGTCGCATTTGCAGAGTGGAGGAGAAACGCGGCTCCTGGCACACTGCTGATTGGAGGATCAAGTCCACTTGTGCCAAGAGATCTTCAGGACCTCACCACCCCACCAGCAGTGAGCCTAGAGGCACGTTTGCAGAGTGATGGAAAAAAAAGGGGTGTGGCCTCGGACCACCTCTATGCAATCCAGGTCTGTGGCGCTTACTGGAGGTACCTGGTGGGCTAGTTGGCCCCCAAGGACCCTCAGTATTCAAGGTGAATTAATTCCCCAACTTACAACGTGCCAGGGGGTTTGTTTGCAGAGTGGTGCAGGGAGGGGACGGGGCCTCCAGGGAGATGTCGCCTTTAAAACAATATATGTTTTAGAGGGGGGCTCTGTGGCCCCCCTTCTTTTAGATTTTGGGGGGCCCTGGGGACCCAGCCCCCAGGGCCTGACCCCTTATTGAAAAAAGAAGTTGAAGGGGGCCACGCGGCCACCCTCCTGTGGCCCATTTTGGCCCAGGACCCCCCTACCCCGGGGCATTCCCTCCTTTTTAAATTTTATTTATAGAGAAGGGTGTTACGTGACCCCCCTTCCCTGGGCCAATTTCGGCCCAGGGGACCCTGTCCAGGGTTATGGCCTCCTTTTTTAAATGTATTTATATTGGAGGGGGGCAGCGTGGACCCTATCCTGGGCCACTTCTGGTCCTGGGGTCCCCATACCCCAGGGCTGGCCCTTTTTTATTTTAATTTATAGTGAAGGGGGGCCATGTGGGCCCTCTTCCCTTGGCCAATTTTGGCCCCGGGACCCCTTCCCCTGGGTCATGGCCTACTTATTTTATTTATTTCTGTGGTAGGGGGCCACATCCCTTTCCTGGGCCAATTTCAGAACCGGGGACCCCATCCTTGGGGGCATGGCCTCCTTTTTAAAATGTATTTTTATGGGAGGGGGGCCCCTTCTGGCCCCGGGGACCCCATCCTCTGGGGCCTGGCCTCACCTTGGGGGAAGCCCCAATGCCCCCATGGTCATGCCAGCTCCCCGCCTCCTGCGGAAGCCGGCATTTCTTTTGGGCACGGGGAGCTGCTGACATGCAGCTCCCCTTGCTCAAAAGCATTCTGCTTTGCTTCATTGAAGCGAGAACAGATTTCCTACTCTTGTTTCAACGAAGCAAAGCAGAGTTTGCAATGATAGGGCGGGAGCAGTGCTCCCGCCCTGTCAATGCAAACAGCAATGTTCCAGGGTGGGCCCTCCGGGATATTGCAGGAGCCGGCCCTGGGTGGTGGCGGTCCCCAGGGCCATCAATGGCTCTAGGAGGGGGGCTGAACGGCCCCCCTCCCAACGTTTCTAAAGACGCAGGGAGGTGGTGGTCCCCGGGGCCCGGGGGTCCGTAACAGACCCCGTATTTAAATATAGAGTGCCCCGGAGAGGTGGTGGTCCCAGGTGCAGTGTGAGGGGGCTCCAGCCCCCCACACTAAATATTTATTACAGGCTCGAGTAGATGGCAGTCCCCAGGGCTTGGGGTGCCACAAGGCCCCCTTCCCTTATTTAAATGAAGCCCCATGGAGGTGGTGGTCACCTGGGCTTGGGGAGCCCACGAGGCTCCCCTTAGTTAAATGAAGCCCCAGGAAGGTATCAGTCCCCGGGGCTGCTTGGGCCCCCGAGGGCCCTCACTACATAAATACAATTCGCCCGGGACCTGGCCCACCTGGGGGATTCAAAAAACAAAGTGCGGGACCTCGCTCTTCATTTTTTAAAATTTTGGACAGATTTACGCACCAGCGCAACCCCGCCCTAAAATTAAAAAAACAAAGTGGTTTTTTTTGCGCCTGGGTGTCCCTGTGAGACCCGCTGAGCAGGCTTTGGGGGTCAGGGTGTTTTTACCCTTCCCCCTTTTCTTGTTTTGAATGCATCTCTCACCTTTTCCCTTCTCCCTCCGTACCGATTCAGAAGATGGCTGCAAACACTTCCTGGTTTGAAGTGTTAGCAGCCAATCACAGGCAAGGTCGTGCTCAGTAGGGCTCAGCCAATCAGATCTCACAGTTTTCAAATATTGATATCTGTAAATCTTTAAATATCTCAAAAAATGGATTTACACCATTTGAAAAAAGTGTGCTTTCTGGACCAAGAGCTATCTCTCTGACACATTTGGTGCAATTCCGTTCAGCATTTCAGGCTGTAGCTACATGTCTAAAGTTCCCTATGGAAATTAGCATGTAGGAAACCCGTTTTGGGACCCCCATCTATCTCTGCCCCCACTTAACGAATCACCCCGAAACTTTTAAGACAGGAGCTGACGGGGGCGAGCCATTTGTTTGGAAACTTTCGTGATGATTTGTTCAACGGGGCCAAACTTATTGGCAAATGAAAAAATACTTTTCCTATGGAAACTAGGTTCTAACTATAGCTACCTACTGGCGACCGCCAGTAGGTAATGAAATTCTCAGTGATCCAAGTAAACCAGGGATCTGAGTTTGAAGCTCTGGGCAGATGAATCCTGTAACCCACCAGTTTACTGAATATATATATGAAACGTTTGGGTGGGTTCTGAAGCTTTCATTGATATTCTGATAGCCGAGGTTATTGGCTGTTAATGAAAAAAGTTAACTGACAAACAAATATCTAGATTGAGTTATTGTACTGGCCATAATTGTGTTGCTATGCATTGAAGACCCAAAAGTAGCACAGGCTTAAATTGCTTGGGCCAGACTTGAAAAACTAGTTGTTTTCCGGGAGCAATTTAAAGTTTTCTAATGATGAATATCAAGAAGAAGAGACTACATACATTACATGGGCCCTTTTTTTAAATCATACTTGAATCTACTTTTGATCAAATGCTTATGTTCCTTCTGTTCTCTTTACAAACGGCCCCCCTCTAGGGTCATTATTTCACTTGTTTTGATATATCTAATTATTCTTTTTTAAGACGCTTACATGGTTGGAGGTGCACACAAAGCCCTTATGTTATTTTTATGTTTTGCCTCTTTATTTGCTTATAAAAATGAAAAAGTGATTTTAAAATGGGAAGAACAAATATGAAAATATCTGAAAAGCAATACATTGGAATGTAATTGCTTTTATTTCTTCCTTTCCTTTTTTCTCTCTTTCCCTGTCTTTATTTTCCTGCTTCCTTGGATAGGTAAAAGAGTATTTTATCAATGAAATACTGGTCCAGGAACAATAATAGCTGTGAACAAATGGGCCAACCGAAATTCAACAAACTGATTCTGTCCCAAACTTTGTCCCATTTTGCATTTCAGAAATCCCTCCAATTTTTTCTTTGGCAATCATAGCAATAGTAATGTAAAATAAGTGTATTCGTTTTATTGCCATAGGGCAAAAGGTTAGCCTGCAACGAAATGGGTGCAGATTGTATTTGCCTTATTTTAATTGCACTGGTGCACAGGTTATACTTGTCATATTTCCTGCTATCTTTTTTATGCAAAAAAAACAAAAGAGCATGCAATCAATTAAACACATTCTATGAAAAAACATTCAGAATCCTGGAAACGCTCATCCACAATGAATAAGACACAAGTCAAGGGTCATAAACACTACTTAAAGGCATCATGTCTGGTAAATCATGCAAAAAGGGGGCAGAGAGTGTTCTGTTCTTGTTTACACATGGAACTTCATTTCCCCTTGGATCTGTAGGTCATGTGCTCAGTCCATCTGTGCAAATGCCTGTGTTTACTTACTAACTTTATTGAGGAGTTATAATGGAGACATTTTTCGTAAAGAATGTGCTTGCTGGTTCCAGCTGTTTGGCTTGCAGCATTTGTCCAGGTTTCACTATCATCTTTGAGCTAATAGGCTGGACCAGACGTCTGATTTAAAGCAGGAACCAATCCGAAAAATGCTGAGGTGGCTAAAGTTGAAATTTATAACATGTATGTGACTTAAAAATGTCATAAACATTATCAGATGCTGTTAAAAAATATTACCTGACTTGTATTTCCTTAGTTCTGCTTACATATCATGCAGCTACACATAACGTGATTTCTATGGTTCGATCTTCCAAGGGCCATAACATTCTGATCCCTGCACAAATATTAATTTGTGAATGAATTAAAAGTTCGAGATGTGTAGTCAGTATCGCATCTTCTGCAATTTTCCCCAGTTACAATTTAGAATATCAACCATACCAAAATTTACTGGGGAAAATGCATGATAAATACTTAGCTATGTAGAATGTAGAAAGCACTGATTCAGCATGTGATTACTCATTTTAAGGAGGAAAATCCATAACTAGTGGTTTATAATGCACACGGTAAACACCACTCTCTCGAGGATTGTTATTTACTGGGAAAACTAGTTACCTCATCAACATCATCCAGTCAGTCTATGCGTACTTGTAGCTGCAAAAAACTGGGTTACTCTTTGAGGGGCGTGTAAGCCCCACACAGGAAACAACCACAATGCTTGTCAGGGTGGACCACTAAAAGGCAGTAAATGAACCTGTCCTCAACCATTTGATAGCTATATAATAAAGCAATTAGGCTTAACTTAGAATCAATATGTAATGTATGTATGCAGCACACAAATAGTAATAAAGTGAAAGCACAGCACAAGAAAAATTCCAAACCAATTTAGAAAAATAAAGTACATTTTAATTAATAAATTGATACCAGAATGACAAAAACCCAATCAGTAGAATGCTACATTACTTACCGGTAATCCTCATTACTCCTGGTCCCGTTGTCCTCGGCCCATTCATAACTTATGGAGATTACTATCTCCTGACAGAAAATAAAAACAAGAGGAATGCTGGGATATACCTACTGCCCCTCCCCCCGGGAGTATAAAGGTAGGACCTACCCAGCAGACCTCCTGTACCAACAAGCCCAGACAGGAAGGCCGGCCGCCCGGGAGGGTGGGAGGGGCGTATGAATGGGCCGAGGACAACGGGACCAGGAGTAATGAGGATTACCGGTAAGTAATGTAGCATTACCCCCAGGTCCCTTATGTCCTCGGCCCATTCATAACTTATGGAGAAATACCAAAGCAGAAAAAGCCGGCCTTCCCAACCCAAACAGAAGCCAACCCAGGAAACCACACCCAGGCAGCAACCGCAGAAGGAAAAAGGAAGAACCGGGGAAACCCCAGGCAGAGCCCCCGACAAGAGGGACCCCAACACGACCAGCAGACACCCAACAAGAGCAAGGGCGCACAGCCAGAAGACCAGACCGGCCACCAGTGAGGCCAACCAGCCCACCACCGGAACACCCGACAGCCAACCAGCGGAAGGGCGCACACAGACACCCAAGCCACCACAGGCAAGGGGACAACAGCAGAAGAGAGGCCAAACGAAGAGAAAGGCCAAGGACCACCAGGCCAAAAAGCCAGAAACGGGAAGGAGAAGACAACCCACGCCAGAGCCGGCCGGAGACAAGCGGACCAGAGGCACAAACGGCCCAAACAAGAAAAACAGCGGAAGCCCACCAGAACCCGACCCGAAAGGCAAGACCGAGCCCAAGGCCAGGGAAAGTGAGAAACCCCAGACACCAGGGAACGAAGAGCAAACCAGAGGAAGCTCAGCCACCAGGCCCCGCAAGACGAGGACACAAGGCAAAGGGAACCCGCACCTTCAGGAAACCCGAGCAGGAACAACCAACAAGGGCAACCAACAGGGACAAGAGACCCGGAAAAAGAGGAAAGGTAACCGAAGGAACCCCAGGAACCCCAACCAGAACACCAGTCAAAGCGGAGGAAACGGGAGCAGGAATCAACAGCCCGAAGAAGGCAAACCTGAACACCAAAGCAGGAGAGCAACCTGACGGGCCAAGGACCCGGGGGACCCAAGACAACAGCAAGGGAACCACGAAGGACACAACAACCACAGCCAAGCCAAGCCAAAGCAGAAAAGGCCAGGCACAAAGACCCCAAACAGCCCAAGCAAAGGGCCGGGGCAGAAACCCAGAGGCCAGAGAGACAGAGGCAAAACCACCCCAGAGGACCTCACAGAAGCAACCGCAGCCAGGGAGGAAAGCACAAGCAAACCACAACCCACAGCCCGGTAAGACCCAAGGCAGGGCCAGCACAGGGGACCAACCCCGAACGGCGAAGCCGCAACCAGGGACACAGGCAGGAAGCCCAAGCCGAAGCCAAAGCAACCCGCAGAACCAACCCAAAACAAGGGAAGGAAAAACAGGGCAAGACCCCAACAGAGCACAGGCCCGAGAGCCAACAGCCCCGTCGAAGCCCCAACGAACCCCAGAAGAGGCAAGAAGGGCAAACAAGAAGGCAACAGTGAGACGGCCAGAAACAAGAACCAGACCGGAACACACCACAACCAAAAGTAACCGGAACCCCACGACGCAGGGACCAGATACCCCACAGGCAGACAGGGCACCCGCAAAGAAGCGCCAAGCCACCCATGAAACACCCCGAAGACACTCCACCAGGCAGTCCAGGACCGCAGAAAGAGCACAACCAGGCACCCAGAGCAGGACGCACAAACAGAAGGCAGACCAGCCCAGAACAGGAGCCAACAGGGAGGAAGCCCAAGGCAACAGGCCACCACAGAAAGCCACGGCCGAAAGCCAAGCAGAAGCAAACGCAGGCCACCGCAACCAGCGCAGCGCGCCTCCCACACGGCCAAGCAACGGGGAGACGCGCAGAGCGACCCCGAAGAAACGGTGAGGCGGAGCCCCCGCCCCAAAAGGGCCGAGAACCCGGAACACCGGCCAGGAGGAAGCCATGCCACCCAGCAAGCCCGGCAGGCCGGGAGGCAGACCCCGCAGACATCCAGCCCGAGCAGACAGCGGAGCGTGGAGACCACACACCAACCCCGAGCCAAGGAGGGATGACAGGACCCCGCAGCCGCCAGGAGACCCCAGGCAGCCCACACAGCCGATACAGGAGGGGAAGCCAGGAAACAGCCAGCAAAGGGCAGGCCACAGCACCAGAAGGACCAAGCAGGCCCCAACAACGCACCACGCCCGACAACAGGAGCAGGCCGGGAGGAGCAGAATCGCCGCACCCAAGGCAGCCAAAAAGCCACCCAAGCAGAGGCATAGGGGAGAGAGCACCCCAAAGAACCAACGGCACCTACGAGAGGAACCAGGCGCAGCCAAGGCAAAGGAGGGACAGGACCAGGAACCCGGAAGGGCAGAGGCCACAACAGCCAGGCTGCAGAGGAGGCAAGACCACCGAGGAAGAACAGAACGGCGGCCAACCTGAACGAGGGGAGCCCACAGGACCCACCGTGCAGCACCGAGAAGCAGAAACAACGACCCAGCACCAGACGGGGCAGAGAGCCGGAACCGAAGGCAACCCAAACAGGCCGCCGAAAAGAAGAGACACCGGCACCAGAGCACCAGAGGGCAAGGCGCAAACCAGCAGGCAGGGAACCCCAACCACACAGGGAACCCACGAGCAAGCCAAGGCAGGAGCAGCAAAAAGAACCAGCCACCACAGAGGCGACGGGAACCCAAGCCAGAAACAGAAAGGGCAAACACCCCCAGAGCGCCAAGAGCATGGGAACCCCCGAAGAAGAGACCCAAGAGAACAGACCCACGGAACGGCCATCACTGGAGAACCGGGGACATCCGAAGGGAGCGCGGACCCCTGAAACAGCAGCAGCAGGAAATCCCAAAAGGGAAGGCAGCACAGAGCCCACAACCAAGCCCCGACACCAAACCGCCAGAGCGGAGGCCAACCAAACGCCGCCCAGGGGACCGGAGGACCTACAGAGGGCAAAGCGCCAACCAACACAGCGAAAGGAAGCGCCAGCCAAGGCAACCCAGGAGGCGGACGAGCAGCAACACGGCAGCGAGGAGCCCACGACAAGGAGAAAGGCATCCACACCCAGCTGCAGCGGAACAGGCAGCAGGGATAACCAGGAAAGCACCCCACACAGCCCTCCACACAGACCCCCGCACAACCAGCGCACAGGAAGGGCAAGGAAACCCCACACCCAGAAGGGAAGAGGATCACAGAGTCACCAGACCCACAACAAAACAGGGGCCGAAGAACAGGCCACGGCAGGCAGCAGCGCACACACCCCAGAAACCGAGACCCAAAGCCCAGCGCCCCACCAAGAAGCGCGGCGAGTCGAAGGGCAGGGCGGCAGGGACAGAGCAGCCCCACCACAGAGGCAGCCCCACCCCCCCCGCTGAGAGCTAGGGACAGCATCGGCCCATCAGCCACGCAACTGACGCAGCAAACGCGCTCCCAACAGTGCATAACCACAAAAGGTAGGCAGCACAAAGCAAACAACTAGACAGTGTGCACCCTGGACAGAAAGCCACAGGCCAACATCACACCGACGTCGTGGGCAGAGAGAGGCAACACACAGGAAACCCCGCCAACACGACAAACTCAAGAGGATGAGCAATACCAGCACAAGGACAACAGTAAAGCACAGGATGAGGGTCCAGGGTCGAATCCCCGCCTCGGCAGGTCTTGGGCTCGAACACCCACGGTCCTGACAACCTCCAATGGCAGGGTACAGCAGCCGGAGACCGAGCACCACGCACCCCGGCAGGCCACAGCGGCAGCCCCGCACTTCCACACCAAACACACAACGGCCCTGGAAGCAAAAGTGGAAAAGCCGGCAGCACGTGTAGGAACGCCACAGGCACAGGCACCACAAGAAAACAGCCGAGAAAAACGCTGCATCACCAGGCAGGAGACAGCATCGGCAGGCAGGAGACATCCGAGGCAAGCGGCACAGGCACCCCAAGAAAAACGCCCGAGAAATGCCAAAATGCGTGACAGAGGCAATTCACAGGAAGCAGAACCCCTGCCACTAGCCAGCACCAAAGGTGGCAGCAAGTGCTGGAACACTGGAACAAGAAATCGCCGCCCCCGAGCACCCTCCGGGGGAAGCCAGGGAACTGCAGCCGGAGACCGAGCACCACGCACCCAGGCAGGCCTCAGCAGCAGCGGCAGCCTCGAGACATCCGAGGCAGAAAGGAACAGAAGCGCTCCAGGCAAGCGTGTAAGCACAAGCAGGAATGAAGCCTCGGGGACTATCCCCGGCATCTCCAGGAGACTCCGCACTGCAACACGGCAATGCCCAGAAGGATAGCCTGCCAACATGCGGAAAGCAGAGGACTCTCGTGCAGCTGGGGGTCAGAACCCAACTGCAACGACCCCCACGAAACACCAAACCAGATGAAAAACACCGCAAAGCGGGACTCACCCGGAGCGGGGGCCGGAGCAGCACCAGCAAGGCCCCCACACACCCACAGCCGGATCCGGGAATCGAAGTGCAGCGCAGAGCGTCTCCCACCCGGCCAGGCTCGGGGAGATGCTCCCAGCGACCCGGAAGCAACCGGGAGGCGGCGCACCAGCCGCAAAGGGCCGGCAAACCGGAACATTGGCCGTGAAGAAGTCAAACCCCCCCAGCAAGCCCGGCAGGCCGGGGGGGAGACACAACAGGAACCTCACCCCTGCCCGAGAAGCCAGGCAGCCGGACAGGAGGAGCCACAGGAGGACCGAACGCCACTCAAGCCCAGCAGGAGCAGGTGCAGTCTCCCACACCAACAGCATCCATCAGCCATTCTGTCGAAGACAGAAAAAAAGAACAGGAGGTCTGCTGGGTAGGTCCTACCTTTATACTCCCGGGGGGAGGGGCAGTAGGTATATCCCAGCATTCCTCTTGTTTTTATTTTCTGTCAGGAGATAGTAATCTCCATAAGTTATGAATGGGCCGAGGACATAAGGGACCTGGGGGTAATGGAGATATTCAAAAGAATGTATGGAAAATAGCACCTAAAAGCACAAAGCGCTACCTGCAATCATCTGCCCGGGCTAGACAGGGGGAAAGTCAGAAGTTCAGGCTGACCATGATGAAGTGCGGGTCGGATACAAGGATTAGGTTATTTGCTTCTCAAATTAAGCGTGAACAGTTCTGTTTGCGTTGGAGGAGAACCTGAGGAGGAGGGTTTCTGTGCGAAGATTAGGGTGAGCATCACCGATAGTAGTCACTGTAGCGCGAAGAGTTGCTGGTTGTTGTGGGCTGTAGTGCGAAGTTCAGGTCTTGAGTTGCCGGTGGGTTCAGACAATTGCTGCTAAAATCAGGTGACACAGATACCGGTATAGTAGTTAGTTTACTGGCCCTGAGCACGTGCACTGAGCCCCTTTTATTTGCAGGGTCATTTGACTGATGTCGCCTGTGGTGGGTGGGCGTTCAGTGTGTGATACAACATACTGGAACACTAGAACGTATCCCACGATACTACATCCCTCCCAAACTTTAATGAAGGTCCAAACAAAATGAAGTCCGAACCTGTGGGAGAGAATACAACATTGCAAACCAAAACATGACTCAATGTGGACGACTTCCACATAGTCTCTTCACTGCTGGTCGTCTGCCGGCGAGGGTGTCCTTGCAGCCGGAACCATTAGTTATCCTTGGCACAATGTTCTGGTGCTCTGTGGATGTGCTCCTTTGTGTACTTACGCAGTGGAAGTGTGCTTTCCAGTTCCTTTCTTCCGACACTGCAGTCGGTGAAAAGTGCAGATGGAATGATGGTGGGTCATTGGTTTTTCTGCTGTCCACTGTATACTCCTGGTTGAGGTGTTTTCTCCAACTGGTGGCTGTCTCTGACAGGATCGGCAGTTACACTATATCACTCTCACTGATACCCCTCTCTCGTGGGTGTCCCCTCTCACTGGAAGACCCGGAGTCTCGAACCGCGTGGTCGGGATGCCTTCACCCGCCTTGGCGATGTTCGTTAAGTAAACTTACAAAGGCCTTCCCTACAACTGCTCAGCTACTTTACTGCCCAGTACCAACTAGTCCTAACTGAATCTAACTGAACCCTGAGCTGTTGTCTGTTGGTGTGGGTCCTAGCCCCCAAGAGTTGCCCCGCACATCCTGGAACCTTGCTTGGTGTTAAAGGGTACTCCTTTAAACTCAAATCTTTCTTGAAGGCTACCTGCAGCTCTTCGCTTCGACAACAACTGCCCTGCATTTCCCACTATCATGAAGTTTCGAGGGAGGTCCAGCTTTCGGCACAGACTATGACCATACCACCAATGTGAGATTCTAACTATGGTCTAGAACTTAAGCAATCTATCATCACCATGCCCCTCTCCAGATCCAGCCAGCAGCCTGACTGCTCACGGCCTCATCAATGAGTACATCTAGCTTGATATTGGACTAAGTTAGAAGGTAAACTGTCGATAGTGGTCCCTGTATCCGACCTGTGCTCCATCGCAGCAAGCCTTAACTTTCGACTTTGATCTAGCCCAGTGTGACCAGATCATTGTGATTAGTGTTTTGTGCTTGTTGGCACTACTCTTTCCGGTTCTACTTTATTGGATTTTTGTCATTTTGTTGTCATTCGATCTATTAAAATATACTCTTTTCTTCTAAATTGTTTTGGTATTTTTCATGGGTTGTGTTTGCACTTTCTTACTGTTTGAGTGATACATAAATATTTTACACATTGCCCTCCTTACTGCTTTGTGCCAAGGTGCCAGAGAGTTAAACACAGGTTTATTTATTGACATTTGTGGTTATGACTTGAGTGGGTCTCTCACACATCTCAGCTAATAAACACATTTCAAGATTAGTTAATATGAAACCAAAATCCCTTGGTAAATGCCTGTCTGTACATTTGGTATTATAGTTGAGTTGAGCTGCCTCTAGTCACCTGTAAGAAGAAAATGATATAGTTGTTCAACTGTAATAACTCACAGCAGTTGAGGTTTGTCATGGTGCCTGCTGCCAGAACCAGAAGCACAGGTTTGAAGCATGTCACAGAACATGAGTATAGTTGTAGATTAAGCAAAGAAAAGGAGAAAAGGTATGTTTATTTTTTGCTCATAGTTTATTACAGGAAAAATATTCTCTCAGCATGTTGCTTCTCATTCTGAGCAACAACTCTTTTTGTAAATATGAATTAAATTAACTATCTTTTTGCTACAATTTAATAACTGCTTTTTTGTGTGTTTAAGTTAATGTTACACATGCCACTTTTATTTATTTTTAGTGACTGCATCATTACTGCATCCTCTTGCCATTTCTATATTTGCCTGGCATGGGTGAGTGTTGAAGGCAGAGCTTAATTTGAGCTGGTGGTTGCAGGTGGAGCCCACCAGCAGTAGTGTAGTTTTAGTGAGGGTGTTTGATTTGTGACAATCTCCAAATAAATGCATTCTTGTCTTGGCAGTTGGATCTCCAGGCCCTGAGTCAAGTCCGCTATGTCTGTGTTGTTCATTTCTCATTGTCCTAAGAGGTTCATTATTTTTGTAACCAGGAACTTAAACATATATAGTGACCGGTTTACCAAAAATGTTGTTAATCTTCACCCATATAAGTATTCCTTCAATAAATGCAAATTTACTACTTTCTGTAATTCCCAAACATTGGCAGTAGTAGGTTTTGGAAAGCTGTGTCACTCTCAGATTTGCAGGCCTTCTCTGGCAATGAAACACCTCAAAGATGATGGGACAAATGCTGGCAAATAGTCTAAACACTGATAATCGCTCTGGCTAGCATTCCAAATAATCGTTTTTTAACTCACTGTGCAACCCTAGACAGATGACTTGATGCAAGCCTTGGTGGACAGAGTAAAGGTGGGCAGGGTGGTGTAATACTTTTAGTCAGCCACCCTGCCTTTGCTCCACCTGGAAAATTCGAGCTGTTCGCCAGCCCCACTGATATCTCTATACACTGACAAGAACTGCTGTCATGGTGGTTCCTGTCAACATAGGAAAAGTTTGACAGATGTTTCTGTCAAACATAATGGGCAAGTGTCAAACTTCTCCAAACTTTTTATTTTTTTTAAAGCAAACATTGCAGGGGTGTGTTTGTGAAAAATAAAAAACTAATGATTCCCACACCAAGGGAGCAATCTCCCTTGGTGTGGGGGTCATTTTTCTACGTTTTACTGTATATATTTCATGGTATCAGACAGTTAACAATAGCTGTCTGACCAACCACTTTTAATAGTGTAGACCATTAGTTGGCTTGCATCCTACCGCTCCCTACCATACAGCTGTTGGAGGACGTGTTACACCAATGGAGTACATTTTACTCCATCTGTTTAACCCCTCCCCTGCTGATGACGGAACCGCTCCGTCATCAGCTCTGGTGGCGCTGTGCTGATGATGGAGCGGTTCCGTCATGGCCCGCCCGACGCTCATGTGTGGCGCGAATTCCGCGCCTGCACTGAGCGTTCTATTGAGCGGGCGGGGCCATGACGGAACTGCTCCGTCATAAGCACAGTGCAACCGAAGCTGGTGACGGAGCGGTTCCGTCACCAGCATGCGCCCGCTGTATTTCCGCCCCGCCCCCTTAGCACTGCAGCGGAATAGCCGCCACAGTAAAGGGGTTAAAACGTGTGGTCCTCCTGACTCAAAATTGGGCGTGTGTACTTTGCGTTTGACTGAAAGGGTCCTTTGTCATCATTGCAACAGGGTACCCTGTCTACCAAACTTTAAATCAGACCCAGAAGCTGAAGCCTTTCCCGTATTAGAGCCTCATTTCAGGCACTTATTACACGCCTCCTTTACTACCTCCTGCCTTCCGGAGGAATGGAAACAGGCAATAGTATTACCCATTAAGAAAAAATCAAACATCAGCATGGACATAATGGACAACCTACGACCCATATCCCTGCTACCTTGCGTGGCCAAGTTAGCAGAGAAAATCGCTAACAGTCAACTTATGGAACATCTTGAGAACCATAATGTTTTCCATAAATCTCAGTCGGGTTTTAGAACTGGCTTCTCTACGGAGACAGCTCTCCTGAGGGCCACTGAAACCTTACGTGAAGGAGCAGATAAGGGAAAGACAATGGCCCTCATCATGCTTGATCTCAGTGCCGCTTTTGACACTGTAGCACACTCCATCCTGCTACAGTGTCTAAATAAAGCGGGAGTTACCAACAAGGCACTGGGTTGGCTGAAATCTTTCCTGATTAACAGGACCTTCCAGGTTCAAAGAGGGACTTTCCTCTCTGACAGGGTGATGCTGGAACAGGGGGTTCCTCAGGGCTCTGCCCTGAGTCCCACCCTGTTCAATCTCTACATGGCCCCTCTGGCAGAAGTGGTGCAATCGTTCGGCGTAGAGCTTGTCTCTTACGCCGACGACACGCAACTCCTCATATCGCTGACCCACGCCCCTTCTAAGGAAGCTGATAACTTCAACGCCTGCATGTCCAAACTAGCTATGTGGATGAATGAACACTGTTTGAAACTAAATGGGACAAAAACAGAGGTCCTCATTATGGGAGGCAATGAGGTCAAATGGACGACAGAGTGGTGGCCCAGCTGTCTGGGACCTCTGCCCTCGCCTGCACAAGAGGCGAAGAACTTAGGTGTATGGGTGGACAATAAACTGTCCTTTGACAGCCACGTAAAGAAGACTGTTGGCAAATGTTTTGGGGTGATGAAAACCCTCAACCGCACCCTCGACCTGTTACCCATTAACTCCAGGCGTACCATGATGCAGGCACTAATAACGTCCCGTATTGATTACGGCAACGTACTACTCATGGGGACTTCAGTGAAAAACATAAAAAAGCTACAGGTTCTACAAAACTCGGCAGCTCGCCTGGTGCTAAGGCTTCCCCGCCGAGCTCCCTCACGTCCCTCTCTAGCAGCCCTCCACTGGTTACCGATCAGTAAGAGGATTGTTTTTAAAGCCATGCTCTGGTGCCATAAAATAATTCATCACAGAGCTCCGGCATATATGTCTGATTTGGTGTCTGTGTATGAACCTAACAGATCTCTTAGATCCAAAGGAATGGGTCTACTTAAAACTACCTGCCCCAAAAAAGCTAAAATGGGTGGCAGATCATTCCGCAACTTAGCTGCCAGGCAATGGAACCTCCTGCCTCTAGATATCAGGCTGGAGAGTAATGAAATCGTATTCAGGAAGAAGCTGAAAACTTGCCTCTTTTCTGTGTGAACTGGTTCGTTCTTTTTTTTCCTCTGCTGCTGCTTTCTTTCTCTATAGCGCGGGGACACGCCGGGAGGTGTTACCTGCGCTCTACAAACTCCTTTAAACTAAACTAAACTAAGAAGCCCACCAAATGCAAATCAATATTGAACCTGCTCCTAAAGAAAAAAGTCCATCACAAACCTTGGCCATCTCGCCCACTCTCACTGAGGACCAATGCTTTTTAGTTGAGAAATATGAGATTGTCACGCTTTGAATATTACTGAATAAGCTACGCCCCTGCCTTTGGCACTCATTTTCAGGAACCAACAATTATTTTTAGCTATTAGACTTTGACCCAGAACAAAGAAAGAAATAACAAAATGGTGAAAAAGGGAAGAAGAGAATGCGGTGTCTGGTGTTGGGGGCCCGTTGCGGTCTTCCTGAGTGTTGAGGGGTAGACTTGGGGGATATGTGTGGTACCTCCCTGCTTTGGCATGCCAATGCAAAACGTGCATTCCCAGCATTGTTGCAAGTGGTGCTGTGAGCACCACCCACCACAATGCTGGAAATGGGGGATGCCACCACCACGGTGGCATCCTAATTACAGGTGCGGTACCACCCCTGGCGGACGGTCCCGCATACCGTTACAAAGTCCCCCACCATCGTACTGGTACCCTTTGTTTCTGCCACAATTGTATCACATCAATCCATATGCAGTACAATAAGATACAACATATTACAGGTGCATAAACTGCAGATGGCACCCTGCTCATAATGTATCACACGTAGAAAGAGGAAGTAATGAGGAGAAATGAAGATATTTCTCATCATATGCCCCACCTGAGGAGGCGTAGCATTTTGACACATTGCCAGGTCCACCAGCAATAGTAAATATGGGGTCGCATCAAAATCCATAGGTAAATGCATGGGAACTCCCACGCTCCACCCAGTGAACGCCTCCCTAGGGCAGGGTAATGAAACGCAGCAATTTGCACTGCTTTGATTTACTCAAGATTGATCAAGTCACGCAAGGCCATGCAAGGTGGCCTTGCGTGGCTTGATAAATCTAAACTAAGATTAGTGTTGATCTTGCTCTCAATTGCTTTGCTAAAGGACGACACAGGTCTTTGATAAATGTGTCCCTAGAATCATTTTTCTGCCTAAACCAAATGTGCTTTTCTAACAGTACAGCATCACATCACTGTTATTGGCCCTCCTGTGGTGTGATGAGTATTCCTTCCAGACAAGGAACAAAGGGTTCTGGGTGTAGCAGGAGAGGGCACTCCCGGCAGGATGGCTGGGGAGGAATTGTGCCCTGCCCTAATTACACTTGAAAGGAAACTCCTTATAGCACTTACACAGCACACACAAAGGAATCTGACACCAGACCTGCACTTGCCTTTGTCCCCCAAGTCAGTTGGCAGCCAAACCGAGGGAAGAACTAATCTTAACTAGTTTGGGAGAAGGCATGGTATTGACCCCACACTCAGGCTGGCACTGGATATAAAAGTGTCATCTTTAGAGCCGCTCATCATAACACCCCTGGACCTGTTCAAAATTCTCTGCTGTCTGAAGAAAAAAGACAGGACCTTCTTGCCTTGAACCCCAGACCCTATAGGTTACTCTAAATGTTGGTGGACTCACTTACTGTTTGAGCTACAGGGACACAAACTTACAAAGGCCTTCCCTACAACTGCTCAGCTACTTAATTGACCAGTACCAACTGGACCTAACGGAACCCTGAGCTGTCGTCTGTTGGAGTGAGTCCTAGCCCCCAAGAGTTGCCCCGCATATCCTGGAACCTTGCTTAGTGTTAAACCGTACTCCTCCAAACTCAAATCTTTCTTGAATGCTACCTGCAGCTCTTCGCTTCGGCAACAACTGCCCTGCATTTCCCACTATCATGAAGTTTCGAGGGAGGTCCAGCTTTCGGCACAGACTATGACCATACCACCAATGTGAGATTCTGACTATGGTCTAGAACTTAAGCAATCTATCATCAACATGCCCCTCTCCAGATCCAGCCTGCAGCCTGACTGCTCATGACCTCATCAATGAGTACTTCTAGCTTGATACTGGAGTAAGTTAGAAGGTAAACTGTCGAAAGTGGTCCCTGTATCCGACCTGTGCTCCGTCGCAGCAAGCCTTAACTTTCGACTTTGATCTAGCCCAGTGTGACCAGATCATTGTGATTATTGATTTGTGCTTGTTGGCACTACTCTTTCCGGTTCTACTTATTGGATTTTTGTTATTTTGTTGTCATTCGATTTATAAAAATATACTCTTTTCTTCTAAATTGTTTTGGTATTTTTCATGGGTTGTGTTTGCACTTTTTTACTCTTTGAGTGATGCATAAATATTTTACACATTGCCCTCCTTACTGCTTTGTGCCAAGGTGCCAGAGAGTTAAACACAGGTTTATTTATTGACATTTGTGGTTATGACTTGAATGGGTCTCTCACACATCTCAGCTAATAAGCACATTTCTTAGATTAGTTATTATGAAGCGAAAATCCCTTGGTAAATGCCTGTCTGTACATTCGGTATTATAGTTGAGTTGAGCTGCCACTAGTCACCTGTAAGAAGAAAAAGACATAGTTGTTCAACTGTAATAACTCACAGCAGTTGAGGTTTGTCATGATGCCTGCTGTCAGAACCAGGAGCACAGGTTTGAAGCAGGTCACAGAACATGATTATAGTTGTAGATTAAACAAAGAAAATGAGAAAAGGCTTTTCCTTCTTCTGATCTGTTTTTTCTAAAATAAACAGCAATCAGCAGAAAAGAGAGATATGTGGCAATATGTTTATTTTTTGCACATAGTTTATTACAGGATAAATATTCTCTCAGCATGTTGCTTCTCATTCTGAGCTACAACTCTTTTTGTAAATATGAATTAAATTAACTATCTTTTTGCAAGAATTTAATAACTGCTTTTTTGTGTGTTTAAGTTAATGTTACACATTCCACTTTTATTTATTTTTAGTGACTGCATCAATAATGCATCCTCTTGCCATTTCTCTATTTGCCTGGCATGGGTGAGTGTTGAAGGCAGAGCTTAATTTGAGCTGGTGGTTGCAGGTGGAGTCCACCAGCAGTAGTGTAGTTTCAGTGAGGGTGTTTGATTTGTGACAATCTCCAAATAAATGCATTCTTGTCTTGGCAGTTGGATCTCCAGGCCCTGAGTCAAGTCCGCTATGTCTGTGTTGTTCTTTTCTCATTGTCCTAAGAGGTTCATTTTTTGAACCAGTAACTTAAACATATATAGTGACCGGTTTACCAAAAAAGTTGTTAATCTTCACCCATATAAGTATTCCTTCAATAAATGCAAATTTACTACTTTCTGTAATTCCCAAACATTGGCAGTAGTAGGTTTTGGAAAGCTGTGTCAGTCTCATATTTGCAGGCATTCTCTGGCAATGAAACACCTCAAAGATGATGGGACAAATGCTGGCAAATAGTCTAAACATTGATAATCGCTCTGGCTAGCATTCCAAATAATCGTTTTAACTCACTGTGCAACTCCAGACAGATCGCTTGATTCAAGGCTTGGTGGACAGAGTAAAGGTGGGCAGGGTGGAGGAATACTTTATGTCAGCCACCCTGCCTTTGCTCCACCTGGAAAATTCGAGCTGTTCGCCAGCCCCACTGATATCTCTATACACTGGCAAGGACTGCCGTCATGGTGGTTCCTGTCAACATAGGAAAAGTTTGACAGATGTTTCCGTCAAACATAATGGGCAACTGTCAAACTTCTCCAAACTTTTTATTTTCTTGAAGCAAATTTAACAGGGGTTTGTTTGTGAAAAATAGAAAACTAATGATTCCCACACCAAGGGAGCAATCTCCCATGGTGTGGGGGTCATTTTTCTATGTTTTACTGTATATATTTCATGGTATCAGACAGTTAACAATAGCTGTCTGACTAACCACTTTTAATAGTGTAGACCATTAGTTGGTTTGCCTCCTACCGTTCCCTACCATACAGCCATTGGAGGACGTGTTACACCAATGGAGTAAATTTTACTCCATCTGCTTAAAACGTGTGGTCCTCCTGACTCAAAATTGGGCGTGTGTACTTTGCGTTTGACTGAAAGGGTACTTTGTCATCATTGCAACAGGGTACCCTGTCTACCAAACTTTAAATCAGATCCAGAAGCCCACCAAATGCAAATCAATATTGACCCTGCTCCTCATGCAAAGTCCATCACAAACCTTGGCCATCTCGCCCACTCTCACTGAGGACCAATGCTTTTTTATTTGAGAAATTTGAGATTGTCACCCTTTGAATATCACTGAATAAGCTACGCCCCTGCCTTTGGCACTCATTTTCAGGAACCACCACTTATTTTTAGCCATTAGACTTTGACCCAGAACAAAGAAAGAAATAACAAAATGGGGGAAAAGGGAAGAAGAGAATGTGGTGTCTGGTGTTGGGGGCCCGTTGCGGTCTTCCTGAGTGTTGAGGGGTGCACTTGGGGGATATGTGTGGTACCGCCCTGCTTTGGCATGCCAATGCACAACGTGCATTGCCAGCATTGTTGCAGGTGTTGCTGTGAGCACCACCCTCCACAATGTTGAAAATGGGGGATGCCACCACCACGGTGGCATCCTAATTACAGGTGCGGGACCGCCGCACCCCTGGTGGACGGTCCCGCATACCGTTACAAAGTCCTCCCACCATCGTAATGGTACCCTTAGTTTTCGCCACAATTATATCACATCAATCCATATGCAGTACAATAAGATACAACATGATACAGGTGCATAAACTGCACATGGCACCCTGCTCATAATGTAGCACACAGACAAAGTGGAAGTAATGAGGAGAAATGAAGATATTTCTCATCATATGCCCCACCTGAGGAGGCGTAGCATTTTGACACATTGCCAGGTCCACCAGCAATAGTAAATATGGGGTCGCTTCAAAATCCATAGGTAAATGCATGGGAACACCCACGCTCCACCCAGGAAATGCCTCCCTAGGGCAGGGTAATGAAACGCAGCAATTTGCATTGCTTTGATTTACTCAAGATTGATCAAGTCACGCAAGGCCATGCAAGGTGGCCTTGCGTGGCTTGATAAATCTAAACTAAGATTAGTGTTGATCCTGCTCTCAATTGCTTTGCTAAAGGACAACACAGGTCTTTGATAAATGTGGCCCTAGAATCATTTTTCTGCCTAAACCAAATGTGCTTTTCTAACAGTACAGCATCACATCACTGTTATTGGCCCTCCTGTGGTGTGATGGGTATTCCTTCCAGACAGGGAACAAAGGGTTCTGGGTGTAGCAGGAGAGGGCACTCCCGGCAGGATGGCTGGGGAGGAATTGTGCCCTGCCCTAATTACACTTGAAAGGAAACTCCTTATAGCACTTACACAGCACACACAAAGGAATCTGACACCAGACCTGCACTTGCCTTTGTCCCCCAAGTCAGTTTGGCGCCAAACCGAGGGAAGAACTAATCTTAACTAGTTTGGGAGAAGGCATGGTATTGACCCCACACTCAGGCTGGCACTGGATATAAAAGTGTCATCTTTAGAGCCGCTCATCATAACACCCCTGGACCTGTTCAAAATTCTCTGCTGTCTGAAGAAAAAAGACAGGACCTTCTTGCCTTGAACCCCGGACCCCATAGGTTACTCTAAGGGTTGGTGGACTAACTTACTGTTTGAGCTACAGTGACACTATAAACTTACAAAGACCTTCCCTACAACTGCTCAGCTACTTAATTGACCAGTACCAACTGTTCTTCTTGCTGCAGGACCGAAATGACTTTTCTTTAAATGTGCCGGCCTACAAAAAACCAATAGGGCAGACGCCCGAAGATAGTGACACGAGGATTCGAGGGCATCCTCCCCGACCCCTGCGTGGTGCGAGACCTGCCCAGTTGGATTTGTCCTGCGTGATGGCAGGGCAGCTTCCCTCTAATCCTTCGTCCATGGCACCGCCGTTCCGGCTGCAGGCGCCGGACATCCGTGTGCTCCTTTGGGAGGCAAAAGTCCCGCCACTCCTCGCTTAAGGTCCTCCGCCCTCATCTGGTCGATGGTCGACAGTCCTCAGCTTCCCTGCCCTGGTTCCTTCAATTGTGACATACAGCCGACTCTGGCCTGGCCCGCTTCCATGGCACCGCAGTTTAGGCTGTAGGCGCTGGACATGCATGTGCTCTTTTGGGGGCCTGGTCCCGGTTCCACGCCACTTGTGCTTGCTTGTGCTCCCCCGCTCCGGGATTACTCTGCGCTGGGTTCCGGCGTCCGAATCCGCCTCCCTTGGGAAGCACCGGGCTACCTGGATGTTTTCTTCCTTGATGCAGCATTGACAGAGCCTTGCCTCCTGTATTCTTCATGGCCGGATCGTCCCAGGTACAAGATTGCTTCTGTCCTGGAGTTACAAGATTGGGCTCCACCGTTGTTGCTGCTCCCCCGCTCCACGAAGATAGGAGCTTGCCTGAGGGAGCAGTGGTTAAGTACCCCCCAACTCGCCTTCGCCTCCAGGGAGGCCCCCTTTCCATTGGGGATTTGTATCCCCACCCTGTCCATCCGTTGGTCGGGGGTGTCGGCGCTGCTCAGACAGCTGCTGCGTGGGGAAGGGGAGAGGGGCTTCATTTGGCCTCTTTGTCCTTTTCCCTCCAAAAGCCGCCCCACTAGTTGGTCGGAGGGGGGCATGGCGCTGGTTATGGTGCTGGCTCTCGAGCCCCCTTCGGGAGCAGCCTCTGCGAGAAGAGCGCATGACATCAACAAGAGCCAAGGAGCAAGCACTCTGCCAGTGATTAGGTAAGTTGCACGTGTTTATCAGTTGTATAAATGTCTTACACCCAACTGGCCCTTGTCCAGAACTCTCTGCTTTCCTAGATCCATTCATGAGTTGTGCACACAGTCCGTATTTTTCTGTGATCTGTATTCCTATTAATTCCGTTATAAAATCAGGTCTATAAGACACAGACTGCAAAGAAAAAAAACACAGGCCTGCAGTTCTGCTCCTGCATGAACCTTGAGGACTCCCAGTTCTCTATCAGGAGTTGCAGGTCTGGTGAGGTGTAGTGTGCTCTTTGATAAAGTGTTTGCACTGCACTTCATACCACACATCTACCTTGCATGCCAAGTACACTATGATGTTACATTTCACCACATGCCTGGCTCTGCCTCAGCCCGAGGTCATCTTGGAACCTCAAGCCCACAACATGCAGAGTTTGTATGTGCTCCGATGTGTCTTTGTAGCTACAGCTGCCTGTCCATCTGTGTAACACCAGAAGCCAATTGGGATCTCGACCTCACTTCAGCATCCTGAGAATGATGCAAATATCCCTCTTTACTCCTTTTTAAATTAACATATTATAGGTGAGTTACATGGTCTTAACATTTTTGTCATGATTTTAAGTAATCAAACAATAAACTTGAATTTGAATTTGAAATCTCTCTCTGGTGAAATAAACAGTGTAACCAACTAAACCCTTCTGTTATAAAACGTAAAAAAATAAAATTGTTCTGCCTGTCTCCCCCGCTTTAATAAAGACAACAAATTAACCTTTAATATCAGGAAGAGAGACACATCTAGTGGGTGAATTGGACAGGAAAATCTGGGATCGGCCCGGCTTCTTTGCTTGCCCAAATTCCGCGTTTGTAGGCAAATACTTTATTTCACAACGCCTAGAAATGTGGCCTTTTGCAATCTACTGTGGGAGGCAGCCGCGGTAGTCGAAAACACCTACCTGAGTCCTTACATACGGCAATGATGCCATATCCCTCACTGCAGTGCTTCATTTGAGTGGGTTGTTGCAGGTGGGGCACTGATTTTTGTGGCCCTGGACTAATTTTGACTGTACAGACTTTTTCACCCAGAGCGAGAAACATAGGAGGAAGGAAAGAGCAAGAAAAAGGTGAAAACAATTACAAAGGGTGGAAGCAGAGATGACCAACAACATACAGGCGCATGATAAAAGTGTGAGGAAGTGTCCGGTGATGGAATCAAGACTAGGCAGACTTGGGATTGCCAGCCCAATCTTTGCAGTGTCAGCCACAGACTTCTGAGCAAATCTTTGAACCCTTGGCCTTAACATTCTATAAAGCACTGTTTATTGTGAGGCAAACCTGAGCCGGTTCACACCCCTGTGGTTTGCATTGGCTCTATGAAGTCAGGAGGAGGACTGCTTCACCAAGGGTGCACAACAGTGTGCAGCCATCCACCATAGCATGTTGATAATGTCTAGAAGAGGAAACATTACCATCAGCAGCAGGAGACACATAATCATGTGTAGGGTATTGATGCCATTCCACAGCAGCGGTGTTGTTTGCATATTTATGAATTTGCTGTATTTAACTGTTAAACTAATATTATTGATGCAAATCTTTTGCTTATGCAATAGTTAATCTTAAAAAGTGCAGAACTGTGAAGTAATAGGCTTTTCAAGTATACTGCATACCCAGGAAAATTTGCCTTTTCTTGCTGCATAACTTAGTCAACCCTGCTGCATAATTTGGCCCTCCCCCGGTCCATAATTCCAGTGGCTCTGCCTTCATGTGATCAGACAGACATGTATGGTAATCCTTTTTTGTACCCTTAGCAGGAACGCCTGAGAACTGCAACGACTGTGCCCCCTGTAGCGGTTTTGCCAACAAACCCGGACATCAACTCCTCTACTGTAGTCCCCCCGCCGCCCCTCTTGTCATCAGCGACTGCAGAGAGGGGGACTACAATTCCCTTCGGGCTTTGCGGCAGGATACGCCACCGACATCTCCCGCCCACAGGTGGCGCTACAAAGACCCGCGCTGCTGGTGGAGCAGTGTAATCCTTTTTTGTACCCGTAGCAGGAACGCCGGAGAACCTCAACGACTGTGCCCCCTGTAGCGGTTTTGCCAACAACCCCGGACATCAACTCCTCTACTGTAGTCCCCCCGCCGCCGCTCTTGTCATCAGCGGCCGCAGAGCGGGGGACTACAATTCCCTTCGGGCTTTGCGACAGGAGCCGCCACCGACATCTCCTGCCCACAGGAGGCGCTACAAAGGCCCGCGCTGCTGGTGGAGCAGTGTAATCCTTTTTTGTACCCGTAGCAGGAACGCTGGAGAACTGCAACAACTGTGCCCCCTGTAGCGGATTTGCCAACAACCCTGACATCAACTCCTCTACTGTAGTCCCCCGCCACCGCTCTTGTCATCAGCAGCCGCAGAGCAGGGGACTACAATTCCCTTCGGGCTTTGCGGCAGGAGCCGCCACCGACATCTCCCGCCCACAGGAGGCGCTACAAAGTCCTGCGCTGCCCATGTCGCGGGACGCGAGCGGGACAAAGGCGGGCCATTTTGAGGCCGTTCGGGGGCCGAAGGAGGCCGAGCAGGGCCACCACCCTTGGCCCATGACTGCACCAGAGGCCACCGTGGGACTACTCTGCAGTATATAGTAAGAACTTGATATTTGTGAACATTGGGACTTACTACCTAATTGTATTCTATTTATTCTATTAGCTACTAAAATGCCCGCTTCAAAAGCTAAAAAACAAGCCAAGCCCACCTCGCATTCCCTAACAGCAATCGACCGTATGCTCCAAAAGACCATTGGAGCAGTGACGATTGCCATTGGGCACACTGAGAGACGCCTCTCGCTACCTGTAGGATTACTGCCCCCTCTCCTTCTGACGAATATATCTGGGACAACCAACAACACTCAGGATTCGTACTTACTACCGTCGTTTATATCCCTCCCAGGTATGCCCTATGTAACAAATGTACGTCATAGTCAACCCCAAATGGACGTTAGTACCATGGAACCATCTTACCTGCCTATCACCGCAGCTCCTCCTCCTCTGGTCAATGATAACTGTGCCTCCCTGGGGGTAGTCAGTGAGGATAGGTCTCCTTCAGAACGAGCGGATGGACGAGATAACGAAGGTGATATTAGTATCCCCCTTCAATTGCGGGAGCAGGATATCTTACTTGAATCCACAAAAGATTCCCCACAAAGGGAAACACCACTAGAGATCTCCTCGGAGGAGACCTCCTTGGTGGATCCTCAAATATCTAGAGTCCCACCCACAACTCATAAAAGTCAGGGTACACATAGAAAGAGGAAACGCGGGGGATATCCTCCAAGGTAGAAGTGCTAAATCCAGGAAAAGAACGTATACTATATTAGGGAACGATAAAAGCTCAGGGAAAGATCGGACATCAAATACGACAATTGGGCTGGATAATGAAATACTACAATTCCCCCTAATTAAAGAACTGGTTGGGAATTTTGAGCATCTGATTTAATCACTGATATTACCCATAGTACACAGGTTAAAAATGATTACAGATAAGTTGGGATACCTGGAAACTACAACACAAACCAATTTAGAACTGACCAGGGAGCTCATAAAACAGGCCAACAAAAATACAGTATGTAAGAAAGTAACCATACCACCGCTCCCCTATGAAAATAATCATAAGATCGATACTAAAATATCCAAAGGACAAACAAATCCTAATAGTATTTCCAAAAATAAAAATACTTCGCAACAATCACAGCCCAAGGTGGTCACTAATAATCTGCCATCTTCATCTCAAACCCAATTGGGCTAAAAAAATACTGGGGGTAAAAGTACGACGGCTGTTCCTGAAATTAGTGTACCCAATAGTAGAAATAATAATAGGACAGAGGGTATTTTGACTAAAAATAAGGAAATTCCCATACCCAGAAATAGCAATTTAAGTTCCCAAACGGGGGCAGAAAACAGAACTCACCCAAACGTTCAAATTACTCTTCCCCCTGAATCAGCTCCTTACGTTGCTGTGCTGACGGGGGTTCCTGAACTGCTGGCAGGCCAATATGAGGACTTCAGGAGCATTAAAAATAAGGTCATCTATTGGTTAAAAATAAATACACCCCTTCCACCAAACATTAATTGAGAGATACTACACGTGAGAAGGACAAAATGGTTGGGCGTGAGACCAAAGGACACCAGTGGAGACGTAATAATAATTAATTTCAAAGATCACAGGGTTATGAACTGCCTAAATGACTGGTACCAAGAAAATGCAAATCTGGGCATACAGCTCCGGCAATTAAATTATTTTTATCCCAGGTCGTTGATACTACCCCAACACCAAGTTAAATTCCAATGCCAGGGACAGCAAGAGGCTTATTACTACCCATTTTCAGTAGTAAATAGATACCATGCTCTTTCAGGTCTAGATGGCTTAGACTGACGCACCCAGGGTGAACCCCGTGAGGAAAATGTTCTGCTCCAAACACATTTGACTGGTGAACAATCAACAGCTGTTACCCAATTTACTAGTAATACGAGGGATATAAATGACATTTCTCCTCAAAGAATTAGCACTGACTTTATGTCAATGCCGCTAAGTGATCCATCATCTCCATCCATCAGTGAAAATCTTGGTACCATAATCACCTGGGATGTAGCGGGTCTTGCTGGAAAAAATTAATGATATTAGTTGGCAATGGATAACAATGACTTATGCTATTATAGCCCTCCAGGAACCATGGGCAATTGAAAAATCTCATTTACTGGGATATAAAACTATTTTTACCCCAGCTGTACCTAGCAGAAGAGGAAGACACAAGGGAGGTTTGTCCCTGTATTTATCAATCACCACTGGTAGAACCGTTCTTAAAAGTTTCACAGATAGTAATTATTATCAAATCTTAATTACAACTTGGGGCTCTCAAAAAAACCTACTTATAGTAAATTTCTATAACCATATCCCCATAACACAAGTAGAGAATGCTATCAAAAAATTTGCAGCTATGCTTAGTAGCATCGAAGAAAGCTTATTAGGAGACATGGCTCTTATATGGGTAGGAGATTTTGATTGCTCCTTATGTCCGAGGAGTCTACAGGGTGTGTGTGGTCTGGAGGATGAAAATCAAGGAGTGCTGAATCATTTTTCTCATACTAAATTAGGGGATCTGTTGAATAATATATTGGGAGATTACTCCTTAGCTTTCATTAACGAGATTTGTACCCCTCCGAAAATATTTAGTCCCACTTTTAATGGTAGAAGGGCAAAATCAATTATTGATTTTACACTCCTTTCTTCCTGTTATGCTGCCCTGGTTACTAACTGGGAGACCGTCCTTACGGTGTGAGTGACCATTACCCTATTTCGGTAACTTTTAACTTTGATCTGGATAATCCACCTCAAAACAACTCCTCAAAGTACGATTTGAATCCTATTCTTGGGCAACATAACGAGTTTTGTATTAAGTGGGAGAAGGTAATCCCAGAAAACATTAAAAAACTTTTGATTACTAGCTCCCAACAGGAAATTAATATGTGTCTGTCATCAGAAGAAGATCCAACTTCTGTGCTAGAATCTTTTAATAAAATCTGCTCATGCATTAAACAACTCCTGGTGAGAACCCCTCGGAATGCAGTTAAGGGCTCCCCCGGATTGGTTTGATGCAAATTGCACTAGGGCACTCTCTGCACTCAAAAAAGCCCTGCATTCTATTCCATCAACTAGACTACAGATTCAATCTGCAAGGCGTAGGTATCGTACTGCCTTGGCTAATAGAAAGAAAGAGCTGAAATCCCAAGCTTGGTTTGCTCTCCATGCAGCGTCTGAGCTAAAGGATAATGTTGCCTTCTGGAAGGCTGTAAATGTACCTTTCTATCAAGATCGCCAGGGCCCTCGCATAGACAATGCCATATCGGCACAGGAATGGGTGAATCATTTCCAGGCCCTTTATAGCATTTCACCACCCCTAGAAGACTCCTCTCATTCAAGAACTGCGTCAGAAAAAACATGTATTTCCTTTCCATTAGATATACAGTTTGAGATTGAGGAGGTCTATAAAGCACTAAGGGAAAGTCCTGCGGCTAAAGCCCCTGGACCAGATTGTGTTCCCATTGATGTTTTTAAAAATCTCCCGGATCTCTGGGCGCCAATACTTAATACAGTACTAAATTGCTCAAATAAAGTTGGCTTTATTAGGACCTGGCAGGAGGCAGTCTTGGTTCCTGTATATAAAAAGGGGGACAGGAATGATCCTGTCTGCTATCGGCCCATCTCACTTCTAGATGGCCTCATGAAGATAGCGAGCAGGATCATTCTTGCCCGTATACAGGATTGGTTAGAGGAGCATGATGTTTTATCCACCCTACAATACGGGTTCAGGAGAGGGGGAGGGACAATAGAGCAAGGCCTAAATCTTTCCCTAATAACTTCTAAATATATACATGCCAAAAAAAACAATTTATATGTAACATTCGTAGACCTTAGTTCTGCGTTTGATTGCGTAAGCCATGATACCTTGTGGCAAACTCTAATGGACATTGGGTTGGATAATAGGATACTTACCTTTATTAGAGAACTTTACTCCGGGGCTGGTGCACGCGTAAGATATGGCAGAAGAGGGGAATGCTCAGACTTTTTTCCTATTCATAGAGGAGTAAGGCAGGTTATGCATTCTCGCTCCCCTGCTTTTTAACTTATATATTAACGATGCTGGTTCCTTTCGCACACAACAATATTATGATTACCCAGTAGTAAATGGAAAACCCATCCCTATTCTCCTCTATGCCGATGATGCGGCTATTTTGTCACAGACGAGGATGGGACTACAAAAGGCAGTACAGACTTTTTCATATTACATGAGGGGTAGGGGGCTACATGTAAATGTTTCTAAGACATTCACCATGTCATGTGAACCGAATAAATGTAGAGCACCTTGTCCGATTACCCTGGATGATAGGCGTGTGGAGTTAGCGGATATATTTTGCTACCTGGGAGTGCACTTTGATAGACAGGGTACTTGGAAGCCCGCTGTAAATGCGAATGCTTTAGATTTTAACAGAGCAACGAGTGCACTCTCAAATTTTGCCTAAAAGCTAGGGTCTAGGCCAGCAAGGGAGCTTCTGCAAATATTCAAAGCCAAATGTGTCTCAACTGGAACCTATGGGGCGGGTTTATGGGGATCACAGTCCGTTGAGGCCATCCAACCTATCGAGAATAGGTTCCTACGCTACTTACTGGCCGTTCCCATGAGCACATCCACATATGTGCTGCATGCTGAAGTTGCCCTACACCACATCTCGGATATTTTAAAACTGGTGTCGATCCTACTCTGGCACAATGTCTGGACTAACCCTGCCACAGCATTAAATAGAACTATTATAGAGAGTTCTGCTTGGCCTGTGATGGGGCTAATAATATTAAATGGTTCACCTACATCAAAAATCTTGCATCTGAAATAGGCCATCCTGAATACTTCTCTAACCCAACTACTATGGAGCTCGTTTCAAGATTTGTGTTAAAAAAATCTCTATTAGAACACCTGGAAATGAAAAGATGGAATGAAGAAAGGACCAAGATAACCATCATCAGCCACGATGACGTCACATTGCACAGGGACATTCAGTTGTGTCTCGTATTAGACCAACCTTTTTATATCCGTAGGCTTTTAACACGTTTCCGTTTGGAAACTTTTTATAGATTAGTAACCATGCCTCGATGTAATGATTGGACGAGAGAAAAAAGAATTTGTCCCTGTGATGAGGTGTCATTTCAATCGAATATTTATTGCACCCTTTTTTGCCCCCTCTATAAATATCCGAGGCGGCAAATCTTGAGACCTCTTTTTTTGTCTTGGGGTCTAAGAAAATCAAGAGAAGCATATAATAAGTAAAGGACATTGGATGATCACTATACTATAAATACTGTAACCCTGTCTCTGAGAGCAATACTTAGACTGAGAAGGTCCATTATAATTGATTAGCCCTAGTTTGTACCAATATATTATTTTTTAACCTCTTAAATAGCTTGAATGTATTCTTTGTATTCTTAAATGTTTTGAAGAACTTTTAATTGTACAGTATAATTAGTGTTTTAATTACGAGTGTAAATGATATGAATTTCAAATTGAGATCCTATTCTGTATGCTTTTATGAATTGTTTACACATTTTGAATAAAGCTTTTGAATTTGAAATTTGATTTGAAGGGATTACAGATAAAAATGCAAGAGTTGAGTGTGAGAGGCATGTCTCAACTTTGATGCTGTTTGACACGTAAGTGACTATTTTCGGTTTTTTATTTGTCTCTCTCACCCAACCTTACTTTTAAAATATGATGGACCCATGGCAATATCTGATACAGCAATATCTCAACTGACTCTTCCCCAGCTCTAGCAGACTTTCACAGCTATGCCTGACATGCCCTATGGGCCTCTCAGACGCCACCATCATGTGACTGACTATCGCGACCAGTCGCCAACACATTTCAATGTGTAAGAAGCAGCTGGTGTGACAGGTGGGAGCTCACAGAAACTGTTTACACCGCTGCAGCATTTTAAAACTTGTGAAATCCAACCCCCCCTGCCTGGGTTGCAGCACCCAGGATAATTTCCTGCATTGATACATACTTATAATGTCTCAAAGGCATGACCAATTGCATTGTAAATGCTTGTTGCAATTGTTTTTCTAATGGGAATATGGACATTTTGGGGCTGACTCACAAAGTTATTACTTCAAGTACTCATAATTGCCTTTGTAAGTTGACCCCACAGTCTTCCTCTCAAATTGAAAAACAGTGGTCTCACTTATATTAAAAAGCTGGTCAAGTCTAATACAATGGCTGTATGATGACATCATATTGAAAGGGAACACAGGAGGCACAGGAGACTTCAATCTGCGTGTTCAATGTGAATGTTGCATCCTCCTGGCCTCCATGTTTAGGCCCACCCCCCACGCCCAAACCTCAAATAAAAAGCCTAGGGATTTGGCTTGATACCGACCTGAACTTTTCGGTACAAGCTACGAAGACTGCGGCTACCTGTTTTGGGTTGATGAGGATGCAACGGAGGGTGCTCCCTCTGCTCCCATTTCAGGCAAGGAGGATCCTGATCCAGGCCCTTATACTATCTCGCCTGGATTACGGGAATGTCCTCTATATGGGAGCTCCTGCCTATACCATCCACAGGCTCCAAGTCGCCCAAAACAGTGCAGCCCGTCTACTCTACAACCTTCCCCGTTGGCAGTCAGCGAGGAATGCCTTGAGGGAACTTCACTGGCTTCCTATAGCTGGAAGAATACAATTTAAGGCCATGTGTATTTTACACAAGGCCTTCCATCGCACCGGCCCTGCAATTCTTCAGTCCCTGGTCACTCCCTATGCTCCATCTCGTTCTCTTCGGTCCAGCTCCTCTCAGTTGGCTACTCCCATCAGAGTCAAGAAGGCTCGATGGGGTGGCCGCTCCTTCTCACACACTGCGGCAAGGCTATGGAACACCCTCCCTCTGCCTCTGCGGGAAACTTTAAACCATCTCTCCTTTAGGAAAACTTTAAAAACACACTTGTATACTACATTCTGTTGACCTGCCCTGAGCCCTTGCTAATTGAATTTCTGTCACTAGCGCTACGAGGCCTCCGGGTAGATAGCGCTATACAAGTACTGCTTCATTCATTCATTCATTCATTCATTCATTCATTCATTCATTCAATGTAAACCCACCTATTTCTGGTACAAGAAACCACGGTTTAGGAGAGAGTCTTAAGTCACTGAGGCATTCCATTCTGTAGAGCCTATCAGGAATATAAACCATGTTTTCCCATAAAACATAACACGTTGTTCTTTTGCAGGAGTATACTGGCTGTTTCATGTGTGGGCATGCCTAGGCTACGTTGATCAAGGATTGCCCAAATGAATTAATCTGATGTGTGATTAGCAGATTTATATTATACTATTAGGTTTGGTGTTAAAGATTTTCCAGTTCTTCCTGGTGATTTTGCATATTTTGTGTGAGAGTCAAATGTGGAAACCACAGACTAGGTATTTTCTTTTAGTAGAGCTTTCTGTGTGCTATTGTGTGCCATTTTACGACCACTCTGCCACATTTAGTGACACTTTCATACCTCAGACTATTTTTATGACAGCTTTTTTGACAAAATTAGCATTTCTCATCCAGATTCTCTTGCACCTGAACATTTTACATAAGGGACGATTGCCCGGTAACACCTGTTGGTGAAATTATGCATAGTGAATCATGAAAGAAATCAAATTGACAAGGAAACCAATCGTGCTCAATTCATTTCCACAGCTCCAAATTCTACCAAGATGTTCATCAAGCTTTTCAATAAAGTCTCCAAGGCGAAAGCCTAAATAACACTCCCTTCCCTCACCATACCTATCTAAAAGCATATTGGTTTAAGAACTAACTCCTAACTCCCATTCTGTTCCTTTCCTTACCCAGTTTACTGATAAAATTCAGCAGTTTTCAATCAATGAACTTACACCAAGTGCTACAGGTAGCAGATAAGATGGAAGCATCCAAGAGGCTGGCCTTTCCTTTCTTAGCTTCATTGGATCAAGCATTTTTTAGCCCATTTGGTGCCAGAAGTTACTCAATTTATTAAATCGTCAATGGCACATCCCCGGTACCTGACTAACTGAAACATGTAGTGATCGCTGTGCAGCTCATGAGGCCCTATGTAGACTCCATGATTTTAGTCAATTACAGACCCAAATCTACAATTCATATCAAAGTCTTTGAAATTGAAGTCATTAAGCAATTACAAGAGAACTTGGAAACAATATGCTCCTGCATAACCGACATTTAGGGTTCAGACCAGGAAGAGGGACAGAGACTGTGGTTAACAGATATCCAAGAAGACCTCGTTTTAGCTTAAGATGCTAATCAACATGCAGCTTTAAACTTACTTGACTTATCCACTGCCTATGACACCATAGGTCACCAGATCCTTTCACGTCATCTAACACAGACGTGGATTGATTCGTTCCTGTCCAACAGATGTCACCATGTTAGTTTCTGTTCATCTGAGTCTTATCAGGCGACTATTAATGCGTGGGGGTACAGCATGAGTTCTTCAGTTTCCATACTCCTCCTCAATGTTTGTATGTGCCCTCACCAAGTTCAGCAACATCTATCAGCTTCAATTCTAGCTAAATTCCAATGACACCCACATACATTTCCAATCAGGAAAGAAATATGATGAAAAAAAGCAACCCGGGTTCCTTTGAAACACATTTTCTCATGGATGGAAAAAAGCTTCTTGTCTGAACGTGGACAAAACTGAGATTCTAATTGTGAGGGCCAAGCTCAACACAACCCAGAAACTTACTTGGCCACCAACTAACTCCATCAGAAAATTCAACATTGTAACTATCACGTTTAATAATGTGTCTCTCAAATTACCAATGTGGTCAACAATAAAAGAAAGTCTACCTTCTCCTCCAGTCCAATGATTTCACCAAACTCAGAAGTATGCGTAGGACAAATGTTTGTTATACCAACGTAATCTAGCGTAACATAATTAATTTCACCTTAGGCTTGCTATGCAAAATTCGGCCCTTATGCCACATAGCTCCCATAATAAAATATTATTGCAGGAGCACCAGAGAAATGCAAACAATCAGAACATGAGTGACTTTGACCGCAGTACTTATGTTTTTGCACCATACTTTTATGTGAAATGCATCTTTGCATCCAAACGAGTGTGAGGTTACATAGTATGCTAAAAAATATCGCTAATTGACTATTTTGCATAATTTTTATGGAAATTTCATTTAATTACACAAAAACAAATTATGTGCAATTTGGACACTCAAAAGACTATTAGTACTTACCAGGCTAGGCTAATGAACTGATTCAATACTGGCCTAAAAACAAAAATGCATTAACTACAAAAGATCCAGAAGTAGGCTACTAGATTGTACTGAAGTCTGAAGAAGCGGGTCCACGTAGTCACTGCACTGAGGTCTCTCTGCTGTCTTTCTGTGCAACAAAGAATCTAAGCTCAAAGTATTTTGTGGCATGCAATGGCAGATGATTCCCCTATCTGTAAAATGTAGTCACAATGTATCACACTATAAGAACTTGGGTTACTTGTTGAGGGGAGTGAAACCCTACTCAAGCAGAAACAAAAAATATTGTCAGAGTGAAGTCACAATCATATTCTGTGCTCAACCCTCTGGTAGCTTGGCAAAAAGTAGTTACGCTTCTTTAGAGGCAATATGTAAACTATTTGTTCAACACTTCAAACAGTAACAAACAATGCAAAAATGATCCGACACCAGATTAGAAACATAGAATACATTTTAATAAATAAAACAAAACCCTGTGACAAAAATCCAATAAGTAAAACTGGAGATATGCAATTTTAAACGTTATGAGAAAATAGCACCAAAAGCACAAAGTGGCAACTGTAGTTATTTGGTCACATCGGAACAAAATATCAAGTTCAGTCCGACAGCGATGGAGCACGGGCCAGCTGCAGGGACCAAGTTAAGCCAGCTGAACAAGAGCAACTTAAATCCTAGCTGTAGAGTGTTGCAAGGTCCCCCGCCAAGGATGTGTTGTGCTGCCAAAGTGATATAGAGTGCTACATCCTGTGTGATATGGGGTTACTTTGTACTCACATAAATGCAAACCTCACTTGAAGATTGATTATTTGTTTATTTGGCCAACTTCATTTCTGAAGCTTTGCTATTGCAATACATGTTATTGTTTATCAGAGCATGAACTGGTATTTAGATGTTTACTATACTGCCAAGTCCACATTTTGTCTCAAATGGATTCAGATAGAAAACTGTTACTGTAGTCTGGTATAGTGACTAAACTGGCCAGAAATTGGGTACATATGATCCAATCATGCCTGCATTGCAATAAAGCCATCATTAGGGGTGGCATCATTCCTATTATACATTAATTATAAAAATGTGGAAGTTAACCCTTGATTACTTACTTGATCTCATATTGATAATACAGGGGCATATTATCAAGGGGGTTTATCTCCGCTTTTTTGGCTTTAAAAGCCAACACCAGTTAGCGACAGCTAGTAGGAAATAGCGACCATCTTGGGCCCCACTTTCCATGTCAGTGATATTTATCACTAATGACATGCAAAGTGGGCGTGCCAAGATGTTAGCGACTGAAAACAGTCGCTAACATCGCTATCTCCTATTACCAACTTTTGGAGATATTCGCGCTAAGCGCGAATATCTCCAAAAACTAACACCTGCCCTGAGCAGTTCTTAGCCATGTTATCCAATGGAAGGTGGATAACATGGCTAAGAGCTTTAGCTTGGTAATGCATGAATATCGCTGACTTTTCAGCGATATTCATGCATTGCAGCGATTTTTATCGCATTTGCGATAAACCTTGGTAATACCAAGTTTTATTTGCGGTAAAAATCGCCGCAGCTCAGCGGTAAATCTTTCCCGCTAACCAAGCAATAGCGATAATTATCGCAATTGCTTGGTAATATGCCCCATAGTTCTTAAGAAAATATTAGGCATCATTAAACCCTCGTTACTCCCTAGAATCCCCCTCTTGCAAAACAAATGTTTCATCCTCCCACTGTGCTGACCAAAGATCTTAAATTCATTGCTGTCACAAAAAACTGTATTAACAACTCTAAATAGAGAGATTATTTGACCTACTGTTATAATTCCTAAAAGCCAACTTGAATGTAAACAGCTCATACCATCCCATCTCCAGGTTCCATTTTATAGCGAAACTCACATCAAAATGTGTTGAGGAACAACTAAACCAGCACATTAACAAAAACTGACTACTTTACTGACATCAATTCAGTTCAACTACAAAGCTAAAAGTAGTGGGTAATGCACTACTGATCAGGGACACAGTTAGTGTTTGTCTACGCATCCTGTTAGATCTGCCTGTAGACTTTGGTAATGTACACTACATCATCCAGTGTGATAGCTAATGCCTATGTGGAGCTTAAGAGCTGAGGTCAGAGAATGACTGATTTCATACTTAGTAGAACATATCAAATGGTTAAAATGTAGAACACTCCCTCCCTTCCTTTTCACAATCTGTTTGGGGGTCTTATGGACCCATGCCAGTCAACCTCTAGTTACAAGCATTTGGAAACCTTATGAACGCTTTCGTTATCATGAATCGTCAGTAGGTCAATATTAGCCAACTCTACCACACTTAAACTCCATTGAGTTAATCACAGACCTCATATATGACCTTGAATGTCCAGACACAACTTAAATGCAATTGATTCATAAGACTCAGAAACTAGATTGTCAGAAGCTGGAGTTTCCTACTCATCACCTCAGACCCTATAGATTGTATCCAAGAAATGTCTAGGCACCCTACAAAAAACACACATTTTATCTGAGTGTATCAATAATATAAAATAATTAGGAATGACACTGGACGTAAAACTAAATATGAACGCACACATAAAAACCATGATGAAAAATTAATGCCATCAGTTGAAACTACTCAGAACCAGCAAACCTTTTCTCCTCTTGCCATTTTCCAAGTCGAGCATGGAAAGTTCGTCCACATTGCTCTCTCAGTCATTCAGTTAACTTCCCTATAGGCACTGCTACATGCTGTTGTAAGGCAAAACTCTGACAGAAAGGAATATTCACACATGACACCTGTACTAAGATGTCTCATACAGCCACCACTGGAAGTCTGCTAAACATTCTAAACATCATATATAAGGTACATTGGCCCCAAGACTGAACACCCATTAAATATCTGGCAAATAAAATTATCATCTCTGAAGGACTAAAAACAATTCAATTTCTGATCACTGATCCCATATGACCACCCCTACCTCTTGAAAGACCTACATAAGAGCCCGAGTCTCTTTGAATACACTTAGCAGTGATATCCTGCAATAGGGAAACATCCTTTACCACGCAACTTTTACCACGCAGTGCTTTTACAACGCAGGTTTTACAACGAAAACCATTACAATGCATTGCACTGGGGGGCGCTCTAGGATAAGTAATAGTTTAATTTACTATCCAACACCTTCCCTACTATCCACAGGGACTGGAGTTGGAATAGTAAATTAAACTATTCACTATCCAGCACCCCCCAAAGCAATGCGTTGTAATGGCTTGCGTTATAAAACTTGCAATGTAACAGCTTACGTGGTAAAAGCATGTGTTGTAACAACGTACATCCCTTCCAATATGCTAACTGTTTGGAAATCGGGTTACTGGTTGAGAGGATAAACCCCTACTCAAGCATCAACAACAATTTCTGTCATAGTGAAGTCAAAAGCAATTACCAAATTAACCTATGCTTAACCCTTTTGTAGCTTGGCACAATTTACCAATTTAGAAAAGTAGGGTAACATCTAATGCATTATTTGAGACCAAAATGACAAATATCCAATCAGTAGAACTTGAGATATGCAATTTCTAAGTTTCAAGTAAAAGTAGTGCCTAGAAGTAAAAGTACCAAATGTGGTTATCTGGTTGCGCCGGACCAGGACACAGTCAAACGTTCAGGCCGATCACAATGGAGTGCAGGCTTACTAGGGAGATCCAGTTAGGTCCACTGAACAAAGAACATTAATTCCTGGCTTGCAGAGCATTGCAAGACCGTGCATCATGGATGTGTTGCGCAGAGGCCCGTCTAGGGGGGCTGCGGGGCTAAGATGTGGAAACGTAAATTGTTGTTGAGGATGGCATCGACGAAGGGCTTGCAAAGCAAAGTACTGCATCTAAGATGCATTGCACACTGGCAGTTTTGAAGAAACTATGAGGCTGTGATGTAAAGTCCTGCATCATCGTCGAAGGTGCCATCGACATGGGGTATGTGATGCGAAGGCCTGTGTCAAGGATGTTTTGTGCAGGCATGACAATGAGGAGTGTGTGGGCTTCAATTTGAGGTTCCCAAGTGTAGCAAAGAGGAGCTTCATGTCAGGAATCATGCCATTGCCTCCCTAGTACACACTGGGACACATACATTACAGAAGAGGAGACGAGTGATCGTCAAATCTAGACTGATTAACCATTGGTACACTGTAGGATAGGTAGGACCCATCCTGAGATGGCCGCCGTTGTGGCCGTCGTTATTTACCCTTATTGCGGTAAGCGCAGTCTAGTTAACATGTGGAACGCGCGCTTAAATATATACAAGGAATAGGAGTGGCCAGAGTACTAATTCTTCTCCAAGGAGACAAAAAGGTTCAGGTACATGCTCATGGAGTATCTGGACCAGTGGTAAAGCGTCGACATTTCGACCCGCCGCGACCACCAACTGGGGCGCACCAGGGTCGAAACGTCGACGCTTTACCACTGGTCCAGATACTCCAGGAACATGTACATGAGGGTCGAAACGTCGACGCTTTACCACTGGTCCAGATACTCCAAGAACATGTACATGAACCTTTTTGTCTCCTTGGAGAAGAATTAATACTCTGGTCACCCCTATTCCTTGTATATATTTTGTATATATGTGTCACTGTATTTGATGCACTGAGCACTATGTTCACCACCAGTCACTTTTCCCACACTTGTGTGTTGTTTAATGGTCCGATCATCATTTATTGAAACCATTGGCATCATTGAATGAATTAATTCAGATGTAACATGTTTGTTTTTTATTAATATAAAGCATTGCTGGAAATCAATTCCTATTTCTCTATATGTCCTTGTTTCAGAGAGTTTGTTTTCAATATGTATTGAGCGCACCAAGCCTTTTTCAAAGTGATTGATTTCACCCAACAGAACCACCTTTGTATTTAACCCCAACTTTCTAAAAATGGCATTCTCAGAGTGTGACTCAATATTCAACTTCACTATTAAAGAGGGTTTTAACTGCAATTCTTTAGACACCAAACTCAGCCTTCTTATCCACTCCCAATTGAAAGATATCACATAACAAATGTAGTTAGGTAACCCAATGTTATCCTATGGGAGAGGTTGGCCTTGCAGCAGTGAGAAACACATTTTAACATTTAAAGGGGTTTTCACTACCAGGACACGGAAAACTTAAAAATACATGTATAACTTTTTTAATACACTAGGCCCTGCCTGCTGGGCTATTTAGAGCCTACCCTGGGGTTGACTTAGATTTATCGAAAAGGAGGGTTAAGGCCTGGCAACATATATATGTAGCCATGTCAAAATGGCAGTTTAAACTGCATACACAGGCTGCAATGGCAGGTCTGAGACATATTTAAAGGGTTTCTTAAGTGGTAGACACAATGAGCGCTGCAGGACCACTAGTAGCATTTAATTTACAGACCTTGGGTACATATTGGATACTTCACCATTAGCTTACTAGTACATGAATTGTGCCAATTGGTTGTAAGCCAATTTCACCATGTTTAGTGGAGAAAGCACACACACTATAGCACTGGTTAGCAGAGGTAAAGTCCTAAGGCCAACAAAAACAAGATCAGTAAAAAATGGAGACTTAAGGCAAACAGTTTGCTGGAAGATCAGCCTAAAGCTGACAGAACTAACACAACATTTCCTATATACCTATTGTCTTTCACCACACAAACTCAGCTAGGTTACCCTCACTAAGTAGCATTTTTCCACATTTATCTTTATTAAAACTAGCCTTCCATACTATTCTATTCATCTAACTACTGTCATTCCCTTTTCCTTCACATCCATTTCTATTTAGACTCATTGTTTTGCAATAGATTCTGCAGTGCTGCTATTCAGAATTAAAGAACTTTACTCATCAGAGAAAAAGTTCTTTACCAAAAAAGAGAAAATACAATGCATATTAAATTCACTCATTAAGTATCTAGACTTCAGTACCTACACTCTTGTAAAACATAAATACATACATAATGTAGGTTCTGGTAGAAGAGATTTAGATGTGAGTATGCTTGAATATTTTTTGTTTTCCCTGGGATGCTTTTATACTTTATTGGTATTCAGAAATCAACTTGTATACTTGAAAACACTGACCAGGATATTGGTCTTTTGATTTAGACAGAAATTAAGTTCTCACATTCAGTTTATAGACTTGTAAGATGCAAAACTCAAAATACAATTTCAGTCAATAGATGCCTCACTGTGAAAATGCAACCTTTATTAGGTTCTTGTTACCCTTACCAGAAATATACATTTCAGTGGTGACTTCTAAACCGGGGCTTCACGACACACCCCTGTTACCTTTGTGGCACTCCACTACTGCAGACCTTTGCCCACACTGATAATTCTTAAATGAAGCAGATCTCTTTAACCCTTTCCCTGCTGATGACGAGCTCAGCTCGTCATCACCCACGGGTGTCGTGTGGTGATGACGAGCTGAGCTCGTCATGAATAATGGTAAAAAAGGATCTGCAGCACACAGCAAAAATCCCCGCAGCAGCCATGTGGTTAAAACACAACTTTCCTGCCTTAGTAAAAGTTTTCAGTGTGCAGATCAGCCCTCTCGGCCTCAACAGGCTCCTAGTGACAGGAGAGGGAGGGGGCTCAGGCATGATTCATATAAAGAGTGCTGTTTAAAAATATAACACTCTTTAAGTGGATGCTTGGATTGCACAAGAGACAAGTAGGGCTGGACTGGCTGTAGTGGGCACTGACCATTTCCCCGGTGGGCCGGAAGGGTGGGGGATGGTTTTCAAGCAGTGGGGGACAGTTTTGTTACTGGGAGCCGGTTTAGCAGCAGTGCTGCAATATCGTCCGCCTATAACAAACCCGGCAGCAGTGCTAAGATGGAAGCAGTGCTTCTCGCTCACAACCCTCCCCCCCCCCAAGCTGATCCAGCATCCTTGGAAGGGCTGGTTTGTGTTATCAATCCGGCCCTGGTGACAAGCGTACTTCAACTACGATCTCCCAACACAGCATTCCATTTTATTAAGCAGATATAATGTGCAAGCCACGGGTAGCACAGTATAGATACTAAAATGGGGCTGTCAGGGTGCACATCATTGCATGTATGAGGCCAATGAGAAGTCACACTAAGTAGCCGGGCAGTATCCCAACCACTTCTGATAGATCTGTGCTTTTAGTTCTATCAAGAAGCTGGAAGGGAGGTCGAGGTGGATCTTCTCCTGTGTAATCCTGACATTGCTGTTCAGCCTGGCTTCTTGTTGGAAATAATGCGTTGCTGGCTCTAATGTCCAACAATGGATTCCTGTCATGCTGATGCCCTAAAGCCTCAGAATTTCAGGCAAAGGAAATAAGTTAAGTAAAACAAAAAAAAACATTGTTGTTGATCTGTGCATGTGTGAGTATGTGTGTGTTTGTGAGTGAAAGAGTAAATGAGATTGAGTGATGGTGTGTGTGTTAGGTTGGCGTATTTGAAAGCGTCATAAAGAGTGATGGTGAATGAGAATCAATGAGTGAGTGTGAGAATGAGTATGAATAAGTAAAAATGAGTTTGAGGGAGTGAAGGAGTCTGAGTGAGGTAGAATCGGTGATTAAGGGGTAGATAGTGAGGGGTTTTGAGAGAGTCAGGGGTGTAACTATCAGTGGTGTAGCAGGTGTAGTTGCACCATTGCTCATAGGCCTGAGAGGCCTACTGAATACCATTTATTCAAGCAGAGTGCCTGTACACCAGGAGCTCAAATCGAGCTCTCTGAACAATCGTAGTTGTTAGTGAGGGTCGGTGAGTGTGTGTTTGTAAGTGTGTTGTGTGAGAATCAGTGAGAGTGATTAGGTGGCTTTGTTTGTGTGTGAGTGATAGTGTGTGAGAGTGAGTATAAGTCACAATGAGTAGGGGAAAGTTTTAGTGCGTTAGAATGAGTGAAAGGTAGAGAGGGTGAATGAGACAGGGAGTGAAAAGGAAGGAGAGTCAGTGAGAGATTGCGAGTAATGGTGTGTTAGCATGTTTTATGTTTGTAAATCTACTGATGACTATGCCATACTCAGAATGTTTCCTGGCTTATGGGGGTATTTAGGGTAACTAATTGTTGCTGGCATATTAGCGGTAATGTTTGGGAATCTGTGCCAAAATGCAGCCCTGACATACTGAAAGTAATTTGTACCATACGGTGGACACCAACGGCACTGAGGGTGAAGGTCAGGTTGAGATAAGTAAACCATAAGAAAATAATGGCTGTGACAAACTAGAGATATTTTTTTTATATATGATCATACATGGTATATGGGGATTATCGATGGGAAAATTCTGTTACTGACATATGTAAACTGTAATTCTTGGCATCAGGGGCACAAGGGCGTTCTCATACAATATATTTTCCTTGGAACACTGGGGAGAATTCTTATATTGTAGGGGGCACTCAAGGCAAATTTGGAAAAAAATGAGATGAACCAGTGGCAAGTACTATGCAGCACCACTTTCACAGGTCATCCATTGTAACTGATGCATTTAAGATACAACATCACATGCAAAGTTTGCACTGCTTAACAAATAAAGCTTAAATTTAGTAGAATCCACCTGTTTAATTTCCCACTCTGTAATATCCCTATCATGGTGCAAATTCAGGCTGTGGATTTTTCCATTGCTTAGACAAACTGCAGAATTCCCAGTTACCAGAAAACTCTAAATCAGACCTGTTAGACCTGACATCATTGGCTTGAGTCTGTCCTCCTTTTTTTTCAGTTTGCCTCCTCTGTTTACGATGTTTTTGCTGGTATACTGCTTTGGGCACTGTGCCACTGCTGATCAGTGCCACAGTGCAATTGCTCCCTATGTAAAATTACTGTATTGATTGAATTCCATGTCTGGCTTATTTGGTTTACTGTCAGTCCCTAGTCTAGTGCACCAGGAGTGCCAGGGCTTGTAAATACAAATGCTGCTCGTGGGCTTGCAGCATGTGTTGTGCCACCCACGAGAGCGGCCTAGCAAAAGTATGTCTAAAGCTCTGCCATTGCTAGACCTACGTGCAGTCTGGTACTGTCACGCTGACTGCACAAGTACACCTACTTGCCAGTCCCTAAACCTTCCCTTAACTTCATGTTAGTCACCCCTATGGTAGGCCCACGGGCAGGGTGCATTGTAATTATAAGGTAGGACAAGCCTGACCAAGTTGGCATGTCCTAATAGTGAATTACAGCCATATTCGTTTTTCACTATTGCGAGGTTACCTGCTCTCCATTAGTTAGAATGGGCTGCCAGGATTATTAATTCTATAATCCTAGCTGGTTCGGGGAGCATGGTGCAATGTCGAGTTTGGTATCCCTGAACTCGGGGTTTAATAACGCATCCGTTTGTGTGGATGGTTTTTGGACTCTGGGTTTGAAAATAGCACTTTTAGAAAGTGGCTATTTTCTTGTCTAACTATTTCTGGTTTCTGCTGGTTTGGTGTGTGTGTGACAGGAGCTGGGTGGCTCCAGAGGTCTGAGTGAGTCAGTGTGGGATGAGTGGGACATTTGCATTGAGAGTAGGGGGAGAGTAGTTCCTGATAGCCTGCCCTGCCTGACACAATGCTGGCTCCACCTCCTGCCAGGCGACTGATGGCTCTGTGCCTGCCAGGTACGATCCTGGCCCCACCTCCTACCAGGAGGCCGATAGCTCTGCTCCTGCCAGTGACAATGCTGGCTCCACCTCCTGCTGGGCGTCTGAGGACCTAGCCCTGCACAGTGAATAGGCCAGGTGCCTCTGCCTGGCTACACCCACAACAAACCCAGGATGTGGGGAAACTCCCCTGCATGGACAAAGGGATCAGAGACAAAAAGGGGTATAAGAGAAGGACCCCTGAACCAAGAATTTAGATCACTTCTGACAAGGAACCTTGAACCAAGGACACGAAGCCTGCTGATCCAAGGACTAGCCTACCCCTTCTGCCAGTGTGCTGTTTGCTGGGGGGAATCCTGCAGTTTCTTCTTTATTTTTGCCAAGGAACCAGGAGAGAGGAACTGAGTGTGTACTCTCAAGCTTTGCTAAAGAAAATCTTCAAGGGCTGGAAGAGTGCCAGCCTCCTGTTGAAGTCACAGGGTTAAAGGACTTCATCTGCTAAAAGTGCTTGTTGCTGGAACTTGAGAATCCAGCACCTCTGAAAGAATCCAGCAATCTCGACGCCGACGGACGCTGCCGAATCCAGCTCGACATCGTGAGTAACGGCTCGAGTGTCCCGCTTCCTCGACGCCGGCCGCCGGGCCCGATCGACGCCAGCAACAACGCCAGTGAGTAGCGAGTTTGGCTCCAGCTCCAAGTGACCCCGTGTCTGCACCGCTGCTGATCGCATCGACTTCGAGCCCTTTTGACGCCGTGAGCGCTGCTCACTCTTGCAACATCATCATCGACATCGACGACGACGCCTTATCCTGCTTCACCTCATGAGCGCTGCTCCTGCCTGACATCTGTTGACGCCGCTGCAGGCCGCCCCGACTCCGAGGCCGGATCGACGCCGAAGACGCGATGCCGAACATCTCGACGCCACTGATCATCGTGTGCTTCGCTTTTCCAAGGTACTGTGTTGTGGGGGTCCGTGTAACTCTGGGCTCGACGTAGCGCTCCTCGCGGTCAACGCCGAACCTTTGGATTAACTTTGCCTCGACGTCGTGTGACTCCTGTGTGGGTTACATTGTTGCCAAGAACTGTGACTTAAAGAAGAAGAGTTGCTTTTTTTAGTAAAGACTTTGTGCTAAGAAGAAACTACACTTGAACTATTATTTTTCCTTCCAAGAGTATTTATTAAGACTGTGGTATATTTTTGTCGTTATTTGGTCTTGTGCTAAGCCTTATATAAAAATCCTTATTTTTATAATACTACTGTGTCGTGTCCATTTGTAGTGTATTCACTTTATTACTGTATGTGGTCATAAATGCTTAACCACTTGGATGCTCAGGGAATTCTCCTCGTATGCTGACTTTTTCATTTTCCCATTATACATGACGAGTTGACCTTGTCATGAGCACAGCTCCAGTGTGCCTCATGACGAGTTCACCTTGTAAATGTAAATGTAAATGTATAGGCATTTATATAGCGCACTACTTACCCGGAGGGTCCCAAGGCGCTTCGACCGCTGCGAAACCCTTCCTGGCTTCCCTGAGAGATGGTCCCTTAATGGGTATCTCCAGGGTGAGACCAGGCATCCCCGGCGGTCTAGTGGGGCCGTTAGTGAAGATGAGGCAAGCTAATGCCCAGAGTTGCCGAGTGTGATCGCTGATCAGAGTGGGCACCGAGGCGACAGAATTATCGAGTCCGCTGACCCTGGTCCAGAAACCTGCCGCGCCGGGAATCGAACCCTGGTCCCGGGCCGTCCTCTGCTCTCGGGTCTGCCGCCTCTAACCAGTGAGCCACACTACTTCACTATGTCATTAGCATCCAAGTGGTTAACGCACTGCCTCTGAGATACGCCTGTCTGCTTTGCCAAGCTATCAAGGGGGTGAGCAGGGGTTATCTAAGTGTGTTATCCCCTTGCCCTGACTAGAGGAGGTGAGTCCCTATTTGTCAGAAGTGTATACCTCTGCCAACTAGAGACAGCCAAGTCTAACAAGACCCTAATACCATGCGTAAGCTTCTGCCTTGCACTGGATGGGCACGTTACCCAGAAGTGGCACCTACTAAGGAAGGCAAAAGAAAATCCCCAGTCTGAAGACTACACACCCCTTCAGTTCATTTGCTTGCTTTGCACATTTTACACAGAAGACATAATAGGATTTTCTTTAGGTTCATAGGGTTTCGCTTTTCTGCTAGTTGAATGTATATAAAAATGTACAGTTGAAGCAATTCGTTTAATCTGATTACTTTCTATATAACATTGAGTTCTCTAGTATAAAACCATTTTCTTTTTTTAAGGTTCATTTAGGTAGTGTGTTATATGATCTATGCCCATTTATATTCACGCATCCCTTGCTAATAAAACAGCGGGGCCACGTTTTAATGTGAATTTAATTAATTAAAAAACCGTGTTGAGAGTTATGCATCAAGGATTTCTTCCTATATTTAAATTTACATTATCCACAGATTTAACATTAACACAAATAATATTTTTCTTTTTTTCCACTTCATGCATATTTTCCAGTGAAGGAAAGCCTCCGGATTTAAGCGCGTTCTCGGGGTGGACATTTTCATTTAAATCTGTGTATAAACAGTGAGTGTTCCAAGCATTTCGTATGTCCACTTCTCCCAGACACCCTTCCCTGCCTCTAATCCCCCCGTCGCCACCCCGCTGTCCTGCACTCACATCTAAATTTAGTATGGTGGAAACTCCATCGCATTTAGAATTTTTCTTACTTGTAAATTGAATATATCGTCAGAAAATTCCATTATCTTGATCCTGTTATCATTGTGTAACCATGTTACATTTTTTGTTCACTTAAGTTACCCTTGTGCTCAGACAATCTTGTGACTTGGCCCTGAAAGCCCTGGGTCACGCTGAGAAATATTATAACAGACTAATTTTAGAGTTGCATTACGTCCTGTGGGCAAAAAAAGCTCCCAGAGACAAAACATATAATTGCCTTGCTCGTCTGCTGCAATTTTGCACTCTATTTTAGTGGTCAGATTGAGAAATAATTTTTAAATTCATCTAGGAAATACCACAGATTTTGTTTAATTTCTAATCCTAATTCAGGTGCAAATGCTATTTGAGCTTCACGTTAGATTATACATGGGACTCGGAAAAAGCTCATATGTGTGAATTGCTCAAAAAGCTTTAAAGTTAACACCCCTTTGGAGTGAGAAGTTGTATAATTAAGTACCGTACACACAGTGATTCCATTTGTGTATTCAGCATTCAATTCAATTCAATAGAGACTTTATTTCGGTTTTGATTCAAACCATAAAAGCACATATGCAACAAAGCAGTTTAAAAATTCAATAAATATAAAAATAAACGGTAAAGTGCAGAAAATACAAGGGTCAGTTATTTACATACAATAAGTAAATTCATGAGAGAAATAAATCAACAAAGAGGACCATCACTGATCCAAACAGTTTCTCAACCTTATACATAGCTTTAAAAATTCAGTAACTTGAAGAATGCTGTCCTTATGCAGAAGTTGTAGGTACATAAGGGCTGGTCTGATCTGATTAAAATTAAGTTTTTTTAAAAGAGAAACCAGATAGCGTATACTTCAGATGTAACTGATTTTACAAAATGATGTTATAACAATGGCACAAATTATAACTACATAACCAGTTTCCATGTAACTTCAATAACCCATGTCTTTGAATTATAGACTTTAAAAAAATATATGTTTTATCTTTATTTGCAGAAAACATAGTTAACACTGCTTGCACACAATGTCTGCAAACTTTGCAAAATTCAAGAACTCCCCCTGACGTCTCCCATATGACCTTACTTGTGGAGTTACTTCCCCCGAATGCTCCGTCTTTCCAATTATCTTTGTATGTTACTTCCCCATTGTACAGTCAGACCACATCGCACGTGTTAGTCCACAGCTGCCAGATCTGCTCACAGATTTCTGGGCACCTCTACAATGGTAAATGTGTTTCTCTATTAATGAACCCTAGTCCATATCCCTTGTACACTATATCTACTCTGGCCGATGGGGCGGGCCTGATCCTCAGAACACATTACACCATGAGACCCTCCCTACAGAATATCTTTGCATATGTGGACATCTCTGCCTGAAAAACACTGCAGGGAACTAGTATGGAGCGCTCTGGAAGATGTGAATTTTGGACAGGAGATCATTTTTAGCATTGCAGCTCTCCCCAGAAGCAACAGTAGGAGGGCGCACCAATGTTGAGCATCTTGTTAATCTCCCTAAAATGGTGTACAGATTTCTCCAGAAGAATTATTCCCTGTCCCTAGTGACACAGATGCCTAGTTATATAAACCTATCACAATCTGTATGAATCCGGTATTTTATGGTCCCAAGCACTGGATTACCCGAGAGAGGTTATAAGATGGATTCACCCCAGCAAACGAGGAGATCCGAGTAACCTCTGAGTCAATCAATCAATCAATCAATCAATGACATTTATAGAGCGCACTACTTACCCGTTGGGTCTCAAGGGGCTTGAGTAGCTCCAGTACCTGTAGTAGGCAATCCAGAGTGAGCTCAGGGTATTCCAACCATACCAGGACATCGTCTTCATATAATGACATACAGTCCTTCCAGACCCCATCCTACTGAAGTGCACGCACCTCCTCTCCCTTGTTCAACTCTGGCTAGTAGAGGATCCTTTTAGAAGTCTGCAAATATCACTGCTTTATCAACATTATCCTTGACCTCATTCTCACTAGCCTGATGCCAGTTGAGGCCCTGGTCTCGTTTCGCCAGCCATTCTAATAATTTACCTGCTTTATCCCCGATGCCATAGGGTCACTTTTGTCTAGCTGTGTACCTTGACCTTGCCCCATACTGTGCCAGTGCCTGATAGTCCCATTGCCTAACAAAGAGAGCATGTATAATCGGCTCATCCTGAGTTTCCACTTATAGCCCTTCTAGACGAGTATTGTCAGCCTCAGCCTATGCGGCTGCCGCCATGTGGGACATTTCTTGGCTGTAGCAAGAGATATCACCTACTCCTTGATCACAGTTTTGTTGGCTTCCCACAAAGCCAGATGGAACTGGACCATCCCCCTATTAACTGGGAAGAACAGGACAGTCTCTTACTTTAGGTTCTCTGACATCTTTCTGTCCTTCAGGATCCAGGGGTCCAACCTCCAGGAGTCATCAGCATTCATGCGGCCACTCAAAAGCTCCACCCATAGATGGGAGTGGTCCAATATCCCCCTCGCCATGTATTTGGAATTTTGAAATCTCCCACTGGAAAAAATATGGGTAATACAGAGATCTATGCTGGAGAAGCTGCGAAGTGCTCTGAGGAGAAGAAGTTCTGCCTGCCCTGGGGGTGGAGCGTCTTCCAAATTTCCACCAGTTCCATGGCAGTCAGGAACTTTTCCAGGTTACTGGTGCCTCCCCTATCTCTCTCCTGTGATCCAGCCAGTTCTGCCAAGAGGGTTAAATTGAAATTCTCCACCAATACAAGCAAGCAGCAATGCCCACCTTGGCCAGTGCTGCCGTCTGTAGTCTTAGGGAAAGACAGACCAATACCAGCTCAATCTGTTAATTGCCCCAGCTCCCAGACACCACTACATAATATCCTTGTGTGTCTGCCCATGTCTCCCCAAATTGGAAGGAGACTGACTTGTTCACCAGAATGGCCATAGTCCTGGAGTCTGCTGCTAATCCTGCATGTGACAAAATCATATATCCACTTCTATTAAACATTGTGCAGCAATTCCCCTTAAGGTGCATCTCCCGGAGAGGCATCATGTCTGGACAGTATCTTCTAAGATAATCCATAGCCACCCCCTGCTGGATCTCACTCCCCAGCTCATTCACATTCCATGTCAGAACACTCAGCATCCACTGCTTTGGTGCGTGCCTATGGGGGTCTATCATACGCTCATTGAATTTTAGACTGGAAAGGTTTTTATGTTCACTTCTCTGTGGACAGCGAACTGGAAACGTACACATGAAGCAGTTAATACTATTTGCTCTTTTAATTACGTGGTTGTGTTTGTGTAATGGCACATTATCTTTACAAGAATCCCCAGGAGTGTGTGTACAAATCACTGTAGGAAGGAGGAATATTGTGTGGTCTGGCTGGGTGGTCTTGCCTTCTAATATTATCACAATACCCCAAAGATGGTCCTTGGATTCATACTAATAAATCCTTACCTCATTTCTGTAAGTGTAGCAATGAGCAGTTAGGCTTTACTAGAGGAACACGTGTTAACCATTTCAAAGTACCAACATGGACAATAAGTAATTGACATGACTCGAGGGAAGTCGGCACAAATGTATAAAAATATAGTGTATTTTATCTTATGTTAAACACCTAAGTGAACAGGATATCATACATATAACCTTATAGATCTTTGAATCTATATTGAATCAGTACAGTAACATACATAGACAAAATAACATTGTGATCAATGGCAAATTCCACTAGTGGCAACCGGTACCTTGCAGGTCGAGTTACTTGGATTCCTTACAGGGGTAATGTCATGCAGGACCCAGGACCAGGCCACAACAGTCAGATGTTCTGGCTGTCCTTGGTTCTGAACGGGAGGCGCGGGTGGTGGTGTTTTACTGCTTACGCAGTGCTGCAAGAAACAAAAAGCAAAACACAACGGGTACACAGCTGCTGACATTGGATGATATTTGCACATAGTTCTTTATTGCTGTAGCTTCAATTGTTTGGGTCCGCTACCAGACTGGTAACCACCAAACCTTGGCAGCGATAAGCACAGCAAAAACCTTTGGGAACTTCATTGGGTCCTGGGGAGCAGGATGTATGACGTTACAACGCATACCATTACAACTACCTACCATTACAACGCGACCATTACAACGCATACCATTACAACGCATAGCGCTTAGAGGTGCTGGATAGTGGTAAGTATAATTTACTATTCCAACTCCAGTCCCCGTGGACACTAGGGAAGGTGTTGGATAGTAAATTAAACTTATTCCCTATCCTAGAGCGCCCCCCAGCGCAATGCGTTGTAATGGTATGCGTTGTAAAAGTTGCGTTGTAATAGTAGGTAGTTGTAAAAGTTGCGTTGTAACAGGTGTATACCGGGGAGCAACATAGGGGCCTGAGACTTCAAGGCAGGGAATACTACAAATCCAACAATGCATAGGACCTCCTGGATTTAGGCGATCCTGCTAGGGCCTGATGGTCAGAGATTCTTTTGATTTGATGAGTGCTTTACCTGCAGTTTGCAGGGAACTAGTGCCATTAGCCCAGGAGAGACTGAGGGTGCTTCTGGCTTCCACAAGGTTCCCTTTCTTTGGGAGTGTCAAGTTTGGCCAAGGGCAAGGGCCGTTCACTCAATTCCAAGTCTGTTGCCTCAGGTACAACGTATCCCTCTTTTGCTTTGTGCTGGTGGGCAAAGTCCTGTTGTCGGCATCACGGGTCTCCTCTTGGTCCTTCCTTTAAAATGTTTTTCAGATCTGACGTTCTGGTGCCAGGGGGGTCCCTAAAATAATAGATGATGGGGAGTTAAGGGTGTGGAAGCTAGTAGCAAACGAGCAGCTAGTCCCTGCAGATAGTTCACCCCTAAGGTGACCACATCTGGTGGTGTAGGTCACATTTTGTCCCAGAACACACAATTCCTGCCCTCCTACAGATGGCAGAATTCAATTTTAGGTGTACAGACCAGGCTGCCCACCCTAGAGGTGTGCCCAGCCAAACTCGGGGTGTACACCTCCAACAAAGCTAATTTCCAAGCATGCCTGGGTGCAAGCATGCCTGGGGCAAAGGGAGGGCTGTTTCCTCTTCAGAGGGACAGCCCAAATGCATATCAGGGGCTGTGCACCATTTGAAGCTCACACTCCTGATGTGCCAATTCACTAGCCACCTTGGGAGGAGAGAGGTGTTACCTCTTTCCTGTTCGGCCTTTGTCTCTGACTCCGGGGAGTGATCCCTCTGCCTGGGAGGAGGTCAGAATCTTGTATTGGCTTCATCGGACACGGGATAGTGAGGTCTGGTCAACCAGAACACATTAAAAGCTTCTAAGGTGCCCTCTGGGTGCAAGCTAGGTCATGAGAATCATGTCAGTGGCGAGAAGGCACCTTTTTTATACCAGATATGACATTGTAGTGGTACCATCACACAGCTGCCAATCTCAAGGGTACCTGGTTGTCAGCCCTGGTTATCCTATGGACTGCTAACACATATAGTGGTTTCCAATGGGGAACACCACTATAGGGGCATATAGGCTTGCACGTGCATGCCCACACATTAAATATAATGCACCCTGCCTCTTGGGCTGAGGAGGCCTTCCTTTGGGATGTCTTACATACATTATAGGCGTGTGTATGTGACTGTGCCACACCTGGTGAGGGTACAATCAAGGTCGAGCAGTTTGCTCTGCTCCTGCAGTCTGCAGTGGCAGGCCTGCGGTCAGTATGTTCCATGGGTCGCTCAGGGTGGCACAAACTTGTATTGCATCCCTGGGAAACCCTTTACCACCAATTCCCTGGGTACTGTTTATACCATATACTAGGGACTTATAAGGGGGCAAAGTTTTTTGTCAATTTGGGTGTACCAAGTTGAAAATACCAGTTTTAGGCAAGAGCACAGGCACTGGGGTCTGGGTAGCAGAGTCATAAGCATCCGCATTTGGGGCATAAAGTGGGGGTGACTATACAAAAAGGGTCACATTCACAGATTAGCATGTGTGCTGCTGCTGTACCATTCTTAATTCAGCAGGGTAAGCCATTTTATGTCATTAATTGGGAAATACTTTCGAATTGGAAAATCCCTTTTCCGACAACCACAGTAAACATGAGCATGTTTTTTTGTTTTTCACACCCAATTTGTACGTGCCGCGCACTTACAGCAACTGTGTTGGCACTCAGTGAAAGTGCACAAATTGGCTGCGAAGGCCCATTGCCTTGGCAAAATTTGCGGGTACAGAAAAAATTAACGCTAAGTGTTTATGAGTGTTCCTCTCTGCCAACAGCCACCCACTCGCCCAGCAACCTCTGAAAAGTATGCCATGATTGCAGATTTTCCACTCTTAAATTCCATCTGCAGTCTTTCATTACTGGGGCCTGTTTTTGCGCCTGCTGGTGCCTCCCTTGCCCATATATCTTGAATTTAGATGTACAAAACGTTTTGCGAACTGGATACATGGGAAACTTCCTCTGCAGCACACTGAAACTATGAAGGACCGTGACAAAAACTCAGACGCCTCATTAAAATTCTGTACCTCCTGGTGTGGCGTACACAAAAATAAACCTGGATACATTGTGTATTTGTACTGACCTGGTTATTCAAATGCTTCTTGATGTTGGGTGCGGACATCCTTCTCAGGGAGGAGTGCAAGCGTGTCAACATTTAATTGAATCTTCCGTATGCTAGTTTGTGGCAGGAAGTTATCATTAGGGGCATGAAAAAACAGCCGCTGTCAGTTGTTATTTGCATTTCATCACACTATAGAATAAGAAGGTTATAATGTATAATTCCTCCTAGACAGTTTGATTGCAACAGCGAACCACAGCAAGTGCTTAGTTAACAGATGTATTTTATTACTTCGTATAGCGCTGAAATCAATTTTTATTGGTGGCTTCCAAGCTCTGCCAGAGAATGTTGCGGCGGTGACAAGTGATCTGAACAACTATTAAAATGTTGGAAGGAGCAGATGCATTTTCTGGCCTTTAGAGTACCTTTAGAAGAAAAACCTGAGATATGATCCACCGTAGAGAATTATATGCAGAAAAAGCCTCGAGCCTTAAGAAATCTACCCCAAAAATCATTGTATCGCAGTGGCTGCAAGGACATCTTTTTTTTTTTTTTTAGAATGCGGACATTGGGTGCCTGACTGGGTTACATATGGGGCATTGGTGTTGCTAAATAGTTCGCTCCACCGTTTTCAGAACTTTAGTCGCATTCATAATGCTTTGAATGAAATTCTCGACCAGCAGACACAGCTGTAAGTTCAGTCATGATTAACATATAAATAAGAACCAGGGGGCATATTATCAAGGGGGTTTATCTCTCCTTTTTTGGCTTTAAAAGCCAAGAAAGCGGAGATAAAATTATCTCCTATTACCTAGCTATCGCTAACACCAGTTAGCGACAGCTAGTAGGAGATAGCGACCATCTTGGGCCCCACTTTGCATGTCAGTGATATTTATCACTAATGACATGCAAAGTGGGCGTGCCAAGATGTTAGCGACTGAAAACAGTCGCTAACATCGCTATCTACTATTACCAACTTTTGGAGATATTCGCGCTAAGCGCGAATATCACCAAAAGCTAACATCTGCCCTGAGCCGTACTTAGTCATGTTATCCAATGGGAGGTGGATAACATGGCTAAGAGCATTAGCTCGGTAATGCATGAATATCGCTGACTTTTCTGCGATATTCATGCATTGCAGCGATTTTTATCGCATTTGCGATAAACCTTGGTACTACCAAGGTTTATTTGCGGTAAAAATCGCCGCAGCTCAGCGGTAAATTTTTGTCTCTAACCAAGCAATAGCGATAATTATCGCTATTGCTTGGTAATATGCCCCTGCATTTCCCTAATTTATGATAACGAATCAATATGGACGCTCAAAGTTTAAATATTTTTTATAAATAGTTAAGATCGGATGTTTCAATTGCTAGATTGTTTTAATCTTACTTTCTAATGAATAAAGATGACTTTGTTGGGTGAAGGTGTAAATGGCATGTTTTAATGTTTTTGCTGATTAACATTTATATTGATTGATAGTTTTAGATCAAAATGAAACAGGCTACTCCAGTTTGAATCATTGGAGTTTAACAATGAATTTGTATGGAAGCCCTCCCCTCCATCCGACAAGAATCAAAACAACGACAACAACTAATTCTAACCAAACACTCTATATAGCTTGCTACTCATGTACGCAAGTGTTTCACCACCCCACCGAGGGATAGTGAGGACTATATAAGTGTTGCATTAGCATTATATGGCAAAATATCTTGTGCAAAAATACCGAGGCACATAAATATTGTGTCGATATAAAATTTACTTTAATATCATTGACCTATACTTAGAACAAAAATACTGTGCTAAGAATATTATCGAAGGGAGTATTGTTAAAGATAAGACTATTGTTTCTTAACTGAACACAGAGTATAAAATACTATATTTAAAATGTTATTAAACTTAGGGCCAGATGTACAGCCATTTTTAGCAGTCACAAATGGAAAATTTGGCCATTTGTGAATGCTAAAAAGGGTTGTAGTTTGTACAAACCCTATTTTGCGAGTCGGTAACCTATCACCGACTCTCAAAATAAGGTTTGCGAGTCGCCAATAGAAAGGGGTGTGCCAAGGGCTTCCCTTCCCAATAGCGAGTCGCACTAGTATGTGCGATTGTTTTGCAACCACAAAACAATCACAGTTACTACCTACTTCAAGTAGGAAGTAGGCCAGACGCAAACGGGAAAGGGTCCCCAAGAGAACCTTTTTCCTTTGTGTTGGGTGGCGAAAATATTTTTTAAGAGCAGGCAGTGGTACCACAGACCACTGCCTACTCTTAAAAAACGTTTTTTTTTAAAATGCATCCCGTTTTCTTTCAGGGAAAACGGCCTGCATTAAAAAAAAACTGCCTTATTTAAAAAGCAGTCACAGACACGAAGCAATCAAATATCATGATATTTATGTAAATACATAAATATCAGTGATGTCACTGACCATGTCATGAATGATGTAATATGTGACATCATCAGCAGTGGATTGCGGGTGCGCGATATATAGTTATTGCATCTAACTATATATGCGAATTTCAATGGTTTTGTGCGAGTAAATTAAGGTTTTGTAAATGCTAATCCTAACTATATATGGCCTAAAACCTATGGTTTTTTCAGTGAATTTCAATGGTTTTTTAATAGCAAATATCTATAGCTGTAACATATATTCTTATTCTAATTCACAAATATATTTTATATATTTTTTTTTAAGCAAAGGACCCAGATGCATTTACAGTTTATCACTAACAATGTTCCAGGCTAATGTATTTTCACGGGAAATTAACAACTGTCCTGCAAGTAAAATATTTCTTCGTCCCATGAGTGAGCCGTTGAGCAAAAGAGACTTTACCTGCTGTCTTAGTCGCTGATAGGCCTGATTATCGGATTTTTATCGATCACTTTATGTTGCAACAGTGGAAAACAAAACAGCCCTTGCCCATTTATTTTTACAGCATTCCTGCGTATTATAACCTACCCCCAAACAGTATTTTGCCTGTTACCATAGTAGTAGTTTATGGAACACTTACGTCAGCACATAGGTTAAAAATTTCACCACAATATGTTGCTAATGAGTGAGCTTCAGCATTATACTTCAAATTATAAATATAATTTCTATTGATGACTGCTACCCCCACAAAAAAACAGACGTATGTACTTTTTTAATTAACTTTTATTAAAACAATAACTGGAACTATAACTAAAATATAACACTACAATAAATAACTAGAACTATAAGTAACAAAACAATATAATAAACAACATATAATATGGAGTCCAAAATAAGTATTGTAGTTAATCTGCAAAACAAAAAGAAAATTAGTGTTTAAATTTAGATTGAAGTGACTTAAATGAGATCAAACATCACAAGTCAAAGTAAAACTTGACAATATTTTTATTTTTTTAAATCTTCGCAGTGTGCCTGAAATGCTTCCACTGGCATTGTACATGCAGACTTTGGTCCATCCTCTTTATCATTTTTTGCAGTTTGAGATATAACGTCCTACATGTGTTATTCATCTCCTACTTTCTCCTTTCAAATTCTCTTGTAAAGACCTTAACAACAAATAAAGGGAACATTTTCTGCATATTTTTAATAAAGCATTTGGCACAATGCATAGTAACACCGTATTTATTGAATGTTTTGAAATTAATTTTCACAAGTCTTAAAAAAGGTGAATGCAAGAAAAGTTACTTGCCGCATATGCAAGACTGCTTTCAAGAGGAAACCCCAATAAAAAGGACTTGTGTGGAACTGCAAGTATGCTGAAGCAGTTGCAGACTAAGAATCCGGTCAACTTTGCAAGGGAAGAGTTAAGGAGATTGAGAGCGGCTCCTTCTGCTTCATGAGAAGGCCCGAGTACCAGTGGAGCAACACCGTCAACCTCTAGAGCACAGCCTAATATTTGTCCCCAATTTGAAACCCTTTAAGAGAAAAAGTAAGAAGGTTGGGAGCTTTGTATGCCATCCTAATATCTAATTTTCCATAGTTATACAGAGATCCGCCCTGTATCAGACTCATATGTACAAGTGTATATTGTAGATTATCTGCCACCGAAAACCTTTCAAGTACCTATATCCGTTACTTTTTAACTTCGTTGAGGAGTCATATTGTGAGTATTTACCTTAAAGTTGTTAATTTTTTATTGATTATTGCTCTTTGAGATATTCCCTGTCTACAAACAGAGAAGAATAGGAATATTCTGTCTCCCTTTGCAGATAGTGAAGGATAGGTAATGCGGACTTTTGTCCCCCGTTGTAATCCGTCATACCTGTTTTTCTCGCCACTGATTGATTGATTGGCTGGACATTTATTGTTCAAGGAATAGTTCTCTCGAGGTATTCTTTGTTTGTAAATAACGTGGAATAGAAATATTCTGTCTAGTCTTTGCAAGTAGTGAAGGGTGGGTAATGCGGACATTTGTCCCCCGTTGTAATCTGTCATACCCATCTACTCCCCACTGATTGAGAAACTAGTTCCACCTGGGCCATTTATTAGAGGTACATCATCTGGCTCAACCGAAGAGTACCCCTAATAAAGAAGAAATATGTAAAAAACGAAGTAAACACTGTATCCTGTTAAACAGAAACTTTAGCATGAAATACACTTGAAAAGAAAGGGAAAGAAATCAAACAAAATCAGTAGGCCACTGATGAGTTTTTGACTTCGCTAGAAATAAGAAACATGAAAGTAGTGAAAAAGCCAAGCTTGACGTTACGGCAGCCACGAGGTAGCTAGGCTCCGCCACCCCCCCCACTGCTCCAAGCATGTCTGTCCCACCGCCCACCACGCCCATTAACGGTAACATGAAATAGATACAAATCAGCAGATACCTACCCCCATTCCGGAAACTCCCGAAGTGCAACAGGGCCACGGTTACGCCCATCCGGAAGATGAGGCCTCGACACGTGCAGGGCGGGGCCCAGCTAACCGCCATCAGCCGTGGCGTGGATGGGCCGAAATGTACTGGTCTCCCGATTCCCTTCTTCTTCCGCCTAGCAGGCCGACGGGAACTCTAGCTGCGACAACACTGGAGAGGGATGTCTTGCACATGCCACCGACCCTCCCCTCGTATCTCCTGGTCTGGCCCCGGCTTGGTATGAGCTCCCCGTTCGGTCCTGAAGCGGCGCCCTGCAGGCCACGGGGGGGATGTCTTGCCTCTGCCTCCGACCCCCCCCTCTTATCGCCTAGTCCGGACATCACGGATATCAACGCCAGGTGTCGGCGTGGGGTGTGCTGGGAGGGAGAGGCGGCGCGAACGAGCCTCTCCCACCCCCCCAGGTGGGGGCCCCTCAGCTGCACCCCCAATGCTCCACTCACCCATCAAAGGAGTCGTCGCGTAAGGTGCACCAGGAGAGGAGCCGAGGCCGACGGTATCTTCTTCTTTTTTCAATAATGGCTGCGACAACACTGGGGGGGGATGTCTTGAACATGCCACCGACCCCCCCCTCCCCTCGTATCTCCTGGTCTGGCCCCAGCTTGATATGAGCTCCCCGTTCGGTCCTGAATAGGTATGGGCGAATTTTGCGAATCTCACGTTCGCGAATTTTGCGGATTTGCGAACTCGCAATCCGCAAAATCCGCGAATTCCAGCGAATTTGCGGATTTTTTTTTATGTTCGCACGGGTTTCTGCAAGTTCGCGAGGGTTTTGTACAATTTCGCAAATTGCGAAATTGTACAAAACGCGTGCGAACTTGCAGAAACCCGTGCGAACACAATGTGCCCAGTAGGGTATGTGCCTCGTCTTGTGTGAATAAAAGGTCAGAGAAAGATCAGTTCAGCAGATGAAGAGAAAGAAGCTCCTGGTCACAGGAACAGCACGGGTATTGCGCTCGTGAAAGTCAAGGATGCAAAGCCTATCCAGCATCACAGCTGATTTTCCACGGTAGATTTGGGAAGAAGGCACACCTGTCCAGCCTCGACAACGCTCACAATTGTTTTTGGGCTAATGAATGAGTCACTGAATTTGAGCATCAACTAGTTCGAGCGTCCATGTGTGTGTTACTATGCAATCGTCCCGAAGGGCGCAGGGGTCCCTTGAGTGAGCTGTGAGCTGTAACTATTTTACAATGGCGCCAGCAAGCTGCCAGCGCCGTTGTAAAATAGTTACAAAGTTAGCTTGCACAGGAAGCACTTAGATAAAATAAAGCAGCACCTGCTTCGTTTTATCTAGTGGTTCCTGTGCAAGCTAACTTTGTAACTATTTTACAACGGCACTGGCAGCTTGCTGGCGCCATTGTAAAATAGTTGCATGAGTGGGGGTTCAACTTTTGAACCCGTTATGCTCGCGGATTTTTTTTTGCCGATTTTGCGGGAAATCTTCAAAATCTTCCCAAAAATCCGCAAAATCCGCGAGCGTAACGGATTTCCCGCTCACACTTAGTCTTGAAGCGGCGCCCTGCAGGCCACTGGGGGGGGATGTCTTTCCTCTGCCTCCGACCCCCCCCCTCTTATCGCCTGGTCCAGACATCACGGATATCAACGCCAGGTGTCGGCGTGGGGTGCGCTGGGAGGGAGAGGCGGCGCGAACGAGCCTCTCCCACCCCCCAGGTGGGGGCCCCTCAGCTGCACCCCCAACGCTCCACTCACCCAACAAAAGGGTTCCTCCACTCTTGCGATGCAGCGGCGCTGCACTCACCCGACAAAAGGTCTCGTCCACTATTGCGAGGCAATGATGCTCCGCGCACCCAGCGGGGGTCTCGTCCACTGTTGCGGTGCAACGACGCTTCTAGTTTCCTGCATCCAGAAACGTTCTCCTCAACTTTGAAGATTCTATAAGAGCCACGGGAGCCCCCGACCCCCGATGGGGAATGACTGCCATGATCACCCACGGAACGACCACGACGTAGCCGCGGGACGTCGGCGCGCTCATGCCGGCGCCGGCCTCAGTCTTGAAATCACCAAAATCCTGCAAGACTACCAACTTGATCAGTTCCGGTGGGACACCAGTATGACCCGGTAGGAGAGATTGTTGCCTCCCACCCCACTTTGACTGATGGTTCATGTCGGCAGTCCCCTCTGCTACCCTTCAACGAAAACTTTTGGACTGCCGAAAGAGGTCCCGGTCCAACCACGAGTTGGTGGAGACATTTTGACTATACTTGGGCCTTCCTGACCTCACCCAAAATGGCGCCGGTACAAATGAAACTCTCAACTCCTTGTTGTGCCCCGATTGCTCAGCCTTGATATCATGAGATATGTATGCAGTTTTTAGCACATGAATTGATATGGGATAAGACTGATTACACGTTCGAACAATGAATTGATATTAAGTTCTAGTGCATCATTGATTACTGTATTTATTATTGAAGGTTGGAATTGTCGACACTAATGGTACTTGCTCACAATGAATTATCGATATGATTTTGTTGCACTTGTCGCACTTTTTACTATGAAATCAACGACCACTGACTCTGTTATGTTTTCCACAAATAAATACCCCCCCCCCCATTTACAGTTCCAGCCTGCTCCGTGGCCGGCCCACGGGGTTGTAGGCCCGTATTTGGGCACCAACATTTTTATTAAAGGTTTTTGAAAAAGCAAAAGTAGTTGTAACGCGTAGATTGGTAAGTTTCGAAGAAATGGCCACTGTTTCCGATTTTTTTTTTTTTTTTTTAAAAGCAGGTGAAATCATGCAGCTCAATTAGTTAAGGGTTAAAAAGTATAGTACGCAGAAACATTGAAAATATGAATGGTCCAGGTTTGTTGTATGTGTTTTTCATTTTTGTACAGCATAAAGCAATCGATAAAGATCCTGGTATTTACCCTCTACTTTATATGCTACCTGTATCAGGGAAGTTGTTTTAAATGCCCCTAAGCCACCCCGAAGGAATGTCACCTGGCCCCCCTAGTTCGAACGAAAACGACCCTGTACCACTAAAGGTTATCTCTCTTCCTCAAAAATGACAAAAATTACTTTCTAGGACGTTTTGGACATTGATGATTTTCATATGATCTATTTATTAAAGTAATACTCATCTCTCCGCATGAAATTAATTTTCAACATGCTACACAAGTCAATCTCATCTGCCCAAAGTTCTTTTGCAGATTTAGGACCGTTTCCCTTGCCTCTGACTCACTTATTGCTAAGTCATTGATGGATGTTTTTGCCGAAAGGGGATTATCCACCAAATCTCGAAGTTGTGCTTTAGAATAATTAAGAGGGTGCCACCTCTCCATGTGCCGATGCATGGTATGATTACCATAGCTATATTTATTTTCGGTCCCTCTCGAGAGTTTTTTTTTTGCAGATGAGGCAGGTAACGAACCTGGCATTAACTTTCTTTTCATGAGAAAGAAAAGAAAAAAATTGCCAGATAAAATTCACTTTCACATGGGACGTTCTTGGCATTTCTTTCAGAAACTTTTACATCACTGTGTCATTTCTTTGTCTATCCTGGTTAAAGCAATGTCATATAAATAGTTGTTTAAAAAGTTTTTTTTAAGTGTTTACTTTGTTGGAGCGTTGTATATATTTATAAGTTATTAAAGTGTTATAATCCTACTACTTTGTTGGAGTGCTATATATTTTTAATGTGACACATAATTGTGAAGACTTTGATGTACAAAAAGGCATCCCTGGAATCTTCCGCTTCAGGCTAGGTCCCACAAACCTTTACAGTGAGAATCCCCACCCCAATCACAATACAGGATCGTTATCAGATAGTAGGAACGCGTGTGGTGTGACGGATCTCATGAGGTGGCGACCTTGATCTACTGTAACTCCTTTGAACAGGGGTGATTCTTTACAGTTGGGGCCATAAACTACATCCGCAGGGCTTGGTGATAGCCTGGGACCGGCCTGGACAATCAGTCACAGAGGAAGAGGAGTGTCAGAGGGTGCGGTAGTGAATAGGGTGAAAGGGAGGTGTTGGGCGGGCACAGGGTGTGATACTCAGGGAAGAGCAGCGCAGATGGGGGGAAGTTTATGGCCCATGCATGAGAGAGAGAGCAGGGGTGACCAGTGCGTGGGGGAGATGCTTGCGAGGGTGGGGAGCCATGCTGAGGATCTGCGGCGTACAGAGAGTGGGTCTGGTCAAGGCATCTAAAATGGCTGCCGTGCACGACAAAAGTGTGGCATTGGAAAAAAAGCAAGATGGCGAATTCCCGTTTCGCTACCAGTTTGCGACCCGGTTCGCGAACCGGGAAGCGCTTCTACCGCGAAAAATTAATTTTTTTTTATTTGCCCCACGGGACCCTTTAATAACCCCAACATCATTCCTAGGGGGTCAAGAGGGGTCTACCTTGCCCCCTTTCATTAAATTCCCCCTTCGTTTTTCTCCTCCTCTTGTCTCTCGATCCTACCGAGAGACAAGATGGCGGCCGCACCGGACTGTTTAGAATGTTGACAGACACCGGAGAGCCAATCAGCTTCGCTTTGCAAAGCTCCGTTATGCGAAAAGTACGCGATCTGGAGCGCTATCTGGGACGCTGTCACAGATATATCTGTTTTTTTAAACGTTAATTTCTCAAAATCCACTGGAGCACATATATTGAGACCCAGCAAAGGCACATCGGGCTAACAGTCCCTACAATTTTGCCAAGTTTCGTGTAAATCCATTCAGTCGTTCGAGCTAAAAGTGAGGCCAAAGGCCCTATGGAAAAATGAATGGGAAAAATGTGTTTTGGGACCCCCCTTTTTTCTCGGCCCCTCCTTGACGGAACCCCCCCCAAATTTTTAGGGGCTGCTCAGAAACAAAATGTGCCATTTTCCTGAAACTTTCAGCCGATTCCGTCCACAAACGCCAAAGTTATTAGACATAGAATTTTCAAAAGTTCCATAGAGAAAAAATCCTAACTATATATACCTACTGGCGACCGCCAGTAGGTAATATATATATATATATGAACCACCAGAATCCTGTCGAAAATCAAAATGCTGCAGCACAGTACCAGCAAAGTTTTCAAACAGGAAACGGACCACAACTCAGGTTCAGTTGAATATAGTGCGCAATTTATTCCTCCATTCTCCCAACATGACGCGTTTCGACCAGGTCACCCCGGTCTTGATCACATGACATGCAAAGGATCCTGCGTGATTTAAATACTCAATTTCTCCAATGTAGTCCCTCCCAATACCAACATTGAATTAGAAGACAGACTATGAGGGTAAAAATATTCGCCACTCTAATTATAAACAATAATGTTATGTTTAAAAAACAAGGCGCAAATTATACAAACATGTACAATAAAGGGCAAGTGCCCAAACTCAAACCCACATAATCAGTCATAAAATCATCTATTTCCATGGGGGCAGTAGAGACTAGAGCATTTCACCAAAGTGCAAAAAGTGTATCGTACTGCTAGGCAAACCCAGCAAATACCCAAAAATTAAAACATTTATTTTCAGGGTTTGATAGATGCAGAACAAACTTCACATTACAGAAAGATGCAAAAAAGGTTTGTGTATATATATATGTATATATATATATATATATATATATATATATATATATATATATATATATATATATATATATATATATATATATATATATATTTATATATATATATATGTATATAAAGAATGATACATTCAGTATATTCAAAAATACACACAGATGCTGAAAGCAAATTAATGATAGTAATGTGGAAGTTAATAAATTGATATATTCATAAATAGTGTGCAAAAACGCCACTTTATGATTTTAATACTACACCAATACCGGATAAAAACCATTAAAACCAGAATATATATATATATATATATATATATATATATATATATATATATATATATATATATATATATATATATACATCAATTACTTCTCCTGGGGTGGGGAAGTGAGCCGCACATGCAACATCTTGCTTGAAGCACTTTATTAGTACAGATGGGCAGTTAATTTAGTCCTGACGCGTTTCGTTCACCTTCACTGTGAACTTTCTCAAAGGTTGGCCCAGGTAGTCGCGGACATGTCAGCGGGAAATATCAAGGTGTTCTTGTATACTTGTCGGCCCTCTAGTGGACATCGTTGGTGATGATTGCCCGGCATGATGGTTGTTGAAGTCCCTCTGAGTCCGTGATGATTTTCCTTGGTGTGCCGATATTTTTCTGTTACAACGGAAACCTGGATTTCCTGCGGTGTTGCTCCAGTGGCAGTCCGTGTTTGGGACTGCCAGGAACCTTGCCAAACTCTGGTGCTTGGTGGCAGCCGATCACCCTTAAGTTTGTTGCAGAGTCAGTAGATTTTGGTCCCAGTCGGGTGATATTCGGCGCTCTTTCAGGTAGTGCGAAGCTCTGCGGTCGGACCACGCCTCTCTATATACATCAATTACTTCTCCTGGGGTGGGGAAGTGAGCCACACATGCAACACCTTGGTAGAAGCACTTTATTAGTACAGATGGGCAGTTCTTTTAGTCCTGACGTGTTTCGTTCACCTTCACTGTGAACTTTCTCAAAGGTTTGTCCAGGTAGTCGCGGACATGTCAGCTGGAAATATCAAGGTGTTCTTGTATACTTGTTGGCCCTCTAGTGGACATCGTTGGTGATGATTGCCCATCATGATGGTTGCTGAAGTTCCGCTGAGTCCGTGATGGTTTTGCTCGGTGTGCTGATATTTTTCTGTTACAACGGGAAACCTGGATTTCTTGCGGTGTTGCTCCAGTGGCAGGCCATGTTTGGGACTGCCGGGAACCTTGCCAAACTCTGGTGCTTGGTGGCAGCCGATCACCCTGAAGTTCGTTGCCGAGTCAGTAGATTCTGTTCCCAGTCGGGTGATATTCGGCGCTCTTTCAGGTAGTGCGAAGCTTTGCGGCCGGACCACGCCGCTCTATATACATTAATTACTTCTCCTGGGGTGGAGAAGTGAGCCGCACATGCAACACCTTGCTTGAAGCACTTTATTAGTACAGATGGGCAGTTCTTTTAGTCCTGACGCGTTTCGTTTACCTTCACAGTGAACTTTCTCAAACGTTGGCCCAGGTAGTCACGGACATGTCAGCGGGAAATATCAAGGTGTTCTTGTATACTTGTATATATATATTCACTGAAAAAACCATAGGTTTCAACCACTTTATAGTTAGGAATTAGCATTTATATATTTAAACATTACTCGCTAATACATGTACTCAGTAAGATACACTTAATAAGTCAGTTATACAATCAATTTTACAAAAAAACAATCATTTACAGCCTGATTCATCAAGCCGAAATCGGCTTGCAAAGGGTCAGATTCTGAGAATCTGGCCCTTTGCGAGCGCTATTTTTGCATTTGGGATTCATCATCCCAAATGCAAAAATCGGTAATTGCTAATTCGCTAAATTGTGAGGAATTACATTTAAGGAATCTCTATTTGAGATTCCTTAAATGCAATTCATCAACCATTTTTAAATTGTTAAATCGCAATTTCGGGCCGCTATTTACCGAGAGGTCAGACCTCTCGGTAAATAACAAAAACTTAGAAAAATGCTTTTAAAAGCATTTTTCTAAGTTGCATGTTGCACACACACATGTCCTTTGGACATGTGTGTGCGCAACACCTGTTTCAATTTGCATTTAAGGGGTGCTACAGGGTGTCCTTTGGACACCCCTGGCACCCTTTAAATCGCTATCTTATTTGCGAGTAGCAAATTGCTAATCGCAAATAAGGAATACTCCCCATTCATTCCTATGGGCCTTTTGGCCCATAGGAATGAATGGGAAGTTATTCCTTATTTGCGATTAGCAATTTGCTACTCGCAAATAAGGATTGTGTAGGAATCGCTATTTATTTAGCAATTCCTACATGAATCCCGTTTTGCAAGTCCTTAATAGCGATTCCTTATGAATCGCTATTAGGGGCTCGCAAAACGGGAGATTGATGAATCAGGCTGTTAGACACTTATTTACCCATTTATTCTTCCATCGACCTTTAGATGTACATATATAAAAAATATTTATTTTTCTGAAAGACACACATTCACTGGATGATGTCATCAGTGATGTAATTTGAGATGTCATCAGTGATGTCATGAGTGAAGTCACTGACCATGTCATGAGTGATGTAATATGTGACATCATCAGTAGTGCATTGCGGACGCGCAAGTTATAGTTAGCTGAACTAAGTATAACGGAGGAATTTCAATGGTTTTGTATAAGAGAAATGTCCAGCTAACTATAACATGGGTGAAACCTATGTTTTTTTCAGTGAATTTCTAAGGTTTTTTAAATGCTAATTCCTAACTATAACGTGGCTGAAACCTATGGTTTTTTCAGTGAATTTCTAAGGTTTTTAAATGCTAATTCCTAACTATAACGTGCCTGAAACCTATCTTTTTTTCAGTGAATTTCTAAGGTTTTTGAAATGCTAATTCCTAACTATAACGTGCCTGATACCTATGGTTTTTTCAGTGAATTTCTAAGGTTTTATAAATGATAGTTTTAAAATGTACTAATTATTATATTTCTTTCTTTTAATAGTAATTTCCTATATTTTTATTATAAATACTTATATTTATTTTATTTTTAAAGTTACGTTTCATATTTTTATTGTAAAATAATAACAAACGTAAATTCAAAAAGAATACACTGCTAGTGAAACTGCCTGGGTAAATTTGTAAGAGTTTGTTAGAGAAAGATTTACAACACCCTTGTGCCTCTTTTACACCGCCGTTGCATCACTTTTCTGATCAAGCAGTGGTGCAAAAGATGGGCCATGGTAAGTGGTATTTAGAATGTGACGTATCTGGAAGGAGTGTCACATTGTAAATCCCTGAACCAGAAGGAGACATTCCTACATGGGGGGGGGGGAGGGGCGTTCTGGCACAGGAACACCTCCTAAAAGTGGCTGACTGAAATCTACAAGATTTCACTTTGTCACTTTTGGGCTCATGCTGTGTCAAAACCCTGCACTACCTTGAAGCAGGTGTAAGGATTGACACAGCAGTCTGAGAAAAGGGCCCCCAGAGCATTGCTGGAGATGTGTTGCACTTGCAACATAACTCAAACAATGCACCACCTTTACAGCACAGATACATCACATATATGTGCCATTTTTATCCCATGGTACACCACATTGTAAATACAGCGCATCCATGGTGGTGGTGTCACGGAGCAAAATAACTGACATGGGGATATGCCAGTTATTGTATATGTGCCCATTAGTGTTTTAATGTAGTGATAGGATTACTACTTATGGATGAATGAGTCACTACAAAACTAAAACAACAGTGACAGAGTGTTTGCTGGAAGTGTAACGATACAAACTAGTAAATTGAACATATAAAACACAAATTTGCAAGTACATAGAAGACTTCATACATCGTCTATAAGGGTTTTTGAAGCAGTCTATGCCCTAAAGCCTATTTTAATGCATGAGTACTTAGATAGTGAGTGGATGATCACAAGACTGCAAGGAAAGAACCTGAATGAATTTATAACAGCCTCAGTTGTACCACAGTATACAGATAAACACATACTGCTGAATGACTCACTCTCACTACAATATTGAAACAGTAGTGTGAGAATGTTTGCTAGAAGTATTAGGATACACATTGAGGAATTGAACGTATAAAACATAAGTTTGCTGGTGCATAGAACAGTGCATGCACAGTCCATAAAGGTTTGAAACAGCCTATGCTCTAAGGCCTCTTTTAATCAATGAGTATCTAAATACTGACTGGATTACACTTCTGCAAAAAAAGTTCCTCACTAAATTTATTACAGCTTCAGTTTTACCACAGTACAATGAAAAAGAACATACTGCTGACTGGCTCACTATAATACTAAAACAGCAGTGTCACAGTGTTTGCAGGAAGTCTAAGGATACAGACTGGACAATTGAAGGCATGAAACACAAGTTTGCAGCTGCATACAAGACTGCATGTATACTCCATACGGATTTTAAGCAAACAATACCCTCAAACCCACTTTGCATATTTTAGATCAATACAAACATTTAAAGAACAGGGGTTTTTCCTTCTACGACTGTCCCACTGAGAACTATTGGTAATAGTCCTCTTAGGTTATCACAGCATGATGGCATCGCATGCTCAACCGATGGTATACTAAAACATGGGAGTAAAAAGGATAATTTCCCAAGTTTTGATCACCTTTTAGGTATGGCCACCCCCCTGGATACTACTGCCTCTGTTGAAACTGGCGTTGTTGGGCTCATGGAGACTACAGTGCCTACACTGGCAAGTCCATTGATACCCACCCTGGAAGGTGTTAAAAGATCAGGTGAGGGGTTGGCTTCTCTATATGATGGTGTTGCCTCTATGAATGGTTGCAATAGTGAGGGGATGGCTTCGCTATACGATGGGGTTGCTTTTATTAATGGCTGCAATAGTAACCTTAAAATTATTTCATGGAATGTAGCGGGCTTGCGTAAAAAGCTACCTCTCCCGGACTGGAATAATTTTATAGATAAATATGACCTGTGTCTTTTCCAGGAAACATGGTGTCTCGAGCCAATGTGTAAGTCTGGCTTTTCTTCTTTCCACGTGCCAGCTATCCCCTCTGGGCGGGGTCGCCCGTCAGGAGGTTTGTTAATCTGGGTTAAAGTTGCGCTCAATTGTAAAATTACCCACCATCATAGTGCTTTAAAGGACTTGATAAGGCTAACTTTTAAGATTTCAAAGGCTAGTGTGACCCTGGAACTGTTTAATATTTATGCCAGAGGCCTGCAAGGGGGGGCTGAATCTCCAACTATCTCTGCACTGTCTGAACTACTTTCATGTTGCCCTATTGACTCCCTAGCCTTGATTGCCGGTGATTTTAATTGTACTTTCAAACCGTTGGCTGACGATGGTGTTGGTGGCTTTCATGATGAGGACGCTAGATGGGGCATACCGCAACTGATGATCGAACCAGTTAAGAAATGGTCGCCGATTGTCACACAAATGAAAGCTTTAACAATGGAGCATGTACTAGTAGCAGTCAATGGGCGTACGTCGTCCAACTACTTGGGAGCTCATACATATAACATGGTTTCTTGCCCAAGTAGAATAGATTGTATTTTAGTTGACAAGAGGCTGTGGAAATTTGTGAGTGACATGTCTGTCATTCCATCTGTAAATAGCAACCATAACCGCCTGTCCCTCTGCATGCGGAATCCGTTTCCAATTGAGGAATCCCAAATTAGTAGTAGACCGAGGATGTTGACCAGGGAAATTACTCCTTCCAATTGTAGAAGGTTTATTAAATGGCAAAAAATCATCTTGGATGAACAAAAAACTAGTGCCCTCGAAGAGATCGCAAGAGATCAGACTGCGAAGCTTTCAGCAACTTGTACCAATGCGCTGGGACCCTGTCAGGCGGATGTAATTTATTCTGAAACAATCGATATGATGGGCGCTCTCCTCCTGAATACTCGGGCTATAAATCAGTCCAGGAGTAAGAAACCTGTAGCCAAATGGTATAATCAGGATTGTAGGGGGGCAAAATCAAAATTAATATCTGCCATTAAAACCTGTAATGCTGCCGAGGTTCGCTTAGCGCGACTTCAGTATAGGCGAGCATTATCGGTGGCAAAAAGGGAATGGGAGGACCAGTATTGGGATGAGTTGAATTCAGCTTGTCAGTCCAAGAATGGTGAGCTGTTTTGGTCTCTGGTCAGAAGGTCAAATGGTGGTGATACTGATCTAATACCCAACCATATCACGGATAGGGAATGGTTTGACCATTTCAGGAGTCTGTATGAAGGGGCTGAGGTGATAGATAATAGAGGGTTTCCCGAATATGTTCCATTGTCTCGGTCAACTATTCTGCCCTCTTTTGATCCTGTAGGGCAAAAAGAGGTTGAGGTTGCTATTAACAAATTTGTATCTGGTAAGGCACCGGGTCAGAATGGCATACAAGGTGATTTATTCCGTGCCAATACTGAGCAATGGGTCAAATACTTTTCCCTCTTGATCAATGCCCTTCTCCGGGGCTCTTTGGTTCCAAGTTCTTGGAAAGGGGCCGAAGTGATCCCTATTTACAAGAAGGGGCCTAGGGGTGACCCTGCCAAGTATCGCCCTATCAGCCTCATTGATGCTGGCCAGACGGTGGTTGATAGGGTACTTCTGGAGAGGATTCTTTCGTGGGCGGAAGAGAATAATATTATCTCACAATTCCAGGCAGGCTTCAGGGCTGCTACAGGTACTGTTGACCAGGCTTTTAGGCTGTTTTTATTGTATTGGAAGACAGTAACCATTGGCAAGGGCGGTCTTTACTTAGCATTTATCGATTTGAAGACCGCATTTGACTTGGTTCCCCGAGAGTGCCTGTGGACAGTCCTGCGGGAGATTGGGTTTTCCTTGCCTATCCTGAATTTGTTGGCCCGTATGCACAATGGACATTATACATGCATCCGCTGGGGTACCCAGGACCAGAAAACAGACAAAATTCCGGTAAATAAAGGTGTCCGCCAAGGATTCGTCCTGGCGCCGACCCTCTTTACGTTGTATGTGAATGGGGTTGTCTCATTCATTTCTGTCTGAAATTAACGCTGATGCCCCCACCCTGACTGGTGTTAAAGTCCTTTTTGCGATTGATACGTTATTGGTATCAAAAACACCAGCGAGTCTCCAGAAGCTTTTAGATCGTTTTTGTCTTTTATGCAATCTAAGGGGCCTGGTAATCAACACTACCAAAACCAAGCTCCTTTATTTTAACCCCAGTAGGAATGCTAAATCCACGCTTACACTCGACAAGGTGCCCCTAGAGCGTGTCAAAGTCTTTGACTACCTAGGGATTAGATTATCAGATCAATTGAAATGGCAGCCACACATTGAGAAAATGGCCTTAAGCCACAAGCGTGTTCTGGGAGTCATTGGGAGGGAGCACCGAGCCTCAATATCCAGACCCATAGCCCCTGCACTGGAGGTTTATGCTGCAAAAGCTGTAGGTTGTGCGTTGTATGGAGCTGAGCTTTGGGGTTTTAACAATGTTGATACACTATTACTGAAAGGGATTGCCAGTACTGATATCAATGGGTAATTTACATGTGTTACAGCACAGCACCTGAAACACCATTCAAGACCGGGAGCTCGTTAGTAGCTTTTATTATTCTTTATAACTTTTGTCAGCAAAGAAAAATTGTTTCATAAAATGCTTATTCAAAAAACACAAACAGCTAATACATGCTAGGTACAGACTATAATTTGGAAATCATTCATCATATCAAACATATCACAGGCATACAACAATCAACCATTCATGGGTAATAAGGGGTATAATGACTGCAAAGACTAAAAAAGTGCAAAACGTACAATATTTACAGTGTAATGACAAGCACAAAACACGGTGAGATGAGAGAGAAAAGCCAAAGTCTGCAAAACAATTGAAGAATGATGTCACTTGGAAGTTATTCAAACAAGGAGTACATTCCTATGTCAAGTTAGAATGTTCATAATATTTTGTTAATTATAAAATAAAAGGTAATGTACACAAAATAGTGATAAGCAACAAAGGAACTTTTTAATGAGATTATCACTCTTGCAGACAGCGGTATGGCTGGGGCCTACGCGTTTCGAATCCCGCTGGTCTCTGGGGATTCTCTTCAGGGCCTTGGTCGTCTCTTATTAGTCAACAAGAAAGCTTTACTTGAGGTTGAGCCAGAGCGCGTAATATAACGGACGTTTTACCTAATGTAATTAGACCAGGATTTCAGTGTACGCCGCCGTGGATTTATAGATAATGGCACAAGGTCGGAAACACTAAGAATCCAGTGGAATATTCAATAAGACGATCGGCTATCTCTGTTAGTAGATACTTTTTGGTCGTGATAGTTCGTGAAGGGCGTAGTCCGCAAGGAGCGGCTCGCTAGTACAATGGAATTCAGGGGACCGGCATATCGGCGGAGCACGCTATAAACGTGTTGGGAGATGATTAAGCGAATTAGCTGGACAAGACCTTGGAACGACGGCATTTGAGTAGGCGCTACACACTGGCTCAAGGGTGAGAAGAGCAGTTCTTATCACTTTCGACCCGGATCAAAAAGTGCCTTGGATAAAAATAATAATACTAAAGATACAAAAACACTGCCCAGTCCTCCTTCAGGTTACCACGGGGGTCCTCCCGTGTGTGGAGCGTCATCTCCCAACACGTTTATAGCGTGCTCCGCCGATATGCCGGTCCCCTGAATTCCCCTGAATATTGAATATTCCACTGGATTCTTAGTGTTTCCGACCTTGTGCCATTATCTATAATTCCACGGCGGCGTACACTGAAATCCTGGTCTAATTACATTAGGTAAAATGTCCGTTATATTACGCGCTCTGGCTCAACCTCAAGTAAAGCTTTCTTGTTGACTAATAAGAGACGACCAAGGCCCTGAAGAGAATCCCCAGAGACCAGCGGGATTCGAAACGTGTAGGCCCCAGCCATACCGCTGTCTGCAAGAGTGATAAGCTCATTAAAAAGTTCCTTTGTTGCTTATCACTATTTTGGGTACATTACCTTTTATTTTACAATTAACAAAATATTATGAACATTCTAACTTGACATAGGAATGTACTCCTTGTTTGAATAACTTCCAAGTGACATCATTCTTCAATTGTTTTGCAGACTTTGGCTTTTCTCTCTCATCTCACCGTGTTTTGTGCTTGTCATTACACTGTAAATATTGTACGTTTTGCACTTTTTTAGTCTTTGCAGTCATTATACCCCTTATTCCCCATGAATGGTTGATTGTTGTATGCCTGTGATATGTTTGATATGATGAATGATTTCCAAATTATAGTCTGTACCTAGCATGTATTAGCTGTTTGTGTTTTTTGAATAAGCATTTTAGGAAACAATTTTTCTTTGCTGACAAAAGTTATAAAGAATAATAAAAGCTACTAACGAGCTCCCAGTCTTGAATGGTGTTTCAGGTGCTGTGCTGTAACACATGTAAATTACCCATTGATATCAGTACTGGTAATCCCTTTCTGTTATTTATGATTACGGCTCAGCCATACTGATTAGAGCCAACCCCTAGTTGTTTTTTGGATACACTATTACGGCAGAAAACAAGTTCTTTAGAGATCTCATTTTGCTTCCTAGGGGTACTCCAAGCAAGCCACTCCGGAGCGATTTGGGCCGCCGTTCAATCAAAGATCTAATTGTTTTGCGCCCGCTTCTCTATTGGGCCCGTTTGTGGCATACACCTGAGCTATCCTCCTATGCAGATGGCCTAAAAGAAGTCATGAATTTGGAGGGTTCGCACAAAATTGTCTGGCTTGCTAGGATAAAAAACTTTTACTGGCTATTTGTTTTAATATTGCATAGGAGCCAGGAGTCTTGGTGACAAAAGTGGAAATTAAGAGAGCCTATTGGGCATGGGTAGATGCTCAAGATCTCAGAGATACTGAATTGGGGAGATTGACAGATGAGTTCCGCTTGCACAAGACAGTACATCATCTTGAACTCTATCTGGACTTCATTACGAAACCCAGAGATAGGGCACTTTATATTCAGTTCAGAATGGGAACTCTTCCCGTTCGTGATCGGACATGCAAGTGGAAACCACCCAATCAAAGACCTGTTGACTGTCCATTTTGTACCTGAAACTATTCCGCATTTTTTCTTTGTAAGTCATGCTTATAGTAAACCTAGTTCGAAATGGTTAAAACCTGTCTGCCGTCTGCTTGAGACCAAGTATTACTCTTCTGCCCTCAGAATTTTACAGACAGATCCTAACACCACCCTAGCTTGTGGGGTGGCTAAATTTCTTAGTTGGGCGTGGGTGATTAGACTGAAAGAGGTACGTTGATTTTATAAGGTGATCACTATTCAACATTTTCCAAAGCTGCAATTGGTTTAATGCATTTTTATTATACTTGTACTTTGACCAGAGAGTTTTTTTAATGTATGTTTTATGAATTGTAATTTTAATTGTAAATGCGCTTTTTAAGATATTTCATATCGAAATAAAGCTTTGTACTACTACTACCACTACTACTATTTAAAGAATATATAACTCAATCTATAACTGCTTCAATTTTAGTACAACAAATTCATTAGTAGATAGTGTTCAAACCTTTATTATTTTTCAACAATAAATGTATTCTTGTAACATCTCATAATTTAACAGACCTTCCAATGCAACTTCATCAGATATGTCATTCAGATCAATTTCCTCGTCAGCAGTTTCTGATTTAATTTGTACTAAAATTTCAACATAATTTAAAACTTCCAGAAAATCTCCATCAAAGCTTTCATCTTCAAAATCACAATTCATGTCTGCAGCACTAATTTCTCCCTCTTCACTCCCATTGCCTGTGACAGATACGATTAGTTATTCAATTATACTCAAAGTAATATCAAAAATCTCCTGAGTATGAGGCTGTTCTCTTTCCATAATTTTTCCTTTATGTCCTTGCTCCTTGTATAAAAATATAAACAGTTAATGTTATCACTTTTCCTAATATATAATACAAAACTACAGTTTTCACCTATTTTGGCCTACAAAAAATACTGTATAAATACTATTATCTAATAGCATTCTATTAGTAGAAATTTTGCCCTTTGCAAAATTATACAACTATAATTACGTAACATTCATTAACCTAGGCCTCCCAGTTTATTGTCTAATTTTTATGTTATTAATTTCCTTGTGTTCTTCCACTAACTTTTCTTTATGCAGATGCTCGTTATCTATCCTCTCAATCCTTTAATATCTTATGTTTTTCATTAATGTTCCTTCCTAATTCAAAAGTCTTCCTACTGTTCCTAACTCAATGTGTTCTTTTCCCTTAAGACCTTCCTTAACACGAATTTTATCGTTTCTTGTTTTAAGTTAGAGAAAATACATCGACTGAGTACATTCAATATTGTCTATAATGTCAGGTAAGTTTACTTACTCACTAACTTGTCAAACAACATTCTTTAACTCTCACAGAAATATTTCCACTTTCTCTTCACGAATGTCTAAAGAGCTATTGAAAATGGGTCTGAACTCCGGAACGTCTTCGGTGAAGTGCGCAGTCGTTAGTCAGGGAGCGCCTCACCAAGGATTCCCCACAACTCTGTGGTAAATGACTAGATCGCAACCGCGTCTTTCAGCCGCAGCCTGTGGAGAGACTTGCAATGGGGTAGGCAGGGGGGGCCGGGAAGGGGCAGGGTGAGGGGTGTTAAACAACGGAATATGGATGATTGCAGGTAAGTAAACTATTACATCAATAAAACGAATTTCAAGCCATATTATCAACAAAACGCGATATCAACAAAAGGGGATACATTATCCCCGCTTTTATCAGCAGAAAAGTGGCGATAAAGCGGCGATAATCTATCTCGTTTTGTTGATAATATGGCCCAAAATGCATGCTAATGGCTTCGTGATGACGATCACGCGTGGTTATGACCGCCTTGTAATGGCTGTTTCCCCCCAGAACATTGCAGTAACCTGGTCTGGGCGTCGTGGACTCCAGGGCAGTAGGCGGAGGGCCACGCAGCTCCTCATACAATATAGACATCTTTGTGGGGTGATTGTTTCCATGGTTTGAGGGGTATGATTGAGGCCTAAACATTTAATTTTGTTGGGGGGTAAATTTGCATGGGAAAATGTTGCAAGAGGTTTGTAAATGTGGTACACATTGTTTCGTATTATTTTGATTCGTAGTGTATTCACAGGAAATAGAAGTCATTAGTTTTCAATCCTAGTCTTGAATATCTTACTATACTATTTCAACATTATTTCTATTGTGGACCGTCATACACCCCTCCCCCCAAAAAAATAAAAGAAGTATGTACTTTTTTAATTAACTTTTATTAAAACAATAACTAAACAAAACTTAATTATAACTATATTGTAAACAAGTAGAAAAATAAGTTTATTAACAAACAATATTATAAGCTAATTGTTAAATGGACTTCATAAGATGTCTGATTGGTAATCTGGAAAACAAAAGAAAATCAGAGTTTAGAATTATGTAGATGTGAGTAAATGAGCTGAACCATTACAAGTCAAGGTAATTCTATGGTTTTACGTTTGCTCTGTGCCTCGTACATTTCACTTGTTATAATGCTGCGTTCAAGTGGTGTCTATATGGAAGTGCCTACTGCGTTACTGACACAAAAGTAACATAACGGGATTGTAAATATGTCGACTTATTTCTAATGCAATGCTATGAAGGCTTTGTAGATCTAGGCCTCTGTGCTTACCGTTGTATAAACACTGCAGCCAAATACTTTAGCCAGTGAAATTCACAACTTCAGTTGGGCTGTTCTTCTACAAGTGCAAGTGGACAGCAGTGTCTATAAGTTTAAGAGAGAAAGAGAAATGATGTAACAGAGAGTGAGAGAGAGAAAGAGAGCGAAAACAACATTAAAACTGTCTCTCAGAGTCTGGAGTTGAGATTTTTTCTTGAAGAGTGAGACGTAGATTTACAAGCTCCTTGCGTCATTTTACCCATGTTAAAAGTGACTCAAAAGTGGCGTAATAAGGTTGTGGATCTGTTTGTCAGACTGTTGTCAGGCCTTCTCCTGATGGAGATACTGATTTTACCAGAATGTACGATTGTCTCGCACCTATTGTTGTTGTGACACCTGCAATGTGTTCTGATGCAATGTCTAATTTCCTTATTGTTTATATTTACTTTATCCCCCTTATGTTACCTTTATGCTATGATTTCATTAACCTTTAAAGCATGCATGATATATGCTCTTGACTGTAATGCTCTCTGTACATCTCTCAATAAAAAAATTTGTGGAAAAAAAAAAAGACTGTTGTAAGGTATCTGTTGTCACTGCTCGAAGGTAATTATAGATTTTACAGAGAAGCTGCTGTACACTACGCACTCTGGTCCATATTATCAAGCCTGTGCGACAAAATTATCGCCACTTTATTGGCAAGAAAGTGCTGCTAACGTGGCGATAATGGGTTTGATAATATCAACACTCGAAACCAGGAAGTGTTGGCGACCATCTTGTGCCTTAGTAGCACAGAGTCACAAGAAAACAGTAAAACAAAGTTGAGAAATAAGGGAAGGGGGCAGGGTAGAAACATTCTGATCCTTTACGGTTGCTCAGGGGGTCGTATATGGATGTTTACTCTCTTTTTTTTAAAAAGAAAATCACGCCGTACGCATATAGAAATTCATACAATTACGAGCAGGAGCTGAATGCTGATTAGCTGTCAATACTCCAAACCAGGAAGTGTTGGCAGCCATCTTATTTGTCACGACAGCCGAGTCACAAGGAAACAGTAAAACAAAGTTAAGAAATACGGAAAGGGGGTAGGGTAGAAACATTCTGAACATATACTGTTGCTCAGGGGGTGGTAGATTTATTTACGCGTACCAAGCACGTATGGACGATGTACAGCTGGAATGTTGAAAGTCGTCACGTAAGCGTACGTAAGCAAAAAAAATAAAAATTATTTTAGATATTTATGAAGTGTATTTGTTTATGTGTTGTGTTGCTCTAAAAAGAGCCGTTGTGTTTATTGGGAGATTTTAGTACCTACAAGTAAGTACCGATGCAAAGTCATAGGTTTATGAGGAAGACTCTGTTCCCCTCATCTGTAAAATGTACACCATCTCTCCTATAGATGCAGATTGTTGTTTTAAATGGACCCCATTAGGTAGTCTCGGAGAAAGGCAGAAACAGATTTATTCACATGTTTCCTAGCTTTTTCAAACTGTCTACAATAGTGGTTGGACCACTTCCATTTCTGCCTTTGGCATATATTAGAATATACAATGGCAGTTTTGGGGAACAGTGTCATCAATTGTGCAAAGGTGTCCTTCATAAGCATTTCCAGAGCTACCCCCGTCAAAGTGCCTTGGTCATTCCCACCACATTGCACAATTATGAGGTCAGGGTGTTGGAGATGCATAAACCAATGGCATCAATTGGTGACACTTTAATCCTCTCTGTCCAATCCATTTAATGCCCACATTTGGTAAACCTAGGTCCTTGTGAATTCTTTTCTGTTGTGCGTACCTTTGGCTCCAGAAAATATAGCTGTGTCCCACAATCTACATTGTAAGCATTTTGAAGAGAGGTCTGGCTGCACTCTGATGGCGTCTGTAAATGAAATGGTAGTTTGAAAAGTAAGATTTTTCTAAAATGGTGGACAACATGCAGTTTTAAAAAAGAAAAGAAATGATTGGTTGTTTGACAACATTTTACAGAAAACTAGGTTGCATATTTCTGTTTTTTAAAAGCCTTATTTTTATTTGTTAAGAAAAAGTGATAGAAAAGAACATTACATAAAATAAGCTGGTATATTCTCCAGTCAAGCATACTTGCTGTTTCAATTTGCAACAATGTATGATGAACCTTTCACCTGTGTGCTGAGTTAGGTGTTCCCTGAAGTTTTTCTATGGTAACTGGCAGATTGTGGAATGGGGGAAGGGTTGAAAGTTTTGTTACTTGGAAATGTTTGGAATGTTAAACCAATAGAAATGTGTGTTTTATTTTGAATTAATGTGTACGGGATTTTAATTGGTTATTTATATGTATGTATGTGTGAAATGAGAAGGAAAATGTTACATTTGACGGTTCTGCTGGAAACACGGAACTAGAGAAATTCTATACAAGAATATCCACTGTGTGAGTGGTATTCTTCTTAATCTACAAATCAATTTGAAAGGTGAGTTGATAAGTTATATGGGAGTATGTGCGGTGCATCTTTTTACATTAAGGAATTATGGGGTATATCAAGACAGGCGATAATATTATTGCCGATTAATGGCAAACTGCAGATAAAGCGGCGATAACGTTATCGCCTGTCTTGATAATATGCCCCTATATTCATCCGTTGTTAAACCTTTTTTAGTAGTAAATGTGTTTTGCTATAATGCATGCTGTTATGTTTTTTTGTTTAATATAATTTTGTGCGTCTCTGTACATTAAGGGATTATGGGCCACATTATCAAGAAAGGGCGATACATTATTGCCACTTTTATCGGCAGGAAACTGCAGATGAAGTGGCGATAATGGTCTCAATAATATATCCTTATGAATTCTCATAGAAGCCCAGGTTATGGTCTTAACCTGGGCTTCTATGGAAATTCACAAGGATATATTATCGAGACCATTATCGCGGTTTTAGTGACAGTTTCCTGCCGGTAAAAGCAGCGATAATGTATCGCCCTTTACTGATAATATGGCACTGACGGGCATATTATTAAGGACTGGTGTTAAAATTATTGACGTTTTAAGAGGCATATTACCAACAAGTAGCGATATTTATCACTAAATAGGCTTAGCGACGATTATTTTATTGCTGCCTATCGCTGGATATGTTAGCGGAGAAAACATGCTATTAGCAATGTTTTTTTCCATTGTGCTAAAATATCCAGCGATAGCGGCGAAATGCGTGAATATCGCTGAGAATACAGCGATATTCACGCATTAGCGACTAAATGTTCTTAGCCATGTTATCCACCTCCCATTGGATAACATGGCTAAGAACTGGTCTGGGCAGGTGTTAGTATTTGGAGATATTCACGCTTAGCACGAATATTTCCAACACTACGCCTGCCTTGCTAATAGGCGATAGCGACATTAGCGACTGCTTTCAGTCGCAAACTGGTTGGGTACCCCCACTTTGCATGTCATTAGCGATAAACATCGCTGACATGCAAAGCGGGCCCCAAACCGCTCGCTATCGCCTAAAATCTGCCGCTAACATCAGTTAGCGACAGCTTGCTAATAGGGCGATAGAATTATCGCTGCTTAGCGGCCGAAAACGGCTGCTAAATTGGCGATAATTGCCTAATGCCCCCTTGGTAATATACCCCTGGGTTCTTGTAAATTGCTATAGGAGCCCAGGTTCTGGTGTTAACCTGGGCTGGTATGAGAATTCTCAAGAGCACTTTGCATGTCATTAGCGATAAACATCGCTGACATGCAAAGCGGGCCCCAAACCGCTCGCTATCGCCTAAAATCTGCCGCTAACATCAGTTAGCGACAGCTTGCTAATAGGGCGATAGAATTATCGCTGCTTAGCGGCCGAAAACGGCTGCTAAATTGGCGATAATTGCCTAATGCCCCCTTGGTAATATACCCCTGGGTTCTTGTAAATTGCTATAGGAGCCCAGGTTCTGGTGTTAACCTGGGCTGGTATGAGAATTCTCAAGAGCATATTATCAAGCTCTTTATCATCGCTTTATCTGCATTTTCCTGCTGATAAAAGCGGCGATAATCTATAGCCTTTTGTTGATAATATGTCCCAAAATTCATTTTATTAATTTAATTGTTTCTTAACTGCAATGATCCACATTCGTTGTTTAGCACTCCTCACCCTACCCCTCCCCCGCCCCGCCTGCCTGCCCCATTGCAACTCCCTACACGGGCAGCGGCTGTTTCTTTATTCCATTATATTGCAGTGTCTATTTATACTCTCATGCTTTATTATATTTTCCTTGTTTTATACTCCTTGTTCTTTTGTTGTAAGTCCTTTTATTTTTATAATCTGAGGTTTGTCCTCATAATCCTCCCTCTGTTCTTGTAAGCAATATAATAGAATATTTGATATATTTTTTTGTAATGTTATATATATTTTTTTATTATAGGTTGTGTTTATCGATACTGAAAATACTGTATGATGCCAGCGAAGTTGCAAAAGAGCAAGCAATGAAAGAAAAGTGTGTATTTGAAGAGAAGTCATCAAGAAGATTAACATGAAGAGACATGTCTTAACAAAGAGAAAGAAAGTCCTGGTAAGACCAGGAGCACTTTTTTGAGGAAAATATTAAAGACTAATGCCCACATGCATCAAAGTCAATTGCATTCGCAAACGGTGCGAATCGCAATTTTCGGCCGTTTGCGAAAGCAATTGAATAATTTGGAATGCATCATGCATTTCGCAATTTTAGGAATCGCAACCATGTTGCGATTTCTAAAATTGCGATTGCATTTAAGAAATCGCAATTTCAGATTTCTTAAATGCAATGCAGGATTATTTTTAAATTGGGAATTCACACTTTGGAAGGGGTAAATTAGCATGAAGTTGAACTTCATGCTAATTTACCGAAAACTTTCAAACATGCACTAGTTGCATATTTGAAAGTTTAAATTTACACACACACATGTCCTTGGTTCATGTGTGTGTGTAAATTGCACTTAAAGTTACATTTCAGGGGTGCAGGGAGGGGTTTTTTGGACCCCCCGGCACCCTTGAAATTGCATTCACATTTTGCGAATCGCCATTTGAAATTCGGAAAAAGTGAATGCCTTCCCATTCATTCCTATGGGCCTTTTGGCCCATAGGAATCAATGGGAAGGGTTTTCCTTAATTTCGATTCGCAAATTGTGAATCGCAATTAAGGAAAAATACCGAATAGCAAAAAATATTGCGATTTTTTAATGCATAGCATTTTGCGATTTCTTAATTGCGATTCCTTAATTTTCGCAATTAAGAAATCACAAAATGTTACAATGATGCATGTGGGCCTATGAGTAGTGTTCAGAAAGAGAAAAATGTTTTAGTGTATCAGCAACGAAAAAAACCGCTAATAAAGAGAAGAATAATGGAAAATCAAGTGCAGGCAAAACAGTGTATAGTAAAAGGAGAAAAAATCAATTGATAGAAATTAGTAAACAAATGTTTTATAATAGATTTGTAACAAATGTAATTAAAGAAATTAAGGTATGTAAGAAAAAAACAGTATTTTATAAGAAGAAGAAAGCTATAGAAAATGTAGTTGAGAAAGCTTTGGAATTGAAATGAAAATTGTTTATTTTATCAATAGAGTTAGATCACTAGATAAGCGAATTCATTTAATGGAGTCCAAAAGTAAGTGGAGAAGATTAATTAACAGAAGTAATTTTTTTGAGGTTTTTTTGGGTGAATGGAAACATAGTTAAAGTTCTGAGCCTTTTTTTAATGAAGAAAATTATCTTCAGAGTAATGATTTGTTGCATGCAGTTGACACCAGTGGTCATGCATATGAGGTTAGAAATGGTTGTCCTATTGAGAAAGAGAAAATTGTTTCTAAAAATGCAGAAGAGGTGTTAGCTGGTGAAGTTTTAGGGAGACGTCCTAAAGCTCCAGTGTACAATTAGAATTGTAGTAGTATTTGCAGTGTGCGGCAAGAATCTATTGATTTTTTACGCAGTTTCTTACGTAATTATACTAAGAAAAGTGTTAAACAAAAGATTAAGATGTTGCAAGGACTAGACCCTTGCAGCATGAGAGAAAATACTGGTTTGCAAGGTCATTTTCTGGCTTGTCTTTCTAAAAAAGTATGTCGAAGTGTTTTCCACCATTTCAGGATGTTAGCAGTTCATCATACTCAGATGAGGAAATGTCAGAACATTGTATTACGCGAAAAGTCCAACACTAATGTTAAAAATGTTGAACAGTGCTCTTTTGCATGGATCTGTATCAGATGTAACAAATGTTTGTAATGTAATTCAGATTAGTTACTTTGGTAATCAGGAAGACAGTGGAGAAAGTGAGAGATTAATAAAAAAAATGTGGAAGAGAATGTAGGCCAGTGCAGTGTAGAACATTTTGAGCAAGAAATTATACATTTTAAGGTGATTTCAGGTGAAAGGCCACATTTTTCTTGTATTTGTTGTCGACGAATTCATTCAGGAAGCTGCCGATAAAGCAGCGATAATGGGCTTGATAATAGGGCCTTGGAAATTCCCATAGCAGCCCGGGTTCTGGTGTTAACTTGGGCTGTTATGGGAATTCACAAGGGCCAATTATCAAGCCCTTTATCGCCGCTTTATCTGCAGTTTTCCTGCCGATAAAAGCGGCGATAATCTAATATGCCCTATAGTTTTACCACGCATGCTTATACAAGTACTATCCTTTTACCACGCATAATCTTAAAAATGTCTTTGTGTTGATGAACATGGGTTGTAATGCCTGTGACGTACGTCCTTCAAATTAGTTTTTAGGTATACGTGTGACCAAGTCTGATAACATCAGAGTTTAAGGACAAACACCGTGGTGTCCGTGCCTCAAAATCTCGTCGATCACAAAGAAAATACGAGGACGATAAAATGAAAGTAACAGATATAATAAAAACAATGGGGAAAAACTACTAAAATGGCGCTGGACGGAGTACGTGATCAACGTTTGGCGCGTCGGCACTACGTTCCAAATAAATCTAGATAAAATACGATTATTGATATATTACAAAAGTACAGCAGCGGATGACACACATGACCCGGAAAACAAAGCGCCAAATTTAATACCTGAAATAAAGAAAGGTTTGTTTGTTGAACTTAAAGAAAAAGTAAAAACGTGGGCTTCGTAACGAGGCTGTGCATACGTACAGAGCACAACTGCTACACAAAAACAAGGAAAGTTTTACATACTATCATAGAAATGAAGGGGCATATTATCAACAAAAGGTGATACATTACCACCGCTTTTATCGCCAGTAGCTGCCGATAAAGCGGCGATAATGGGCTTGATAATAGGCCCTTGTAAATTCCTATAGCAGCCCAGGTTATGGTATTAACATGGGCTGCTATGGCAATTCACAAAGGCATATTATAAAGACCATTATCGCCACTTTATCGGCAGTCTCCTGCCGATAAAAGCGGCGATAATGTATCGCCTTTTGTTGATAATATGGCACCATTGCTCTTTTTTTGACCAGTAAACTTAGGTGCATATTATCAAAGACCGGTGTAAAATTATCGTTGTTTTATTGGCAGGAAACTGCGGATAAAACTGCAATAATGACCTTGATAATACGGCCTTGTTATTTCCCATAGAAACCCATTTTAACACAGCAACATGGGCTTCTATGGGAATTAACAAGGACGTATTATCAAGCTCACCCTCCCAACATTAATAGTAGTAAAGCTTTTTATTCGACAATTTGTCATTAAGCCATCACATAAAAAATACATTCATAGTCACATATTAAAAATCTAAACAAAACATTCACAATACAGATAGGTGCAAAAAAAGTGCAATATGTGCAGGACCCGGAGCATCATCACAGATCAATTACAGTTTTTGGGGCAGTACATCACTTGTTCAAATGCAATCAACTTTTCTCCCATATGATACAAGACCAATTGTTAAAAACAAGTTAATACAATTATAAATAATCAAGAATTAAAAAAGCCAGTTTTATAAAAACTCTAAAATTCTAGGTTTTTATTCCTAATTTCTTTCTTATCAAGCAGACGCTAAGAAGGTACCTGCTCACTCCGAATGTTATAAGCCTAGTGGTCGAGGATCTAAGTATCCTTTCTGCCTCTTTGTACGAGCGTGTACCCAAGTTATTGCAAAGGGGTCTAATCCATTTCATGCGCTGTATTTTATACAACGGGCAAAAAAAAAGGATATGAGCCTCGTCTTCTTTTTGATTTAGGTCACACAATTTACAGAAAGGGTCAGTACTTCCAGAATTTCCCCATCGACAAGTATTTGCGTTTATCTGTAAAACCCCATATCTGTAGTGTAAGTATACGGTTTTAGCCAAGGGTGGTTCGACATCATCCATAAATTGTTGAAATAGAGGGGTATCCTTAAATTGCAAAAACTTGTGGGTTAAAGACCCAGTAGCACGTTCGTATACATTAATATTCACATAGTTCCAATATGCAGATTTTACTAATTCTTTGCAGGTAGCTAACGAGGTAATTGACATAGTCGGGGTGTTCCAGAAGTTTGATAGGCCTATTTTTGTGAACCAAGTAGATATATGCTTCAACCACTTGGTTGAGTTAAAAGTGTCTAATTCCCTAATTTCCAGCAGGCCTGCTCTATAGTCAGCTAGTTCAGGGGTAGACCATATTCTTGCCCAATAAATCAATGGCCTTAACCAACACAAGCAGTCTGTGTGTTTTAAATTAATGTCTATATAGACAGGGACAAGAGGCGTTCTTACTGATAGTTTTAGTAGGCGTCTAAAGAACGCGTTCTCCTCAATGGAGAATTTTTGATTTGAATAGGGCCCCCAAATCTCTGCCCCGTATAGGGCTGCAGATTGCGCTTTAGCTTTATACACATCAATCGCAGGAGTTATGGCTTTTGAACTACTCCCTCCATGAGTTTTTAAGATAGGGATAGAATTATGCTTGAGTGTTAGCCTACTTTTTTCTATTTGGTGTATCCAAGACATTTTACTGTCTAGTCTGATGCCCAGATAATCAAAAAATTCCACATACTCCAACTTGGTATTATTTAAGGCCAGATTCTTTTTAAAAGTTTTAGGGGGGTTAATGGCCATATACTTGGTTTTTGTTGAGTTGATTTCTAACCCCTTTAACTCGCAGTAACTGTGAAATTGGTGTATTAAATTTTGCAAGCCTTTCGGTGTTTGAGATATTAAAATGGTGTCATCCGCAAATAACAATGCTGTAATAGCCTCATTTCCCAATTTGGGGGAGTCGTGATTACATTGAGCAAAGTATGGGGGGATATCATTTACAAAGAGTGAGAAAAGGGTCGGGGCCAACACGCACCCCTGTCTTACACCCCGTTTCACTGGTCTGGCTTGAGTAAGTTAGCCATTTCTTCCCCACCTTACTTTAGCAAAGTTATCAGTATGAAGCTTTATGAGGTTAACTAGTAATTCGTCAGGGACGCCCATCTTCGTTAAGGTATCCCATAGTAGGGAGCGAGGAACAAGATTAAACGCTGAGCGTAAATCTACGAATGCCACGTATATGCTGCACGTTTTTAGTTGGATATATTTCCAGCAGATACACATAAACCTATACACCTGGTCCACAGTGCTTGTCTTGACTCTGAATCCTGCTTGATATTTTGAGAGGATTTTGGATTCCTCTATCCAGGTTAAAAGTCGATTTAAAATATGTCTGGCAAAGATTTTTTGTAAAATATCTATTAAACTTATTGGTCTGTAATTTCCTGGGTTATAGCGATCCCCTTTTTTGTAAATGGTTACTATTTCTGCCCCCTTCCATGATTCGGGGATCGGGGTTCCCAACAAAATAGAATTACACAAGAAATTTATATAAGGGCACCATACATCGATATTGTGGGTAAATAAATCCCCGGGTAATTTGTCCGGGCCCGGTGCTTTGCCCGCTTTGATAGCCTTTATAGCACACAAGGTTTCCTCCTTGCTGAATTTAAGTGGATTAGTACACTGGGGAATCATTCCAAGATAATTACACTCTGGGATCGTCTCGACCGAATCATATAGTTTTACAAAATGGTCAAACCAAGTTTTTTCATCTAGGAAAAAATCCCTATTCGAGCTACCTGCTTTGTTGTTTTTTGCTATCAGGCTCCAGAAGGTACATTGATCATGTTTCCTGGCAGCATTTAGAAGGTCCTCCCAGATTGAATCCTCCCATTCCCTTTTTGCGTTATACAAGAGTCTTTTATATACATGTCTACACTCTCTAACCCTTATCTGATCCTTGGTTTTCACAGCAATGATTAAATTATTTTTAGCTAAGCGACACTGTTTGTTAAACCAAGGTGTCTCTAGTTCCAGCTGTCGTTTTACATTATCTTTTTTCTTTTTGCTACAAGTTTTACTCAGAAGGGGGGTTAGTGACTCTACTAAGTGATAATGCATTTTAAGGACATCATGCGATCCCAGCCTCGCGTTATCATATAAGGGGATGATATCTGAGAAGGTGTTGTAAATACCCAGAAGCGTATCTTCTTTTCCTAGGATATATGGCCACTTTATTGCTTTCCTATTGTTGGAGACGGCAACATCGGCCACCTCCCTGCTAAATTCGGGCTCATCACTTGGTATAAAATATAGTTCTGATGACATCTCCAATTGCAAGGGAAAGTGATCGCTCTCTGGTCTGATCACAACCTTAAAATCTGACAACTGATACCATAGGTTGATTGAAATCAACATGAAGTCGATCAATGATTTAGATGACCCCTTACTATATGTAAAATTTGCTGGCTTGTCAGAAGCCAATCGCCCATTACATGCCCTTAGATTATTAGATACAGTTAGTTCGTAAATCTGCATGGCTGCCACTGTACTCTTTACTGATTTTACGCTGTCCAAGGGAGGGATGCCATTAGCCCTATCTTCGTTTTCTAACAAATTTTCCAGCCCACATACGGGCTCGAATTGACAGTTGAAGTCCCCACCTATGATTATTTTAGAATCAGGCTCTAAGTTACACAGGTGTGAGCTAAGCTGCTCTACAACCATTGACTCCTTATTTCGAGGATTTGGTCTATTATAGATATTTATCAGGTAAACATCTCCCATGTCTTTCGTGGATATCTTTACCCCAAGCAAATCATTAGAAGCAAAATACAAGGGTGAAACCACAACGTTCAGGGATATCCTTGTCCAAATTAATAGACCGCCTGAAGGTCGACCCCTTACTGATGCTATTGCCCCACAGTGAAACACCTTATAACCAAGCCTATGTACCATTTTGATTGCCCAAGTTTCTTGAAGGAGGATGATATCATGCTCCTCCAAGAAAGAACTCCAGTTCCTATCTCGGAGATTCCTTGACAACCCCGCAATGTTCCATGACAGGATTTTAGTATCTCGTTTAAGGTTACATTGTACTCGATTAACAGATTCATTAATACATAAATTTGGGGTTACCCCTTCATTGGGGGCTTCCAAAGGCTCATTCCCACTTGCCAAATCTATGGCCTCATTATTTAGTGTTAGCAACATATCTTGGTCCTGGATGGTACAAGGAACAGCTAGGTCTCTCCCTTGGTAATCGACCAAGGTGTTGTTTGCTGGTTCCTCAGCCCGTGTTGATTCTGTTGTCTTAGTTACCAAGGGCGTTACACAGGTCCATACGTTCGATGTTGCATATGATTCCAGTGGGTGCACTCTGGATGTAGGGGAAAGGGTTCCACTTAGTCCATAGTCGTTTTTTTGTCAATGGCCCCACCATGACCAGTTTTTGTCCATGTGCATGTTATGTGGAATTGTTAAGTCAGCAGGAGTTGGGGGATCAAAGAATGAAAATCTGTTATCATTCGTGAACCCTAGCTTTGGTGGTACTCTGTTATCTTGTATCCGTTGCATTGGATAGAAATAACTTAGATCGCAAGTCCCGATTCTTAAATTACCTCTTCTTGGTTGTTGGCTGTATACAAGCTGTGCAACTGTGGGGTATTTGAAATTCACTAGGATACAATCCCCTTCAATGTCTTTTGGCCTAGTACCCAACCAACTGACTCTTCGCACTTGTATGACCTGACAGTTGACAGTATATGGTAAGGGTCTGTTTTCACTCAACCAGTATAAGGTCTTATTCTTTAGTTAATCGTACGATTCTCTTCTGTTAGGTTTTAGAGGGGGAACGCCGGTGAGCACTACCACATACGGTTGGCACCCTGGTGGAAGATGAGCGTTGGGGGCCTTCTTCGGCACAGGATTGGCTATGATGTGGTCAGATGATTGGGTGATGTTGTTATTGCCACTGGTAGAAGTAGCAGCTAAGGTTCTTGTTCCATCCGTGGGTTTTGGGGGTACTGCATTTTGGGGGGTGGTAATATTGGTTACCTGGTTAATTTTTCGAGGTGCAGGCTTTGGAGGAGCAGCCAGTTGATTTCCTCCACAGTTTAATTGCGCTGTATTGGGCGTGGTCCTCCCAATACAGCATTAGGCCTACTTTGGTCTATTGTTTTATCTTTCCTAGGTGGACGAGTCTGTTGCACTGGTTTAGAGGTCATTCTGCTTGGTTCCATTGTTATGGTGTCTGTTCCAATTTTAGAGTGGAGTTTGACCAGTGATTTTAGAGCGAAAAAGTTGTCTAACGAAGTTTGCTCATATTTGTCCAGGCGCTTCGTGAGCACTTCCAGTTTTTCGACTACCGGTTGTAATAAGGTAGTCATAAGATGTTGGATCTGTTCAGTCAACGGATTAACTGCTGATTGATCTTTGGGACTGTTTACTAGATCAATGACTGGGGCGGAGCTATCCGGAGGTGAAAGTAATAGGTCGCCCTCTCGTTGCACTCTTGATTCAGTCCCAGTGTTCACGGGATTGATAACTTGGGATTTATAATGCATTCCTCCATTCATGTAATTTTTTCGAATTCTCTTTAAGGCCTTTTATCTATAGGCTTTTCGTGGTGTTACTATCCTTTTCCTTTTTACAGCAACCCTACTAGATTTTGGAGGTGGGGATTGTATGGCATCTGCTGATGGGGTATCGTGTATCATTATTAAGGGCAAAGCCAGAGGAGCGGGCACTGTGGCTTGAAGGCAATGTCTGCTGTTTTATTTACGGGTACTGGGTCCGAGATGACCTCAGAGCTATCACTATCTAGTCTCTGGTCAATTACACAAGGTTGCAGATTACGGGGGATTGTATTAGCTTGGTTTCCCAATGGGGTAGTGTTCGTTGGGGATTTAGCCTGCGCCAGTGACCCCAAGGAAGAATGCTTGTGAGCCAAATATTCTCGTGATAGCCTGCGTTCTGCCAGGATGATTTCCTTCTCTACGACAGAGACGGCGCGTGTTATAAAATTATCCATAGTCCCTAGCGTACTGTTTCCCCCTCTCCTTGAACTTCTACCTGAACGGGTAGCCATTGGGGAATATCCAGGCATGGAAGTCTTTATCACAAAAAGAATAAATAATAAAAATTAAAATAGAGTACTAATGATAGGGCACAAAAACACAGTTCTCAGTTGTACCTGTAGTGTTAGAGGGGTGGCCCGTCCCGGCCCCGGCTGGCCCCGACCGGCCTCAGACGGCCCGCCCTTTGCCCGGGCTTCGCTCGGCGTCCCGCTTGCGTCCCGCAAGACGGGCTCCCTCTTGATGTTAAAGGCAAGGCGATGCTGGGCGGGGCACTCAGGGGGGCACTGACCAGATGACACGTGGTCAAGCAGGGACTCCTGAGATAGTGAGTCCCTGCCGCGCTACCCCTGCAGCCTCCTCAGATGTTCCTCCCACTCGACGGTCACGGCAAACAGGCAGGGGCACTCAGCGTTCTAAAGTTGGTGGGTCCACCCACAAGGCGAAGCGGCTCCCTCAGCTGGATACTCAATCTGAGGGACGGCAATCTCCCACAGCGTTCCTGGGCACAGCAGAAGGGACGACAATCTCCCACAACGTTTCCTGGGCTCAGCAAAAGGGACACACAAGGCAAGTGCTGTAACTTCCTTTTACCGGTCTGCCGGTGCTGGGCGGGGCACTCAGGGGGGCGCTGACCAGATGACACGTGGTCAAGCAGGGACTCCTGGGATAGTGAAATTTTGGCCAGCTCAGTTCTGCTCCTTCCCTGAAAGTTTTGGGGGGATTTGTCAAGCGGGGCGAGAAAAAAGGGGGTCCCAAAACGTGTTTTCCCCATGTTAATTTCCATAAGCTGATTAGACACGGCTACAGCCCGAACGGCTGAACGGAATTACACCAAACTTGGCAAAATGGTAGGGACTGGTATGCAGAAGTGCCTTGTCTATATTTGGTGAAAATCCCTCCAGTAGTTCCTGAGAAAATCAAAAGAGAAAAAATATATATCTGGGCGGAGCCTAACCACACATCTCATCGTGAGATCTGATTGGCTGTCAGCACTTCATCCAAGATGTGTTGGCAGCCATCTTGGGACCAATATACATGATAGCACCTCATTAAAAAGCAGTGCAGTTATTAGAAGGTTTTAGGACTTTAGTTACATTATAAATCATTTGTTGAGGGTATCATACTCATTTTAGGAATTGTGGTGTGTTCTAAGGTGATTTTACCATGTGAAAATCCTTCTGCTGGGATATCATGAATCATGTTTGAAAGAAAACTATTATTTGTTTCTTGTATAGCTCAGGAATTCGACCCCCGAAGGGGTATCTCCGCGCTTGCGTTCTTACCACAAGCTGATTAGCATAAAGACAAACAGGCCGGAATGGTGGGAAATTACCAGGTCAGAAACAGATGGGTCTTTAGGCATTTCCTAAATGCAGTCAGATTGGGGTTTAGCCTGAGGGTGAGGAGCAGGGAGTTCCGGAGGGTGGGGCCTTTATACGATAAAGCTCAGCTTCCCTGTCTCTCTTTTTTGATCCTAGGTATCTGAAGTAGAGCTTGATTCTTAGAGCGTAGGGAGCGACCTGGTTCATAAGGTCTGAATATTTCAAAAGGTATTTAGGACCAACACCAAACAGGCATTTATGAATAATACAACAGATCTTGAATTTCACCCTCTGATGAACAGGCAGCCAGTGTAACTTGTTTAATAGGGGGCGAGATGAAGACCTGGCTGGTACATTTAGAATTAATCTGGCGGCTGTGTTCTGGGCTACTTGTAGCCTGCCTAACTGTTCTTCATTAGCAGAAATAAGCAGCCCATTACAATAATCTAACCTGCTGATTACTAATGCCTGCACTAGAGTTTTCCTGTGACTATCTGCTAAATATGGGAACACTCTCCTCAATAGTCCAATGACCCTCATACAGGATCCTGTTACCTGGGTAGCATGGTCCTTGAGTATCAAGGATCGATCAAGCTTGACCCCCAAGTTTTTCACTGTCTCCTTTGGGCAGGGAGCAGAGCCTAAATCGGGCGGCCACCACTCAGGTGACCAAAGGAGCAGAGCGTCTCCGAAAAGCATGACCTCCGTCTTGCCCAAATTGCACTGTAGGCATCTCATGCTTTTCCCACAGTGGTTTGGAAGGGGATCTATAAGCTAAACTGAAAGCATATTTTCTGTAAATTCACATTATCTTTCTCAGTCATGTGAGAATGAAGTCTGACATTCTCAGTAAAACATGTACATCCAACAAGGACAGAGACTGTCAATTGATTCCTTTGTGTTCTACTGCAGCCTCTTAGAGTGTTCTAAAGAAAACTAGAGCGCTAACAGTCCTACTTATTACAAAGGTATGGCACACCTGAAGCCATCTTGATTGGAATAAAGTGGTAACTCCTAAAACATTTAATTTAAAAAGGAACAAAATGAGGGGGTATATTTTGCCATAGAAAGTATGATTAGTGCTGCAGAAAGAAAAATTAGGGCACATTGTGAGTGACTTCTCAAATCCTCTTCTATTTCATTTAAAAATTCTGACATGCAGTCTCCCAAGATGGCCACCAGAGACAAAAGAGCCCAAATGTAGCCCAAATATCACCCAGATGTAGCCCAAGTATAGCACAATGACAGAATGTCCCAGAGTGTTCTAAAGAACAACTAGAGCGCTAACAGTCTTACTTATGACAAAAGTATGGCACACCCAAAGCCATCTTGATTGGAATGAAGTGGTAAGCCTGAAAACATTTAATTTGAAAAGGAAGAAAATGAGGGGGTTCATTTAGCCATAGAAAGTATGATTAGTGCTGCAGAAAGAAAAATGAGGGCACATTTTGAGTGACTTCTCAAATCCTCTTCTATTTCAATAAAAAATTCTGACATGCAGTCTCCCAATATGGCCACCAGAGACAAAAGAGCCCAAATGTAGCCCAAATATCACCCAGATGTAGCCCAAGTATAGCCCAATGACAGAATGTCCCAGAGTGTTCTAAAGAACAACTAGAGCGCTAACAGTCTTACTTATGACAGAAGTATGGCACACCAGAAGCCATCTTGATTGGAATGAAGTGGTAAGTCTAAAAACATTTAATTTAAAAAGGAACAAAACGAGGGGGTTCATTTTGCCATAGAAAGTATGATTAGTGCTTCAGAAAGACAAATTAGGGCACATTTTGAGTGACTTCTCAAATCCTCTTCTATTTCATTAAAAAAATTCTGACATGCAGACTGAAACATGCACTTTGAATACCAGCAGCAGACTTCCCTGGTGAGCAGTAGCTTTACTACAGTGATCTAATGAGCAACTAGAGTGCTAACATTCAGAATTTATGGCAAATGTGTGACACATCTGAATACCTTCTTGATGGAACGAAAGTAAACAAGCATTGAAAATGCAATAGATCTCGCCCTCGTTTAAGTTAAAGACATTCTGTTTGTAATGAGGTGGCTTTTTAGCTTTGCTTTTCTTAGGGTTTTTCAAACTTTCATGTAAATAACATGCATACGTATGCATATATGTATATGTATGCATGCATTTATATTTGTATTTATATAGATATGCAGATTATATATGTTTGTATATGTATGTATATATATATATATATATACACATACATATATATATAAATGCATATGCATATATATGCATATATATATATGTGTATATGTGTGCGTGTAGAGAGAGGTAGAGAGGTAGAGGTAGAGAGGTAGAGGTAGAGGTAGAGAGGTAGAGACTAGTAGACAGAGGTAGAGAGGTAGAGGGGGAGTAATAGAGATTAGAGTGAGTAGTAGAGAGCAGTAGAGAGAGTAGCAGAGAGTGAGTAGTAGAGAGTAGTAGAGTGAGTAGTAGAAAGTAGAAGAGAGTGAGTAGTAGAGAGTGAGTAGTAGAGAGTAGTAGAGAGTAAGTAGTAGAGTGAGTAGTAGAGAGCAGTAGAGAGTGAGTAGTAGAGAGTAGTAAGGAGTGAGTAGTGGAGAGTAGTAAAGAGTGAGTAGTAGAGAGTAGTAGCGAGTGAGTAGTAGTGAGTGAGTAGTAGAGAGTGAGTAGTAGAGAGTGAGTAGCAGAGAGAGAGAATAGTAGAGCGTAGTAGAGAGTGAGTAGTAGAGTGAGTAGTAGAGAGAGAGTAGTAGAGAGTAGTAGAGAGTGAGTAATAGAGTGAGTAGTAGAGAGTGAGTAGTAGAGAGTGAGTAGTAAAAAGTGAGTAGTAGAGAGAGAGTAGTAGAGAGTGAGTAGTAGAGAGTAGAGAGTGAGTAGTAGAGAGTAGTAGATAGTGAGTAGTAGGGAGTGACTAGTAGAGGGAGAGTAGTAGAGAGTGAGTTTTAGAGAGTAGTGGAGTAGTAGAGAGTTAGTAGTAGAGAGTAGTGGTGAATATTCCAAAGTTTGGCACAGCACCACTTGCACAACAAGTCCAATCAAATCATATCACTTAGATTCTTTATTGAAGCCCTGAATCTTGGTGTATATTCAAATGCTTTTATTTTCCTTAAGTTTATGTACCACAGCCAGCCGACGCGCTTCGTTCTGTACAACAGAACGTCTTCAGGGTGTTCTTATTTCCTTCAAGTTATGTTGGTATCCTGTTGTCATATAACTAGATATTTCATCCAAATGTTAGACGAGACGTAAGTACATTCTTATTCAAAGTGACTAGGTATCAATTTTACCCACACAATTTGGGCAGACTTGAGTAATTTATAGCATCCTCAAAGTCAGTCTTTAAAAAATTCCAAAGTATAGGACATGATAATCTAAATCCAAATGTTTCTCAAGAAAAGTCATTTTCAATCATGGACATTGTTTATGACTAATTGACAAATTGCGGGGGCATAGTGATAAAGAAGTGTGGGGGGTGCCCAATCCCCCCCCACACTGCCCCGGGGACCGCCGCCCTCCAGGGCAAAGCAACACAGCCCCCTGGCGCATGCTGGAGGCTCCTGGTGGGCTAGCTGGCCCCCAGGGACCCCCAGTATGCAAGGGGAATTAGTTTCCCCTCTTCAAACATGCACAGGGGCTGCGTTGCAGAGAGGTGTAAAAAGGGTGTGGCCTCATTACACCTCTCTGCAATGCAGCCCTCTGGCGCATACTGGAGGCTCCTGGTGGGCTAGTTGGCCCCCAGGGACCCCCAGTACGCAAGGGAATTAGTTCCCCCTCTGGAAATGCGCCAGGGGGCTGCGTTGCAGAGAGGTGTAACAAGGGGCATAGCCTCATTACACCTCTGTTCAATGCAGCCCCCTGGCGCATACTGGAGGTTCCAGGTGAGATAGTAGGCCCCCAGGGGGCCCAAGTATGCAAGGTGAATTAGTTCCCCCTCTTCAAACATTCACGGGGGCTGCATTGCAGAGAAGTGTAAAAAAGGGTGTGGCCTCATTACACCTCTCTGCAATGCAGCCCCCTGGGGCATACTGCAGGTTCAAGGTGGGCTAGTTGGCCCCCAGGGACCCCCAGTATGCAAGGGGAATTAGTTCCCCCTCTGCAAACATGCCTGGGGGCTGCGTTGCAGAGAGGTGTAAAAAGGGGCGTGGCTTCATTACACCTCTCTGCAATGCAGTCTCCTGGCGCATACTGGAGATTCCTAGTGGGCTTTGAGGTCTTATATAGTGAGGAATTAGCATTAAAAAAAAGTTTGAAATTCACTGAAAAAACCATAGGTTTCAGGCCTTATATAGTTAGGAATTAGCATTTAAAAAAACTTGCAAATTCACTGAAAAAAACATAGGTTTCAGGCCTTATGTAGTTAGGATTTAACATTTAAAAAACCTTTGAAATTCACGGAAAAAACCATAGGTTTCAGGCCTTAAATAGTTAGGAATTAGCATGTAAAAAACCTTTAAAATTCACTCAAAAAACTATAAGTTTTAGGGGTGTTATAGTTAGCCTTTCACACCCGGGGCCTCTGGTGTAGGACCACTGTTTGGCGCGGTATGGGTGCTCTACACTCCCACGCTGGGCGTGCAGCGATGAGGGCTTGGTCATGTTCCCCTGCCATGCCGTGGTGGTTGGGTGTGGGGGGATTGTTGCCTGCATTTCTGTATGGTGACGTGTTTGGCTCCTGCTGCGCATTTCGTCTGCTAGAGCCACGTTGCTGCTGATATGCTCGTAGGGGGTTGGCATAGAGTAGACGGCTTCCCTTGTGCGGCGGGGTCATCATTCGCCCCCCCCCCCCCTGTTGATACTCTCCATGTGGGAAGCAGGGAGGTGGTCAGTGTTTGCTGGGGTCTGTGTTGTCTTTCTGCTTTCAGAATCAGATCCAACAGTATTGCCCGGTGCAGGCTGTCCGTGGCCCATGGCAGGTCCCGCCCCTCGGTGGCTCGTTCTCGAATGGAGATTCTGGATGCTCCTGCTTCTTAGACACGCTGCACTTGCTTTCCTCTTCTTTTGCCTACAGTGGCCAGAAATTTGGGGAATTTGACTCAGCGGTAAGCCATGCCCACTCATTCCTTCCGTGCTTCTGGTCAGCTGTTGGCTGGCTGGTTTGCTTGCTTCATACGCCTGCTGAAACTGGTGTAGACTGCTTTTGTTGTTTCTTCACATGAAGGGGGGTAACACTTGCTCTCTTTGTACCTGTTGCCAGGTATCTGCTGGTCACCATGGGGAAATATAATCAGAAGCGCAGACATGTATCTCCTGTGTCTTCTCCCTCCTCTCCAGGGGACAGTGTGGATTCCGGCACACCTGTGAGGCAGGCCAAATTATTTTTGGGAAAGTCCTTGAGGAGAAGCTGCACAAGGTGTTTAAGGAGCAGAAACATTCCTTGAACTTCCGGCAACAGCCTTGTCAAAAGGATTCTTTCTATTCCAATGCAAAGTTTTTCCATCAGCCTTCTCATCTGCAAAAGACTCTGTTCCGAAAAAAGAAGAACACTGGGAAAGGGTTCCAACAGCGGTTTCAGAAGAAACCCCCTCCTGAGGCGGGACCTGGAAATCAGCGTTTCTGACTATGCCAATTCCTGGTGTGTTCCGTCTGGGGTGCTGCCAGAGGTTGGTGGGAGATTATGTCTTTTTCTGCCAGCTTGGCATCTCTCAACGTCTGACCAGTGGGTCCTGGATGTCCTGGAATGGGGTTACCGGATCGATTTCATTTCCCCTCTGCCTGCATCAGGTCGGATCTGGACTTCCATTCCTAAGGATGTGTCTCGTTGTCAGGCTCTTTTGGACGGTGTGCAATCTCTGATTCTGAAGAGGGTGATTGTTCCTCTGTCGAGATCCGAGTGGGTCAGAGGACTTATTCTGTCATCTTTCTTGTTCCGAAGGCCACAGGGGACTTTCGGGTTGTGATCAATATCCGCCCTTTGAACAAGTTTCTCCAGAAGATTCCATTCAAGATGGAAACCCTGCAGTGCGTGATCCCGCTGATTCAGGCCGGGTGGGTGTTGTCTACCCTGGATCTTCAGGATGCATACCTTCATGTACCAGTGTTGCTGGAGTGACAGCGGTTTCTGAGGTTTTACTTGAACATCAAGCATTGGCAGTTCTGTGTCCTTCCATTTGGTCTTTGGTCATCTCCCTGAGTCTTCACCAAGGTGGTGGCCCCTCCCAGGAGTGACTGTGTTTCCCTACCTAGGAGGGACTGTGTTTCCCTACCTTGACAATTGGCTTCTCCAGGCCCCTTCCACCTTAGTTATGTCTAAGCATCTTTCTGTGATCATTCATATGCTAGAAAGTCATGGTTTTCTTTAGAACTTCCCGATATGCCATCTTCTTCTTGACACCCGGAGGACCTTCATTAGTGCGGACTTCAATACTGTTCTGGGCAAGGTGTTCCTGCCTCCTTCCAGGATTCTGTGTCTCCAATCTGTTGCCGAGACTGTTGCCACTGCTTCAAAGGATGGTTTTGCAAGGTCACATGGTGGCAACTGTCGTTACCTTTCCATGGGCTCCATCTCCCGACATTGCTGTGGCATCTGCATCAATGGTTGTTTTTCCCTGTTGAGGACTTCTCCATCCCCATTCCTGTTTGTCGGTAGATTGTGTCCGATCTGCAGAGAGGGTTGGTTTCAGCGAATCTCTCCAAGGGAATGTGGCTGCACCCTCCTCCGCCGTAGGTAATGACGACAGAAGTGAGCGTCTCGGGTTGGGGTGCTACTCTGGGACAGTGGACTGTGCAGGCTCATTGGAGGGGCTCAGAGTCTCGCCGGTTCTCCAAGTGGAAGGAGTTGTCAGCAGTGGAGCATGCTCTCCGCTACTTTCAAGGTCATCTCCTGGGTTGCAATGTTCTGGTTAGATCTGAGAACACCGTGACTGTGGCCTACATCAATCACCAGGGCAGTACTCGCAGTCCTTCCTTGAACCTGGTGGCCTGTGCCATTTCGGGTTGGGTGGAACTTCATCTCCTGGCCATTTCTGCTCAGCACATCAGGGGCCTGGACTATGTTAGGGCGGATCTCCTGGATCACAGGTTTCCATCCTGTCTTACTCTGTGCCTGGATCCCATGATGTTCCGGTTGCTCTGCCGGAAGTTCGGGACTCCCGTGCTGGATTTGTTCACTTCCAGGAACAATGCTCTGCTTCCCATCTTTTGTCCCAGGACTCCAGAGCATGGTGCTTGGGGGTGGATACCTTGTCTCTCCAGTGGACCCCTTGCCTTTGCTCCTTTTCCTCTCATCCCTGCATTTCTTCTGAAAGTTCAGAGGGCGGGGGCTCAGGTGGTGGCGGTTTTGCCTCACTGGCCTCAGTGGTCTTGCTTTCCGCCGTTGCTGAGTCTGGCAGCGCACCCTCCTTGGATCTTGACTCGCTGCGTGTCTCCCCTGCAGTCTGCCTCTCTTCCTCTCTCCTGGCCCCTCTCACCTTGGCGGTCTGGAGGTTGAACAGCTGTCTCTAGGGTACAAAGGTTTGCCTGACCACATTATTTCTGTAATTCAGGTCTCCCTGTGGAAGTCGACTTTGTCTTCTTATACCAAACATTGGGCTTCTTTCACCTCTTTGAGTGTGGTCTGTCGCTGATGTTCTTCATTTTTATCTGGATGGATTCCAGAAAGGTTATGCTTTGTCTACACTGAAGGGCCAATGGGCTGTCGTTGGGGCTTTTCCGGGACCCGGTCTCCCTACCTTCCTCTGATGGGTTTTTGGTGCCTCAGTTGTTTCAGAGTTTCTCTCTTTCCTCTCCTGCTGTTTGTTCTTCTGTGCCGCAGTGGGATCTTTCTCTGGTCCTGCATGAATGAATGAATTAAATGAAATGAATGAAACGTACTTGTATAGCGTAATTATACCCTCAGGCGTCTTGGCGTTGTACGCATACCGTTGTGGAACCCTTCCTGGCTTTTCCCTGTGAAATGCCCACTCCTGGGCACTCCCAGGGTGAAGCCAGGCATCCCAGCGCCGTTGGGGCCATTGTGGAGATTAAGCAAGCTGTTGCCCAGAGTTGCAGAGTGGGACCCATGATTAGAATAGACACCGAGGCGAGAAGTATCAGGTCTGAGGAAATTGAGCCCAAGACCGGCCGAGGCGGGAATTGAACCCTGGTCCCAGGCCAGACCTCTGCATCAGGGTCTACCGCTCTAACCATTGAGCCACACTTCTCCAGGACTCTTCTTCTGAACCTCTGGAGTCTGTTGATATCAAGTTCCTCTCCTTTAAGGTGGCGTTTCTGATTGCCATTACTTCTGCTCACAGGTTGGGTGCACTTACTGTGTTGCGTTGTCCTCCCTTTTTGCGTTTTATGGATGACGGTGTGGTCCTTTGTTTGGATCCTGTTTTTCTCCCTAAGATCCTTTTTAAATCTCATTCTTCTCAGGAGTTGATCCTTACTGCTTTCTATCTTTCTCCTTCTTCTCCTGCTGATCGATTTTTACATACACTTGAGGTTACCCGTGCTTTGACTGCGTATGTGGACCAGCTGGTGGCTTTCCGCTCTTCTGATTCCCTGTTTGTGACATTTGGCAGGCTGGTCGGAGGAAGGCTGCTTCCCGGCTTACATTGGGTCATTGGATCACATCTGTCATTTCCTTGGCTTATCAGGGTTATGGTTTGCCTTGTCCTTCTGGGGTTCAGGCCCGATCTACGTGCGGTGTCTCTGCTTCTTGGGCTACTTTTCATGGTGTGCCTCTGGATGAGATTTGTTGGGCTGGGACTTGGGCTTCAGATTCTACTCTTGTCTAGCATTACCATTTGAATTGTGCCTTGGATGACTGTATGAATTTCGGTTGTGGTGTTTTGCGTGCTGTGGGTCCTGTTGCTCCAACTTGATTCTTGTGTGTTATTAAACATTTCAATTTGGTGCACTTCACACCTGTGTGCAGTCTCTTTTGTTCCTGCTGGGGTGCCAAAGTCCTTCATGTGTTGTTGCTTTGGTATGCCTCCTTTGTTATGACTGGGTCGGGGACGAGGGACGTGGAGGTTATGCTCTGATCACTTACCAGTAATCCTCATAACTCCTGGTCCTACTCATCCTCGTCCCAGTCATACTTTCCACTCACCCTTCCTGGTTCAGGCCTTTGTGCTTGGTATGTCACAAAGGGATTTTTGCTGGCTATGTTCTCATAGCCCTTGGCAGGAATGTGGTTGGAGCTTAAAAGCGTTCCTGTTTATTTTCCTATCAGCGGAATGTGCCTCCTTTGTTATGACTGGGTCGAGGAAAAGTAGGACTAGGAGTAATGAGGATTATCGATAAGTTACCAGAGCATCACCTTGCATGTCGCAAGGGCAATGCAAACCCTTGATAAATCTTGCCCTATGTTTAATGCGAATTGAACCTCTACTGGCCAAATATAAACAAACAAACATATAATTTCAATATTTTGTAATTAGTGTATGATGATTTCATTCACACACAATAGAATATACTACTAATGTTCAGGAGCAGGAAGTGTTTTCTGGAATGTTCACCAAGTCCAAGTCTCATATTCACCCAGTGGGAGCTCATGTATCACCTCTTAAAGAGTGGATGTGGAAAGAATGCCACTATGGGTACTCTTACCGGCACAAACAGACAAAGTGGGTGCTGAACTAAGGAGTGTGTAGGTGCAGAAACTCTAGCTTCAAAACCTAGAGGCTGACAATAGACGTCTGTCAGGGAGCAGAGTGGCTGGCCAGCCGAGGCCCGTAGAGGTAATGGCGGTATGGCGGTGGGGCCGGGTTGGGGGGGATCCGATAGAAGACCATGAGGGAAAATTAAATAAACAATTATTTTTTCCTCATCGTCGTCTCTTGAAATTCCCTCACACCTGGCCCACTGCCCCACCGCTCTTACCTGCACCTGCCGTAGCTGCAACTGGCACAAAGAAGACATATGCTGTAACATAGCACACGTTCTGGTCTGTTCTGTGTGCAGCCATGTAAACTAAGCCTGGGACCAGCTAGCACCTGATAATATATTGCAAACATTGTGCTGTCGTCATTGCAGGTGTGACATTTTACTGGTCCTGGGGCCATCGCAGCACTGAAAGACTGTAAGGTTGGAATCACCAGTTCATCATTCAGTTTAGTACTCAGTCAGTTGTGCCACCCAATAGCCTGTTTTCCCCTGCACCCTTGGCAGCGATGTGATGTGGGAGTGGGGGCAAATATGTTAATTCAAGTACAAATGACGAAACCCTCTATTACGAGAGTGCTGATGTAAAGTTCACAAAATTTGAGATTAGATTTTTAAGAAGGGTCCACAGACGCATTTGTGAGCCCTTCTTTAGTACTGAAGGGACCAAGGGCTATGAAAGTGTGCAAATGTCTGCTGCGCTCAGAGGGAAAGTGTGTAGCATGGTGCCCAGAGACATATATTTCTGTTCCCCTGCTTTCTAAACTTTTAAGAAACTCGGAAATAAATAAGTACATTGAGTGCAGTTTGGTGTCATTTGTTCAGATACTTTTCACATTAATTGAGAAACATTATACAGTAGATTAAAGCTTGTTTCCTCGTGCTTTCCTGAACTCCCACTCATTGCTATTTTATTCTTTTGTATGCAGGTGTTGAGTTCCAGTGCTTGACCATCTGGACAGAAAAAGAGCTTCTGCCAGTAAGAGACTTTTGGCAGAGTGAGACAGTCAAAGGGAGGCCAACCTGGAACAGAAAGGTCTTGTTTGGTGATGTGTGAAGTTCTGTTAGAGGAAAAGTGGTCAAACTCATGAATTTCTGGATGAATCAGGTAAATTGTCTAGCATCCATGGTAGAGTTAGAACACCTGGTGTGATGTGAACACCCTTTGATGGGTTGACAAGCTATCTAGCAGCCTATCTGGCAGCTGTGTTGAGAATTTTCTGCCATTTTCATAATATTAGCAGAGCACTCCAAATGTTTACTTTTTTGTAAGGTGGAAGAGTTCTAGAGTGATGACCTACTAGAGTTTTAGTCATACAAGCAATGGGACAAATAGCTGTAGGCATCTCATCATCTCGTGAAATATTTATTTTGGGACCTGATGTAGTTGTGATAAAAGCGCCATATTGGTGTCAACCCTCGGCTCCTCATATCGGATGAATAGGATGATGGCAACCCTATGTCTTAAGGTCAGATGTTAATGTTAATGTTATCAGAGCTTATATAGCGCACACGGGCCTAACCACTACAAAAGGATAGCTCCAACAGAACGAAAGACCAGAGAGCTAAACTAAGGGAAAAAAGGAGGTTTTAATGGCTTTTCTAAAGTCCAACAGACCCTCCAAACCATGTATTTGAACCGGCAGGGAGTTCCATAACTTGACCACCAAGCAACGGAAGGACCGTCCCCCCACTCAACAGCGTTTTACACGGGGAACAATGACCAGCTGCTGCCCTAAGGAACGCAACGGGCGGGGGATTATAAGGGGTAAGTAAGTTACCGAACATGCTAGGCGTAGCGAGCTTCAGTATCTTGAAAGAAAGACACAACGTCTTAAATTGAATCCGCTCCGCCATGGGAAGCCAATGAAATTTCCGGATGTTGTCAGCAATAGGACAGAACCGAGGGAGCCCCAACAAAGGTCTGGCAGCAGCGTTTTGAACACGCTGCATCCGAATAATTTCAGCCTGATTGGCCCCAAACAGTAGAGAACTGGCATATGCTAGTCGAGATAGATTAGTCGACTGGACAATCAACTGGCATGTCGGTGGTTCAAAAACCTCAAGAGGGGCTTAAGACCTCGCAAGAATCCAAAGCACGTACCAGCAACTTTTTTTGTTTGGATTTGGATGATGAGAGAGAGAGTAATCCATCCAAACCCCTAGGTTCTTAACCACCTCCTTTTGTTCAGGAATGTTACCCAGGGCACTCGGCCACCAATGCTCACCCCACAAGCTTGTGTTCTTTCCTACTAACAAAACCTCAGTTTTATTAGCATTTAGCTGCAAATAGTTGGCAGTCATCCATTTAGCCACCACTGTCAGGCCACCTCTAAACCTGGAGGCAATCAAAGTAGAACCTTCAGCCAGAGCCACCACTAGCTGCGTATCATCCGCATATGAGACCATAGTAAGGTCCCACTGCGTGGCGACCGCTGCCAGCGGCTGAACGTACAGGTTAAATAATGTGGGACTCAGTGCCGAGCCCTGAGGCACCCCCTGATCGATGGAATGGACCTGAGATAGAAACGGGGGCAGAGACTCAGAAAGATCTTCCGGACAGAAAGAATCCGAACCATTCCAGAGACGAGCCCGTTACACCTGCCTCCTCCAGCCGCTGTAGCAGAACACCATGCAAGACCGTGTCAAAGGCGGCACTAAGATCCAGCAGGATCAGTGCCGCCATCTGACCAGAATCAAGGATGGTCCACAGATGTTTAGTCATGGCAAGGAGAGCAGTCTCTGTACTTTGGCCGGAGCAGAAGCCATTTTGCGATAAAGCCAAGTTGTTATTGGAATGCAAAAAATTGGTTAATGTGATGTTAACATGCACCTCGGCTATCTTAGCCTCCCAGCGAAGGAGAGATATAGGCCTGAAATTCTCAGGTTTAGCCGAGTCAAGCAATGGTTTCTTAAGAATGGGGGACACCCATGCCTGTTTCTACCGCACGAGCACCGTTGCTGAGGAGGAGGAGTTAAATATCTGGCAGAGAGGAGCCAGAAAGAACAAAAAAGACTCCTTAAACTGAGCTGGCTTTAAAGGGTCAGCTGGAAAGCCAGATTTAATGTTCCTGCTCAGCCGAGTAAGCTCATCTTGTGAAATCTCAGCGATAGCAGTAAGACCGGAACATGGCAAAGGTCTTGGAGAAATAAAAATAGGGGTGGAGGTCGTTGGAGGGAAGGACCTATAGATAGCACGAAATTTCTCCACAAAGAAGGAGGCCAAATCTTCACATTGCTGTTCGGATGAGATAGCGGACACCAGGTTTTTCCTAGCTCTAAGATCTTTTAAGATCTTAAAAATACATTTGGCAGGGTTGGGAATAGCTTTGATCTCGTTAGCATAATAGGCCGCCTGAACCTTACAAACAACTCTATGGTAAGATGTAATCTAGGCCATATAACAGACTTTTTTCCGGGAGTCATAGTCTTTTCTCCACTCACGCTCTGTTGTTTTACAGGCCTTCCTTAATGGGGTCAAAGAGTCGTTATATCAGGGACTGGTGTCATGAGTACGTCCCTTAAACCAACTCGCCGGGATGAGGGAGTCTAGTGCCCTGGTAATCCAATCACAAAATACATCATAGCCTGACTCTGCACTATTAAGAGGACCCAGAGGATCAGCACGAAGAAGTGCATGGAAATCCTCTAGTCTCAATTTACACCAATGGCGTTTAAAGACAGGTCGCTGAATGGCCTTGTTAAGAGGCTCTAAGACTGGAAAGGACATTTCTACCAACAGATGGTACCCAGCCCATAGGAGTAGGCACCACCACCATAGCAGAATCAATGTTAGAAAAAATAGGATTTAACAGATGGTCGCCTACATGCGTGGGACCGGGGACCAACAGCCGCGGCCGGCAGTGGGAGTACCTGCAGGGCGGTGACATGGGGAGGGGCTGGGGCAGGGTGGGGGTAGTGATGTATGGCGTACTGAGCTTCCCAGGTAAGTAAACATTTAAATGAATAAAACGAATTTCATTGAGTGCACTGCATCCCCAAATGCCATGTAGTGCACACAACGAAGATCGTTTTATTTATTTGAATGTTTACTTACCTGTAAAACTCTGTAATCCATACATTACTACCCCCCACCCTGCCCCTCCCCACATCACCGCCACTGCCGGCTGTGGCTGGGGACCAATTGATTTAGCTGAAACGCAGCCAGATCTGCAAGCAAGCTACAGATCGCATTGTCTTGCACGAGATCAAAGTGCCAAAAATGCTATAATTAGCAGTGCCCACAGCAAGCATGCCCACTGCGTCCAAAAGTGCATTTTTAAACTTAGCGGCCGACCCTGGTGGCCGATACACTACAGATGGATATCCACGGTGATACTAAAACGAGCACATTCACAACCCTCAACTACTTCATTAATGAAGAGACAGGAGTAGCAGGATTTAAAAATCACTGCAATGTTGAAGAGCTTAATAGTTGATCCATTCACCATACCCTAATTTTAAACGGCGCATTTACAAATGGCTAGAATCTCGGATATGGATGATCCATATAATATATTTTAGAATCTCAGTTTTACATGCTCTTTATGTCCTTTACTAGCAGCCCGCCCCGGCTTTGCCCGGGGCAGAAGGGGGCTGGGGGCAGCATTTTTAACCTCTGTGCATCCCCCCCGACATTGCCCAGACCGCATCCCTCCCCCCTCCCGCCTCCCGCCCGACATTGGCGACATTGGCCATACTGCCTCCCGCCTCCCGCCTTGAGCCTTCAGCCTCCCGCCCGCCACCCACCACCCGCCGCCCACCCCGAAATTGGCCATACCACATACCGCCTACCGCCTCCCGGCATGCGCCTTGCGCCTTGAGCCTCCTGCCCGCCGCCCGCCTCCTGCCTCTCGGTTGCCTGTTCCTTACCTGAGCCGCCACTCCTCGCAGCAAGTCCACTCCTCGCCGCAAGTCACCGCTCCCCCCCATATCGTCATACCTGAGCCCCCACTCCTCGCCGCAAGTCCACTCCTCGCCGCAAGTCACCGCTCCGCCCCGCATATCATCATTACGTTACGTGTAGGTCGCGATCAGTGATACGTCGCGGCCGGCGCTTGTTTTAGGGGACTACTTAGTTTACAAATTTTAATTTACGTTTTTTTTTAAAATTTAATGTCGCCTATGTCCATCTACACACCCTGACATTTTCATAGATGTACCGGGTGTGTAGATTGGCGCTGTGGTTCCCGATTTTACCTTGCCAAAAGGTGCAAGTTCTCTCTTTATAATAGTAGTATAGATAAACTTAATACTCATGAAGAACCTATAAATTATTATTTACTCCACTCTTGGTTTACAGCATTCGCATGCATGATTACCTGGATTATTATTTTTCGCATTGATCTTTTTTTTTTTTTTATTGTGTGCTTTTTTATATTTTTGGGGGATTCATTTTTAGGTCTGGCCTAGATCAGACTTATGTTTTCAAAAAAGGAATACATCTTTACAAGTGCCTTTCACATCTTGATAACTCCAACCACAGTATACAGCATGGGGAAAGGAGTCAGCCTACTGCATGCATTGACTCCCTTGCACTCTAAGGGCCTCATTTACATTTGATGTATGGCAGCGCAGCAAACCTTCCTACTGCACTGCAGTGTGTCAAAAGAAAAGGGCAGGAATGCATGGTATCAACAACATACGGCGCATTCCTGTCCTTTACCCTTGCACTAGCACACAATGGTCTGCCAATCGCCAATGCAGGTACCCTTGCGCCATGTTGCAAGGTTGTCTGCGTTGTAGGGTTGACTGTTTTTGTGCAGGAAGGGACACATTCCTGCACAAAAACAATCAGGAGAGCTACTCTTCTCTTTCTATGTGTGCTGCAGAATGCAGCACCATAGAAAATGGAAAAACAAGGATAAATAAATGTATTTCTCCTCGTTGCGCCTGCCTAACACCTCCTCTGGGGAGGCGTAAGTATCTGAAGCATTCCCAGGTTTACAAAACGTTACAAATCCAGGAATGCAACAGATTCCTTAGATTTTTGTGTGGGGAATGCCCCTTTCACGCAGAGTAATACGTGAAAGGAGGCCATATTTACAAGGCCATGAAAAGCTTTGCATGCTGACTTTACGTGGCCTTGAAAATACGGGTAGGCACATTGCACCACTGGTACGTCACAAACAGTGATTCACCCGTGGCACAATGAGTTTGTAAGCAAGCTCCTGAGTAACTGCATTTTGTCAGATCACTTGTGCACGACTGAGTAGAAAGGAGTTACTTTTTTGCAAGGCCTGATATGCCTTGGTGAGTGGGCCACTCTGTTTTTTTTAACATGCTTTCATACGAACACAAATCGTTTCTGCAGTACTGTGAAATTGCCTGTGACCCAGATGCGCTCTGTCTAATATGCATTGGATAAGGCTGTTCACATTTTACTTTAAAGACATGAAAATGGACACTTACTTCATGTTTCTCTTTACTCTTTTCCTTTTCATTCCTTTCGTCAGTCTCTTTCCTGGACAGAATGCAATGCCCCCTAGTACGTCTGTTTGTCTGTTGTGTCTTTAGGTTTTACGTCTGCACTGTTAGTCATCCAATCCTGGTAGTAAATGTAGCTAATATTCACAACTTGTGTAAATCTTCAATGTCTTTGTTGCCTGCTTCAGGAACCACCTCAGAGGCAGTAGTCGGCCCTAGATAAGAGCTAATCCAGCAAATTTAGTCATTTAAAATTTAATGAAAGGTTTCTAGGGCAAAGTATGACCAGCGTGGAGAATCACGACGCGCGCACTTAGGACCCGGCCTCTCCGGACCCCGCCCGCTCCTGGTCTCTGGTGGTTGGTCGGGCTGACAGCCCAATCGGCGTCCGGCCGACCCATTTCCGCTCTGGCGATATCGCGTGACCCGAGGGTCAGGGGGTGGAGCCTCTGGGCCTATTTAGCGTCAACTACCTGTGACTGGGGTCTCTGTTCCCGCTATCACTCCTGGATACCTGACTACTCACGCCGGCTCCTGGCCATTCTCGAGATCCAGGCCGGCTTTCCGAAATTCTAGAAGCAGAAGGACTGAGCATCGTTCGTGTAGCCAGATAAGGGGTCAAGTGCCTCGTGGGCCTCATGGGCAGCCGTGAGTCACGGTGGGTGCAGGGTAGGGATTGGAGTGTTGCTGCCTAATGGGGCTTACGGCTGTGTGCGGGGTTCTTCGTGGTGCGGGCTCCTGCCGGGCGGCGTGAACGGTGCTTAGGGGTGTGGGAACAGGGAACTCAGGGTGCGTTAGGTGCTATAGCGAGGTAGGAAGAAGCACGCGATAGTTGGCATGGAGCCAAAAAAGGGTGGACAAAAGAGAAAGGACTCTGAACCTGAATTAGCGCAGATTATGAAATTGATGCTAAAAAAGTTGAGCAAGGAGACCCCCGATAGCGGGGACGAGAGTGATTCTTCCCAGGGGGAGCAGCCCAAAGTAGTAGAGCGGCCGCGCAGGGGGGACGACCGAAGGCTGCTTGTCCACCATTGAATAAGAAGGCCAAGGCGCAGCCAAAAGGGAAAGGGACGAAGAATAGGCCTAGCCCTGCCGGGGGGAAACAGGACGAGGGATCAGTAGATCCCGTCCCCACTCCTCCTCTAGATGCAGAACGGGTCTTTCCTTCGGATCCTGAGCCGGGTGTGGCCACACCAGCAGACCCAGTGGGGTCAGTTTTGTCTGAGATTAGGGAGGCGCTTAAGGCGTTGGCGCCAGGAGGCGCAGTACCATTAGTCACGGTCCCTCCGGCACCACTCCCACCGCAGCCGGTGGCCGCAGTGGTAGCCGCTAGCGATCCATTGGACAGCTTGCTGGCATCAGTTTCCACCCTAGTGGGCCAATTATCAGCCCCGGATAGGGTATTAGAGAGAGGGAGCGCTGGGGCGGCAGCACCGTGGGTGCCCCCGCAGGTCACAGAACAGGGCGCATTGCAGGATATTCAGAGGCAGTTGGCGCTTTTAGTGGAGTTGCGCAAGGTGTTGCCCAGCGTAGCGATTGGAGCACAGCCCCCCGCGACAGCGTTAGCGGTGCCACCTACAGGAGGTAAGCCTGGTGACACTACGCTAAGGAGCAGCGAGGTGGGAACTAGTCAGGGGAACGTGTTGTCCCAGTCAGGGATGTTAGCTACGCATGTGAGTATGGAAATGCGAGAGAAGATTTGGAGAGGTGCCTACGTAGATATATTCTCCCTTATCAGGCCGAAGAGGCGAGAGGAGGATACAAGGACAGGGAGGGGAAAGATCACTCCTTCCGAGATCGGAGACCTAGGATAGAGGAGACTATAACCAATTGGTTGTTCGGCTTTCACGTCTACGTTACGGTGTTGTTGGAAAAAAGGCCAGAGTTGGCGATTCCGCTGGTGTTTTATACTAATAAGATTGTAAAGGCGCACGCCTCTCATGGCGGGTCTGCCTGGCTGACATACAATAGGGAGTTTCGCTGGGCGAAGGAAGAAAACCCCTCCATTTGTTGGGACCAGGTTGAGGTCAATGCTTGGTTAGAGAGCGTAAGCAATAGGGAACACCCGGCGAGGCAGCCCTTTCGGACTTCCCAGGGAGGGCCGGGCGAGAAGAAAGGTACTTGCTGGGCATTCAATGGTAAAGGGTGCACATGGCTCCCTGGGCAGTGCAAGTTCAGGTACGCATGCGCCTACTGCGGTCACCAGTCCCATCCTGAGTCAAAGTGCAATAAGAAATCCAAAGAACGGGGGGGGCAACGCCCCTAAGGATATCAAGCCTCCCCAGGTCTAATCTGCCTACTCCTGTTGACATTGAGAAACTGATCTTTTGGTTGGGCAGGTATCCGGATAGGGCAGCTGCCAGGATGTTGTTTGAAGGTTTTTCCAGCGGTTTTCGTATACCAGCATCGCATATCCCCCCTATTACTCAGTGTAGGAACCAAGTTTCAGCAAGAACTCATCCCTCAGTAGTGGCCACAAAGGTCGAGAAAGAGCGGGCCTTAGGCCGAGTAGCAGGCCCGTTCCCGGCTCCTCCCTGGGAGAACTTTGTCTGCTCCCCTTTAGGAGTGGTGCCCAAAATGGAGCCGGGACAGTTCAGAATGATCCATAACTTATCCGTACCGAAAGGTGCATCGGTAAACGACGCCATCGACCCGGCGGTGTGCTCAGTGACGTACTCGTCCTTTGATGCCGCGTTTCAGAAAGTGAGGGAGCTAGGCCGAGGGGCGTTACTGGCAAAAACCGACATTGAGTCAGCATTCCGCTTGTTACCGGTACACCCGGAGGATTACCATTTGTTAGGCTTTCAGGTCCAACAGCAATTTTATTACGACAGATGTATGCCTATGGGTTGTGCGGTCTCATGCAAGTATTTTGAGACCTTTAGCTCCATGCTGCAATGGGTGTTTTCGCAAAAGTCAGGATGTACGGATGTTGTGCATTGCTTAGATGATTTCATGGTAATGGGTCCTGCATCGTCGGATGCTTGCGCGTTGGCCCTAAGCCAGCTGGTGGCGATGTTAAAGGAATTCGGGGTGCCGCTGGCACCGAGCAAGACAGTCGGCCCTGACACTTGCATGTCCTTCCTGGGCATTGAAATTGACACAGTAGCGGGGGAATGTAGATTGCCAATGGATAAAGTAAAGGCCTTTTCCCTAGCCATCGAGGTAGCATTGGCGTGTCCAAAGGTGACGTTGCACCAGTTACAAGTGCTTGTGGGGCAGCTAAACTTTGCTTTGCGGATCATTCCCATGGGACGCCCTTTCTCGAGGTCTATAGCCAGAGCGATGGTGGGTCTTACCCAGAAGCATCACCAGGTGAGGTTAAAAGCAGGGGTGAAGGAGGACCTCAAGGTGTGGCGGGACTTCCTGGCAGATTTCAACGGGCAGGTAGTGTGGCCCGCGCCACCGGTGTACAGTAAGGAATTAGGATTATACACCGATTCAGCTGGTAGTGTTGGTTTTGGGGCAATCTTGGGTCCTGCCTGGTGTGGGGCAGTCTGGCCAGCGGAGTGGCACTTGGCAGGCTTGACTAAGAATTTAGCCTTTTTAGAGCTCTTTCCCATCTGGGTTGCAGTTACGGTGGGGGCAGAGCGCTTCAGGGACAGGGTTGTGACCTTCTGGTCGGTAACATGGCAGTTGTTCAGGTTATCAATCGGCAAGGGGCGACTTGCCCACACGTGCTGAGGTTGCTGAAGTTGTTGGTGTTGGCATGCATAAAATTGAATTTGACTTTTAAAGCTGCGCATATACCTGGTGTTGATAACCATGCTGCTGACGCTTTGTCTCGTTCAAAGTTACAGGACTTCCGGAGGTTCCACCCGCAGGCGGAAGAACACATGACGACGTTCCCTACGTCACTGTGGAAAATTGGAGACCCGCTTTAGCGGGGCTGGTATGTGCCGCTCTGAGTGATCGCACCAAACGCGCCTATCAGTCGCAGTTTAATGTTTACAAATCATTTGTTGAACAGTTGGGTGGGGGCAGGGTCTTCTCAACTGAAACGATGTACGCCTTTTTACAGGTTCTGCGGGACCAGGGCAAAACAGTGTCCTATGCTAGGGCTTCCCTGGCGGCGATAGGCTTCTTTGTTAAACTGGCGGGGGAGCGGGATCCTGGGGCTTCATTCTTGATCACGAAGGCCTTAGCTGGATGGGCCCGATTAGACGGGACACGGCGGGACTGTCGTAGGCCTTTGGATCTCCCGACCTTGATTGATATTTTGGGGGTACTGCCTGTTATTTGCCAGTCACCATTCGAGGGAATAATGCTGGGGGCGGCCTTCTGCCTGGCCTTTTACGGGGCCTTCCGCCTGGGTGAAATTGTGGGGGCCTCCAGAGTAGACCACGGGGGGGGCCTGCAGCTCAAGGATATCTCCATTTTCCCGGGGGGCCTAGTGGTGCGGTTGAGACGGTCCAAAACAGACCAAACGGGAAAGGGGGTCAACATCCAGTTGCGGCCTTCCCCAGGGATAGCTGCCTGCCCCGTATCCCGTATGCAGGCGTACCTAGCCCGACGCCCAGCAGGGGGGAGTTGGCTCTTTTCGTCCACAAAAACGGGGATTGCTTGTCTCAATACCAGTTTAAGGCAGTCTTTGGGTTGGCCCTGTGGAACCTGGGACTGGGAGCAGCGGGCTATTCTTCTCATTCCTTTAGGATTGGCGCCGCAACATTAGCGGCAGGGGCGGGTCTGCCCCCCATCATGGTGAAAGGTGTAGGTCGCTGGACCTCTGATTGCTACAAACGATATGTAAGGCCTGAATTATGGTAATGCATATGTGTGCAGTGTCTAACGGTTCCATCTCTCTCCTTTTGATTAGTATGCCCGCTTCCGTGGTATGGGTAATCGGGCACTCTTTCGTGCGTCGCGCGGCGGTGCGCTTGCAGCGAAGAGAGGTGGTGAAACCGGCCGCATTGGGCGAGACCGAATTCGTATGGCATGGCGTTGGAGGGATGCGGATCCGACACTTGAGGCGGATCGTCGAGGAGCTCAGGGCACGAGAGCACAAATCACCGGATTGGATTATTTTGCATTTGGGAGGCAACGACATGGTCGACAGGGGGCGCTTGGCTGTCAAGGAAGCCCTACTGGCAGATTTTGCCTGGCTGGGACATGTGTTCCCATCAACGAAACTTGTCTGGTCTGGCATGATATCGGGCAGGGCGTGAGGCCCAGGAGTGCGTCCTAGATCTTTGAACGTCTCGGTGAGGCGGTTGAACGGCGAACTAGCAAGGTTGTGCTCAGTGAAGGGCCGCTTGCGTTACCTCCAGCACCGGATGATTTCCGGAGAAGCAATGTACCACCAGGATGGGGTGCATTTGTCGGACTATGGAACTGATACGTTTATACAGGAACTCTGGTCATTTATTCTGAGCGCAGGTGGGGAGGGTGTCAGACCTGTGGGCCTTGGCCACCCTTGTGGCGGAGAAGAGGCCTGCGATCAGTAAATAGTGACTAAACAAGATGGATGGGAGCCCGCTTGCCGGGCTCCATAGGCCAGCTCTGAGGGGGGATATGGCAAGCTCTCCACTGGGAGGAAGTGACCACCGGCTGGGGAGTCTAGGGCGACAGATTTCGAGCCTCCCCGGCGACCCTGGGCAGCCTGGTGGTCGAGAGGTGGGCCCTGGTAATGGGGGACAAGGATAGAAGGGCGGGACCCACCACTCTAAGGGGCAGGTGCACGGCACTTGGCGTAGGATACCCAGTTGCGAGATGCGAACCAGATGGTGTTCCTCCCTTAGGGTTGGGAAGGTGATGGAGCTGATATGCTCATGGAGCTGATATGCTCATAAATGTAGTTATGTAATAACTTGTGATTTTGATATGCATGTTATTGCTTGTCATGTTTATACAATGTGTGAATAAACATGGCCTTTTTAACCCCACCTGAATCTCTGGTGATTTCAAATGTGGGGATCTTGCATGCTAGGGTATTTGGGCGGCAGGGGCATATCTGGAGGGTACGGGTCCTATGACAAGCGTGGAGAATCACGACGCGCGCACTTAGGACCCGGCCTCTCCGGACCCCGCCCGCTCCTGGTCTCTGGTGGTTGGTCGGGCGGACGGCCCAATCGGCGTCCGGCCGACCCATTTCCGCTCTGGCGATATCGCGTGACCCGAGGGTCAGGGGGTGGAGCCTCTGGGCCTATTTAGGGTCAACTCCCTGTGACTGGGGTCTCTGTTCCCGCTATCACTCCTGGATACCTGACTGCTCACGCCGGCTCCTGGCCATTCTCGAGATCCAAGCCGGCTTTCCAAAATTCCCACCCACCCGTCCCTTAGATTAATGGTTTGAGGGGCGTTATGCGGAGAAGAGACCTGCGATCAGTAAATAGTGGCTAAACAAGATGGATGGGAGCCCGCTTGCCGGGCTCCATAGGCCAGCTCTGAGGGATGATATGGCAAGCTCTCCACTGGGAGGAAGTGACCACCGGCTGGGGAGGCTAGGGCGACAGATTTCGAGCCTCCCGGGCGACCCTGGGCAGCCTGGTGGTCGAGAGGTGGGCCCCGGTAATGGCTGACAAGGATAGAAGGGCGGGACCCACCACTCTAAGGGGCAGGTGCACGGCACTTGGCGTAGGATAACCAGTTGCGAGATGCGAACCAGATGGTGTTCCTCCCTTAGGGTTGGGAAGGTGATGGAGCTGATATGCTCATGGAGCTGATATGCTCATAAATGTAGTTATGTTATAACTTGTGATTTTGATATGCATGTTATTGCTTGTCATGTTTATACAATGTGGTAATAAACATGGCCTTTTTAACCCCACCTGAATCTCTGGTGATTTCAAATGTGGGGATCTTGCATGTCTAGGGTATTTGGGCGGTGGGGGCATATCTGGAGGGTACGGGTCCTAACCAAACGTATTCGGAAACATACTTTTTTGTTACAGTTGTCAAAATGGATTGCCTCTCTGGATAGACAATTGAGAAAAGCCTTAGGTTAAGTACAGATACATATGTTTTACCAGAAGTAAAGGCTCGGGCCCAGCTATCAATAGAGAAAACAACACTGGTTTTGGGCTCCCAACAGTAAGGCCAAGCCCCTGACCAACAAGAAAGAAAACTACTGCCAATACTGTTACGTCACTTACATTTAAATTTACATCAGCATATTAAATTTCAAAACAACATGGGTCAAAGACTTATGATTCTGTATAAATAAATATTTCTATTTCATTTTGGATTTTTTAACACATTATATCAGTTTAATTTTTACAAGTCTGAAAGACTCGGCGAAAAAAGCAGCATTCTGAGGTTGGCCCTGAATGCGAGCGCCAAGTGAATAGTGACAGGAGACTCACGAAGCATAACAAGTTATCTAAATCATCACAAATAGTATTGAAGAACGTACATGGGTGTATGTTGAATGTACATCGTCGCTGATAACGTTGTGGTCTTAATATAAAAGCTTTGGGTCCTGATGAGAACTATGTGAAACACAACACATATTGTTTGATATCAGTTAAACAGAGAGTGCAATTTATCAACATTGTTTCTATGGTTTTTGTGATAATTCTAACTTGTACTTGTAAATAAATATAGGTTTGATGTTTGTGAGAGCCTGGATGCTTGATTAGAGTGAATGATCGAATGTATGGATTGTTTAGGCTAATCATTTTAGTAAATGTATGTTATTTTTATTTTTGGATTGTGATGTATAGTATGAAAAATTGTAAAAATTAAACTTGTATGATGTGGTGAAAAATCAAAAATAAAATAGAAAGATTTATCCAGACAGAATCATAAGTCTTTGCCCCATAATGTGTTGAAATCCAATATGCTGATGTAAATTTAAAAGTAAGTGACTTAACAGTATTGGCAGTAGTTTTGTTTCTTCTCAGCTATCAATAGAGCAGCAGGTGCAATGACACCAGGGCCCAAAGCCGAGAGCCCCACAGGCCCCTAATTTCTATATTCTACTGCCCAACCAGCACTCAAGGGGTCTATCCAGTTTAAGGGAAACAAGTAGTCTTTTTAAATTAAAATCCTCTTTTATTATCTGGGTCTCGTCAACTCCTGTGATAACAAAATAATACTCTGCATGCATGAAGGCTCACTGAAGCAATCATAATTACAAAAATATGATTTGGTAATACATGGAAGTGTTACTGCTCAAGCTCAGTCATGCAGCATCAATATGCACGTCTTTTAACGAGTTCTACATATAACTCTCAGGTTGTAAATCCATTCTTCTTCTTAATATGGACAGTAATGAAGTTCTCTGACTCTTTCACCTTGGTTTTCATTTAATGAAATACAGCAAGGTAAATTGAGGACGCACCTTAAGTCTTGCACTCGCACTCTCTCCCTGTATACACTCCTACACATATGCATGTACACACGCATGCACGCACAAACACACACATATTTAGAGGGGATTTGTCTCAGCCCATTAAAATCCATTGGTCTTTTCAGCTGGCATTCACATGTTGCTGCCACCTACCACTGCATGATACATAGTGTAATGGGTCAGCCCACTTCAATCCTTCAATCGTTGGCTGTCTCGCACTGTCAGTGACAGCATTCATCATTATCATTTGTTTATGTCCGCCCAGAAATTCGGGGCTGATGGGCCAGTACTTTGTCAGTGTTTTTTTTTTTTACTTCAAACTCTTAAGTCATCTTTCATTTATAAATCATGTGTTCAGGGTATTTTAATTCAAAGCAAATAGTAACTTTTCTTTGTATCAATAGGAATCATATTTTCCAGTAATGTGCATTACAACTAAAAAGATGTGCTACACCTGTTCTAAGTACACAAGTCCATTTGAAAAAACCTGTAGTGTTCTATCAGAACTGTATGCAGATGTTAATCTATACTACTAGTATAAAGAGAGAACAGAAACCTTTTGGCAAGGTAAACAAAGGAACCACAGCGCCAATCCACACACCCAATACATTGTTGGAATCCTTAGGGTGTGTAGATGGACATAGGCGACATAAAATAAAAATAAAACGTAAATTAAAAAATGTAAATTTCTAAACAAAGTAGTCCCCTAAAACTAGCGCCGGCCACGACGTAGCGCTGACCGCGACCTAGACGTAATGACGACATGCGGGGAGGAGCAGTGACATGCGGCGAGGAATGGCGGTGAAGTCGTAGCGGGCAGCTCAGGTAAGGCAAAGGCAGGCGGGAGGCCCCCGCGCCGCACGGCCACCAGCTGCTGCGTGTGCCCCATTGCCTTGCCCTCTGCCTCGCTGCCTGCCTCGCTGCCGGTTGACTCTGCTGTTGTTTGTTTTGGTTTTGTTTTGTTCTCCATTTGTGCCTGTTTTATTATTATTTTTTGCCCGTGTTAGCGTTTTTGATCTCCATTTGTGCCTGTATTATTGTCATTTTGTGCCCGTGTTAGCGTTCTCCTTCCTGTTTGCCCGCCTACCTCGCCGCCCTCCGTCTTCCCTCCCCGCTCCCCGCTTCCCGCCACCACTGCTGACCCCACCCCTTTTTTCCTTCTGTTCCCTCCCCGCTCCCGCCTCCCAGCTGCTCCGCCCACCCGCGCACTTGGCCTTATATGGCGACCGTGCGACGCAGGTGAGTGTGACCCACTTGTGGGACACCCCCGCGCCGCACGGCCACCAGCTGCTGCGTGTGCCCCATTGCCTTGCCCTCTGCCTCGCTGCCTGCCTCGCTGCCGGTTGACTCTGCTGTTGTTTGTTTTGTTTTGTTTTGTTCTCCATTTGTGCCTGTTTTATTATTATTTGTTGCCCGTGTTAGCGTTTTTGATCTCCATTTGTGCCTGTATTATTGTCATTTTGTGCCCGTGTTAGCGTTCTCCTTCCTGTTTGCCCGCCTACCTCGCCGCCCTCCGTCTTCCCTCCCCGCTCCCCGCTTCCCGACACCACCGCTGACCCCGCCCCTTTTTTCCTTCTGTTCCCTCCCCGCTCCCGCCTCCCAGCTGCTCCGCCCACCCGCGCACTTGGCCTTATATGGCGACCGTGCGACGCAGGTGAGTGTGACCCACTTGTGGGACACCCCCACGCCGCACGGCCACCAGCTGCTGCGTGTGCCCCATTGCCTTGCCCTCTGCCTCGCTGCCTGCCTCGCTGCCGGTTGACTCTGCTGTTGTTTGTTTTGGTTTTGTTTTGTTCTCCATTTGTGCCTGTTTTATTATTATTTTTTGCCCGTGTTAGCGTTTTTGATCTCCATTTGTGCCTGTATTATTGTCATTTTGTGCCCGTGTTAGCGTTCTCCTTCCTGTTTGCCCGCCTACCTCGCCGCCCTCCGTCTTCCCTCCCCGCTCCCCGCTTCCCGCCACCACCGCTGACCCCGCCCCTTTTTTCCTTCTGTTCCCTCCCCGCTCCCGCCTCCCAGCTGCACCGCCCACCCGCGCACTTCGCCTTATATGGCGACCGCGCGAACGCGCAGCGGTCACGCGAAGCGGGCGCGCCGATTGTGCGCTGAAGACGCGCCAAAGGTAAGCCCGTCTATGCCCGTCCGCGCCTGGACCGCGCCCAGTGCCAGGACCCCTGGCCCTCGAGGACCCTGACCGACCCGCCTGACGTACACCGCCGCCACCCTCACCGCACTCAACACCGGCCGAGTCCCGGGATGCTGCAGAGCCACCCCACGACGCATCCACGGACCCTTCAGCTGCAACACCTGCAAGTTCACCTGCATCCGGACCCGCCCGACACCAGCACCTGCCAAACCGAACACCAGCAGCAACCACCTCAAGTGCATCCTGCTCAACACCCGCTCCGTCCACAGACACACCATCGAACTCTGGAACCTCCTCGACACCACAGCCCCTGACGTTGCCTTCATCACGGAGACCTGGATGAACGCCTCCTCAGCGCCCGACATCGCCATCGCCATCCCAGAAGGATACAAGATCACCCGGAAGGACCGCAACACCAACCAGGTGGGAGGAGGCATCGCCATCATCCACAAGAACACCATCCGCATCACGACCAGCGCCGACAACACCCCACCCTCTGCCAAACACCTGCACTTCCAGATCCACACCGACCCGAAGACCACCCTCAGAGGCACCCATATCTACCGACCTCCGGGACCACGCACTCAATTCAGCGAGGACATCGCCGACTTCGTCAGCCCGCACGCCCTCCCCTCCGCTGACTACATCCTCCTGGGGGACTTCAACTTCCACCTGGAGAACAACAACGACTGCAACACCAGCACCCTGCTCGACAACCTCGCCAACCTTGGACTCAAGCAGCTGGTGCCCACCCCCACCCACCTCGCCGGACACACACTCGACGCCATCTTCTCATCCAGCAGAGACATCGCCTTCAGCCACGCCACAGAACTCCACTGGACAGATCACAGATGCATCCACTTCACCTTCAGAAGAACGACGACCCACCACCACCAGCAACAGGTTGCCCGAAGAAGCTGGAACAAGATCACAGCCGACCAGCTCGCCGCCTCCCTGAGCCAGCACCCTCCGGCCAGCTCAGCGAACCCCACCCAGGCCGCCGACAACCTCACGAAGTGGATCAGCAACTGCGCGGACGAACTCGCCCCACTGAGGACCCCGCCCAGCAGACCCGGCAGTAAGAGAGCCCCATGGTTCACCGACGAACTCAAGAGCTCCAAGAAGAACTGCCGAGCCCTCGAGAAAGCCTGGAGAAGGGAACCCACGCCGGACAACAGGACCACCCTCAAGCTCGCCACCCGGAAAGACCACCAACTGATCCGCATCGCCAAGAAAACGGCTTTCAAAAACCAACTGGACAACAACGCACACAACTGCAAGGAACTCTTCAACATCGTGAAAGAGCTCTCCAACCCCAACGCCGGAAACAACGACATCACCCCTTCGCAAGACCTCTGCAACTCCCTCGCTTCCTACTTCCACAACAAGATCGCGGACATACACGACAGCTTCAGCACTCAACCGACGCACGCCACGACCGCAGGACCTCCACCCACCACCACCCTCCGCGCCTGGACCCCGGTCAACACCGAAGACACCGTCCACACGATGAACTCCGTCCACTCCAGATCTCCAACCGACCCCTGCCCTCACCACGTCTTCAACAAAGCTGACGCTGTCATCGCACCCCACCTGCGGGACATCATCAACACCTCATTCGACACCGCCACCTTCCCCGAGAGCTGGAAGCACGCCGAACTCAGCGCTCTACTGAAGAAACCTACAGCAGACCCCACCAAACTCAAGAATTACCGCCCCATCTCGCTACTCCCGTTTCCAGCCAAAGTCATCGAGAAGACCGTCAACAAACAGCTGGCCACCTTCCTCGAGACGAATGGATCCCTCGACCCATCGCAGTCCGGATTCCGTGCCAACCACAGCACCGAGACCGCCCTCATCGCCACCACCGACGACATCCGAGCCCTGATGGACAACGGGGAAACAGCGGCCCTCATCCTCCTAGACCTCTCCGCAGCTTTCGACACGGTCTGCCACCGCACCCTAGTGCAGCGCCTCAGCAACGTCGGAATCCAGGAGAAGGCGCTGGAATGGATCGTCTCCTTTCTCGACGGAAGAACACAAAGAGTCCGCCTACCACCGTACAAGTCAGAGGCCACCAAAGTCATCTGCGGCGTCCCTCAAGGATCCGCACTGGGCCCGACTCTCTTCAACGTCTACATGAGCCCCCTCGCGGCCATCGCACGCCAACACAACCTCAACATAATCTCCTACGCTGACGACACCCAGCTGATCCTCTCCCTGACCAACGACCCCGCCGCCGCCAGAGCCAACCTGCATGAAGGGATAAGAGAGGTAGCCGAGTGGATGACGACGAGCTGCCTGAAGCTGAACACAGATAAGACGGAGGTCCTCATCCTGGGCTCCTCGCCCTCCGCCTGGGACGACTCCTGGTGGCCCCCCGCCCTGGGCACCTCACCCAGACCGACGGACCACGCATGCAACCTGGGTTTCATCTTGGACTCCTCCCTCTCCATGACCAGGCAAGTCAACGCCGTCTCCTCGTCATGCTTCAACATCCTGCGCATGCTTCGGAAGATCTTCTGGTGGATCCCCACAGAGACCAGGAAGACCGTCACCCAGGCCCTCGTCACCAGCCGACTGGACTACGGCAACGCACTCTACGCCGGAACCACCGCCAAGATCCAGAAGAGACTCCAGCGCATCCAGAACGCCTCAGCCAGACTCATCCTCGACATCCCACGACACAGCCACATCTCCGGGCACCTAAGAGACCTGCACTGGCTCCCGGTCAAGAAGAGAATCACCTTCCGCCTCCTTACCCACGCACACAAAGCTCTCCACGACCAAGGCCCGAGCTACCTCAACAACCGAATCAACTTCTACGCTCCCAAACGCCACCTCCGATCCGCCAGCCACGCCCTCGCCGCCGTCCCACGCATCCGCAGAGCCACTACAGGAGGAAGGTCCTTCTCCTACCTGGCCGCCAGGACCTGGAACTCCCTCCTGGCCGACCTGCGCCTGACCCAAGACCACCTCTCCTTCAGGAAGAAGCTCAAGACCTGGCTGTTCGAGCAGTAGCGGCACCCCCCCCCCCCCAAAGCGCCTCGAGACCCTACGGGTAGGTAGTGCGCTCTATAAATGTCTTTGATTGATTGATTGATTGATTGAGGCGGGAGGCTCGAGGCGGGAGGCGGGAGGCGGGAGGCGGTATGGGCAATGTCGGGGCGGGCGGCGGCGGCGAGGCGAGAGGCGGGAGGGATGCGGTCTGGGCAATGTCGGGCGGGAGTGCACAGAGGCTAAAAATGCTGCCCCCAGCCCCCTTCTGCCCCGGGCAACGCCGGGGCGGGCTGCTAGTTGTTTATAAATGTAAATGTATTTTTGCATGCATATGGTCACAATGATTAGGCAGCACAATGTTTTGCATTTTGTTTTCATTTTAGCAACATAGCCTTGCATTAAAAAAATAAATTGATCCCGCTTGTAAGGCCAAGGTTATTGTCTTTGCAAATACTTGTTTCCTGTCTATTTACCCAGAATGCAATGGGGTACAGTAAGTTAAAAATCACAACTGTTAACTTAGATTTTTCCTGTGAAAAGTAATTCCAAAATGCATTGGGAGACAAACAGTTCTTTTCTCATGTCAGTTTTGCTGTGCTATGGTAATAACTTTGACTCATTCTAGAAATCAATATACGAATGAGCTTTAGTACGGTTGCTGTAAATAACTTATGTTATTGTACTATATTAAGTCTGGTCTTCTCAGCAAGCATTAACTGTTGTGCCAGAATTTTTTGTTCCTGAATATTCATAACAAACTATACAAACAAAGTGGCTTTTGATCAGCCAGCTTCATCCATTAGTCTCTTAGACTGTCACACATATTTTGCTTCTGCCCATCACAGAATACAGCACGAGACAGTGGTACAGCCTGCTTTGTCCATTGACTCCCCACACTTTGAGTGACCGCACAAAGCCTGTGCAGATTTCCTACATGCGCTGTAAAATAGTCTGTTTCTTTCACACATGTGGTTCACAGTGTGTTTTCCTTTAGTTATTTTTTTAAATAAACTCTAAATAGCCACTATTTACTTTGCCTGTACTTAGGGTGCCCAGTTAAATTAGAAGGTATTTTCCATCTCCTTTTAAAAATGCTGTTATAATGTGTATAAGGGACACCGTAACTTTATTGCAATCTGTAATTTGGGTGGTTAATCAAGTGGTGATTTATTCTTGCCTACTTTGCAAATAATAATAACAATAATACTAAGTATTATTATAATAGCATTAATACCAATAATAATAATTGTTATTGGGGTTATTATTTTTATTATCATTTAATTATTACAATACATTTGACACCTTCAAAACCGCCGCAGCAGTGAATGTCTAATTTTACATTTTTTATTGTAAGCATTAGGCAGCCATGATTCGGTGACTGCATGTTTTCTTTGTTCTATTTTTGTGGCATATGCTTACAAAAACTAAAATTAAATAACCATTGCACCTGCATGCCAATGCTTGTTATCTATTACTGTGGTTTTTATTTTTAGGGATTACTTTGAGTTTCTGCACTTCAGCTTCAAAAACGAAGTTACATTTTATTTTATAGGTGGGAAAGCTTTCTTTGTTTCTTTTTGTTATAGTGGTTTATAATGTGTTATGAATTCTATTTATTTTTTGCTTCTTTGCATCAGGTGTTGTGATTTTAAAAGGTGTTATTTATGTGTTTTCCTATTATTATTTTTAATTATTTATTTATGTATTTATTTATTTACAGTTATTTTAATATTTATTACTTTTTCAGTCTCAATGGAGTTTGTTTAAAATTAAATATATATTTCTGGGTGATTAGTAAAACCTGTTTAATAATATTTATACATAAAATCATTATTTAAATATGTGTTTGCAGTCCATAGATAAGTTTACTTTTAATTTGCAATGTTGGTTTTTTTTGAGTGGTGTTTCTGTTTTGTAGTTGATTTATGGTAGGCCTTGATTGTTAGCAAATTGTTGGACTTTGCATTGTTCATTGAAATATATTCTTTATTTATTAGACGATTTTGGCATTTGTTGAGTAACACCCTTGTATAGCTGTAAGTGGGTATGTGTTTAAAATGGTATAAATCATTGCTTGCTCAAAGCCAATGTTCATCTTTTGGGGATATTTTTTGTTAATTTGACATTTTATTTCGGTTAGTAGTTTGTGATATGTTATACTTTGTTTAGTAAAAGTGCATAGACTAACGGTATGTATGTGTTGTGGTATTCTCCATGTTGTGTAGGTTTATGTAAATAGTGGAATGCACGATTTAAATGTACCGTCTATCATCCACTTGCTACTCTGACTTAGGGGATTTATATCTTGGCGGATGGGTTACTCAGTCGTGATGGTGATGGATATCCCATCCACAGCCACGGACCGTGAAGGGAGTTTCGGTGGGGCGGAGAGGCGGGGCGGGGATGCTAAAAACTGGAGTATGGATAATTGAAGGTAAGTAAACAATTTAATTAATAAAATCAATTTCGTAGCACGCCCTGCATTGCAAAATGCGATGCAGAGTGCGCTACTTAATTCATTTTATTTAATGATTGTGTGAGTGACTGTATGGATAACTGTATACTGTATACTTGTAATAATGATTTTATAATTCACTAAGTATGACTTACAATCCAAATGAATAGATGAAGTGGTGTTTGTATAAGTGTGTAGCTAAGTAAATATGTAAGTATGATCCATTGTCTGCATAAGTGAATAGGATGACTTCATATGTGAATAGGTTGTGTGCTGGTGTGTAATGTCGATATAGGTGTATAAGTATTTTTGATAGTGTTGTATTGTTCATTGACAGCATGTGTGAATTAATCTACAGGTAAGTGATTAGATGTCTGTATACATCTATGAATCACTGAGTGGGTTTTTAGATGCTTGTATTGCTGTGACAATGGATTCAAATATGATACTATGTATTTTACAAAGAGTGATGAAAGATTTTACTAGTGTATGAAAAGGTGTATGTGATTGTCACGTGGATGATGCCATCAGTGATGTCATTTGAGATGTCATCAGTGATGTCACTTACCATGTCATGAATGATGTAATGTGTGACATCATCAGCAGTGGATTGCGGGTGCGCGAAATATAGTTAGTACAACTAACTATATAGGAGCAATTTCAATGGTTTTGTATGAGTGAAATGTGCAGCTAACTATAACACCCCTAAAACTTATAGTTTTGTGAGTGAATTTCAAAGGTTTTTTAAATGCTAATTCCTAACTATGTAAGGCCTGAAACCTATGTTTTTTTCAGTGAATTTCAAAGGTTTTTTAAATGCTAATTCCTAACTATATAAGGCATGAAACCTATGTTTTTTTAAGTGAATTTGCAAGGTTCTTTAAATGCTAATTCCTAACTATATAAGGCCTGAAACCTATGGTTTTTTCAGTGAATTTCAAAGGTGTTTTTAATGCTAATTCCTCACTATATAAGGCCTGAAACCTATTTTTTTTAGTAAATGTAAATGGGTTTTTTTAAATGCTAATTCCTAACTATATCAGGCCTGAAACCTATGGTTTTTTCATTTATTTTTGAAGGTTTTTTAAATGACAATTTTTAAATGTATTAATTGTTATTTTTTTATACTGATTTACTACATTTTTGCAGGCAGGTGTTCAGAGGGCACGCCCCCTTTTTACAACACTCTGCAGCGCAGCTCCATGGCGCTTACTGGAGATGCCTGTTGGACTAGTTGCCCTCTAGGGGACCTCTGGATTGAAAAAGAATTAATTTCCTCACTTAAAACACGCCACAGGGAAGTGTAATGAAGCAACACCCTTTTTTACACCTCTCTGCAACGCAGCTCCCGGGCGTGTTTGCAGAGGGGGAACTAATTCCCCTTGCATACTGGGGGTCCCTGGGGGCCAACTAGCCCACCTGGAACCTGCAGTATGCGCCAGGTGGCTGCATTGCAGAGAGGTGTAATGAGGCCACACCCTTTTTTACACCTCTCTGCAACGCAACCCCTGGCGCGTTTGCAGAGGAGGAACTAATTCCCCTTGCATACTGGGGGTCCCTGTGGGCCAACTAGCCCACCTGGAACCTCCAGTATGCACCAGGGGGCTTCGTTGCAGAGAGTTGTAATGAGGCCACACCCTTTTTTACACCTCTCTGCAACACAGCCCCCGGGCGTGTTTGCAGAGGGGGAACTAATTCCCCTTGCATACTGGGGGTCCCTCGGGGCCAACTAGCCCACCTGGAACCTGCAGTATGCGCCAGGTGGCTGCATTGCAGAGAGGTGTAATGAGGCCACACCCTTTTTTACACCTCTCTACAACGCAACCCCTGGCGCATTTGCAGAGGAGGAACTAATTCCCCTTGCATACTGGGGGTCCTTGTGGGCCAACTAGCCCACCTGGAACCTCCAGTATAAGCCAGTGGGCTGCATTGCAGAGAGGTGTAATGAGGCCACACCCTTTTTTACACCTCTCTGCAACGCAGACCCAGGGCATGTTTGCTGAGGGGGAACTAAATCCCCATGCATACTGGGGGCCCCTGGGGGCAACTAGCCCACCAGGAGCCTCCAGTATGCACCACGGGGCTGATTTGCTTTGCCCCGGAGGGCGGTGGTCGCCGGGGCAGTGTGGAGGGGATTGGGCACCCCCCACACTTCTTTATCACTATGCCCCCACGATTTGGTCCCCCTGGGGGGTAATTTTTAAATAAACATACCAGGTTTTAAAAAAAAAAATTTGGGCCTTGGGGGTCCTTTTGGGACCCCCTGAGCAGACCTAGGATGTCATGGTGCTTCTACCCTGCCCGCTTTTTGAGTTCTACACGTTTGATTTGTCTGCTTTCCTGTGCCTCAGTCTACCGAGGCACAAGATGGCTGCCAACAATTTTTGTTTTGGAGTGTTGACAGACATTGGCAGGCAATCAGCATGCAGCTTGCACATGCGAAGGTCCGCGCACATACGCGTACGGTGTGCGCATGGTAGGCATAGTGTACGCGTACGGGGCGCGCTTATAGATACATACATTTTTTTCCTTTTGATTTTTTCAGGAACTACTGGAGGTATTTACACCATTTAAGCAAAATGGCGATCTGCGAACCGAACTCTACCTCTCTGCCAAATTTGGTGTAATTCCGTTCAGCCGTTCAGGCTGTAGCCGTGTCTAATCGTCCTAAGGAAAATTGCATGGGGTAAAACACGTTTTGGGAACCCCCTTTTTTCTCGGCCCCCGCTTGATGAATCCCCCCGAAGCCTTCAGGGAAGGAGAGGAGCGTAACGGGCTATCTTCTTTGAGAAAATCACGTACATTCATTAACCAGCGCCAAAGTTATTCCCAATAGAATGTTGCAAAACTAGGTCCTAACTATATATACCTACTGGCGACCACCAGTAGGTAATATATATATATATATATAATATATATATATTACCTACTGGCAGTTGCCAGTAGGTAGTTATAGTTAGGGCCTAGTTTCCATATGAAAGTTTTTTTTCTTTTTCCAATATCTTTGCAAATTTTTCAAAGCTAATAGGGCGGTAAGGTCAGTTGTTGTGTTGAAATTGTCGGGGTGATCCGTCAAGCGGGTACTGAGAAAAAGGGGGGGGGCAAAACATGTTTTCTCCTTATTGATTTTAATAGGTTTTAGACACTGCTACAGCCAGGCCTGCTGAACGGAATTACTTCAAATTTGGCAAAAAGGTAGCTCTTGGTTCATAAAGCAATCTTTTTTTTAAATGATGCAAATCTGTTCAGTAGTTCCTGAGAAATTTAAAGATGTCTCAGATATACAACTGTGGTTGCAGAGGATCATCTGACCCTCCCGATCTTGTGCATGAGATCTGATTGGCTGCCAGCACTTCAAACCAGGACCCCTAAGGCCAATAAAGCAGTTAAAACAAATTTATTTTGGCAGGATTCACAGTAGAACTGCGAATCCGGCCGAAAATGTTTTAACAAATGAAGCACAGGCTCCCACACTTTTTCCATTAAGCACCTGGGTGGGTCAGATCTTGGGGCAATGATAAAAAGAAATGGGTACCCGCATGGGCCCGTGCAGCCCCTTCGACTGCCACCTCCCTAGGGCAAAATTAACAAACAAATGCGTGGGGGGGACTCCTAATCCCCACGCAGCCCCGTGGACCACCTCCTCCCCAGGGCTATGTATGTGAAATGGGGGGCAATCAGCCCCCTGCAGCCCCGTGGACTGCCACTTTTACGGGGCTATGTAGATAATTATGCCTGAGGGATCCTGCACCCCCCACACAGCCCGTGGACTTCCACCTCCCTGGGGCTATGCTTAAAATAATGTGTGGGGGGACTTTAGCCTCTCCACACAGCCCCGGGGACAAACACCTCCCCGGGGCTACTTTCCAATTGGGACGGGGCACTAGGGACCGCCACACCCCAGGGCCAGCTCCAGCAAAGTCCCGGAGTGCCCATCCCTGGAACATTGCCGTTTGCTATGCGACGGTGGGAGCAAACAGTGTACTCACTTTGAACAAGCGAGAGCACTATGCTCTTGCTTGTTCAAAGTGAGCACACTTTGCTTTTTACCCCCAGGGAGCTGCATATTAGCAGCTCCCTGGGTGTAAAAAGCCGTACCAGGTCCCGGAGGAGTCGGAGTTGGCAGGGACCCCACGGTCTCCAACCAGCTGGCCATGCCCCAGGGGATGGGGTCCCTGGGACCAAAAATGGCCTGGGAGAGGGGCCTCTCAGTCCTCCTCCCTTGAAAATCCCCCCAAAATTGCCATGCCCCGGGGATGGGGTCCCCAGGGCTGAAATCAGCCCCATTCTACCTTTTCAAAGAAAAAGAAAGGCATAGCCCCAGGATGGGGTCCCCCAACCAAGAGTGGCCAGTGGGCGTGTTTGCAGAGTGGTGGCAAAAGAGGGCGTAGTCTGTGGCCACCTCTCGGAAATATGCGTGTGTGGGGATTATTGGAGGTAACAGGTAGTCTAGTTGGCCCCTAAGGACCCCCAGAAGCAAAGGGGACATCAACCCCCAAACAAGAGCAGATCAGGAGGTGCGTTTGCAGACTGGTGGAGAAAGCAGGCGTGGCCTGCTATCAGAACTCAGCAATCCTGCTGGTTGGGACTTACTGGAGGTAACAGGAGGGGTAGTTAGCCCACAAGGACTTCATTGGGGCCTACTTACCCTTTTGTTACCTCCAGCAAGTCTCACACAGTGGGATTGCTAAGAGGTCTTTGGAAGCCATGACCCCCTTTCTCCACCACCCTGCAAACAAACCTCCTGGACCACTACTGGTTGGGGGATTAAGTCCACTTTACTCCAGATGGGCCTAGGGGGGCAAGAAACCCTCCTGGTAGCTCCTGTAAGTCCTTCACAGTGGAATTCCTGAGAGCTGGTTGAAGGCCCAGCCCCTTTTCTCCACCACTCTGCAAACGTGACTGCTAGTTAAAAAAAAACCTTAAATATTCACTGGGAAAAAAGGTCACAGGGACGTTATAGTTAGAAACTAGAATTTAAAACACCTTAAAAATTCGCTGAAAAAAACACAGGTTTTTGAGTTGTTATAGTTAGGTATTAGCATTTAAAAAACCTTAGAAATTCATGGGGAAAACCACAGCTTTGTGGAACGGTATAGTTATGCTGACATTTCAATTGTACAAAACCAGTGTAATGTACCATTTTAGCTGAGCTAACCATAACGTCCACCCCCGCAATGCACTGCTGGTGACTTTATATATTACATCAACCATGACATGGTCAGTGACATCACTGATGACATCCCAAATGACATCAATGATGATATCATCCACATAATCTCCGATGCACCTACTCACACCCGAATATTACCTTTCATACACCCACTCCAAATTTCAGACTACCATGGACACATCAATACCAGTAAATACAAACCCACTCACTGATTCACAGGCCAACACACACATCCACTCACTCACCCATACAGCCACTCACACTGCCACTTACACACTGTACAGTTACACACACACCACCACACTTATTCATACAGATACTAACACATACTTATTCTCTTATACAATCACTGACACAAGCACATACTCATCCATGCAGTCACTCTTACAATCACTCACTAACAAATACAGTCACTTATATGCTTCAACACTCACATTTACTGCCTTTCACATATGCATGCAGTTACTCACCTATATACAACTGAGACATCCATTCACTCATTGAAACAACCATACGCACACTCACTCACCCATACAGCCCCTCAAAGATGCACTCATGAACCCATACACCCAGTGAATCACCCACTCACACATCCATGTAGGGAGTCACACACACCCTCACTCACCCACACAGACAGTCAGGCACCCATACAGGTACTTAGACAGCCAATCAATAACCCATATAGACACTCATGTAGCTACTCACCAACCCATACATCCACTTACACACCAACTGACAGACTAGTCCAGACATTGACACAGATTATTCACTAATTCATTCATTCACTGAGAAATGTATAATCACTCACTCATACAGTTAGTCACGCACTCACTGAATCATCCATACAGACACTCAAACACCCATTCATTCTTCAATAAACCTTGGTGTATGTATATATATATATATATATTGTCAAACAAAGTGCCCGAAAGCTTTTGAAAGCGCACACTCAGCAAACTGAACCTTTCGGTCATTTTCACAAGGCATAGGCTGGCGCTGATGTTGTTGGATTATTTAATAGACCTGACGCGTTTCATGGCTACTGCCAATCATCAGAGGTCGCTTAGTGAAAGACTCGTGCAGGCAGTTCCGGTTGTCTTTAATTGGTTATTTTCATGCCACGCCCTCAGAGGGCTGTTCGATGTTTCAAATTGCATGCTGGTTTTGGTAGTTCCAACCAGAGACATAGTCACACCTGTAGTAGGTCCTGCTCTCGTGTCTTGATTTTTAAGCAATTTTTCACCCATAGTGGGCCCAGGATTTCAGAGCGAGCAATTTTCGCCGCAGTTCGCCAAACCGTATTCAAGTCCGGACCCAGTTCCGAACACGGCCTCCTCAAAGGTACAAGGACGGTGCTGCTTTCCGCGACAGGGCTGCCGCGTGAATAATTGTCAAACAAAGTGCCCGAAAGCTTTTGAAAGCGCACACTCAGCAAACTGAACCTTTCGGTCATTTTCACAAGGCATAGGCTGGCGCTGATGTTGTTGGATTATTTAATAGACCTGACGCGTTTCATGGCTACTGCCAATCATCAGAGGTCGCTTAGTGAAAGACTCGTGCAGGCAGTTCCGGTTGTCTTTAATTGGTTATTTTCATGCCACGCCCTCAGAGGGCTGTTCGATGTTTCAAATTGCATGCTGGTTTTGGTAGTTCCAACCAGAGACATAGTCACACCTGTAGTAGGTCCTGCTCTCGTGTCTTGATTTTTAAGCAATTTTTCACCCATAGTGGGCCCAGGATTTCAGAGCGAGCAATTTTCGCCGCAGTTCGCCAAACCGTATTCAAGTCCGGACCCAGTTCCGAACACGGCCTCCTCAAAGGTACAAGGACGGTGCTGCTTTCCGCGACAGGGCTGCCGCGTGAATAATTGTCAAACAAAGTGCCCGAAAGCTTTTGAAAGCGCACACTCAGCAAACTGAACCTTTCGGTCATTTTCACAAGGCATAGGCTGGCGCTGATGTTGTTGGATTATTTAATAGACCTGACGCGTTTCATGGCTACTGCCAATCATCAGAGGTCGCTTAGTGAAAGACTCGTGCAGGCAGTTCCGGTTGTCTTTAATTGATTATTTTCATGCCACGCCCTCAGAGGGCTGTTCGATGTTTCAAATTGCATGCTGGTTTTGGTAGTTCCAACCAGAGACATAGTCACACCTGTAGTAGGTCCTGCTCTCGTGTCTTGATTTTTAAGCAATTTTTCACCCATAGTGGGCCCAGGATTTCAGAGCGAGCAATTTTCGCCGCAGTTCGCCAAACCGTATTCAAGTCCGGACCCAGTTCCGAACACGGCCTCCTCAAAGGTACAAGGACGGTGCTGCTTTCCGCGACAGGGCTGCCGCGTGAATAATTGTCAAACAAAGTGCCCGAAAGCTTTTGAAAGCGCACACTCAGCAAACTGAACCTTTCGGTCATTTTCACAAGGCATAGGCTGGCGCTGATGTTGTTGGATTATTTAATAGACCTGACGCGTTTCATGGCTACTGCCAATCATCAGAGGTCGCTTAGTGAAAGACTCGTGCAGGCAGTTCCGGTTGTCTTTAATTGGTTATTTTCATGCCACGCCCTCAGAGGGCTGTTCGATGTTTCAAATTGCATGCTGGTTTTGGTCGTTCCAACCAGAGACATAGTCACACCTGTAGTAGGTCCTGCTCTCGTGTCTTGATTTTTAAGCAATTTTTCACCCATAGTGGGCCCAGGATTTCAGAGCGAGCAATTTTCGCCGCAGTTCGCCAAACCGTATTCAAGTCCGGACCCAGTTCCGAACACGGCCTCCTCAAAGGTACAAGGACGGTGCTGCTTTCCGCGACAGGGCTGCCGCGTGAATAATTGTCAAACAAAGTGCCCGAAAGCTTTTGAAAGCGCACACTCAGCAAACTGAACCTTTCGGTCATTTTCACAAGGCATAGGCTGGCGCTGATGTTGTTGGATTATTTAATAGACCTGACGCGTTTCATGGCTACTGCCAATCATCAGAGGTCGCTTAGTGAAAGACTCGTGCAGGCAGTTCCGGTTGTCTTTAATTGGTTATTTTCATGCCACGCCCTCAGAGGGCTGTTCGATGTTTCAAATTGCATGCTGGTTTTGGTAGTTCCAACCAGAGACATAGTCACACCTGTAGTAGGTCCTGCTCTCGTGTCTTGATTTTTAAGCAATTTTTCACCCATAGTGGGCCCAGGATTTCAGAGCGAGCAATTTTCGCCGCAGTTCGCCAAACCGTATTCAAGTCCGGACCCAGTTCCGAACACGGCCTCCTCAAAGGTACAAGGACGGTGCTGCTTTCCGCGACAGGGCTGCCGCGTGAATAATTGTCAAAGAAAGTGCCCGATGGTTTGCCCGACATGCCTTTGCTATGTCTCAATATATGTGCTCCAGTGGATTTTGAGAAATTAACGTTTTAAAAAACAGATATATCTGTGACAGCGCTCCGGTTAGCACCCCGGTTCGCGTACCTAACGCGTAACGGAACTTCGCGAAGTGAAGCTGATTGGCTCTCCAGTGTCTGTCAACATTCTAAACAGTCCGGACCGGCCGCCATCTTGTCTCTCGGTAGGATCGAGAGACAAGAGGAGGAGAAAAACGAAGGGGGAATTTAATGAAAGGGGGCAAGGTAGACCCCTCTTGACCACCTAGGAATGATGTTGGGGTTATTAAAGGGTCCCGTGGGGCAAAAATAAAATTTAAATTTTTCGCGGTAGAAGCATTTCCCGGTACGCGAACCGGGTCGCTCACCGGTAGCGTAACGGGAGTTCGCCATTTTGTGTTTCGGTGGAATTTAATCAAAAGATGGAGGAAAAACAATGTGGGAAATGGGTATAAGGGGGCACAGGAGACGTATCCTGACCCCCTAGGTTTTCTGAGGGTGGCTGAGGAGGCTCATATATGTTGGAATAAAAAAAAAAGAATTTGAATTTTTCACGCGGTTAGCTGCCGGTACGCGAACCGGGTAGCGAACCGGGAAGCAAACATAAGTGAAAATTAGTGAAAAAAGGTACATTCGTAATTTGGAAAGAGTAATTATAGTTAAGGTAGCTCTGAAAAGAGCTTTTGTGTTCTGTGTAAGTTCTAGGTACTTATAAGTAGGTACCAATACACAGTCTTAAATTTTGTATGAAAACTCTGTTTCCCTCATCTGAGAAGTGCACACCATCTCCTCTGTAGATATCTTGCATGTAGTAACGCAAGTTATTGTAGATGGCGCCCATTCCATGGTCTCTCATATAAGCTGAAACAGACTTATTTACATGCTTCCTCGCTTTCTCAATTTGTGGACAAAATTGATTGGACCACCTCCATTTTTGTCTTTGGCATATATTGGAATATACCAAGGCAGTTTGAGGACAAAGTGCCATTAATTGGTCAAAGGTGTCCTTTAAGAGCATTTCCAGACCTACCCCAGTGAAAGTGCCCAAATAATTTCCTCCACAGTGCACTATTATGAGGTCAGGGTTTGGCAAATGCAAAAAGGTTTTCACCAATGGTATCAATTGGTGACATCTCAATCCTCTTTGCCCAATCCATTTGATTTCCACATTTTGTAAATTGAGGTTGTGTAAATTTCTGTTATCAGCATACCTGTGAGCCCAGTAGATGTAGCTATGTCCAAGAATCCAGACAGAAAACATGGTGAGAGGAGGTTCTGCTGCAGTCAGATGAAGTGTGGGAATGAAATGGCAGTTGAAACAGTAGGAGTTTGTAAAGAAAAAAACTGTGGAGTTTCAGTGCTAATGGTTCATTAGCAGTGATTGGTGGATTTCTATTGCTGAAAACAGAAAGTTAGGGTGCATGGGTGTGTTCTTTGAAAGATGTAATTTGAATGGTTAAAAAAAATGATTTTAAGAAAGATTGCAGTGGATTAGCAGGTGTACTGAGAGTTCAGAGTTCATTTGAAACATTGTTGTGAGAAATTGTAAACATGAGAGGTCTGGCAGGAGGTAGTTGCTATGGAAAAAGGACAGAAAGGGCAGAGGGGGAAGGGTGTTGATTTGAAAAAAGTGAGGGAAGAGTTTTGATTGGGTGACATGAGAGATATGTGTGATGAATATCAGCATTTCTGTGCCTTTCTTGGTTGCAGCCTTTTGAGTGCATACCTTTTGCTCTGCTAAAGAAAAATTGGTGTGTTTCTGAGACTGTTTTGAAATTCAAAAAGCATTTGCTAAGGTGAGATATGGTTCCTTTATTTTAGAAAGAGACTAATATGCTTTTTGGAGAAAATAAGGAAGCCAGCTGTGCATTTAAAATGATGTTTTGTGTCAAGTGTTTGCATTATGTTTTCCAAGAAGATTTTGCATTCTTTTACAAATTGTAATTGCAGATAATGTGAAGTATTAGTACTGACAAGGTGTGGTTGTACATAGGAGCTGTGCTGTGTTTTCAAATTATGATCAGAAAATCGTTTTTAAGGAAAAGGAATACTTTTTAAATTTATAAGAATTTATTTACTTGCGATGTGACTCCTGCAATGCGTCGCTTTTGTTGAATAGATGCATGATGCATCTGTGCTGTTTTTGCCCCATGGTGCTCCACATTGTAAATTTTAAAAGCGATGCATAAGTGGTGCAAGGGCCTTGTAAATACACCCCTGTGTGTGCATGGCCATTTTAAGTCACTTACCCCTGGTGCAAGGGCCTTCTAAATATGCCCTCATGTGTGCTTGGCAATTTTAAATCACTTACCCCTGGTGCAAGTTCCTTGTAAATACGCCGTCATGTGTGCTTGCACATTTCAAATCACTTCCCCCTGGTGCAAGGGCCTTGTAAATACGCCCCCATGTGTGCTTGGCCATTTCAAGTCACTTCCCCCTGGTGCAAGTGCCTCTGAGACTGTTTTGAAATTCAAAATGCATTTGGTAAGGTGAGATATGGTTCCTTTATTTTAGAAAGAGACTAGTATGCTTTTTGGAGAAAATAAGGAAGCCAGCTGTGCATTTAAAATGATGTTTTGTGTCAAGTGTTTGCATTATGTTTTCCAAGAAGATTTTGCATTCTTTTACAAATTGTAATTGCAGATAATGTGAAGTATTAGTACTGACAAGGTGTGCTTCTACATAGGAGCTGTGCTGTGTTTTCAAATTATGATCAGAAAATCATTTTTAAGGAAAAGGAATGAATAGATGTATGATGCATCTGTGCTGTTTTTGCCCCATGGTGCTCCACATCGTAAATGTTAAAAGCGATGCATAAGTGGTGCAAGGGCCTTGTAAAAACACCCCTGTGTGTGCATGGCCATTTTAAGTCACTTACCCCTGGTGCAAGGGACTTCTAAATATGCCCTTATGTGTGCTTGGCATTTTTAAATCACTAATCCCTGGTGCAAGTTCTTTGTAAATACGCCGTCATGTGTGCTTGCACATTTCAAATCACTTCCCCCTGGTGCAAGTTCCTTGTAAATACGCCGTCATGTGTGCTTGACCATTTCAAGTCACTTTTCCCTGGTGCAAGGGCCTTGTAAATACGCCCCCATGTGTGCTTGGCCATTTCAAGTCACTTTTCCCTGGTGCAAGGGCCTTGTAAATACGCCCCCATGTGTGCTTGGCCATTTCAAGTCACTTCCCCCTGGTGCAAGGGCCCTGTAAATACGCCCACATGTGTGCTTGGCCATTTCAAGTCACTTCCCCCTGGTGCAAGGGCCTTGTAAATACGCCCTCATGTGTGCTTGGCAATTTTAAGTCACTTCCCCCTGGTGCAAGGGTCTAGTAAATATGCCTTCATGTGTGCTTGGCAATTTTAAGTCAATAACAATAACATCAACAATGTCTGTTCTGGAACAATTTCTAAATAGAAATAGAGTCTCGAAATTAGTTGAGATTAACATATAACAGAACACAGGTCATATGTAGAAGCATTCCATTCCATTGCTATTTTCTACAATCAAGTATGTTGCAAAATCCTTCCATTCAATTGTTTGCTTACTGTTATTGATTTACTGTTTGGTAATAGTATTTAATAACATTTTTTTAATAAATTTTCCACAGATTCAACTCAAGATATTCTTAAAAATTCAAACATGCCCTCGAGGCAAAGAAAAAAAAAAGCAGCAAAGCGACTTACACCCCACCTTGGTAAAAGTGGAGATAATGTACCTTTGCAGCAGTCCTCTAGAATTAAAAGTTGTGAAATCACCAAAATAATTTCGGGTAAGACAACAAAATCTTTTTTAAGAAACATTTGCATATGAAAAAGCAGCACTAGAGAACATGTTTTAGTTCAGAAGAAGAGAGCCAATTTAAACGGGAAGGAAAGGCCCCTCAAAAATGTAACTGCTAGAGCAGGAGATAACTCTGTGCATGGTAGTAAAAGGAAAAATCTGTTTAGAGACATTCGTAGACTAATGTTCCGCAACAGGATAATTGGCAATTTGATAAAAAATTTTAAGAAAGGTCAACAGAAAGTGGCTTTTTATAAGAGAAAGAAAAATGTAGAGAAAATTATTGATCAGGCTTTCGAAATTAAGCGAAAGTTATTTATTTTGGCAATCAATAGAATTAGGAAACTAAACAAGGTAATTTATGATTTCAAATCAAATAGTAGATGGAAGAGAGTAGTTAATCGTAGTGATTTTTGTGAAGTTTTCTCAGGAGAATGGATGCATAGTTCAAGTTGTGAGGCATTTTTCAATGAGGAGAGTTACTTCCAGGACAATGATTTGGTGCATGCAGTTGACACCAGTGGTCGAGCATATGAGGTAAAAGATGGTTGTCCGGTTGAAAAAGAAAAACCTGTGTCTGCAGATGCAGAAGAGGTGTTAAGTGATGAGGTTTTAGGGAGACGTCCTAAGGGACCAGTGTACACATGGAAGTGTAGTTCTATTTGCAGTGTGCAACAGGATTCCATCAATTTGCTTTGTGATTTTGTACGGACATTTAATAAGAAAAGTTTAAAACAAAAAATAAAGTTGTTGCAAGAATTAGATCCTTGCAGAGTGAGAGAAGTGACAGGTTTGTGTGGTCATTCACTGGCTTGTCTTTCCAGGAGAGTATGCCAGAGTGTTTTTCATCATTTCAGGATGCTAGCAGTGCATCATAATAAAGTGAGGAAATTAGTTAGAATGTTGTATTATGCTAAGAGCCCAGCAATTATGCTTAAACAATTAAGCACTGCTCTTTTGCATGGTTCTGAAGTAGATGTGAAGAATATTTGTGAAGAAATTGAGTTCTGTTACTTTGCTGGTGAAGAGAACAATGTTGAAATTGACCCAGTAGAAGAAGGTAATGTGGAAGAGAGTGTACTGATTTCTAATATAGATAAGTTTCACAAGGAAATTTTCAACTTTCAGGTGAAATCAAGTGAGAGGCCTAATTTCACTTGTGTGTGTTGTCGACGAACTTATTATAAGAATCAGACTAATTTAGTGGATTTATATGCAAATAGTGAAATGGAAAACAATAGTGAATGGAAGGATTTTGCCACATACTTGATGGAAGAAAATTGTTTTGATTTGGGATCGGAACAACGTATGTGTACTTATTGTTTTAACAAATTAAACCAAAACCGGATGCCTGTTAGAGCGGTTCATAATAATCTGGAATTGGTTGACATTCCTTCTGAATTGAAGGATTTAAATACTTATGAATCTATTTTGATTAAAAAGTCCATCCCTTTCAGGGTATTGTACGAATGGAGCCAAAGACAGGGAAATTGCCTCCATCAGATTTACAGAGAGGATTAAAGGGAAGAGTTGTTTATTTGCCTTTAAATTTGAAGAAAAACATTAATACAATTGGAGTAGAGAAAGTGGAAGACGAACCTCTAGTTATCCTAGTTAATGGGGTACCGACAAAGAGTAAGAAAATCTGGCAAGATTTAGTGGATGTTAGGAAAGTCAAAAAGGCAACATTGTATTTGATAAAAAATAATGAGTACTACAAGAATGTATGTGCTGCAGAAGAGGAAGTAAGTGAAGAAGAGGACAGCGATTTGTGTGCTGGGCAAATTGAGAAAGTAGAAGCCTCTAAAAATTAAGAAATATATGAACATTATAGTGTTCATCCTTTGCATTCCAAGGAAGTCATGGGGAATGCTTTTGAGTTGTTTCAAATGAAACAAGCCAAAGGGAGTCCCATTAGTGTTTGGGAGGAAAGTTTGGAAGCTCGGTGTTTCCCACAGTTATTTCCCACAGGTCGAGGAGGACGATATGATGAGCGACCTGATCAAATTCCTGCTTCAGAATACCGGACTTTACGATTGTATGCAGAAGAGCCTAGGTTTCGTCAATGCATTCCCTATTTATTTCATCTACTGTTTGAAAGTGATCTGTCTGGACTGTCTTATGCAGTGAACCACATCTTGAAAAGGGGTGTACAACTGCGAAATATCTCGGCAAGGGACTTTATGGATAAAGTCAATGTGCAAGACAGTATTTTGGATTCTCACCTGATTAATCTCATGGCATGTCAGCGTGGTACTAATGAGTATTGGTACCGTCGTCATGGTGACTTAAAATGTATGCTGAGGAACTTAGGAACTCCTACTTGGTTCCTCACTCTGAGCTGTGCTGAGTATGGCTGGGAAGACTTACTTGAATTTCTACGAGAGGCAAATGGAAACATTGAAAAAATTGAATTTAAGACACCCGGAGAACTGTGCTCTTTGGATCCAGTGAATGTATGCAGGTACTTCAATCATAGATTTGAAGCTATGATGTCTTTCATCACGAACAAGAAAAATCCACCTCTTGGAGAGGTGTTGGATTTCTTCTGGAGAAAGGAGTATCAAGCAAGAGGTGCTCCTCATATACATATGCTGCTATGGATCAAAGATGCACCCAAATTTGGAACAGATCCGGATGACTTAGTGATGAGTTTCATAGAACAGTATTCTACATGTGCTGTTCCAAAGACAAAGGAAGATAAAAGTCTAAGAGAACAAGTTTTACGGTTTCAAAGCAATCGTTGTGGAAAGTACTGTCGTCGTAAATTCAGAAACAAGGACAAGTACTACACCAAATGTCGTTTTGCATTTCCACGATCGGTGATATCTAAAGGAAGAGTGAACAATTTGATGTCTTCGCTGCAACATAATGTGACGAGGAAATCACCCAAAAACACATACAATTTGAAAAGAAACGAAGAGTCCAAGTACATTAACGACTACAACCCAGTGATTTTGTCCATGTGGAATGCTAACATGGATATACAGTTTGTGGCTGACAACTGTATGGCTGTGGCTCGGTATGTGACGTCTTACATCACAAAAAAAGAAAAGACAGAACTGAAGGATATGTGGGAGGATATTTTCCATGAAAAGAGCCTCAGTAAGAAGTTGTACAGTTTCAGTCTGAAGATGTTGTCGCATCGAGAAATCGGAGCTTACGAATGTTCTGACCGGTTATCTTCAGCAAGTCTCTATGCCAAATCTAGGAGTATCATTTGGGCGAGTCTTGGTCTTGCTACAATGCGTAATCGAGTTCTGAAACCTGTATGGGAAATTGAGTATTTGGCGGAGAAGGAGCCAAGCAGTACAGATATTTTGAAGACCAACATGTTGGATACATATTATCCAAATAGAAGTAGTCACCTGGAGAATGTTTGTCTGTATGAGGTTCTACAAAATTACATTTTCAAGAGGAACATCAAAGAAGATATTGATAAAGGAGTGTATGCTGTAATTGGAAGTGAGGGATGTCTGGTCAAGCAAAGAAAATGTCAATTAGTAAATCATCGAAAATTGAATTGCGAATCTCCAGAAAGAAAAGAGTTTTTCTATTTAGCTCTTTTGCAACTTTTCAAGCCTTGGCGTGCAGAAGAGGAACTGCTTGGAGATTTCCTCTGTTACGAAGACTCTTTCAATGCAGCCAAGGAGTCCATAGAATGTCCTGTTTTTCCAAAATAACTAGAAATGTTGAATGCAGAAATCGAGCAGGAAGCAACAATTGCAGCTGAGATTGCTAGAGACAGTTCTCAGGACAGTCAGAGTTCTGTTTCATTGAGTCAGGATCCACTAGGAGAACCAGTTATCAAAAATGAAGCTGCCACTGCCATGGTTGAAGTGGAAAGAGCCATGGCACATGCTCTGGAGGATGCGGTTAACTTAGAAGGTTTGTAAAGACAACTCATCGTTGAGCAGAGGAAAATATATGACAAAGTTACCAAACAAATTGAGCATGGATTAAGTCATGAGTGCTCATGTACGTCGTTGAAGCCTGTCAGACTGTACGTGAGTGGAGAAGCAGGAACTGGAAAAAGTTTCCTCATTAAAACAATTTCATGTTATCTGCAGAAAAGGACTGAGTCATCGCTGTCTTGTGTTGTCACCGCTCCAACTGGACTGGCAGCACATAACATTAAAGGTATTACTTTGCATCGGCTACTGATGCTGCCAGTGGAGCATGATAACAAATTACAATACCACAAGTTATCTGGAGATGCTTGTTGTGAAGTATCTAGAGTCCTGAAGAAGATGAAACTTTTTATTATTGACGAAGTAAGCATGGTTTCCAATGTCATGCTTGCCTTTGTGCATTTGAGAATGCAGGAAGTTCTTAAAACAGAGTATGATGTGTTATTTGGTGGCAAACACATCATTGTTTTCGGTGATCTTCTGCAGCTGACACCAGTGAAAGGACAACCAGTGTTTAAACTGCTTACGCATGAAGATACCAGGAAGTGCCTAGGGAGCATTGGCAACGTTAACATATGGTTAAACTTCAATTATGCTGAGCTGCGTGAAAATATGTGTCAGGCGAAGGATGAAGATTACAAGAATATTCTACAAGATGTTAGAATTGGGAAAGTGACCGAGCGTGGGAAAGAAGCTTTACATGCACGATTACTGTCAAATTTGTATCCAGAAGAAGACGTTCTGCCAGAGGATATTTTTCAGAAAATTACTGAGAAGAAATGTGGAATATGTTTGATGCCAACTCTTGCAGAATGTTCCATCTTCAACAACAAAATGTTGAATTTAGAAAACCAAGAGATTGTGAAACTGGAAGCTATTGACAGAATAGAGCATATGGGAGCAACAATTATTTTGTCTGAGAATTTGAAATCTAAATTGGATTCATTAGAGAAGACTATATCTAAAACTGCTGGTTTTGAAAAGGCTCTGAATGTGTGCTTAATTTGCTGTATCATTTTGAGAAGGAATTTACATGTTGAAAGAGGTCTGGTAAATGGATCAATGGGTAATGTTGTTGATTTTGAGAAATACAGAAATAGAGATGGAATTGAATTTTTAAAAATTAAATTTGATGGCATTGAGGAAGTAAAGCTAATTGGTCGTTGCACAGCTAGGTTTTTGCTTGTAAAAGACTTATATGTTCGCCGTAAGCAGTTTCCTGTTTGCTTGGCATATGCGGTGACAATCCATAAATCGCAAGGTTTAAGTGTAGACACTGCTTTAGTGAATATTGGCAGTTCTGTGTTCAAAGAGGGTATGGCTTATGTAGCATTGTCACGAGTCAGAACTTTATCGGGATTGTACTTGATTGACTGTGATGTCACAAACATTTGTGCGGATCTAGATTGTGTTAAGGAATAAAATAGGTTAAGAAGAGAGTATGCGCCACATTTGCCTCAATATCCTTTGTTTGAGAAATGTGTGGTAGGCCGGAAACGAAGAAATATCAGTAATAGTAGGGAGGTTGTAGCAAAAAGACCAAAAGTCGATGAACCGAAAATTGTAAGCAGAAAGAAAATGAATTCTGTTGAAGATGTTGTTGGTTTTTAATTTGAAAATAGTTCTGGTGTCAACTGCTATGCTACTGTAGTGGTTAATGTTGTCTTTTCACTAGAGACTTTAAAAGAACAGATTGTGATCAATTCGGAACAAAGTTTATGCTGTTTGTTGAATTCTGTGTTAGAGAAATGTAGCGCTGATAGAAGAAGAGTAGAAAGTGTGCCTGAAATTCGTAATCTGTTAGACAAATGTTCAGGTCAAACGCAATTCTCTCAAAATATTCAGCAGGATTGTCAGGAGTTTTTAATGTATATGCTTGATGTATTGCAAGATGAAGGTGTAGATGTAGATTATCTGTTTGGCCTTTCTTATCAATGGCAGAATGATTGCGAGAACTGTAGGCTATCAAATACTACTAGTGTAGACTCAGAAAGATTTATATATTTAACTTTGCCTGACAGTAAATCAGTATCCTTCAATAAGCTAGTAAAAGCAGCTGATCAAAACATGGAGTGTAGCCAATGTGAGTCTGCAATGCTGTCCACGTTAATTATACAAAGTTATGGCCAGTATGTCATTTTAATGTTCCAACGATGTAGGTCTGATGGAACTAAATTGACAACTTTAATTAATAATTTTGTGGCTTCGCAGTTGTCAATATCAGGAAGGACTTTTGTAACTACAGCAATTATATATCATGACAGTCCTTCAACAACTTCAGGACATTACACAGCTTATTTAAAATCTGGAAACGGCTGGTCATTCTGCAATGATTCTGTTTTAATTTTCAAAAAAAGATTGCCTTTCCACCTTCAAAATTCTTACCTGGTGTTTTTACAACCAAAATTTTAGGGAAGGAATCTTCTAAGAGGTTCTAATGGCTCCTACTCTATATGGCCTTGTGGATAAGTGTAGTACAGAGCGAAAACTGTTTGTGTTTATAAGCTAATTCAAGCAGTAGATCAAAACAAGGAGTAGAGGAAATGTAAGTCTGCAATGCTGTCCACATTATTTATAAAAACTTATGGGTGAAATGTCATTTTACAATTTCAACTACATAAACTGGATGAAAATAAGTTGTCAAGTCTAATTAAAAATGTTTTGGCTACATAGTCATCGATTTCAGAAAGAACATTTGTAACTGCAGATATTATATGTTATGATGGTCCTTTGACAACATCAGGATATTACACAGCTTATTTGAAATATAAAAAAGGCTAGTCTTTCGTCAATGATTACCATTTTAGTATGAAGCAATGTTGCCTTTTGACTTGTTTTCAGAAGTGAGAATTTAGGGTAGGTAACTGGATTATAATGATTCTAGGTGTTGCTGTAATTTAGTGTGCTGTTTTAAATTGCTTTGTATGTCTCATTTTTCTTAAAACGATGGAGCTTATCTTTCAGAAAGTGGCGGGCAGAAAATAGTAACAGCACAACAGAGTATAAGCTGTTCATAGAACATCCTTTGACGTCATAGAAAGTAAGTTACTTTTGAGGAGTTCTGATTTCTGATTGATTATATTTTATGGATTTATTAAACACAATCATTTTGATTGTGTTTTTTTTCCCCCGCTGTTATATGATGAATACCTTCAACTCACTGTTTTCAGTGAAATTTGATATATTCTGAAAACAGCAAAAATAAACCATTAAATATGTATAATAAATTTTGTACTTTGAATTGTGATTTTTAATATGTATTCATCTTGTCTCATGCTCACTCATCTTTTACTACCTTCTATTAATTTAAACATTTTTGTTCTTTCTTACACAGATTAAAAGTATAAAAATAACAAGTGACTAAGTTAACGACAATTATAAGGTAAGTGTTTAGTACTCTTTACGTTACATCTCTATCACATTTAACTTTTATTAGTTCCACTGCTTCATTTCTTTAACCCTCAGTTTTTTGCCTTTGCTACTTCCCTTATTTCTTTTTCTATTACTTACTTATACTACTCTTTCCACTCCTTTTCTCAGTTCCTCTTTGAACAGTATCTGTGTGTTACTCCCTCTATTTGTCTTTCTTTTAACATTACTCTCTGTTTACTTACTCTTCTTTTTTAAAAAAATTGTTTTTTTTGGTTCGCTTCCGGTTCGCGTACCGGCGCGCGAACCGGGAAGCGAATCAAAAGAAATAGAGGTTGCCAGAGTGCTAAAGATTCTAGCAATTTCTTATAAAGGGGAGGTAGTTCTGAAAAGAACTTTTTTTATTATTATTTTTGTTGTTTTATATATTTTTTTATTATTTTTCTGAACATTTTTATAGTGTTTTTGTATTTTTTGAACGGTTTTATATTTTTTTTGTTTTTTTCAGGGGGAAGAATGAAAAACAGGCATTAGAAACGGCTTAACAGGAGCAAAAAAAAAATCACTTTCTGGGGCGTTTTGAGCACTTGTGATTTTCATATGCTCTGTTCATTAAGGTTACGCTCATCTCGCCGTAACAAAGCAAACCCCCACAATAAATGCACACCAGCTTGATGTGTTGAAAATTAGTTTGAATAGTGGGGACCGTCTCCCTCGCCTCTGGTCCCGAAAGACTTTCATGGGTTGAGGTGGTGGCCACAGGAGTTGGTGGATTTTCACGTAGGTTACGCACCTCCGCCAAACTGTAATTTATTGGATGCCACCTTTGCATGTGGCGATGCATAGTATAGTTACCAAAGCTATACTTTTTATCCGTGCCTCGGGACAGAGGTTCTTTACATATCAGGCATGTAACATAACAGGCATTCACCTTTTTTTGGCCTGCAGGAAATGAAAAAAACTGCCAAATAAAATTGTCCTTGCGGTGTGATTTCCGGGGCTCTTCAGGCAAAAATTCTATTTGATGTACATCCTGTTCTTCTTCTTCCTCCTCTTCTTCAGGGTTGGGAATAAACTGGGGAGGTGGTCCATCCTTCCTAGGAGGTTGTGGTGAAGGTGGGGGTCCACCAGCTGCAGCTACAATTGAAGCCATCTTCTAATAATCAAAATAGTTCTTCCTCTCACAAAGTTGAAAGTCAGAGTGAGAAAAATAGGAGGGGGCTTTCATCATTGGGAAAAAAAATGTTCTAAACCAATGAAAAGTGTTATTTTTAGGTCACATGACCTAGCCTTACATCATTCAGAAACCAAAAGTGAAATCAACCAATAAAAAGTGTCATTTTCAAGTCACATGACCTGTTACGCTTACGTTACGCGTCCCGCTACGCGCCCCGGAGCGCTTCCGGGGTGCTGCGCTTCGCGTTCCGGTTCGCGTTCCAGAACGCTTCCGGGTGCGCTAACGCAGCGCGTCATAAGAGGCATTACGCGGCTACGCGATACGTCGCGCTTACGCGACGCGTCACGTTGTTTTCTAACGCGGTGGTTGCGCTAACGGAACGTTTACCGGTTCGCGGACCGGGTCGCGGAACCAAATTGAGCTAACGGGAAGCTGACCATGTCATGAATGATGTAATATGTGACATCATCAGCAGTGGATTGCGGGTGCACGATATATAGTTAGTGCAACTAACTATATATGCAAATTTCAATGGTTTTGTGCGAGTAAAATAAGGTTTTGTAAATTCTAATCCCTAACTATATATGGTCTATAACCTATGGTTTTTTCAGTGAATTTTTAAGGTTTTGTAAATGCTAATTCCTAACTATATATGGTCTATGACCTATGGTTTTTTCAGTGAATTTTTAAGGTTTTGTAAATGCTAATTCCTAACTATATATGGTCTACACCCTATCGTTTTTTCAGTGAATTTCAATGGTTTTTTAATAGCAAATATCAAAAGCTGTAACATGTATTCTTATTCTAATTCAAAAATATATTTTATATTTTTGTAATATAATTTTTTTATTTATTTATTTATTTTTATTATTTTTTTATATATATATATATATATAAAACATTCTTAAACTTTTTAGAAACACCTACAGTCACTGGATGATGTCATCAGTGATGTCATCAGTGATGTTATTTGAGATGTCATCAGTGATGTCACTGACCATGTCATGAGTGATGTAATATGAGACTCCATCAGCAGTGCATTGCGGGGATGCAAGTTATAGTTAGCTCATCTAATTATAACTGCTGAATTTCACAGGTTTTCTATAAGTGAAATGTCAATCTAACTATAACGTTCCTGTAATCTGTTTTTTTTTTCAGTTAATGTCTAAGTTTTTTTAAATGCTAATTCCTAATTATAACATCCGTGAAATCTGTGCTTTTTGGTGAAAAAAAAATATATATATGTATATAATTATAGAGAAAGAGAGAGAGAGATATTCACTGAAAAAAGACAGGTTTTTAAAACATTTTATTTCCTAATGATCAGGACCCTGTAACCTTTGGTATTTTGAGTGACTTTCTAAGGTTTTTTAAATTTCCTAGCTATAACATCCCTGTAACCTTTCTTTCTTTCAATTCATGTCTATGTTTTTTAAATATTATTTCCTAACTGTAACCTGTAACCTTTTAGAGTGAGTGTGTGAGCGAGTGCATGAGTGTCTGAGTGAGTGCGTGAGTGGTTGTGTGAGTGTCTGAGTGGGTCTGTGAGTGGGTGTGTGAGTATCTGAGTGGGTGCATGAGTGTCTGAGAGAGTGTCTGAGTGGATATGTGAGTGGGTGTGAGAGTATCTATGTGGGTTTGCAAGTAGGTCCATCAATGTATCAGTCAGTCTGTGAGTGAGTGCAGGAGTGTCTGAGTAGGTCTGTGAGTGGGTGCATGAGTCTCGGAATGGGTCCGAGAGTGGGTGTGTGAGCCTGTGTGGGTCTCTGAGTCGGTGCATGAGTCTCTGAGTGGGTGAGAGAAAGTATGAGTGATTCTGTGAGTGGTTTTGCATGAGTGTCTGACTGGGTCTCTGAGTTGGTGTACATGTCTACGTTTATCTGAGAGTAGGTGCATGCGTGTCTGAATAGTTCTGTGGCTGGCTGTGAGATTGTCTGAGTTTTTCTGTGATTAGGTGCATGAGTGCCTGAGTGGGTTCTGCTTCAGCTCATTTCTGACATCTATTTTGCCTCTTTCTGCTCATTCTGACCTTTATTAGGCCTCTTTCTGCTCATTTCTATCTCTATTTTGCCTCTTTCTGCTAATTTCTGACCTCTATTTTGCCTCTTTGTGCTCATTTCTGACTTTTATTTGGCCTCTTTCTGCTCATTTCTATTCTCTGTTTTGCCTCTTTCTGCTCATTTTTGACCTTTATTTTACCTCTTTCTGCTCACTGCTGACCTTTAGTTTGCCTCATTCTGCTCATTGCATACCTTTATTCTGCCTCTTTCTGCTCCATTCTGACCTCTATTCCGGCTATTTTTCTGCTTGTTTCTCACCTTCATTTTGCCTCATTCTACTTGCTGCCGCCCTTTATTCTGCATACCTGCTTGATACAAACCCTTATGTTGCCTCCTTCTGCTCGATGCTTAACTTTAATCTACCTCCTTCTAGTAATTTCTGACCTTTATTCTGCCTTTTTCTGCTTGTTTCTGACCTTTCTTCTGCCTCTTGCTGGTCATTTCTAACCTCTATTTTGCCTCTTTTTGCTTGTTTCTAACCTTTATTCACCCTTTTTCTTTTCGGTTCTCACCTCTTTTTTGCCTCTTTCTGCTCATTGCCGACCTTTATTTTGCCTCTTTCTGCTTGTTTCTGACCTTTATTCTGCCTCTTTATGCTCGTGTCTCACTCTTATTTTGCCTCTTTCTGCTTGTTGTGACCTTTATTCTGCCTCTTTCTGCTTGTTTCTGACCTTTACTTTAGCTCTTTTTGCTTATTTCCGACCTTTATTCTGTCTCTTTCTGCTCGTTTATCACCTTTATTTTGCCTCTTTCTGCTCATTGCTAACCTTTATTCTGTCTCTTTCTGCTCGTTTTTTACTTTTATTCTGCCTCTTTCTGCTAGTGCCTCACTTTTATTTTGCCTCTTTCTGCTTGTTGCTGACCTTTATTCTGTCTCTGTCTACTTGTTTCTGAACTTTATTTTGCCTCTTTCTGCTTATTTCTGACCTGTATTTTACTTCTTTCTGGCCACTGCTGACCTTTTTTTTGCCTCTTTCTGCTTGTTTCTGACCTTTATATTGCATCTTATTGCTCGTTTTTCACTTTTATTTTGCATCTGTCTGCTCGTTGCTGACCTTTATTCTACCTGTTTCAGCTAGTTTTTTTACTTTTATGCTGCCTCTTTCGGCTTATTTCTCACAATTATCTTGATTCTTTTTGTTCATTACTGAACCTTATTCTGCGTCTTTCTGCTCACATCTGACCTTTTTTATGCCTTTTCTGCTTGTTTCTCACCTTTATCTTGCCTCTTTCTGCTTGTTGCTGACCTTTATTCTGCCTCTTTCAGCTCATTTCTCACCTTTATTCTGCCTCTTGCTGCTCATTACTGACCTCTATTTTTGCCTCTTACTGCTTGTTTCTGACCTCTATTTTGGCTCTTTCTGCTCACTGCTGACCTGTATTTCGCCTCTTTCTGCTTATTTCTGACCTTTAGTCTGTCTCTTTCGGCTCATTTCTCACCATTATTTTGCCTCTTTCTGCTCATCGCTGACCTTTACTCTGTCTCTTTCTGATCTTTTTTTACCTTTATCCTGCCTCTTTCTGCTCGTGCCTCACTTTTATTTTGCCTCTTTCTGCGCGTTGCTGACCTTTACTCTGCCTCTCTCTGCTTGTTTCTGAACTTTATTTTGCCTCTTTCTGCTTATTTCTGATCTTTATTCTGCCTCTTTCTGCTCGTTTCATACCTTTATTCTGCCTCTTGCTCGTTGCTCACCGTTATTCTGCCTGTTTCTGCTCATTTTTAGGTCTCGCCTAGGCATCGCGCATTCGCTCCTCTAAGAGATGACCTTTTGAAACTGGTCTGCTCCTTTTCAATCACACTCGTGCTTGAACTGGCATCCACCTTACGGGAGCGAGCAGCGGCGCACATGCTAATTAAAAACATATGGCTCTTGTGCCGCCACTGCTCGCTCACGAAAGGCGGATGCCAGCACAAGCACGAGTACGCTGCTGCTTGTGCTCTTTTGAAATAATGGAAATTACAGGTTTTCAGAACATGCAGATTCAAGTCTTCACTATAATTGATTCTTTTATTTGTTCTGCATGTATTTATTTGCATATAATAATGTAGTATCCTCAGAGCATTTAAAAAAAAGCCACAAATGATTAAACTCTACAAACATGTACAGGTTTTATATTCGAACCATTGTCACAATGAAATTTGATTTTTAGAGTACTCACCCTAACAGCAAATGCCTTTCATTAATGGCTGACTCACTCTCACTGACTATCACACTCTCATTGACACTGACACAGACTCTCAGCCTCTCACACTCTCACTGACACTCTTACAGGCTCTCACTCTCTCACAAGTTTTTTTTTATTTTTTCTAGTTTCAAGTTTTGTTGTGAATGTATCTTGGACCCTAATTAATTATCCCTGATTCATGTCCTTATGCGGTTATGATAAATCATGTCCTAATGAAGACATACGAATCTTACCCATATTCAGCAATAGCCCACGCAGCCCAAATACGGCAAGGCTACTTCCTTAGATTCCTAGAGAGCACAACGAATTCTTTCGACACACCAAACCTTCAGTAACCTGGGGATTCCCCATGACTTTGTTTTGATTTGTCATTGAACTCCTGTGAGCACTAAAGGAACAGTAAGTTCTTAGTGACATCTTTATTGACGTCTTATGTCCAACCTTACGTCAAACACGGCACCTTCCAGGTATAAATATACCAACACTTGCCTTAAGCAAACACACAGTGGTGTGGAGCAGAGCGGCTATCTACTTATCCGAAGCCCAGCTGAAGCCAGAGCCGAAGGAAGCCGCCCCTCCCCTTTGACGCGCTGGAGAAGCTGCCTTTTTTCACGCCGAGAAATCCAGCTCCGGTGTTTCCAGTTGCCCTTGCTGGGTGCTGGAAGATAGAGTCCTGAGAAACGAGATACAATACCTCCTTCATTCTATAACCAAGGTACAGAGCTGACTCAAACCTTAGAGAGAATTCTTGATTCAGATTCTTGGCAAAAAACCCAACTTAACTTAAAACTGCAACTTACTTACTCCTTCCCACGTATTAAGCTTAGGTCAGGTACACCGGGGTAGGCGTATCTTAGAAGCACCAGTTGAGTTTGTTTAGTCAATGTTTTTATGTATGTAAATATTTTATACATTTTAAAGTGACATATGGCTAAGAAACCATATCCATGCTTTTACAGTATTATTTTATAATACTCCTTTTACTGTACGCACTTTACTTCATGATAAGTATTGCAATTATAGCAATTCACTTCTCTTGCACGAGAAAAAAGACTGCTCCATAAAATAACACCTTTTTATTGAAAACGCCCATCTCTCTATTTCTCTGCACTCTGGTGGAACTAAGCATGCACGATTGACTGAGTGAAATAGCTGTCTATTTTCATACGACTCTGGAGATTCACTCCTTATTCTGGTGGAGCAAAGTTGTCATGTTATATGGTTGTCAGAAGCTAATCCCTTCTTGTCTAAATCAGGGAAGCTAACCCCTCCCTTTTCATTCGAGAAAGTTTCTAGTAACCTCTGAGCTAGCTGGCAAAACTAATTAAGTCTAACATAGTCAGTAGAGACCTCGAGACCTCAGTCCTACGTCTACACTGCTGTTTATGTTATTCCAATGCGCGGAGCCCATTGGGAACATAGGAACTACACTACAGTTTATTTATTTGATTTGGTACTCCACTGAGAACCACAAATATTTCAAGCATAATAATCCATTATTTACACCATTTTGTTAAAATTATCATTCTAATACAAAGTTAAAAATGATATTAAAAATTGATAAAAATTGTAACAAACAAATTTGTTAGGCAGAGATGTACATAAAATATTCAGTTCCTTTGCTGAGTTAATTCCACATTTGGAATAAACTGGTTGTAAAAACCTCTTTCTTGCTATTACCACTTTCGCATTTGGGCAAATAAATATCAAGTGCTTCAAATCCTGCTCCCCGCCTTCACACAAATTACTCATAGAGCTTTCTTTTAAGTGCCATTTAGATGTTACGGTTTTTACAGGTAGTATCCCTAATCGAAGCAGAACAATCGATCTCCTGACCCCATGATTTAGATTAAAAGTGATATGTTGCTGAGGTTTGTAGAAAACTATAGTTTCAGTGAAATTCCTGTATAAAGACTAGAGCTATACAAAGAGTCAAGGTCAAAACTAAGTCTTGGAGTGAAGTGCTTTAAAAGAGTTTCAACTGGGCTGGTGTCCAAGCTAGTAACAAGTTGATGCTAGTCTCTGATAACTTAAAAGCAGCTAACGCATTTTTTGAGAGTACATATTTGGAGGAGTCGCAGTCATATGGCCGGGATACCCGTCACCCCCTCCCAACACAATCCCCAAGAATGGGAAGACGGAAACGGTTCTTGAACTTTTGGAAGGCGGGAGGGAGTTACCCTCCCGGCCGTATTTATTAAAATATGAAACAAAATGAAAACATTAAAATAACAGTTTCATATCATGTGCAATTTCATTTATACATTACGATGTTTATTGGCTAACCTTAACATATCTCTAATACAAAGGTTCTCCTAGCCGATTCTAAAACATCCTGTAAATGCATTTCTCAAAATTCAAATTGTACATCCTAACATTACGGGCCAACGGCAAGGTCGTAACCGGTGTCAGATCCCTAATACCAGAACTCCCCCCCTTACTTGTGAGGGGCGGGCGCACCGAGGACTGTACCCCTGTGCCAACTTCCAATTTCCCTTGTCTTAACGGGGGCCCCATATTTACTCGACGCCATCTTGGTGGTCGTCCGAGGACTCGTGTGAGGTGTCTAGAAGGTAGCGTAGACCCCCCTCCCACCCCACACTGCTTACCACATCCGCCGTCGCAGATGTCCTGGCCCCGGGAAATTCCAAGGAGGGGCCCGTAGCCCCTCCTCCCCAGGGAGGGGCCTATGACCGCCTTCCCTTTCGGCGGTCCCATCCTTAGAAGGGTACCGCCTCCCCGTGTGAGGGGCCAATGGCCGCCTCCCCCCGGGCGCTCCCATCCATAATGGGTGGCGCCCCACCTCTAGGGATCTTCCAATTACTGCTCACCGATCATGACCTTACCGATACAGGCCGGATAGTTGACCGGCTATCCGGACCCCCCACAAAGCTCCTACTAAAGGTCATGGCTACATAAACTCTTTAACCAAGCTATGAAGTCTCCTATGAGTAAGACATTTCCCTCCCGGGACAAATGGACCCCATCCTCCAAATACATATGGTCCCCCGGATACATCCGTGTGGAATACAATGCAATTTACCTGTACGAAACAACCTACTCATTTTGTTATTAACCTTCTTTACCGACTGGTTCAAAGCTGACACAGAGAGGGCCCCCCGCCACACCTTCCGAGGAATCATGTGTGACCATGCAATTGTGCACCCCGGAACCCTTCTCGCCAACCAACTTACTGCGGATAAAATTAACTCGAGAAGTACTCGTCGACCAATGGTCACCAAATCATTGCCCCCAAGATGCACTATGATTACAGATGGCGGTGACCTCGTCCGCCCTAACAGTCCCTCCATGAAACTTTGAAACTGACTGGTCAATACAGAGCCCGCCCCTTCCGTGGAAGGTCACCATGTACCCGTATTCCCCAGCCGTGTGAATCATGTCACCTGCTTTGAATACGTCTGCGGCGCGCCTCACGTATGAGTGGCCAACGACCCACACCACTCTTTCCTCAGCCGGTGATCTTTGACCGCTGGTCCCCAGGTGTCGGGTCAACTGCACAGTCCACCCCGCAAAGCGTGCTCGCGAAACTGTAAACCAAACAGAAAACAAGAAGCGTGAGTGCATGACAATAGCTTCACAACATGTGCAACCGCACATACCTTTTATAACAGTTCGAGGACCAACGCCCCAACTGTTTCACCTTATCAACACTCAGACCCCTGGCTGTAGCCTCTGTAGCAGCCCCTATCCGGAAGGAATGGGTCCCAAAATCGCTCGGGTTCAAGCCCGCTGCCGCAATTGCCATTGTTAACACCCGCTGAAACTGAAACCTAGTCAGTGGGGTGGCGTCGGTGTGCCTCAGCAAGCTCCCCCCCCATGATGCCGCCCTCTGCGCTAAATACTCCTCCACGCATTTTACCGGGCACATGGGAGATCCCGGAATCCGCTGGACTACCACACTGTCCCCGATCGCTCCCTGATCGGTCTTGGACTTGGCTATTGAGACTACCATTGTCTCCCCCTTAATTTGAATGTGTTCTCGACACAGACCTCCCCCCGTATCCTGCTTGCTCCTTCATTACTGAACCTTATTCTGCGTCTTTCTGCTCACATCTGACCTTTTTTTATACCTTTTCTGCTTGTTTCTCACCTTTATCTTGCCTCTTTCTGCTTGTTGCTGACCTTTATTCTGCCTCTTTCAGCTCATTTCTCACCTTTATTCTGCCTCTTGCTGCTCATTACTGACCTCTATTTTTGCCTCTTACTGCTTGTTTCTGACCTCTATTTTGGCTCTTTCTGCTCACTGCTGACCTGTATTTCGCCTCTTTCTGCTTATTTCTGACCTTTAGTCTGTCTCTTTCGGCTCATTTCTCACCATTATTTTGCCTCTTTCTGCTCATCGCTGACCTTTACTCTGTCTCTTTCTGATCTTTTTTTACCTTTATCCTGCCTCTTTCTGCTCGTGCCTCACTTTTATTTTGCCTCTTTCTGCGCGTTGCTGACCTTTACTCTGCCTCTCTCTGCTTGTTTCTGAACTTTATTTTGCCTCTTTCTGCCTATTTCTGATCTTTATTCTGCCTCTTTCTGCTCGTTTCACACCTTTATTCTGCCTCTTCCTCGTTGCTGACCTTTATTCTGCCTGTTTCTGCTCATTTTTAGGTCTCGCCTAGGCATCGCGCATTCGCTCCTCTAAGAGATGACCTTTTGAAACTGGTCTGCTCCTTTTCAATCACACTCGTGCTTGAACTGGCATCCACCTTACGGGAGCGAGCAGCGGCGCACATGCTAATTAAAAACATATGGCTCTTGTGCCGCCACTGCTCGCTCACGAAAGGCGGATGCCAGCACAAGCACGAGTACGCTGCTGCTTGTGCTCTTTTGAAATAATGGAAATTACAGGTTTTCAGAACATGCAGATTCAAGTCTTCACTATAATTGTTTCTTTTATTTGTTCTGCATGTATTTATTTGCATATAATAATGTAGTATCCTCAGAGCATTTTAAAAAAAGCCACAAATGATTAAACTCTACAAACATGTACGGGTTTTATATTCGAACCATTGTCACAATGAAATTTGATTTTTAGAGTACTCACCCTAACAGCAAATGCCTTTCATTAATGGCTGACTCACTCTCACTGACTATCACACTCTCATTGACACTGACACAGACTCTCAGCCTCTCACACTCTCACTGACACTCTTACAGGCTCTCACTCTCTCACAAGTTTTTTTTTATTTTTTCTAGTTTCAAGTTTTGTTGTGAATGTATCTTGGGCCCTAATTAATTATCCCTGATTCATGTCCTTATGCGGTTATGATAAATCATGTCCTAATGAAGACATACGAATCTTACCCATATTCAGCAATGGCCCACGCAGCCCAAATACGGCAAGGCTACTTCCTTAGATTCCTAGAGAGCACAACGAATTCTTTCGACACACCAAACCTTCAGTAACCTGGGGATTCCCCATGACTTTGTTTTGATTTGTCATTGAACTCCTGTGAGCACTAAAGGAACAGTAAGTTCTTAGTGACATCTTTATTGACGTCTTATGTCCAACCTTACGTCAAACACGGCACCTTCCAGGTATAAATATACCAACACTTGCCTTAAGCAAACACACAGTGGTGTGGAGCAGAGCGGCTATCTACTTATCCGAAGCCCAGCTGAAGCCAGAGCCGAAGGAAGCCGCCCCTCCCCTTTGACACGCTGGAGAAGCTGCCTTTTTTCACGCCGAGAAATCCAGCTCCGGTGTTTCCAGTTGCCCTTGCTAGGTGCTGGAAGATCGAGTCCTGAGAAACGAGATACAATACCTCCTTCATTCTATAACCAAGGTACAGAGCTGACTCAAACCTTAGAGAGAATTCTTGATTCAGATTCTTGGCAAAAAACCCAACTTAACTTAAAACTGCAACTTACTTACTCCTTCCCACGTATTAAGCTTAGGTCAGGTACACCGGGGTAGGCGTATCTTAGAAGCACCAGTTGAGTTTGTTTAGTCAATGTTTTTATGTATGTAAATATTTTATACATTTTAAAGTGACATATGGCTAAGAAACCATATCCATGCTTTTACAGTATTATTTTATAATACTCCTTTTACTGTACGCACTTTACTTCATGATAAGTATTGCAATTATAGCAATTCACTTCTCTTGCACGAGAAAGAAGACTGCTCCATAAAATAACACCTTTTTATTGAAAACGCCCATCTCTCTATTTCTCTGCACTCTGGTGGAACTAAGCATGCACGATTGACTGAGTGAAATAGCTGTCTATTTTCATACGACTCTGGAGATTCACTCCTTATTCTGGTGGAGCAAAGTTGTCATGTTATATGGTTGTCAGAAGCTAATCCCTTCTTGTCTAAATCAGGGAAGCTAACCCCTCCCTTTTCATTCGAGAAAGTTTCTAGTGACCTCTGAGCTAGCTGGCAAAACTAATTAAGTCTAACATAGTCAGTAGAGACCTAGAGACCTCAGTCCTACGTCTACACTGCTGTTTATGTTATTCCAATGCGCAGAACCTATTGGGAACATAGGAACTACACTACAGTTTATTTATTTGATTTGGTACTCCACTGAGAACCACAAATATTTCAAGCATAATAATCCATTATTTACACCATTTTGTTAAAATTATCATTCTAATACAAAGTTAAAAATGATATTAAAAATTGATAAAAATTGTAACAAACAAATTCGTTAGGCAGAGATTTACATAAAATATTCAGTTCCTTTGCTGAGTTAATTCCACATTTGGAATAAACTGGTTGTAAAAACCTCTTTCTTGCTATTACCACTTTCGCATTTGTGCAAATAAATATCAAGTGCTTCAAATCCTGCTCCCCGCCTTCACACAAATTACTCATAGAGCTTTCTTTTAAGTGCCATTTAGATGTTACGGTTTTTACAGGTAGTATCCCTAATCGAAGCAGAACAATCGATCTCCTGACCCCATGATTTAGATTAAAAGTGATATGTTGCTGAGGTTTGTAGAAAACTATAATTTCAGTGAAATTCCTATATAAAGACTAGAGCTATACAAAGAGTCAAGGTCAAAACTAAGTCTTGGAGTGAAGTGCTTTGAAAAGAGTTTCAACTGGGCTGGTGTCCAAGCTAGTAACAAGTTGATGCTAGTCTCTGATAACTTAAAAGCAGCTAACGCATTTTTTGAGAGTACATATTTGGAGGAGTCGCAGTCATATGGCCGGGATACCCATCACCCCCTCCCAACACAATCCCCAAGAATGGGAAGACGGAAACGGTTCTTGAACTTTTGGAAGGCGGGAGGGAGTTACCCTCCCGGCCGTATTTATTAAAATATGAAACAAAATGAAAACATTAAAATAACAGTTTCATATCATGTACAATTTCATTTATACATTACGATGTTTATTGGCTAACCTTAACATATCTCTAATACAAAGGTTCTCCTAGCCGATTCTAAAACATCCTGTAAATGCATTTCTCAAAATTCAAATTGTACATCCTAACATTACGGGCCAACGGCAAGGTCGTAACCGGTGTCAGATCCCTAATACCAGAACTCCCCCCCTTACTTGTGAGGGGCGGGCGCACAGAGGACTGTACCTCTGTGCCAACTTCCAATTTCCCTTGTCTTAACGGGGGCCCCATATTTACTCGACGCCATCTTGGTGGTCGTCCGAGGACTCGTGTGAGGTGTCTAGAAGGTAGCGTAGACCCCCCTCCCATCCCACACTGCTTACCACATCCGCCGTCGCGGATGTCCTGGCCCCGGGAAATTCCAAGGAGGGGCCCGTAGCCCCTCCTCCCCAGGGAGGGGCCTATGACCGCCTTCCCTTTCGGCGGTCCCATCCTTAGAAGGGTACCGCCTCCCCGTGTGAGGGGCCAATGGCCGCCTCCCCCCGGCGCTCCCATCCATAATGGGTGGCGCCCCACCTCTAGGGATCTTCCAATTACTGCTCACCGATCATGACCTTACCGCCACAGGCCGGATAGTTGACCGGCTATCCGGACCCCCCACAAAGCTTCTACTAAAGGTCATGGCTACATAAACTCTTTAACCAAGCTATGAAGTCTCCTATGAGTAAGACATTTCCCTCCCGGGACAAATGGACCCCATCCTCCAAATACATATGGTCCCCCCGGATACATCCGTGTGGAATACAATGCAATTTACCTGTACGAAACAACCTACTCATTTTGTTATTAACCTTCTTTACCGACTGGTTCAAAGCTGACACAGAGAGGGCCCCCCGCCACACCTTCCGAGGAATCATGTGTGACCATGCAATTGTGCACCCCGGAACCCTTCTCGCCAACCAACTTACTGCGGATAAAATTAACTCGAGAAGTACTCGTCGACCAATGGTCACCAAATCATTGCCCCCAAGATGCACTATGATTACAGATGGCGGTGACCTCGTCCGCCCTAAAAGTCCCTCCATGAAACTTTGAAACTGGTCAATACAGAGCCCGCCCCTTGTAAATGTAAATGTATTGGCATTTATATAGCGCACTACTTACCCGTAGGGTCCCAAGGCGCTTCGACCGCTGCGAAACCCTTCCTGGCTTCCCTGAGAGATGGTCCCTTAATGGGTATCTCCAGGGTGAGACCAGGCATCCCCGGCGGTCTGGTGGGGCCGTTAGTGAAGATGAGGCAAGCTAATGCCCAGAGTTGCCGAGTGTGATCGCTGATCAGAGTGGGCACCGAGGCGAGAGAATTATCGAGTCCGCTGACCCTGGTCCAGAAACCTGCCGCGCCGGGAATCGAACCCTGGTCCCGGGCCATCCTCTGCTCTCGGGTCTGCTGCCTCTAACCAGTGAGCCACACTACTTCACTCCGTGGAAGGTCACCCTGTACCCGTATTCCCCAGCCATGTGAATCATGTCACCTGCTTTGAATACGTCTGCGGCGCGCCTCGCGTATGAGTGGCCAACGACCCACACCACTCTTTCCTCAGCCGGTGATCTTTGACCGCTGGTCCCCAGGTGTCGGGTCAACAGCACAGTCCGCCCCGCAAAGCGTGCTCGCGAAACTGTAAACCAAACAGAAAACAAGAAGCGTGAGTGCATGACAATAGCTTCACAACATGTGCAACCGCACATACCTTTTATAACAGTTCGAGGACCAACGCCCCAACTGTTTCACCTTATCAACACTCAGACCCCTGGCTGTAGCCTCTGTAGCAGCCCCTATCCGGAAGGAATGGGTCCCAAAATCGCTCGGGTTCAAGCCCGCTGCCGCGATTGCCATTGTTAACACCCGCTGAAACTGAAACCTAGTCAGTGGGGTGGCGTCGGTGTGCCTCAGCAAGCTCCCCCCCCATGATACCGCCCTCTGCACTAAATACTCCTCCACGCATTTTACCGGGCACATGGGAGATCCCGGAATCCGCTGGACTACCACACTGTCCCCGATAGCTCCCTGATCGGTCTTGGACTTGGCTATTGAGACTACCATTGTCTCCCCCTTAATTTGAATGTGTTCTCGACACAGACCTCCCCCCGTATCCTGCTTGCTCCTTGCTACCAGTTCGCTTACCCGCATAGCCCCATGGAATGCTAATGCAAAAGCGGCCCGGAACAGCACCGTCTCTGATTGAGATGCACATGTCGCAGGGAGTACGGACATTAACAGGGACAACCTTGCTAGACCTATCGGGTGCCTCTCATCCACTCTCCGACCCTCAAGGCGTTGCCACCCACGCAGTGCCTTCTGTACGAGGAAGGACGATGTGGGGTCCTGGATGCCATGAGCCCGCGCCATGAAGGAAATGGAGGCCCGGTGCCTATTGGCTGTAGCCATTGATCTGCCTGCCTGATGTAATGATACCAGAAATTTCAGGACATACTCCTCCTGCCCCCAATGCTCCCCCCTAGCTGAACCCAAAAATGACCAATAGGAACGGAACGCTCCTTCATATGCCTTCCTTGTCCTGGGTGCTAGACTCTCTCCCACGAGGTTTTGTAATCCGGGGCACCGAGAGACCAGAGAGCTTCGGGAAATGGTGCCGCCACCAAGTCCGCTGAGGGCAGAAATCCCGGAAGGCCTGCATATGGGAACGAGAGAGTGCATCAGCTGCCTGGTTCAGTACCCCTGGCACGTGTCTTGCCCTAAAGTGGACGTTTAGTCTCATACATAACAGGACAATTTCCTTCAGCAATCTCAAAATCCATTTGCAGCGTGCTGCCTGATTATTGATACATTCAACAACAGTCATATTATCAGACCAGAACACCACAGAGCGATCACGAAACCCCTCTGGCCATGTTTTCAAGGCCACCAGAATGGGGAACAGCTCAAGAAACCCAATTTTACCTGTGAGCCCATCATCGTGCCACCACACCGGCCAGGTTCGTGCCGACCATTGATTACCAAATATGGCGCCAAAACCTACACTCCCTGCCGAGTCGGTCCACAGCCCCAGCTCCTCGGAGGAAACTGGCGGTTTGTTCCACACGACGCGACCGTTGAAATCCGACAGAAATGCCAGCCATATGCGCATATCCTGGCGAACCTCTGCTGACAGTCTTGTGCGGTGGTGCCCTTCCTTGAGGCCAACCATGGCTTGTGCGATAGAGCGGGAAAAGGGGCGAGCCATCGGTATCACTCTAAGGGCAAAGTTAAGCTGACCCACAGCTTGTTGCAACTGATGGAGAGTTACTTTTCTCTCGCCGAGGCACATTTCGAGCGAGGCCTTAAATTTCATTACCTTCTCTTTGGGCAAGCGGAAGCACCCCTCTACAGAATCGAGCTCAATTCCCAGAAGCTCGAGTGTAGTGGATGGCCCCGCTGTCTTGCCTGGTGCCAGTGGCACGCCAAATTGTTTCATGAGATTACAGAATTCCCTCAAAGCCTGTGCACATTCCGTGTCCCCGGCTGCCCCCAGAAACAGAAAATCATCAAGGTAATGCATGACCAGTGTAAAACCCGTGGCTCTGGTGAAAGCCCATTGCAAAAAAGTACTGAACTTCTCAAAATACGCACAAGAGATGGAGCAACCCATCGGCATACATTTATCCATGTAGTAGCGTCCTTGAAACACAAAACCCAAGAGACGCTGATCCTGAGGGTGTACCGGTAGCAACCGGAACGCTGACTCGATATCTGATTTAGCCATCAGCGCTCCGGGCCCCAGGCGATTCAAAATGGAGACGGCCTCATCAAAGGATGCATATCGCACCAAACAAACTCCCGGGTCAATCGCATCGTTCACCGAAAGACCCCTAGGAGCGGACAAGTTGTGGATTAACCTAAACTCACCTGGGTCCTTCTTGGGGACTACTCCCAACGGTGAACAAACAAAGTTGACAACTGGCGGGTTGCCATATGGTCCCGCAACCCGACCTCGGGCCACCTCCTTTGCAATCTTTGCCTGTACCACCGCCGTATTTTGTTGAACCGATAGTTGGTTCTTACACTGTGCTTCCCCCGAAAATCCCCCGCCGGGATGCGGAAACCATATGAGAAACCGCCTCGCAACACCCCGGCGGAGACATGATCAGGGTATTCGTTCAGCCAAGGGATCATTGCCATGATGTCAACGGGAGTAGGTAACGGTGCCCCTCGGTCGATTTTAGACCTGTTTGGCCCCTCCTCTACCTCCTGTATCACCATTCTTGGCTCTGCACGAACTCTCGGGGTGTGAGGACTGTCCGCACCCTGCACACTCATGCCTGAATTTGCATGTCCCATGTGGCCTAGTGCACTTGCCTCTGTTAAAGCTCCAACAGACCCCTTTTCTACCTGAGTTCCCATTACTCTTTGCGTTCTGATCACTGTTGGCGCCCGCCCGAAAGGGCGCCACCAAAGAATGGCGGGAAGGCTCAGCCCCATTCCCGCCCAAAGAAGGCGACTTCGCTGTGTTCGGCATAACCTGTTTCTGCCAGGAAATGGAGTCGAAACAATCCCACGTCAGGGATGGGTCGTGCTCCTTGGCCTTACGAAATTTGTTATCATAACCAAACCATTGATTGCCTTCGTACGATTCATAGAATTCCATAATACGTGTCTGGTAACAAGCTAATTCCGACAATACTTCAGGCCTACGTTCCCCCATAATTGCAGTGAACATTCCAAACGCCCTGGCCCAATTAGCGATCGTTTCGTCTACTCTGAAACCCGCCATCTTTGCACGCCATACACTCGGATGCAACAACTCCTTCTGATTTTTAACGTGCTCTATCTCATAGTGGTCGGTCAACAATGAAAACATGTTCACATATTTATCTGCCCAAATCCTTTCTTTCACATCCATCGGGATATGTTGAACCACCTTTTCCCTCCTTGAGGGTAACGATCCCTCCCCCGCCATTGGCAACGGCTGCTTACCTGAACAAGTAGCTGGGACTGTTGTCGCTGCTGTTCCAACGCTCGATACCGGTTGTTCCTAGGGAACCTGCGGGGAAACAAGTGGACAAGGTGCCTTCACAGCATCTTTCGATTGCCGCAACCGCTTCATTATCGACCTGGCCTCCTCGGCCGTGGCACCCTCGTTGTCCCTGCCCAACCATGCCGCCAACTGGGCGGCCAGCTCAGGAGGCATATCCCCCTCGTTAACAGGTGTGACTACTTGATTTTTAAGCAATTTTTCACCCATAGTGGGCCCAGGATTTCAGAGCGAGCAATTTTCGCCGCAGTTCGCCAAACCGTATTCAAGTCCGGACCCAGTTCCGAACACGGCCTCCTCAAAGGTACAAGGACGGTGCTGCTTTCCGCGACAGGGCTGCCGCGTGAATAATTGTCAAACAAAGTGCCCGAAAGCTTTTGAAAGCGCACACTCAGCAAACTGACGGTTTGGCGAACTGCGGCGAAAATTGCTCGCTCTGAAATCCTGGGCCCACTATGGGTGAAAAATTGCTTAAAAATCAAGACACGAGAGCAGGACCTACTACAGGTGTGACTATGTCTCTGGTTGGAACTACCAAAACCAGCATGCAATTTGAAACATCGAACAGCCCTCTGAGGGCGTGGCATGAAAATAACCAATTAAAGACAACCGGAACTGCCTGCACGAGTCTTTCACTAAGCGACCTCTGATGATTGGCAGTAGCCATGAAACGCGTCAGGTCTATTAAATAATCCAACAACATCAGCGCCAGCCTATGCCTTGTGAAAATGACCGAAAGGTTCAGTTTGCTGAGTGTGCGCTTTCAAAAGCTTTCGGGCACTTTGTTTGACAATTATTCACGCGGCAGCCCTGTCGCGGAAAGCAGCACCGTCCTTGTACCTTTGAGGAGGCCGTGTTCGGAACTGGGTCCGGACTTGAATACGGTTTGGCGAACTGCGGCGAAAATTGCTCGCTCTGAAATCCTGGGCCCACTATGGGTGAAAAATTGCTTAAAAATCAAGACACGAGAGCAGGACCTACTACAGGTGTGACTATGTCTCTGGTTGGAACTACCAAAACCAGCATGCAATTTGAAACATCGAACAGCCCTCTGAGGGCGTGGCATGAAAATAACCAATTAAAGACAACCGGAACTGCCTGCACGAGTCTTTCACTAAGCGACCTCTGATGATTGGCAGTAGCCATGAAACGCGTCAGGTCTATTAAATAATCCAACAACATCAGCGCCAGCCTATGCCTTGTGAAAATGACCGAAAGGTTCAGTTTGCTGAGTGTGCGCTTTCAAAAGCTTTCGGGCACTTTGTTTGACATATATATATATATATATATATATATATATATATATATATATATATATATATATATATATATATATATATATATATATATATATACATATATATATATATATATTACCTACTGGCAGTCGCCAGTAGGTATATATAGTTAGGATTTTTTTCATATGGGATTTTTGAAAATTCTATGTGGAATAACTTTGGCGTTTGTGGACGGAATTGGCTGAAATTTTCAGGAAAATGGCACATTTTGTTTCTGAGTGTCCCCTGAAAGTTTGGGGGGGTTTCGTGAAGTGGGGGCCGAGAAAAAAGGGGGGTCCCAAAACGTGTTTTTAACATTGAGTTTTCCATGTAGATATGGTTTGCCCGACATGCCTTTGCTATGTCTCAATATATGTGCTCCAGTGGATTTTGAGAAATTAACGTTTTAAAAAACAGATATATCTGTGACAGCGCTCCGGTTAGCACCCCGGTTCGCGTACCTAACGCGTAACGGAACTTCGCGAAGTGAAGCTGATTGGCTCTCCAGTGTCTGTCAACATTCTAAACAGTCCGGACCGGCCGCCATCTTGTCTCTCGGTAGGATCGAGAGACAAGAGGAGGAGAAAAACGAAGGGGGAATTTAATGAAAGGGGACAAGGTAGACCCCTCTTGACCACCTAGGAATGATGTTGGGGTTATTAAAGGGTCCCGTGGGGCAAAAATAAAATTTAAATTTTTCGCGGTAGAAGCATTTCCCGGTACGCGAACCGGGTCGCTCACCGGTAGCGTAACGGGAGTTCGCCATTTTGTGTTTCGGTGGAATTTAATCAAAAGATGGAGGAAAAACAATGTGGGAAATGGGTATAAGGGGGCACAGGAGACGTATCCTGACCCCCTAGGTTTTCTGAGGGTGGCTGAGGAGGCTCATATATGTTGGAATAAAAAAAAAAGAATTTGAATTTTTCACGCGGTTAGCTGCCGGTACGCGAACCGGGTAGCGAACCGGGAAGCAAACATAAGTGAAAATTAGTGAAAAAAGGTACATTCGTAATTTGGAAAGAGTAATTATAGTTAAGGTAGCTCTGAAAAGAGCTTTTGTGTTCTGTGTAAGTTCTAGGTACTTATAAGTAGGTACCAATACACAGTCTTAAATTTTGTATGAAAACTCTGTTTCCCTCATCTGAGAAGTGCACACCATCTCCTCTGTAGATATCTTGCATGTAGTAACGCAAGTTATTGTAGATGGCGCCCATTCCATGGTCTCTCATATAAGCTGAAACAGACTTATTTACATGCTTCCTCGCTTTCTCAATTTGTGGACAAAATTGATTGGACTACCTCCATTTTTGTCTTTGGCATATATTGGAATATACCAAGGCAGTTTGAGGACAAAGTGCCATTAATTGGTCAAAGGTGTCCTTTAAGAGCATTTCCAGACCTACCCCAGTGAAAGTGCCCAAATAATTTCCTCCACAGTGCACTATTATGAGGTCAGGGTTTGGCAAATGCAAAAAGGTTTTCACCAATGGTATCAATTGGTGACATCTCAATCCTCTTTGCCCAATCCATTTGATTTCCACATTTTGTAAATTGAGGTTGTGTAAATTTCTGTTATCAGCATACCTGTGAGCCCAGTAGATGTAGCTATGTCCAAGAATCCAGACAGAAAACATGGTGAGAGGAGGTTCTGCTGCAGTCAGATGAAGTGTGGGAATGAAATGGCAGTTGAAACAGTAGGAGTTTGTAAAGAAAAAAACTGTGGAGTTTCAGTGCTAATGGTTCATTAGCAGTGATTGGTGGATTTCTATTGCTGAAAACAGAAAGTTAGGGTGCATGGATGTGTTCTTTGAAAGATGTAATTTGAATGGTTAAAAAAAATGATTTTAAGAAAGATTGCAGTGGATTAGCAGGTGTACTGAGAGTTCAGAGTTCATTTGAAACATTGTTGTGAGAAATTGTAAACATGAGAGGTCTGGCAGGAGGTAGTTGCTATGGAAAAAGGACAGAAAGGGCAGAGGGGGAAGGGTGTTGATTTGAAAAAAGTGAGGGAAGAGTTTTGATTGGGTGACATGAGAGATATGTGTGATGAATATCAGCATTTCTGTGCCTTTCTTGGTTGCAGCCTTTTGAGTGCATACCTTTTGCTCTGCTAAAGAAAAATTGGTGTGTTTCTGAGACTGTTTTGAAATTCAAAAAGCATTTGCTAAGGTGAGATATGGTTCCTTTATTTTAGAAAGAGACTAATATGCTTTTTGGAGAAAATAAGGAAGCCAGCTGTGCATTTAAAATGATGTTTTGTGTCAAGTGTTTGCATTATGTTTTCCAAGAAGATTTTGCATTCTTTTACAAATTGTAATTGCAGATAATGTGAAGTATTAGTACTGACAAGGTGTGGTTGTACATAGGAGCTGTGCTGTGTTTTCAAATTATGATCAGAAAATCGTTTTTAAGGAAAAGGAATACTTTTTAAATTTATAAGAATTTATTTACTTGCGATGTGACTCCTGCAATGCGTCGCTTTTGTTGAATAGATGCATGATGCATCTGTGCTGTTTTTGCCCCATGGTGCTCCACATTGTAAATTTTAAAAGCGATGCATAAGTGGTGCAAGGGCCTTGTAAATACACCCCTGTGTGTGCATGGCCATTTTAAGTCACTTACCCCTGGTGCAAGGGCCTTCTAAATATGCCCTCATGTGTGCTTGGCAATTTTAAATCACTTACCCCTGGTGCAAGTTCCTTGTAAATACGCCGTCATGTGTGCTTGCACATTTCAAATCACTTCCCCCTGGTGCAAGGGCCTTGTAAATACGCCCCCATGTGTGCTTGGCCATTTCAAGTCACTTCCCCCTGGTGCAAGTGCCTCTGAGACTGTTTTGAAATTCAAAATGCATTTGGTAAGGTGAGATATGGTTCCTTTATTTTAGAAAGAGACTAGTATGCTTTTTGGAGAAAATAAGGAAGCCAGCTGTGCATTTAAAATGATGTTTTGTGTCAAGTGTTTGCATTATGTTTTCCAAGAAGATTTTGCATTCTTTTACAAATTGTAATTGCAGATAATGTGAAGTATTAGTACTGACAAGGTGTGCTTCTACATAGGAGCTGTGCTGTGTTTTCAAATTATGATCAGAAAATCATTTTTAAGGAAAAGGAATGAATAGATGTATGATGCATCTGTGCTGTTTTTGCCCCATGGTGCTCCACATCGTAAATGTTAAAAGCGATGCATAAGTGGTGCAAGGGCCTTGTAAAAACACCCCTGTGTGTGCATGGCCATTTTAAGTCACTTACCCCTGGTGCAAGGGACTTCTAAATATGCCCTTATGTGTGCTTGGCATTTTTAAATCACTAATCCCTGGTGCAAGTTCTTTGTAAATACGCCGTCATGTGTGCTTGCACATTTCAAATCACTTCCCCCTGGTGCAAGTTCCTTGTAAATACGCCGTCATGTGTGCTTGACCATTTCAAGTCACTTTTCCCTGGTGCAAGGGCCTTGTAAATACGCCCCCATGTGTGCTTGGCCATTTCAAGTCACTTTTCCCTGGTGCAAGGGCCTTGTAAATACGCCCCCATGTGTGCTTGGCCATTTCAAGTCACTTCCCCCTGGTGCAAGGGCCCTGTAAATACGCCCACATGTGTGCTTGGCCATTTCAAGTCACTTCCCCCTGGTGCAAGGGCCTTGTAAATACGCCCTCATGTGTGCTTGGCAATTTTAAGTCACTTCCCCCTGGTGCAAGGGTCTAGTAAATATGCCTTCATGTGTGCTTGGCAATTTTAAGTCAATAACAATAACATCAACAATGTCTGTTCTGGAACAATTTCTAAATAGAAATAGAGTCTCTAAATTAGTTGAGATTAACATATAACAGAACACAGGTCATATGTAGAAGCATTCCATTCCATTGCTATTTTCTACAATCAAGTATGTTGCAAAATCCTTCCATTCAATTGTTTGCTTACTGTTATTGATTTACTGTTTGGTAATAGTATTTAATAAATTTTTTTTAATAAATTTTCCACAGATTCAACTCAAGATATTCTTAAAAATTCAAACATGCCCTCGAGGCAAAGAAAAAAAAAAGCAGCAAAGCGACTTACACCCCACCTTGGTAAAAGTGGAGATAATGTACCTTTGCAGCAGTCCTCTAGAATTAAAAGTTGTGAAGTCACCAAAATAATTTCGGGTAAGACAACAAAATCTTTTTTAAGAAACATTTGCAGATGAAAAAGTAGCACTAGAGAACATGTTTTAGTTCAGAAGAAGAGAGCCAATTTAAACGGGAAGGAAAGGCCCCTCAAAAATGTAACTGCTAGAGCAGGAGATAACTCTGTGCATGGTAGTAAAAGGAAAAATCTGTTTAGAGACATTCGTAGACTAATGTTCCGCAACAGGATAATTGGCAATTTGATAAAAAATTTTAAGAAAGGTCAACAGAAAGTGGCTTTTTATAAGAGAAAGAAAAATGTAGAGAAAATTATTGATCAGGCTTTCGAAATTAAGCGAAAGTTATTTATTTTGGCAATCAATAGAATTAGGAAACTAAACAAGGTAATTTATGATTTCAAATCAAATAGTAGATGGAAGAGAGTAGTTAATCGTAGTGATTTTTGTGAAGTTTTCTCAGGAGAATGGATGCATAGTTCAAGTTGTGAGGCATTTTTCAATGAGGAGAGTTACTTCCAGGACAATGATTTGGTGCATGCAGTTGACACCAGTGGTCGAGCATATGAGGTAAAAGATGGTTGTCCGGTTGAAAAAGAAAAACCTGTGTCTGCAGATGCAGAAGAGGTGTTAAGTGATGAGGTTTTAGGGAGACGTCCTAAGGGACCAGTGTACACATGGAAGTGTAGTTCTATTTGCAGTGTACGTCATGATTCCATCAATTTGCTTTGTGATTTTATACGGACATTTAATAAGAAAAGTTTAAAACAAAAAATAAAGTTGTTGCAAGAATTAGATCCTTGCAGAGTGAGAGAAGTGACAGGTTTGTGTGGTCATTCACTGGCTTGTCTTTCCAGCAGAGTATGCCAGAGTGTTTTTCATCATTTCAGGATGCTAGCAGTGCATCATAATAAAGTGAGGAAATTAGTTAGAATGTTGTATTATGCTAAGAGCCCAGCAATTATGCTTAAACAATTAAGCACTGCTCTTTTGCATGGTTCTGAAGTAGATGTGAAGAATATTTGTGAAGAAATTGAGTTCTGTTACTTTGCTGGTGAAGAGAACAATGTTGAAATTGACCCAGTAGAAGAAGGTAATGTGGAAGAGAGTGTACTGATTTCTAATATAGATAAGTTTCACAAGGAAATTTTCAACTTTCAGGTGAAATCAAGTGAGAGGCCTAATTTCACTTGTGTGTGTTGTCGACGAACTTATTATAAGAATCAGACTAATTTAGTGGATTTATATGCAAATAGTGAAATGGAAAACAATAGTGAATGGAAGGATTTTGCCACATACTTGATGGAAGAAAATTGTTTTGATTTGGGATCGGAACAACGTATGTGTACTTATTGTTTTAACAAATTAAACCAAAACCGGATGCCTGTTAGAGCGGTTCATAATAATCTGGAATTGGTTGACATTCCTTCTGAATTGAAGGATTTAAATACTTATGAATCTATTTTGATTAAAAAGTCCATCCCTTTCAGGGTATTGTACGAATGGAGCCAAAGACAGGGAAATTGCCTCCATCAGATTTACAGAGAGGATTAAAGGGAAGAGTTGTTTATTTGCCTTTAAATTTGAAGAAAAACATTAATACAATTGGAGTAGAGAAAGTGGAAGACGAACCTCTAGTTATCCTAGTTAATGGGGTACCGACAAAGAGTAAGAAAATCTGGCAAGATTTAGTGGATGTTAGGAAAGTCAAAAAGGCAACATTGTATTTGATAAAAAATAATGAGTACTACAAGAATGTATGTGCTGCAGAAGAGGAAGTAAGTGAAGAAGAGGACAGCGATTTGTGTGCTGGGCAAATTGAGAAAGTAGAAGCCTCTAAAAATTAAGAAATATATGAACATTATAGTGTTCATCCTTTGCATTCCAAGGAAGTCATGGGGAATGCTTTTGAGTTGTTTCAAATGAAACAAGCCAAAGGGAGTCCCATTAGTGTTTGGGAGGAAAGTTTGGAAGCTCGGTGTTTCCCACAGTTATTTCCCACAGGTCGAGGAGGACGATATGATGAGCGACCTGATCAAATTCCTGCTTCAGAATACCGGACTTTACGATTGTATGCAGAAGAGCCTAGGTTTCGTCAATGCATTCCCTATTTATTTCATCTACTGTTTGAAAGTGATCTGTCTGGACTGTCTTATGCAGTGAACCACATCTTGAAAAGGGGTGTACAACTGCGAAATATCTCGGCAAGGGACTATGGATAAAGTCAATGTGCAAGACAGTATTTTGGATTCTCACCTGATTAATCTCATGGCATGTCAGCGTGGTACTAATGAGTATTGGTACCGTCGTCATGGTGACTTAAAATGTATGCTGAGGAACTTAGGAACTCCTACTTGGTTCCTCACTCTGAGCTGTGCTGAGTATGGCTGGGAAGACTTACTTGAATTTCTACGAGAGGCAAATGGAAACATTGAAAAAATTGAATTTAAGACACCCGGAGAACTGTGCTCTTTGGATCCAGTGAATGTATGCAGGTACTTCAATCATAGATTTGAAGCTATGATGTCTTTCATCACGAACAAGAAAAATCCACCTCTTGGAGAGGTGTTGGATTTCTTCTGGAGAAAGGAGTATCAAGCAAGAGGTGCTCCTCATATACATATGTTGTTGTGGATCAAGGATGCACCCAAATTTGGAACAGATCCGGATGACTTAGTGATGAGTTTCATAGAACAGTATTCTACATGTGCTGTTCCAAAGACAAAGGAAGATAAAAGTCTAAGAGAACAAGTTTTACGGTTTCAAAGCAATCGTTGTGGAAAGTACTGTCGTCGTAAATTCAGAAACAAGGACAAGTACTACACCAAATGTCGTTTTGCATTTCCACGATCGATGATATCTAAAGGAAGAGTGAACAATTTGATGTCTTCGCTGCAACATAATGTGACGAGGAAATCACCCAAAAACACATACAATTTGAAAAGAAACGAAGAGTCCAAGTACATTAACGACTACAACCCAGTGATTTTGTCCATGTGGAATGCTAACATGGATACACAGTTTGTGGCTGACAACTGTATGGCTGTGGCTCGGTATGTGACGTCTTACATCACAAAAAAAGAAAAGACAGAACTGAAGGATATGTGGGAGGATATTTTCCATGAAAAGAGCCTCAGTAAGAAGTTGTACAGTTTCAGTCTGAAGATGTTGTCGCATCGAGAAATCGGAGCTTACGAATGTTCTGACCGGTTATCTTCAGCAAGTCTCTATGCCAAATCTAGGAGTATCATTTGGGCGAGTCTTGGTCTTGCTACAATGCGTAATCGAGTTCTGAAACCTGTATGGGAAATTGAGTATTTGGCGGAGAAGGAGCCAAGCAGTACAGATATTTTGAAGACCAACATGTTGGATACATATTATCCAAATAGAAGTAGTCACCTGGAGAATGTTTGTCTGTATGAGGTTCTACAAAATTACATTTTCAAGAGGAACATCAAAGAAGATATTGATAAAGGAGTGTATGCTGTAATTGGAAGTGAGGGATGTCTGGTCAAGCAAAGAAAATGTCAATTAGTAAATCATCGAAAATTGAATTGCGAATCTCCAGAAAGAAAAGAGTTTTTCTATTTAGCTCTTTTGCAACTTTTCAAGCCTTGGCGTGCAGAAGAGGAACTGCTTGGAGATTTCCTCTGTTACGAAGACTCTTTCAATGCAGCCAAGGAGTCCATAGAATGTCCTGTTTTTCCAAAATAACTAGAAATGTTGAATGCAGAAATCGAGCAGGAAGCAACAATTGCAGCTGAGATTGCTAGAGACAGTTCTCAGGACAGTCAGAGTTCTGTTTCATTGAGTCAGGATCCACCAGGAGAACCAGTTATCAAAAATGAAGCTGCCACTGCCATGGTTGAAGTGGAAAGAGCCATGGCACATGCTCTGGAGGATGCGGTTAACTTAGAAGGTTTGGAAAGACAACTCAACGTTGAGCAGAGGAAAATATATGACAAAGTTACCAAACAAATTGAGCATGGATTAAGTCATGAGTGCTCATGTACGTCGTTGAAGCCTGTCAGACTGTACGTGAGTGGAGAAGCAGGAACTGGAAAAAGTTTCCTCATTAAAACAATTTCATGTTATCTGCAGAAAAGGACTGAGTCATCGCTGTCTTGTGTTGTCACCGCTCCAACTGGACTGGCAGCACATAACATTAAAGGTATTACTTTGCATCGGCTACTGATGCTGCCAGTGGAGCATGATAACAAATTACAATACCACAAGTTATCTGGAGATGCTTGTTGTGAAGTATCTAGAGTCCTGAAGAAGATGAAACTTTTTATTATTGACGAAGTAAGCATGGTTTCCAATGTCATGCTTGCCTTTGTGCATTTGAGAATGCAGGAAGTTCTTAAAACAGAGTATGATGTGTTATTTGGTGGCAAACACATCATTGTTTTCGGTGATCTTCTGCAGCTGACACCAGTGAAAGGACAACCAGTGTTTAAACTGCTTACGCATGAAGATACCAGGAAGTGCCTAGGGAGCATTGGCAACGTTAACATATGGTTAAACTTCAATTATGCTGAGCTGCGTGAAAATATGTGTCAGGCGAAGGATGAAGATTACAAGAATATTCTACAAGATGTTAGAATTGGGAAAGTGACCGAGCGTGGGAAAGAAGCTTTACATGCACGATTACTGTCAAATTTGTATCCAGAAGAAGACGTTCTGCCAGAGGATATTTTTCAGAAAATTACTGAGAAGAAATGTGGAATATGTTTGATGCCAACTCTTGCAGAATGTTCCATCTTCAACAACAAAATGTTGAATTTAGAAAACCAAGAGATTGTGAAACTGGAAGCTATTGACAGAATAGAGCATATGGGAGCAACAATTATTTTGTCTGAGAATTTGAAATCTAAATTGGATTCATTAGAGAAGACTATATCTAAAACTGCTGGTTTTGAAAAGGCTCTGAATGTGTGCTTAATTTGCTGTATCATTTTGAGAAGGAATTTACATGTTGAAAGAGGTCTGGTAAATGGATCAATGGGTAATGTTGTTGATTTTGAGAAATACAGAAATAGAGATGGAATTGAATTTTTAAAAATTAAATTTGATGGCATTGAGGAAGTAAAGCTAATTGGTCGTTGCACAGCTAGGTTTTTGCTTGTAAAAGACTTATATGTTCGCCGTAAGCAGTTTCCTGTTTGCTTGGCATATGCGGTGACAATCCATAAATCGCAAGGTTTAAGTGTAGACACTGCTTTAGTGAATATTGGCAGTTCTGTGTTCAAAGAGGGTATGGCTTATGTAGCATTGTCACGAGTCAGAACTTTATCGGGATTGTACTTGATTGACTGTGATGTCACAAACATTTGTGCGGATCTAGATTGTGTTAAGGAATACAATAGGTTAAGAAGAGAGTATGCGCCACATTTGCCTCAATATCCTTTGTTTGAGAAATGTGTGGTAGGCCGGAAACGAAGAAATATCAGTAATAGTAGGGAGGTTGTAGCAAAAAGACCAAAAGTCGATGAACCGAAAATTGTAAGCAGAAAGAAAATGAATTCTGTTGAAGATGTTGTTGGTTTTTAATTTGAAAATAGTTCTGGTGTCAACTGCTATGCTACTGTAGTGGTTAATGTTGTCTTTTCACTAGAGACTTTAAAAGAACAGATTGTGATCAATTCGGAACAAAGTTTATGCTGTTTGTTGAATTCTGTGTTAGAGAAATGTAGCGCTGATAGAAGAAGAGTAGAAAGTGTGCCTGAAATTCGTAATCTGTTAGACAAATGTTCAGGTCAAACGCAATTCTCTCAAAATATTCAGCAGGATTGTCAGGAGTTTTTAATGTATATGCTTGATGTATTGCAAGATGAAGGTGTAGATGTAGATTATCTGTTTGGCCTTTCTTATCAATGGCAGAATGATTGCGAGAACTGTAGGCTATCAAATACTACTAGTGTAGACTCAGAAAGATTTATATATTTAACTTTGCCTGACAGTAAATCAGTATCCTTCAATAAGCTAGTAAAAGCAGCTGATCAAAACATGGAGTGTAGCCAATGTGAGTCTGCAATGCTGTCCACGTTAATTATACAAAGTTATGGCCAGTATGTCATTTTAATGTTCCAACGATGTAGGTCTGATGGAACTAAATTGACAACTTTAATTAATAATTTTGTGGCTTTGCAGTTGTCAATATCAGGAAGGACTTTTGTAACTACAGCAATTATATATCATGACAGTCCTTCAACAACTTCAGGACATTACACAGCTTATTTAAAATCTGGAAACGGCTGGTCATTCTGCAATGATTCTGTTTTAATTTTCAAAAAAAGATTGCCTTTCCACCTTCAAAATTCTTACCTGGTGTTTTTACAACCAAAATTTTAGGGAAGGAATCTTCTAAGAGGTTCTAATGGCTCCTACTCTATATGGCCTTGTGGATAAGTGTAGTACAGAGCGAAAACTGTTTGTGTTTATAAGCTAATTCAAGCAGTAGATCAAAACAAGGAGTAGAGGAAATGTAAGTCTGCAATGCTGTCCACATTATTTATAGAAACTTATGGGTGAAATGTCATTTTACAATTTCAACTACATAAACTGGATGAAAATAAGTTGTCAAGTCTAATTAAAAATGTTTTGGCTACATAGTCATCGATTTCAGAAAGAACATTTGTAACTGCAGATATTATATGTTATGATGGTCCTTTGACAACATCAGGATATTACACAGCTTATTTGAAATATAAAAAAGGCTAGTCTTTCGTCAATGATTACCATTTTAGTATGAAGCAATGTTGCCTTTTGACTTGTTTTCAGAAGTGAGAATTTAGGGTAGGTAACTGGATTATAATGATTCTAGGTGTTGCTGTAATTTAGTGTGCTGTTTTAAATTGCTTTGTATGTCTCATTTTTCTTAAAACGATGGAGCTTATCTTTCAGAAAGTGGCGGGCAGAAAATAGTAACAGCACAACAGAGTATAAGCTGTTCATAGAACATCCTTTGACGTCATAGAAAGTAAGTTACTTTTGAGGAGTTCTGATTTCTGATTGATTATATTTTATGGATTTATTAAACACAATCATTTTGATTGTGTCTTTTTTCCCCCGCTGTTATATGATGAATACCTTCAACTCACTGTTTTCAGTGAAATTTGATATATTCTGAAAACAGCAAAAATAAACCATTAAATATGTATAATAAATTTTGTACTTTGAATTGTGATTTTTAATATGTATTCATCTTGTCTCATGCTCACTCATCTTTTACTACCTTCTATTAATTTAAACATTTTTGTTCTTTCTTACACAGATTAAAAGTATAAAAATAACAAGTGACTAAGTTAACGACAATTATAAGGTAAGTGTTTAGTACTCTTTACGTTACATCTCTATCACATTTAACTTTTATTAGTTCCACTGCTTCATTTCTTTAACCCTCAGTTTTTTGCCTTTGCTACTTCCCTTATTTCTTTTTCTATTACTTACTTATACTACTCTTTCCACTCCTTTTCTCAGTTCCTCTTTCAACAGTATCTGTGTGTTACTCCCTCTATTTGTCTTTCTTTTAACATTACTCTCTGTTTACTTACTCTTCTTTTTAAAAAAAAATGTTTTTTTTGGTTCGCTTCCGGTTCGCGTACCGGCGCGCGAACCGGGAAGCGAATCAAAAGAAATAGAGGTTGCCAGAGTGCTAAAGATTCTAGCAATTTCTTATAAAGGGGAGGTAGTTCTGAAAAGAACTTTTTTTATTATTATTTTTGTTGTTTTATATATTTTTTTATTATTTTTCTGAACATTTTTATAGTGTTTTTGTATTTTTTGAACGGTTTTATATTTTTTTTGTTTTTTTCAGGGGGAAGAATGAAAAACAGGCATTAGAAACGGCTTAACAGGAGCAAAAAAAAAATCACTTTCTGGGGCGTTTTGAGCACTTGTGATTTTCATATGCTCTGTTCATTAAGGTTACGCTCATCTCGCCGTAACAAAGCAAACCCCCACAATAAATGCACACCAGCTTGATGTGTTGAAAATTAGTTTGAATAGTGGGGACCGTCTCCCTCGCCTCTGGTCCCGAAAGACTTTCATGGGTTGAGGTGGTGGCCACAGGAGTTGGTGGATTTTCACGTAGGTTACGCACCTCCGCCAAACTGTAATTTATTGGATGCCACCTTTGCATGTGGCGATGCATAGTATAGTTACCAAAGCTATACTTTTTATCCGTGCCTCGGGACAGAGGTTCTTTACATATCAGGCATGTAACATAACAGGCATTCACCTTTTTTTGGCCTGCAGGAAATGAAAAAAACTGCCAAATAAAATTGTCCTTGCGGTGTGATTTCCGGGGCTCTTCAGGCAAAAATTCTATTTGATGTACATCCTGTTCTTCTTCTTCCTCCTCTTCTTCAGGGTTGGGAATAAACTGGGGAGGTGGTCCATCCTTCCTAGGAGGTTGTGGTGAAGGTGGGGGTCCACCAGCTGCAGCTACAATTGAAGCCATCTTCTAATAATCAAAATAGTTCTTCCTCTCACAAAGTTGAAAGTCAGAGTGAGAAAAATAGGAGGGGGCTTTCATCATTGGGAAAAAAAATGTTCTAAACCAAATGAAAAGTGTTATTTTTAGGTCACATGACCTAGCCTTACATCATTCAGAAACCAAAAGTGAAATCAACCAATAAAAAGTGTCATTTTCAAGTCACATGACCTGTTACGCTTACGTTACGCGTCCCGCTACGCGCCCCGGAGCGCTTCCGGGGTGCTGCGCTTCGCGTTCCGGTTCGCGTTCCAGAACGCTTCCGGGTGCGCTAACGCAGCGCGTCATAAGAGGCATTACGCGGCTACGCGATACGTCGCGCTTACGCGACGCGTCACGTTGTTTTCTAACGCGGTGGTTGCGCTAACGGAACGTTTACCGGTTCGCGGACCGGGTCGCGGAACCAAATTGAGCTAACGGGAAGCTGACCATGTCATGAATGATGTAATATGTGACATCATCAGCAGTGGATTGCGGGTGCACGATATATAGTTAGTGCAACTAACTATATATGCAAATTTCAATGGTTTTGTGCGAGTAAAATAAGGTTTTGTAAATTCTAATCCCTAACTATATATGGTCTATAACCTATGGTTTTTTCAGTGAATTTTTAAGGTTTTGTAAATGCTAATTCCTAACTATATATGGTCTATGACCTATGGTTTTTTCAGTGAATTTTTAAGGTTTTGTAAATGCTAATTCCTAACTATATATGGTCTACACCCTATCGTTTTTTCAGTGAATTTCAATGTTTTTTTAATAGCAAATATCAAAAGCTGTAACATGTATTCTTATTCTAATTCAAAAATATATTTTATATTTTTGTAATATAATTTTTTTATTTATTTATTTATTTTTATTATTTTTATATATATATATATATATATATATATAAAACATTCTTAAACTTTTTAGAAACACCTACAGTCACTGGATGATGTCATCAGTGATGTCATCAGTGATGTTATTTGAGATGTCATCAGTGATGTCACTGACCATGTCATGAGTGATGTAATATGAGACTCCATCAGCAGTGCATTGCGGGGATGCAAGTTATAATTAGCTCATCTAATTATAACTGCTGAATTTCACAGGTTTTCTATAAGTGAAATGTCAATCTAACTATAACGTTCCTGTAATCTGTTTTTTTTTTCAGTTAATGTCTAAGTTTTTTTAAATGCTAATTCCTAATTATAACATCCGTGAAATCTGTGCTTTTTGGTGAAAAAAAAATATATATAATTATAGAGAAAGAGAGAGAGAGATATTCACTGAAAAAAGACAGGTTTTTAAAACATTTTATTTCCTAATGATCAGGACCCTGTAACCTTTGGTATTTTGAGTGACTTTCTAAGGTTTTTTAAATTTCCTAACTATAACATCCCTGTAACCTTTCTTTCTTTCAATTCATGTCTATGTTTTTTAAATATTATTTCCTAACTGTAACCTGTAACCTTTTAGAGTGAGTGTGTGAGCGAGTGCATGAGTGTCTGAGTGAGTGCGTGAGTGGTTGTGTGAGTGTCTGAGTGGGTCTGTGAGTGGGTGTGTGAGTATCTGAGTGGGTGCATGAGTGTCTGAGAGAGTGTCTGAGTGGATATGTGAGTGGGTGTGAGAGTATCTATGTGGGTTTGCAAGTAGGTCCATCAATGTATCAGTCAGTCTGTGAGTGAGTGCAGGAGTGTCTGAGTAGGTCTGTGAGTGGGTGCATGAGTCTCGGAATGGGTCCGAGAGTGGGTGTGTGAGCCTGTGTGGGTCTCTGAGTCGGTGCATGAGTCTCTGAGTGGGTGAGAGAAAGTATGAGTGATTCTGTGAGTGGTTTTGCAAGAGTGTCTGACTGGGTCTCTGAGTTGGTGTACATGTCTACGTTTATCTGAGAGTAGGTGCATGCGTGTCTGAATAGTTCTGTGGCTGGCTGTGAGATTGTCTGAGTTTTTCTGTGATTAGGTGCATGAGTGCCTGAGTGGGTTCTGCTTCAGCTCATTTCTGACATCTATTTTGCCTCTTTCTGCTCATTCTGACCTTTATTAGGCCTCTTTCTGCTCATTTCTATCTCTATTTTGCCTCTTTCTGCTAATTTCTGACCTCTATTTTGCCTCTTTGTGCTCATTTCTGACTTTTATTTGGCCTCTTTCTGCTCATTTCTATTCTCTGTTTTGCCTCTTTCTGCTCATTTTTGACCTTTATTTTACCTCTTTCTGCTCACTGCTGACCTTTAGTTTGCCTCATTCTGCTCATTGCATACCTTTATTCTGCCTCTTTCTGCTCCATTCTGACCTCTATTCCGGCTATTTTTCTGCTTGTTTCTCACCTTCATTTTGCCTCATTCTACTTGCTGCCGCCCTTTATTCTGCATACCTGCTTGATACAAACCCTTATGTTGCCTCCTTCTGCTCGATGCTTAACTTTAATCTACCTCCTTCTAGTAATTTCTGACCTTTATTCTGCCTTTTTCTGCTTGTTTCTGACCTTTCTTCTGCCTCTTGCTGGTCATTTCTAACCTCTATTTTGCCTCTTTTTGCTTGTTTCTAACCTTTATTCACCCTTTTTCTTTTCGGTTCTCACCTCTTTTTTGCCTCTTTCTGCTCATTGCCGACCTTTATTTTGCCTCTTTCTGCTTGTTTCTGACCTTTATTCTGCCTCTTTATGCTCGTGTCTCACTCTTATTTTGCCTCTTTCTGCTTGTTGTGACCTTTATTCTGCCTCTTTCTGCTTGTTTCTGACCTTTACTTTAGCTCTTTTTGCTTATTTCCGACCTTTATTCTGTCTCTTTCTGCTCGTTTATCACCTTTATTTTGCCTCTTTCTGCTCATTGCTAACCTTTATTCTGTCTCTTTCTGCTCGTTTTTTACTTTTATTCTGCCTCTTTCTGCTAGTGCCTCACTTTTATTTTGCCTCTTTCTGCTTGTTGCTGACCTTTATTCTGTCTCTGTCTACTTGTTTCTGAACTTTATTTTGCCTCTTTCTGCTTATTTCTGACCTGTATTTTACTTCTTTCTGGCCACTGCTGACCTTTTTTTTGCCTCTTTCTGCTTGTTTCTGACCTTTATATTGCATCTTATTGCTCGTTTTTCACTTTTATTTTGCATCTGTCTGCTCGTTGCTGACCTTTATTCTACCTGTTTCAGCTAGTTTTTTTACTTTTATGCTGCCTCTTTCGGCTTATTTCTCACAATTATCTTGATTCTTTTTGTTCATTACTGAACCTTATTCTGCGTCTTTCTGCTCACATCTGACCTTTTTTATGCCTTTTCTGCTTGTTTCTCACCTTTATCTTGCCTCTTTCTGCTTGTTGCTGACCTTTATTCTGCCTCTTTCAGCTCATTTCTCACCTTTATTCTGCCTCTTGCTGCTCATTACTGACCTCTATTTTTGCCTCTTACTGCTTGTTTCTGACCTCTATTTTGGCTCTTTCTGCTCACTGCTGACCTGTATTTCGCCTCTTTCTGCTTATTTCTGACCTTTAGTCTGTCTCTTTCGGCTCATTTCTCACCATTATTTTGCCTCTTTCTGCTCATCGCTGACCTTTACTCTGTCTCTTTCTGATCTTTTTTTACCTTTATCCTGCCTCTTTCTGCTCGTGCCTCACTTTTATTTTGCCTCTTTCTGCGCGTTGCTGACCTTTACTCTGCCTCTCTCTGCTTGTTTCTGAACTTTATTTTGCCTCTTTCTGCTTATTTCTGATCTTTATTCTGCCTCTTTCTGCTCGTTTCATACCTTTATTCTGCCTCTTGCTCGTTGCTCACCGTTATTCTGCCTGTTTCTGCTCATTTTTAGGTCTCGCCTAGGCATCGCGCATTCGCTCCTCTAAGAGATGACCTTTTGAAACTGGTCTGCTCCTTTTCAATCACACTCGTGCTTGAACTGGCATCCACCTTACGGGAGCGAGCAGCGGCGCACATGCTAATTAAAAACATATGGCTCTTGTGCCGCCACTGCTCGCTCACGAAAGGCGGATGCCAGCACAAGCACGAGTACGCTGCTGCTTGTGCTCTTTTGAAATAATGGAAATTACAGGTTTTCAGAACATGCAGATTCAAGTCTTCACTATAATTGATTCTTTTATTTGTTCTGCATGTATTTATTTGCATATAATAATGTAGTATCCTCAGAGCATTTAAAAAAAAGCCACAAATGATTAAACTCTACAAACATGTACAGGTTTTATATTCGAACCATTGTCACAATGAAATTTGATTTTTAGAGTACTCACCCTAATAGCAAATGCCTTTCATTAATGGCTGACTCACTCTCACTGACTATCACACTCTCATTGACACTGACACAGACTCTCAGCCTCTCACACTCTCACTGACACTCTTACAGGCTCTCACTCTCTCACAAGTTTTTTTTTATTTTTTCTAGTTTCAAGTTTTGTTGTGAATGTATCTTGGACCCTAATTAATTATCCCTGATTCATGTCCTTATGCGGTTATGATAAATCATGTCCTAATGAAGACATACGAATCTTACCCATATTCAGCAATAGCCCACGCAGCCCAAATACGGCAAGGCTACTTCCTTAGATTCCTAGAGAGCACAACGAATTCTTTCGACACACCAAACCTTCAGTAACCTGGGGATTCCCCATGACTTTGTTTTGATTTGTCATTGAACTCCTGTGAGCACTAAAGGAACAGTAAGTTCTTAGTGACATCTTTATTGACGTCTTATGTCCAACCTTACGTCAAACACGGCACCTTCCAGGTATAAATATACCAACACTTGCCTTAAGCAAACACACAGTGGTGTGGAGCAGAGCGGCTATCTACTTATCCGAAGCCCAGCTGAAGCCAGAGCCGAAGGAAGCCGCCCCTCCCCTTTGACACGCTGGAGAAGCTGCCTTTTTTCACGCCGAGAAATCCAGCTCCGGTGTTTCCAGTTGCCCTTGCTGGGTGCTGGAAGATAGAGTCCTGAGAAACGAGATACAATACCTCCTTCATTCTATAACCAAGGTACAGAGCTGACTCAAACCTTAGAGAGAATTCTTGATTCAGATTCTTGGCAAAAAACCCAACTTAACTTAAAACTGCAACTTACTTACTCCTTCCCACGTATTAAGCTTAGGTCAGGTACACCGGGGTAGGCGTATCTTAGAAGCACCAGTTGAGTTTGTTTAGTCAATGTTTTTATGTATGTAAATATTTTATACATTTTAAAGTGACATATGGCTAAGAAACCATATCCATGCTTTTACAGTATTATTTTATAATACTCCTTTTACTGTACGCACTTTACTTCATGATAAGTATTGCAATTATAGCAATTCACTTCTCTTGCACGAGAAAAAAGACTGCTCCATAAAATAACACCTTTTTATTGAAAACGCCCATCTCTCTATTTCTCTGCACTCTGGTGGAACTAAGCATGCACGATTGACTGAGTGAAATAGCTGTCTATTTTCATACGACTCTGGAGATTCACTCCTTATTCTGGTGGAGCAAAGTTGTCATGTTATATGGTTGTCAGAAGCTAATCCCTTCTTGTCTAAATCAGGGAAGCTAACCCCTCCCTTTTCATTCGAGAAAGTTTCTAGTAACCTCTGAGCTAGCTGGCAAAACTAATTAAGTCTAACATAGTCAGTAGAGACCTCGAGACCTCAGTCCTACGTCTACACTGCTGTTTATGTTATTCCAATGCGCGGAGCCCATTGGGAACATAGGAACTACACTACAGTTTATTTATTTGATTTGGTACTCCACTGAGAACCACAAATATTTCAAGCATAATAATCCATTATTTACACCATTTTGTTAAAATTATCATTCTAATACAAAGTTAAAAATGATATTAAAAATTGATAAAAATTGTAACAAACAAATTTGTTAGGCAGAGATTTACATAAAATATTCAGTTCCTTTGCTGAGTTAATTCCACATTTGGAATAAACTGGTTGTAAAAACCTCTTTCTTGCTATTACCACTTTCGCATTTGGGCAAATAAATATCAAGTGCTTCAAATCCTGCTCCCCGCCTTCACACAAATTACTCATAGAGCTTTCTTTTAAGTGCCATTTAGATGTTACGGTTTTTACAGGTAGTATCCCTAATCGAAGCAGAACAATCGATCTCCTGACCCCATGATTTAGATTAAAAGTGATATGTTGCTGAGGTTTGTAGAAAACTATAGTTTCAGTGAAATTCCTGTATAAAGACTAGAGCTATACAAAGAGTCAAGGTCAAAACTAAGTCTTGGAGTGAAGTGCTTTGAAAAGAGTTTCAACTGGGCTGGTGTCCAAGCTAGTAACAAGTTGATGCTAGTCTCTGATAACTTAAAAGCAGCTAACGCATTTTTTGAGAGTACATATTTGGAGGAGTCGCAGTCATATGGCTGGGATACCCGTCACCCCCTCCCAACACAATCCCCAAGAATGGGAAGACGGAAACGGTTCTTGAACTTTTGGAAGGCGGGAGGGAGTTACCCTCCCGGCCGTATTTATTAAAATATGAAACAAAATGAAACATTAAAATAACAGTTTCATATCATGTGCAATTTCATTTATACATTACGATGTTTATTGGCTAACCTTAACATATCTCTAATACAAAGGTTCTCCTAGCCGATTCTAAAACATCCTGTAAATGCATTTCTCAAAATTCAAATTGTACATCCTAACATTACGGGCCAACGGCAAGGTCGTAACCGGTGTCAGATCCCTAATACCAGAACTCCCCCCCTTACTTGTGAGGGGCGGGCGCACAGAGGACTGTACCTCTGTGCCAACTTCCAATTTCCCTTGTCTTAACGGGGGCCCCATATTTACTCGACGCCATCTTGGTGGTCGTCCGAGGACTCGTGTGAGGTGTCTAGAAGGTAGCGTAGACCCCCCTCCCACCCCACACTGCTTACCACATCCGCCGTCGCGGATGTCCTGGCCCCGGGAAATTCCAAGGAGGGGCCCGTAGCCCCTCCTCCCCAGGGAGGGGCCTATGACCGCCTTCCCTTTCGGCGGTCCCATCCTTAGAAGGGTACCGCCTCCCCGTGTGAGGGGCCAATGGCCGCCTCCCCCCGGGCGCTCCCATCCATAATGGGTGGCGCCCCACCTCTAGGGATCTTCCAATTACTGCTCACCGATCATGACCTTACCGATACAGGCCGGATAGTTGACCGGCTATCCGGACCCCCCACAAAGCTCCTACTAAAGGTCATGGCTACATAAACTCTTTAACCAAGCTATGAAGTCTCCTATGAGTAAGACATTTCCCTCCCGGGACAAATGGACCCCATCCTCCAAATACATATGGTCCCCCGGATACATCCGTGTGGAATACAATGCAATTTACCTGTACGAAACAACCTACTCATTTTGTTATTAACCTTCTTTACCGACTGGTTCAAAGCTGACACAGAGAGGGCCCCCCGCCACACCTTCCGAGGAATCATGTGTGACCATGCAATTGTGCACCCCGGAACCCTTCTCGCCAACCAACTTACTGCGGATAAAATTAACTCGAGAAGTACTCGTCGACCAATGGTCACCAAATCATTGCCCCCAAGATGCACTATGATTACAGATGGCGGTGACCTCGTCCGCCCTAACAGTCCCTCCATGAAACTTTGAAACTGACTGGTCAATACAGAGCCCGCCCCTTCCGTGGAAGGTCACCATGTACCCGTATTCCCCAGCCATGTGAATCATGTCACCTGCTTTGAATACGTCTGCGGCGCGCCTCACGTATGAGTGGCCAACGACCCACACCACTCTTTCCTCAGCCGGTGATCTTTGACCGCTGGTCCCCAGGTGTCGGGTCAACTGCACAGTCCACCCCGCAAAGCGTGCTCGCGAAACTGTAAACCAAACAGAAAACAAGAAGCGTGAGTGCATGACAATAGCTTCAAAACATGTGCAACCGCACATACCTTTTATAACGGTTCGAGGACCAACGCCCCAACTGTTTCACCTTATCAACACTCAGACCCCTGGCTGTAGCCTCTGTAGCAGCCCCTATCCGGAAGGAATGGGTCCCAAAATCGCTCGGGTTCAAGCCCGCTGCCGCAATTGCCATTGTTAACACCCGCTGAAACTGAAACCTAGTCAGTGGGGTGGCGTCGGTGTGCCTCAGCAAGCTCCCCCCCCATGATGCCGCCCTCTGCGCTAAATACTCCTCCACGCATTTTACCGGGCACATGGGAGATCCCGGAATCCGCTGGACTACCACACTGTCCCCGATCGCTCCCTGATCGGTCTTGGACTTGGCTATTGAGACTACCATTGTCTCCCCCTTAATTTGAATGTGTTCTCGACACAGACCTCCCCCCGTATCCTGCTTGCTCCTTCATTACTGAACCTTATTCTGCGTCTTTCTGCTCACATCTGACCTTTTTTTATACCTTTTCTGCTTGTTTCTCACCTTTATCTTGCCTCTTTCTGCTTGTTGCTGACCTTTATTCTGCCTCTATCAGCTCATTTCTCACCTTTATTCTGCCTCTTGCTGCTCATTACTGACCTCTATTTTTGCCTCTTACTGCTTGTTTCTGACCTCTATTTTGGCTCTTTCTGCTCACTGCTGACCTGTATTTCGCCTCTTTCTGCTTATTTCTGACCTTTAGTCTGTCTCTTTCGGCTCATTTCACACCATTATTTTGCCTCTTTCTGCTCATCGCTGACCTTTACTCTGTCTCTTTCTGATCTTTTTTTACCTTTATCCTGCCTCTTTCTGCTCGTGCCTCACTTTTATTTTGCCTCTTTCTGCGCGTTGCTGACCTTTACTCTGCCTCTCTCTGCTTGTTTCTGAACTTTATTTTGCCTCTTTCTGCCTATTTCTGATCTTTATTCTGCCTCTTTCTGCTCGTTTCACACCTTTATTCTGCCTCTTGCTCGTTGCTGACCTTTATTCTGCCTGTTTCTGCTCATTTTTAGGTCTCGCCTAGGCATCGCGCATTCGCTCCTCTAAGAGATGACCTTTTGAAACTGGTCTGCTCCTTTTCAATCACACTCGTGCTTGAACTGGCATCCACCTTACGGGAGCGAGCAGCGGCGCACATGCTAATTAAAAACATATGGCTCTTGTGCCGCCACTGCTCGCTCACGAAAGGCGGATGCCAGCACAAGCACGAGTACGCTGCTGCTTGTGCTCTTTTGAAATAATGGAAATTACAGGTTTTCAGAACATGCAGATTCAAGTCTTCACTATAATTGTTTCTTTTATTTGTTCTGCATGTATTTATTTGCATATAATAATGTAGTATCCTCAGAGCATTTTAAAAAAAGCCACAAATGATTAAACTCTACAAACATGTACGGGTTTTATATTCGAACCATTGTCACAATGAAATTTGATTTTTAGAGTACTCACCCTAACAGCAAATGCCTTTCATTAATGGCTGACTCACTCTCACTGACTATCACACTCTCATTGACACTGACACAGACTCTCAGCCTCTCACACTCTCACTGACACTCTTACAGGCTCTCACTCTCTCACAAGTTTTTTTTTATTTTTTCTAGTTTCAAGTTTTGTTGTGAATGTATCTTGGACCCTAATTAATTATCCCTGATTCATGTCCTTATGCGGTTATGATAAATCATGTCCTAATGAAGACATACGAATCTTACCCATATTCAGCAATGGCCCACGCAGCCCAAATACGGCAAGGCTACTTCCTTAGATTCCTAGAGAGCACAACGAATTCTTTCGACACACCAAACCTTCAGTAACCTGGGGATTCCCCATGACTTTGTTTTGATTTGTCATTGAACTCCTGTGAGCACTAAAGGAACAGTAAGTTCTTAGTGACATCTTTATTGACATCTTATGTCCAACCTTACGTCAAACACGGCACCTTCCAGGTATAAATATACCAACACTTGCCTTAAGCAAACACACAGTGGTGTGGAGCAGAGCGGCTATCTACTTATCCGAAGCCCAGCTGAAGCCAGAGCCGAAGGAAGCCGCCCCTCCCCTTTGACACGCTGGAGAAGCTGCCTTTTTTCACGCCGAGAAATCCAGCTCCGGTGTTTCCAGTTGCCCTTGCTAGGTGCTGGAAGATCGAGTCCTGAGAAACGAGATACAATACCTCCTTCATTCTATAACCAAGGTACAGAGCTGACTCAAACCTTAGAGAGAATTCTTGATTCAGATTCTTGGCAAAAAACCCAACTTAACTTAAAACTGCAACTTACTTACTCCTTCCCACGTATTAAGCTTAGGTCAGGTACACCGGGGTAGGCGTATCTTAGAAGCACCAGTTGAGTTTGTTTAGTCAATGTTTTTATGTATGTAAATATTTTATACATTTTAAAGTGACATATGGCTAAGAAACCATATCCATGCTTTTACAGTATTATTTTATAATACTCCTTTTACTGTACGCACTTTACTTCATGATAAGTATTGCAATTATAGCAATTCACTTCTCTTGCACGAGAAAGAAGACTGCTCCATAAAATAACACCTTTTTATTGAAAACGCCCATCTCTCTATTTCTCTGCACTCTGGTGGAACTAAGCATGCACGATTGACTGAGTGAAATAGCTGTCTATTTTCATACGACTCTGGAGATTCACTCCTTATTCTGGTGGAGCAAAGTTGTCATGTTATATGGTTGTCAGAAGCTAATCCCTTCTTGTCTAAATCAGGGAAGCTAACCCCTCCCTTTTCATTCGAGAAAGTTTCTAGTGACCTCTGAGCTAGCTGGCAAAACTAATTAAGTCTAACATAGTCAGTAGAGACCTAGAGACCTCAGTCCTACGTCTACACTGCTGTTTATGTTATTCCAATGCGCAGAACCTATTGGGAACATAGGAACTACACTACAGTTTATTTATTTGATTTGGTACTCCACTGAGAACCACAAATATTTCAAGCATAATAATCCATTATTTACACCATTTTGTTAAAATTATCATTCTAATACAAAGTTAAAAATGATATTAAAAATTGATAAAAATTGTAACAAACAAATTCGTTAGGCAGAGATTTACATAAAATATTCAGTTCCTTTGCTGAGTTAATTCCACATTTGGAATAAACTGGTTGTAAAAACCTCTTTCTTGCTATTACCACTTTCGCATTTGTGCAAATAAATATCAAGTGCTTCAAATCCTGCTCCCCGCCTTCACACAAATTACTCATAGAGCTTTCTTTTAAGTGCCATTTAGATGTTACGGTTTTTACAGGTAGTATCCCTAATCGAAGCAGAACAATCGATCTCCTGACCCCATGATTTAGATTAAAAGTGATATGTTGCTGAGGTTTGTAGAAAACTATAATTTCAGTGAAATTCCTATATAAAGACTAGAGCTATACAAAGAGTCAAGGTCAAAACTAAGTCTTGGAGTGAAGTGCTTTGAAAAGAGTTTCAACTGGGCTGGTGTCCAAGCTAGTAACAAGTTGATGCTAGTCTCTGATAACTTAAAAGCAGCTAACGCATTTTTTGAGAGTACATATTTGGAGGAGTCGCAGTCATATGGCCGGGATACCCGTCACCCCCTCCCAACACAATCCCCAAGAATGGGAAGACGGAAACGGTTCTTGAACTTTTGGAAGGCGGGAGGGAGTTACCCTCCCGGCCGTATTTATTAAAATATGAAACAAAATGAAAACATTAAAATAACAGTTTCATATCATGTACAATTTCATTTATACATTACGATGTTTATTGGCTAACCTTAACATATCTCTAATACAAAGGTTCTCCTAGCCGATTCTAAAACATCCTGTAAATGCATTTCTCAAAATTCAAATTGTACATCCTAACATTACGGGCCAACGGCAAGGTCGTAACCGGTGTCAGATCCCTAATACCAGAACTCCCCCCCTTACTTGTGAGGGGCGGGCGCACAGAGGACTGTACCTCTGTGCCAACTTCCAATTTCCCTTGTCTTAACGGGGGCCCCATATTTACTCGACGCCATCTTGGTGGTCGTCCGAGGACTCGTGTGAGGTGTCTAGAAGGTAGCGTAGACCCCCCTCCCACCCCACACTGCTTACCACATCCGCCGTCGCGGATGTCCTGGCCCCGGGAAATTCCAAGGAGGGGCCCGTAGCCCCTCCTCCCCAGGGAGGGGCCTATGACCGCCTTCCCTTTCGGCGGTCCCATCCTTAGAAGGGTACCGCCTCCCCGTGTGAGGGGCCAATGGCCGCCTCCCCCCGGCGCTCCCATCCATAATGGGTGGCGCCCCACCTCTAGGGATCTTCCAATTACTGCTCACCGATCATGACCTTACCGCCACAGGCCGGATAGTTGACCGGCTATCCGGACCCCCCACAAAGCTTCTACTAAAGGTCATGGCTACATAAACTCTTTAACCAAGCTATGAAGTCTCCTATGAGTAAGACATTTCCCTCCCGGGACAAATGGACCCCATCCTCCAAATACATATGGTCCCCCCGGATACATCCGTGTGGAATACAATGCAATTTACCTGTACGAAACAACCTACTCATTTTGTTATTAACCTTCTTTACCGACTGGTTCAAAGCTGACACAGAGAGGGCCCCCCGCCACACCTTCCGAGGAATCATGTGTGACCATGCAATTGTGCACCCCGGAACCCTTCTCGCCAACCAACTTACTGCGGATAAAATTAACTCGAGAAGTACTCGTCGACCAATGGTCACCAAATCATTGCCCCCAAGATGCACTATGATTACAGATGGCGGTGACCTCGTCCGCCCTAACAGTCCCTCCATGAAACTTTGAAACTGGTCAATACAGAGCCCGCCCCTTGTAAATGTAAATGTATTGGCATTTATATAGCGCACTACTTACCCGTAGGGTCCCAAGGCGCTTCGACCGCTGCGAAACCCTTCCTGGCTTCCCTGAGAGATGGTCCCTTAATGGGTATCTCCAGGGTGAGACCAGGCATCCCCGGCGGTCTGGTGGGGCCGTTAGTGAAGATGAGGCAAGCTAATGCCCAGAGTTGCCGAGTGTGATCGCTGATCAGAGTGGGCACCGAGGCGAGAGAATTATCGAGTCCGCTGACCCTGGTCCAGAAACCTGCCGCGCCGGGAATCGAACCCTGGTCCCGGGCCATCCTCTGCTCTCGGGTCTGCTGCCTCTAACCAGTGAGCCACACTACTTCACTCCGTGGAAGGTCACCCTGTACCCGTATTCCCCAGCCATGTGAATCATGTCACCTGCTTTGAATACGTCTGCGGCGCGCCTCGCGTATGAGTGGCCAACGACCCACACCACTCTTTCCTCAGCCGGTGATCTTTGACCGCTGGTCCCCAGGTGTCGGGTCAACTGCACAGTCCGCCCCGCAAAGCGTGCTCGCGAAACTGTAAACCAAACAGAAAACAAGAAGCGTGAGTGCATGACAATAGCTTCACAACATGTGCAACCGCACATACCTTTTATAACAGTTCGAGGACCAACGCCCCAACTGTTTCACCTTATCAACACTCAGACCCCTGGCTGTAGCCTCTGTAGCAGCCCCTATCCGGAAGGAATGGGTCCCAAAATCGCTCGGGTTCAAGCCCGCTGCCGCGATTGCCATTGTTAACACCCGCTGAAACTGAAACCTAGTCAGTGGGGTGGCGTCGGTGTGCCTCAGCAAGCTCCCCCCCCATGATACCGCCCTCTGCACTAAATACTCCTCCACGCATTTTACCGGGCACATGGGAGATCCCGGAATCCGATGGACTACCACACTGTCCCCGATAGCTCCCTGATCGGTCTTGGACTTGGCTAGCGAGACTACCATTGTCTCCCCCTTAATTTGAATGTGTTCTCGACACAGACCTCCCCCCGTATCCTGCTTGCTCCTTGCTACCAGTTCGCTTACCCGCATAGCCCCATGGAATGCTAATGCAAAAGCGGCCCGGAACAGCACCGTCTCTGATTGAGATGCACATGTCGCAGGGAGTACGGACATTAACAGGGACAACCTTGCTAGACCTATCGGGTGCCTCTCATCCACTCTCCGACCCTCAAGGCGTTGCCACCCACGCAGTGCCTTCTGTACGAGGAAGGACGATGTGGGGTCCTGGATGCCATGAGCCCGCGCCATGAAGGAAATGGAGGCCCGGTGCCTATTGGCTGTAGCCACTGATCTGCCTGCCTGATGTAATGATACCAGAAATTTCAGGACATACTCCTCCTGCCCCCAATGCTCCCCCCTAGCTGAACCCAAAAATGACCAATAGGAACGGAACGCTCCTTCATATGCCTTCCTTGTCCTGGGTGCTAGACTCTCTCCCACGAGGTTTTGTAATCCGGGGCACCGAGAGACCAGAGAGCTTCGGGAAATGGTGCCGCCACCAAGTCCGCTGAGGGCAGAAATCCCGGAAGGCCTGCATATGGGAACGAGAGAGTGCATCAGCTGCCTGGTTCAGTACCCCTGGCACGTGTCTTGCCCTAAAGTGGACGTTTAGTCTCATACATAACAGGACAATTTCCTTCAGCAATCTCAAAATCCATTTGCAGCGTGCTGCCTGATTATTGATACATTCAACAACAGTCATATTATCAGACCAGAACACCACAGAGCGATCACGAAACCCCTCTGGCCATGTTTTCAAGGCCACCAGAATGGGGAACAGCTCAAGAAACCCAATTTTACCTGTGAGCCCATCATCGTGCCACCACACCGGCCAGGTTCGTGCCGACCATTGATTACCAAATATGGCGCCAAAACCTACACTCCCTGCCGAGTCGGTCCACAGCCCCAGCTCCTCGGAGGAAACTGGCGGTTTGTTCCACACGACGCGACCGTTGAAATCCGCCAGAAATGCCAGCCATATGCGCATATCCTGGCGAACCTCTGCTGACAGTCTTGTGCGGTGGTGCCCTTCCTTGAGGCCAACCATGGCTTGTGCAATAGAGCGGGAAAAGGGGCGAGCCATCGGTATCACTCTAAGGGCAAAGTTAAGCTGACCCACAGCTTGTTGCAACTGATGGAGAGTTACTTTTCTCTCGCCGAGGCACATTTCGAGCGAGGCCTTAAATTTCATTACCTTCTCTTTGGGCAAGCGGAAGCACCCCTCTACAGAATCGAGCTCAATTCCCAGAAGCTCGAGTGTAGTGGATGGCCCCGCTGTCTTGCCTGGTGCCAGTGGCACGCCAAATTGTTTCATGAGATTACAGAATTCCCTCAAAGCCTGTGCACATTCCGTGTCCCCGGCTGCCCCCAGAAACAGAAAATCATCAAGGTAATGCATGACCAGTGTAAAACCCGTGGCTCTGGTGAAAGCCCATTGCAAAAAAGTACTGAACTTCTCAAAATACGCACAAGAGATGGAGCAACCCATCGGCATACATTTATCCATGTAGTAGCGTCCTTGAAACACAAAACCCAAGAGACGCTGATCCTGAGGGTGTACCGGTAGCAACCGGAACGCTGACTCGATATCTGATTTAGCCATCAGCGCTCCGGGCCCCAGGCGATTCAAAATGGAGACGGCCTCATCAAAGGATGCATATCGCACCAAACAAACTCCCGGGTCAATCGCATCGTTCACCGAAAGACCCCTAGGAGCGGACAAGTTGTGGATTAACCTAAACTCACCTGGGTCCTTCTTGGGGACTACTCCCAACGGTGAACAAACAAAGTTGACAACTGGCGGGTTGCCATATGGTCCCGCAACCCGACCTCGGGCCACCTCCTTTGCAATCTTTGCCTGTACCACCGCCGTATTTTGTTGAACCGATAGTTGGTTCTTACACTGTGCTTCCCCCGAAAATCCCCCGCCGGGATGCGGAAACCATATGAGAAACCGCCTCGCAACACCCCGGCGGAGACATGATCAGGGTATTCGTTCAGCCAAGGGATCATTGCCATGATGTCAACGGGAGTAGGTAACGGTGCCCCTCGGTCGATTTTAGACCTGTTTGGCCCCTCCTCTACCTCCTGTATCACCATTCTTGGCTCTGCACGAACTCTCGGGGTGTGAGGACTGTCCGCACCCTGCACACTCATGCCTGAATTTGCATGTCCCATGTGGCCTAGTGCACTTGCCTCTGTTAAAGCTCCAACAGACCCCTTTTTTACCTGAGTTCCCATTACTCTTTGCGTTCTGATCACTGTTGGCGCCCGCCCGAAAGGGCGCCACCAAAGAATGGCGGGAAGGCTCAGCCCCATTCCCGCCCAAAGAAGGCGACTTCGCTGTGTTCGGCATAACCTGTTTCTGCCAGGAAATGGAGTCGAAACAATCCCACGTCAGGGATGGGTCGTGCTCCTTGGCCTTACGAAATTTGTTATCATAACCAAACCATTGATTGCCTTCGTACGATTCATAGAATTCCATAATACGTGTCTGGTAACAAGCTAATTCCGACAATACTTCAGGCCTACGTTCCCCCATAATTGCAGTGAACATTCCAAACGCCCTGGCCCAATTAGCGATCGTTTCGTCTACTCTGAAACCCGCCATCTTTGCACGCCATACACTCGGATGCAACAACTCCTTCTGATTTTTAACGTGCTCTATCTCATAGTGGTCGGTCAACAATGAAAACATGTTCACATATTTATCTGCCCAAATCCTTTCTTTCACATCCATTGGGATATGTTGAACCACCTTTTCCCTCCTTGAGGGTAACGATCCCTCCCCCGCCATTGGCAACGGCTGCTTACCTGAACAAGTAGCTGGGACTGTTGTCGCTGCTGTTCCAACGCTCGATACCGGTTGTTCCTAGGGAACCTGCGGGGAAACAAGTGGACAAGGTGCCTTCACAGCATCTTTCGATTGCCGCAACCGCTTCATTATCGACCTGGCCTCCTCGGCCGTGGCACCCTCGTTGTCCCTGCCCAACCATGCCGCCAACTGGGCGGCCAGCTCAGGAGGCATATCCCCCTCGTTAACAGGTGTGACTACTACGGGAATCGGTTGTCCCGCATTCGGGACCGGAACTGGGGCCTCGACCGGACTGACCGGGCTCACTGGAGGTGAATCGGGAACCGGAGCCTCCCCTCCTGCCGCCCTATTCCTGGCCCTTTTACCTCTCCCGGCAGGGACTACTCCCGGCAATGCTGGTCCGATGACTTTTTTCGGTCTACCCGTAGCATTCATTGCCGCCATCTGCTTCTTCATGTTCGCCATGTCCTTCACCAGCATGCGAAGCATCTGTTCGGTCCCAACCTTCTTTCCGACCTTCTTGCCAGGCATCGTTCACGGATATTCGACTCGAGGTCCTGGATCAAAGCTTCGAAATCACTGAAAGAAGAAACACAAAATTACAAGTTCTCAAAATTGGCTCTTTGTTCCGTCTCGGGCTCACGTGCAACGAAGAGGTGCAGCTTCCAAGCACAGGAACAAGAGGATGCTTCCTTGGATTGTAGCTCCTTTTATTCTTCTTTGGGAGGGCGTGGACTCTCCTCCGACCGCCTACAGGGCGTGGCCGACGGTGTAGGTGTCTAGGACAACCCCTCTTGGGCGGGAAAAGGCCCGCCCCGGCTACGCCGCTTCGGGCATACCAGCCGTGACACGCCTCCCGCCCAAAATGGTTTCCCGGGGGGATCGGGGCACCCGACCATACGTTCGGGGGGACCGAGTGGTCGCCCCTTTCCAAATGTTTCTTTTTTGAGCAAAGATCGAAGCGTTCCTTCTTCCGCGTGAAGGAGATTATACACCCACCTGATGATATTGGCAATTCCTCTGGAATACGAACTGATTAGTGAATATTCAAGGCGGAGAGCTTGTACTGGTACAGCCAGAGACACCTTCGTTAACTTACGTAGGATTTTTCCTTCTTTTAAATCCCAGAAGCTCCATTGGTTTATTGAATATATTCCAGAGCATATGACAGTACTGGCGGGATCTTGACGCTATATACCGTGAGCAAAGAAGAGAAATGCCTTTGTCCTGATGCTGCATATAACCTTGAAAGAGCTCCCGCATGTACATCAGATTTCCAGGTCAGATTCAAAGTGTGTGACCGATTTTGAAGAGACTTAGTAGAAATTCTGCCTAGATAGGTATATTCGTTTACCTCTTTCACCTTTTTTCCCCCTAGAGTCCAGCTGAATTTTGTGCTCTTTTTCCTTCCTGAAAGTGAAATTATTTTTGTTTTTGTGATGTTAGGCATTAGGTAATTTTCCTCCGTGTAGTTATGCAGTGCATGAAGGCTTCTTTGTAGACCGAATGGAGTTAGATCTAATATAATTATATCATCTGCATATAACATAGTATGTATATTGTGGAAGGCTATTTTTGGTGGAAAATTGGATACTTGCTGAAGACATTGAGGCATATCACTGAGGTAATGGGAAAACAATAGGGGAGCAAGAAGGCATCCTTGTCTAAGGCCATTTGTGGTCAGGATGGGACTAGTTAATTACTTTTCTCTTCCCATTTGGACCTGGCACCAGGTATCTGTATGGAGTGAGATTATTATACGTAATAGCTGATCCGGGATGCCCATTTTGCTAAGTGTTTCCAGAGTGTTCCTCTGTCCACTCTATCGAACGTGGTGGAAAAGTCGATGAAAACAGCATATACTGGCTGGGATTTAATTGTCACGTATTTGTCTAGTATGGTTTGCAGCACTGCAATATTATCAGTGACCGAATGCTTTGGTCTAAATCCGGCCTGGTATAGAGGAATTAGTCCAGAGGAAAAGACCCAGTTTTTAAGATGATTTAAAACCGCTGCCGTAAAGATCTTTCCTGTAGCGTCCAGAAGGGCTATCTGTCTGTAATTACCAGGTTGCAGCCTTGATCCTTTTTATATATAGGTATAATGAACTCCCTTTCCAAGATTTAGGGTTTTCCCCCGTTTTAAAGATGTAGTTAAAGAGGGGGGATAGCATCTTGCTCCATTCTTTGGGGTTGGACTGGAGGACCTTGATTGGAATTTGGTCAGGACCAGTTTCTCCTGTTGTTCTCGCCTTTCTTATATGTGTCTCAATAGAAAAGGGGCTAGTTGTTACGTTGTTTGAGGATTATATTTCTGAGTTCCTATCGAAATTATGGTCCATTTTTGAGTTGGTATATATTTTATGTAAATTAGCAAGGTAGACTTCCCATTCTTTTGGGGGCACCAGAGTATTTTGTAAAGGTTTTTTCGTGCCAGATTCTATGGCAATTATACTCCAATATGCGTGTTGATTGTTTTGTTTCGCTGCCATCTGCAGGTCCACCCAGTTTTTATCTTGGGTTATTCTCTTGTGTTTTTCTTTTTCTCTCCTGCGTTGGTTCTTCAATTTATTAATTTCTACCTGTTTGGACGATGAATTTTCTAGGAACTGTGTTCTCATCAGTTTATTTAGTAGTTTTGTATTGAAAGCTATCTTTGGCTCTTTGTTTTTGATCTTTGATGATCTTGTTTGCATCAATTTTCCCTGGGAATTTTGTGTTAATTTTCTTATAACCAATTCAAAATTTATTATTGGGTTTGTGGAGTGCGTTACTTGAAGAAGTTGTGTTGAGTCGATTATGGTAGTTATCTTATTAAGCGTAGCTGAATTCCAATGGATCCGCCTTTGTTTTGGGTTTACCATAACCGTGCTATACCTGTACATAATCTGAGTATACGGACATAGTTGTGTTTTCTATTCAATATGTAGTTGTAGAATAGCATGATCGCTACCATGGACAAAGTTAATTTTAAGTTGTGAGATGGACCCAAACAAGTCAAGGCTGCAAATCATATAGTCCAGCAATGAGGAACTACTATTTCCCTGTCTCATGTTTGAGGCAGGAATGTCTCCTTCCACATTGACATTTAATATGATTTAATTTAACATCGGGAGCTATTAGGATTTTCCTCTTTTACCCACCTTATTTCCTTTAGGAAATAGTGGTACAGGAATATCCAGCACCTCTTCTTTATACCAATTTGCCCATTTTTGTAATTCCTCGTTAGATAATTTCCCATTAAAGTCACCCATAATGAGAAACGATGGATAGCCTTCATTTTCAATTATTTGTTCGATGTCCTCTAGTATTTCTATTGCAAGTGCATCCATTTTCACTCCAGGTGGGATATAAACATTAAAAATTAGTAGATTTTCTAAGGATTCTGAAAAATGTGTCCCACACTTGATCTTAATACATTGATAGTTATTAGATTTAGTTGGTATTATTTTTTGGGCACAGTTGAATTCTTCATTTAATAAAATCGCTATCCCACCTTTCGCATGACCCCATTTGACCCGTGCTGCAGAAATATCATATACAAAATAATTATCTTGGTTAAAATTTTGAGTAGTCCATGTTTCCTGTAGGGCCACTATAGCTGGAGATTCTTTTACTAGTTCCTCCATTTTTTCTTTAGTTTTTCCTGCTATATTCCAGGAGGAGATCATTAAACCTGTGCTAAACAGGAGGTTTGGAATCCTTAATTTGTTTGTTACTATTCAAAGTCTCAGAAATCCAATTCCATGACTGGTCTCTCTTTGTTATTTCCTTGTTGAGGGTGTTTTTACTCCAAATTTCTCTTTCACCGTTCTTTATGGAGATAAATATATTATCTGTAGCACGGTCTAAGGAATGCATCTTTGTGTTTGTCAGGTGGTGCATTTTTTTAGATCCTTTTGTTGTATATCTCACGTCTTGAACTTCGTGGTGTAATACTGGGATCAAATCATAGCCATGTTTGTGGAGAGTCTCACTCTCCATCAGTATAATTCCTGGTAAAACTGGAGACCAGAATTCTACAATGGCAGTCTTTATTTTTGCTATGTCCGGGAACATAACTAATTTCATTTCATTTCGCGCTAGTGATTGTAGCGGCTGAATCTTTTGGAGTAGACTGATTATTCGGTCGCGGTTGAGTGGAAATTCATGGGTAGGGAATAATTCTGGGAATTGTAGAAAATTAGATCTAATATCGTCTGCTCGTAGTTCTTTTTTCTGGGTATTTAAAAATCTTTTGGGGATCCCACTTAGTGCCGGACTTGCATGGCCGTGTATAAAATTTGTTGCCATTGGATTTAGTATACTCTGTTGATTAGGGTTTTTGCCGGCGACTACTGATCCTTTATCTACGGGATCTGGGGCAGATCTACTCTTCCTTCATTACCTGGTAAACTACTTAGTTGAGGAGTATTGTTCTGAAATTTAATTTTGTTAGCCTTCTTCTTCTTAAATCTTCTTATCTTCACTCTCTCACAATCTCACTGACACTGACACTCTTACTCACACTTTCACTCACACTGTCTCTCTCACTCACACTGACTCTCACTCACACTGACTCACTCTCACTGACTGTCACTCACACTGACTCACTCTCACTGAAAGACTCTCCTACTCTCATTCTCTCACTGACTGACTCTCCCACTCTCACTCTCTCGCTGACTGACTTTCCCACCCTCTCACTGACAGACTTACTGATGGACTCTCACTCACTCACTCTCACTGACTGACTCTCCCACTCTCTCACTTACTGACTCTCCCCTTCTCTCTCACTGACTAACTGACTCACTCACTCTCACTGACAGACTCACACTAATAAACTCTCACTGACAGACTCCCCCACACTCTCTCTCACTTACTGACTGACTCTCCCAATCTCTCTCACTGACTGACTGGCTGACTCACTCACACTCATTGACTAACTCACTCACTCACACTGACTGGCACCAGGTATCTGTAGGGAGTGAGATTAATATACGTAATAGCTGATCCGGGATGCCCATTTTGCTAAGTGTTTCCAGAGTGTTCCTCTATCCACTCTATCGAACGTGGTGGAAAAGTCGATGAAAGCAGCATATACTGGCTGGGATTTTATTGTCACGTATTTGTCTAGTATGGTTTGCAGCACTGCAATATTATCAGTGACCGAATGCTTTGGTCTAAATCCGGCCTGGTATAGAGGAATTAGTCCAGATGAAAAGACCCAGTTTTTAAGATGATTTAAAACCGCTGCCGTAAAGATCTTTCCTGTAGCGTCCAGAAGGGCTATCTGTCTGTAATTACCAGGTTGCAGCCTTGATCCCTTTTTATATATAGGTATAATGAACTCCCTTTCCAAGATTTAGGGATTTCCCCAGTTTTAAATATGTAGTTAAAGAGGGGGGATAGCATCTTGCTCCATTCTTTGGGGTTGGACTGGAGGACCTTGATTGGAATTTGGTCAGGACCAGTTTCTCCTGTTGTTCTCGCCTTTCTTATATGTGTCTCAATAGAAAAGGGGCTAGTTGTTACGTTGTTTGAGGATTATATTTCTGAGTTCCTATCGAAATTATGGTCCATTTTTGAGTTGGTATTTATTTTATGTAAATTAGCAAGGTAGACTTCCCATTCTTTTGGGGGCACCGGAGTATTTTGTAAAGGTTTTTTCGTGCCAGATTCTTTGGCAATTATACTCCAATATGCGCGTTGATTGTTTTGTTTCGCTGCCATCTGCAGGTCCACCCAGTTTTTATCTTGGGTTATTCTCATGTGTTTTTCTTTTTCTCTCCTGTGTTGGTTCTTCAATTTATTAATTTCTACCTGTTTGGACGATGAATTTTCTAGGAACTGTGTTCTCATCAGTTTATTTAGTAGTTACTGACTGACTCTCCCAATCTCTCTCACTGACTGACTGACTGACTCACTCACACTCATTGACTAACTCACTCACTCACACTGACTGACTCTCCCACTCTCTCTCACTGAATGACTTTCCTACTCTCTCTCACTCACTCACTGACTGACTCTCCCACTCACTCTCACTCACTGACTAACTCTCCCACTCACTCTTCCTCATTGACTGACTCCCTCACTCTCACTGACTGACTGACTCACTCAGTCTCACTGACTAAATGACTCACTCGCACTGACTCACTCTCACTAATAGACTCACTGACAGACTCTCACTGACACTCTCTCACTGACTGACTCTCTCACTGAGTGACTGACTCACTCTCACTGACAGACACACTCACTCTCACTGACAGACTCTCACTGCCTGAATCACTCTTACTAACAGACTCTCTCACTGCCTGACTGACTCACTCTCACTGGCAGAATCTCACTGACTGACTCACTCTCACTGACAGACTCTAACTGACTGACAGACTCTCACTGACTGACACTTTCACTGACTGACAAACTCTCCTACTCTCTTTCACTGACTCACTCACTCACTCACTCACTCACTCACTCTCACTACCTGACAGACTCTCTCTCACTCACTGACTGACTCACTCTCACTGACTCACTCTCACTGACTCTCCCACTCTCTCACTGACTGACTCACTCACTCACTCTCACTGACAGACTCTCCCACTCTCACTGACTGACTGACTCTCTCACTCACTTTCACTCACTGACTGACTCTCCCACTCACTCACTCTCACTTCATGACTGACTCACTCAATCTCACTGACTGACTGACTCACTCAGTCTCACTGACTGACTCACTCACTCACTCTCACTGACTGACTGACTCACTCTCACTGACTGACTTACTGACAGACTCTCATTGACTCTCCCCCTCTCACTGACTGACTCTCCCACTCTCTCACTGACTGACTCTCCCATTCTCTCTCACTCACTCACTGACTGACTCTCCCACTCACTCTCACTCACTCACTGACTCTCCCACTCACTCTCACTCATTGACTGACTCCCTCACTCTCACTCACTGACTGGCTTGCTCAGTCTCACTGACTAACTGACTCACTCGCTCTCACTGACAGACTCACACTGACTCACTCTCACTGACTCACTCTCACTGATAGACTCACTGACAGACTCTCACTGACACTCTCTCACTCTCTCACTGACTGACTCTCTCACTGAGTGACTGACTCACTCTCACTGACTGACACTCACTCTCACTGACAGACTCCCACTGCCTGCCTCACTCTCACTAACAGACTCTCTCACTGACTGACTCATTCACTCTCACTGGCAGACTCTCACTGACTGACTCACTCTCACTGACTGACAGACTCTCACTGATTGACAGACTCTCCCGCTCTCTCTCACTGACTGACTGACTCAATCACTCTCACTGACTGACAGACTCTCTCTCACTAACTGACAGAATCTCTCTCACTGACTGACTCACTCTCACTGACTCACTCTCAGTGACTGACAGACTCTCACTGACAGACTCTCCCACGCTCTCTCACTGACTGACTGACTCACTCAGTCTCACTGACTTACTCTCTCTGACTCACTCTCACTGACTCACTCTTGCTGACTCATTCTCACTGACAGACTCTCACTGACAGACTCTCTCTCATTCACTGACTCTCCCACTCTCTCACTGACTGACTGACTGACTCACTCACTCTCACTGACTGACTCACTCACTCTCACTGACAGACTCTCACTGACTGACTCACTCTCACTGACAGACTCTCTCACTGACTGACCCTCCCACTCTCTCATTGACTGACTGACTCACTCTCACTGACAGACTCACTGATTGACTCAGTCACTCTCACTGACAGACTCTCCCACTCTCACTCACTGACTGACCCTCTCACTCACTTTCACTCACTGACTGACTCTCCCACTCACTCACTCTCAATCAATGACTGACTCACTCACTGTCACTGACTGACTGACTGACTCAGTCTCACTGACTGACTGACTCACTCACTCTCACTGGCTCCCACTCACTGACTCACTCTCACTGGCTCACTCTCACTGACAGGCTCTCACTGAAAGATTCTCTCTCAATCATTGATTCTCCCACTCTCTCACTGACTGACTGACTGACTCATTCTCACTGACTGACTGACTCACTCTCACTGACAGACTCTCACTGACTGACTCACTCTCACTGAACAGACTCTCCCACTCTCTCACTGACTGACTCGCTCACTCTCACTGACAGACTCACTGACTGACTCACTCTCACTGACAGACTCTCACTGACTGGCAGACTCTCACTGACAGACTCTCACACTCTCTCTTACTCAATGACTGACTCATTCTCACTGACAGACTCTCACTGACAGACTATCTCCCTCACTCTCTCTCACTGACTGATAGACTCACTCTCACTGACAGACTCTCCCATTCTCTCCCACTGACATGATCACTGTCTCTCACTGACTGACAGACTCTCTCTCACAGACTGACAGACTCTCTCTCACTGACTGACTCACTCTCACTGACTGACAGACTCACTCTCACTGACAAACTCTCCCAGTCTCTCTCACATCCTCTCACTGACTGACAGACTCACTCTCTCTGACAGAATATCCCACTTTCTCACTGACTAACTCTCTCTCACTGACCCACTCACATTCACTGACTCACTCTCACTAACTGACTCACTCACACTCACTGACTGACTCACTCTCACTGACTCACTGACTCACTCTCACTGACTGACAGGCTCACTCTGACCGACTGACAGACTCTCATTGACAGACCCTCCCACTATTTCTCACTGACTAACTGACAGACTCACTCTCACTGACTGACTGACAAACTCTTGCTGACTGACTCATTCACTCACTCTCACTGACTGACAGACTCACTCTCACTGACTGACAAATTCTCATTGACAGACTCTACCACTCACTCTCACTGACTGACTGACTCATTCTCTCTAACTAACTGACTGACTCACTCTCATTGACTGACTGACTCACTCTTGCTGACTGACTCATTCACTCTCACTGACTGCCAGTCTCACTCTCACTGACAGATTCACTCTCACACTCTCACTGACAGAAACTCTCACTGACAGACTCACTCACTCTCACTGACTGATAGACTCACTGACGGACTCTCCCACTCACTCCCACTGACTGACTGGCTAATGCTCACAGACTGTCTGACTCACTCTCACTGACTGACTCACTCACTCTAACTGACTGACTGACTCATTCTCTCTCACTAACTGACTCACTCACTCTCACTGACTGACTCACTCTCACTGACAGACTCTCACTGGCAGACTCTCATTGACAGGCCCCCACTACACTCTCTCTGACTCACTCTCACTGACTCACTCTCACTGACTCACATTCACTGACTCACTCTCAGTGACAGACTCTCACTGACAGACTAGCACTAACAGACTCTCACTGTCTGACTCTCCCACTCTCTCTCACTGACTGACTTTCTCTCTCTCTCAATGACAGACTCACTCTCACTGACAGACTCACTGACTCACTATCACTGACTCACTCTCTCTGACTCACTCTCACTGACAGACTCTCATCGACAGACTCTCACTGATAAACTCTCACTCTCACTGAATGGCTCACTCGCTCTCTCTCACTGACTGACTGACTATTCCACTCTCTTTCACTGACTGACTCTCCCACTCTCTCTCACTGACTCACTCTCTCTGACTCACTCTTACTGACAGACTCTCATCAACAGACTCTCACTGATAGACTCTCACTATCACTGACTGACTCACTCACTATCTCTCACTGACTGACTGACTCTTCCACTATCTCTCACTGACTGACTCTGCCACTCTTTCTCACTGACTGACTAACTCACTCTCACTGACTTACTCTCCCGCTCTCTCTCACTGACTAACTGACTCACTCACTCTCACTGAGAGACTCTCACTGAGAGAATCTCACTAAGAGACTCTCACTGACATACTCCATCTTTCTCACTGACTGACTGACCATCTCACTCTGTCTCATTGACTAATTCACTCACTCTCACTGACTGACTGACTCACTCTCACTGGCAGACTCTCACTGACAGACTCTCTCACTCTCTCACTGACTGATGCTCCCACTCTCTCTCACTGACCGACTCACTCTCATTGACAGACTCTCACTGACAGACTCTCACAGACTCACTCTCACTGACTGACTGACTCTCCCACTCTCGCTCAGTGACTGACTCACTCCATCTTACTGACTTACTTTCCCACTCTCTCTCATTGACTGGCTGACTGACTCACTCTCATTGACAGATTCTTACTGTCAGACTCTCACTGACAGACTCTCGCACTCAGTGGAGAAGTGTGGCTCAGTGGTTAGAGGCGGCAGACCCAGAAGCTGAGATCGGCCGTGGACCAGGGTTCGATTCTCGCCACGGCGGGTCTCGGGCTCAAAAAATTCCACGGAGTCGAAAATTCTCGCTCTGGTGCCTACTCGACTCACGGGGTCACACTCTGCGACTCTGGGCAATAGCTTGCTTAATCTCCACTACGGCCCCTCGCGGCGGGATGCCTGGCTTTCACCTTGTGGATACCTGGCCGTGGTATCTCACAGGGGAATACCAGGACGGGTTCCCTAAGCAAGCGCCTTGAGGCCCCTGGGTTAAAGCGCGCTATATAAATCGAAACACATTTACATTTACATTTACTCAGTGACTGACTCACTCTCACTGACAGACTCACATCCTCTCACTGATAGAATCTCACTGACAGACTCTCTCCCTCACTCTCTCTCACTGACTGACAGTCTCACTCTCACTGACAGACTCTCCCATTCTCTCTCACTGACTGACTCACTGTCTCTCACTGACCGACAGACTCTCTCTCACAGACTGACAGACTCTCTCTCACTGACTCACTCACTCTCACTGATGACAGACTCACTTTCCCTGACAAACTCTCCCACTCTCTCTCACACTCTCTCACTGACAGACTCACTCTCTCAGACAGAATATCCCACTTTCTCACTGACTCTCTCACTGACTCACTCACTCTCACTGACTCAATCTCACTGACTGACTCACTCATGCTCACTGACTGACTCACTCTCACTGACTTACTCACTCTCACTGACTGGCTCACTCACTCTCACTGACTGACAGGCTCACTCTCACTGATTGACAGACTCTCATTGACAAACTCTCCCACTCTTTCCCACTGACTAACTGACAGACTCACTCTCACTGACTGACTCACTCACTCTCTCTCACTAACTGACTCAGTCACTCTCACTGACTGACTCACTCACTCTCGCTGACTGACTCATTCACTCACTTTCACTGACTGACAGTCTCACTATCACTGACTGACAAATTCTTATTGACAGACTCTCCCACTCTTTCCCACTGACTAACTGACAGGCTCACTCTCACTGACTGACTGACTCTTTCTCTCTCACTAACTGACACACTCACTCTCATTGACTGACTGACTCACTCTTGCTGACTGACTCATTCACTCTCACTGACGGCCAGACTCACTCTCACTGACAGATTCACTCTCACTGACAGAAACTCTCATTGACAGACTCACTCACTCTCACTGACTGATAGACTCCATGACAGACTCTCCCACTCACACTCACTGACTGACTGGCTCACGCTAACAGACTGATTCACTCACTCTCACTGACTGACTAACTCACTCTTACTGACTGACTGACTTGTTCTCTCTCACTACCTGACTCACTCACTCTAGCTGTCAGAGTCTCACTGGCAGGCTCTCACTACACTCTCACTGACTCACTCTCCCTGACTTACTCTCTCTGACTCACTCTCACTGACTCACTCTCCCTGACTCACTTTCACTGACTGACTCTGCCACTCTCTCTCACTCAGACTCACTGACTGACTGGCTCACGGTCACAGACTGACTGACTCACTCTCACTGACTCACTGACTCACTCTTACTGACTGACTGACTCATTCTCTCTCACTAACTGACTCACTCACTCTGACAGACTCTCACTGGCAGGCTCTCACTACACTCTAACTGACTCACTCTCCCTGACTTACTCTCTCTGACTCACTATCACTGACTCACTCTCACTGACACACTCTCACAGTCTGACTCTCCCACTCTCTCTCACTGACCTACTCTCACTCTCTCTCACTGACTGACTGACTCACTCTCACTGACAGACTCACTGACTCACTCTCACTGACACACTCTCTCTGACTCACTCTCACTGACAGACTCTCCTCGACAGACTCTCACTGATAGACTCTCACTGTCAATGACTGACTCACTCACTCTCTCTCACTGACTGACTGACTCTTCCACTCTCTTTTACTGATGGACTCTCCCACTCTCTCTCACTGACTGACTAACTCTTCCACTCTCTCTCACCGACTCACTCTCGCTGACTCACTCTCACTGACAGACTCTCATCAACAGACTCTCACTTATAGACTCTCCCTGACTGACTCACTCACTCTCTCTCACTGACTGACTGACCCTCTCACTCTCTCTCACTGACTAACGCACTCACTCTCACTGACTGACTGACACACTCTCACTGACAGACTCTCATACTCTCTCACTGACTAATGCTCACACTCTCTCTCACTGACTGACTCACTCTCATTGACAGACTCTCACTGACAGACTCTCTCACTGACTGAATAACCCTCCCACTCTCTCTCACAGACTGACTCCTCCACTCTGTCTCACTGACTGACTCTCCCACTCTCTCTCACTGATTGATGGACTCACTCACTCTCACTGACAGACTATCACTGACAGACTCTCACTGACTCACTCTCACTGACTGACTTTCCCACTCTCTCTCACTGACTGACTCTCCCACTCTCTCTCAGTGACTGACTCACTCCATCTCACTGACTGACTTTCCCACTCTCTCTCACTGACTGACTGACTGACTCACTCACTCTCACTGACAGACTCTTACTGACAGACTTTCACTGACAGACTCTCTCACTCTCACTAACTCACTCAATCTCTCTCACTGACTGACTATCTCTCCCACTCTGTCTTACTGACTGACTAACTCACTCTCACTGACTGACTCTCCCTCTCTCTCACTGACTGACTGACTCACTCACTCTCCCTGACAGACTCTCACTGACATACTCCGACTGACAGACTCTCACTGACTCACTTTTACTGACTCACTCTCACTGACAGACTCTCTCACTCACTCACTCTCTCACTGACTGACTCACTCTCTCTCACTGACTCACTCTCTCTGACTCACTCTCACTGACAGACTCTCTCACTCTCTCTCTGACTGATGCTCCTACTCTCTCTAACTGACTGACGGACTCACTCACTCTCACTGACAGACTATCACTGACAGACTCTCACTGTCTCACTCTCCCTGAGAGAACCAGAGACCACAAGGGGTAATGTGGTAGACTCTGCCAAGGGTGGGCAGGGTCTCTAGCAGAATAATAAGGCGGGGGCAAGGGTAAACAGAGGGAGTTCTCTAAAGGGCCCCAATCTAGTTTCTAGGGTATCGATTCCCACACCCCAGGTGAAAGGAAGCCATGGATCTCTACAGGGAAACCTGCAGAGAGGGGTCCCACCGGTGTTATGCATGTGATTCCTCTGTTTTGATATTGGACGATTTCAACTACTGGCCTAGCGACCTCCTGGATGACCATACATCTAAAGATTTCACTGAAACTCTTCAATGTCTCAATTTCACCTCCCAAATTCACCTTCCTACTCATACTCACGGTCACACCCTGGACCAGATCTGGACAGCCAACCTGCCCATTCTTTCCCCCACAGTCCTTCCTTGCACTTGGTCTGATCACTCCCTGATCTCCTTTTCCATTGATCTTGGGGCCGTCAATAAGCCCTCCTCCCCAAGAACGTCTGGGCCCGCAACTGGAACCGTGTGGATTCTGCTGCACTCTGCTCCTCCCTTGCGGCCTCCCCTCCCTGCTTGGCTGATCTTTCTTCTGATTCCAAGGCAGCTGTCATTAATAGCTGGCTCTCTGCCTCCTGTGACTCAGTCGCTCCACTCAAGCTGGTTAGGACGTGCCGCTCTCATGAGGCCAATAGATGTTTCACCAACGATCTTAAAGCTCTCAAACTGGCACTAGACAGGCCGAACGCCTCTGGAGGCGTGGGTACTGCCCCATCCTAAAGACACAATACTCGGCTCTTTTCCGTGGTTACAAAAAAGCCATTCTTTTAGCAAAAACGGAATACTTTTCCTTGAAGATTCTCCTTGCGGCAAATAAACCCAAGGAGATCTTCACCATTGTCCACAGCCTAGCAGCTGCCGACAGAGTCAACCCCAAACCCGCTCCCTCTCAATCCCTCTGCAATTCCCTCAACAAGTGTTTATTGAGAAGATCGCCAGTATTAATTGTAACATTCCCTTGCCATCTGCCCCACCCCATTAACCCTCCTCAATACTTCTATCACTCAGGGAATTGTCCCAGTTTCTCTTAAATCAGCTACAGTTATCCCCATCCTAAAAAAACCTGGGGCCGACCCTACCTCTCTTTCTAATTTTCGACCCATCTCCCTGCTCCCATTCCTGGGAAAGATCCTGGAGAGTTACATCACTGGTTGTCTCTCTCGGCCTTCATCGAGGAGAACCGCTTTCTGGCCTCTCACCAGGCCGGCTTTCGCCCAGCTCACTCGACAGAATCTGTTGTCATCTCTGTCCTAGACGAGCTCAGGAGAAGTGCTGATATCAACGCTCCCCAGGCCCTGATCCTCCTCGATTTGTCTGCACAGGGAAAGGCATTACACGGTCGAGAAGGATCGAATGATCGACCGTGTCGGGGGTGCCAGCATTCGGGGGACCGCTCTGGCCTGGCTCGCTTCCTTTTTACAGGGTCGGACCCAAGCCGTCCAGTTGGAGGGCGTTTCTGCCCCACCCGCTCTGTCCCCTGTGGGGTTCCCCAGGGCTCTTCTCTCTCTCCCCTTCTTTTCAACCTCTATATTCAACCTCTCATAGCTGCTCTGCAAGACATGGAGGTCTCGGTATTCAACTATGCCGATGACCTTCAGCTCATCTTCAATCTCTCCTCCTCCCCTGACTCTATTCTCAAGCTCCAAACACTGATCTTCATCTATGACTGGATGAACCACAATCATCTAAAACTCAATAAGACGGAGCTGGTCCTTACTGGTGGCTCTTTTAGCCCCTGGACCCCTGCCTTTTGGCCCTCTGCCCTCGGCCCCTCTCCCCTGCCCTCTGCTTTTCTGTGAAGACTAAGCATGGGCGAATTTTGCGAATTCACAATCCGTGAATTTGCGGATTTCCGAATTCGCAATCCGCAAAATTCGCAAATTTGCAGATTTTTTTTATTTTTGAGAGTTTGCGGGTGTTCGCGGGGCACTTTACGTGTTCGCGGGTGTTCGCGAGGCGCTTTGCGTTTTCGCGGGGGGGGTTTTGTGCTGGTTAATCACTGCCACCCTCTCGTTTTTTATGCCCATCTGCCCTCTGTACCACTCGTTTCTGTGCCCTTCTGCCCTCTGCCCTCTGCCCCACTCATTTTTTGTCCCCTTCTGCCCTCTGTCCCACTTTTGTGCCCTTCTGCCCTCAGCCCCACTTAGAATGGCGCTGGCAAGCTGCCAGCGCCATTCTAAAATAGCTGCAAATAGCTTCAACAGGAAGCACTAATAGATAAAGTAAAGCAGGTGCTGGAGCTGAAGGTCAAATTAAGTTACACAATCATTAATCACCCCAAGTTTGGGGTGATTAATGATTGTGTAAATGAATTTAAGCAGCACCTGCTTTACTTTATCTATTAGAGCTTCCTGTTGAAGCTGACTTTTGTAACTATTTTAGAATGGCTCTGGCACCTTAAAGAGTTACAAAAGTCAGCTTGAACTTTTGACCCAATCAGTTCCGCTCGCGGATTTTGCGGGAAATTCGCGAATATCGCGGATTGCGAATTTACCGAAAATCCGCAAAATCCGAGAGCGGAACAGATTTTCCGCCCATGCTTAGTGAAGACCCTGGGCATCAAAATCATCCTAGACCTCACCATGTGTACTCAGATTAGCATTGCTGTTTCCGCCTACTTTTTGTCCCTCAGGATTATATGTAAGATTTCCCGTTTCTTTTCCACTGAAGCTCTTAAACTTATCATTCTGGCCATGATCATATCCCGCCTCGATTATGGCAATGGGCTGTATGTAGGCATTCCTGTGTACGAACTTCGGCGCCTACAATCAATCCAAAACCAAGCAGCGCACCTTATTTACAGGCTCCCAAAATTTCACTGCATCACCCCTCTGCTGAAGTCTCTTCACTGGCTGCCCATCTTACAGCGATCTTTATTCAAAATGGGCTGCCTGATCTTTATGGCTCTGGCTGACACTGCCCCAGTTTTCATCAATTCTAAGATCTGTCCTTAAGTCCCCAGCAGAAGCCTCCGTTCCTCTACTCAGGTTCTCCTGAACGTCCCTCGCTTCCGGAGGAACAAATTTGGTGGCATGAGGCTTTCCACCCTTGCTCCCCGCTTTTGGAATGCTTTTCCCTTTGCCATCAGGTCCATCTCTGCCTATCTGGACTTTCGTAAGGCTTTAAAAACTCATCTTTTTTCCCAAGCTTACCCTCTGCAGTAATCCCCTGGCATCCCCTCAGTGCTGTCAAGCCTTAGCGCCAAGAAACCGCCTGGTGTTAAAGCGCTCTATAAAACCTTTCAACTTCAACTTCATCAGGAGGGTCTCATGAAGGGGGACCCCGATTGTCCCAGGTCAGCACTGCCACCCATTGGTGGGTAGTCACAGGGGATAGCCAGTGTAGTATTTGGGGATGAGTTGGTCCCAGGTGAAGGGTGGAAGCCAGCTAAGATGACCCTTTCTCACTAGTGGACAGTGGGATGGTCAAGAGGACCCTCATGCCTGAAAACACTAAAAAGTACAGGCAGTGGGTGACCATCAATGGACAATGGAGGGGGGCTCTGAGAGACACTGGAGCCAGTGTGACTACCGTAAGGTGTCACCTGGTGTTTGAGGAGCAGGTAATCCCCAATGTGTGCCACCAATTAGTTGCAATGGACAACTCTGAGTGCCAGTACAAGGTTGTGCAGGTTCCCTTTGAGTGGGGGGGGGGGGGGGGGTTCTCAGGTTTGCTGAGGGTAGTTGTGAGCCCATAAATGCCTGTTGATTAGCTGCTGGTTAATGACCTGGAGGATTCCCCTTGTGGTGAGGTGGAACACTGGTCACTCTTGTAGATGGTAGGGTTGCCTGAGCGGGCATGCATGACCACTCGGTCTATGGCAGCCAAGAGATGTTAACAGGAGGGCCTGAAGCCTGGTAGAGTGGCCCAGGTCCCTGCAAAGAAGAGGAGGGACAGGGAGCACATGAAACCCATCCCAGTCATTCCCATGGTCTGGGAGGAGGCTGACCCTGAGGGCAATGCCCCGCAACCTACTGGGGAGCAAGTGTCTGAACTGGGAGACTGGCCTAATTTGACCCATTGGCAGGAAGGAGATCCTACCAGGGAGGAATTCTCCAGGGAGCAGAAACGATGCCCTTCCCTTGAGTATCTGTGGCAGATGGCTGCAGATCAGGCAGTTGTCAATGAGTCTGGATCACACTGGATTTACTGGGAGAATGGTCTCCTATACAGTGAGCCTACGTTTGCTGACCTATGGTAGCCCATTTGCTGGTGGGAATCCAGCATTCAGAGCCTTCCTACTGGGGATAGTCCATGATGTGACTTTGGCAGGATAATAGGGCAGACCTTTTGAAAGGCTTGTCATCCACTTCTTTTGGCCCGAAATGTGCAAGAGTTCTGATACTCATTGTAATACTTCCCAGATTGAAGTCAAGTATGGAAATTGCCCAATTTGCAGAGCCGTAGCAGAACAGACTCCAGGGCACCATTGGTAAATGACCTCTACCACTACGATTAGGGCCAGTAGTCTTTATATGATCTGTGCCCCCATACTGGATATGACATCTTTCCACCTCTTCCTCTTTCCGAGGGCCTGCTTTTTTCATGCTCCAGATGCAAATTGCTACTTCGCTAATCATCTCAATGTTTGTACTAATTGCACATAAAATGGGACCAATTGGATTTGCCAATGCTTGTTTATCATAGGTATGGTGTGGCCGCAATTTCACACACAAGGGCACACATTCTGTAGAAATTGCATATCTCCACTCCCTTGAGGCAATTGTCTTCCTGCAGTTTCAATGATAAACAGCCTCTTGTTTTCTTCCAAATCATATTTCCTAGAATTATTGACAGAATAGGAGTAAGAGGTGTGATGCAGGTTAGTATCTCAAGTACAGTCATCCAAGCTGGCAGGTCCAAACATGAAAGCAATTTTGTAGTTCTATGGATCATAACAATGTATTTGTTAGCACCTCTTGCAATTAGATGTTAAACGGCAACCTTCAGCAATGTGTGTCGGGAGTTGGCCACAGGGCCTGCAGCCAGGAACTGTGGTTAACCCCCGCAGGCAGCCACCACCATGCCACGCCACCCACATCCTTTTGCCATTCACAATGTGGGTTTTGCTTCAGTGCCTGTTCTGCAGCCACACCCTTTGTACAACCTCCCACAGGCAGCCACCCAACACAGGCTGTGCCCCCATCCCTTATTACTGGCATTCAGCCTCGTGGGAAGTGGCTCCCAGGGCCCATCAAGCCTCAGGGAGGAGTGTGCATGTGCTTCCTCCGCTCATTTTCAATGACAACATGGGGCATGGGGTCCCTGAGCCCTCTCAAGGCTCGAGGAGGGGGTCCAAGTGCCCCTCTTCACTAAAGTAATCTTTTGCAGTGTCTCTGGGCCTACCCCAGAGGGTTATTTGTTAAAAGCATGGAAGCCCGTGCTTTTTTAAAAAAAATGGTTGCTGCAGATTCACCACGGACACTCAGCAAATTTGTGGCAAAAAAAAAAAAAAAAAATTGGCCCCACGTCTGGTCCCTCTAGGACCATACCATCATGCCTAGGGGGTCAGGGTTTCCCTACCCTGCTCCTTATATCTTTTTTTAATCTCTTTGTTAGGACTCGGGCCTGAGTCCTAAGCCCTAAGATGGTTGCGGCCACATCCTTGTTGATATGGTTGCAGCCAATAAAGTCTCACCATGAAATCTGTTGGCTCTCCGAACCTCTGCAGTGTGAGCATTAATTGCTCAAAAACGAATGAATGGATTTTACATCAAACCACAAAAAGCTGTCTTTCTGGACCAAGGTTTATCGACTCAGTTAACCTGTGAGCAAGGTCTCCATAGAGACCGAAACGCGTAAGGTGTTGCTGGTTGCTGAATAAACAAACTTACAATCGACCTAAACCCGGTGTGGTTTTGAACTTTAATTGTCACACGGGAGTGCATGAGGAACAAACTTCCCCATTAAGGAGAAAATCTGAATATATATATATATATATATATATATATATATATATATATATATATATATATATATATATATATATATATATATATATATATATATTCCAACATCGTATTCCACAGAAGACAAAAAGCCGCCACTCCAGCCCCTCGAGTTTGTTGAGACACCCCTAATTTATTCTTTAATCCATTGACAGCCGATTCCCAGCACAAACCAACGCGTTTCGGTAGCTCCCTACTACCTTGATCACGGTTGCACAAACACTGTTTGCTGATTGTGATTTAAAACCGGGAGTTCCCGCCCACACTCAACACATGATCACATCAAAGTGTTACTACACTTTTGGAATTCTGGGATATGTATTTCCATTACAATTCATGTAACTACTCCCCATTTTTATGTGTAGTTTGCCCGTCCTTCCCATTTTCCTCCCAATAATTAATTTATTAGTCTTTGATACCCGTAATTTTTGATTCCCTTGGGTATTTCAACCATGGTATCGTGGTGCAATAAACCACATTTTGCCTATTTATAACATTATAGCAAACTTAAATAGTACTATTGTAATTCAATATACATTTTCATGTACACATATAAAAGACCCAAATATGAACTTCTCCCCAAATCTCCAAAAGGAACCTAAACAAAACTTGTATAATTTACCCCTTTCCCCCCCAAAACTGGACGCATTCTAAATCACTCGAACAGTAAATTATTGAAACTGTTACAAGTAATCAATATTCTCATGACTGAAATGTATATTGAATTACAATAGTACTATTTAAGTTTGCCTTAATGTTATAAATAGGCAAAATGTGATTTATTGCATCACGATATCATGGTTGAAATACCCAAGGGAATCAAAAATTACGGGTATCAAAGACTAATAAATTAATTATTGGGAGGAAAATGGGAAGGACGGGCAAACTACACATAAAAATGGGGAATAGTTGCATGAATTGTAATTGAACTACATATCCCAGAATTCCAAAAGTGTAGTAACACTTTGATGTGATCATGTGTCGAGTGTGGGCGGGAACTCCCGGTTTTAAATCACAATCAGCAAACAGTGTTTGAGCAACCGTGATAAAGGTAGTAGGGAACTACCGAAACGCGTTGGTTTGTGCTGTGAATCGGCTGTCAATGGATTAAAGAATAAATTAAGTGTGTCTCAACAAACTCGAGTGGCTGGATTGGCGGCTTTTTTGTCTTCTGTGGAATACTCTGTCTTCTGTGGAATACGATGTTGGAATAAAGAGCGGTGAGGTTCAATCGCAAAAAGCTACGCACCTACAAGTAGCGTCATACGGAAGGGGACTGTGAACCAGAATTGTTGAAATATATATATATATATATATATATATATATATATATATATATATGTGTATATATATATATATATATATATATATATCACTCACTCATACAGTCAGTCATGCACCTACTAAATCCTTCATCCATATACTTATACATCCACTCATTCCTCAATATGTAAGACATATTTTAACTTTACAGAAACATGCAGTCACTGGATGTTGTCATCAGTGATGTCATCAGTGATGTCATTTGAGATGTCATCAGTGATGTCATCAGTGATGTCACTGACCATGTCATGAATGATGTAATATGTGACACCATCAGCAGTGGATTGCAGGTGCGCGATATATAGTTATTGCAACTAACTATATATGCGAATTTCAATGGTTTTGTGCGAGTAAAATAAGGTTTTGTAAATGCTAATCCCTATCTATATATGGTCTATAACCTATGGTTTTTTCAGTGAATTTCAATGGTTTTTTAATAGCAAATACGAAAAGCTTTAAAATGTCAAGTACGTGGTAGATAAAAACCTTTTCGTGTCTATGCACGCTGATGTGCTTTGAACGCTGCCCCCCCCCCCTTTTTTTCTTTTAGGAGTATTCTCTCTTTGCAGATAGTGAAGGGTAGGTAACGCAGGCCTTTGCCCCCGTTGTAATCCGTCGTGCCTGCTTCTCTCTCCATTTGATTGATTGTTATCCAAGCATTTACTGTTTTAGAATTGGATCTCTTTGCTTCATTCTCTAATAACAAACAAGCACAGAGTCGCAATACTCAGTTTAGTCTTTGCAGATAGTGAAAAATCGTTTTAAAAACAAAAGGAATTGAGCAAAATCAGTAGGCCACTAATGGGATCTCTTTTTGACCTCGCTAAAATAGAAAAATTAGGAACAACCCCTCATGAGAAATACGAAACTAGTGAGATGAACTGAGCTCGACGCCATGATGACTGCAAGACAGCTCGGCTCCGCCACCCACCCCGCCCAAATTCTATAAGTTCCGGTGGAGCCCCAACATGAACAGGTAGAGAAGAACTTGCCCTCCCCTCTTTGACTGAAGGTTCTTGTAGCCTGTCCCTTCTGTTTTCATTTAACAGAACTTTTTGAACTACTGAAAGGGGTTGTGTTCCGACCGCTGGTTGGTGGAGACATTTTGACTATATTCTGGACATGCGTTGTCGCATAATGCGTCATATGATGCACCGCGTTAGCGCACCCGGAAGTACTCCGGTGCGCAAGGCGCAGCTTCCCGGAAGCGATCCAGAGCACGGCGCGCAGCGCGTAACATAAGCATAACAGGTCATGTGACTTGTTAATAAAACTTTTCATTGGTTCATTTTACTTTTGTTATTCTAATGATGAAAGGCTTGGTCATAATAACGCTTTTCATTGCTTTCGAACATTTTTTTTTCTTAAACATATATGTTATAATGTTCCAGGCTAATGTATTTTCCCGGGAAATTTACAATTGTCCTGCAAGTAAAATATTCCTATTTCGAGAAAAAGGGCGTTTCTTCGTCCCATGAGGGAGCTGTTGAGCAAAAGAGGCTTGGCCTGCTGTTTTAGTCGCCGATAGGCCTGAATATCAGATTCTTATCGATCACTTTATGTTGCAGGAGTACAAAACACAACAGCCCTTGACCATTTATCTTTACTGCGTTCCTGCGTATTATACCTTTTAACCGTCATGTAATTGGATTGCTTTACTTCACTTGTCTTTTACTGATTCGAAAACAGTGGCTATTATTCAAAACTTTTCCAATGTAAGTACTACTACCATGTTTTGTTTTAAAAACCTTTATTGTGAAAATGTCAGTATACAAATACGGGCCTATAACCACGTGGGCCGGCCACGGAGCAAACTGGAATCGTATATGATATGGGGACATTTACACTGAAGAACAACGTAACGGGCAACCCATTAGGTTGCAAGAACTAAGGTGTCTAACATTTGCGGAATCGGTGGACGTACATTTTATAATTAAAGTACGACAGGGCCAGTTACAATAAAATTATCTAGATATACATTTGCGGGCAAGCGAGTTGTGCTGCCTTTGGCCTACTGTAGCAGCAAGTGCGGGCGCAACTCGGCAGGACGGCGAGTGAAACGATAAGGGGCGCCGCACTGCACATGAGGTGCCTCCACCTGGGGAGGCGGAAGAAGGCCGTTCACGCCGCCTCCCCCCGGGCACCCCACGCCGTCTTTCGGTGCAGCATTGTAGGATGGCCACACCAGTGCAACTTGCTGGACACCACCTTGGTGCCATCCGGATCTCGGCGCGTTGTGCTGCCTTCGGCCTATTCGCACATCGGTCCGCTACTGACGCCGCCTCATGGGCCAACGGGTTTTGTATGCTTTTTATAACCCAAAGCCGCATAACAGGTCATGTGACTTGTTTATAAAACTTTTCATTGGTTCATTTTACTTTTGAATTCCTAATGATGGAAGGCTTGATCATATGACCTAAAAATAACAATTTTCATTGGATTAAAACATTTTTTTTTCCCAAACGATGAAAGACCCACCTTTTTTTTTCTCACTCGGCAATCAAAAAAGGTTCCGTTAGATGACAACAGAGGGGACAGGCAACAAGAACCATCACTCAAAAAAGGGGAGGGCAAGTTCTTCCCTACCGGGTCACGTTGGGGCTCCACCGGAACTCATCGAATTGATAGTCTACAGTGTTTCTGGATGTTTCAGACTGAAGCTAGCGTCAGCATGAGAGCACCACCATCTCATAGCTCCGTCGTGGCCATTCCGCAAGCAATCATGGCAGCCGCTCCCCACCGGAAGCCTGCGGGAGTCGGGGGCCCCCAAGACTTTTGTAGAATCTTCAAGGCTGAGGGGACGCTTTCAAGAATGGAGCCCAAGCCCTACCAGACAAGCGTCCGAGTTCCAAGGTGTCCCAGGGCCATTTTAGTGGACCAGGCCCAAATCCGAAGAGCCGGCCGCCATTTTAAGAGTCCTGTGGCAGCCGCCTATCGCTGCACCGCAAGAGTGGGAGCAACTCAACTACATGGTGAGCGAGACGCTGTAGCAGCAAGAGCGGGCGGTAAACAGCTGAATGGCGGATGAGGCACAGTGTAGCAAAAGCGGGCGGAATGGCAACTGAAACGCTAAAGGGGCGCCCCACTACAACAAACGAGCCTCCACCTGGGGAGGCCCGTTCACGCCTAATCCCCCCCCACCCCCCCCCCCGGGGTGGCCCACGCCGTTTTTCGGAGCAGCATTGTAGGATACCAAAACCAGTGCGGCACCCAGGTGACATCACCTGGGTGCCGTCCAGAACTCAGCAGGTTGTGCTGCCTTGGGACTATTCGCACAACAGACCGCTACTCACGAGGCACAGTGCAGCAAAAGCGGGCGGAAAACAGCTGAACGGCAAGTGAAGCGCTAAAGGGGCGCCCCACTACAACAGACAAGCCTCCACCTGGGGAGGCCCATTCACGCCGCCTCCCCCCACCCCCCCGGGGCGCCCCACGCCGTTTTTCGGAGCAGCATTGTAGGATACCAAAACCAGTGCGGCACCCAGGTGACATCACCTGGGTGCTGTCCAGAACTCAGCACGTTGTGCTGCCTTGGGACTATTCGCACAACAGACCGCTACTGACCATTGTTGCTTCTGTTTTAATAAAAAAAATGTTAAGGTGTTTACTGTTTTTGTTGCGATGTATATATTTAAAAGTTATTAAAGTGTTATAATCCTACTACTTTGTTGGAGTGCTATATATTTTTAATGTGACACATAATTGTGAAGACTTTGATGTACAAAAAGGCATCCCTGAAATCTTCCGCTTCAGGCTCGGTCCCACACACCCTCACAGTGAGAATCCCCTCCCCAATCACAATACAGGATGGTTATCAGATAGTAGGAACGCGTGTGGTGTGACAGATCTCATCGGGTGGGGGCCTTGATCTACTGTAACTCCTTTGAAGAGGGGTGATTCTTTACAGTTGAGGCCATTAACTACATCTGAAGGGCTAGGTGATAGCCTGGGACCGGCCTGGACTATCAAACACAAAGGAAGACGAATGTCAGAGGGTGCGGTAGTGAATAGGGTGAAAGGGTGGTGTCGGGCGGGCACAGGGTGTGATTCTCAGGGAAGAGCAGCGCAGATGGGGGGAGGTTTATGGCCCATGCATAAGACAGAGAGCGGGGGTGACCAGTGCGTGGGGGAGATGCTTGCGAGGGTGGGGAGCCATGCTGAGGTTCGGCGGCGTGCAGAGAGTGGGTCTGGTCAAGGCATCTAAAATGGCTGCCGTGCACGACAAAAGTGTGGCATTGGAAAAAAAGCAAGGTGGCGCAGACAATGTTTATCAATACGAATTAATTTATAACAATTATTTTTAACAATATATTTACTCGCAGTGACAAAATGGCGGTCAACACTTCCTGATTTCCTTCGAATCGAACGTTAACAGACGTCACGATCGGCGGCGTGCAGAGAGTGGGTCTGGTCAAGGCATCTAAAATGGCTGCCGTGCACGACAAAAGTGTGGCATTGGAAAAAAAGCAAGATGGCGCAGACAATGTTTATCAATACGGATTAATTTATAACAATTATTTTTAACAATATATTTACTCGCAGTGTCAAAATGGCGGTCAACACTTCCTGATTTCCTTCGAATCGAACGTTAACAGACGTCACGCAGCAAAAAAAAAAAAAAAAAAAACGCTCACGCGCAGCCGCTGGAAGACAAGTATCAACATATATGAGCATCCTCAGCCACCCTCAGAAAACATAGGGGATCAGGATATGTCTCCCATACCCCCTTATACCCATTTCTCCATCTTGTAATTTAATTAAAACGAAACACAAAATGGCGAATTCCCGTTTCGCCTCCCGATTCGCTACCCGGTTCGCGAACCGGAAAGCGCTTCTACCGCAAAAATCAATTTTTTTTATTTGCCCCACGGGACCCTTTAATAACCCCAACATCATTCCTAGGGGGTCAAGAAGGGTCTACCTTGCCCCCTTTCATTACATTCCCCCTTCGTTTTTCTCCTCTTCTTGTCTCTCAATCCTACCGAGAGACAAGATGGCGGCCGCTCCGGACTGTTTAGAATGTTGACAGACACCGGAGAGCCAATCAGCTTCGCATCGCAAAGCTCTGTTTCGCGAAAAGTTCGCGAACCGGAGCGCTACCCGGGACGCTGTCACAGATATATCTGTTTTTTAAAACGTTAATTTCTCAAAATCCACTGGAGCACATATATTGACCGGGGCGCTAACCGGGACGCTGTCACAGATATATCTGTTTTTTAAAATGTTAATTTCTCAAAATCCACTGGAGCACATATATTGAGACCTAGCAAAGGCACATCGGGCTAACAGTCCCTACAATTTTGCCAAGTTTCGTGCAAATCCATTCAGCCGTTCGAGCTAAAAGTGAGGCCAAACGCCCTATGGAAAAATGAATGGGAAAAACGCGTTTTGGGACCCCCCGTTTTTCTCGGTCCCCCCTTGACGAAACACCCCACATAGAATTTTCAAAAGTTCCATAGAGAAAAAATCCTAACTATATATACCTACTGGCGACCGCCAGTAGGTAATTACCTACTGGCGGTCGCCAGTAGGTATATATAGTTAGGATTTTTTCTCTATGGGACTTTTGAAAATTCTATGTCTAATAACTTTGGCGTTTGTGGACGGAATCGGCTGAAATTTTCAGGAAAATGGCACATTTTGTTTCTGAGCAGCCCCTGAAAATTTGGGGGGGTTCGTCAAGGGGGGCCGAGAAAAAAGGGGGGTCCCAAAACGCATTTTTCCCATTCATTTTTCCATAGGGCGTTTGGCCTCACTTTTAGCTCGAACGGCTGAATGGATTTGCACGAAACTTGGCAAAATTGTAGGGACTGTTAGCTCGATGTGCCTTTGCTAGGTCTCAATATATGTGCTCCAGTGGATTTTGAAAAATTAACGTTTTAAAAAACAGATATATCTGTGACAGCGTCCCGGTCAGAGCCCCAGTACGCGTACTTTTCGCGTAACGGAACTTTGCGAAGCGAAGCTGATTGGCTCTCCGGTGTCTGTCAACATTCTAAACAGTCCGGAACGGCCGCCATCTTGTCTCTCGGTAGGATCGAGAGACAAGAGGAGGAGAAAAACGAAGGGGGAATTTAATGAAAGGGGGCAAGGTAGACCCCTCTTGACCCCCTAGGAATGATGTTGGGGTTATTAAAGGGTCCCGTGGGGCAAATAAAAAAAATTCGATTTTTCGCGGTAGAAGCGCTTCCCGCTTCGCAAACCGGGTCGCGAAACGGGAATTCGACATTTTGTGTTTCGTTTTAATTAAATTACAAGATGGAGGAAAAACAATGTGAGAAATGGGTATAAGGGGGTACGAGAGACGTATCCTGACCCCCTATGTTTTCTGAGGGTGGCTGAGGATGCTCATATATGTTGATACATGTCTTCCAGCGGCTGCGCGTGAGCGGATTTTTTTTTTGCTTTTTGCTGCGTGATGTCTGTTAACGTTCGATTAGAAGGAAAGCAGGAAGTGTTGACCGCCATTTTGTCACTGCGAGTAAATATATTGTTAAAAATGATTGTTATAAATTAATCCGTATTGATAAACATTGTCTGCGCCATCTTGCCTTTTTTCCAATGCCACACTTTTGTCTTGCACAGCAGCCATTTTATATGCCTTGACCAGACCCACTCTCTGCACGCCGCCGATCCTCAGCATGGCTCCCCACCCTCGCAAGCATCTCCCCCACGCACTGGTCACCCCTGCTCTCTCTCTCATGCATGGGCCATAAACCTCCCCCCATCTGCGCTGCTCTTCCCAGAGAATCACACCCTGTGCCCGCCCGACACCTCCCTTTCACCCTATTCACTACCGCACCCTCTGACACTCCTCTTCCTCTGTGTCTGATTGTCCAGGCCGGTCCCAGGCTATCACCTAGCCCTCCGGATGTAGTTTATGGCCCCAACTGTAAAGAATTACCCCTCTTCAAAGGAGTTACAGTAGATCAAGGCCCCCACCCCATGAGATCCGTCACACCACACGCGTTCCTACGATCCTGTATTGTGATTGGGGAGGGGATTCTCACTGTAAGGGTGTGTGGGACCGAGCCACTTTAATAACTTATAAATATATACAACGCTCCAACAAAGTAAACACGTTAAAAAAAAAATTTTAAACAACTATTTACATGGCAGCCTGCTGCAACATCCATCTCAAAGCAACAATGGGCTGCTTTGGTCTGTCTTTTAGTCTGCAAAATCCGTCGACCTGTGAGGTGGCGTCAGTAGCGGTCTGTTGTGCGAATAGGCCGAAGGCAGCACAACGCGCCGAGATCCGGACGGCACCCAGATGGTGTCCAGTAAGTTGCCACACTGGTCTGGCCATTCTACAATGCTGCGCCGAAAAACGGCGTGGAGCGCCCCGGGGGGGGGGGAAGGCGGCGCGAACGGGCCTCCCGCGCCTCCCCAGGTGGAGGCTCCTCTGCTGCAGTGGGGCACCCTTTAGCGTTTCAGTCGCCATTCAGCTGTTTAGCGCCCGCTTTTGCGGCACTGTGCCTCATCCGCCATTCAGCTGAGTTGCGCTACAGTGTCTCGCCCACCATTTAGTTGAATTGCACCCACTCTTGCGGTGCAGCGATAGGCGGCTGCCACAGGACTCTTAAAATGGCGGCCGGCTCTTCGGATTTGGGCCTGGTCCACTAAAATGGCCCTGGGACACATTTGAACTCGGATATTTGCCTGCTAGGGCTTGGGCCCCATTCCCGAAAGCGTCCCCTCAGCCTTGTAGATTCTACAAAAGTCATCGGGGCCCCCGACTCCCGCAGGCTTCCGGTGGGGAGCGGATGCCATGATTGCTTGCGGAATGGCCACGACGGAGCTATGAGATGGTGGTGCTCTCATGCTGACGCCAGCTTCAGTCTGAAACATCCAGAAACACTGTAGACTACCAATTCGATGACTTCCGGTGGAGCCCCAACGCGACCCGGTAGGGAAGAACTTGCCCTCCCCTCTTTTGACTGATGGTTCTTGTTGCCTGTCCCCTCTGTTGTCATCTAACGGAACCTTTTTGGACTGCCGAGTGAGAAAAAAAAAGGTGGGGCTTTCATCATTTGGGAAAAAAAAATGTTTCAATCCAATGAAAAGTGTTATTTTTAGGTCATATGATCAAGCCTTCCATCATTAGGAAACCAAAAGTAAAATGAACCAATGAAAAGTTTTATAAACAAGTCACATGACCTGTTATGCGGCTTTGGGCTATAAAAAGCCTACAAAATCCGTTGGCCTGTGAGGCGGCGTTAGTAGCGGACCGATGTGCGAATAGGGCGAAGGCAGCACAACGCGCCGAGATCCGGATGGCACCGAGGTGGTGTCCAGCAAGTTGCCGCACTGGTGTGGCCATCCTACAATGCTGTGCCGAAAGACGGCGTGGGGTGCCCGGGGGGGGGGAGGCGGCGCAAACGGGCCTCTCCCGCCTCCCCAGGTGGAGGCACCTCATCTGCAGTGGGGCGCCTCTTAGCGATTCAGTCGCCGACCAGCTGAGTTGCGCCCGCACTTGCTGCTACAGTAGGCCGAAGGCAGCACAACGCGCCGAGATCCGGATGGCACCGAGGTGGTGTCCATGGTGTCCAGCAAGTTCCCGCACTGGTGTGGCCATCCTACAATGCTGCGCCGAAAGACGGTGTGGGGTGCCCCGGGGGGGGGGGGGGGAGGCGGCGCGAACGGGCTTCTCCCACCTCCCCAGGTGGAGGCTCCTCAGCTGCAGTGGGGCGCCCCTTGGCGTTTCACTCGCTATCCAGTTGAGTTCCGCCCGCTCTTGCGGCACAGTGCCTCACCTGCCATCCAGCTGAGTTCCGCCCGCTCTTGCGGCACAGTGCCTCACCCGCCATCCAGCTGAGTTGCGCCCGCTCTTGCGGCTACAGCGTCTCGCCCACCATCCAGCTGAATTGGGCCCACTCTTGCTGTGCAGCGATAGGCAAGGACTCTCAAAATGGCGGGCGGCTCTTTGGATTTGGGCCTGGTCCACTAAAATGGCCCTGGGACACCTTGGAACTCGGACGCTTGCCTGCTAGGGCATGGGCCCTATTCCCGAAAGCGTCCCCTCTTTTGACTGATTGTTCTTGTTGCCTATCTCTTCTGTTGTCATTTAACGGAACCTTTTTGGACTGCCGAAATGGGTTCTGGTCCGACCGCTGGTTGGTGGAGACATTTTGACTATATCCTGGACCTGCCCGGCCTCGCCCAAAATGGCGCCGGTATAATTGGGACTCGTAACTCCTTGTTGTGTACTGGTTGCCCAACCTTGATATCACGAGATACGTATGCAGTTTTGAAGCATATGGCGGGCGGGGACGAGTACTGATTGAACATTTGGACATCCCTATTGATATTAAGTTCTGATGTGTTATTGATTACTGTACTATTGAAAGTTCGAATTAACCTCACCCATGGTACTTGCCCACAAATGTATATCTAGATAATTTTATTGTAACTGGCCCTGTCGTACTTGAATTATAAAATGTACGTCCACCGATTCCGCAACTGTTAGACACCTTAGTTCTTGCAACCTAATGGCCCGCCCGTTACGTTCTTCTACAGTGTAAATGTCCCCTCATCATATACGATTACAGTTTGCTCCGTGGCCGGCCCACGTGGTTATAGGCCCGTATTTGTATACTGACATTTTCACAATAAAGGTTTTTAAAACAAAACATGGTAGTAGTACCTAGATTGGTAAAGTTTTGAATAATAGCCACTGTTTTCGAATCAGTAAAAGGCAAGTGAAATAAAGCAGCCCGATTACATGACGGTTAAAAGGTATAATACGCAGGAACGCAGTAAAGATAAATGGTCAAGGGCTGTTGTGTTTTCCACTCCTGCAACATAAAGTGATCGATAAGAATCCGATATTCATGCCTATCAGCGACTAAGACAGCAGGTCGAGCCTCTTTTGTTCTACGGCTCCCTCATGGGACGAAGAAACGCCCTTTTTCTCGAAATAGGAATATTTTACTTGCAGGACAGTTGTACATTTCCCGGGAAAATACATTAGCCTGGAACATTGTTAGTGATAAACTGTAAATGCATCTGGGTCCTTTGCTTTACAAGTCAGAGTGAGAAAAAAAAGGTGGGGCTTTCATCATTTGGGAAAAAAAAATGTTTGAAAGCAATGAAAAGTGTTATTTTTAGGTCATATGACCTAGCCTTCCATCATTAGAAAAACAAAAGTAAAATGAACCAATGAAAAGTTTTATTAACAAGTCACATGACCTGTTATGCTTACGTTACGCGCTGCGCGCCACGCCCTGGATCGCTTCCGGGAAGCTGCGCCTCGCGCACCGGAGCACTTCCGGGTGCGCTAACGCGGCGCGTCATATGACGCATTACGCGACAACGCAGGTCCAGAATATAGTCAAAATGTCTCCACCAACCAGAGGTCGGAACACAACCCCTTTCAGCAGTCCAAAAAGTTCTGTTAAATGACAACAGAAGGGACAGGCAACAAGAACCATCAGTCAAAGAGGGGAGGGCAAGTTCTTCTCTACTGGGTCACGTTGGGGCTCCACCGGAACTGATCGAATTGGTAGTCTACAGTGTTTCTGGATGTTTCAGACTGAAGCTGGCGTCAGCATGAGAGCACCACCCTCTCGTGGCTACGTTGTGGCCATTCCGCGAGCAATCATGGCAGTCGCTCCCCACCGGAAGCCTACGGCAGTCGGGGGTCCCGGTGACTGTTGTAGAATCTTCAAGGCTGAGGGGACTCTTTTGGGAATGGGGCCCATGCCCTAGCAGTCAAGCGTCCGAGTTCCACGGTTGCCCAGAGCCATCTTTGCAGGCCAGGCCCAAGTCTGTGGAGCCGACCGCCATTTTGTGAGCTCCGTAGCAGCCGCCTGTTGCTGTACCGCAAGATTGGGTGCAATTCCGTTGGATGGCGGGTGAGACATTGTAATAGCAAGAGCAGGCACAATTCAGCTGGCCGAGTGAGGCACTGTGTCGCAAGAGCGGGCGCAAGTCAGCTGGTCGAGTGAAGCGCTGGGGTGTAGCTGAGAAACCTCCACCTGGGGAGGTGGGGGAGGCTCGTTCGCGCCGCCTCTCCCTTCTAGTGCACCCCACGCCGTCTCCTGGCGCAGGTATATGTGATGGTCGGACCAGGGCACCGCAGGACGTGTCTTCCGGTCAAACGGATTGTGGGACAAGGTGTGGAGCAGGCGCAATTATCTTGGGGGCCTCCGTCAAGCGGTTCAGGGAGGCACCGCATCACATTGTTTTCCAATGCAGTCAGGTCCACAAAGAGCCCCCACTTACTTTGAGAGTAGTGAAGCTGCAGCAGGTGCAAATAAGCTTCAGACAGTGTTACAAGCGCTGCTCGGAACCCTCAACTATGGCACCCAACATCCAGGACTTACGCCATTTGTGCAAGGCAGTGACATCGAAGCATCTCAGGGACCAAGCAACATACTATATCCAGAGTCCTTCCCACAACCTCTGCCTTCCTTCTTACCTAGTTATTGTTCTTTCACTCCCACTCCAGGCTTTTAGTCTGTGGATGGAAAACCATGAACCTACACTCACTTATTGAAAATCTTACTATTGATGGTTGATTTTGAGCCACAAACACAAAGGCTTGTTTGGATCGATGTTGCAGCAGGCTGCCATGTAAATAGATTTTTAATAAAACGTTTTACCCTGTTACTTGTTGATTTTGAGCCCCAAATACAAAGGCTTGTAAATAGAGAATGAACCAAAGAGAACCAATCCCAAAACAATAAATGCTAGGATAACAATCAATCAAATGGAGAGGGAAGCAGGCACAACGGATTACAAAGGGGGCAAAGGCCTGCGTTACCTACCCTTCACTGTCTGCAAAGAGAGAATACTCCTAAAAGAAAAGAGGAGGGGGGGTGGCGTTCAAAGCACATCAGCGTGCATAAACACGAAAATGTTTTTACCTACCACGTACTTGACATTTTAAAGCTTTTGATATTTGCTATTAAAAAACCATTAAAATTCACTGAAAAAACCATAGGTTATAGACCATATATAGTTAGGAATTAGCATTTACAAAACCTTGAAAATTCACTGAAAAAAACATGGGTTATAGACCATATATAGTTAGGAATTAGCATTTACAAAACCTTATTTTACTCACACAAAACCATTGAAATTTCATATATAGTTAGTTGCACTAACTATATGTCGCGCACCCGCAATCCACTGCTGATCATGTCACATATTACATCATTCATGACATGATCAGTGACATCACTGATGACATCACTGATGACATGAAATTTCAATGGTTTTGTGTGAGTAAAATAAGGTTTTGTAAATGCTAATTCCTAACTATATATGGTCTATAACCCATGGTTTTTTCAGTGAATTTTCAAGGTTTTGTAAATGCTAATTCCTAACTATATATGGTCTATAACCTATGGTTTTTTCAGTGAATATATATATATATCGGCTACAAAACTTCCTCGTACCCAAGAAAGACGCCACACTCACGGGTGAAATTATCGTTTGTTGGTTTATTAACAGAAATCGAGACGCGTTTCGGCGTGAGCCTTCTTCGACCGCTATAAAGATTAAAGTGAGGCTTCGCCATTTTAATCTAATGTTGAGCCGCGCGTCATGACAATCCATCAAAACAAACATAGGACAGTAAGTTCTCCTCAAATCAAGTGTCAGCGCCATTATTAAAGTGCAGTGCAAAATGTCGAAATATTTACACAATTTACAGTTTTCACGAAGTTTTGTTGAAAAAACAGTTATTATGCCCTAGATGGGCAAATTAATTAATAGCACATCAATATATTATTGCTTTTATAATCAAGTTAAATTTCATCATGACCGTTATATAGCCTTGTCAACTTCAAAACATTGTTTTACACAATTTAAATGATATAAAGGCAAAGGGAAAGGAAGAGAGATAATGAGAGAAAATATTAAGCCTGGATGGGCAAACTTAGGTGAAATGATTTTTTTGATAAGCAAACAGTTTTATATATATATATATATATATATATCTCTCTTCTAATCGCTTCCTTCATATATTGAAAGTAAATAAGAAAATATTCAAACCTGGTATTAACCACAAATTAATATGTTTGAACATCACATCGTGTGAGACAGGGACAATATTATATATTCTATATTTACAATAAATGGATCACTAGCTCTTCTTCTGTGTTCAAACCCCCCGGATTTTTTGTTTGGAGATCAAATATGTACCTTGATTCAAGCTTTCTTAACCGAAGTTCTCGATTCCCTCCTCTCTCTCTGCGTGGTATATGATCGATGCAAAATAATTTTAACAAATTCCTATTGCTAGAGTGATGTTCGGCAAAATGCCTTGCAATAGGATATGTTGGATCTTTCTTTTCAATTGCTCTGGCATGTTCGAGAATACTTTTTTTTGGTGGGATTGATCGTGCTACCTGTATACCTTAAGTTATATGGCAAATCAGCGCCTATACACAAAATGGCGTGTTACAGGTATGGAATTTGGTGATGTTCCTTTCTATTTTTGAACCTGGCAATGGATACGTTAATCTCTTGTTGCTATGTTTACACGCCTTACATTTGGTGCAAGGAAAAAATCCTATTAGATTGCTGACTCGTGGGTTTTTTTTTTGTTTGTTTCAAGTGACTTTGGGTTAGACTGTCTTTTAATGATCTAAACCTCCTATAGGTTATCTTAGGGTAATTGGATAAATCTTGTCCTATCACTGGGTCAGTTTGCAAAATATGCCAATTGTGTTTGACAATTTTGGCGATGTTATGTACCTCACTGGTATATATATGTATATAGGTATATGCATGTATGTATACATGTATCTATATAGATAGATAGATAGATAGATAGATAGATAGATAGATAGATAGATAGATAGATAGATAGATAGATAGATAGATAGATAGATAGATAGATAGATAGATAGATAGATAGATAGATAGATAGATAGATAGATCAGAAGACACTTCTGTCTTTTCAGCTCCTGGCCACACCTCATTCCTCACCTACCTGTCTCCTTCCTGTCCCCTGCTGCACCTTCTGTTGGGATCGGGAGACTCTTGCACAATCAATGCGCATCTGCTCCTACCCCGAGTGCCTGCCTGCAAGTGAATTTGGCATCCTGACTGTTAATTTGACTCTAAAGTCACACTAATATAGCTTGTGCACGTAGGCATCTTCATGTCCCTGACAATATGAGGATCAGCTACTGTAATATAACCTGGATATGCACTCCAAGTATGCTCTCATGTTGGACAGAGGATTGCTGTCTCTGTCCTGGGTGTGGAACATAAAGTAGTGGTAGTAGCATATTTTGCTTTAAAGTATGACCAGACCTATTTATCAATGTCAGGGATGATGTGGCCTACTGACTCTTTCTTGGTAAAGTTACAATGTTATGTGTATTCCAGAACCTTGTACTGACGTCCTATTTGTATGTCAAGTGCTTGTGAAAGTGGAGTATGTATATCACTACATGTGGTATTGGGACTCTAGGTCTGTGTGTGTGAGTCTGTGTAAATAACCCAACGGGATACATGTAGAATGTCCCTGGTGTAGAACAACACAATATATATACTGAGGACTGCTTCCTCATACTGTGAAAGTGACTTGCCTGCATTTAAGTGGCAGGAGGCTGGAAATCCAGACAGTGAAGTTAAGAGGATGGACACAGGGCTCCCTTAACCAATTCGATGAAGGATTTGCTGGCGAGTGGGTGCTGATTAGTTCTACAGGAGTACTGCCATTTAGTAGATGGTAGAGGTGAGGGGTTGGACTGCAATTTCTATTGCTCAAGGTGTGGGGATTTCTAGGTCAGGCCTGACGAGTTCTTTGTCCTTCAGTATTTTTTTTAAAAGGCTATTGAGAGCAAGTCCAGAAACCTCAAATTTTAATGGGGCCATATGTTGGGTGTTTCTGCTTGGAGACAGCCTAGTGCTACCTGCAGTGTGAAGCATCACTTTACACATAACCTGTGTTTAAAAAGCAGCCTGAAAAGGAAGCTTGAAAAGAGAACTTGTTCTGAGGTTTGAGACAGTCAGTGGAGCCACATCCTCAGCCTGGAAAATGTGTATTAAAGTGGGATCTAAAACACCACACTTTGCTAAGGGTTCGAGTTATTCCTAAACATAGAAGGGAGTGCCATACAGGACTGGTGTCGGCCAGACAGCCAGTCTGCCACAAGTGAAGGGCGATCATCTGGAATATGCACTTTTTGCTGGAGAAGGTGAGGGTCTGTCTGGTGCCTAGATACCTGTTCGGAGAGGAACAGAGTGTGCCTGGCTCAGCAGAAGGAGAGAATATCAAGGAGTAGGAACCCAGTGTCGTCCCTGTGTATTGAGCTCCAGAGGATGTGGATGGTATTGGAATGTGAAGAAAGGTACCGCACCTGAAAACGGTTGTATGACACTACAACGTGGGCTATTACCACGCATGCCATTACAACACTGTTTTTAAAACGCAAGTTGTTACAATGACTTGCGCTGTAAGCACTGGATAGTGGAATAGTTTAATTTTCAATTCCAACTCCTGCCCTCGTTACAGTAGGGAAGGTGTTAGAATAGAAAATTAAACTATTCCCTATCCAACAGCGCCCTCCAGCGCAAGACTTTGTAACGACTTGCGTTGTAAAAGGAGGGTCGTAATGGCAGTGCGTGGTAATGCCCGCGTTGTAAAGGCTGCTCACCCCAGAAAACTGCCTCAAAGACTGACCAAATTCAGTTGTGATCATGCCCACTGTCAGCCACTGCAGCTGTGAACTAGTGCTAGTGCTGCCAGAAAAGCAAGATTATGCATTGCCAATGTATGAGTTTGATCTGCCTGGGAGTCTGTGTCAGCATGTTTCTGCTGTAATCCTGCTCAGTCTAGGATGCCACAACTGGACTTTGCCTTAATTAGATGTATTGTCCTGGAAGACCGCAACTGTGCAACGTCTATGTTAACCTGGTTTGTCTGGGAGACTGCAAATGGATGTTGTTGATGTGAGCCTGATTGTCCTGGGAGGCAATCCCAGTAAATCACACCTCTGAACCTAATCAGGTTGTTAGGTGGCAACTGCTGGAGAGGCTGTGCTGTGATATCTGGACCTATGGTGTTGCACTCAGCAAGACCTTGTCAGCACCAAAGGAGACTGCCGCATAGATAAAAAGTGCAGGCTTTAGTTATTTTTTTATCCTACTTGCAAGAATTGGCATGCAGGCGTCTCAAGGTTCTTCTTGCGAATAGCCCAAAAAGACAGAAATATACTGCAAGGAAGTAAAGCACCAGGAGCTGAGACTTTCTGCCTAAACAAAACCAGGTTTAAGAGCGAGTGACTGAGTTGCACTGGTAAGCCCCACCAGGTAACAGTGATGTAATCTCCATATGTGCCTAATTCAGACCTCTGCCACCAGATACTAGGTACTGTACTTCTTAGTATTACCTGAGTGGGGAAAAATACTGGAGCAGGAGGGTGTAGTGCCTTCTGAAGAATGCAACTAGGGATACAACCCTGTATTTCAATACTACAATCTAATTGTGTAGCTTTTAATTCTGTTGTGTGATTAAAGTACTTGCTTTTACTTAAAGATAAACACTGGGTTGGACATTAAGCAGTGGGCTGGACATTAAGTTAGTAATATGTCGGTTGATTATTGAGTTCTGAGTTCTTGCCCCCCCCCCCCCCCACCACCTCCTTGAAAAACCTGTGACTTCTCTCCCGCAATACCCTGAAAGTCAAGTCTGGAAAGTGCCCAATTTGCAGAGCCATAGCAGAACAGACTCCAGGGCACCATTGGCAAACGACGTCTACCACCACAATTAGGGCCCAGTAGTCTTTAGATGCTCTGTGTACCTCCCTCCTCAAACTGGGTGTAACATCTTTCCATGCCTTCCTCTTTCTGAGGCACTGTTTTTTCGTGCTCCAGCCCACATTGCTACCGTGCTCATCATCTCATTGTGTGTTCTTATTGCGCATAAAGTGAGACCAATTGGCTTTGCCAATGCTTGTTTATCTCTGGCATGTTGTGGCTTAACTTCCATAAACAAGGGCACACATGGTGTAGAAATTGCATACGCCCACTTCCTTGAGACATTTGTGTTCCTGCAGTTTTAGTGATAAAAAAGCCTCACTTTCTTCTAAATCCTATTTCCTAGAATTATTGACTGAATAGGAGCAAGACCTGTGATGCAGGTTAGTCTCTCATGGCCATGAAAAGTACAGTCATCCTAGCAGGCAGGTCCAAACATGAAGGCAATTTAGCAGTCCCATGGATCATAACAATGTATTTGTTAGCACCTCATGAGCAAATGCGCCCACGCTGGCTCAAAGTGACCCCGTTAAGTCAGCCTCAGGCAAGGGTGGCAGTGGATGTCAGTGCAACAAATGAGGCTGAGCTAGTAAACATTGCGTTTGAGAACTGTACCAGGAATATTTAGGAAACATAATGCTGTCAGACAACGTGTCCCAACTATGTCACGTGTCCTGCTGGTTTAAGTTGGTTGTAGCTACAGAAACCCTAGCATGGAAGCTCTATCATAGGATCATGGTTTGTCTGCCAAAAGTAATGTGCTTTCAGGAATACCTGTTAAGGTCACCTCCATGCTGCATTTCTCTGTAATGTGGTAAGAGGCTGCTACAATGTAGCTTAGGCAGACTTCCATAAATATATCCAAAGGTCTCCTGATAGGTGTGGATCTCCATGCATAGCAGGGGAGCAGTGCTTAATTTGTAAAAAGAAGAAAAACAATTAAATAAAATAATGAAGATAAGTGTAGGGGCCCAACGGTTTTATTTGTTTCTTGCTGTCACACTGGTGAACGTCGAGGTTGCCAAACAACAAGGTTGCCCAGTCTTAATTCCACCTCACCCATCACCAAAAATTTCTTTTTCTCCATCTAACTCTTTACAGGTTCTTTTTAATCTCTGTTTTCTCCCTTGGTTTCTGTTTTCCTAGATTTCGCTTTCATGCTTTTTCATCCTCCTCAATTCTCTCTTTTCTGCCTTTCCCTCTCACTCTGGGTGAAAGTCTGATGATGAAAAAATAGAAGCCCGGGACCCAAAATAGGAGTGCTGCTGTCTGTCACCAGCACTAATTATGAACTGGTGCCTGGGCCAATATTAGGCGCTTGAATCTCCTGTGCCTTGAGAGTTGCTTCATGGCTTAGGTCAGAGAGAAATGCTTTGACAGCACTCTCAAACCCCAAGGCCTGCTGCTACAGAAAGTAAATAAAGACCAGCCTATTTTATAGTGCTATTTTTAGATTAAAGCATGGAAATAACTCAAATCCGCTCTTTGCCCATGATGGATATTGAATTTTATTGTCCCTTTTATTCAATTTTATATTCAACAGATGCTCACAATATTGAATGGAAACTGCAAGTTTTGACGCAGCTATCTACACTGAATGTTGGAAACATTAATAAAACCTCTAGAAATATGGAAGTATGGTCTAACTTTCCACTGTGAAGGATCAGCTTCAAAGGAACTGTCTCCAAAAGTCGTCATTTGAGAATTGCAGCAGGGTTTCTTAGATAAATGTTCACAGATTTATTGTTCATAAGCGATATCTTATGCTATAAGGCACAGCAACAGAAATGTTATGTTCTTCCCTTCATTGGTCCTAATATTCTGCAAATGGAATACCATGCATTGACTTTCTTCATATTAAAAACTTTGGGCATGTCACGAAAACAATTGTTTTTGTTGATATTTCATCTGTTGGCGGTATTGCATATATCACATTAATATAGTTGTGCCATTGTTGGGTAGGAACAGCCATCAGAGGTGCTTTCAATGAGCAGGTACTTTAATTCGAAGCTAAGGCCCTCATTAGGATGGCGGGTGGATTTTGCTCGCCTGCCATCCTCCCGGGGATTGGGACCGCCCGCCATAAGGGTGGGGGTCCCGTGGGAGGTATTAGGATGCGCCCGCCACAGTGGTGGGCGCATCATGCATTTTTAACATTGTGGCGGGCGGTGCTCTCAGCAGGCGGGCGGTGCTCTCAGCACACCCCACCACAATGCTAAAAATGCATGTATGCATTTGCATATACAAAGCGGCAGGCACCGCGCGGTGCCTGTCGTTTTGTGTATGCAAATGTTGGGGGGTACCACAGGTACCCCCGTGTGCATCCCCCACTTCGCCCTCACTCCAGAGGCCCGTAGGGGGCCCCCGAAGTGAAAACCGCCTGCCTTTCCATGGCAGCATTGCCGCCACGGAAAGGCATCAGATTGAGCCCATACTAATACGGCTGGCAGTGTCAAACAGACACCGCCACCATATTAATCCTTTTCCACCCAGGTCGCAAGGCGACCAGGGGGGAAAAGCGGCGGATGGTCTTTCAGTCCGCCGCGGACCCCGCAGCCATCCGAATGTGGCGGGGGTCATTTCAGTGAGTATGGCGGGCAGATATCCCCGCCAGGCCGGTGGTGGCTGCCGCCAGCCTGGCAGGGGGATATCCAGGGGGGATATCCGCCCGCAATCCAAACTCAAAACAGGCAGCACCAGCACTTTTACATTTGCATTTAAAGCATTGGTCATCAGTAGCGTTTTCATGTGTCATCAGTACATTGAACCTTTTCTGATGTGACCAACCTATAGCACCTTATTTAGTAAGGTTGGCCGTGCTATCTGAATACAAATCGTCTTTTTCAGAGATACAGTCCATAAGTCTTACATCATTATGGTGCAGAAGTAGGGCAAAATCTAGAATTTAATCAGGTCTAGTCTTTTAGCTGACACTATCTACCTAACCTCTTTGATATATTTTACAACAAACAAAAGGTAGACTAAAGGGCAGACTTTAGCGTTATGCAACGTGAAGACCCTGCCTAGACACCTAATCAAGAAGAGCCTTATGCATACTATCTATCTATCTATCTATCTATCTATCTATCTATCTATCTATCTATCTATCTATCTATCTATCTATCTATCTATCGATCTATCTATCAAAGTTATAGTTAGGCTCAGATTTCACATGTACAAAACAATAGAAATTCAGCAGTTATAGTTACCTGAGCTAAATATAACTCACACCTTTGCAATGCATGCTTATCCTCTCACATATTACATCCCTCATGTCATGGTCAGTGACATTACTGATGACATCACTGATGACATCTCAAATAACATCACTGATGACATCAGTGATTATATCATCCAGTGAATGCTAATGTTTCATAAAAGTTTTAAAGATATATCTTAAGCTACTGCATACATTAAATTGCTATTGTATCCGTACTAGTAATTAGTTATACTATTTCCAATATGTTTCATCTGAGTGGCTGTGTGGCTGTGTCTATCAGGGTATGCGTGGGTGTGTTAGTGTTTGTGTGGGTTTGTGAGTGGCTATATGGTTGAGTGAGTGGGTGTGTGAGTGGCTGTGTGCATGTGTTCGTGGCTGTGCGAGTGACTGTATAGATGTGTGAGTGGCTGTATGGTTCACTGAGTGATTGTGTGTGTGGCTGTATGGGTGAGGGAGTGGGCGTGTTAGAGGATGTAGGGTAGTGAGAATCTCTTTGTGTGTATAGATAAGTGAGTGGGTATGTGAGTAGCTCTTTGAGTGAGTGAGTGAGTGAGTGAGTGAGTGGCTATTTGAGTGGCTGTCTGAGTGAGTGAGTGACTGGGTGTGTGAGTGGCTGTATGGGTGAGGGAGTGGCTGTGTGAGTGACTGTATTGGAGAGTGAGTGTCTGTGTGAGCTCCTGGGGTGAGTGAGTGGGCATCTCAGTGGTTCCATGGATGTGTGAATGGGTATGTAAGTGGCTTTGTGGGTGTGAGAGGGGGTGTGTGAGTGGTTGTATGGGTGAGTGAGTGGCTATATGGGTAAATACGTGGGTGTGTGAGTAGCTGTATGGGTGAGTGTGGGAGTATGGGTACCTGTATTGGTGTGTGAGTGGCTGTAAGGGTGAGTGAGTCAGTGTGTGATTGGTTTTTGGGTACGTGAGTGGGTGTATGAGAGGTTGTATGGGTGTGTGAGTGGTTTTGTGGATGATGTCATCAGTGATGTCATTGGTGATGTTATTGGAGATATCATCAGTGATGTCACTGACCATGTCATGAGTGATGTATTATGTGAGGTCATAAGCAGTGCATTGTGGGTTTTAAGTCATAATTACCTCAGATAACTATAACTGCTGAATTGTTATGGTTTTGTAAGTGTGAAATCTGAGACCAGCTTTAACATATCTGTAATATTAAGTTATTCAGTGAATTTGTAAGTTAAAAAAAAATTGTATACCCTAACTATAATGTCCCTCTAACCTTTGTTTTTTTCAGTGAATTTATATGTTTTTTTTACTTAAATGTAAGTTAAGTTTAAAAACTATAATTTCCCCCTAAACTTTTGTCTCTCTCTAGATATATCTATACTTACCTTAACACTCTCTCTCTCTCTCTCTCTCTCTCTCGCTCTCTCTCTCTCTATATATATATATATATATTTATTGAAACAAAGCTCCTCCTCAGCACGCTCTGCGCTCGCAGACACCACTACCACGCCAGCAAAATGAGGAATGGACCAGCAAAGTCAGCAAGATGTTATTTATTTATCCACAGAACCAGTGACGCGTTTCGGGCAAAGGTGCCCTTGTTCACGCTGCAACATAGTCAAAATTTGAATGCTTTTTTATATACTTTTGATGAAGACTATCACCACCCCCTAGTGGGGACCTCCAGTGTCACATGTGCAACAAACAGTGTAAACATACTATCGCTGCAAGTCTTTTCTTTAACATTGATTATGAAAAAATTATTACTGGTTAAATCCATGTAATTAAAAGCAGCCACAAATTCCATTCAATAGTAAAATATGTTCAGAGGCTAATGTTTGCCAGTCAACAAAGATCTGAATTTCTTTAAACTAGCAAAATATATATTAACAGTCTAAATACAATAGTCATAATCCTCTGAGCAAATAATAGTTGAATAATTTCCCCATCAGGTTATTTGTTGCATTTCTTCTAACATGTGCAAATCTATACATTAGCAGCGAAAGGTAAAGTGCAAAAAGTGTAAAAACGTGCAAAATGTAAGAGTCAAAAGTGCAAAGTGCAAGAATGAGCCGCATTACCATCAGAGCTGAGATACCATCGAATTTCATACATATATAATTTCTCAAATACCTGAGTTCATAAATGACTGTATGACTGAATTATTGGTTCTCTAAAATTACAAATGGTAAAAAAGTATCAAAAAGGTAAAAATGGGTATATGTAAAAATAGTACCATACTCCATAAACAAGTACATGTCATGACACACTATAAACTAATCTAAAATACTATAGAAAAAGTGAAAAAGATGTCATAAATATTCCAGTATAAACAGTTCATATGTAAACATCAAGGGAAAGAAGTTAAAAACGTAAATACAATGATATATACAAAACTATAATATAAATACAAAGAATTAGAAGTGTACGTTACAGAGAAAATTTCACAGTAAGATCTTTATCTAATATAATCATATGTTTTTACCATCAAAGGCTCACTAATTATGCTAACAGCTCCACTGGTGCCTAGATTTGATTTCTCCTAATAGGGAACCTAACTAGGAGAAAAAGCACCAAAAGGGGAGAAAACTGATCGACCAATAAACAAACTCGGCAGTATTAAGATGTATAGAGTCATATACTACAAGAAGTGATGCATTTCTTCGATATTATTGAGCCCGTTCGGCCAACGGCAATCAAGCTCTAAAATGAATTTGGTCTCCAATTTTCTGAGCTGAAGTTCACGATCACCCCCTCTTTTGAGAAATGGGACTACTCCAATAACAAAGTAACTCAGGCACGTCAGGTGATTGTGTGTGTGGCTGTATGGGTGAAGGAGTGAGCGTGTTAGAGGATGTAGGGTAGTGAGAATCTCTTTGTGTGTATTGATAAGTGAGTGGGTATGTGAGTAGCTCTTTGAGTGAGTGAGTGAGTGAGTGAGTGGCTATTTGAGTGGCTGTCTGAGTGAGTGAGTGACTGGGTGTGTGAGTGGCTGTATGGGTGAGGGAGTGGCTGTGTGAGTGACTGTATTGGAGAGTGAGTGTCTGTGTGAGCTCCTGGGGTGAGTGAGTTGGCATCTCAGTGGTTCCATGGATGTGTGAATGGGTATGTAAGTGGCTTTGTGGGTGTGAGAGGGGGTGTGTGAGTGGTTGTATGGGTGAGTGAGTGGCTATATGGGTAAATACGTGGGTGTGTGAGTAGCTGTATGGGTGAGTGTGGGAGTATGGGTACCTGTATTGGTGTGTGAGTGGCTGTAAGGGTGAGTGAGTCAGTGTGTGAGTGGTTTTTGGGTACGTGAGTGGGTGTATGAGAGGTTGTATGGGTGTGTGAGTGGTTTTGTGGATGATGTCATCAGTGATGTCATTGGTGATGTTATTGTAGATATCATCAGTGATGTCACTGACCATGTCATGAGTGATGTATTATGTGAGGTCATAAGCAGTGCATTGTGGGTTTTAAGTCATAATTACCTCAGGTAACTATAACTGCTGAATTGTTATGGTTGTGTAAGTGTGAAATCTGAGACCAGCTTTAACATATCTGTAATATTAAGTTTTTCAGTGAATTTGTAAGTTGAAAAAAAATTGTATACCCTAACTATAATGTCCCTCTAACCTTTGTTTTTTTCAGTGAATTTATATGTTTTTTTTACTTAAATGTAAGTTAAGTTTAAAAACTATAATTTCCCCCTAAACTTTTGTCTCTCTCTAGATATATCTATACTTACCTTAACACTCTCTCTCTCTCTCTCTCTCTCTCGCTCTCTCTCTCTCTCTATATATATATATATATATATATATATATATTGAAACAAAGCTCCTCCTCAGCACGCTCTGCGCTCGCAGACACCACTACCACGCCAGCAAAATGAGGAACGGACCAGCAAAGTCAGCAAGATGTTATTTATTTATCCACAGAACCAGCGACGCGTTTCGGGCAAAGGTGCCCTTGTTCACGCTGCAACATAGTCAAAATTTGAATGCTTTTTTATATACTTTTGATGAAGACTATCACCACCCCCTAGTGGGGACCTCCAGTGTCATATGTGCAACAAACAGTGTAAACATACTATTGCTGCAAGTCTTTTCTTTAACATTGATTATGAAAAAATTATTACTGGTTAAATCCATGTAATTAAAAGCAGCCACAAATTCCATTCAATAGTAAAATATGTTCAGAGGCTAATGTTTGCCAGTCAACAAAGATCTGAATTTCTTTAAACTAGCAAAATATATATTAACAGTCTAAATACAATAGTCATAATCCTCTGAGCAATTAATAGTTGAATAATTGCCCCATCAGGTTATTTGTTGCATTTCTTCTAACATGTGCAAATCTATACATTAGCAGCGAAAGGTAAAGTGCAAAAAGTGTAAAAAAGTGCAAAATGTAAGAGTCAAAAGTGCAAAGTGCAAGAATGAGCCGCATTACCATCAGAGCGGAGATACCATCGAATTTCATACATATATAATTTCTCAAATACCTGAGTTCATAAATGACTGTATGACTGAATTATTGGTTCTCTAAAATTACAAATGGTAAAAAAGTATCAAAAAGTTAAAAATGGGTATATGTAAAAATAGTACCATACCCCATAAACAAGTACATGTCATGACACACTATAAACTAATCTAAAATACTATAGAAAAAGTGAAAAAGATGTCATAAATATTCCAGTATAAACAGTTCATATGTAAACATCAAGGGAAATAAGTTAAAAACTTAAATACAATGATATATACAAAACTATAATATAAATACAAAGAATTAGAATTGTACGTTACAGAGAAAATTTCACAGTAAGATCTTTATCTAATATAATCATATGTTTTTACCATCAAAGGCTCACTAATTATGCTAACAGCTCCACTGGTGCCTAGATTTGATTTCTCCTAATAGGGAACCTAACTAGGAGAAAAAGCACCAAAAGTGGAGAAAACTGATCGACCAATAAACAAACTCTGCAGTATTAAGAGGTATAGAGTCATATACTACAAGAAGTGATGCATTTCTTCGATATTATTGAGCCCGTTCGGCCAACGGCAATCGAGCTCTAAAATGAATTTGGTCTCCAATTTTCTGAGCTGAAGTTCACGATCACCCCCTCTTTTGAGAAATGGGACTGCTCCAATAACAAAGTAACTCAGGCACATCAGGTCATTATTGTGGACCCTTTTAAAGTGACGGGCGACCGGATAGGCCGGGTCACTATGTAATATTGCCCGTAAATGCTGCAATATCCGGACATGCACCTGGAGCTTAGTGCTGCCAACACATCTAAGCCCACAGGTGCATGTCAGGACGTAGACAGCATGGTCTGTCTTACAAGAGAAGTTACCCAAAATCGGTTTGGCAATAGTGCTAAAGGGAGTGGAGTAATGCGAGGTAGTGGTACCAAATTTACAAGCACGGCAGTTTGAGCATCTGAAAAAACCTCGAGCAGGTCGTAACCAAGGTATTTTAGTTTTGAGCTCAGGGGCTGCTCTATCCAGGGAATTACCCATAGTTTTGGCGCGTCTGAAGGTAACAGTAGGGGAAGCAGGCAATCTGGTATTAAGTATGTGGTCACTAAGGACGATGGGCCAGTTCTTGTTAATTATAGACTTAATTTTCCTATCCTCTCTACTGTATGTAGTGATCAGGCGTGGGCATTCAACTTGAGGCTCTGTTACGATGGGGGTTTCAGCCACAGGAGTTATCATCGGAAAGAGACTCTCCCTGGACCGAGATAAAGATTTTTCAATGGCTGTCTTCAGGATGGTATCAGAATAACCCCTCGCCTTTAACCGTATCATAAGTTCTCCTAAGCATGTGTCATAATCAGAAGGAGAACTGCAGATCCTCTTCAGCCTTAAAATCTCGCCATAGGGAATTCCTGAGATGGTGTGTCTAGGGTGCATGCTAGTTGCGTGCAGTGTGGCATTGCCCGCAGTGGGTTTTCTGTGAAGAGTAGTATTAAGTGTGCGGTTGGTAACGTACACCTCAACATCTAAAAATGTTATTCTGTTCTTGTCAATATGCGCAGTAAAGTTGAGATTAAGGGAGTTATTATTTATCTCTTGAATAAATGAAAGGACTTCCTCTTTAGTACCTCTCCAAGCTATAAAAATATCATCTATGTACCTCAAGAAACAGCTCACATGGCCATCCATCCAGGCTTTGTGGTGCACATTGAGGACCTGCTCCTCCCACCAGCCAACGTGCAAGCATGCATAGCTGGGAGAGAAGCAGGCCCCCATCGCCACCCCTCTAAGCTGTCTGAAAATCTCTTTACCAAAAGAGAAAAAATTATTGTGGAGGCACCATTCCATGAGACACAAGATGACCGTATTGTGTTCGTAATATATGATCGATCGCTTGGAAAGGTAATGCTTTACTGCTGAAAGTCCTTGTTCGTGGTCAATGCTTGTATAAAGCACCTCTACATCTAGTGAGATGAGCCACATATCATTATCCCATTCAATAGTAGCAATTTTGCTTATAAAATCACTAGTGTCACGTGTGAAGCTAGGTAGTTGTTTTGCAAAGTCTTGGAGAAAAAAATCAATATATTCCCCAACTTTTTCACCCACACTACCAACACTACCAATAGCAGACACAATTGACCTGCCAGGTACCGGTTGCACAGCTTTGTGTACCTTTGGGATGAGGTAAAGAGATGGTAAAACAGGAAAGTTGATACACATAAATTTGTATTCCTCTGATGAAATTAAGCCCTCTCTTTTCCATTGGCCTAACACCTTGTGTAATTTACACTTGCCGTTCTCATATTCTTTGTGTGAGGCTTTAACATAACACAGGGGGTCGTCAAGTTGACGTTTGGCCTCACTGCTGTAATCCTGTTTGGGCCAAATTACTAGATTACCCGCTTTGTCCGATTTCTTGATCACGATTTCATGATTATCCCCCAATTTTTTAATCAACTTGTCATAAGCGCGTTTGATATGTATCTTCTTTTTTCTGTGTTTGTTGTTCACTTTTGAATAAAGTTTTTTGATGTAGTTGGTAACGCAGTCGTGGAAAATGTCTATTGCATCTTTAGGCAGTAGAGGGATGTATTTGGATTTGCTCCGAAATGGACTCAGACCAGCACCCTTTTGGGAAATGGATATTTTTCTTAAACAACTTTGCGTGGCCTCATCAGGATCCATTTCCGAATTGTTGGAAGAGTCAATCAAGTTGTTTGCGTCCAAAAAGGTGTGTGTCTCAGCAGCACATAGTTGGTTGATGTCGCTAAGCACATTTTCTTCACCTAAATTGTCCGTTTTGTTGAGATCTTTGGCGGATTTCAAGGCAGAATGTTTTTTTTAATATTAGCTTCCTTATGAAACAAAATAAATCTACCCTGGTCATGGCATAATTGAAACTCTGTACAGGTGAATAGTTCAAGCCCATTGATAGTAGTTGTTCTTCTGCCTTGTTTAAGGTAACATATATATATTCACAAATAGCTCTGCAGCACCTCCGGCAAGCTTGCTCAGCCACACCAGCGAGAGAGGAGACGGACCACAGGATCAGGTGCAAGATTTTATTAGCACAGAAAAACAGCTACGTGTTTCAGGCTACACGAGCCCTTGTTCACGCTGTCAGTCATTTTAAAATTTTAAAATTTTCGTTGCTTTTTGTATGTGATTGTGCCATATATATATATGTATATATTTAAAAAAAATGTTTTTACCTACTGGCCAGTAGGTAGTTATAGTTAGGAACTATTTTCCATAGGAAATCCACAACATTCTATTTGGAATAACTTTGGTGTCGGTTGACGAATCTTCATGAAATTTTCAAAACCTATGGCCCGCTCGGGTCCGCTTTTATCCTGAAAGTCTTGGGGGTTCGTCAAGCAGGAGCAGAGAAAAAAGGGGGTCCATGCAATTTCCCACAGGAACATTTAGTCGCATCTACAGCCCGAAATGCTGAACGGAATTACACTAAATATGGCAGAGAGATAGACCTTGGTTCATAGTCATGCCTTTTGCTTAAATGGTGTAAATCCGTTCAGCAGTTCCTGAGAAAATCAAAAGTAAAATCACATATATATATGGCCGTGGAGGATCCGCGCACCCAAGCGCACCCTGCCGAGCTGTATTCTATTTGGCTTTCAACACTCCAAATCAGGAAGTGTTGGCAGCCATCTTGGGCCTCGGTAGAACCGAGGCATAAGAAACCTAAGAAAAAAACGTGAAAATGCAAAAAGGAGGCAGGGTAGAAACAACCTGACCCCCTAGGCCTGCTCAGAAAGTCCCACAAGCACCCCAGGGCCGTGCTTTGATGCTAATTAGACCCCGGGGTGCCAAATCCTGGGGACATGTTAAAAATAAAGTGTGGGGGGGCCAATAACCCCCACACTGCCCCTGGGACTGCCACCCCTGGGGCAAAAGTGTGTATAATTGTGGGGGCTCACACGGCCCCCCCGCACCCCCAGGGACCGCCACCTTAATACTATAATGTTGGGGGGCCTCTAAGGCCCCCGAGCCCCAGGGACCGCCACCCCGGGGGCTCAATGTCATTGAGATTGTGGGGGGCACCCTACCCCCGCCTGCAGCCCCGGGTACCGCCACCCCCCAGGGCTTCTTTTTCATAAAAAACCCTGTGTGGGGGGGCTTGAACCCCACACAGACCCCAGGGACCGCCACCTCCCCAGGGCTCTAAATATTAAAATGTGGGGGTCCGTGACAGACCCCCAAACCCTGAGGACCACCACCTCCCCAGGGCTTTAAAGATGTTGGGATGGGGGCTGCATGGCCCCCCTCCTGGAGCCTTGTCATGGCCCTGGGGCCTGTCACACCCCAGGGCCAGCTCCTGCAGTGTCCAAGGGTGCCCACCTCGGGACACTGCTGTTTGCAATGACAAGGCCGGAGCCACGCGGCTCCCACTCTGTCATTGCAAACTTCTTTGATTCATTGAAGCAAGAGCAGGGAAACCTGCTCTCACTTCAATGAAGCAAAGCAGATTGCTTTTCCACATGGGGAGCAGCATGTTAGCTGTGGTGCTTACTAGATGTACCTAGTGGGATTCTAGGGACGCTCAGGATTGAAGAGGAATTTTTTCCCCAACTTAAAACACGCCACAGGGCGTGTTTGCACAGTGGTGAAGGGAGTAGATGGTGTAGGAAAGGGCTCTATATGTACTGTACCGAAATAAAATCAGCTGAACTACGAATTCCGATTTACTCACCTGTTATCAGGAGAGACCTCAGTGCTGCATCTTTGAGCGCAGTACAGATCCTGAAAAGTAATTCTAACCGTACTTACCAGTAACTTGAATTTCCTTCCTTAGGATATCATTGCCTGGTTTTTGCTCTTCCCATTGGCTGGAAGGTAAAATTCCAGCCAATGGGAAGAGGAGAGAAAGAAAACAGAAAGAAAGTAAAAAACACACCCCGAATCCCGTCTTCAACGGAGTGACGCCCCTCTCCTCCAATGGCTGGCCTCCGTTTAGAAAGCCAGCCAATGGAGAAGAGGGGCGGGTTCAAGCTCCCATACTGTAGACATAAAGTCTTGGAGCCACACTGCGCAAGCGTAGCCTTCGAGTCCGAGACCTAAAAAGGGGCAATAGACAGGGTCTATGTGTGGCGGGATTGTCTCTGGAGGACACGTCGCATTTGCTCATCTAGTTTGGCGATGCAGCGCTGTTAGTTGCAGCCACAGTGGGGGGGGGGGCACCAGAGATGGTAAGGCGGCGGCCGCCAGACGGTGGCGCCGTACCACTGGAGAGTGGTGGCTGGGGCCCGGGGCACTGGAGGAGGCTTTAAGAGCTACAGTCCCCTCCTCCTCCTCTTCCAAGACCACCGGCCGCTGATATTCACGCTGGATTGCCTCCAGCGTGCGGCGCCGTTCCTTGGCAGCCAACTCCTTCCGATCAGGTTTGGAACTGGAAGGAGTAGCTGTATAACAAAAAGAAAAAAAAAGACAATTGTAAAATATACTCTTGGAAAACAGTAAGACAAATTAATTATACACATAGTGTGGCATGGTAGCACTATAAAGCACAGTACATAACATATGTGGTATGTATCTCTCCTCCCACTTGCTTGGGCTTAAACATTTGCAGGATTTTTTTCAGGCATTCAACCAACCATGCATCAGATTCTTTACTATCAGCCACCTTTGCAATTTGCATGCTTGCATCGCACGTATCCTTCTCTCTGTCAGTCATAAATATTAAATCTCGCCCGTCCTTCTTCCTTCCACCCGTCTTTCACTTTTTTTTAGATCAACACCAGGTGATGAAATCTGACTTTCAGTTTTCTCCATAAAACTTTCAAAGCGGAGTTGAAATCACAGATAGATGAGGCCATTGGTTACTCAATACTCCCGCCCCTAATGCCTTTACTAATGCCAATAAAAGGGTGTCTTCACTCTTCAAACGTCCACAACAACTCTTACTTACTTAGGGCATCATTAGGATGGCGGGCGGACTTAGTCCGCCTGCCATCCTCACGCTAAAAGAGACCGCCCGCCATAAGGGCGGGGGTCCGGTGGGGGCAATTAGGATGCGCCTGCCACAGTGGTGGGCGCATCCTGTATTTTTAACATTGTGTGGGCGGTGCTGAAAGCAACGCCCGCTGCAATGCTAAAAATACAAGTTGTGCTTTTCCAAGCACAACGTGACAGGCCCCGCACAGAGCCTGCCACGTTGTGCTTTGAATGGCAGGGGGATACCATAGGTAGTAGGTAGCCTCCATGGAGGCCAGCAACAGGCACCCCAAGCATATTCCGCATGCCTTTCCAAGGCGGCAGCGCCACCACAGAAAGGAATTCCAAAATGCAGATTATATGGCTGGTGGTGTGTTTCAGACACCGCCACCATATTGAACCCTTTTCCGCCCGGTGGACATGTCAAGAGTGCGGAAAATTGGCAGACGGTTTCTATCCGCCGTGGACCCCCCAGCCATTGTATTAAGGCGGGGGGGGTCTTTTCTACAGGGATGGCGGGAGGTTTGCCCCTGTCAGGCCGGCGGTGACTACCGCCGGCCCGGCGGGGCAATCCGTCCTCCATCCTAATGGGGCCCTAAGTCTCAACAGTACAGTATACATACATACAGTACACCCTTGCAGTGAGTGTAATGTCAATAGTTAAGGATTATGAATCTAACTTAACGCCGGCCGCCACTGGTGCTGGCACTCCCCCTACCGCTCCATCGGTATCGTCAACTGCCGCATCCTCCCCCTCCGCGTTGCCTTCACCACCGCTGGCCCCAGCAATGGTGGTCGGTAGTGCACCTAGAAAACATTACAGATTTTGTAGGCGTCATATACACCTCCCCCTATTGGTCAGTAGTAAGATTGAAAAATGAGTTAATAGTATACAACATACACCACTAGTAAAAATCAGGTAGTAGTAGAGTAGAGACTAGTAGTTATAAATGTTCCATAGGGTCATTCTAGCCTTTGCTTAGTTAGCCGGAGCCATGCAGCCATTTTACCTTTGTGTCTTTTATTTTTTCACATGTGACATTACCTTGTAGCTTGTTGTATAAGACACCTTTGAGCCCACATGACCTCATACTGCTACTGTCTAAGCGCTGCGTACAAGCAGTCAACCAAAACATTAACAAGCCACTTTTTTATGACGGTCTGGTGTACTGTTAGTCCATATTTCTTATCTATAAATGCTACACTTTTTGGCACAGCTGAGAAATGCTTGCAATATACTAACGGCACCATTTCATTTTTCGCGTTACAGACAGAAAACTCCCCTTCTACGAACTAGAGCTTTACAGAGCTTATGATGCAACAACTACCAGTACTAGGTTCTTCTAAGGTGAGGGGTCCACAGAAATGACTCAAAGATCTTCATTTATAAATGTATATAAACTAAATTCCTACCTAGGGGATGGTGGTGCTTCCACCACTGTTCAGTTATCATGATTTATTTCCCAACTGTAAGTAAGTGTAACAATGTTTATTGTTCTAATGTTATTGATTTTCCTGTTGGTGTAACATTATACAACAATGTACAGAGCTTGTCAATTCAAAATAAAAATGTTGAACTTACATAGACTGGTGGTATTTGGTGTGGACTTACACAAGTGAGCGAGCGAAAGGAAGGGTGTGCATGTGCATTGCTTCCACGACTGAGAGGCTGGGTGTGTTCTGTTCTGGGTTGTCTACTTGTTGGGTATCTTGGGGGGAGGGTTCGGAGAGCTAATAGTTATGACAAGACACTACTATAACTAGTTGGGCAGGGGATTGTGGTGGGTTCTGAACTTTCTGATTGAGGTGTGTGAGGAAGGTCCAACCTCCCATCACCAACATCCTATTTTCGTGTGCAAAGTTCTGTATGTGCAAAATCCCTACAACAGTAGTAGTATGCCCTATCATATCAAAATAGTGATAAATCTGGTTGGGCATTTGTTGGTGTGAATTGTCAAAGCCTCAAGATTAACAAAGACTCAAGATCAATAAGATTAGAAGTAGTACAAGAGGATGACCCAAAGGACTGGGCTCAATGGCTAGAGCTACTGGTGAATCTGAGTTTTATTTAAAACCTTTTAAATAAAGAGTGGCCTACTGGGAAAGCTTAGCTACTACAGTACAAACAGACTAATAGTAGTAGTAGTACAGAGAGCCATTATAGCAGAGGCAGGGATAACAAGATTTTCGAAACAGTACTGATCGAAGGATAATTGTTGGTAAAAAATAGCATTAGAAAACGGAAACAATAGTTCGGGAAAAATATGGTGCAGTAAAAGTTATGGAATAAGAAATATTACTAAAAACAAGAAGACTTACTAGGGCCAGCATAAGAGCCCACGTTGGTGTCCTCCTCCTGTTGATGGTGTTCTCCCGCCAACTGCGCCACTGTCTGCTTCCCCTGGGTGCTGAACAGGAAAGATATACGAAAGAGACAAACATTCATGAATGGTGTCAAACAAATAAAATATTTTTAAAGAACGGTTGAAACTTATGTAATCAACAATTGCAATAACTAAATTGACCGATCTCATCTGGTCAACAAGTAGTATAGGGAGATTCGCGGATCGACTACTTGCTATTTATCAACACTAACCCACTCTTCCATTCTGATTCCAGAATACTAACTAAGCCTAAGTAAGACGTACCACCTGAACTAGCCCACCTATTCCAGGCATGCAATTGTACATTAAAGTATGTATTTCCACTTCTTTTAGTCCTCAACAATGCATATGGTCTAATGAGGACACATGACTACATTTTTGTATACACCAAATTTTTGGTTGATTGATTGATGCTGATGTTCTGCTAGTGCTGCTAAGCCTATTACCACTCATTGAACAAACTAAAAAAGGTTCTAATAAAGACAGGGGTACTAGCAGCACATGACGTAACATAGGGGGCATCACGCATACCACTTAAAAATTACAAACTCATACAAAGTCTCTAAACCTAAGTTTCAATCCGCCCCTATCTGTTAGTGACAGGACAAAGTAAGGACTAGAGTCACTATAGCATTACGTTACTTAAATTCTCTAAAATAAACTCTTACATAATCACGATAAGCAAACGCAAACGCAAAGTTGCAAACGAGTAAGATTAGTAGCGCAGAAGAGCACCTGTGTCATAACAATCACAGAAGACTTTTAAACGTAATTTATCTGTAATGTAAGCAGCAGCATTCTAGCTGGTTGGAAAAAAAAGATATTCGCAATATATAACACAGAGCAGAAGAACAGACACAAAGTAGTAATAATTAAATATTTACTCACCAAGACCCGGGACCTCCACTCCTAGCAGGTCCAGCAGGTTCTGCTCCCGGTCCAGGATCTCGGACCACCGGTGCGTCAGCTGGGCCTGGGTGCGCCGAATCCCAGAGCAGCGTAATTCTGCCCGGCGCACCTTCCCCCACCGCTGCCACTGCTCCCAGAGCCCGTACCCGGATCCAGGCCTGCCACCTGCTGCAAGGGTTGAGGGGAGGTGGCGCTGCTGAAGAACGGGGTTTTAGAACCCAGCGGCGTCACGGACACGCCCGATGTCTTCAAGTTTCCCTGTTTTAGCTTACAGAGACACGGGATACTTCTGGGTGACGTCAAGGATCAAATTTATTGGCTGCAACCAGGAACAGAAATCTACGAAGTACGACACAAGTAGGTTCGTCAGAGACTGCTCAATTTTACAAAACAGGTTGTCCCTTTTTATGCCAAAAATTATGCTTCAGGCAAACATTCCTTATTTTCAGTTGATCAATCCCATGTGTACGCGACAAAAGCATTGCGCAATGACAAACCCACATTTCATTTGTCCAGCTCATAATAAATGATACAGGAAAGCCCAACATTCTTGCTCGAACAGGCCGGACAAACCCACAATAAAGGACCACAACCCAAACCATAAATAGGCCATAAAAGAAGGAACAGAAACAGATGTGAAACAAGATAGAAGGGTGTGTGCGTGTATCGGAAACTCAACAATGTCCTGCTCTTTGATCTCTATCTCGACCAGCTACCGGACAAGGAACTGGCTCAGCAAGGTTAGCTTCGGGCGACAGGGTCCGTTCGCTCAGGTCACCTAGAAGTCAGCTAAAGATGTTCGTGTCCTAAAGACTGGTTCGGCCGCAGTCATCGGCCTATGTGAGGGCAATCATAAAATGGCTGCCGTACACAAAATGGAACCCGAAGGTTCAGAACGAAATCACTAAATACATAGTGAATCCATCGATCGATCATGACAAAAACACTTGTACATGCCGCACTCACTATTCACGGTTCGCTGCTATCAAAATCGTAACGAAAACATGACCATTATAATACAGGTTCAGAATTCACGGAACCTCAGACCCTCATTTTGCCCTTACATAGGCAATAACCTAAACTCACGTCAATCTGAATCCAGGTCTATATTCATCAGATCATCAAGATGTCGCTGGAGCATAATCCTAGTACTTAGTACCTCTCTCGGTACATGTAGAAGCACAAAGGCCACATATGGCAGGGGCACACTGTACACAAAGACAGAACAGGAAAAGGATAGCTAAAACCATCACAATCATCATCAGAATCTTCCATCCCCAAGTGGATAACAATTCCTAAAACCATCCTATCAACGACCAATCTCCTTCATCCATATGTACATACTCAGAGATCTTATGTAACTTGGAAATGGCCTGGGACACTGTAGGAGCGTTGTCTGGAATGAAAACGCAGCAGCTTGATTGAATCAATTTACATACCCCTCCTCTATCAGCAAGTATGACATCTAACGCAACTCTATTTTGCAGCGTCATAAGGTGATCCGACTGGAGCTCGGCAGTCAAATTAGTAAGGGCACCAGCAGTCTCAACTATGGTGGACTCAACCACTCTCGTCAATTGCCGTATGTTCCTGCTATTGACCATAGGTCCCCAAAACGGCAGAAAACCCTTCATAAAACCTCCAAATTCTTGTTCAGCAGTATCTTCCTTACTGAAGACACCACTAGCAACTCTCGTTTTATGGTAATCTGCCGCAGCAGTATACGTAGGGGGCAACAAGAACGAGACATAACATGTTCCTGAAAAATCAGGGGGCAACCATGTATATGCTCTATCAAAGCAGACAAAATACGTACCCTTAGCTGCTACAAACGGTGGGGAAGTCTGAGACGCAAAAACATACGTCTCAGTGCAAACACTCTTCACTAACTGAGCTCTCTGATTCTTGCCATTACCTTGCAGACAGAAATGACCACGATAGGGTACGGTCCAAATCGGAGAAAATCTTTTTGCTCGCTGGTTTCCACTCAGACCAACACCATATCCAGTCACGTTCCATCCAATATATGCTAGTGTCACATCTTCGGGAATAGTCTCATAAGAACTAATTCCTCTAATCATATCGACTATTCCCTTAACTAAAGCACTATTCTTTGGATTATCTTTCACAGAACGCAGGTGGTAAAATTCACGGGCATAGATGAACATCGTTCTGTACGCCCACACAGAACCATTGTAGCTGAATGGCAGGACCAGTTAAGGAATACTTTTATTAGTAGTATGAGGCATAAGACCACACACCCAGCAATTAGTGGTGTTCACTACTAACTGATGTTGATGCAGGAGTTGAACAAAGAGCTATTAACAAATTCCAATCTTCTACTGGACTCATGTTCAGGCAAAGGATGAAAAGAATGCGAAGAAATAGTAGGAGGAAAGGACATAGGTTGTGTGGTGGGTGCAATTGTCACCTTGAAAGAGGAAACCAATTATCCCATTAAAAACATCATCGTACGAAGTAGCATTAAAAGGCACATTATCAAAAAAACATTTCCTATGCATCACTTTACACAGTTTTCTCTTAAAGTTCATTTCTTCAACAGCTCTCTCCATCTCGAAAAACTCCATCCTCTAACGTGCTGTTCGCGGCGGTTGGTTCCTTTTGCTCAAGAGTGCTTCTGAATGTCCCAGGGAACGCCCTAGAACAAACCAGACCCGTCGACCTTGTGTCTACCGGCTGCACACTCAAGTCTTTACACCACGACCCTACAGCTAAACGCGGATGGCGGTTCGAAAAACAAAAATAGATCAAAACAGTTTTTCAGATGAGAGAGTGTAGTTTCAAATAACAAGAAATCATCTCTTTATTAGTCCATTAATTCTTGGTCGCAAATTATAATGGCCTTTACCAGGCAATGTCTGTTCACAAAACACCAACTCAGGCTCAGTCATGTCTAGTCGAACTGATGGAGGCACGGCTTCTTGCAGGATATTGTCGTTCTCGGGCTCAGAGCTTGTCCCAACTAAATGCCATCACTGAATGGGATAAAGCGTGGCACAGTCTCAGTCTCTGAATGACCAACACCCTCCTGGACCCACTGGTCGTACGGCAGAGGCAGAGAAACCCTCTTATAATGAACGCCGTGGATCCAGTTCTTCTTCCCGTGGACTCTCACTGCAGTACGCGTCGCCAATAAGACTTGGTTTGGTCCGGTCCAGCGGGGCTGATCATTCATTGTCCGCTGGAAGTTCCGGACTAGAACCCACGAACCAGGGTCAATAGCGTGTCCTGGATCTTCAGATGCTTGTGGCAATGTGCTGGTGTAAAACACGCAATTTAGCCGTCAAATCATACAGATAGTCAATCAGTACAGGATGTTCGATTTCACTGAATTTGGTCGGCCTCGGCACTCCCCATATGTTTGCCGGGCGACCAAAAACAATCTCGTAGGGGCTAAGGCCCACTCGAGAATGTACTGTAGTTCTAGTTGAAAAAAGTGCCAATGGCAACGCATCAGGCCATTGGAGACCAGAGCTCGCCTGAATCTTGGCTAGTTTTAATTTCAAGGTGCCATTATAGCACTCGACTAATCCAGCTGACTGGGGGTGATTTGCAGCGTGAAACTTCTGACGAATTCCTAAACCCTCGCATAGTCTCTTCATGACTTGACCCACAAATTCACTTCCATTATCACTTCACACCATTCTTGGCAAACCAAACCTCTGGAAGAATTCTTTAAGTAAGATTTTGGCTGTGGACAGGGCAGTATTATCTTTCAGGAGATATGCTTCTACCCATCTTGAAAAGGCACAAACAACCACAAGGACATATTTCAAGTTGTTACACCTCTCCATGTGGATGAAATCCAATTGCAAAACCTCGAACGGGTACGTGGGAGGCGCAAAGTGACCTGCTGGAGTTGGAGTTCCCTTACCAGGATTATACATCAAATAAACCATACAATTCTTGACCAGATTCTCTGCACACTTAGGAATTCCAACATTCTGCCATACTGGAGTCAACAACTTACAAATCCCTTTTGCACTAATGTGAGCCATTCCATGCGCCATAGTAACCACTGCAAGCACATAAGCATCAGGTAACAACCATCGCTGATGTTCTGACAGCTCAATCCAACAACCATTCAAATCCAATTTTCCCGTACTCTTTCCATACATTCAATTCTTTCTCCGTAGCTTCAGCCTGAATTGACTTCACACTCTCTAACGTGTCTTCACACATTCCTCTATCCAGAACCCATCTTGCTGGTCCCGCAACACTCATTCGACTCATCCCATTTCTCGCCGTCTATTTCGCAACTTCAGCCGCAAAAGCATTACCACGACCAACGTCATCAGTAACTTTCTTATGTGCACTGCATTTCACTATCGCAACTTGCATCGGTAACTTAAGTGACTCAAGAAGCTCATTCACCAACTGACCATGCTGTATCTTGGTTCCATGAGACGTGAGGAACCCACGTTCCTTCCACAAGCGCCCAAAACTATGAGCAACACCAAACGCATACTGACTATCGGTATACACAGTCACTCTCTTGTCTTTTGACAACACACACGTTCTCGTTAGTGCAATCAACTCTGCTGCTTGAGCTGAACCTTGTGGGATACATGCAGCTTCAACGATCGTATGCAAAGTCGTAACAGCATATGCCGCAGTCTTATCACCATTCGGAAGCTTGAAACACAACCCATCCACCCATAGGGTACCATCACACTTCGCAAGAGGAGTGTCCTTAAGGTCTATTCTACCCTTCGTTTCTTCCTCTGTCCTAAGGAAGCAATCATGCTGTTCCTGAACATTTGTCTCACCAGAAATCGGCAACAACGTAGCTGGATTCAACGTGTTGCATCTCTTTATATGTATATGACTAGCCAAAAGCGTCAACTCGTTACCTGGCAATCGAGCATTAGTTCAGTTATGTGTCTTAGTCCTGTTTAACAAAGTATCCACTGCATGTGGAACCATCACAACCAACGTATTATCCATCACTAATCCAGCAGACTGTCGAATAGAAACAGCCGCTGCCGCTGTAGCTCTCAAACAACTCGGCAACGCTTTAGCTACCGGATCTAAAATCGACGAAAAATATGCACATGGACGCTGTTTATCACCAAACTGTTGAGTCAAAACTGACAATGCACAACCCTCTCTCTCGTGGACATAGAGTGTAAAAGGCTTACTGTAGTCGGGAGTACCCAACACAGGAGCCGAACACAATGCGTCACGCAATTCAGAAAAACGTTTCTGACATTCGTCAGTCCAAGGAAGAGGATTTGGAGTATCCTTAACAGTAAGTGCTAACAAAGGCTTTGCAAGCAACGAAAAATTCGGAATCCACTGTCTACAATACGAAGTAATACCCAAGAAAGCACGTACTTCTCTCTGTGTAGTTGGCACATTCATTTTCGCAATCGCTTGAATTCGTTCTGGGGTCAACCTTCTTCCCTCCTTCGATAAGCGATGACCTAAGTAGGTCACTTCTTGTCGACAATACTGCAGCTTCGAAAGTGACACTTTATGATGAAGGTCAGACAAATGTTGTAACAGCATATGCCGCAGTCTCATCACCATTCGGAAGCTTGAAACACAACCCATCCACCCTTAGGGTACCATCACACTTCGCAAGAGGAGTGTCCTTAAGGTCTATTCTACCCTTCGTTTCTTCCTCTGTCCTAAGGAAGTAATCATGCTGTTCCTCAACATTTGTCTCACCAGAAATTGGCAACAACGTAGCTGGATTCAACGTGTTGCATCTCTTTATATGTACATGACTAGCCAAAAGCGTCAACTCGTAACCTGGCAATCGAGCATTAGTTCAGTTATGTGTCTTAGTCCTGTTTAACAAAGTATCTACTGCATGTGGAACCATCACAACCAACGTATTATCCATCACTAATCCAGCAGACTGTCGAATAGAAACAGCCGCTGCCGCTGTAGCTCTCAAACAACTCGGCAACGCTTTAGCTACCGGATCTAAAATCGACGAAAAATATGCACATGGACGCTGTTTATCACCAAACTGTTGAGTCAAAACTGACAATGCACAACCCTCTCTCTCCTGGACATAGAGTGTAAAAGGCTTACTGTAGTCGGGAGTACTCAACACAGGAGCCGAACACAATGCGTCACGCAATTCAGAAAAACGTTTCTGACATTCGTCAGTCCAAGGAAGAGGATTTGGAGTATCCTTAACAGTAAGTGCTAACAAAGGCTTTGCAAGCAACGAAAAATTCGGAATCCACTGTCTACAATACGAAGCAATACCCAAGAAAGCACGTACTTCTCTCTGTGTAGTTGGCACATTCATTTTCGCAATCGCTTGAATTCGTTCTGGGGTCAACCTTCTTCCCTCCTTCGATAAGCGATGACCTAAGTAGGTCACTTCTTGTCGACAATACTGCAGCTTCGAAAGTGACACTTTATGATGAAGGTCAGACAAATGTTGTAACAAAGAAAGAGTAGCTGCTTTACAAATTTCCTCACCATCAGCAGCAACCAACAAATCGTTGACATACTGAATAAGAGCAGCACCATCAGGCAAGACAATCATATCAAGCTGTGTTTTCAAAGCCTGACTATAAATGGACGGACTTTCACAATAGCCTTGAGGAGCGCGCTTGAACCGGAAACTTCCGCCTCCTAAAGAGAAGCAAAAAATATCTCTACTCTCCTCGGCAATCGGGATGCTGAAGAAAGCATTCTTCAAATCAGCCACCGAAAACCATGCAGCAGAAGCAGGAATCATAGTCAACAAATCAGTAATATCCAGAACAACAGGAAACTGTGGCACGACAATCTTATTCACCTCACGGAGATCGATGACAAACCTGTACACAGGCGGCTGAGAAGAATCAGTATGTTTCAGAACAGGCAAAACTGGACTGTTGCACACATTACCTCTCGTTTCTTCAATCACATCTTTCTCAATCAAATCATAGATGATCGCTAAAAGCGCCCTTTCTCCATCACTCGAAATTCGATATTGAGGAATACGTGGCAGTCTAGCATTCGCTTTCAACGTCACAACATAAGGTGGAATCTCCAAGAGACCCACATCATTAGGACCAGTAGCCCAAAGAGTACTAGGGAGAGAGCGCAATTCCAATGGAAGCTGATCTTTAGACAAATACATCGGAGAGATCACTCTCTTACCTAATGTAAGCTGCACTCCTGAAGGAGAACAATACAGTGTTGCATACAATCTTTTTAACAAATCCAATCCCAGCAAATTTTCACCACAACCTGTCGTCAGAATAAGAGGTGCTTCCAATTCACAAGGTCCAATAGAAAGAGATAAAGGACTAGAAACTGGATTACAAACTGGGGCGCCAGAAAAACCTACTAATACATTCGTCAAGCCAGACAAAGGTGCGCCAGGGAGTTTAGAGTGCATGATAGAACTCTTCGCAGCACCAGTATCCAACAGAAAAGGCTCTAACACACCTGATGTAATCACTTCAACATAGGGTCCACTCTGATCTATTGGAACCAAAACAACTCCCTCTCTTTGTCTATGGTGGTCCTAGCAATCATTACCATTGGCATTCTCACTCTCAACATAGTCGTCGGTATAGTACTGAGTCGATCTACCAGACGCAACATTCTGCTGATCAAAGCAATTCATCGTATTCTGTGGAGGAAAGGAACGTGCATTCTGAGGAAACGCACCACGACCTCTACCTCTAGGAACTTGCTGAACACCTTGACCTCTCATACAAGACACACCATTCGTACGTTGCAATAGGACCGGACAACTATTCTTGAAGTGTCCCTCTTCTTTACAATACACACACTGATTGGGGCCCACTGGAACACGCTGCTGAAAAGTCTCAGACCTTTGAGATCCTCCCTGAAACTGCTAAACCTGCTGAAACTCACGCTGATTATAACGCAGCGGATACGCCTGTCGCAAAAGAATCTTCGTCTTTAGATCTTTAGTCTTACGATCTGCTCTTTCCTTCTCATCCTTATCCCTATTCTCATAATATTGTGCAGTAGCCAATATCTGGGCCGACGAGGAAATAGCCCATGAACTCTCAGAATCCTTCAACTTATTACACAACTCGGGAAGCAAGTTATGAACAAACTTATCTACGAACAACCGTTGGCCACCTTCCGTACTCATATCTTGGCCACTATGATCGATAAAAGTCTCTTCAAATCTAGTGAAGAAATCAGACACACTTTCATCTTTCTTCTGCTTACATGCCTACAACTTATCCCAATTTACTCGTAAAGCAGGCATCATTGTCTTCATCAAATCAATATTTTTACAAGGTAGTTCTGCAATTAAGCGTTCAGGTTTGGCACCACCTACCTGTTGAGCATCTGCGGCTACAATATTAGCCCATGTATCTCCTAATTCCGGCGCATGATTCTCATGGCGAATCTTCGCCCACAAGGGTTGAGGAACTACATTACCAAACAACATATCTATGTCAGCTAAATTCATAATGCACGCATCAGCTGTCTGTGACAACTCCTTATAGTAACCAGCAGGATTCTTTCGGGGATCAGGTAGAGTTTGCTTAAGAGCCAAAACCTCTGCTCTTTTCCAAGGGATACGTACCCATACACGCTGAAAATGACCTGGAACAGGAGGAACGGCGTTTGCGTCTTCTTCTCTCCAAACTGGCGGAACCTCCCTCATTGGATACTGCTTCACTTTCCTTCTAACAGAAGGATCAGACTCAAACAACGACTGAGAAGGAAACCCACTCCGAAACGCAAGCAGCATCGCAACTGCTTTCTCAACTTTGGAACCCACTATCTGGCAAATTCGGTCTGTACATTTAACAACTCTGCAGGAGTCTGACCCAACTCACCATCGTCCCATTCCTCATGGAGGAAAGTACACATGATATCGAAAACATATCTCTGCTTTGGTTCTTCCCATTGACGGAAGACATCCATAACCGACTCAAAATCATATCTCGAAGAATTAGTGACCCATCTACGAGCCACATTATCCAATACTCTCCGTTCTTCGGGACCTGGCAACTGACTACGCAACTGTTTACGCTCCGAAACAGGGGTCATATTCGATGACCCAAACAAGGGAGAAAAAAGACCGGTAACAGTATCAGTCATTCTCTGGCGAATAGAAGGAGAAGTAGTTAAGAGAATAGGAGACAAAGCAGACTGAGATGAAACCAACGTAGGAGTAGCAACAGAAGAAGTAGCAAGTACAGGAGAAAAAGTCGTAGAAGGTGACGGAACTGATAGCAAAGTCGGCGGCCCTGTAGAAGGCTGCACCACAGGAGAAGGGACCAGCTGAAGGGGAGCTGGCGGCTGCGCAATAACAGGAGGCACAACAACTGGAGGTTGCGCAACTAGAGGTTGTAGAGGTGCCGTAGCACTCCGTACATAAGGAGATGGTAACCTCAGTAATTGCGACATTAAAGAATCTTTTTCGAGGTCGTCATTCACTTTAGAAAGGGAAGGCGGTAAAGCTGGATAACATTTATTGTTAGCCATTTTACGTTGCCTATGCAACTCTTCACTCACTTGTTCTTCTTCATTGTCTTTAAACTGCCAAGCAGATTGCATTATCGATATACCCTACTCTCTTTTATCTCTTTTAGTTTGTTTAATTTCTCTCTGTTTGGCTTCCTTTCGCCAAAGGCGGAAAGAGTCAAACATTGCCGGCCGGGCTTTCTTCTTGAATAGTTTAACCTCTAAATTATCGAGAATTTCTGTGTCATAACTACCATGGTGGGGCCATCTTAAAACACCGTCTTTCTTAGTGTATCGGATCCATATGTTATTAAACATAATGAGACCCATGTCATGTTTAGAGTAGAGCTCATAAGTCGGAGTTCCAACCGGAGGTATAGGACACAAATCCTCCAATCGGGAATCCCTGTAACTAATACAACAAAATATCTTACCAAGTTTGCTAAGACCAGGCATTTTCACTCACTTGTCTAGCTTCAAACTTCAAGGGATTACCAAACTCGATAGTCTCGCAAATATACAAGTCCCTTGGCTTTGGTACTTGCAAGTTCCAAATCAAAGATCCCGAAGGATACCCAAAACTAAGGACCAAAACTAAGGACTGGGAGCGACCCACTTATACTTAACTGAAGTATCGATTCACGTCACCAGAAGACCCGCCTATTGTCTCGCTCTACAAATTGTCAAAGGGTCCAAGACAGGGCGACAGTCAGGGCAGCAGTCCTTCGTAGCCGTTGGAAAGCGGGGAACCTCGCAGCAAAAACCTTCGGACCACGTCGACATGCAGGGGTCGATGAAGTGGCGGCCTTCCTCCAGAATTTTCTCACGAAGCTCCTCACGATCTTCAGGCTTGGACCTGTACCACTGAAGTCGCCCCACATTGGGCGCCAACTGAAGAACCGGGTTTCAGAACCCAGCGGCGTCAGGGACACACCTGATGTCTTCGAGTTCCCCTGTCTTAGCTTACAGAGACACTGGATACTTCTGGGTGACGTCAAGGATCAAATCTACGAAGTACGACACAAGTAGGTTCGTCAGAGACTGCTCAATTTTACAAAACAGGTTGTCCCTGTTATGCCAAAAATTATGCTTCAGGCAAACTTTCCTTATTTTCAGTTGACCAATCCCATGTGTACGCGACAAAAGCATTGCGCAATGACAAACCCACATTTCATTTGCCCAGCTCATAATAAATTATACAGGAAAGCCCAACATTCTTGCTTGGACAGGCCGGACAAACCCACAATAAAGGACCACAACCCAAACCATAAATAGGACATAAAAGAAGGAACAGAAACAGATGTGAAACAAGATAGAAGGGTGTGTGCGTGTATCGTAAACTCAACAATGTCCTGCTCTTTGATCTCTATCTCGACCAACTACCGCACAAGGAACTGGCTCAGCAAGGTTAGCTTCGGGCGACAGGGTCCGTTCGCTCAGGTCACCTAGAAGTCAGCTGAAGATGTACGTGTCCTAAAGACTCGTTCGGCCACAGTCATCAGCCCATGTGAGGGCAACCATAAAATGGCTGCCGTACACAAAATGGAACCCGAAGGTTCAGAACGAAATCCCTAAATACATAGTGAATCCAACGATCGATCATGACAAAAACACTTGTACATGCCGCACTCACTATTTGCGGTTCGCTACTATCGAAATCGTAACGAAACCATGACCATTATAATACAGGTTCAGAATTCACGGAACCTCACTGCACAAAGAAAATGAGTGCAGCCAACTCCACCTCCCCAAATAAGGCCTGTGCCTGCACCCCTTGTGGGCACCGCCTTCCGCAGGGAAGGCGGTCGCGGCTCTGGCTGCGGCGAGCCCTACCCTTCGACATGGTTCTGGGGAGAGTGAGACGGCACGGGAAAGAAGGTAATAAAATTTAAAAAGTAGGAGGAGGAGCTTAGCGCGCATCCAAGATGGTCGCGTGAGCTGTGAGCTCCCGAAACCCTCGCCGCCTCCAACGTCTATCCTGGCACGTATCCTGTTTCTGACTACGGGTTATTGTAGCTGAGACTCTCATGATCTGAATGGCCTTTTTCAAAACGCCGGACACCTGAAATACTCCTCCTGACGCCTGAAGGCCTACAACGTGAGTCATCCCGGGACTTGGGCATCCGAAGCACCCCGAAAGTAGTTGAACAACAATGGCGTATGGAAGGGGACAACTACCCGGGGTCTACTTTCGGTTTTGCTTTTCCTGTCTAAGAGGGCTGGGAGACGGCTGCCTCTTGATCTAGCTGGCCCGTATGCACACTCGTTTGACTGCTCTTCACCGGCGCCCAGCACTTTGATTTCTCGCTGTTTTTCCCCGTGGGGAGCCATTTTCACCAGGCCCCAAAAGCCCCAAGGGGCGCGCATCCCACCATGGCGGGCAAGTCCGACAGCGACAAGCGGTCAATCAAGAACACGACTCGTGGTGGCATTACTCAGACCACCATTATGGACCGATTTGCGTGCAACAAGGGCTCGCCTAGCGGGACTGGCAAAACCCCTTAAGACCTTGGTGGTGGCCCCCCCGAGCCGGAGGAGCTGACTCTTCGAGACGTGATGGGCGCCATTGCGAGTATGAAGTCATCGATGGGCCAACAATATGAAACTTTGGCCACCAAGATCGACACTGTGGCTGAGATTTTAGCTTGATTAGGGAGGACTTGGCCAAGACTAACGAGAGAGTCAAGTCGCTAGATATCAAAACTGCCAGTCTCACCACCGACGTCTCCGATCTCCAGACCGAGGTCTGTACCCTTCGGACCTCGAGTGACCACTTTGCCCGCCGGCTTGAGGATTTCGAAAGTCGCTCTAGGCGCAATAATGTCCACATCGTCAGAGTTCCAGAGTCCTCAGCCGATCAATCGACGGGCCTACTCGTTGAAGATCTGATCCTAAACCATCTCGCCCCTAAGGGCCTAAGTAACTTCTTTGCGGTGGAGCGTGCCCATAGAGTTCCGGGCGGAAGACGCAAACAGGGGGCTACGCCACGACCCATCATTGCAAGGATCTTCAATTACAGGGACAGGGACGCCATTTTACAGGCCTCGAGGACTAGCGGCCCCACCAAATTTGAGAATGGGTCAATCAGCTTCTACCCCGACTTTACTCAATCGGTGCAGAAACAGAGACTGGGATTTACTGGGGTGAAGCGTAGACTGAGAGACCTGGGCATGAAGTAAGCTATGCTCTTCCCCGCCCGATTGCGCATCGAACATAATGAGCGTGGGCTGTTTTTTGATATGCCAGAGGTGGTCAGTGACTGGTTGGACACCTTATCGACGCAACGGGACAATGAAGAACACTCCAAAGGCGCAGAGGGAAGCCAACGGGACCAGGAGGAGTAAGGACACCGGCGTGTGTCACCACCCTACTGTGTTGCGGTGGATCATTATCCTTTTTTGGGTCAATGACACTCTTACAGACAAACCCTAGGGCGGCAGGGAGTTCGGGATTTTCCTCCTCCTGGGGTGTTTCCTTTTCTCCCTGTAGATTAGTTTTCTTGGGTAGGGCAACAGGCACACTGCAACTTGGGGTGGTTTTTTGTTTTATCGCAGGGGTGCAGGTGGGGGGTTGTTTGTACGGGGCATTTTGGGGGAAGGGGGGTTCTTTCTTTCTGTTTGAATTGTTTCCGAGGCTACGTATTGTTGCAAAGTTTGATCTGTGTTTCCTTCATGGGGTTTGGGGGACCCTGCCACTGCTTATGGGATGGGGTTAGGGGGTTGAGAGTCTTGAGTTGGAATGTCAACGGCTTAGGGGACAAGATAAAATGGGGGATTGTACTTCAATATTTAAAACGCCATTCCCCCGAAGTTGTATTACTACAAGAAACGCACTTGGTGGGGAACACATTCCATGCCATGAACCGGCGGGGCTACCGGTTGGTTGCACACTCGGGATTCACTTCGGGCTCCAGAGGGGCCGGTGTTATGGTCCGGAGTTCCCTTCCCTTGGAGATTTATGATACGATATTGGATGATAGGGGACGATATGCGGCCATTGTTGGTAGGTGGGAGGGGAAGGCGATCGCCATCCTTTCAATATACGTCCCCCCGGGTTTACAGACCACCACGTTTGTCGACCTGGGGAAACTGGTGTTGGGGCTTCCTGAGGGGATTCTGGTGGTTCGAGGAGACTTCAACTCTGTTGTTAGCGGCCTGGAGGATCGCCATCCTCCCAGGGCTCTCACACCGTCGCAGTCCTGCCTGGGTGGCTTCTTGGAAACGTTTGGTATGGTTGATTGTTGGCGGATGCTTCACCCCGGGCAGGCTCAATACACTTTCCATTCCGGGGCCCATGGGAGCTTGGCTAGACTTGATTATATCCTTCTGCCCGCAGCCCAGGCAACAACGGTAAGAGAGGTCCGACATTTGCTTAGAGGTATCTCGGATCACTCCCCGCTATGGATCCATATAGATCTCCATCTGGACACAGGGGGCCGGGTCGCCCCGATCAATCCCTGGCATCTCCATGTTCTGGAGACCAGGGCTGGGTTGGTTAAGGCCATTGATCACTACTTTGCCGAAAATGTGGGATCGGTGTCTTCGTCTCTGTCCCTGTGGGAAGCCTTTAAAACTGTTATACGGGGTCAGACCCTATCGCTGATCACCAGTTCTAAGAAGCGCCACAATGAAGAGGTTGAGCAGCTGGAGTCTGATATTCTAGCTTTGGCGGCAGATCTTGAGTCTGGGGTCACACGTGATAAGGTACATGTTTTGCAACTGAAACAGTCTGACTATAAAGCCTTGGTTACGAATGCCGCGAAAGCCATGAGTCGAGAGCAACAGGGCATTTTGTATGATGTGGGCGACAAGGCGGGGAAGTTGATAGCTTGGCTGGACAAGAAAGAGAGACTGAATCGAGTGGTGCTGGTTGCTGAGCGAGTGGATGGTGTACGTGTGACGGATCCGCTGGAGATCGTGGAGGAGTTCGCTTGCCACTTCCGAACGGTGTATGCGCCGGTCTCAGACCGGCCGGAGGAGGACTCGCATCTTTTGCTCAGGGATATCACTTTGCCTTGCTTGTCCGAATCTGACAGAGATCTAATGGAGGCGGACTTCTCCACCGATTAAGTGGCGCTCTCTATTCGCTCCATTCGCTCTGGAAAAGCCACGGGCCCGAACGGCATACCCATCGAGCTGTACAAGTTGTGTCCGAACAAAATGGCGTTGTATCTTCGCTCCGTGTTCTTGGAGTCCAGGGAGAGGGGTTTGCTCCCCCGTGATCAGAGATTGGCGTCTATCGTGGTGATACATAGAGAAGGAAAACCCCTTGAGTTGTGTACCTCCTATAAACCCATTTCACTTCTTAATGCGGAACCTAAGATCCTGGCAAAAATGTTAGCTAATCGTTTGATTAAAGTGATTGGAGACTTGGTGCACCCAGATCAGTCTGGCTTTATTCCAACCCGCAACACTGCGTTGAATTTACGCCGTGTCCACGGCGTGCTGGCGAGGGCAGGGACGCTACGTGAGCCGGCCATTTTAGTTTCTCTAGATGCCACTATGGCGTTTGACACAGTGGAATGGCCGTACCTATGGGCGGCTTTGGCGAAGTTCAGCTTCGGACCGGTATTCATTGATTGGATCCGGCTACTATATGAAGAGCCCCTAGCCCAGGTGGTCGTTAATGGTAGAGTGTCGGCTCCCTTTGTCCTAGGAAGGGGTACGCGACAAGCGTGCCCTCTGTCTCCACTGCTTTTTGCCTTGGCTTTGGAGCCCCTGGCCGCTTGGTTGCGGTGGGAGCCATCACTCAGGGGTATCAGGTGGACTCCCTGCTTTGAAGACCGCATCTCACTGTATGCAGACGACATTCTTCTTTACCTCACTTCCCCTTGGAAATCTCTGGGGGTGCTGTTCGACGTCCTTAGTTCCTTTGGGAGGAACTCTGGTCTAGTGATCAACTGGGGTAAGTCCTGTGTTTACTCGCTCACGGACGATACACCACTCGTACAGCACAACTGCCAAATACAAATTTCGCCTTCCGGGTTCAAGTATTTAGGTATATATGTCTCGCGTGATCCTGCAGTCAGGTATCAGCGCAACTTGCTCCCCCCGCTTCTTCGCTTAAAGGCAGATGTGAAAGCCTGGGGCAGGCTGCCGCTGTCCCTGGTGGGCAGAGCAGCTCTCTTTAAAATGATGTTCCTCCCTAGATTTTTATATGCGCTTCAAAACACCCTGGATCTTGTGCCTACCAGCTACTTCCATGAGATCGAGAGCCTCCAAAGAAAATTGCTGTGGACTGGACGTCCCCGGATTGCCTTGGCCAAGCTCACGCTGCCTTGGTACGATGGCGGTATAGCGTTGCCTGATATCATGCGCTATTAGTGGGCCTCACAATTAAGCTCAGTTAATCATGCAGTGTATGGCCCAGCTTCTAACCCGGCTTTTGCTATGGATAAATGGCTGCTGCCGGGCGGGGACTACTACAGGGCACTTTACTCTAAACGGTCAGATGCGGCGTAAACGGGGCCCACCAAGATCGCGGTGCGGGTCTGGTACAACGCTAATGCTGCTATGGGCTGGTCGGACATTATCATTCGAGCGACTCCACTCTACGCTTCCGAGAGGTTAGGCAATTTGTGGACTACCAAGGGCTTTTAGAAATGGGACCTCATTGGTATTAGTAAGGTGGGGGATCTTTGGCGGAAGGACAGGATAAAGACTTTTGATGAGTTGCAACTTGAATATAAACATGGCAATCGAGAGTACTTTCGGTACCTGCAGGTCTGACATGCCATCTGCTCTGTCTTTCCGACCGGCACTCTTGTTCCGGAATCCTCACCCCTGGAGGACAGAGTGCTCGACGGCCATGTCCCGGATAGTACGATCTCTCTTATATATAAAAAACTGATAAATGACCAAGCAGACCTTCTTTTACAGGTCCGTGCGGCCTGGACCAGCGATGGACTGGACCTTGACGATGAGGATTGGCAGGCGGCGATATCCTCCCCGAAGGAGGTGGCGATCCCGGCCCGTCTGCGACTGGTGCAATTGAAAATCCTACACACAGTGTATATGACGTGCCCTCGTTTGTTACGTATGGGGTATGCTTCGGATGGCTTGTGTAAGCGTGGGTGTGGAATGGTGGGTACTTTCCTACATATTTTGTGGGAATGTCCGGCGGTGGTGTCCTTTTGGAACCGTGTGCATGGTGTTATGGAAGAATGGAAGAAGTGACGGGTGTTTCGATCTTGCCTGAGGCCCGAAGGTGTCTTCTGAATGTGTGGGAGCCCAATGACTACAGCGTGGCTCAGACACAGTGGGCCACCTTGGGTAATATGGTCGCCAAGCGTGACATTGCGCAACTGTGGGGATCGTCAAGGGCACCCAGTCTGTCGGCCTGGTCCAGAAACATGGACTGGTGCATGTTTCATGAAAAAACAGTCTACGTCGCTCGGGGCAGGCCCAAGAAGTGGGGGAGGGTATGGAATCAGTGGAACCAGTACCGTGGTGAGATCTGTACTCCCCCTTTTGTGCCTCCACCGGAGGTGTTGCACTCCCCTTAGCATGATGTTCCTTCTGGTCTTGATTTTTGTTCATATATTGCTTGCTTGCTCTCTTACCCCTTTCCCCTTCCCGCCTGCTTTCCCTATAGCTTTTTAACTTCAATTGTTACTGAGTAACAGCCTTGGATGCGGCACTCCCTCCCCAAAAGGATCACTTGTGTATAAGCTTTGTGTCTTGCCTCCACAGTAATTTCTTTTCTAGTTTCTTGGTTTGTTTGGTTTTCAAAAAACCTAAAAGAAAAAGACCTTATTTCTCCTGTGATTCAATGTATGGCTACAACATGTTTGTTTAATTGCCGCAGGGCCCTCGGGTTGTCGGCTAAAGTGCTGTGCAATTCACTCATCCGATATGCTTATTGAAAATGATGACAGCCGACTCGGAGTGGCTGCATGCTTGCTATTGTATATCCATGTTTGTCAATAAAGGTTTTTAAAATTATTTTTTAAAAGAAATGAAAATTGCAGGCCACAGAAAAAAAGTGCAAAAGTAGCTAACAAACATTAAAACGTAGATAAAAACCCCAAATATAGAAGCAGGAAAATAGTCTGAATAATAACAGTAAAAAAGATTAAAAAAAAGTTTCTAGAAACTAAGGATTGAAAATATAAAGGGAGGATTCAAAAGCAGGCCCCAGAACCATATTCTAGAGTGAAAAACAAGATGGCCCCGCCCATTGCGACCAGGTGCGCAAGTTCGCGCAATATTTTCTCCCCGAGCACGCAAAAAGCGGCGCAAACACGTAAAAGCATTCCTGAACAGGAAATACGTAACACGAACGAGCGCGAGCATGCATTGCGCAACCCGGAACAGGAAGTAAGCAGCGCCAGCGGGCCGGACAAGTGAAAACAAGATGGCCGCACCCATGAGCGACCGCATGGGTAAGTTAGCAAGATATTTTTAACGCGATCACACAGAAAATACCACGAACGGGTGGGAAAAAAACGTCTGCGTCTTCGCGTTATTTCCGCGTGATTGCTGCCATTTTTAACATTTTTGCAATAGCTTGCGAAAGTGAATTTTGCAAATTCTGCCCACCCCTAGAAAAACCCATAGGTTTCAGACCTTTGAAATTCACTGAAAACACCGTAGGTTTCAGACATGTTATCATTAGGAATTAGCATTTAAAAAACCTTAGAAATATACTTAAAAAAACATAGGTTTTAGGGGTGTTATAGTTAGCTGGACATTTCACTCGTACAAAACCATTGAAATTCCTCCGTTATAGTTAGTTGTACTAACTATAACTCGGACGCCCGCAATCCACTGCTGATGATGTCACATATAACATCATTCATGACATGGTCAGTGACACCACTGATGACATCTCATATTACATCTCTGATGACATCACTGATGACATCATCCACGTGACAATCTGATACATCTCATCATACACTAGTATAACCTTTCAACACTCATTATAAAATATGGAGTACCATATTTGAAACCGTTGACACACCAATACAAGTTTGTCATGAGTGATGTAATATGTGACGTCATCAGCAGTGCATTGCAGGCGCGCAAGTTATAGTGAGTCCAACTAACTATAACGTGGGAATTTCAATGGTTTTATGTCAGTAAAATTTCCAGCTAACTATAACTGGTGTCAAACCTATGGTTTTTTCAGTGAATTTAATAGTTTTTTTAAATGCTAATTCCTAACTATATAAGGCCTGAAACCTATGTTTTTTTCAGTGAATTCTAAAGGTTTTTTTCTAATGCTAATTCCTAACTATATAAGACCTGAAAGCCCACCAGGAATCTCCAGTATGCGCCAGGGGACTGCATTGCAGAGAGGTATAATGAAGCCACCCCCCTTTTTACACTTCTCTGCAACGCAGCCCCCGTGCATGTTTAAAGAGGGGGAACTAATTCCCCTTGCATACTGGGGGCCCCTGGGGGCCGACTAGCCCACCTGGAACCTCCAGTATGCGCCAGGGGGCTGCATTGCAGAGGTGTAATGAGGCAATGCCCCTTGTTACACTTCTCTGCAACGCAGCCCCCTGCCGCGTTTGCAGAGGGGGAACTAATTCCCCTTGCATACTGGGGGTCCCTGGGGGCCAACTAGCCCACCTGGAGCCTCCAGTATGCACCAGGGGGCTGCATTGCAGAGAGGTGTAATGAGGCCACACCCTTTTTTACACCTCTAGGCAACGCAGCCCCCGTGCATGTTTGAAGAGGGGGGAACTAATTCATTGCACAGAGGTGTAATGAGGCTATGCCCCTTTTTACACCTCTCTGCAACGCAGGCCACTGGCGCGTTTGCAGAGGGGGGACTAATTCCCCTTGCTTACTGGGGGTCCCTGGGTCATATCTGCCCAAACACCGATATTCCGAACGATTGAAAATGACTTTTCTTGAGAAACATTTGGATTTGGATTATCATGTCCTATTTTTGGGAATTTTCGAAAGACTGACTTTGAGGATGCTATAAATTTCTCAAGTCTGCCCGAATTGTGTGGGTAAAATTGATACCTAGTCACTTTGAATAAGAATGTGCTTACGTCTCGTCTAACATTTGGAAGAAATATCTAGTTATATGACAACAGGATACGGACATAACTTGAAGGAAATAAGAACGCCCTGAAGAAGTTCTGTTGTACAGAACAAAACGTTTCGGCTGGCTGTGGTACATAAACTTAAGGAAAATAAAAGCATTTGAATATACACCAAGATTCAGCGCTTCAATAAGGACTCTAAGTGATATGATTTGATTGGACTTATTGTGCAAGTGGTGCTGTGCCAAACTTTGGAATATTCTCCACTACTCTCTACTACTTACTCTCTCCTACTCCACTACTCTCAAATACTCACTCTCGACTACTCATTCTCTACTACTATACTACTTTCTACTACTCTCTCTCTACAACTCACTCCCTACTACTCACTATCTACTACTCTCTACTACTCACTCACTACTACTCTCTCTCTACTACTCACTCTTTCCTACTCACTCTCTACTACTCTCTACTACTCACTCTACTTCTCACTCTCTACTACTCTCTACTACTCACTCTCTACTACTCTCTCTCTACTACTCACTCTCTACTACTCACTCTACTACTCACTCTCTACTACTCTCTACTACTCACTCTCTACTGCCCTCTACTACTCACTCTACTACTTACTCTCTACTACTCTCTACTACTCACTCTCTACTACTCACTCTCTACTACTCTCTACTACTCACTCTACTATTCACTCTACTACTCTCTGCTACTCTCTCTACTGCTCTCTACTACTCTCTACTACTCACTCTCTACTCTCTATTACTCACTCTCTACTCTCTACCTCTCTACCTCTCTCTACTTCTCTCTCTACTAGTCTCTACCTCTCTACCGCTCCCTCTCTACCTCTACCTCTCTACCTCTACACCTCTACCTCTCTACCTCTCTCTACACGCACACATATATATATACATATATATGCATATGCATTTATATATATGTATGTGTATGTACCAAAGTCCTTCCCCAAAGAAAAGGCGGAGACCAGCACGGGAACGGGAAAGGAAGCCTTTATTTAACAACTCCACCAGGGCGAATGCATTTCGGCGTCTGTGGCCTTCGTCAGCGCAGTGGAGTAATATTGGGCCAGGAAGCAGTCCACACTAAAAATGTCTTGCTGCTCAGAGATTGGTAGCGGCTGTTCTTCCCCCAGGTGGGGCTCCGCCTCGTGTAGTTAGTACAGTGGGTACTCTAACTACGGGACCCAGAATGCAGCAGTCCGGTTCCGAGTCCCAAGGCGGAGATGGTCAAAGGAAAATTGCTGTGTTCAGCACGGTGTGCAATGCAGGTCCTGTGTGCCCTCTATTAGTTGCCTGCAAAGCCTCCTTCCATTCCCACCGCATAAACCACATTGCCAGGTGTCATGTTCACGGGGATCTGCGGCAAAGCTGCTAACCCAATGCGAGGCATAATATCCTCGTCACCGTGTCTCTTTCACCCGGGTTCTGTGGCGTGCCTGACTGTGTCACTAACATGACGGAGAGAAATTGCCGAAGCGTTGCCAGCTGCAGATCAGGCCTCTTGTAATGCGGGGATCTCCTTACACGTTACTGGCAAACGTGTGAAGTAATGCACCAAAGTCCTTCCCCAAAGAAAAGGCGGAGACCAGCACGGGAACGGGAAAGGAAGCCTTTATTTAACAACTCCACCAGGGCGAATGCATTTCGGCGTCTGTGGCCTTCGTCAGCGCCGTGGAGAAATATTGGGCCAGGAAGCAGTCCACACTAAAAATGTCTTGCCGCTCAGAGATTGGTAGAGGCTGTTCCTCCCCCAGGTGGGGCTCCGCCTTGTGTAGTTAGTACAGTGGGTACTCCAACTACGGGACCCAGAATGCAGCAGTCCGGTTCCGAGCCCCCAGGCGGTGATGGTCAAAGGAAAATTGCTGTGTTCAGGACGGTGTGCAATGCAGGTCCTGTGTGCCCTCTATTAGTTGCCTGTCAAAGCCTCCTTCCATTCCCACTGCATAAACCACATTGCCAGGTGTCATGTTCACGGGGATCTGCGGCAAAGCTGCTAACCCAACGCAAGGCATAATATCCTCGTCACCGTGTCTCTTTCACCCGGGTTCTGTGGTGTGCCTGACTGTGTCACTAACATGACAGAGAGCAATTGCTGAAGCGTTGCCAGCTGCAGATCAGGCCTCTTGTAATGCGGGGATCTCCTTACACGTTACTGTCAAACGTGTGAAGTAATGCACCAAAATCCTTCCCCAAAGAAAAGGCAGAGACAAGCACGGGAACGGGAAAGGAAGCCTTTATTTAACAACTCCACCAGGTCGAATGCATTTCGGCATCTGTGGCCTTCGTCAGAGCTGTGGAGTAATATTGGGCCAGGAAGCAGTCCACACTAAAAATGTCTTGCCGCTCAGAGATTAGTAGAGGCTGTTCCTCCCCCAGGTGGGGCTCCGCCTAGTGTAGTTAGTACAGTGGGTACTCTAACTACGGGACCCAGAATGCAGCAGTCCGGTTCCGAGTCCCAAGGCGGTGATGGTCAAAGGAAAATTGCCGTGTTCAGCACGGTGTGCAATGCAGGTCCCGTGTGCCCTCTATTAGTTGCCTGTCAAAGCCTCCTTCCATTCCCACCGCATAAACCACATTGCCAGGTGTCATGTTCACGGGGATCTGCGGCAAAGCTGCTAACCCAATGCGAGGCATAATATCCTCCTCACGGTGTCTCTTTCACCCGGATTCTGTGGCGTGCCTGACTGTATCACTAACATGACGGAGCGAAATTGCCAAAGCGTTGCCAGCTGCAGATCAGGCCTCTTGTAATACGGGGATCTCCTTACACTTTACTGGCAAACATGTGAAGTAATGCACCAAAGTCCTTCCCCAAAGAAAAGGCTGAGACCAGCACGGGAACGGGAAAGGAAGCCTTTATTTAACAACTCCACCAGGGCGAATGCATTTCGGCGCCTGTGGCCTTCGTCAGCGCCGTGGAGTAATATTGGGCCAGGAAGCAGCCCACACGAAAAATGTCTTGACGCTCAGAGATTGGTAGCGGCTGTTCCTCCCCCTGGTGGGGCTCCGCCTCGTGTAGTTAGTACAGTGGGTACTCTAACTACGGGACCCAGAATGCAGCAGTCCGGTTCCGAGTCCCAAGGCGGTGATGGTCAAAGGAAAATTGCAGTGTTCAGCACGGTGTGCAATGCAGGTCCCGTGTGCCCTCTATTAGTTGCCTGTCAAAGCCTCCTTCCATTCCCACCGCATAAACCACATTGCCAGGTGTCATGTTCATGGGGATCTGCGGCAAAGCTGCTAACCCAACGCGAGGCATAATATCCTCGTCACCGTGTCTCTTTCACCCGGGTTCTGTGGCGTGCCTGACTGTGTCACTAACATGACGGAGAGAAATTGCCGAAGCGTTGCCAGCTGCAGATCAGGCCTCTTGTAATGCGGGGATCTCCTTACACGTTACTGGCAAACGTGTGAAGTAATGCACCAAAGTCCTTCCCCAAAGAAAAGGCGGAGACCAGCACGGGAACGGGAAAGGAAGCCTTTATTTAACAACTCCACCAGGGCGAATGCATTTCGGCGTCTGTGGCCTTCGTCAGCGCCGTGGAGTAATATTGGGCCAGGAAGCAGTCCACACTAAAAATGTCTTGCCGCTTAGAGATTGGTAGCAGCTGTTCTTCATCCAGGTGGGGCTCCGCCTCGTGTAGTTAGTACAGTGGGTACTCTAAATACGGGACCCAGAATGCAGCAGTCCGGTTCCGAGTCCCAAGGCGGTGATGGTCAAAGGAAAATTGCCGTGTTCAGCACGGTGTGCAATGCAGGTCCCGTGTGCCCTCTATTAGTTGCCTGTCAAAGCCTCCTTCCATTCCCACCGCATAAACCACATTGCCAGGTGTCATGTTCACGGCGATCTGCGGCAAAGCTGCTAACCTAACGCGAGGCATAATATCCTCGTCACCGTGTCTCTTTCACCCGGGTTCTGTGGCGTGCCTGACTGTGTCACTAACATGACGGAGAGAAATTGCCGAAGCGTTGCCAGCTGCAGATCAGGCCTCTTGTAATGCGGGGATCTCCTTACACGTTACTGGCAAACGTGTGAAGTAATGCACCAAAGTCCTTCCCCAAAGAAAAGGCGAGACCAGCACGGGAACGGGAAAGGAAGCCTTTATTTAACAACTCCACCAGGGCGAATGCATTTTGGCGTCTGTGGCCTTCGTCAGTGCCGTGGAGTAATATTGGGCCAGGAAGCAGTCCACATTAAAAATGTCTTGCCGCTCAGAGATTGGTAGCGGCTGTTCCTCCCCCAGGTGGGGCTCCGCCTCGTGTAGTTAGTACAGTGGGTACTCTAACTACGGGACCCAGAATGCAGCAATCCGGTTCTGAGTCCCATGGCGGTGATGGTCAAAGGAAAATTGCCGTGTTCAGCACGGTGTGCAATGCAGGTCCCGTGTGCCCTCCATGTATGTGTATGTGTATATATATATATACATACATATATAAACATATATAATCTGTATATCTATATAAATACAAATATAAATGAATGCATACATATACATATATGCATACAGATGCATGTTATTTACATGAAAGTTTAAAAAACACTAATAAAAGCAAAGATAAAAAGCCACCTCATTACAAACAGAATGCCTTTAACTTAAACGAGGGCGAGATCTATTGCATTTTCAATACTTGTTTACTTTGGTTCCATCAAGAAGGCATTCGGATGTGTCACATATGTGCCATAAATTCTGAATGTTAGCGCTCTAGTTGCTCATTAGATCACTGTAGTAAAGCTACTGCTCACCAGGAAAGTCTGCTGCTGGTATTCAAAGTGCATGTTTCAGTCTGCATGTCAGAATTTTTTTAATGAAATAGAAGAGGATTTGAGAAGTCACTCAAAATGATCCCTAATTTTTCTTTCTGAAGCACTAATCATACTTTCTATGGCAAAATGAACCCCCTAATTTTGTTCCTTTTTAAATTAAATGTTTTTAGACTTACCACTTCATTCCAATCAAGATGGCTTCTCGTGTGCCATACTTTTGTCATAAGTAAGACTGTTAGCCCTCTAGTTGTTCTTTAGAACACTCTCGGACATTCTGTCATTGGGCTATACTTGGGCTACATCTGGGTGATATTTAGGCTGCATTTAGGCTCTTTTGTCTCTGGTTGCCATCTTGGGAGACTGTATGTCAGAATTTTTAAATGAAATTGAAGAGGATTTGAGAAGTCACTCAAAATGTGCCCTAATTTTCTTTCTGCAATACTAATCATACTTTCTATGGCAAAATATACCCCCTCATTTTGTTCCTTTTTAAATTAAATGTTTTAAGAGTTACCACTTTATTCCAATCAAGATGGCTTCAGGTGTGCCATACCTTTGTAATAAGTAGGACTGTTAGCGCTCTAGTTGTTTTTAGAACGCTCTGGGACATTCTGTCAATGGGCTATACTTGGGCTACATCTGGGTGATATTTGGGCTACATTTGGGCTCTTTTGCCTCTGGTGGCCAACTTGGGAGACTGCATGTCAGAATTCTTTAATGAAATAGAAGAGGATTTGAGAAGTCACTCAAAATGTACCCTAATTTTTCTTTCTGCAGCACTAATAAAACTTTCTATGGCATAATATACCCCCTCATTTTGTTCCTTTTTTAAATTAAATGTTTTAAGAGTTACCACTTTATTCCCATCACAATGGCTTCAGGTATGCTATACCTTTGTAATAAGTAGGACTGTTATCTCTCTAGTTGTTCTTTAGAACACTCTAGGAGGCTGATGTAGAACACAAAGGAATCAACTGACAGTCTCTGTCCTTGTTGGATGTACATGTTTTACTGAGAATGTCAGACTTCATTCTCACATGACTGAGAAAGATAATGTGAATTTACAGAAAATATGCTTTCAGTTTAGCTTATAGATCCCCTTCAAAACCACTGTGAGAAAATCATGAGATATTAGTTTTCTTTCAAACATGATTCATGATATCACAGCAGAAGGCTTTTTCACATGGTAAAATCACCTTAGAACACACCACAATTCCTAAAATGAGTATGGTACCATCAACAAATGATTTATAATGTAAATAAAGTCCTAAAACCCTCTATTAACTACAATGCTTTTTAATGAGGTGCTATCATGTATATTGGTCCCAAGATGGCTGCCAACACTTCTTGGATGAAGTGCTGACAACCAATCAGATCAGATGTGTGGTTAGGCTCCGCCCAGATATATATATTTTTTTTAACCTAAATTACTCAAAATCCACTGGAGAAAATATCTTGAGACATAGCAAAGGCACATCGGGCTACCAGTCCCTACAATTTTGCCAAGTTTTGTAGAAATCCATTCAACCGTTCGGGCTAAAAGTGAGTCCAACCGCCCTATGGAAATTAACATGGGGAAAACACGTTTTTGGACCCCCCTTTTATCTCGGCCCCCGATTGATGAATCCCCCGCAAACTCTCAGGGAAGGAGCGGAAATTTACAGGCAGATTCCTCAACCGGCGCCAAAGTTATTCCCAATAGAATGTTGCAGATTTCCTATAGAAAACAATCCTAACTATAACTAGCTTCTGGCGATCGCCAGTAGGTAATATATATATATATATATATATATATATATATATATATATATATATATATATATATATATATATATATATATATATATATATATATATATATATATATATATATATATATATGCATCCAAAAAGACGATCGTCCTGCACCTCCAGCTGCCACCTGGCGAACAGAGATCACACCAAATCCCAAAGTATAAGGCAAGATGTTTTTTATTAGACCAGAATATTCAGCGCAACACGGTCTGACACGTTTCGGGCGGAAGCCCTTGATCACAGATAGATCTGCATGTAAATGCCCTTTTTTTAAATGCTTTGGTGGACACCACGTGATAATGGATATAGGAAACATACTATTTATACATCTTTGGATAGCACACTTCTACCAGAGGTAAATATATGTTATTCCCATAAACAACATAAAACATATACTGAATGACTTCATAAAGTACAAGACAGTCCCTATATATTCACTGAAAAAACCATAGGTTTCACACATAATATAGTTAGCTGGACATTTCACTCTTACAAAACCATTGAAATTCCCCTGTTCTACTTAGATCAGCTAACTATAACTCGCTCTCCCGCAATGCACTGCTGATGACGTCACATACTACATCACTCATGACATGGTCAGTGACATCACTCATGACATCACTGATGACATCACTGATGACATCATCCAGTGAATGTGTGTTTTTCTGAAATTTAAATATGTTTTATATATGTATATCTCGAGGTCGATGCAAGAATAAATGGGTATATAAGTGTCTAAATGGATGATTTTTTTGTAAAATGAATTGTATAACTGACTGATTAATTGTATCTTAGTGAATACATGGGTTAGTGAGTAATGTTTAAATATGTAAAAATCTGTATCAGTCTCACACATTTTTTGAATGAGCTGCTGCATGGCTTGGTGACTAGCTACATGAGTGTCTATATAGGTTATTAGTTGTTTTTTTGAGTATCAGTATGAGTGTCTGAGAGTCTATATGGTTTGGTGGGGGATATTACTTAGCGCATAGATCCATGAATGAGTGACTCACTGTTTGTATGTGTTTTGAAGACAGCATGTGTGCAGGACTGTATGGGTGGATGAGTGTGTGTATAGGTGTGTTAGTGAGTGACTGACTTTCTCAATGCTGTCTTTATGACTAAGTACATATGTTTTAAACTACTATATGTGAGTATTGGTGTATATATATAAATTTCTTTATTTGGAGTTTCAAAATTAGAAATCCATAAAAGCAATATTAATACATAATATTTTTTTCCTTTAAAAATTGTGAGCATAAAATTTTACAGTACAGTACAATTTCACATACAAGAATTATTTTCACAGTTCATTTAGAGTACACTGATTAATGGAAATTACTTTACAGGTTTTTCCTGTGTCTAAATATACATTTCAAAAAGTTAAGAACGTGATAGCAGGTAATTTCTGTGTCTAGGGACTGTAGACACAGCATGGCAGGACGGCACTGTCTAAAACCCCAAGATTTTAGCAGGGACAGTAACCACAATTTACGGTGTTCATTATAAAATTTACAGAACATGACTGCGTGTAGGGTGGATTGTACTGACTTTTCGTCACAAGGACAGGGGGGTAGGGTTGAATCCCATGCATTCATTACTGGGAATGCTACTAGTCTGTGAAATAGGTTTAATCTGAATCTTGTCAGAAGGAAACGACCAAACATACTCATTTCAAGATTTAGATACGGCTGAATGGAAAAAGTGGATTGAACCATTATGGCATGGTGGACAGAGGGTTTGCCTGCTTCAGAAAGAAGCCTTAGGTTGTCCAAGTGTCCCAGGGCCAGATCTTTTAACTCCTTTTTAGAAATTTCACAGATCTTTTCAGGAGTGGAGTAGTATTTCTCCAACCCTAGGTCGATGAAAAAGTTCTTAATGTAAGCTAGCCATTTTATTTTTAGAGAGTGATCTAATGTCATAGCATCTGCCACTATCGTCTTGGTAAAAGCATTTTTTTCCGAGGTCCAGATGCGGCGCCATAAGAGCACAGGTTGTATTCTTGCCAGATCCTCAACGTATGGGACGCCTAGTTCAGCATGGCATGCGTACGTTGAGGATCGCTTTGGGGCCATCAGGAGGAACCTCAAAAAAGCATTTTCTGCAACTTGTAGGGCAGAAACATCTGTGTGACCCCATACGCCAGCCCCATATAGAGCTGTTGACTGACATTTGGCTCTATAAATTGCTAGTAGTTCCAGGGGTGGTCGTTTTCCCAGTTTTTGCGAAAAGGACACCAGGGCTGCTATAGCTCTCTTAAAGCAATGTTTCCTTGCTTCGACTGCCACTTTCCAGGACAATTTGTCATCTATCATAATGCCCAGATAACAATAATCGGATGTAAACTCTATTTTTTGATTTTTAAGGATTAAGTCTTTGGGGTGTTTCCTCCCTGTGCCTGCCGTCATTACAAAAGTCTTTGTCACATTTATATGGAGATTGAGGCTGCCCATAAACGAAGAATATCTGCTAAGTACCTTCTGGAGTTCGCGAGGAGTCCGTGCCAGCAGGACGGCATCGTCCGCATAGAGTAGAGCGGGAATCGGGCATTGTTTTGCCTGTGGGAGGTCCTGGGCACCCTTCAAAAGCTCAACCTCCAAGTTGTTAGTGTAGAGGGAGAATAAGAAAGGTGCCAGGACACATCCTTGTCTGACTCCACGCTCCACTCTAAATGACGTTGACAGCTCGCCCTTTGTACCAAAACGGACTCTGGCGGAGGGTTTAGAGTACAATTCCCTCAGAAAGTTTAAAAGTGGTAAATCTACCCCCATTTGTGACAGCACGGACCATAATGTGGTATGGGAGACGCAATCGAACGCGGCAGACAGATCCACGTAAACCATGTAGAGTCTGTCTTGCTTTGCGTGTATGTACTTCCCCATAATGATAGAAAGATTTAGGGCCTGTTCCACTGTTCCAAATCCCTCCCGGAAGCCAAATTGCAACTCGGACAAAATGCCTCTCTCCTCCACCCACTGCTGGAGTCGCTCCAGGATCACCCTACCTGCTATCTTTCCCAACGAATCCAACAAGGATATTGGACGGTAGCAGGCAGGGTCCTGGCGATTGCCCTTTTTAAAAATCTGAACCATCACGGACCTCGTCCAAGACTCCAGAAGTCCTTTCTTTGTGGCTGCCGTGCATACCCTTGTAATAATAGGGGCCCAGAGGTCTGTATTATACTTAAAAAATCTACCGGGACACCATCCGGCCCTGGAGCTTTTCCATTTTTACTTGATTTCAGGGCCAGAAGGACCTCCGAGATTTCAAAGTCTATTTGGATGGGATAAGTCAGAGCTAATAAATTTTCTCCTTCAGTTTCTTGATCTATTTCTTGCTTTTGGAATATTTTGGAGAAGTGCGATACCCATACTGTCTCTTCTATGGCGACTTCAATTTTTGGAGTTTTTTCGTCTACCAAAAATGGAGCGCTCACTACTCTCCAGAAAGCTTCACTGTTTTTTGCTTGGGCACTAGAGTGAAGTTCGTCCCACAGAGCCTGCTTTAATTCCGCCTTTCTCTTTTTCCGTGTTGCAAGGTATTCCTTTCTTAATGTGGCTATTAGATGGGGATCTCTTTCATCTTTATTTAATGCTATCTTGAGCTTGGAATGAGCCTGGGTGCAATCATGATTAAACCAGCCTTGGTTACTGCGGGGTCGAGTTATTGGTTTTGCTGTGAGTAAGGATTTAATTTTTTCCATAATTATAGAGAAGTTGCTAAGGAGTTCGTCATCTTCTGTCATTAAGTCTAGACATTTCTTAATCTGGGGATATGTTGATTTTATCAGCTCTTCGGTGAGTTCCCCGGGGTTTATCTTCCCCCACTTTATTGTGTATCCATTTAATTGACCCAGATTTATGTTATTCTGACTCAGTGCTTTAGCTATTGTTAGGGGTAAGGATTGTTGCTGGATTAAATTCAATTCCAGTTTGAGGGCTGAGTGATCACTTAGGGTGTTTGGTATAACTTCAAAATGATTAACTCTAGTTTGGAGGCCAGCCGATATTAGAATATAATCGACCGTTGAATTAAACCCCCTTCCCACATAGGTTGGTTCTAGGCGCTTGGTACTACCATCTGGGGTGTTTGCTATTTGGAGATCCAGATCTGATAGAAGATCATTCATTATTGCACCCATTTTAGTATGGCAAAAGTGAGTGAGGGGATTGCCCTCCTCAGTCACCATCCCTGCGCATTTTTTCTCCGGGTAATTGCAATGATGTAAGTTGAAATCCCCTGCCCATATAAGGAATACAGGGCCCTTTGCTCCTCTTTTCTGCCTTAGGGTGGATAATATCTCATATAAATTTACTAGCACTCTCTGGAGCTGTTGTTCCTCAAGGTTGTTATAAAAATTAACGAGGACAACGGACTCATTTTTGGGTAGAGAGAGACAGAGAATCTGGAGGTTATGATCCAATTCGATAGTAGTTATTTTTATTTGCTGGATGGTGTTGGCTATATAGATGTTTAGTCCTCCCTTTGGCCTGCCCTTTGGGCCCACCAGCGCAGGAGAAAAATATGTCTTAAAACCCTGTAGGTGAAGTTCTATTGGCGACCATGTCTCCTGGAGGCAGACTATTTGGTGTCTACCCACAAGGTGCATGATACTCCTGTCTTCAATTTTTGGCCGTAATCCCGCGGAATTCCAGGAGACTATAGCCAAAAGTGGAGAGTCACTCCTAGAGGTGTTGTCGGTTTGGGAATTATGAAGGATGTCGGGGTTATCTGGAGTTGGGCAGTCAGGGTCTTCTGGCTGTGATGGTCAGTCCACTGACTCTAGGCCACTATACATGTTCATTAATGGTATTCCATTCCAACCCTCCCATCGAGGTGGATCTCTATCATTTCTTCTCTGATCTTGCCCCCTCCATTCTTCCCTTTCTCTTCCCCGATAGCGAGGGCCCACTGTGTACCAAGGTCCATCAATATGAGAGGGACCGTCCGGAAATCTTGGTGGATAAAAAAAGGAGAGGCGCTTTGTGCCAATCCCTCCATTAGAGCTAAGATCCTCCCCTGAGCAGATGTACTCCACTATTCTAGGGTCTTCAAAAGTAATTAAGATGCAGTCGCCCTGTATTGTTTTTCTTCCCTGACCAACCCAGGGGGCTCTTCTGACCTTCAGGATTCTAGTTGAACAGTAAGGGGGGGTGGGCGGTTTATGCTAAGCCAATGTTGAATCTTATTTTTTAGCAACCAGTTTGGTTCAGATTTTTGGTCCACCAGTTCTGGAACGCAAGTCAAAATGACAACAAATGGACTCGCTTCTGGCGGAAGGGTAACTGGACGTGTTTCGCCCAGTTGTTGTCTCTCTCCCTCTCTACTTATTTGAGGTTGTTTTGTTTTCGTACCTGTACTAATGGGGTCACAAAGGGTATTAATTTTTTGCAGTTGAGGTATTTACAGGTGGATTTTCTGTTATTTTTTTCTTAGCCACTGTCGTATTTGTAGGCTTAGGTGCTACAGTCAGAGCAGTGGTCGAATTTTTAACTTGGGCCATGGAGGTTAAGCTAGACGGCTTGGCCGTCACTGGTTTTTGTGCTTTTTGTGCCTCTTGAGTACGGTTAGGGTTTTGTTTTGATTTTGTCAGAGCTGAAGGTTCAGCTATCGCTATTTCTAACTTTGTTAGTCTGGCTTGTATGGGTGTAAAGGTTTGTTGTAAGAGATCTCCGATTTTGGTTAGTAGATCTGTGTTGTAGTTGTGATCTACTTCATTTATTAGTGGAGCGTTAGATACTATTTCTAGGTTTGTAGGAGGTGAAACATCGTGTATATGATGTATCACCGCCGTATGCCTGTTCTGGTTTTCCAACAGAGGGGAGCTAGGTGTAATCTCTATTGTCTCTGTTAGAGGTGGCATTAGTTTACCTGTTAATGTGTTACTTGTCGCTACGTGTTTCTTCTTCTTTATGGCTCCCTCCCTCCTCCCTCTTGCCTGTCTTACCTCTTCCGGGGTGGGATGCGGGACTAAATCTGGGGTTTTTTCTAAGTCTGAAGTCAGTTGAGATTCCGAAAGTTGCGAGAGTTGCGAGACCGATAGGTCAACTATATTTGGAAGGCTCTGCCTTTTATTCCCGCCCTCGCTCTGTCTTTGATCCTTATAAGAGACCGGTGTTCTTACATTAGCCAGGTGTCCCATAGAGGATCTTCTAGCCTCTAGGAGGTCTTGGGATACCCTACGTTGGATAAGTGAGATGCTCTGGTCTATAAAGGAGTTTGCCCTCGTTATAAAGCTATATATAGGGCCAGTAAGTTGCCCTTTTTTAGCCGCAGTCTTGCTTCTGCTTCCTCTAGGAGACATGCTAATAAATTAGAAAATATTAATAAGCCTAGATTACACCAAAAGTTAGAGGTGTGGCCCGGCCCGGCCCTAATCGGCCTCTAACGGCCTAAAACGGCCCGCTCTTTGCCCGTGCTCCGTCCCGCACGCGTCCCGCATCGCGGTGGAGCTCACGTCACTTGTGTATGTATGGGCGATGGGCGTGGCCGCTGGGGGAAGAGGCACCAGCTGCGTCACCTGAGGAATGCTGGTCCTCGCAGTCCCCCGGTAGTGAGCCTTATCTTCAGTGGACGCAGAGCCTTCTACCCACACAGCTTCCAGCTGGGAGTGATGTCGAGTTCTGCCGATTGCAGAACGCGCTCACACCAGCAAAAGCAGGCAATGTGGGGAGGCGTCAGAGTCTTTAGGCGGAAAGCGAAAAAGAGTCAAACTCTCCAGTGGAATCAGATCCTGTATTTATTTATTTATTTATAGTCTTGTATCGCGCTTGAATCAGCCCCGAAGGGGTATCTCCGCGCGTGGCTTCTGAATGAGTAATGCAAAACTATAGTCGGAAAGGACAGAGGGGAAACTAAGTTAGTCCTGTGTAAATAGGTAAGTTTTTAATTTCTTCCTAAAATTAAGAAGGTGAGGAATTTGCCTTAGCTGGGGGGGAAGGGAGTTCCACAGCATTGGACCTTTAAGGGAGGGGGCACGGCCACCCTGTCTTGCTCTGTTTACTTTGGGAACGTATAACAACATCGTGTTGCTGGAGCGTAGGGTACGTCCAGGAGAGTAAGGAAGAAAGACATCTTTCAGATATTTAGGACCAGAACCGTAGATACATTTGTGCATAATACAGCACAGCTTAAAATGAATCCGCTGTTGCACCGGGAGCCAGTGAAGCTGGGAGAGGAGGGGACGGGAGGGGGTGCGGGGAGGAGCATTCAGGACAAGTCTTGCCGCGGTGTTCTGTACTACCTGCAGTCTGCGAAGTTGTTCCTGGTTAGCAGATATGAGTAGACTATTGCAGTAGTCCACTCGTCCAAGAACTAGTGCCTGAACCAGCGTCTTCCTATGGGTGTTTGGTAGGAGGGGGAAAATGCGCCGCAAGAGACCAATTGTGCGGAAACATGTTCCCGCAACCTGACTAACGTGATCTTTCATGATCAGGGATTGGTCCAGGCGTACCCCCAGGTTCTTGATGGTTTGCTTGGGCGCTGGGACAGGACCGAGCTCCATTGGCCACCATTCCGGGGACCAGAGCAGGGAGGCCCCTCCAAACAACATGACCTCGGTTTTGGTCACGTTGCATTGGAGGAAATTCTGGGCCATCCAACCTGCCACCGCTCTCATACCGTCTTGGAACGACTGCATGACTGCGGGTGTAACGGTTTGAAAGGGGAAAAGCAGCTGGGTATCGTCAGCATAAGAGATTGGTGAAAACCCGTGAGATCTAATAATCTCTGCCAAGGGGGCCACATATACGTTGAATAACGTGGGGCTTAGACATGAGCCCTGTGGCACCCCCTTGGTGAGCTTCCTGCAGACAGATTTATAGGAGCCTAATTTGACACCTTGTTGTCTGTCTCCGAGGAAGCTCTCCAACCACGCAAGGGCGGTCCCTTCTACTCCAACTCCCTTCAGACGGCCGAGAAGAACTTCATGCGACACCGTGTCGAAGGCAGCGGACAAATCCAATAGCACCAGAATCACTGAGCTCCCTCTGTCAAGTGACATTCTGATGTTATCTGTCACTGACAGAAGGGCTGATTCGGTGCTATGGTTGGGCCTAAAACCAGATTGCGAGTGGTCTAGGCCGCCCGCTGCCTCGATGTAGTTGGACAGGTGTGCATTAACATGCTTCTCGGCCATCTTGCTGTAATAGGGTAGGAGCGAGATAGGACGGAGGTTGGAAAGCTCCGTCCAAGGAAGGGCCGCATTCTTGCGGATTGGGTTCACCACTGCTCTCTTCCATTCAGTTGGTACTTTTACCTCTTTAAGGGACTGGTTGATAATATCCAGAATGTAAGGGGCTAACAGGATACGAAGAGGGTTTAGGATTTTAGCGGGAATGAGATCGTCCGGAGATCCAGATTTGACTTGAGTCATTATTGTGTCAAGCTCTTCGATATTTATAGGAGGGAATGTAGTTAGGGTAAAGTTTGTGTTCATATTGAGGGAGGAGGCCTTATGGGAGTCGCTATTGGGTTGGGATCCTAGGATTTTGCCATAAATGGATTCTATTTTATTTTCAAAGTAAGATGACACTTCTTCACATAGAGTTAAAGAAAAGTCGTCTGGGCATATACATGCCGTGGGTTTTACAAAAGTGTCGAGAATCCTATACAATTCTCTAGGAGAGTTATCGGCTTCCATAAGCTGTTGAGCGATGTTGTTTTTGCGGGCAGCCTTGATGTGTTTGTAGTAATTAGCTTGGGCTGCACGGTGTGCTTTTTTATTATCCTCAGAATGTGATTTCCTCCATCTTTTCTCTATCCTTCTACATTCTTGCTTCTCTTTTCTTAAGGCCTCGGTGTACCATTTTTCCTGTTTGGCCACCGGAAACTGTCTGAAAGTTTTCATAGGGGCAATTTTGTCAATGGCTACCGTCAGAGTTTGCTGAAGTACGGCTAGCTTTTGCTCTACTTCGTCAGTATCTCTGATCTCGGGTTTTTTCCACGCCTTTTCTAGCGCATTCAGTGTAAGTTTGTGCCACTGTCTGCGTGTAGTGGATGGGAGGGGTTTCTGTGGGGGAGCCTTATTAACTTTAAAAATGCTAAACTGTATTAGAAAGTGGTCTGACCAGTGGACTTGGATGGGTTTATGGCACCGAATGTTATCGAAGTTGGTAAGTATCAAATCGATACAGTGACCGCCTTCGTGGGTGGGATCCTGATTCTTTTGTATTAGACCGATAGTAGTCATGTCAGTCGACAAAGTTTTAGTCCCTATAGAATCACATTGGTCAGTGTGAACATTAAAATCTCCAAGGAGAAGAAAATCCTCATTGGCCCGCATATAAGGGCCTAGTATCTCTAAAAGAGATGTGGAAAAGCTGGGGCATGGAAGAGGAGGGCGGTAAACAAGTGCACCTTTGATGGTCTTTCTATTAGGGAGGATAATTCTGAAAACCATTGTTTCCATATCTCTGCAGCATTGTCTATCTAAAATGTCCAATTTCATTGATTCTTTATAAATTATAGCAATGCCGCCGCCAATTTTGTCAGGGCGGTCAGAGTGGTGAAGTTTATAACCCATAGGTACTCCTAAAGTAATGGCAGCCACCGTATGGGGTTTTAGCCAAGTCTCGGTAATAAAGCATAGATCTGGGGATAGAGAGTGTAATAAGTCCCAGATCTCCGTCTGGTGTTTAGGCATAGAACGGACATTCAAGAGAATGCATTGTAGGTCATTATGAGATTTGCAAGGTTCAGTAGGGTTGTTTAGTACCAAAGAAGAATAATGACATTTGTAGCACGAGAACGGGCCATTGAAACAGGGTCTATTATCCTCAGCATAACATGGGGCAGAGAGATACCTCAATGAGGTCAGGAATGTAGAGTCATACCTGATGTGTATGTCAGCACGAAGAGACGGCATGATGTAGGAATCCCGCCCCGTCGCCTCGTCCTGTCGCGGACGGGCGCAGACGGGCAGCTCTTTGGCTGGTCTTCGGCTGCAATGAGGCTGCGCGCAATCGCTGCGCGCTTCCTGTGAGGCGATGGCTAAATAGTCCTCAGTAGAGCACTAGAGCGCTGACCGCTCGCCGGAAGTGTGGCCCTCACCTGTCCGCCCTCCGCACAACGGTAATTAATTACCGAGTCGGACCGAGGCGGGCAGGCACAGAAATCGAGACCAACACTCCGTGTAAGTTTTAAAATAGTATTAAACAAATTGGTTGTGGCACACACGCTAAAATCGTGCACAAGATATTTTTAAAAGTGATGTTTAAAAAGCGCTAATTTTCAGCAACGCTCTATCGTTTCCAAAATTAATTCGCCAGCTCATCCAGTAGCCAGCAGCAAGCGGAGTAGGACACTGTATGTGAGCGGCACCCGCGAAGCTGGTGTCGCGAAAGGTTTTAGAGACCCTGGGCGGTGGGCGTGGCTGCCGGGGGAAGAGGCACCAGCTGCGTCACCTGAGGAATGCTGGTCCTCGCAGTCCCCCGGTAGTGAGCCTTATCTTCAGTGGACGCAGAGCCTTCTACCCACACAGCTTCCAGCTAGGAGCGATGTCGAGTTCTGCTGATTGCAGAACGCGCTCACACCAGCAGAAGCAGGCAATGTGGGGAGGCGTCAGAGTCTTTAGGCGGCAAGCGAAAAAGAGTCAAACTCTCCAGTGGAATCAGATCCTGTTTGTGAGCGGCACCCGCGAAGCGGGTGTCGCGAAAGGTTTTGGAGACCGTGGGCGGTGGGTGTGGCCGCCGGGGGAAGAGGCACCAGCTGCGTCACCTGAGGAATGCTGGTCCTCGCAGTCCCCCGGTAGTGAGCCTTATCTTCAGTGGACGCAGAGCCTTCTACCCGCACAGCTTCCAGCTGGGAGCGATGTCGAGTTCTGCCGATTGCAGAACGCGCTCACACCAGCAGAAGCAGGCAATGTGGGGAGGCGTCAGAGTCTTTAGGCGGCAAGCGAAAAAGAGTCAAACTCTCCAGTGGAATCAGATCCTGTTTGTGAGCGGCACCTGCAAAGCGGGTGTGGCGAAAGGTTTTGGAGACCGTGGGCGGTGGGCGTGGCCGCCGGGGCAAGAGGCACCAGCTGCGTCACCTGAGGAATGCTGGTCCTCGCAGTCCCTCGGTAGTGAGCCTTATCTTCAGTGAACACAGAGCCTTCTACCCACACAGCTTCCAGCTGGGAGCGATGTCGAGTTCTGCCGATTGCAGAACGAACTCACACCAGCAGAAGCAGGCAATGTGGGGAGGCGTCAGAGTCTTTAGGCGGCAAGCAAAAAAGAGTCAAACTCTCCAGTGGAATCAGATCCTGTTTGTGAGCGGCATTGGTGTATATAAGTGAGTATATATGAGAGTGAGAGATTGGAAGAGTTCCTGTATAACTAAGTATGTGTTTCCATAAGTGATTCTTTAAGAGAGTAAGTATGTGTACATTTCTGTACAAATATGTGTAGTGGTGTGTGTATAGCTATATATGCAAGCAAATGGATGTTTGAAAGTTTATTTGCCTGCGTACCGTGCTGCGTAGTCGAAGATTCAGGTGCGGCCGAATGGGGCCGTGCCAGGCCGGTGCTGTCCCGGTGTCGAGAACACCCGACGCAAACCTGATTCGGCTCAGGAGCCCTCGAGAGCCTCGATGGGGAAGCAGCATGGGCGGCCTAGGGGATGGCGGGGCTAATGTTCAGCCCATGCATGGCTATGGCTTGCAGCTGACCATCGACCAGGCTGGCCTGGGAGCACAGGGGCGCTTTCCTGTCTGCAGCATTATACCCGGTGAAGAGTAGATGGAGGAGCAGAGTGGGTGGTCCCATCAGTGGCTGATCCAACTTCCGATCAGGCTGGTTACATGCCGCAGGCCTCCACAGCGCTCCCCAGAGATAGCTAGGGATGACCACCCCTAGGAGAGGGGCTGCCTGAAAATACGGTCCTGATGACACGGGGAGTGCTGCAGACTTTGGAAGACCTGGTGTGTGCGAAGCCCAGCGCTTACCCAGCTGCTGGTCCTGCCCTCACTTGGGTCCTGTTTCTGGTTGTGGGCTCTGGAGGGCCCAGCCTTCAGTGGTAGACTTGGGAGTGTGATGCCTGCCTGCACTCGTTGGCGACCCTCTAGGTGAAGCACTTCACCTTCCAAGGTGAAGTACAGATGGAAGCGGACAGTGGAGCCCGCCCTGAGTCATATCTGGTGATACCTGCTGGAGCACCCCGTGGTGCCCTTGGACAGACTGTGCAGCCCCGTGGTCACTACATCCTCAGACTAAGGCCCTCCTCGCCCAGCTGCTGCCAGCCCTCTCATGCTGAGGCCTATACCACACAGGAGCGCTGCTGGAGGCTTCCTGACTCTATCGTCCCATGGACCTTGCCACTGATCCCTGCATGGGAGTACCCACCATTCCAGCTCTTCGTCAGGTAGGGACAGCCGCCTGTGCTCCTCGGGACAGTCCCCTGGGAGATCAGGGACATTGCGACCTGGTGGTAGAGGGCCAAATTAAAGCCATGGACTGTTACTACATGCTTCTTCCCACGAGGGCCTTCAGTGCTTCTCCACAACCTTACTGGCGCCTTGCCCTCACTAACCTGCAGTTATAGCTGTATCCGCTCTCTTGGTCCTGAATGCTGCGGGCACAGCAGAGGCATCTCAGTTTGAACCATGGTGACTGCAAAGACAAAGAAGGACTGATCCGTACGCAATATGCTTTTTAAAAAATGCGGCAGATTCGCTCAGCTCGGGGCAGACCGGTACAGAGACGGGGCTGAGAGTGCGATGACGCGCAGCTTCCTATAGTCCCTATTCGCCTTGCTCCGAGAAGAGATACTGGTGGTAAAGACCGACCTACAGTCTCATCTTAGAGAAGTATGTTGGGGTGTTGAGGCTGTTGGTGAGTGGGTTGTGGCTCTCGAGGAGGGTACGGTGACCAGAGATGAGTAAATCTCCATGCTCCAGCAGGAGGTTATCCGATTGCAGGACCGACATTGTGACCTCCAGTCTCATACAGAGGACCTAGAAAACAGATCGAGGTGGAACAATATTCGTATCTGGGCTATGCCTACTGACGCTTAAGGAGCGAGCTTAGAGGATTACTTCCAAGCCCTGTTCAACTCTGTTTTGGGCACCCCAGCGTAGAGCATAATCAATGTGGACCCCTGCCATCGTGTGGGGCCTCCCCCGGCAAGTTAATCGACCACCCGTAGATATCCTGGTTTGTGTGCAGGACTTCAAGGTGAAAGATGCTATTCTTAAAGCGGCCCACTCTAGTCAACCACTACAGTTTAGGGATCACTCCCCGCAGCTTTTTCAGGACCTGGAAGCGAGCACTTTGAAGAAACGGAAGAATTTCTGTCCGGTGACTAACCATCTGTGCTCCTCCGGAATAGCCTACTCCTAGGGTCACTCCTTTCACTTGATATTATGCTATGAGGGCCGAATTTTCCAGCTCCCCTCCTTAAGTTGGGCCTTGATGATCTGGCAAAGCAGAGTGCACCCGTGGGGAGCGGGCCTCCTGGGGCACCCGCTGAGGCTCGGGGGTCTGAGATAGACTTGAACGTTTGTGCCCTGATCCGGCTAAAATCAATAAGGAGTGGTCTGCGGTGAAACGGTCACTTTCTGGTTCCCAGTGAGAGGCCTCGGACCCTTCCAGCTGAAATAACTTTGGTTGCCTAGACCGGGATGCTGATTGGCACTGGCGGGGATGGGGGTGGCTGCTTATGTCCTTAGTGAATGTCTCTTGCCTCCTTGGTTCCCCAAACTATTCTTGCCCCCATTGAGGTTGGACTCTGATTATTTCCTGTTTTCCACTTATGTTATTTCTTTTAATGTAATGTTGGGGGTGTGCTGGGGTTGTTTTGGGTCCCCCTCTGACGAGCCAATCTGGATACGTTTTTCACTTATGCTTTCCTATGGTAACCCTGAGGGTATTTCATACCCCTTCCTTATATATTGTTGATTTGCAATGAACAATCCTCGCCTCCCTTGCTTCACTATTATCACTATGCCTTGGGAGACTAAGATATATAGCCTCATTGTCCGAGGCCTTAATAACCCCAGTAAGCGAAAAGCTGTACTATCCCTGTCTATGGGCGACATTTGTCTGCTTCAGGAGACACACTTACTCTCCAAAGACACACACAGAATGCAAACTAGTAGGTTCCCACAACAATACTGGTCAGCAGGGAAGGGCAAGAGTGGAGCCGTAGCCATCTAGTTCTCCAAGCATTTCCCCAGTACAGTCCTGGGCCCGGTGGCTGAAATCAAGGACCGTTTGTTGGCCCTCCGAGTACGGATCAAATCACTCCCTTTCACTCTGGCCTCCATTTACTCTCCCAATGAACAGCAGGAGGCCTTCTTGCTGGAAGCCTTAGCCAAAGTACTCCACTCCCCGGATGCGGCAGTGGTCGTGGGTGGAGATTTGAATGTGGTGATGCATGCAGGGCTAGATCGCTTTGGCCTGTAGTAGGGTGGTGTGGGAGTTCTGTTGGCATGGTGCCGGGAATGACTGGAGGAGTGTGGGATGATAGATCATCTGGGGGAACAGGACTTTACCTTCTATTCCGCGGCCCATAGAACTTACGCCAGACTGGACCAATTCCTAGTCTCCCCCACTGCCTGGGGTCATGTCCGAGCAGCCACTATCGAGGCCTGTTCTCTGTCGGATCATGCACACATTACTCTGTGAATATATGCTGTGGTCCCCAGCAACAGTGACTGCGCTCCAGAAGTCAATACAGAACTATTTAGCTCTTAATGACAATGGCTCCACTGCCCTGTCCTCAGTCTGGGAGGCTCTTAGACTATTGGTCCGGGGTGCCCATTAGAATAAAGTACGGAAGTAGAAGAGGGAGGAACTCAAGCTACGGGTGAGGGAACTGGAGGCAATTCAAAACGATCTGGTGACCCTTGGATATGGAGGCAACTTGAACGGGAACGACGTCACCTTCACAGCCTTGACCTCAATAGGGTAGGACATGCTGTTGCCCACCTATTTTGTAGGCATGAAAAAAAGGGGATGTATGCTTGCGCGCTGCCTGCGCAGTTAGCAACCTGCTCAAGCGGTGAATGTGGTCCAGGATGCCCGTGGGGTGGACGTCTCGGCAGACGTCAGCATCGCAGACACTTTCTGGGATTTTTATTCAGAGCTCTATACCGCCGACTCCTCGATCTCATCGGATCCAGACATCTATCTCAGTGCCACTGCAATCACTTCCATTCCGAAACCGAAGCTGCTACCCTTGACAAACCTATACGGACTGAAGTCTTTGAAGGCACCGGCCCAGATGGGTTCAGCGCTGCTTTCTACAAGACCTTCTGCCCGGAACTAGCTCCCATACTCACACACTTATTTATTTCCTTTACCGACTCAGGCCCTCTTACTGACACAATGCTCCTAGCCTGGATCACAGTGATTCCAAAACCTGGCAAAGACCCCGAACTCTGCAGCTCATACTGACCGATTTTGTTGATAAATCTTGATGCAAAACTGTTTGCTAGCACATTAGCTCAATGCCTTAACCCTCTAATGTCTGGGCTTGTAGACCCAGACCAGGCAGGGTTTATACCTAGCCGACAGTGTGGAGATAATACCAAACGCCTTTGCCATCTGATCAATAAAGTACAGCGTTCCCATGAAGAGGCCTTGCTGTTGGCGTGGATGCAGAGAAGGCCTTCAACAGGGTGCACTGGCCTTACCTGTTTAACACTGTGGAGTGGATTGGAGTGGGCTCCCGAAATCACAACTGGGTTGCAAGCATTTACAGCTCTCCTAGCATGTTGGTGAGGATGAACGGGGTCACTTCTAGTGGTTTTTCCATCGAATGGGGTACACGACCAGGCTGCCCTCTCTCACCGCTTCTTTTTGCCCTTTATATGGAGCCCTTTGCTTAAAGATAATGTGAGAACCCCAACACCAGGGGCACCCCTTTTGGGGTAGTGCAGCACCTGATCAGTGTTTATGTTGATGATGTTATCTTCTCTATTACTCGCCCTATGGCCTCTCTACCGGCTATTATGGCTGATCTTTCTACCTTTGGGCAGATCGCGGCATTCCGGGTCAATATGCAAAAATAACAAATATTGAATTTGACCTCCTCTCCACGCACAGAAAGTTTCTTATGTGCGCTGTACAACTTTGATTGGGTTCAGGAGAAACTTTCCTATCTTGGCTTAGTGATCAATAGGAGTTTGGTGAAGACCATGGAAGTCAATTATACCAGGCTTCTTGCACTTATACACAAAGAACTGACACATTGGCAGCAGCTCCCGTTGTCATGGTTTGGCCGACTGGCTGTGGTAAAGATGAATATCCTTCCCAGAGCCTTATATATCTTCCAGACGCTCCCTTTACAGCCACCTAGAGGTCTACTGATTAGACTACAACAGGATGTTGATCGCTTTATATGGGGGTCTGTGAAACCCAGGCTGCAAAAGCAACTTTTCCAATGCCCGAAACGGGAGGGTGGTCTCGCAATACCCAACATGACGTGCTATTATAAGGCGTCAAGGCTGCGTTATTCAGTGGAATAGAATTGACTGCTTACTGAGAAACACTGGGTCTTCATGGACCAGACGGTTGCATGCTGACACATATGGAGGGAATTATAGTTACTTTGAGCCCACAGGGCTTGGGGGCTATACTCTTCCCATGTGACACGACCGTCATTCCAGGTTTGGGATAAGGAGGATGCCTCCGCCAGTCTCACCACATTCCCCTCGCCCATGTTCCCCTTGTTCTCGAATCTGGCATTTCCCCGTGGCATGACCAAAGGGGCAGCTAAACGATTGGCGGAGGGGGGATGTAAATGGGTGGGATGCCTCTTTGATCACAACCGTCTGATAATGTTCAATCAACTCATGGTAGACTATGGCCTGTTTGAACCAGACCACTTCCTCTACTCGCAAATGTTGCACTGGCTGTCAGGCGCGTCTACTCGTCCTCATGTTGACAGACCTATGTCCCCGTTTGAAAAATGGCTGTTCCTTAAAAAAGACGATGGGAAACTTATCTCGGACATTTACTTATATTCATCTACGACCCCATCCAAGGGCAAGTCCGTTGGCCAGAGGAGATGGGAAGAGGAGTTGGGTGTAACACTGTCAGACAAAGAATGGAATTATATTATTTATAGAACCCACCATACAGCACACTCCGCAGGACATACTGAGACATCATATAAAATCATTTACTACTCGTATTATACGCCATCCTGCATGCAGAAATGGAACCCCCAGTGTGAAGGCCTGTGCCGGCACAGCTGAGGCAACCCTGGCACTTTACTCCATCTGCTATGGCATTGCCCAAAACTTACTAGGTACTGAGAGCAGATTCTGGATGAGGTTAATATGGCCTTTAACACCACCAATACTAGGTTCTCTGCATGTACATTATCTTGGTCTGCTTAACGCACTAACATTCCCACTACGCTCAATCAAAGGAAGGCAGATGTCCTATCTCTTAATGCTGCTCACTGAGTTCTATTGTCTTGCTGGAACTCGGACAGAAATCCCGACCACCTGCAGTGGCTCCATCAACTATGGGCTTTATTGGGCATGGAAAGCCTATTGATGGCAACACTGAGAGGTAAGTCAAGGTACTCTAAGATTTGGGCCCTGTAAAGAAGCAGGAGACTTCGGATAAATTAGAATAAAGTTTATTCTGTCAGAGGAACACAGGTAAGGTGCGACTTTACCCCGCAACCACAGAAGACCTTTGCCACCCGCTCTCGAATCCCCTTTCCCGGCGATTCTCCTTATTCTCCAGGCGCGTGGTAAAACGCCTCAAGAGAATGATAGAGAACCCAACACATCTTTCCCCTTTAAACAATGAGATCAAAAACAAAACTTGAAAACAGAGAACAAACAAAAACATAGAGCAAAGTTGAAAAATTACAACAACAGAGGAGCATAAAAGTAATTGCAAAATATAATCCTGACATTTGAAAGGCAATTTGATAGTCCAGGAAGATGAGGAATGCAAAGTAGAATTAGTGTCATTATTAACTTCAGCTCAAACAGAATTATTGGGTTGAACATGTAAACCCATTTTAGATACAGCAATCTTCCTCTTGTTCCACCACCTACCGTCATCAAATTTCACAGCGCCTTTGTTAAGTTTTACACTCTCATCATGTCCCCCACACAGACATTTGACTGTCTGGGGCCTTGTTCAACCTGCGTCTGATCAGCTATTTTATGCCTCAACACGCTTTTTGCCAACATCATCAATCTTATCCTGAGGCAAAATGAAACCCTTGTCACCCATCTATCTTCTCAAGAGTTAGAGGTAGGCACTCGACCTCTTAACAAAACAAAAGGAGACACACCAGTGTCAGAATTGGCAGTAGTGCGAACAGCCCATAAAAGTTTTTCAATTCTGCTTTACAATTCAGACCACTTGCATTCGCCAACTGCACAATCTGTTTAATAACCCTGTTAAAATGTCCTACAAGGACATTGCTTCTCAGATGGTAAAGAGAAGTTTTAACATGTTTGATGCCAAAAGAACGTAGAAAATCTTCAAACTGAACTGAAACAAACTGGGGGCCATTGTCACTAAGAAGGTCCTCGGGAATGCCGTCTCTTGCATAAAGTGATTTGAGAAACTTAATAACAGAGGTAGAATCAGAATTTCTTACCCACTTAATTTCTGGCCAATGATTATGAAAATCCATGAGAACAATACCATACTCAGGTAGTGGCAGGCAAATACAAAGGGCCAATTATGTCAATGGCAACCTTAAATCAATGTTTGTCAGGAACCACAATGGCTTCAATAGGAGAGGGAGTGGTTACTTGCAAATTGTCACTGACGGCGCATTCCATACAATCCGTAACAAAATGCTCCACCAGTCTGTCGAAGGCTGGCCACCAAAAATGTTCTCTTACCCTCCTTTTCATGGCATGCATACCTATGTGGCCTTCTTGAGTTAAAGTAAAACCTTTGTTCCACATGGCATCAGGAACAACTAACAGTGAAGATCTATACAGCAGACTGTTCACCACAGACAACTCATCGAAAACATGCTTGTACTTGTTGACACAATTGTGTTCATTTATGTTGTGTGACCATACTTGGCTTAATATCTTCAAAATTTCCCTAAATTCGTGGTCATACTCAGCAGCTTCTCTCCACTCTGTGTACTGACATCCTCAGATTGACCTATAATACAACACACCAATTCAAGATCATCACGAGCATTCTTCACTTCCACAATCTTATTGATGACTGAAAGTAAACGAGACAGACAATCAGCAAGGATATTTATTTTGCCTGGTAAATACTCAACGCTAAATTTGTGTTCCATGAGTCTAAATTGCCACTCGCAATTCTAGGTGTAGCTTTCCCCCCACCTTTTGTGGTGAATAGGTCAGCAAAGGGTTTATGGTCAACACGTACCACAAAGTTTGAACCATACAAGTAATGTTTGAAATGAGTGATGCCCCACCAATATGCAAGAGCTTCATGATTATTCACAGAGTAAGAAGGCTCAGCTCCATGCAAACTCCTTGAGGCAAATGCAATGACCTCATCTTTGCCATCCCTATCCGGCAAAAGGACGGCGCCTAAACCTTTTTGGCTGGCATCAGTTATGATTATGGTTTTGTCATTAGTATGAAATGCTTTAAGGGGAATGGCATGAGCAATTTTATGTTTGATTAAATTAAAATCCTTAGTGCATGCATCATTCCAACAAAAACTGACGTTTTTCTTGAGAAGACATCTAATGTTGTAACTTTTAGATGCACAATTGGGAATAAAACAAACGGGAATAAAACTCAATGAGGCCCATAAATGATCTCAACTGATCCTTGTTGTTAAGATTGCCGAAATCTTCAATGGTTTTAACCAGGCTGTGTTTAGGTTGCACTCCATCAGAAGATAACATGTACCCCAAGTAGTCCACAGTAACGATATTATGTTTACATTTGTCAATACCAAGAGTAACACCTTTTTGTTTTAACAAAGACAACACTTGGCACAACCTATCATTGTGTTGACTTTGATACTCACCGTACACTAAAACATCATCTTGAAAGGCCATAACCCAAGGGATACCTTTAAACATAATTTCAATCACAATCTGAAAGACAGCAGACGCAGAGGCCAGAGCAAAGGGCATACGTTTAAATTGGAAAAGGCCCTCAGGAGTGATGAATGCAGTTAGATGCCTTTATTCAGTGTGTAATTCAATTTGATGATACGCAGATGACATATCTAACAAACTGAACAACTTGGCTCCTTTGAGAGTGGATGTCATTTGAGTAATGTTGGGAAGGGGATGCTGATCTATCCATATGTTCTTATTCAGATCACGTAAATCTATACACATGCACAGATTACCATTAGCAATTTTGGCCAGACCACAGGGGACACCCAATCAGAAGACTCAATAGGTTTATTTACATCACTTGAGCACAATCTGTCTAATTCTTTGAGTCTGATTGCAGCGCTAGGGCCACCCTCCTGCCCTTGTGCACCACAGGCTGAGCCCCATTTGTTAATTTATTCATGTGCTTGAAATCCTTGAAGAGACCCAACTCTTTTTTGAACACTTCTGGATAAAAACAATTTCCATGAGCTTGCTTGTACAGCTTGTACTTGGAAGAAATCTTTCTTAAACATCACTTGTTGAATATTATTAGGATCAAGGATGATACCAAGATTACCTTGGTCTCCCCATCCGAGGAGACATGCCTCATCCCTTGCTACATATATGATGCCCTTAGATTTGCTGTCCTTGAATTCTAAATCAGCATTGAATTCACCGACAACATTAATGATTTTCCCACCATAACCAATGGGATGTACACAAGTCTGATTCAAAATTTGCTTTGGAAAAGATTCTCTCCAGAGCTATTCACTTATTAGAATGAAAGGAGACCCAGAATCGGCCAACATTTGGACATTAACACCGTTCACAATAATAGTACATAGAGGTCTCTTCAGTCCTTCAGAATTGAGACCCCAAATTCCATTGGAACAATCCATGTCCACAATAGTGAGGATTTCATCTTCTTCGCTGGATAAAAAGGTTTCCTCCGTTAAAAATTCGACATTCTGCACCTTCTTAAATTGTCCATTTCTTTTGGACCTGCAAAGCATGGCAAAGTACCCTTTCTAGGAGCACTTAGCACATATTTTGTCAACGGCTGGGTACAATTTGGCATGAGCAAGGTGATTAGTACTGCCGCATCTGTAACACACCAGAACTTTCCCTATTGTAGTATTATTGTTTTTTATCTGGTTTTTCCTTAAAGTCATTAGATCTCTTATATTTTGATTTAATTGCACACAATTTCTGACTTTTGCTGTCGGTTAAAGACATTTGCTTCATGTACGAACAAGTGCTTTCAATCCTTGTAGCAATGTCTAATGCCTTTTGTAGAATCAGATCAGGCTGAGATAGAAGTGCCTCTTGAACCTTTTTGTTGTTGGTCTTTTCGACTGGCTGGTCTTTAATCATTTCCTCTTCGAATTCTTTGTATTCGCAAAAACAAGCAAGGGTGCTCAAAGCGCCAACGTCGGTTGGGGCAGATACACCTTGCAATTGGACTCTCTTGTAAAACTTGTGTCTTTTCAAGGTTACATTTTACAAGCTTTGAAACGATTGTTTAAGGCTTTCATGGCAGTAGCTTATTCGGGCGAGCGATGTCAATATCTTTAGGAATGAGTTTTCAAATGTTGCAGCCTTCAGTACCAAAGCAATGTCTGAGAACAGCTTATCTATTTTTACATGTGAAGGACTCTCCATCAAGAGCTTACAGATATGCTTCAAATCCTTCCTTCCATTTTTCCCAATCTATTTCTGGAGAAGCTGGATTGGGTAGAAAAGCCGCAGGTGGAGAAATGGCTTGGACAATGGCAAATGAAGAGGAATAATGCTATGGAATAATTGTAAAAAACACAGTTGATGGACAGAATGCAGAACAATGTCTTACATTCACCCCAGTACAAAGATCTGGGCCTAAATCCATTGTTTTTTGCACTCCACACCACCATAGGTCAGACAATGGCTATATGCAAATCAGCCTTGACCCTGTGCCTCATGGGAACAGTCTAGCCCGAACTACCAAGCCATGTCTTTCCTAGACCGGAATCAAGCATCTAAGGACCAGTTTCTGGCTATCAGACTTCTTCAGCCTGGATAGCTTGACTCCAGTGATGTGGAGAGCCTGGGACTCACGTCTGAGCATACCCAGCCCACTCGGGGTGAAAATTGCAAAAAACACAGTTGATGGACAGAATGCAGTACAATGTCTTACATTCACCCCAGTACAAAGATCTGGGCCTAAATCCATCGTTTTTTTGCACTCCACAACACCCTAGGTTAGACAATGGCTATATGCAAATCAGCCTTGACCTAGTGCCTCATGGGAACAGTCCAGCCCGAACTACCAAGTCATGTCTTTCCTAGACCGGAATCAAGCATCCAAGGACCGGTTTCTGGCTATCAGCCTTCTTCAGCCTGGATAGCTTGACTCCAGTGATGTGGAGAGCCTGGGACTCACGTCTGAGCATACCCAGCCCACTCGGGGTGAAAATTGCAAAAAACACAGTTGATGGACAGAATGCAGAACAATGTCTTACATTCACCCTAGTACAAAGATCTGGGCCTAAATCCATCGTTTTTTTGCACTCCACACCACCCTAGGTCAGACAATGGCTATATGCAAATCAGCCTTGACCCTGTCCCTCATGGGAACAGTCCATCCCGAACTACCAAGCCATGTCTTTCTTAGACCGGAATCAAGCATCCAAGGACCGGTTTCTGGCTATCAGCCTTCTTCAGCCTGGATAGCTTGACTCCAGTGATGTGGAGAGCCTGGGACTCATGTCTGAGCATACCCAGCCCACTCGGGGTGAAAATTGCAAAAAACACAGTTGATGGACAGAATGCAGAACAATGTCTTACATTCACCCCAGTACAAAGATCTGGGCCTAAATCCATCGTTTTTTTGCACTCCACACCACCCTAGGTCAGACAATGGCTATATGCAAATCAGCCTTGACCCTGTGCCTCATGGGAACAGTCCAGCCTGAACTACCAAGCCATATCTTTCCTAGACTGGAATCAAGCATCCAAGGACCGATTTGTGGCTATCAGCCTTCTTCAGCCTGGATAGCTTGACTTTAGTGATGTGGAGAGCCTGGGACTCACGTCTGAGCATACCCAGGCCACTCGGGGTGCAAATTGCAAAAAACACAGTATCTGAATACGAACCAAGGAAAGACAGCCTGTATTTATGGATTGCCGAAAATTCATAAAGACCAGATAGACCCCCCCTACAGACCTATTGTATCTACAATTGGCACTAACACAGAACCTTTATCCAAATTCATCGATTTCCATCTACGTCCTTACATATCCAAAATTACCTCCTACATTAAGGACACAGGATCCATGATACAAAAAGTAGAGAACCTCCCATTTAATCCTAGGAGAGACATTCTAGTAACTATGGACATTGAAGCGCTTTACAGCAACATTCCACAACTAGAAGCTGTAAATGCAACCAGTTGGTTTATTGATACATATGCTATTCCGTGTTCCAAGATGTTTATTCTTGAACTTTTGAAAATAGTCCTGAAGGAAAATATCTTGGTGATACCATCTTTCGCCAGGTTAAAAGAGTCAGCATGGGGGCCTCTGTAGCACCGTCCATCGCTAATATCTACATGGCTGCCTTTGAAGCCAAATTCATCTATAATGAGATTGCCCCGTTTTTTGAGTCTATATCCCACTGGTCCAGATACATTGATGACATCTTTTTTTATCTGGACCAGTGGGAAGGATGCTCTTGAAGATTTTCTGAAATGGATAAACCTAACAGATACCAACCTCAAATTTATGGCACATTTTGATGTTAATAGTGTTGAGTTTCTAGATTTGCTAATTAAACATCAGGGCAACAAACTTATTGTTGACCTTGCATGAAACCTTCTGCACGTAATACATTACTCCACTTTAACAGCTTTCATCCCAGGAGTCAGTGTCAGAGTATACCTTTCTCTCAATTCTTAAGAGTGAGAAGGAACTGTTCCAACCTAGTGGATTTTGATTGACAAGCCATGATAATGAGGCAAAAATTTCTAAACCGTGGCTATCCACATAGACTAGTAAGAGATTCTTACAAAAGAGCAAGATTCTACGACCGTGACCATCTTTTGAGAGCAGAAATGCCTAAAGAAAATAACCAGCTAGTTTGTATCACCAAGCACTCCACACTGGACAATAGTGTGAAACAGATCATTAATTCCAATCCCACGTCCAAGGATAAGCTCCCTAAACCCTTATATGCGCACAAAAGAAATAGAAACTTAAAGGATTTGATAGTGCATTCCCGTTTTACCAGCAAAAATGTCCAATCTGAATTTGTACAAAGATCACTGGTCAGTAATTTTCCCGTTAAAGGTACTGTAAAATGTTCAACTTGTAAATCTTGCAGTACGATTCTGGGAGGTGAAACTTTCGAGCACAACGGATGTCGCATGGATGCACTTGACATGTGGAACTGCAAAACTCCTAATTGTGTTTACTTTATTCTGTGCCCATGCAATTTGGGCTATGTCGGTGAAACTTCCAGACCCATCCAGACCAGACTAACTGAGCATCGCTCAGCGATACGCACCAAAAAAACTGTAGCTCCATTAGTCAAACACTTCCTTGAGTATCAACATGCCCCTGATGACTTCAGATGGCGCATTATTGAAAAGATTAGACTCCCAGACAGTAAAGGCGGATGTAAGGTCTGTAAGAAAAGAGAGGTCTTTTGGATCTTTAGTCTGGGTACCTTTAAAAATGGGCTAAACAGTGAAATCTCGTGGGAAAATGCTATCTTTTGATACTTGCTTTTCTCATTTTGAGTTTTGGGTTTTCTTAGCTGGTCTTAGAACCTTGAACATTAATATCCTGTGTCTCGTTGTCTCCTTATCGGTGTGTGTGAATAGGGAATATCATTGTGCGCCTTGTCCTGTCACATGCTTCCTTCCCCATAAATTAATTTCATCATTTAACTAGTGCCTTTACCTATTGTCTCGAAATTGATCCCTGAATTTGATCCTCTGTCTCCACATGTCAATGTCATCCTATGTGAGATTAATCATTAATTTTCTTTTAAAAGAATGTCTAGTGCTCATGGGGCCCAGAAACGATACTTCTTTTGATCATTTGATAATTTATATGTTCTAGGAATGTCTGTGTCGTGATGATCCTGATATTTGCGAAGCATCCAATAATTTGATCGTCCCCCTAACATATAGGGTTTATGAGATTCTTCTGATAACAGTGAGTAACATAGACTGTTTACCACTTGGCTATTTTTTTATATTAATATCAACGGTCGAGTGTGACACGATCTATCCAGATGACAACAGCCATGGTATAAGTATGAATATGTATACATTGGAGATAATTGTCTGTACATATGTATAAGTTTATGTTTAGCAAGTACTTTGATTTCTCTATCATGATTGTGTAATTACAACTTGCTGGGTCAGTCTATATATCCTTTTGAAAATTAGATAATGGATATTTGTTTTTCTTTGAGTATGGCACAATGTTCTCTTATAACTACATCAAATGGTTGTGGCAACTTGATATTTTATTTCTTCTCTTGACAGTGATCACTTAGGTGTTTAAATTCTTGTCTTTTTTGATTAAATGTTAGACTGTTTTTTTATGGATTGCTTATGAGGTAACGTGATATGTAATATATGGTTTTTGATATTATTTTTTAATGTATATTTTAGATATCAACACGTTTGGGTGGCTCCTGAAGAAGGCGTCCTTATGCCGAAACGCGCGTCGAATTACACTCGCCACAGTGTGATTTTTTATTAATTAAATGAGTTGTATTTTCAGATGTATTATTAGGAATGAAATGTTTGTTTTTTATTACCATGTCCACTATATATGTTTATGAAAATGTTAAATATTTGTATGATTTTTAATTGGTTATATTAAAATCTTGACTATTTTAATTTTTCTTGTTCACCTTTATTGTTTACTGTTATTTGATGTTACTTGTTTTGCCATTGTTATTGATTGCCTAGGGTTTTACTCACACAACCTTTTTGTAAAATTTACATTCGGGCTTCAAACCCGAGCACGAACCACAGATCAATGAGGCCGGGAGGTTTCTGAACTTTGTGGGTTTCTTACAATACTAAAATATCTCCTGGCCCACCCCGGCATTTTTACGACTACAAGCACAAAGCATTCAGCTTTGAGAACACCTATTTCCGAAGCGTTGACTCTGGTTGATTGGGGCATGCGGAGACTAATAAAGGCATTAAACTCAATAGTGCACAGGTATTTGAGGATTTAGGGGCATATTATCAAGAACACCATTAACAAATATCAACGGTTTAGCGGCAGAAAACTGCAGCTAAAGCGACGATAATGTGCTTGATGATATGCCCTTGAGAATTCCAATAGAAGTCCATGTTCTGGTGTGAACCTTGGCTTCTATTGGAATTCTCCAGGGCATATTATCAAGCCCATTATCGCCGCTTTAGCAGCAGTTTTCTGACGCTTAACCAGCGATAATTTTAACGTTGTTCTTGATAATATGCCCCTCAGAATGTAGAACATTGTAACCATTTACAACCATTTGAACCTCATTTGAAATTATTTTCCAAGTTCCATTTCGACCTAGCACAAAGTGAGAAGGCAGTGATTAATGTGACAATAGAAAGTCCCTCTTAAAAGCACCTATGGGATAAACTTGAAAAAATATACACTAGAGAACAATCAAAATGGTGGGAAGTCATTTCACTACAGAAATACATCGACAATGAGAGAATATCTGTGGCTTGAGGATATTTAGTGTACCTAGATATCAAGATCCGGATCCAACAATGCTCGAAGAATGGGCAGCAAATTCAAACTCATGCTCACTATTCATGCTTTTCATTCTAATAAAATACAAATGGAAGGCTAGAGACAAGTTCTTCTACAAATATAATTAGTAACTACAGAATTGTTAAAAACAATGAATAAACAAGATTTTGTTGAGTAAATGGTCAAATTGAGTACCAAACAGGAAAAATTAAAAGAGGAAATAAAAATAAAGACACACACTACATTAACTATAATCTGCCACTCTACCATTCACTGTGTTCTGCCAAAAGATATGATTTGCAATGTCATAACTATTAGTGTAATAACATTATTCTTGATGTTATAACAGTTATAATATAAAAGGATATAAACATTTCATGGAGAAGGTGAAAGTTATACTATGGGCATTAGTATGAGTACAGGGGTCCCAGGAGTGCAGTACCCACGGTGGCGGGCCGACCTCCGCAATCTCGGCAGTCCAACTGCCCAATTATGATTGCGGCAGCCAGGCAGCCACCAGCCCAACACAAGCCCATGCCAGCACCAGGATCCTGAATCCTAATGGAGCAGTTGTGGTCTACAGCGGAGGTGCCGATGCCTGCACTGCTGTGCAGATTATGACCTGCCTTTCCGATGAGCTTTTCATGGCAGAGTCCCTGCCATGAAAAGGTCAGCGGAAAGGCAGAGAAAGGGGCACCAAACAGGGCATGGTACACAGTGCACCGACAAGCAAGTGGTGCTGCCACGGTGGCAGATAAATGAAGAATGGTTATAAATAAGCTGACACAAAGAGGGGAAGACAGGTAACACCCTGGTGAGGAAAACACTAGAGCGAGAAAGGATCAGAATGTTTGCTTAAATTAAATGGATAAGTAAAGAAAGAGACTCCCCAGGGAAAATGTGTCAGACTGCAACGGGATGATGTGAGCTGCAGCTAGGATTGTGAAAAATACAGTAGTGTGACATATGACTAACTGTGACTGTTTACATTAACAATCTAACTGCTCCATATGCTTGCCAATCCCTCTGCCTGTCAGAACATGAAAATACATTAGTGGGCTCAGCTCATGAGTGCACCTTTAAAGCCAAGCCATTCCCTTGGCTCAGCTCTTACTCATCTTTTGTGTTACAATCAAAGATCTACCGGCTATTAAACCCTACTGTATGTAAACTAAATAAATATGAAACATAAAATATAATGTTCCATATGGTAATATAGTAAATATGAACAATGTGTTGTCTTTTTATTTGTTTTAAATTGCAATTATGTTATAAAGTCATGAGTTGCAGCAGGCCTACAGTAGGGTCAATTTTAGTTAATTTTTCTCAGAGTCATAACACAGCACAGCAGCCAAAGTTCCAGCGCTGTGTTCTGTGAGATGGAGAGAGAGAGAGAGAAAAGTTTGTGTGCATGATATCTAAGTTATATTTTGAGCAGGATAGTACTTTTCAAGTATAAAACTTTCTGCTCAGACATAGTGTAATACTTTTCCAACTTTGTATGTTTGCTGTACATTGCAGCAAACATGCAATGTATTAACCCCTTCCACGCTGATGACGAGCTGGGCTCGTCATGGCATAGCCTCCTCGCACGCTGATGACGAGCCCAGCTCGTCACGTAAAGTGCGTTTTCACAAATCCCAGCGTGCGAGCGGAATTCCGCTAGCGCGCATGGTGTTAAACGTTTATGATATAAAGTATGCTTATAACAACAAGGAAAGTCAACAATCTGTGTGTTTTTCATGAATGAGGCTTAATATTTTGTCTGCAGTTATGGATTTGTGACAGAATCCAGTTTTGTTTGCATGGGAACACACATGTGACACCCACTTGACTCAAATAACGAAAAGAAGCACAAAGCACTACTTGCGCTACTCTTATAAAACGTTCAAGCAGGTAAACAGTTTTGTAATAGAAAGAAAAAATATACCATGGCTCCAGTAATGAGTGTCACTATTTATGACTTTGCACAAGCACAAAGCCTTGACAATTCTGCCACATAGGGGCATATTTACCAGCCGCGGTCCGTGGAGGGAGTTCCAGTGGGGCAGGCAGGCGGGGCGGGAAAGGGGCAGGGTGGGGGGTGATAAACACCGGAATATGGATGATTGCAGGTAAGTAACCAATTAAATTAATAAAACGAATTTCGTTATGTGCCCTGCATCGCAAAATGCGATGCAGGGCACGGTAAGTAACCAACTAAATTAATAAAAACGAATTTCGTTCTGTGCCCTGCATCGCAAAATGCAATGCAGGGCACGGAACGAAATTAGTTTTATTAATTTAATTGGTTACTTACCTGCAATCATCCATATTCCGGTGTTTATCACCCCCCACCCTGCCCCTCCCCTGCCTCGCCTGCCTGCCCCACCGGAACTCCCTCCACGGACCGCGGCTGATATTTACCAAGATTTAGCGCTGTGTTTGCTTCACAAAAGTGACGCAAATCGATGCAAAATTGTTTTTACCTATCCACTTTCCAGCGCACAATTTGTTTTGCACTGGAAAATCACTTTGAAGTAGTACAAGCAGTGCTACTTTGCATTACGTAGCGCCACAGGGGAGTTCCATGGGTGGTGCATGTGTGTTCCCATGCAACCAGCAAAGGTTTCCAATGCAAAACCCTATTCGCTAAAAAAAGAGTAGACAGACAATCAAAAATAAAAAAATAATCCCATTTCAACCAGGCGATATCACGGAGAAATGCTTTTATTTCTTCTTTTGTTTCCGACTTTGCATGTTTGATGCCCTGTACCGCACACATACTTGGTGGGAAACGTTTTAAAGTTAGTCTAAGCCTGTCTTTTGCACTGGAAGCATCCATACTTCCAGTACTAAACATATGCTAGACTTTCGCAGACACCCTTGCACTATGGTGCAAAGGTGTGTGCGTGGCACATGTCAGCGCATTCCTTCACCTGTGCTAGGGAGAGAGGGTATTAGCAGCTGCTGCACTGCGCTGTGTGATCATTTTGCAAATATGGACCTTGGTGTTCTCAAGGTCAACAATGTCAGTGTGCTAAATCACACCAACCTTCTCAGGACTAATAACTGATGTCATGTGCACCTTCAGGAAACCTTGATAAATTAAATGTTGTATCTGCTTTTCATGTATAACAGAAGAAGCACAAAAGAATTTGGACCTTAAGATGTCTTTTGCAGAGTGGGAGCGGGGCTGCAATGCTGCAGCCTCGCTCCCACACCACCAAAGCAAAAACAGACCGCCTGCCAGACAACAACTTTTTAGTCGCTGGCTGGCAGTTCTTTGGCGTTCGAACGGCCGTGCCTTTAAAATAGGCACCGCAATGGAAACGCGAAAGCATGTTTCTGCATGGACCGAAATGCACAATGTTGTGCATTTTGTTCTGTGCAGGAACATTGGGGTGCATGTAAAAACTGCCATGAAAAGTGTGGGGGTTCCCTGGCGGTTGCAAGAGTTGCAACGGTCACCGGGCGGGCAAACCGCGCACGTTGTAATAGGGCGGGCGGTAGGCCGCCAGGCTCATAATAAGGGCCTGTGATTTTATACCTATCAGCGATACTGCATTCTCTTCTTTGACAGAGTTCTATATCCAGCTGGAATGTTTGGACGCACAACATATGGCCTAGAGCACAGCTGCACAGAGGACTAAAGGCCCGATGTAGGTCACCAAATACCGGTCGGTAACGACGATTTCGGCCGTTACCGACCAGTATTTTGTGATTGAGATGTAGGGGGCCTAAATTTTACAGAATCAGTAAATTTACTGAATTTGTAAATTTACCGATTCTGTAAAATACTGATTCGGTAACTTTACCGAATCGGTAAATCTATATATAGGTGGCACTGCAAACAGTGCCACAGGCCCCTAAGAATTCGTTATTTACCATGTAATACTATTGCATGGTAAATAACGAATTCCTGTTTACATGCACATCTGTGCATGTACACCTGTGCCATGTGGCACACAGACATGCCCTAAGGGCATGTATGTGTGTCACATGGCACACAAGCCTGAATCAGGGGTGCAACAGGGTGTCAAATTGACACCCTGTCCCCCTTGTCAATTCGGTAATTTTACCGAATCGGTATTTACCGATTCGGCCCATAGGAATCATTCTGATTCGATAAAATTACCGAATAATTACCTACATCTTATTTACTGAATCTAAAATACCGAATCGGTAAAATTCGTTATTTTAGAGTCGGTAAATAAGATTTACCTACATCTGGGCCTATGTGATTTACAGATTTTACATTTGCATTGAAGCCTTGAAAAAGTTCCCTTTTTAGCAGTTTTCGCCTTTCTTTATTTTCTTGGTCAACTCAGAATCCATTAACCTGTTAGCTAAAAAACATCACTGGATACTTCACAGTGTTTCTGTAACAATTACTATATGTCTTCATCTGAATCCAATAATGGATATTGCTTAAAAAATGCTGGTGGAACTTATCTTGTCTTCAGTGCTAACCTGATTGTGGATTTCTTAGGTTATCTGAAGAGAACTTTGAACTTTATTCGGATCCAAGGATTGTTTTGATATGGGAGCCATTTCCGTGAGGCTCCATTTATGGGATTTCAATGGCCCGAAGCCTTGCTTTTCATGATTTATTTATTTACTTACACAGACATATCATATGATTGAAAGTTAGCAATGTGTGTACTACTGTGATACTTTTGGAAGCATGAACACATTTTTTAATACAAATGTCCCCATTGTTCACACTAGACTTTGTTGAAGTCGTTATGTATCGACCCTTGGATGAGATGCACTAAAGATATTTACAGATTTGTTTTGGGAAGTGTGTAGTGTGCTGTTTTCTGTGCTCTGCAATACACCTGCCTACTACTTTCTTGAGAGACAGGGAAATGTCGGGTCTATCATCCCATCCTTATTACTATACACGCTATACACATATTGGGGACGAACGGGAGCTGCGGCAGATAGACCAGCATCGCCACACTTTTGCAATCGAAGTCTGCTGTTTTAGACTGCACGGCTGCACTTGTGACATTTGAAAGCAAGCATGCAATACTAGATTGCACTGCTGAACTTGTACCATTTCAAAACATGCATGCCATCCTAAGACTTCCCCACTGCACTTGCGACATTTTAAAGAAAGCTTGCAATATTAGACTGCACTGCTGCACTTGCGACATTTGAAAGCATGCATGCCATACTTAGACTGCTCGACTGCATTTGTGACATTTGAAAGCAAGCTTGCAATATTAGACTGCACTGCTGCCTTTGTGACATTTGAATATGCAAACACAACAGGTGATGGACCGAATGTGGATCAATGTCACACACTCAACCCAGTCCAAAGATCTGGGCCCAAATCCATCGTTTTTTTGCACTCCACACCACCCTGGGTTAGACAATGGCGATATGCAAATCAGCTCTGACCCTGTGCCCCATGGGAACAGTCCAGTCCGAACTACAAAAGCCATGTCCTTCCCAGAACGGAATCAAGCATCCGAGGACCGGACCGGTTTCGAGGTAACACCTCTCATCAGCCCGGCTAGCTTGACTCCAGTGGTGTGGAGTGCCTGGGACCCACGTCTGGGCATCCCCAGCGCACTTAGGGCGGAATATGCAAACACAACAGGTGATGGACCGAATGTGGATCAATGTCACACACTCAACACAGTCCAAAGATCTGGGCCCAAATCCATCGTTTTTTTGCACTCCACACCACCCTGGGTTAGACAATGGCGATATGCAAATCAGCTCTGACCCTGTGCCCCATGGGAACAGTCCAGTCCGAACTACAAAAGCCATGTCCTTCCCAGAACGGAATCAAGCATCCGAGGACCGGACCGGATCGCCATTGTCTAACCCAGGGTGGTGTGGAGTGCAAAAAAACGATGGATTTGGGCCCAGATCTTTGGACTGGGGTGAGTGTGTGACATTGATCCACATTCGGTCCATCACCTGTTGTGTTGACATTTGAAAGCATGCATGCCATATTAAACTGCAATGCTGCCTTTGTGACATTTGAAAGCATGAATGCCATACTTAGACTGCTCCACTGCATTTGTGACATTTGAAAGCAAGCACGCAATATTAGACTGCACTGCTGCCTTTGTGACATTTGAAAGCAAGCACGCAATATTAGACTGCACTGCTGCCTTTGTGACATTTGAAAGCATGCATGCCATATTAAACTGCAATGCTGCCTTTGTGACATTTGAAAGCAAGCACGCAATATTAGACTGCACTGCTGCACTTGTGACATTTTAAAGCATGCATGCCATACTTAGACTGCTCGACTGCACTTGTGACATTCGAAAGCAAGCATGCAATATTAAACTGCACTGCTGCCTTTGTGACATTTGAAAGCATGCATGCCATCCTTAGACTGCTCCACTGCATTTGTGACATTCAAAAGCAAGCATGCAATATTAGACTGCAGCACATCACTTGTGAAGTTTGAAAACAATCACACAATATTAGACCGCAATGTTTCATTTGTGACATTTGAAAGCAAGCATGCCATCTGAGACTGCACTGCTGCACTTGTGAAACATGAACGCAAGTATGCTGTCCTTAGACTGCACCGTTGCACTTGTTAGATTTAAAAGCAAGTATGCAATATTAGACCACCATGCTGCACTTGTGACATTTGAAAACAATCATGCAATATTAGAGTGCAGCGCTGTGCCTGTGAGATTTGAAAGCCAGCATGCCATCCTTAGACGGCACCAATGTACGTTGTGATATTTTAAAACAAGTATGCTGTTCTTAGAATGCACCGTTGCAACTGTGACATTAGAAAGCAAGCATGCAATATTAGACTGCACCACTGCACCTGTGACATTTGAAAACAATCATGCAATATTAGAGTGCAGTGCTGCACTTGTGAGATTTGAAAGCAAGCATGCCATCCTTAGACTGCACCACTGCACGTTGTGATATTTGAAAACAAGTATGCTGTCCTTAGACTGCACTTTTGCAAATGCGACACTGGAAAGCAAGCATGCAATATTGGACCGCACTGTTGCATTTGTGACATTTGAAAGCATGAATTCCAAACTTAGACTGCACCACTGCACTTGAGACATGTGAAAGTGAGCATGCAATCTTAGACTGCTCGGCTGCACTTGTGACATTTCAAATCAAGCATGCAATATCAGACCGCAGCGCTTCACTTGTGACATCTGAAAACAATCATGCAATAAACCACTGCAAGTATGCAATATTAGACCGCCGCACTGCACTTGTGACATTTGAAAATAATCATGCAATATTAGACTGCACCACTGCACCTGTGACATTTGAAAGCAAGCATGCAATCTTAGACTATGCCACTGCACTTGTGACATTTGAAATCAAGCATGCAATATTAATGTATGTTATTGTTGTACACGTTATGAAAAAAGCAAATAAAAATAATTAAAATAAAACAAAAGCATGCAATATTAGAAGGCAGCTCTGCACATGTGACATCTGAAAACAATCATGCAATATTAGACCACAGCACTGCACTTGTGACATTTAAAAGCAAGCATGCTACCCTTTGACTGCACTTGTGACATTTGAAAGTGAGCATGCAATGTTAGACTACACCACTTCACTTGTGACATTTGAAATCAAGCTTGCAGTATTAGACCACATCGCTGCACTTGTGACATCTGAAAACAATCATGCAATATTAGACAGCAGCGCTGCACTTGTGACATTTAAAAGCAAGCATGCCACCCTTTGACTGCACTCGTGACATTTGAAAGTGAGCATGCAGTCTTAGACTACTCAATGCAATTGTGACATTTGAAATCAAGCATGCAGTATAAGACCACAGAGCTGCACTTGTGACCTTTAAAAGCAAGCATGCCACCCTTTGACTGCACTCGTGACATTTGAAAGTGAGCATGCAGTCTTAGACTACTCAATGCACTTGTGACATTTGAAATCAAGCATGCAATATTAGACCACAGCGCTGCACTTGTGACATCTGAAAACAATCATGTAGGAGCATTTAAGCTGGAGTGATATGAAAGGGGACCCCTAAAATAATAGATAGGAAATTTTCTATGTCACGTAGAAACAAATTCAGTTTGGTACAGCTAAAGAAAATATGTTCTATATCGGCGTTGTCCCCGCCACAACGAAAACATTTACCATCGTAGCGATTACCCCATTTTTGCATCCGTGCTGGTGTATAATACAGTCTAAATAAAGTTTTAAAAAATTGAACTTTTAAATTTGCTGACATAAGAACTTCCTTTGATCTTATGAGTGCGTCTTCAAATAATATGTCAGCTTCGCCTTCCCCCAATATCGCTGACCATTGTAAGGTTTGTTTCTCCATATCATCCTTTTTAAATGAAATTAAGATAATATACATTACTCCAATTTTACTCTGTGACTTAATAGCCTCAATCAAAGGATTAGAAATCAATTTTAATTTCCTTTTTAACAAAAAATCACGTATTTGTAAAAACTTAAAAAAATGTAACTGTGGTAAATTATATGCCTTTACCAGATCTCCAAACTGATTAATATTTCCCCTCTGGTCGTATAAATCTCCTAACAGGCAAATTCCTCTATCTTGCCAACCCCTCGCAGCCCTGTCACAGAATATAGATGGAAGCAGTTTATTAGCGTTCATAGGGGTATAGTAAGAGAGCGCACCTAAATCTATTAATTTGTGTACTTTCCTCCATGTTTTTATCTCTGCATCCAAAATCTTGAACCTGGTCCTTTTGAAATAGCTTCCTTCAATATCCCGAAATAAACTGCGATTAGATTCGATACCTAAAACTAAGTAAAAGAGAGGACAACTTGGTGTCAATGTTGTAATACCATCATCCAGGCCGCACAATAATCCAGCCATTTTTTGTAAGAAACAGACATAGTAATACAGGGAACAATCAAGTACTGCTAGGCCGCCACTTGCAGTTGGTAAAGACATAAATCTCATGGCTCTCCTGGTTTTGCCGGGAGCTTATAAAAATTTAGAACAAAGTGCCTGTAGCTTCTGCAATTGGGCTGACAAAATTTCTAGTGGCATTGCTCTAAATAGGTATAATACCCGCTGTAAAATATTCATTTTTAGAATATTCACTCGCCCAATCAAAGTAAAATGCAGCCTCCCGCACCTCTCCAGAGAGTCTGCAATATTACTGCATAATGATCACCAATTTGCATCCACGACTGCGGTCATTAAGGCCCTAATCTTCACCCCTAAGTATGTGGCTTCCGGTACGACTCTTGGATCATTTAATACCACAGTGTCAGTACATACCAGTTGTGTCTTCGTGACATTCAGCTTGTATTCCGATATGTGCCCAAATTTCCCAGCTAGCCTTTCAATCTCTAAGATTGCGGTAGCCGGGTCCTCTGATGTTATCGCAATGTCATCCGCATGTGCGAAAACTGTAAAAGGGATACTACGAACCACAAAAGGCTTATTTAACTGGCTTCTAAAAAGCATTACAATAAAGGGGTTAGTATATAACGCGAAAAGAAGAGGAGAACAGGGGCAACCCTGTCTCGTACCTCTAGTAATCTGCACTATTTCTGAGGTTGATCCCATTAGTGCTATTCTAGCTCTAGGAGATACATATAAAGCTTGCAATGCTCTCATAAAATTTTCCCGAAAACCCATAGTTTCCATTAGTGACCATAAATACTGCCATTCCACACGGTCGATCGCTTTTCCTGCGTCTAACAGAATCAACCCCAATTTACGCCTCTCTACCTCCGCTATATCAAACAAGGTAATTACTTTATTAATATGTGCCACTGTCCCCCGGCCAGGGATAAAGCCATGTTGTTCTTCAGATACCAAGGAGGATATAACTCTGAAGAGACGGTTGGCTAAAATTTTTGAATATATCTTTCCATAACAATTTAAAAGAGATATAGGGCGGTAAGAGCCAGGTAGCTCTTTGTCTTTCCCTTTTTTACTAAAAACTACAATTGTAGCTTCATCCCATGTCTTTGGTGCTGACCCCTTTTAAGCCGCCCTAAACGTAGCCAACATCATCTCTTTTAGGTGGTCAAAAAAAACTTTATAAATCTCTCCCGGTAGTTGGTCAGGGCCCGCGGCCTTCCCCATCGCCAGCATTTTGACTGCGTTTGTTACCTCCTCTAACGTTTCAGGGGCATCTAACATGTCTGCTGCTGCTGAGTCTAATTTAAGGATCTCACCGAACAGAGTCGGCATTGATTCCACTGGGCCCCCTTGCTGAGTAGTATAAAGGTTGGTATAAAAAATTTGAAATATAGCCAAAATCTCTTTTGGATCAGACCTTACGACCCCTGCATTATCTTTTAATGCAGCTATGTTTCTACTGGCTTCATTCATACGTAATTTAAGAGCTAAGGATTTTCCAACTGATTCGCCAAATTCATGACATATTTTCCTCTGTGTCAAATACTTTCTTGCGATCTCCTTATCCCAGGCCCCCAAAATTTTAGCCCGTTTTCTAGAAACCTCATCCTCTAAGTTGACTATGTTGCCCTGAACAGCGATACCCTGCGTCAGTTTCTCCTCGGCCAATTGCAGCTCATGATAGTACCCCTCCATCTCTGTTTTTCATTTTTTTTGTTGAAATAGCCCAAAACTTAACACCTCCCCCCTGAAGCAAGCTTTAAAGGTATCCCACATTATACTAATGCTAGCTGAATCTCTATTGTTATAAAAAAAAATCCTTTAACCACCCTGACATATGCTCTATGAAGTTATCATTTACACACAACTTCCAGTGAAAGGAGAATTTTTTTAAAGTGCCAATTTCCCCCCACCCAGACAGTGTTAACACAATAGGAGAATGATCGGATGTAATTTTGGGGTAAATCTGCATTTTAACAGTAGCCAAGTAGCCAACACCCACAAAAAAATAGTCCAACTTCACTTTCTTTTTATGGTGATAGGACTAAAAAGTATATCCGGGGTCTATTCTAAATAGTGTACTCCATACATCTACCAGGCCATAATCCTTTAATATATTAGACAGGGCTTTAAATACCTGTGGTTTTCAGCCTTTTTAGCTTTTTATCCCTCCCATGAAGTCATGGCCGGTTAAGTTAATATTCATGTCACCGCAGATAATTTACGGGGTGGACCATGTTGCAAGCTCCATATGCAATTCATCCAAAATTGCTGGCTCATCTATATTAGACCCATAAATATTACATAGCAAGACTGTCCTGAGCCTCCCTACACATTCCACTATAGCCCATCGACCTAGTTTATCTGTTAATTTCTGCCGCGCTGTGAACATGTTTTTTTTAGCTAAGATAGCCACCCCGGAGTCATTCCTGCTTGTTGTGGAGAGACAAGAACAGAAAAACCCAGCTCTACTAACACATGGTGCTTGTTCCAAGGCAAGTGTGTCTCTTGAATTCAGACAATGTCCGGATGAATATAGCGCAGCTCAGCAGCCACTCTCCTTCTTTTATTAATGTTATTTAAGCCGGAGACATTTAAAGAACAAAGTCGAATATCTCTAGACGCCATACACCACCAGTCAGGTTACACATTGACATTGGACACATCTAAGCAGTACCTATGCTCCTAGGGATGGGGCATTCAGTCAAAAGAGGTAGCATCTTGTACAAACATCGGCTGTTTTTATTTGTTGCAATGACTGTCGCCCGTTTATGCATTGTGGGGGATTGGAGGGCGAAAATGTATCGACTAGCCAGCCTGGAGTTTAGTTTATATTCAATAAAGGGGGCGAGGAAACGTAAATTAGGGTTGAAGATCTGGGATCTTTTTTTGGCTCATATGAATTCCTGATTTTATGAACGTCTGATATTGATATTTGATTTATGTTTAATATTGAAGTTCTATTTCGCTTGATTTTCGGACTTTTAACAATACTGGTTGTGTTACCCCTGTTTCTTTCTTTGTAACTCATGTATTCTAGGATTAATTTGTGCATTGGATTGGATGGGTTTCGTATTGACAATTGATGTTTCTGAACTGTGGAAATAAAATTTAAAAAAAAAAAAGAAAAGAAAACAATCATGCAGTATTAGACCGAAGCGCTGCACTTGTGACATTTAAAAACACGCATGCCACCCTTAGACTGCACCGCTGCATTTGTGACGATTGAAAACAAACGTGCAATCTTAGGCTGCACCATCTGCATTTTGGGTCAGATGAATGTGTCACATCAGCGAGCTCATTAGTGCCTCATAGTCAGAACAGCAATTGTCAAACCCAGGTTTTACGCCTTCTTTCATCACAGACATGTTTTCAATCCAGGGAGAGGAGGCTTCTAAACTTTCATTTTATAAATACATTCTCAAAACTAATTATATACAAAGCATCTGTGCAAAACGTTATTTTAGTAATATTCCTAATAAGTTCAAAAGCTGCTTGTTGCCCATCATGGGAATGGAGGGTATTTAAATGAGCTACCTAGTGCGGACAAAAGAAACCTTTCTCCTTTATCAAGTCCTGCATGCTAACAATCATCAACAACAGGCATTCTAGATTTTGGATTCTTTTAATAATGTCTACTGCACTTCTTGGATGCATTGGGACATAATTCACCAGCTAGCCCCTTTAAGTGTCACCCTGAATGTGAGCAAAGTGGGAAAGTTCAAATGCGGAAAAAGAGGGTGCCATACAAATATTTAAAAAGCTTAGACATTTGGGACTCTACTAGTGATTTCCAAGGCTGGTGAAAGAAATTTGCATCAGTGAGTATAGCAGTGATTCTAAAGGACGTCTTTCTGCCACCACAGATGACGTGTCACTTGTGTGACTGAAAACTATTTTCTAGAAGGACTTGATGGCTTCCTTGGTCACATCGGTGGCAAAGTAATGCAGAAGGACCTACAAATATCCATGACCCTCATCCACCAGCTGACAAATGTCTTCCTGGAGTGCTGTGAGTGACATCTCAGTCACATGTCTAGACCTAAAACTGTTCCCACTAGGAGCCATTGCAAGCATTGTCACCAAGAGAGCCTGGACATTGGGACATCAGGACCATCAGGGACCAAGGGGGTACAGCGGTATTGGTCCTGTTGGATTTATCTGCGGCCTTCGACATGGTCAATCATTTCATCTTGATTGACCGTGTCGAAGAATTGGGCATCCATTCTATGGCTAGGGCCCTGCTTGCCTCTTTTTTGTCGGGTAGAACGCAGGCAGTAACACTGGGATCTTTTAAATCTGCTGATCTTGCCCTACCATGTGGTGTTCTCAAGGCTCATCCCTAAGTCCAACACTTTTTAATATCTACGTGTCGGACTTAGCTAGGGTTATTAAAAATTACCGGATGAGCCTTACCACATATGCCGACGACACCCAGCTGGTGCTTGCCATCAAGAACGATGGAGAAGAGGTGGCGGCTCGGTTTCGGGAAGGCATGTTGGCAATCAAGGAGTGGATGGCTGGAAACTGCTTAAGACTCCATTCAGAGAAGACTGAGGTAATTATGTTCGGAAATTTATCTCCTCTGTGGTCTTCAGTCTGGTGGCCCCCATCACTTGGAGCCCTACCAACCCCTGTACATAAGGTTAGGAATCTAGGGATAATTTTCGAAAAAAAGCTGAATTTTGTTAACCATGCCAATCAGATAGCATCTTCAGCCTTCCACAAACTCAGACTCCTAAGAAAAATCTTACCATTTCTTCCAGATAATGCAAGGAAAACGGTGGTGAGTTCCTTCGTACTTTCATCCTTGGATTACTGCAATGGATTATTTGCGAATGCTCAATCTCGGGTGGTGGCCAAATTACAACTTATTCAAAACGCAGCAGCAAGGCTACTATCTGGCACCCCCAAATTTAAACCCATTAAGCAAGTAATCAGGAACTACCACTGGCTAACTGTAAGAAATAGGATCAGATTTAAAACTTTATGCCTCACCTTTAAAGCATTTCATGGTCTCGGCCCGGTGTTTCTCAAACAGAAGCTTATCTTATCAACCCAATAGATCACTTAGATCTGAACATCTGCACCAACTGACAGTGCCACGGACCAGGACTGTCACTTGGGGGGACGGATGTTTCACAAACACCGCTGCCAGACTCTGGAATTCTCTTCCGATGGTGATAAGATCTACCCCTTCATTGTTTCAGTTTAGAAAGCTGCTGAAAACTTGGTTGTTTGACCAATAACCTCTCTGTTCACTGTACCACTTCTGAAGTTTGATAATGTTCTCACTGAGATAATAAGCTGAGTTACAGCGCCAAGACACCCACGGGTAAAAGTCACGCTTTACAAATCTTAAAAATAAATAAATAAATAAATAAATAAACTTTGACTACTGAAATATCTTAGGAAAAAGTGTGAGGTTGATAATTGGTCTGAGATTGGTGGGTCAAAGTCGCCGACGAAGGACAGCTGCCACAGGTGCATGTTCCATTATGAGCTATGCAAAGGCAGCTGTGAGCCATCTCTAAATTGAGTAATTAATGCCAAGTCCAAGTCAGAAATCTGTCCACAAAGATGCTACTGCTCACTGAGGCCTGGGTTCAACTAGCCTCCATGTTAGAGAATGGGACATGTGGTCCATGTTGCAAAACTCATGTGAGACGGGTGCACTTCACGCAGTTTGGACAACACATTCCTCAAAAGCATGATGAGTGTTCTCTTGGAGGCAGAAAGTGTTTACTTTGATGAGAGCATGTTTACATTATGGCACTTTTTTGTAATTAGTGTGGGATACAGATCTACTGTTTACAGTCACATTCAGGGGCAGACAACAATATGAATGATATTTTACTAGATACATAACTGAAATGTTTAAATGTTTAAAATAGTGACATTAATATTTAGATTGCAAGGATTATGGTCAAGTTCCCTCCAACTGCATTTTACTATCAGAAAACATAAACAGCTCTGCAGATGTAATCCTTACCATCAATATTACGGTTGCCGTGTAATGCGGGGCTTTGCAGAATCCAAGAATAGGAGAGTTTTCCAAGTGGGGAACACATGGATGATTCGGGTCCTATTCCTCATTCCCCTTCCGATTGAACATCTCACTTTTGCCACCTGACGCGCGCCCCCCTCTCCACTGACAGAGGAACCCTTGATTCCTCCTCCAGTTATTCTGCCCCTCCTTCGACATGCAAGGAGTGACCCTCCACCAAGCTCTTCGACCATCTCTTCTCTGTGCGCCTCTATCGTTTGTTACCACCTTATTTACCACCCTTTCTCCATCTTGACCTTGCCCACTGCCTAGCAACAATGCCCTTCCTGCAGGTCTGTACCTTGTCTCTTTTTTCCCCAACACCTCTCATTTTCTCTATGGATCACGGCCACACTGCCTGGCTGGTTCTGTCCCCCTTTACCCAACAATATAACATTGCTTTGACTTGTGTCCCTCAGTCAGTCTGCATAATCCTATCTGACCACCTGTCATCCCTTCGCGACTCACTTCCACCCAAATTGATTTGTCAACTACATAAGAGACAAATAACTCAGTGAGTTATTTAATGCCTGTCACATGTAAACATTGGTGAAGTGGGCGACCAGCATGAACGTGCTTTCCCCACTCTCACACCATGTACTGCAAAGCATGAACCGCCATTATGATATGATTCTTTGACTTTTATATAGCCTTAAACACCTGATTACCTTGAAAATCTGGTTATTAGGAAAACCAGCATGTGCAGTCTTGAGGAGGCAGCATTACCGTCACATTCTGAATTCTACAACTAGGAATGGGAACAATGTTGTAATGTTACAATAATTGCAATTTTTCCCTACTCCGAACCTTGAAAATCGTGGGGCATGCTTCACAAGGCCATTTCTGGCCATAAGCATACATGTATACCTGAAAATGGCTCCATCCACAGCTTCCATGGGCCGTATCATACTTTGTGCCCCAGGGGTGTGGCAGGTATGTTTGTCTGCTTTGTGCAGCCCCCCCCCCAACCCCTCCCCGGGCTCAATGGTATTACAGAAAAGGACCACAGATCCTTATGCATACACTTCTGTAATACTGATAGCACTGGCACACATATAAGGCTAAAGCTATCATAGGAGCCTTCCCTCATTTCCTTGGTGGGGTGACCCCATGCAAATGTGGTCATCACTTTGCCTCTGTTCCTGCACCATATTTCTGACATGGGCGTAGAGGCCACAAAACGTGGTGCACTTTAAGGGTGCCTCCTAAAGGCAGCCTTCTGGGGAGAGAAACAAGGAGTGGCTTAAAAGCACCTGCTTCGTATTTCACAACAAAGTTTGCGACTGCCCTGGGGGCAGCGCATTCTTCATAATAGGGAACACTTCCCCTTGTTTGCGCTTGGAACAGCTTTTGAAAGGTGCTCTGTACCTCAAACAGGGAAAGTGCTCTGTATATATTATACAGCCCCAGATATGCACAACATGATTCTAAGGGCCCGATTCACAGAATGAACTTAAGACTCAATCCTAAACTTACTACTGTTTTGGTATTCACAGATTGCATTTACTACTTTTGGTATTCACAGAATGAACTTACTACTTTTGGCATTCACAGAATGCACTTACTACTTTTGGTATTCACAGAATGAACTTACTCAGGGGCATATTACCAACAACTAGCGATAATTTTTGTCTCTAACTTGTTTAGAGACAAAAATTATCGCCGCACATCGGCGATTTTTATCGCAGATAAACCTTGCTATTAGCAAGGTTTATCGCAAATGCGATAAAAAACGGACGCAATGCATGAATATCGCTGAAAAGTCAGCGATATTCATGCATTATCGAGCAAATGCTCTTAGCCATGTTATCCACCTCCCATTGGATAACATGGCTAAGAACTGCTCAGGGCAGGTGTTAGCTTTTGGAGATATTCGCGCTTAGCGCGAATATCTCCAAAAGTTGGTAATAGGAGATAGCGATGTTAGGGACTGTTTCCAGTAGCTAACATCTTGGCACGCCCACTTTGCATGTCATTAGTGATAAATATCACTGACATGCAAAGCGGGGCCCAAGATGGTCGCTATCTCCTATTAGCTGTCACTAACTGGTGTTAGCGACAGCTTGGTAATAGGGAGATAATTTTATCTCGCCTTTCTTGGCTTTTAAAGCCAAAAAAGCGGAGATAAACCCCCTTGATAATATGCCCCTCATTTCGGTATTCACAGAAGTTAGAACTCCTAAATGCCTTCTGTGAATACAGAAGGTCTCAAAATTTGGATTTTTCTCAATTTAGTAGTAGTAAAGTTAGGACTACTAACTTTAGGACTCCTAAATGCCTTCTGTGAATACCGAAAGTCTTAACATTAGGATTTTTCTCAATTTAGTAGTAGTAAAGTTAGGACTCCTAACTTTACTACTACTAAATTGAGAAAAATCGTGATTTTAGGACTTTCAGTATTCACAGAAGGCATTTAGGAGTCCTAAAGTTAGGAGTCCTAACTTCTGTGAATACGGAAATGAGTAAATTCATTCTGTGAATACCAAAAGTAGTAAGTGCATTCTGTGAATACCAAAACAGTAGTAAGTTTAGGATTGAGTCTCAAGTTCATTCTGTGAATCGGGCCCCTAGTGTTTTGACGGCGTAATTTGTGAACACTGAAAAACTTGTGAGTTGATAGGCATTTACAAGCACTTCTATAAACCCTGCACACCCTGGGTTTCGTTGGAGACGGAGAGGGCAGCAAGATTAAAAGGCATGCTGCGTTTCTGTTCTCTGCCTGGCCTGGCACACAATCTGCTGCCCAGCGCCAATGCAGGCACCCTTGCACCATGGTGCAAGGTTGCCTGCGTTGTACGCAGGATTGCTTTTGTGCTGGAAGGGACAACTTCCCGCATAAAAATAGTCCTCTGAGGCTTTTTCATTTTACTAAGTGTGCTGCAAAATGCAGCACACTTAGAAAAAGGAAGCAACTGGGAGAAATAAAGATATTTCTCCTAGTTGCGCTTCCCCTGAGAAGGCGTAGAATTTCGGCCCATTTCTAGGTTCACCAGTATTGGTAAATCTTGGAATGCACCAAAATCCATCGGTGGATGTGTGGGAAGATCTACACTCCATCAATGGAACGCCGCCCCAGGGCAGAGTAATGAAAAGTATTGTCTTACGCTGCCTTGCTTTACGACAGATTTACCAAATATTGCAAAGCCTCAAGGTGGCCGTGAATTTCATGGTATATCTAACTAAGTATTGAGGTGCCCTTGTGACACCATGCATGAGTCAAGGGCAGTCCAATACTTTATAGATTTGCCCCTAGGTTCAGATTCAACTGACCCAGACCCTTTTCACCAAAGTTGCATGAATACTTGCTTACATAATGAGTCAAAGGAAACGTGGATTATTTGAAGCTAAAAGTTGACTTAAATGTAATGTTCAAATTCTAGTTTTATTAAGGGAAACTATATGTTCAGCATTTATCATAATAAACACAATCTATTAATATGAACTTCTTACAAAGCAACAGACATCTATATTGTGTCACGTGCTAATTGTTGTTAATTACTTCCAACCTGCTTACTTCTACTTTAGCTCCTTGTTATTTTAAATAATTAGTGTTCATATGTACACAGTAACGTGTAGGTTTTGGCCTCTTCAAAATATACTTGGTCTGGATGGAATTGGGACTTCGATGGAGCATCTTTTTGATAGGTGTGCTTAGGCTCCAATGTTGGTGTGAGGAAATAAACACTAGTTCTCACTAGCCATGTGAATTTCAAATTATCAATTTTCTATTTTGCAGTCAATGGCAATCGAATCCGTAGGTTCACCCTTGCTAGCACACATATGTGCCACTATATGTATCTATTCGGTATGATGTCATAATATTGTAATAAGTAAAAACAATAAACTTTAATTTTTGTATAGAAAGCATACAAAATAGTAGGTTACAGAGCTAATAATTGTGTTGTTAAATTGTAGAAGAGAAAAGGTGTAATTTGGATGTATGTATAGTCAAGTGAAAGCTGTGCTCATTGATCTGGCAAGGGAAATCCATGCTGTTAAAATCAGAATCCAGATACCAAGGCATTTGTGTCCCACATAATCGTTAAGACATGAACAATGCAATGCTGAAGAGAAAATTTCAGAAATTCAGGCAGAATTCACTAGGATTGTAGATCTCCTGGTGTTTTATTGTTGGATGCATTAACCATGTGAAAATGATCATCCTTTCGGCATTACCTTCAGCATACAATCTCTGGGGTTTGACCACACTAACAGATTTTTTAAACAAACCAGATCGCTATTCACACATTTTGGAAACAAGAGGCACAGAATTTCACTTAATGCAGTAGGAAAATTTTATATGAGTTCATCAATGTAAAACCATCAAATATTATTTAGTGGCTGTGGCATTAGACCCTTTGTCATTGCTCTGATAGAATATAATGATGTTACATAAAATCTTGAAGTGGCTCCATTGGGCACCAGACATACCATCATGAATGCCCTAATTACAAGCAGATTGGACTAGGGCAAAGCACTCTACGCCTGGCATCCGAACCCATCTTCTTCGCAGACTTCAAACCATCCATAATTCCAAACCCCAGATGTTTCCTTAATCTCCCACATGGAACCCCCAACACACCAACCCTCAGATAATTCCACTGACTCACCATCTAGAAGCGCTGCCAGTTCAAACTTTTCAAACATGCATTCAAGTCACTACTCAACACAGTACCCGCATACCTCACTCATTGGCTTTACTTCCACCAACCCACCAGACAACTTAGCTCAGCATCACTCTCACTCACTCACACACACACCTCACATCCACAGAAGAGAAATGAGGGGTCGGTCATTCGCCTTCCCATCCAACAAATCCTGGATTGACCTCCCCCAAAACATCAGAGCCTCCTCTTCTCTTGAATTTTGCAAAAAACAGAATTAGTCTTCTTACGGGACCAACAAGACTAACTGAGGGCATGCAATGGGAGAACTCCTTCAGATCTAGGAGGAAAGGCTACTTTTAAGAGGGGTGTCTATACAAGTATTATAGACTACATCTTCGTTGATGTTAGAATATGGTCTCTAGTGGAGGATATGTTAATTGAACCAAGGATGGACAGCGATCATAACTCTCTGCTTTTAAAATTACAGGGCAAAGATCTGTTTAGGGGTGCTCATTGTTATATTTCCAAACTAATAGAGCCAAGTCCAACTAATAATCGTAGAAGAGTTAGATGGCCCAAAATTCAAGCTGATCAAGATCTTTATGCTAAAATATATAAGTCAGTAGCGGCCACTCTAACCTATATGTCTAGCTATAAGGATAGCACTGTTTTGTCTAACACTTCGTACCTCACTGCGGCACATCTAGTACTTTTTGAAGAATTGCAGCTAGTCTTTTTTAAAACCCAGTCGACCTGGGGAAACTGTTAGCGTAAGGGCTCACAACTGGTTCAATGACGATTGTAAGAATGTCAAAAATGCACTACAATTAGCAGTTAGGGGGCGTTCCAGACCAGGCCTAATCTGTGCCCACAATTTTTTATAAAGCCGTACTTAGCAAAGCCAAACGTGAATACGCTGACACCAAATGGAATGATCTAGTTTTAGAAGCAAAAGCAAGAGATTCCCGTAAGTTTTGGTTGATTGCGTCTAAGGGTACTGCGGAATCTTCCACCTCCAATAGCCATCATATCCAGCCAGAGGTTTGGGTGGATCATTTTTCTGGTTTATACTCTGATGATAGGGTTATCATAGATCCCTACACTGACCAGCCAGTGCCGTTTCTAGATAATACTGATTTTGATGTGCCCATACATAACCCTCTACAAGTTTTTAGCCTTGAGGATACCTTGTCAGCAATCCAGAAACTAAAAACAGGTAAAGCCCCAGGACCCGCGATTTGGGCACCATACATAAGCCTTTTGTCTAACTGTACATTAGCTGGTGGGGATATTCCTGAAACTTGGAGGGGGGCAGAAGTAATAACCATCTTCAAAAAGGGCAATCCTGCTATCCCCTCCAATTACCCATTAGTCTAAAAGACAACCTACAGAAGGTTTTTGCTATACAAGTCTTAGATAAACTTCAAGAATCGATGGATGAAAACATGATTTTGTCCCCAGCCCAAGCTGGTTTTCGTGCTAAAATTAGCACGTTCGACCAAGCTTTTAGATTCTCCGGGCCCGATTCACAGAACTAACTTAAGACAAAATCCTAAACTTATTACCATTTTGGTATTCACAGAAGGCACTTACTCATTTTGGTATTCACAGAAGGCACTTACTCATTTCGGTATTCACAGAAGTTAGGAGCCCTAACTTTAGGTCTCCTAAATGCCGTCTGTGAATACCGAAAGTCTTAAAATTAGGATTTTTCTCAGTTTAGGAGTGGTAAAGTTAGGACTCCTACCTTTACTACTACTAAACTGAGAACATTCCTAACTTTACGACTTTAGGTATTCACAGAAGGCATTTAGGAGTCCTAACTTTACTACTACTAAACTGAGAAAAATCCTAATTTTAAGACTTTCGGTATTCACAGAAGGCATTTAAGAGTCCTAAAGTTAGGACTCCTAACTTCTATGAATACCGAAATGAGTAACGGCCAGATTCATGAAACAAAAATCGGCTCGCAAAGGGCCAGATTCTGAGAATCTGGCCCTTTGCGAGTGCAATTTTTGCATTTGGGATTCATCATCCCAAATGCAAAAATCACTATTATAGAATTCGCAAATTTGCGAGCAATTGCATTTTTAGGAATCTCTATTTGAGATTACTTAAATGCAATTCATGATACATTTAAAAAATGCGAATTCGCAATTTTGGGCCGCTATTTACCGCGAAGTCAAACCCCGTGGTAAATAGCGGAAACTTAGAAAAATGCACTTAAGTGCATTTTTCTAAGTTGTATGTTACACACACACATGTCCTTGGGACATGTGTGTGCTTAACACCAGCGTCCAATGTAATTTCAGGGGTGCAACAGGGTGTCCTTTGGACACCCCTGCACCCTTGAAATCGCAATTTCTAAATGCGAATCGCTAATAGCGATTCGCACATTGATATGTCTTCCCATTCATTCCTTATTTGCGATTAGCAATTAGCTAATCACAAATAAGGAAGCTGTAGGAATCGCAAAATAAATTGTGATTTGTACATGAATCCCGTTTTGCGAGTCTGTAATAGCGATTCCTTAATAATCGCTATTACTGACTCGCAAAACGGGCCTTTGATGAATCTAGCTGTATGTGCCTTCTGTGAATGCCACAATGAGTAAGTGCCTTCTGTGAATACCAATATGGTAGTAAGTTTAGGATTTTGTCTTAAGTTAGTTCTGTGAATCTGGCCCTCCCTGTTAGCTTGGAAGTACGTGCGAGCTGCATTCGATTTGGTACCGCATAATCTACTGTGGAAGACTATGCCTGACCAAGGTGCTCCGGTTGACTTGGTGACTGTGATCGCCAGATTGCATAAGGAAAATTATGCCCAGGTTAGGTTGGGGTAAATGGGGAATTGACAGGATTCCAAGTGAACGCAGGGTGTGCCAAGGGTGTGTCCTCGTCCCCACATTGTTCTCTCTGTATATTAATGATGTGGTGAGTTATCTAATGGATTGCAAAAATGACACCCCTTAGTTGAATAATGCAAAAGTACTCATTTTGCTCTTTGCCGATGATTCGTTGGTAATATCCACTACCCCTATGGGCCTACAAGTTTTATTGAACACATTTCTGAGCTTTTGTAGGGAGAGAAGATTGGAACTCAACACCACAAAAACATAACTTATGGTGCTCGGTAAATCAAGGGGTAGTATTCGACAGGTCAGGAGTGCCAAGGAGCTGCTGCTGAGTCCACTCATCTTCAGGAAGAAGAAAACATATGATAGAGCTTTCTCAGGAGCAGCTCCAAGAATATGGAACACACTCCCGCCAATCATTAGAAAAATTTCAAACACAGCAACATTTAAGAGGCAAGCTATGATCTTCCTTATGAGTAAGTTCCTTCCATAGGCAAGACCGTTCATCACTAGCATCGTGACATAGATGTTTCCTAAACAGGACAACTATGTAGTAAAAAGAAAGTCATCAGTTATACGTGGATAAACCTCTGTCAGCACTATACTACTCCTGACTTTTGTAGAATGCACGGGAAAAAGACATTTCAGAACTATGGTGTACTGTAAGCCCCAGCACACCTTGATATCAAGTTGTGTCCTAAAGTTACCTCAGGTCAATGTATATTCTTATGTTAATATTCTATGGCTATATAATGAACCTACCTCATATAATTGTGAATCGTTGTGCTATACAAGATGTAACTCTATACTACCTCATGTAAATGTGAAGCGCTCTGATACCCAAGGGTCATGTTCGCTCTATAAAAAACTCTTTAAATAAAAATAAAAATAAAAAATAAACATGAACCCTTGTAACGAGTAAAGGATTTCGACTACCTGGGCATAGGCCTAAATGAGTCGCTTAGTTGGAAATATCATTCGAGGAAGAGCCTCCTAACCTTATTCCAGAGATCTAAATCTGTTCTAAGATTTTTTAAACAACCCTATACCAAACCCCTCTCCCTGGCTCTTGAAATATACCACACAAAAGCCCAAAACAGACCTCTGTACGGAGCGGAGATCTGGAGAGTCACTCCTGTAAATCAGCTAACGATTTGTGAGAATAACTTTGCAAGGGCTTTGATCGCACTACCTGTCACAACACCACTCATTCCACTTTTTTCTGACCTTGGGCTAAAAAGAGTTGGAGATCTAAACCCCTAACTTATTGGTTGTGCCTATGGACTGCTCCCCAATTAATTGAATATCATAACTCCTTACGGGAGGTCCTGGTGCTAATCGGGGCAACACAACTTCCTTGGTTCAAGCATATCGCTAAATGGTGGAAGCGATTGAACCTTATGGGCTTATGGGAGTACCCAGAAAAGGCCACTAGACGTGACATTCTGTCCCTTAAAGCTATTTACTGGAAGATGGTGGGGGAGCACTACATGAATAATCCATCTAGTGGTCAGCTAACAGTAAATTTTTAATCATAAAATCCTGTTCCCTATTCACACCGTTCCTTGACCTGATCTCGCCCTCTCTTGCTAAAAGCCTGTATATTAGGTTTAGGTATGGTAACCTGTTTTTGAAATTTCCTGGGAAAGAGGTGAGGGGCCTAGTTATAGACACCTGTCCGGCATGCTGTGTAGCTGACGAAACCGAAGAACATATATTGTTTGTCTGCCCTAAGTACAGGCAATTACGCAGAAGATTGATTAGACCTATTTGCCGTAACATGGGTGTTAGGAAGTACCAGATCGAGTTCAGAATTTTAAAAACAGACACCTCTGGACCAATCGTTTTTTTCTTAGTCACTTTCTTTTATCCTTTTAGTTGATTCGTAAAAGATTTCTTTGTTAGTTATGACACCATTTTTAACTCCTCCTATTTTTTTCTCTCATGATATATATGCATTTTATATCCTTAGTTGTTTCACATGGGTTACTTCTCATATGCTTGGTGATTGCATCCTGCCCTTTCCTAAGCATGATTAGATTGATGGTATATGTACTTATGTTCTTAAATTGATTTGAAATGTCAGTTGTACTTGCGATTGCAATGGGTTGATGCTATTTCAATTGTAGATATATTTATATTTTATTCCTTGTATACTTTGATGGTTTTTCTACAAATGACCGAATAAAGTTATGATGATGATGATTAAGCATGGGCGAAAAATCCGTTCCGCGCGCGGATTTCGCGGATTTTCGGTAAATTCGCAATCCGCGAGATTTGTGAATTTCCCGCAAAATCCGCGAAAGAAAATCCGCGAACGGGGATTGGGTCAAAAGGTAAAGCTGACTTTTGTAACTCTTTTAGAATGGCGCCAGCAAGCTGCCAGAGCCATTCTAAAATAGTTACAAAAGTCAGCTTCAACAGGAAGCTCTAATAGATAAAGTAAAGCAGGTGCTGCTCAAATTCAGTTAAACAATCATTAATCACCCCCAAATATGGGGTGATTAATGATTGTGTAACTTAATTTGACCTTCAACTGGAGCACCTGCTTTACTTTATCTATTAGTGCTTCCTGTTGAAGCTATTTCTAGCTATTTTAGAATGGCGCTGGCAGCTTGCCGGCGCCAATCTAAGTGGGGCTGAGGGCAGAAGGGCACAAAAGTGGGACAGAGGGCAGAAGGGGACAAAAAATGAGTGGGGCAGAGGGCAGAAGGGCACAGAAACAACTGGTACAGAGGGCAGATGGGCATAAAAAACAAGAGGGTGGCAGTGATTAAGCAGGCAAAAAAAATAAACCCCGCGAAATTGCAAAGCACCTCGCAAACACCCGCGAACACACAAAGCGCCTCGCGAACACCCGCGAACACGCAAAAATAAAAAAATCCGCAAATTCGCGAATTTTGCGGATTGCCAATTCGCAAATTCGCAAATTGCCAATTCGCAAAATTCGCCAATGCTTAATGATGATGATGACTGCCTGTACTCAGGCCCAGCCTCACCACATGCGTACACTTACCTGCTCAGAGCCTAGATACTCTCATGGATGACAAGCAGTGCTCCACACATCCACCTCACTTTATATTCATATATGAGTCCAGCTCATGCATTAACCAAATGTGTGATCAATATAAAAGTTATTTCAGGTTTGCAATCAGACTGGTGGGGTTTAAACCAAGATCTTTCCACAAGGGTATTGTTGGAGCAGCCTGGGTAAATTTCAGCAGAGATTTCAAAAATATATTTAACTTTTTGTAAGTGATCCAGCTTAGAATTATCCCTGAACTCTGAACCATATAAAGCAGGCAAGTGGTGATATGCTGGTTGGAGGGCACTTACATAATCTTGGCCTGCCGGGGGGTCAAATACATGACAAAGGTCAGAAGACTCTTACGGCAAGCCGACAGGGAGTAAACTAAATAAGCATGATTCATGCTGCAAGACCACAGTTGATCCATCACTTTAACAAATGGACAGAATGTAAGATGATAGAGAGATCCTGCTTTGCATCATGCCACTTAATTTATAGTCTGTCTTTTGTGCTTTCTACTCAGTAGAGTGGGAGAGATTAAACCAAACAAGTTAAACCGCCATCGGGGTTTTATTGAAGAAAGTAATTGTGTAATCAGGAATCCCCACAAATACGTTTTAACGTTTGATTAAAAAAACAAGAACTTGTATCTTTGTCAAATAAGTGTTGGGATTGAGTTAACGCCATGTGTGTTTTAATTGTATTCTTTTTATATGTTTTTATTCATACTTGGGGGGGATTTGTAATAATTTTAATTAATCAAACAATAAACTATGACTTGACATATAAAGCAGTGCTCGCAGCAGGTGTCCTGCACATTTCAGAAGCAAGAGATATTGAGTGTATAGTTGAATACTTTACAAATGTAAGAACTGCTGAAGCTCTGCAATTTAAAACATATTGGCCTTAAGTGATTAGTAGAGATGGCTCTGATGTATCTGATAGTCTGATACCTAGATAGTTAAATTCTGAAACTTTTCCCAAGTCGATTCCATCAATATTTATACTAAAGATTTTGAGGATTAAAGGTCATAAATTTTGTTTAAGTGGGGTTAATTCATTTCAAGGCTGTACGCAGATCAAAAGGATCTAAATCTGTCCAGTACAACCCTGAAGACCATAGGTGTCTTCGAAATTAGGAAAGTAGCGTTGGCGAAACAGCAGAGTCAAGGTTTTTGACCATCAAGTTGCAGTGAATCGTTTTTAACCCTTTCCATGCTCATGACGAGCTCAGCTCGTCATGAGGCACAGTGGAGCTGTGCTGATGACGAGCTGAGCTCGTCATAAAACAATGTAAATCTGAAGTCTTCAGCACCGGAGGGGAAAATGTGCAGCAGCGATGTGGTTAAAACATAAGTGTTGTAATGAATAGTAGCCACACACTTCTCTTACTTTCATTGAGCTTCATTGATAAGAGACAGGAACCACCTAACTGTCACAGCTTGGTGCAGTTACACCAACCGCTGTGAATGTTAACCATATCATTACAACATTACTATGTCACAGCAGTCTCAACCTGGCTGAGATTGCCTAATAATATTAAAACACATTTCCTTTCTTTCCTTAACAACACAATAAGGGTAAACTCTGAAACTGAAAAATAAAACAAGAGAAAAAAAATGTTAGCAAAACCCATACTGGATAAAGTGTAGGACCAAACAACCAGACAACACACAAATGGAAAGTAAGCATGGATAGGCTGGGAAACATACGCAGGGCATGATGCAACACCAAAAACCAACACACACTATGTACAAGCCTCCCCTTCCAATGAATAATACAAATGATACAGGGAAAAACAAATTACAGCTGTCAAACTAACAAACTATGCAACTCTACTCATTTATTTGAGCAACACTGTTGACAAAGCATTGACAAAGCATTACTCATACATGTAATACCGCAAAAAATAGTTCTTTTTTGTCTCATATCCCTTTCACTTTGCACAAGACCCCTTGTTTTGCACTCTTCCTCCCCTAAGGAAATCTTGTTATTGCAATGAGTTCCCCTTAAACTCACCATCCTCACTCATGGACAAACATGGGGAATTGACATCTCCACGTCCCTTGATCCTTCCTGAATTATCCCTTGTTTATGATACAGTGCAACCCTCTTAAGTTCGAAGTTTGACCATTGTCCGACTTGACCTAACGTCAACCAACTACCTTGACTTTGTAAGGACCTTTGAACTTGGATAAACCTTTGCTCACCCAACTTGGTTTGACTTTCACCCAATCATTCTCCTGGATAAATCTTGCACCTCCTCCTTGATCCTTATGCACTTTCCTACTATGCTTCTCCTGCAACCACGTTGGGTCCAATTTAGTGCCTGATTGTCTGCCACGTATCAATTCAAATAGGCTTTTACCTATTCCAGCATGTACTGTTGTACAATAGGCCCACATCATTTCTTTGATAGCTCTCTGTACTGGTATACCTGCGGACCAAGCTAACTGCATCGTCCCCTTTACCATTTTATTGACCCTCTCACACAACCCATTTCCTTGTGGATTATACTGTGAGATATAAGTTTTCCTTAAACCCATTTTTCTGAAAAAATGTCCCATCTCCTTCGATGTTAGTTGGGTTCCATTGTCTGTGAGAGCCACAGAGGGAATTACTTCCTTTCTGAAAACCTCACTCAAGACATTAGTCGTGGACTCTATAGAAATGGACCTCATAAAAACAACCTCTGCCTATCTTGACCAGGCATCCACCAACACTGCTGGAAATCTCTCTTCTTCTTGCAGACCATTGAATGGGCCAATAAAATCCATACAAACTTTCTCCAAAGCAGCAATAGCCTCCACAACATGCTGTTCGATCCACTTTGCCTTAGCCAAGACATAACCTTTTCTCTAATTCTCTGCAATAATCACATTTGTCCACCCGTTCCTTTATTTGCCAGTCTATACTTAGCCACCAAAACCTTTCCTTTACTCTTCTCCCAGTTAATATCTGACCCAGATGACCTTCATGTGCCAACCCAATCAACTAATCACTGATGGACTCTGGTGGCACAAACCTCGCACTCCTCCAAACTACCCACTCATCTTGTGCGGACAATTCAGTTTACACTTTGTAAAATGGTCTGAATCCTTAAGGTATGGTACTCTTTCTCGTCACCCCTTCTCTCATTATCTTCACAACACCCTTAAGTGCTTCCTTATTCTGCATGCTCATAACCCATTTTGCACTAGAGATAGAATTGCCAAATCCCTGACTAATATCATACAAAGTTGCCACAACTTCCTCTACTTGCAAATCTACACACTTTTGTCAGCCACCGTATTCCTCCACCAAAGGACATTTGCTGCACAACACGAAAAATCCTGTAGCCTCACAGCCAACTGTGCCAATTTCCCCGAAAAGAGGTTTATGGTCTGTTCTCAACGTAAAAACACAACCCCATACAAATACCCAGAAATGCCTAGTGGTCCACCCAGCTGCCAGTGCCTCATGCTCTAAAACCAAATAGTTCCTCTCAGCATCACTTAAACAGCATGAGGCAATAGCCACAGTTTTCTCCTCCTTGCCATCTTTGGGGCTAAGAAAACACCAATGCCCACCGCACCTGCATCCACAGCAAGTATGGTGCATAAATCTGTTCTGAACGATAAAAAGACTCCAGCCTGTTCAATATTCTCCTTAATCAGAGTGAAAGCATAACACAAGTCCTATGCACACGTTACGATCAGTAATTATTAAGGTTATTCAAAAGTAAAGAGCAAAATCGTAGTCAATGAAACAAGGTAGACTCATGGAAATGGTTTCTTTTAAATGCGATGTATTGAGCCTTCCTTTCTGGAAGGGTGACATCAAAGCAAAAAACAACCAGCCAACACGTGTTTTGTCAAACGGGGATGAGACCAGAGACTCTTGAGGGCTGTTCAAAGTACAAAGTTTTAGCTGTTTGTGTAGCCGGTGATAATTCCAACCCAGCGTATACGGGTCAAGATTGGAGTATCTATCGCTGGTATGTAGGGAAAGTAGAGGACGGGATGGTGCAACCGTTGTCTAGGTGAACTGTGTGTATGCCGAAGTTAAAGGACCAGTGGTGTCTCACTTCTGTGTTGGAGAACCGTTCTCCCACACAGAAGTGAGACACCAGTTGACTATGATTTTGATCTTTACTTTTGAATAACCTTAATAAGTACTGATCCTAACGTGTGCACAGGACTTGTGTTGTAGCTTTCGAGTGGGCCCTTGCCACCTTTTACAGAGGTTTGGGGTCTCTTCTGACCGTGTTGCACCGTTCTTATCTTGCTAATTTGTTCACACTTACCGCCACAAGCCCAGGCGCCATTCTTCTTGTACACGCTAAAACCCTACACAGAACCCAGAGTGAAAGCATTCTGCGGTTTTTCACCTCAAGTGAACTGTCTCTCCTTTCATAGCAACTCCTTCAAAGACTCTGACTTGCATGCAAAGTCCTGTACAAACTTGGAGTAATACCCCACCATGCCCATGAACGATCTTCAGTTCTGCCTATCATCAGGTACCTTCACATTTGATATGGCACTAGCTAGATTCTGTTTAGGTTGTATTCCTTCCATTGTAATGTGGTGCCCCAAATAGTCTTCTTCTTCTACCGCAAACACACACTTTTCCTTCTGAAATGTTAACCCAGCCCCACACAACCGGGATAATACTTCCTCCAGTGTTCTGATGCGCTCTTCCTCATCATTTCCGTAAATATGTTGATTCCCTGTAATATTTCTGTGATGAGCCATTGGAACGCAAAGGCTGCTGAACAGAACCCACATGGAAGTCTGTTGAATTGAAATATCCCCTCCATTGTTATGAAGGACAAAGTCTGGATAAAGCTTAATCTGGTGATCGGCACTATGTAAATCAAGTTTTGAAAAGAGTCTCCCACCGACAGCCGTAACATGATTTCACTTATGTTTGGTAGTGGAAAGTTGTCCATATTTACACTTTCATTTACACTTCTCAAGTTCACACAGAACTGCAGTGACCCATTCAGTTTCTTAGTGATCACAATTGGGGTAAACCACTCTGCCACCTGCACTGTTTCTATGACCTTATCATCAAACATTTGTTCGATTATGTTTTTGAATTGTGCTCTGGCTGTCATTGGTATTCTTCTTGCTACATGTTTGACTGGCCCAGCATTTTTCTTTAATATATACCTTGTGAGTCGTCTTCCTACCTTTGAATCTTATGGAAGCCTCCAGATAACCCATCACACAAACGTTTGCCCCATGAGTACCCTTCAGAACAACATTGGAGGAAATTAAAACCACCCCTTTCCACACTGTATCAAATATTGCCTAAGGGATGATAGTGTACAATGATCCTGTGCCCACCATTAAAAACCAGATTTTCCCATTAATATCGAAGTCTGCCCTTGGCCGAATCCTATTCTTCACCACATATTCCAAAGATTCGCCCTCCTTTAGCATGAGCACCCTATTTTCTGTATCCTTCTCTTCAGCTACAGCCACCATCTTAGTAACTGCTTTGCACATATGTGCATAGTGCTCCTTCTTCCCACACTTATGGCACTCCTCCTGTACAAAATAGTTTTTTGAGTCTGCTTGGAGAAAAGTACTTCCACACCCGTGTGGAACCCTTCACAGATGTAAACACACCCTTATTCATTTTTGTTTTATTGGAATTGGACTCACCTGCATTTGTCTTGCTTTGTACTACATTAACATCCTCTAGGTCACACTGCATAGTTGCCCCTTCCAAACCTTTCTCTTGTTGAAGACTCGCCATCTCTCTAATGCATTTCTCTAATTCCTCAACCGCTGTTACTATGACAGTAGCTTACTTTAAAGTAGGATTTCTCCGAGAGTTGGGAATCTGGTGCCATCTAGCACTACCAAATAATTTGCAAAGCAGTCATTTCAATTCTCCCATTCTATAGGCAGTTCCCCTGCTGACATTAGGAAGGGAGGTGGGATGTGATTTTATTAGAGACATTAATTGCTGTAAGCAACCCTATAAACAATTACAAAGGACAAAGGCTGAACCAAACAGCACAGAACAGTACTCAGAAATGTCCCACTGAGTTAACGACTGAAGAATCGGCTCTGCAACTTCAAAGTGTGCAAATCACTGAAGAGCAGGATTACACCAAAGATTCAGATAAAGTGTTCAAATCACTGCTTAACGTGACAAATCAGCACAGACATTGTGCTAATCACTGGGTAGATGTTTACTGGATCACCAGTACACAACTGTGCTAATCACACATATTCCAGCTTTGACCAGTAGGGGCGCTAGCGGTGAATATGCAGCCTCTAATCACCAATAAATTCCTTTACTAGCTCCCAAAGACACATGCTCATGTGCACTGACTTTCTCTTTTTAAAATTAATTGGTGTGTGTGTCACTGCTACTTTAGACACACTGTTCCTTTAAGAAAGAAGATGAGCACATCTGTCTGTTGTGCACATCCTCCGGCATGAAGCTCTGCCTTACACGACCCTACAGGAGACATGCGCTGAGTCACACACTTCCTGAGGGCATGCTGAAGACCACAGTGAAATGCAGCCCTTGCGCACAAGGTAGGAGCAGGGCTCATGCCTTCACACAGAAAAGACAACACATTGTTTTGACATGCATTGGTTTGACCTTGTGCCTGATGCACTCTGTCACACCATTGGGAGGCCGCACTTGGAAGCTGCTTTCCATGCTATTTTCAAGTCAAGGAGTACACAGCCAAAGCGCTTGATAACACAAAGTCAGTACCTCATAAAAGGGTGCTTCCGATTCATTCTCAAATACTATGTTTTGCCTCTCTGTCAGTTCCAAGCACATATCCCTGCTGCGCTTAAGTGAATTTAAAGTGTCGTACCTTAGCATAAACAACAAGTTAATTCAGCAATACCTCATAGGTAATGTGCTTCCTTGGCCTCGCACTTAATCAGCCTCCAACCAACTCTCTTCGCAGCTGAGTCCATCTACATGCGACATCTTTACTTCGTAGGTTCTTCACAGTGGTTTGCTGCCTCAACCCCAGAATCTGGCTCCATAAATCATCGCCAAAAATGTTGTAATGAATAACAGCTGAAAGCTTCCCTTTTTTCTACTGAGCTTTATTGATAAGAGATAGGAACCACCTTATTGTCACAGCCAGGCGTAGTTACAATGAAAACACCAACAGCTTAACAACAGAATATAAACCTGTCTCCGAACATTACTAAGTCATAGCAGTCTGAGCCTGGCTGAGACTGCCTAATAATAATATAACAACAAAGTAAACATGAAGATCGGTTATTATCTGATCATCCTCAAGCCATAAATTCAGCTTGTCTAAATTGTGTTTAGTTTTTTTGAATAATGTCAATGTGTCGTGTAGTTCCTATATAACCTATACAGCATCTGCGCGTTTGGATACCATAAACTGTGGGATTGGTGGCAGACTGATTCTGTGCACTTCCACTGGATATGTTAGCCTGTCAGTATCAGCTAGCTCACAGTGCCACTAGAATGCCCTCTTATCGGGGAGAAAATAGTTCTTGGCAACCTCAGAACATGGCGACCCTGATCCTCCAGAATTGTGGAAAAAAATATACTGCATTTCGCTCCGTCACTCGTGCTCACTTAGTTTGTCTCAGAGATACACAGACTAAACAACCTGACCGTTTGTCAATAAGAATGTATTGAACAGTTGTTACTCTAGTGTAGAATAGATGAGCTGTAACAACCATTAGACAATAGCAGAGATATATGATAAGAAGAGCTATGTAAGTCAAAGGATGGTACAGTTCTACCATTTTGCAGTAATCATGAATATATACAAGTACATAGAATACATGATAAATGGTGCGTAGTCCCACGATGTACCTAAATGTACCTAGCATCTGTGTAGGTGTTATGCCAAGAATCCCTCTAGGATCTTGTCAACCCCATTACCTGAGAATGAGAGAATATGGGACCCCGTCCTGGTCTTGAGTTGGACACCCCATGAGGGATGTTAGACCAGTGCAAGCTGGATTGTCTGCATGCAGGAACCTCAGCTACTCTGGTCGGTGTGCCAGCCGGGAAGTCTCAGTCTCCTCTGTCCTTCTAAGCAAGATGTGATGTATAAATACCAATAGGTCTCCCCATGGGGCCTACCTTGCTGTGTTACTGTGTCGGCCTAAAGGATGACGTTGGGCCTGAACTTTATACAGAGATATTATACAGGAGATGGTCGTCTTGCTATGCTTCCAAGAAATCTCATGCATAATGTATGAGATTCGAACTAGGGAAAAACCTGCGTTCTGAATGCAGTGTTGCATCTAGGTAAAAGGTCAGTCCCTAAGAACCGTTATGTACGTAATGTAGGGAAGAATTTAGGTGAAAGGTTGCAATTTTACCTGCGCCTATGTAGGGTACCTATATTGAATATAACAAATGAGGCTAATTGGCTGTCCTTTTTGTAACTGGAACTTATTTCTGCACCCTTCTAGAATTCAGATTTGGGGCATCAGCTGCAATAATGTGAAATAATGTATTGATATATAGGGGCCCATTAGGATGGCGGGAGGATTACCCCGCTGGGCCGGCAGTGGTCACCGCCGGCCCGGCGGGGGAAATCCGCCCGCCATCCCTGTAGGAAAGACCCCCCCAAATATTATGGCTGGGGGGTCTGTGGTGGACAGAAAGACCGTCCACCGCATTTCTGCCCCGGTCGACTTGCGACCGGGCGGAAAAGGCTGCAATATGGTGGCAGTGTATGTTTGACACTGCCATCCATATTGCAATGTGCTTTGAGGAATGCCTTTCCGTGGCGGCATTGCCACCATGGAAAGGCATGCGGAGTCTGCTAGGGGGGCCCGTTGCGGGCCCCCAGGGACTCCGGGGGGTGCTGGGTTCACATGGGGGGTACCTATGGTACCCCCCAGCAGTTCCATGCACAACATGGCAGGCACCACTCAGTGCCTGCCATGTTGTGCATGGAAGTGCACAACATGCCTCCCTAACATTGTGGCAGGCGGTGCTGAGTGCACCGCTTGCCACAATGTTAAGGATGTAGGATGCGCCCCCCACTATGGCGGGCGCATCCTAATAGCACCCACGGGTCCCCCACCCATATGGCAGGCGGTCAATTTACACGACGGGATGGCGGGCAGGCCCCTAGTTCCCAAAATAATGGTTTAGCAAAATAGAAGTCGCATGGAATTTTATCCGGACCTGATTCTTTTCCTAGTGTTTCCCCTTAGATTGGCTTGATGGTATCATTGACAGTGAAGTTCATTGGATGGAAAGTATCCTTGATAAGAACCTGTCACAGCTTCAAAATGGGGTAAAGGTTATGGTTGTCAGATACTGAGATTGAATACATCTCAGTGGAATGTTGAACACACTTGTTGATATGTGTACTGATTTCTGGTTTCTTATTTACCTGCACCCTTCTTTTTGATGCAATATGCCCAAAAGAGTTAGCGTTTTTCGATGTGGCAGCTTCTAATAAATCTTTTCATACTTTGTTTTTCCAGTTGACCGTGCTGATGTTGAAGCTCTTTTTATATATAGCCCTAGCATCTATTCTTTAACTCGTATAAATTGCAATAGTAACTTGATACTAAGCTGCCCTACATTTTGAGTCAAATTATCAATGAGATTTGAATAATAGATGGAAAACTTTGCTTCTTGTGTAAAAAAAATCTGGAGAGGCCCAGAATTCCTAGTGAATGTCTATGATCAATTTATTCTTACCATCTAGAGCAATCAGTGAAGACAGGGCTAGTACCAATGGCTCATACATACAAGAGAGAAAATCCTAAAAGGAAATTATGATCCCCCATTCAACATTTTTACGATTATTGGTGACCATGGTAAAATCTACCATTGAACGTATAGGGCCAGAAATATCTTTAAGCAACGTATAAGTACAAGAAATAAAGCTTCATGATCATTTTCAGTTCTAGGTGAAACCAGTGTTAATAACATTTTCTAATAGCTGCATGGGAAATTCAGGATTTCTCAATATAGGAGTATTCCTGTAGTGATTAGACTTCTTATTCTGGGTTTATGTTTCAAAGCATTTGCAAATGGGCAAATTAAATGTGCTTCATCAATTTAAAAAGAAAAATTGAATTTTATAGTGTATCACAATTAGTCTTGTCAATAGTCATTTCAGGTCACAATAGACACGGCTGAGCAAGTTAGTTTTTAGCTAGTATAGGTCCTTTCGTATTTTTAGAGCCGGGAGTCTGATATAATAAATCTTCAAATGAACTGGCACTGGCCAGCATTCACATTGACAGCATTCTATGCCACTTTCCGAAACTCATGCGGCAGACACAGCCCCCTCAGGCCATATTCAGCCTCCATGCCAATGTGCCATCTCATGTGCCAAGGTATAGTATTAATAAACCCAGTTTGAGTGATCATGTGCTCAGGTATCATCTCACATGTCTATTTAGAGCCAGCATATCCCAGGAACATCTCTGTATGTCTACAACCAGCCTTACAGACATAATTAAAAGTTATACCCTCATTAGTGGCCTCTAATTCTTCGGAACCATTGTCATTTACTAGTAACAACTTCATACAAGGAGGTTCTGCTTCACATGCCCCATTACAGGTGCCTTCAATTGGGTAATTGCTATCATCATATGTCATAGGTTGTTATAATATTTCAGTGTTTAATCCAATATATTGTTGATATTACGATTATTCACCAGCAACTATTATCATATGGCACGCCTTCCCATAGATGGCATACAAAGTGCATTCTCCCCCTCCCCACTGCATACATTACGAGGCCCCAATTCAATTCAACATCAAACTCGGGAGTCATGCTTGATTTTCTGCAGTGTGCTTGTTTATTAAAATTAAGTTCACAGGTCAATTACTTCATTGACCCATCCATTTCTTTATTTATTAGTAAAATATTCCATCACAGTATTTAAGAATAAACTTGCACTTATATACAATATACACTCATTTACCGCCCATTCTCCAATGAGCCTTTGATTTGACTTCAGGGTTGCGCCATCAGGCCGCAACCCAGATCACCTGCTCTCTTTACGTTAACCCCCTTCCGGTCAACAGAGGTGAGGAATGTGCCCCCACTTGGGCAACCAGCGGCCTCCGGGGTAGGGCTGAAGAGCCAAGGCCACCAGCAGGTCAGCCCCAACTCTCCCGCCAGCCCAGAGTCCAGAATGATATAGCAAACCTGTTCAGAGGTAACTGTCACTAGACAAGAAGTTCCCGTGGTATTCTTGTCCGGAACCCCGCCACTGTCCTTACCGAAAAAACCTTATTATAGGGATGGGTGGGTGGGTGTCTTCTCCAGGCGACGTCCGACTCCTGGGCGGTCAGCGGACAAAGAGGGGGCCTCTAAGATGGTCGCGGGCATTTATACCTCGCGCCATACGACTACTTCCGGGGCGCTCCGCCGTCCCCCGTTCCTATTGGTCCTTGCACCATAACCACTTCCGGGTCGGCCGACTCGGAAGTGAACCTACTCTGGGTCGGCCCTTTGGCTGCCACTAACGATGCCATTCCCCGAAGGGGGGTGGCACCTTGCATAGATGGCATACAAAGTGCATTCTCCCCCTCCCCACTGCATACATTACGAGGCCCCAATTCAATTCAACATCAAACTCGGGAGTCATGCTTGATTTTCTGCAGTGTGCTTGTTTATTAAAATTAAGTTCACAGGTCAATTACTTCATTGACCCATCCATTTCTTTATTTATTAGTAAAATATTCCATCACAGTATTTAAGAATAAACTTGCACTTATATACAATATACACTCATTTACCGCCCATTCTCCAATGGGCCTTTGATTTGACTTCAGGGTTGCGCCAGCAGGCCGCAACCCAGATCACCTGCTCTCTTTACGTTAACCCCCTTCCGGTCAACAGAGCCGCAGGTGAGGAATGTGCCCCCACTTGGGCAACCAGCGGCCTCCGGGGTAGGGCTGAAGAGCCAAGGCCACCAGCAGGTCAGCCCCAACTCTCCCGCCAGCCCAGAGTCCAGAATGATATAGCAAACCTGTTCAGAGGTAACTGTCACTAGACAAGAAGTTCCCGTGGTATTCTTGTCCGGAACCCCGCCACAGGGCGAGGCGCTTACTGGCGGACTCGACCTCCCCCCCCCGCGCTCAAGAGCTTCGGAGATGGCCCCTAGGACTGTTTCAATAAATATCTCAGTGCCCGCCTCTGAAAGGTGCACTCCATCCTCCGCGTATAACTCCGGCCTGGTCGTTTGTATCAACTTGTGACGAACAGTTCTAATACTAGATTTTTGGAGAATCTCCGCCACCGAGTGGTTCAACCTTTTAATAGATTTGTTCACCGCTTTCATAGGAGCGCCCCGTGCCCAAACGAGCCTCGGGATGACTTCTGACCACAGTACTATGGCTTCCGAAAAAATGCTTTTGACCGCTGCTAAAGTAGAGAACAGGGACTCCTTCACTCCTCTCCTACCGCCCGGAATCATATCGTTACCTCCGCAGTGTAACACGAATATATCTGGATAAGGCATGCCTCTGGCCAAAGCCGCCTTAACATCTCTCGGGACGTCGGCTAGGCGCTGTCCGCCTATGCCTACCCAATGATGATCTGAACCGTGCATCATGGTCGCCCTGTCTTTGAGCGTCTTTTCGAAGTGCGCCCCCGCCCTGCGAATGAAGGAGTGGCCACACCAGCATATTTGGATTCTCTTAGGGGAGGTACCTATAGTAAACAGTAAGAGATACGGTGAGCATGAATCCAAACAGAAAGGGACGTAAATTTTGTGAAACAGCTTTTGCTAGACTAATTGCGGGCGGACATAACGTTCATAGCATGCTGATTTCCAGCGACCTAATCTCTTGATTACTTGTTCGGGCAGGCCTAAGCCAGCAGCCGTTGTCGCTGCTCCTATTCGGAAAGAATGGGATGTAAAGTCGGAAGGATCAACTCCGATCCTTGCCAGGGTCATTTTTACTACTCGCGTAAACTGAAACCTGGTAAGAGGAAGACCACTCTCGTGAATTAACAGTCTATCTTCTGATACCTGGGGTCTGACCTGGATGAATCCCCTCAGTAGGTTAACAGGGCAGAAGGGCTCCCCCTCTACTCTACCCAATTGTAACCAAGTCCCTTTACTCAAAGGATCAGTCTTCGATCTACGCACTCTAAGTCTCAGTACACCTTCGGACTCAATTATGTCCGAGCACCTTAGGCCCCCCTCCCTATCTGTCTTGGACACTGGGAGTAATTCAGAGATCCGCAATGCTCCACAAAAGGCTAAAGCATAGGCTACCCGGAATAACTGCGTCTCATAGGGGGAATAACAAACAAAAGGCAGTGCCTCCAAGATCTTTACCAACTTCCCTACGTCTATGGGTCTCCTGGTATCTTTTTCTCCTGGCGTCAAGCGTTCCCAACCTCTCATTGCTCTTCTTACCCTCTGATTCTTTGTCGGGTCAGAAACTCCCTGTAGCCCTGCATAGAATGCCAATGCCGACAACTGTCTTTTCATGAATGCCACTGATTTCCCCTCCCCTTTTTGTTGTACTATGAAACCTAACACGTTCTGAGGCACAAAGGCGTCCATTAGGCCCGCTCCCCTCAGGTAGGCCGCATAACCCTCCCAGGACTTTTGATACATACTCTTAGTCTTGGGGGCCAAGGATGCAGATATCAACTCGGCAGCTGTGGGGCACCAAACTTCCATAGCTCCGCTGGGAAGGCTGTCAATGTCGTCTCCGCTTGCGGCCAATGTTCCCGGAATTCTGTTAACTTAAAACGAGACAATGCATCAGCTGCTTTGTTCTCCACACCTGGAACATGTCTAGCAGTGAATTGGACATTGTGGCTCAGGCACTGCAATACTAACTCGTTCAATAGCCTGAGCACCCAAGGGCATGTAGCTCTCTGATTATTAATCACCATGACTATTGACATGCTGTCCGACCAGAATACAATACGCCTGTTTGCGAGCACATCGCCCCACAAGTGCAAAGCTACCACTATGGGTTTCGTGTGGGACTGCCTATGTTCCTGCAATAGGGCTCCCGCAAGTTGAGCATGTCTAACCGCTTATTGGATGACCTGTGGTTTCCAGGTGACCTTCCTATCCACTATGATGCCAAGGTAGGAGGTCTGGGTTTGTTCAAGGATACCCTCATTCATGCGGACAGCACCAACAGCTTTTGGGGAGTTTGTCAGTACCATATACTTGGTCTTGTTAAGATTGACAACAAGTTCATGTTCCTGACAGAACTCCTCAAATATAGCCAGGGTTTGTTGGAGACCCTGTCTAGTCTTAGAAAGTATGAGGGTGTTGTCCACAAACATTAATAATGGAATCTTGTTCCCTGCTAATGTGGGTGCATCGGTGGGGAAATCCTTAAAATAATTAAGCACCCTGTTTATATAGATCGAAAAGAGGATGGGAGCAAGGACATACCCTTGTCTCACCCCTCTATCAACCGGGAATGTTTGCGTGTTGTGACCCCTCTCGTCCCATCTAACCTGTGCAAAATTGTTGGAATATAGTTTCACCACAAAAGCCAACAGGTCAGGTGGCATGCTCAAATGTTGTAAAGTGCTTCACATCTTGTTGCGAGGGACCAAGTCGAATGCACACTTGAGGTCCACGAAAGCTGCGTCAATAGTACCCTTCCCTAGAGTCACAGTGTGCCAGCATAGCAAAATGAACCTCATAACCTGGTCCACTGTGCTAGTACATTGCCGGAATCCAGCCTGCAAATTCGAGAGCATGGCAGAATCATCCAGCCAGGCCTGGATTCTACACAGCACAACCCTAGCAGCTACTTTTTGGATGCAATCAATAAGACTGATGGGCCTGTAGTTGGCAGGTAGGGATCTATCACCTTTTTTATAGATGGGCAAGATCACTGCCCCCGGCCAGGTGCATGGTATACGAGCTCCTTTTGACAATGGCATTAACTAGGAGCTGGATGTATTCATCCCATAATCCTGTGTTTTGAAGAAACAAATCTGCGGGTATGCAGTCGAGCCCCGGCGCCCTGCCCTTGGGGACCTTGCACAGGACATTTTCCACTTCCAGGTTGGTTATCTCTAGAACTGGGCTGTCTGGAAGGATACTTATATTGGGACTAATAGCGGAGCCACAGGTAAATTGACCTTCAAAGTAGGATACCCACTGCTGCGGCTCCACATGATTAGATGGTACATTGGTCGAAGCGCCATTGCCCCACTTCACCAGGTGCCAGAATGTAGTCATGAATTTGCCTCCAACAATGCTGCCCAATGCTCCTCGTCCCATTCCCTTTTAGGTGCTATTTGCGCTGCCTTGTATGAAGCCCTACTTTAATTTATTAAAGCCCTATCTTTTGATCTTCAGCTAACAATCTATATGCTGTCCGACAAGATGAATTGTACCACTCTGCCGCTTTAGGTCGTGACAGCTTGTTCGATAATTTATTTTTCGCAATGAAAAACATTTTAAGATCATTAAAAAGGTGCTCGTGGACGTCCACTGCTCTATCACTTTGTACATCTTGAGCTGCCTCTGCCTTAAGGATTATTATAGCACTAGAAGCCAACGTATTCATCTGGGACACGATCTTTGCATCGAATGCCACCTTCGACCATTTGAGGCGACGTGTATCATTACGTGCGCCTCTACATGGACTGAGCTACCTACCAAACCCCCTACAGGCAATGTGTCATTGCGGTATAATGAAAGGAGCAACGGATTGTGATCGCTTTCAACACGGACTATTACCTCCATATCCATTAAACATGGCCAAACTTCTTTGGTGAGCTGAAAAAAATCGATCCTACTTGCGCGTTGGCCACTAACAAAGGTTGCCATCCCTGTTTTATCGGAGGTAGTGCGCCCATTAGCTGCTCTCACCCCATGTTACATACAAAAGATATTACATTTTAACGCCGCGCTGGACCATTTTTTTTTATAGGAGGTAGATCAAGTGAGAGAATAGACCACATATCATCCTCTTCTGTGCAAGAATTCATGTCATGGATATCAAGGGGTTCAGACGTGCAATTAAAATCTCCCGCTATGAGGACTGGAACAATCCCCTGGTTCGTATTCAAATAGGAGTCAAGATTGGCAACTGTTTCGGAGGCTTTGCCCCCCTGATTTCCTCTGGAATACACTTTAATTAATAGCTTGCCTGGGAGACACCCCTTGAACATCTTAATAATGAGGATATCCCTTGACTCTATATGGATCTCCTCCAGCCTAAATTGGATGGACTGTCTTACCCATATGCTTACCATATGGGTAAGACAGTCCCTCCCTCCTTTAGGCCGACCTCTGTGGGTTACATTCCCAGCAGCAGATGACATAACAAGGCTGTTTCACAACTATAAACAAGCTGAAGTTCCATATAACTACACACCATATGAAGTTATAGAAATAACTTCAACATACCAAGAGCACAGAAAATGGTTTGATGGTGCATTACAGCACGCAACAGATCTATTGCTAGGTCCCCTTAGCAATGAGGTAGCAACATGGCCACTCTTAGCCGGATACACACCATATCCTGATGTCAATAATTTAGCAACATTACAAGTGTGTAGATTATATAAAAATGTAGTAACAATTTACAGATGTTTGACACAGTTCATTATGTGAACATTGACATTAAATCCTGCAAGGACTGCTCAAGCAGCACAACCACAATTATCTACACAGGGCATCAGCCAACAAACACTAAATACAGTCATGTGTAAGGTAATCATCAGATGGGAGGAACTTCCATTCTGGGTTGCACAAAAAACAAGTCAGCTTGAAGTGGTGCTTCCCCATAAGGGACCACAGGAAAACCACAGGATTGTAGCTATATGCTTGCCAATGGGGATGGCTCCAGTGTATATAACAACTCATGGTACAATTTGTTAGCTGTTTTCTAGAAGGGCTTGAAAAGATCCAGGGCAGCACCTTCCATGGGTTTGGGGGAGGAAGCTGATCCGAAATGTTGCGGCAGTATCCGCCATTATGTTAAGTAACATAGAAAGGGACGCAGAAGCATTGGCTATACACTATCATCTAAGGGATTTGGCTCTGGAACAACAGGAGTGCGAATTACCTAAAATTAGGTAGAGATCATTTGGGAGCCAAAACTGGTAAACCACAAGTGAGGAGTAGTTCTGAACAGGTTAATTCTAAGCAAGCACCCAAGTCTTCTACGAAGAAGATGTTGGATATTAAGAAAAATAAAGACAACATTAAATCACAAAGGTGGGGCTCCTCAACAGGAAGCCACAGAGAAGCACAACAACCTGTTTGACTATGATAATATTAGACCTGACAGGTATCAGTATGTGTTTCTCTCGTTCCTTTCAGGAGTCATCCGAAAAACGTTCGGAGAGGGGTAGACGGTCAGAGCGCAGTTCTGAGGAGTGTGGGAAAGTGAAGAAGGACTCACATTGCTCATCTGACTACGTAATTAAACAGGAAGACAAACCTAAAACATCCAAACCTCAATTTAAAAACAAGAAGGTAGCTGGACTTAATGTCAAGCATGCAGTGGATCTTGAGAACATTGCTTCTGAACAGGACACACAGGACAGGCAGCAGAGGTCATGATAGTTTGCCGGAACCTGATTGATTGCCTGACTGCGATAGCACCGAGTAGCTATATTCAGGTGGAAGCACCATATACACTGGTAAGTGTTCTGCATCGCCAATGGGAGATCCAACTACAGATGGAGGGGGGCATACAAAGACCCATTTGGCTATGACATTCTCTTCGCCAAAAAGGATTAGCCACCAGAATTCATCAAGGACTGCCCAAAGGGAGAAATCTTTCAGTACACTTCATAGAGTAGATCACACAGTTCTGAGATTCGCTCACATGGGCTACAAATTTAACTTTAAAAAATCAAAGGTTGCCCACCTCCTGTCCTGTTTTTGGGATACAAGCTGTCAAGTACGGCAAATTCCTTGAAACACATTTCTTGGAGAAGTAGGAGCTCTTACAACCTCCAACTACACTGAAGAGGTTATATCCCATATTGGTATTCTTAAGTTTTGGAAGAACTTACACTCCATATTACACAGAACAGATTAAATCATTCTATGACCTAATTTATCCAGATTTCTCAACACACACGAGGGCAACTGAACATGCAACCATACTATGTTCGATACAAACTAGAATGTTAACTTCCAAACACTTACACACATATGTAAACACAACAAACCTGATGATCCACATGATTGCCGGGGCAACAGGGTACACCTATGTTACATTTAATGAAAGTGCAACTGTACCAATTGGATATAAATCGTATTCATACATCAATACCGAAATGCATTTTGCACCAACAGATAAAATACTGACAGTGGTATAGCTGTTGTGAGGGAGGGAGCACTGGCTCAGGAGAAACAAATAGCTCTTGTGACCCCAGTGCCGACCTAAGAGGCTGTCATGAAGGCCAGCGTTCCAAATGCAAAAGCATTACAACCACATTGGATACAATGGCCTAACTCACTCACCCCAACAGATGTATACTACAGATTTGTTTCTACACTTCAAACACAAACCTTTCTGCAATACAAACACAGAAATCCTCTGTACATTGAAATAATGACTGTAGATCAGTATGATTACATCATATATACTGATTGCTCCACCCAGCCTGCCATATGGCGAACGCACCAATATTCAACAGCATCCGCTGCCATAAAGGGACACATGCAGAATGGAGAATTCCATCCTGAAAAGACCTACACACAGTCACTCAGTGACTGCAGGGCACAGCTGGCTGAACTCAGTGCTCTAATTCTGGCACTGGAGAATATGGATCCCTGATTCCCCACATTGATAGTGTGTGATTCGTATTATAATCAACCGACGTCAACTCCGCAGCCAAAGAACTTCACAGATGGATCATCAACTGAGCATGCCAGCTTGCCCCCCTACGCAACTCCGACAGACAATGCCCCAGGAAGGCCTCCTGATTTACTGCTGACCTCCAAGAATCCAGACCCACCTGAAGACGGTTTGAGAAGAATTGGAGAGACAGCAAAACTCTGGAGGACAGCACCACATACAAGAACGCCATGACAGAATACCACCAACTTATCAGATCCAACAAAAGGACCTTCATCCAAAACAAAATCCACGCCAATGCCAGCAACTCTAAAGAACTCTTCAGCATCATCCAGGAATTCACCAAGCCCCCAGAGAAGCCAACGACATCACACCCTCCCAAGACCTCTACAACAAACTTGGCTCCTATTTCCACCTGAAAGTAAGAACCCTCTATGACAACTTCAACAAACAGACTACGGACACTGAACCAACCCTCTCCCCAGCAACAACAGCCAGCCACCGTCTCCTCCTGAACCCCAGTCACCACCAAAGACACAGCAACGGCCATGAAGGGCATTCACTCAGGAGCCCCCACGTACCCCTACCCCCCTCACATCTGCCATTGCACCTGAGCTACGACTCACCATCAAAGCAACCTTTGAAGCCGGCACATTCCCCGATGATTGGAAACGTGCAGAAGTCAAGCGCCTCCTGAAGAAGCCCTCAGAAGATCTGACGGACTTCAAGTACTACTGACCCATCTCTCTCCTCCCTTTCAAGGCCAAAGCCACAGAGAAGATTGTCAATGTTCAACTAACGAAATTCATTCAAGGGAATTCCATCCTCGACCCCCCAATATGATTCTGCAGCAACTACTGCATCAAGACCACCCTACTCGCCCCTACAGACGACATCCGCACCCTCCTCGACCAAGGCCACAACACGCTATGATCCTACCTGACCTCCCTGTAGCCTTCGACACCGCCTCCCACCGTACTCTCCCCACCAGACTCTATGACACGGGCATACAGGGGACCACCCTTGACTGGATCCACTCCTTCCTCACCAGCAGAATCCAAAGAGTCAGTCTTTCCCCCTTCCTCTCCGAACACACAGAGATCAACTTTGGAGTACCTCAAGGATCGTCGTTTAGCCCCACACTATTCAACATCTACATGGCCCCCCTCGCCGCCATTGTCAGACAGCATTGACTCCACATAGAATCCAAGCCGACGACACCCAGCTTATCCTATCTCAAAATAAGGACCCCCTCACCACCATCTCATCTTCCAGGAAGGAATGAAGGACGCTGCATCCTTAATGAGCAGCAGCTGCCTGAAAATCAACTCGGAGAAGACAGAAGTCCTCATCCTCGGACCCTCCCCCTCAGCATGGAACAACACCTGGTCGCCCACCGCCCTCTGCAGCCGCAACCCCCACAGACCTCGCCCAGAACCTCAGCATCATACTTGACTCGTCCCTCACCATGACCCGACAGATCAAGCCGTCACCTTCACCTGCTTCAACACCCTCCACATCCTTTGCAAGATCTTCAAATGGATCCCCACCCAATCATCAGACTGGACTTTGAAAACACCCTCTACGTCGTGATCAACAAATCTCAACTCCGCAAGCTCCAGACCATAAAGAACACCGCAGCCAGACTCATACTCGGCATCCCTCGACATGTACACATCACCCAACACCTACGAAACCTTCACTGGCTCCCTGTCGGGAAAAGAGTAACTTTCAAGATACTCACCCACGCCTACAAATGCCTCCACAAAACCGGACCCCAATATCTCAATGAAAGAATCTCCTTCCACTTCCCCGAGAGAAACCTCCAATCTACCGACCTCGCCGAAACCCAGCACATCTGCAGAGTCAGGACTGGTGAAAGAGTCTTCTCCTACATCGTAGAAAAGACTTGATCAACATCAGATGCGCCCCTACTGTTCAGAAGGACCCTCAAGACCTGGCTCTTTAACTGACCGGAGCTGCTCACCCCCCTCCAGCGCCTTGAGACCCTCACGGGTGAGAAGCATGCTTCACAATTCCCTGATTTTTTGATTGATTTATTGTGTCTAGATTATAATGAGCATCTACATTACTGGAGACAGAATGGATTCAGAGATTCAAAAGGGTGCACAATAAAGCACAAGATGCTGTGGGAACAGGTGGCTAAGCTGAAAGGGTGCTTGCCACAGACTCATGTAATACAAATCTTGAGTCACCAACATAATGGCGCACACGTTCAAGAGAATTCCATGGCTGATGAAGCCGCAGCAGTGCAAACTGCTACTGTCGCTGCAGTTACTCGTTCAAGTATGGGAACAGACAGAGACATAATGACATCTGTCAACGCTGCATGCTATGACACCCTCCGGCGAAAAGCCATTCCACTCAAGTACTCCTACAATTTAGATTCGCAAAATGTGCCATTTGCTCACATTCCTAGAGTGGGGGATAGAATAATACCAAACTGGAGAAATACCTCCGACTGGAGGTTAGGTTTGATTCTAGCTACACATGAGGGTATTGCATCTGCACAAGCAGGGGTGGCTGCTAAAAGTTAAATGTTGCAGCAGTGCTTTTGGTGGCCAGGTCTCTATAAACAGGCAAAGGACTTTGTCCTCAAATGTGACATTTGCCAGCAGATGAAGGGTTCTAATATGTCACGTCCACTACAGACACCTCTCATGATTTTAAACAAGCCTCTGGCTTGTGTTTTTCTGGACTATTGTGACCCTTTGTCATCAAATGGGGCTTACAATATATCTTGGTTGCAGTGGATTCCTGCTCTCGATTCCTATGGGTATGGTCAAAGCATACAATGTAGAAGTCGAAGAAGGTACAATGTCAGGACCAACAAGGTTCAGGGAACTCACCACAAGCAGGGGAGTCTGGGCAAGGCCCCAAGCATTCAGGAAAACCCAAAGAAAACAAAGATGACCCTTAACAGGACCAACAGGCCGGAGGCACTAGAGTTGGAAGAGGACCTCAAGAAGCTTACCAAAATATCAAGGCCACGGTGCAAAATATATGATGTGGACAGAGATTAGTCACTAGAAATGCTTGAGTTTGGGGCTACTTGTAACCCAAAGATCTTGGTGGAAGGAAGCCAACAAACATTTGCAACTGCAAGTCAGTGCGATGCACAGGGGTTTGAATCCTGCAGCACCCACGAGGGATACTGGCCTTATACTTAGTGAGAGGGCAGGCCTTGAGAGCTGTGGAGAACCACCACCTCTGTTGCTGAGTTTTTTGCTGTCTGTAGAAGCTTAGGATCAGCAGACGGTCAGCTTAGTTGCTGTGCCTGCAGATGTAGGGAAGTGACTACTTCACATCAAGGGAGACACTTTCAGGTGTCTTGGATGCCCACAGGCCTTGGAAGGTTCCTGAATGATGCACAGACACAGACAATGCAGCAGACTGGAAGGGAGATGAAGTTGAGCCCAAACGAAGTCCAGAGTACCCAGACGGTCGAAGTTGAAGTGGTCTCTATTAGAAGCTGAAGTTCCCACGTGCACCCAACCTCACCTGTTCCCACGTTAAGCCAAGATAGGACACTGTCCGAGACAGCCCTGCTCACCCCCTTAGTAGCTTGACACGAGCAGCCAGGCTTACCTCAAGGCACGAGTATTCAGCATGTGCAGCCACGCCCACAGCAACCCCAATGATGTCACCTCAAGTGGACTCCACACGGTTTGTATAAAACGAGTATACTTTATATAAAAAGATATACAAAATGACCACACAATACACCTTCCATACATATACAATGGGGTTCTAATTCCCAACCACTGCTTTTAACCAACAGTTATGCTGAGTTTTAATCATTCTCAACAGGGTTGGTACGTCTTATCACTAGATTCAAACACATTGCAAAATACAAGGAATACTGCCCTACTTAACAATGGGTTTCTGTAACGTGCCACAGTGAAACAATGCAATGCGTAGCGTCAAGATCCTGTACTGAGTTCACGCAAGATATTGCAACTCGGATCGCTACCAGCATGCCCTGTTCAAGGAAGGAATACAGCAATGCATCATGCTGCAATTACGTACAGTGCGATAGGAAAACAATGCAATGCGTATCACCACCAGCATGCCCTATGCAAGGAAGGAATAAGGTAATACGCTACAGTGCAATTCAGTACAGTGCAGTAAACAATCGATGCAGTGCACTACGCTATGATCCTGTATCCTGCAAGAGCAACATATCGTAGTGCGTAGAGCACTAACCCCCTGAGTTCATTAAGCACCTATGGTGTCAGACATTTCAATAGTTCGATAGTTGATTAGCAGCAAATATGCAAAGTGCTATACAACTGTTTTTAGAAGTGTGCGACTGGTTGCCCCCAACACGGATAAACAATGTCACCCAGGTTCCACTCCGGGCCCTGGCCCCTGTACTGCCCCGTCCTGATAAAGGCAATACCACATTTAGAACATTAGACCACCATCAGTTCTACCTATTTCCGGAGGTGGTGGCCCAATGATTCCTGGCAGCGAGCAACAGATTCCTGCTGGGCGTGTATCTATTCCTACGCGGGACATTTTAACTTACTGTGTATTCCTGTGCTGACAAAACGTATGCAGGACTACAAATAACTGCGGAGGTTTATGCCCATATAACTTTTTGAAGATTCTTATCTCTCCTCAAGGGAATTGATACGCCGAGCTGATGGCAGTCTAATGTTCTAAATGTGGTATTGACTTTAGCAGAGATTTTGGTCATCCTAATATCAGTCCACAGATTTCTGGAGGTCTTTTCTGCTCTGGATTTTCAGATTTTAATATTGTTATTGGGAATAATATTGTGTTTTCCTGAAGAAGGTGTTGGCTGCACATTTATTGCCCACCGAAACGCGTCAATGCTTTTATAAAAGGAAATTGCGTTAAGTCTGAGGAGACAATGACACTGAATGGAAAAGTTGGAATTACAACCTCCATGCTTTGAAGTGCTCTATGTCTGACTAATTTAGTGCCTCTTTACAAATAGGAATCATTGTTTCCTTGTTCTATTCCCAATTTCTTTTCATTTGTTTCTAATTGTGTTGTCCTTGAAGTATATGGAATGTGAATTTTTGCTTAATATAATTGTTATTGTTTTTAATATGTTTGCATCTATTAGATAAGGAGTATACAAATTAGATAGAACATTTTGTATGGTGGGCTCCTATTGGTTTTAATGAATTTCTGAATAAATTAGCATTTTTACTTATCTTATTCTTTTGTTTGATTACATTTTCTCTTTGTTCATTCTTCATACAACTAGTGTGCAAAGGATATATGAGGTAAATTTGTGCATTGAGTGTATGATACTTACCTGAAGGGTACTTCTTTTAATACTTGGTCTTTGTTGGCACCCTTCCTCTTTGGATGTTGGGTCCCTCTCTCTTTGTTTTGAGCCGCACGAAGACACGCACCCTGCGTGTGAGAGTCTTGATTCGTTCCGGGTGCCCCGGGTCACTTTAGGCACCCCTTGGAAGTCTCAGGCTGTCAAAACACGGTCCCACCACTGCTCCACTTGAGTCTTCCTGGAAACGTTTATGTTCCTGTGTTTCCAAACTGGGAGCCAGCTCACCTCAGGCCCTTGGGGTACAGGACATAGTGCATAGCAAAGTCCTGCTCAGAAAGAAGATGGGACATGACCCACTGCAGCGCCCCTTCAGTCTCTCCTCGGTCAAGAAGCCCCAGATCACGAAGCAAGGGTCAAGCGACTCCCGCAGCCTATTCAGCAACTCTTCCTGAGGCTGAGGTTTTCTTCCCAATCGTGGACAGGTCAAATCTGCCAGAGGCCCGAACAGTCCACAGCATCTTCAAAGCACTAACAGCACTTCTCTGAACGATACTGAGACCGTACTCAACAACATTGTCCACATGACAAAACATCACCAAAGTCTTGCGGTTTCAGTTTCTAGTTATACCCCTCAGTGTCTTTGAAGTTTCCTTGTGCTCAGGGGTCCCGACACCTTCCCTAAATCAATCTTGCGCATCTCCCCCCCCCAGTGTCACCATCCTCTCTTTGATACTGGGGGCCTGGATCTGTAATCACTCAGAGGGAGTTGGGTTTATTGTTTAATGGCTCTGAACCAGGCCTCTTCACCTCGCAGACCCTCTCCTTCGCTCCGCTCCAGGTGCAGGGCAGCCTGGCGCCATCTCCACCCCTCCCCTGGGGCATGACCTCCCTCAGCCTTTCTCACCTCTCCCAGATCCAGGCAGGCAATTCACATTCTACTGAGACACACAAATAGGTCTAAAGCACAAACTCGCCCCTTTTCTCAAATAGCACTTTCTGGACACACAGCGACAAAACCATCTACCCAAAGAGATGTGTTATGACGCTGAGAGTTCAGACATACCAAACTTCATTATTCCATCTCCAAATCTTGGGAAACTAGGCTAACAATACTACAACCAGCGTCCCCCATTCTGTCCTATGGGCAGGATGGCCTTTCACCAGGAAAAATGAATTGGAACATTTTCAACTGTCAAGGCCTAGCGCCCACACTGGCACAGGTCCTGCCTTTTACCTGCACCACACCCTGCCTAGGGGTTACTCAGGACGTCCTAAAGGGGTGCCCCAATGTGTATGCAAAAGGGAAAGTAAGGCCTGACAAGCGGTAGCACTTATCCGGACAACATGTTAATTTAGCATAATGTGTGCAGGCCCTAAGCTCAAGACCTGTGTTCCCTCTGTGCGCATTTCCTTAGTACTAGCTCGGGCACACACAGTGCCCATCACTTAGGGATCTTGCTAGTACGGCAAACATACCAATCAGAGACAACCAAACCAACTTTACACTTTAAACAGGGAACATCTGTACACACAGCATCTAACTTCGCAGCTCTCTGTCAGAAAAACGGTCTATGGGGAAAAGCAAAAAGTTTAAGTGAACTTTAGCCAACAAGGCCAAGTCCAAAAGTGTCTAAATTGAATTGTGTCCCACGACGAATCTAGGGACCTACAGCCAGGTAAGCCCTTAAGTACCTTAAAGAAAGGGTTGGGATGAATCTGGGGATCCTCCCAGGGTAGGGTTTAGACAGAGGGGAGGTTACTCCCATGTCCTTTGCACTGTTTTACGCCAGATTGGGAGTCAACGGCTCCCAGAGCTGGTTTGAACTGGACTACGCAAGGAGGCACCAAATGTGCCCCTCATGCAGACTGAGTGGCGCTGGGAAGCGCACCCACCCATCCCCAATACACTAAATCCTGTTTGGGAGATGGACAGACCTCCCTGTGACAGGATACCTATTGTTCTGCCTTCCCCTGCTTGCGCTTGGCTCAGCAGCAGGAGGGCAAACTGTGTCTCCGGTCCGCAGCAGCCCTATTGTCCTGTCCGGGCTCCAGAAGTCTGGCACTAGGAGCACTGAGAGTCTAATGGAGGACCAATCCAGTACTTGGAATCATACCTCCCACACTGTTTATGGTGTGGGGGTTTGATACAACATGTTTGAAACCAAAAATGATACGATTCGTTTCCGCCAATTTCAAGATGGTCATTGCATAATTACACGATGCCCCTCTATATGGTACACGGCTGCTTCACTTACAACCCGGGAGAATGAACTCTGTAGGCTATAGGGGTGGTACCCTCACAGTTAGAACCAAGCACCCTGCCTTCAAGATTGCAAAGATATGCTATAGGGGTGACCTATAGGTTTTAAGTGCAGGTACCTTAGATATAGGAAACCTATAACTTTCGTGAGTGGTGCTATCACCAGCTTACACAAGCTGCAATGGCAGACCTGTAGTTACAGTTTGAATGGGCTCTCAAGGGTGGCATAATACATGTTTCAGCCCATGGGGGACCGCTGGGGTACCTATGCCCTGGGTATCTTTTTACAATATACTAGGGACTGATAAGGGTACCCCAGTATCCAATCTGGGATGTACCTAAGTACTGAACATAACAATTTAGGGGAGGAAGCAGATAGACTTGTGTTCGGATTAGCAGGTTCCCAGTCAGACTAGTCAATAACAGCTTAGCACCCGGCAAAAAGTGGGGGTAAACATAATAGCAGATTCTACTTTCCTACAGTACTTAAATATTGAAGATATGTATTTATAATGTAATGTCCTTTGTATCTTTTTTTACGCATTTGATGTACTTTTGTGGTTTTAATTTAACCAAATAAAGTATTTATTGATTGATTGTTTGACAGACTTCACACACAATCCCATTGTCATGCTGCAAGAAGCAAACAATTCCAGTCCATTATGGAGGAACATTATTTACTTGATAAGTAGAGAACACTCCACACATTGGCAAAGGAAGGCACCTTCCACTCTGGGGTTCATAAAAGCTGGTCCCAGAATAGATTATGGGCTCATAACTAGAGGGCTGGGAACCTAGCTGTACAGGGTGACTCACTTGGCATGTGCCTGCTCAGACCACTCCCCAGTGCTGTTGGAGCTGTTCCCCCCAGCTGTCCCCTCCTCATTCTCATCCTGGAGACTTTCTCCCACATTACTGCTGAATGAGGCAATGGAGTTCTTTGAAAGGAACTGGGAATCAATCCCGCAGATTAGCACAGTATGGGAAGCCTTTAAAGTTATTGCTCAGGGAATTTTTCTGGCCAAAAGTGGAGGGGTCCTGCTCTCTATGAGAGATCATCTTTGGAGAATAGAGAAGGATATTAAAACTTTTGAGGGAAGTCTAGGGGACCCACCGGACTATGTGGTGAATGGTAAAATCAGGGAGGCTCTCACATATTTTTATTATTAGGAAACAGTTGAGCGGGAGATTCTGTTCCGAGGCAAATACTTTAAGGCAAGGGAGTACGGTGAGGGAGAAAGACCGGGACATGCACTTGCGACAATGACGCACAAACTCCGATACACCAATGCTGTTTTTGAAATAAGAAATGAGGATGGTCCGAGACACATCGGAAATATTAAAGTTATTTTCCAACTTCTACACACACCTTTGCACTCTTGCAGGATGCAAAGAGTTGACACAGATTCACATCTGGGAGATGTGGTGCTTGGGTGGTTGATTGTTGCAGAGTGCATTTCTTTCCCCAGACATTGAGGAAGACGAAATAAGAGAGACCATCATGCACCTACCATCTGGTAAAGCCCCCAGCCCTGCCGAGTTACCAGCTAATTTTTATAAGGCATACACTGGTACACTAGTCCAAATCTTGAAATCGGGCTATCAAGAGGCAAAAGATGTCGGCCTTCCACCACCTACCATGGGAGAGGCAATGATAATTACCTTCCTCAAAGCTTATAATGCAGTGGAGTATTGTGAATCTTACAGGCCCTTATCCCTTATGAATTGTGATGCCAAAAGTATCACAAAGATTCTTGCAAATCCCCTTAGCCTCCTCATGACTTTTTTGGTGAGACTTGACGAGACAGGTTTCATACCCGGGTGCGCTACCTCACACAATTTGCGCACAATGTTTGCGCTTTTACAAGACATTGAGACCTTGCTGGGGTTGTGGTGTTCCTTGATGCCGCCAAGGCCTTCAGTTCTTTGGAATAGGATTACTTGATGATCGTACTGCAGTATTCAAAGAAGGTGCACACAGTTCCCCTAGGGAATCATATTAGTATGAAAGAGTGAGATTACTTCGTCTCTCCAGGAATAGTTGTTTTTGAGGGGGAGCAAGGGCAGGTGTCCCTTGTTGGAACTAGGGATGCCTCACACAATAGGGTGGTTCAACGGCTGCTGTCATATCACCAGCCCAATGCCTCGTGTCATCATCGGCTTCCTGCTCCTACGTCAAGCCGGCGCTGCAATGCCTGACGGGTAGCACTGAGTGCTACACTTTTGCGGAGATCTTTTGTTCCAAGCCGTTTAGATGAGTGGGTGTGAGGGGCCCGAGTTGTGAGTTAGTGAGCGTGAAGTGAGGTGTATTAAAAAAGGTTAGTATAGTCTACTCAAGTCCCTTTATTCATGTAGCTATCTACCTTAATTAAAATTGAGAGGGGTACGGGGGCTCGGCCAAACTATGGGTGGGAGACTCGTTCAACCCTCATTAGTGCTAAGGTCAACATGTTTCATGCCTGGGTGGCAATTCGTCAGGACCTAAAGGTTGCTCATAAACTCGAAACAGAGCCCAGGTTGGGCTACTAAGGTGTACCAGATACTACCTGGAGGGTCGGAGACTGGACCAGGAAGAGTTCCTGTAGTACAATCCGCCCTCAGGAGCTGTTAAAGGTCCCCATAGTCTGCTTTGGTGGGACCTGTGCTATCAACTCACAATCTGTGCGGCGTGGAGATCAAGAATCTACACCTACGCCCACCGGACCGACGCTCGATCACAAAGCAGCTAGATCGTACTGCAGCACATGGGTTTCTCTTCCACTTTCTTGACCTGGATTGCTCTCCTGTACTCCCAGATCGTTGCCAAAATACAAATTAGCGGGACCTGCTCGACCCCTTTTTCTATTGAACGAGGCACTAGGCAGGCTGCCCACTGTCACCCCTGCTCTTCACACTGGTGGTGACAAAACTATGACAACTTTATTGTGATTATGCCATCAGATACCCCACTAGGCATATACCAGTGTTAAAATTGGCTTATCGCCATAATCAAGTCCGGCCAACTGTATTAAGCGTAGGTTTTCACACAAGGCCTTTAATCATGCAATTCAAATATCTGCATAATTACCATGGGCAAAACAATACACAAGTCCTCCTAAAGGGGCACACAGGGTGTATCACAGTGCAAATCACCTACCCCCAGGGTTTGTTAAAGGTGGCAATCAACACCAAAACTTTGCTCATTACCGTACGTATTGAGATTCAATGTAAAAAAAATACCTGCCTAGAGGTTATAACATAGTGTAGTAACATTTCTATTGGTTTTAACATATGTTTTGTGCAATAAATAAGTCTGGTCTCCTAGCATTTGTCATACATTTTCATTATACACAGATCTAGCCTATAGCCTTCATTGTTCTTGTCATCAGAGCCAACTCACTACTGCTTTACTGAGCATAATGTTTTCACAAAGCATAAAAGTCCAATATATCACTATTTGTTATTGGAAGCACCACTCAATTTCTGACCAATTAAATGCTGTACTCAAGGGAATCAATATGTGATTGGGGACAAAGCCCTCTCTCAGTAGTGCTTTCTAAAGTTATTTCTCTGTTGATCTCCTATGGTCTGGTGATAGGTGCACTGTCATGGCTGACCTACAAAATGCTAAGATTGGAACTAGGACAAAGTATGTATACCCACTACCATGCACACAGTCAGATGGAGCTGAGCGTTTTTACCATGCAAATAAAGGTACACTACTCTAAAACTTGGGAGCTTTTAGAGTGCTTCAACTTCACGACAGAGAGTGTCTTGATAGTAAATACAGTTAGGGGTCTCAGTGATGATTGTGTTGGTCTGATTGCAAAGCTGAAGGTGAGCAGTGAGCTCCAAAGCAAGGTCATCTTACTCCCTCTGTGGGATTCCTTGACAGCCTTTCTGACCATACTTGTTTTTTCAGTGTTCATTGTATATGCATGATGGTCAATCCCTTTGATAGTTGCAGTAAAAAAGCTGGGCCTAACTTTTCATTGGAGTTCGGATCCAATGTACACCACAGGTGTAACTATGGGGATTTACATCATAACATCATGATAGAGGCCATTCTTATAATCGCCCACTGCTACTTTAATAATAAAGATTTTATTCGTTATATTCTCTGATCGTTCCATCAAAACATACAAAAACATGGGAATCTATCTTCATTGCTATAATAATTTACAGGATTATGCTTGTATTAGAGGTGCTGGTGGTGAGTTTCATTCCTTGAATCAACATGTGTTCATTACATTCACAAGAAAGGTCATTTTCTATGAGCTTGAGGGCATAACTATGAAAAGTGACGAGAAGTAGGTGGGAGAAACAGTAAAAAAAAGAGAGGAATTATGCAATGTAAATTGGGCGCTAGAGCAAAAATAGAGTAAATCCATTTTTCACCATTTGTCTTAATCTGAAACTGAGAATGTGGCCAACATGATCTGCTACTTCTTCATTGGATAAGGGCAAACAAACAGTGAATTATGTGCTATTTACATAATAATTAGAGGAGCAACCTCAGTGTGTTCTGCTCCTCAAATATCAACGATAAGATTACTTCTGAGTCAAAGCTAGTGCCAGATTTCTCTCCCACGCACCGTGCATGATCAGTGGGAGATTCTCAAAGAGAGAGAAATGTCATCATGCATACAGTTGTTGAAAGGCAGATAGAAGCTGAGCACAGAGGTCGGAGAAGACATGTATGCTTCCACAAGCCAGCGGTTAAAAGAGTGAAGTTCCCTCAGTCAAGAAGCTGTCCCTCTCCTGCAAAAGTGTTTCATCTGACAAGGTACCGTTTAATGAGAAAGGATAAACATATGAGGCAATGAAGGCAGGAGTACAGGGACATATGCTGAAGTGACAAGGAGTGGAGGGGGGGCATATTTACAAGCCCCTAACGTCACGAGAGCGTCACTTTTTCTGACGCTCCAGTGGCGTTGCGCCATTTCACATGTTTACAAGGTGGTGCTAAACCACTTAACCTGGTTTAACGCCACCTTGTAAATATGCCTCTTACCACCGCAGTGCACTGCGGCAAAGGGGTTGGCAATGGCTGTTGATGTGGGCAGTCCACTGCATCACCCATTGCTTTTTTACGCTGCCCCAGATTTACGAGGCTGGGGCAGCTCCAAAAACTAAGGCCAGGTATTACCTGGTTTTAGGATGGCAATACGAGGAGAAATTATTAATTTCTCCTCGTTTTTGCTCTTTCTATGTGTACAGTGCACATAGAAAGAGCAAATTGCCATTAGTGATTGTGTATGTGCAGAAAGGTGTTCCTTCCTGCACATAAACAATCACTCCTGCAGCGCAGGCACCCTTCCAACATGGCCCAGGGGAGCCTGCACCAGTGCTAGGGAGCATTTTTAGCTCCAGCACTAGGGCAAATGCAGGGGTGCACTGTAGCTTTGTAAATACAGTGCATTCCTGAATTTAAAAAATGTAGGTGCGTGATGATGCCAAATTTGGCATTGTTTAAGAAAAACAGAAGTCTTCAGCATAAAGAAAATCTTGCAATCATTTTATATAGACCACAATATGCTACTATATAATTCTGTCCCTTGTCCAGCCGGACAGGGATTTTATTTGTCAAGTAAATTGTTAGAGATTTAAGATACATTTAGCAACAAAGCATTTCATTACAGTAAGGCACAGTCCTGTACCATACAAAAGAATAGGAAAGAAAGTAGTGGAAGAAAAGTGTTTCAGGCACACGAAGTGAGCAATCAGGGCACTGTTTTTAAATCAAAATTGCCAGTGTTTCCTGGAGTAACACATACATAAAGTAATGTACATTGGTACATTGGTTATGTCTACTCAAAGGAGTCGACGTTTCGATCCCGTGCTCAGGTTAAATAGGGATCATCATCAGGACTTTTTACAAATTATTTTGCCTGATCCCAGAATTATATACGCCGTAGGCTTGGCCAGGTGGGGGCCTTCCGGCGAGACAAGTTCGGGTATCAGGACATCTGTTTGGGTGTCCGTTATGGATAGTAGATCAAGTCTTGGCGCGCAGGATTTGCGAGTGCTGTGGGGGAGGATGTATGGTTTCCTTTTAGGGCTGACTTCAGGGCGCAGATACCTTGGCTTAGCCAGATGGAGGCCTTTCGGCGATACAAGTTCGGGTGTCAGGACATCTGTTGCAGTGTCCGTTATGGATAGTAGATCAAGTCTTGTCGCGCAGGATTTGCTAGTGCATGGGTTAGTTGGATTTGCTGTCAGGGGAACAACGTGGGCTCGATGGCCGTCGTTGGAGAGCAGTCGGTTCAATCACGGATCCGCAGAGGTTTAGGAGATGTCTGGATGCGGGCGGGCGGCTTTGCCTGTCCGGTTGCCGGACAGGCGAACTTGTATCGCCGAAAGGCCTCCACCTGGCTAAGTCAACGCATCCGCTGGATTTTGGAATAGTATAATTTACTATTCCAACTCCAGTCTGTGCAACAGTAGGAAAGGTGTTGGATTTAAAATCCAACACCTTCTGGAACCTTCAGCAAGTTGTAACGACTTGCATTGTAATGGTATGCGATGTAACAACACGGTCGTTGTAATGACCGCATTGTAATGGCATGCGATGTAACAATGCGATCGTTGTAATGACCGCATTGTAATGGTATGCAATGTAACAACGCGGTCGTTGTAATGACCGCCTTGTAATGGCATGCGTTATAAACAATGTTTACCCCTTTCTACAGTCCTGCAAACTAAATGGCAATGGAATTCAGGCTCAGGGGCAACGGCGTTCTATCATGAGCATGAGATGGCCCCCTCCTATTAGGGCAAATCAACATGTGAACCGTTGGTAGCGCTCTGGGACCCTTCAACAATCGGGTCCTTGCTCTCTAGTGGGTGACTGGCAAGAGTAATTCAAGATCACGTTGCTCCACTTTTGCCCCACGGGAATGTTTTTTAATGAGAAGTGCACTGGCAGCTAATTAATTTCCTATTAGCATGCAAGAAAAAGGGTGCAAAACATGTTTGCTCCATGTTGCCCTCGTGGAAATTTTGCATTAATCCGAAGTAAGGCTCTGCCATAATAAGGGCTACAGCCCTGGGCTGACAAAGTACTTGGACCAGTTGTTGTAATATTCATTATAATAAAACTGATTTAATTTAAAGCTTCCACTAAAAATAAAGTATTGAATAAAACAATTCACCTGCCATTTTTAATCGTGTTTTTATTTCCTCTAAAAAGTCAATCAAGACCGAATTATTTATACATCGTTTTAAACAATTCAATGTGAGCAACTTTCGTGGTGCCAAATTGTGGGGGTTTTAGCAGTGTAGGTTTTTTTCTCTCTGTTTCACTTTATTTCGCACTCTTCTTTAACTTCCCCTCAAACCATAGAATGAAGAGTTACAGAAAAGCCACACATTCCGAGCTATATGTAGAACAGAACGGCTGTTTGTCCCAAAATACCGTCATTGAGCTGACTGCAGCACACACAAATTACAAGCCATTGCTAATCACAAAGAGTCTGCCCGCCATTTTTGGTTTTCTAAATGACAGTGAACAGCTGTGCACGCTTTATTTTCCTCCTCAGCCACACGCACCTTATGAGCTCTGGATCTTCTCGATAGAGAAAAGAAGTATAGAAAGGTCCAAAGTGAAAGTGACTCTTTTTTCCTCGGTTTTTGAGGATTTTTTCTGTGAAGAAATGTGCGCAGATGACTGGCTGGTGACTCACAGCCTTGAGCAAAACAGACTGAAAAGGGGCAAATATATTGAATGTTTGCCTACAGTTTCATTCGAGGAGCAAATGTCATTAATGCACAGGAGGACTGACATTATTTTCCTAGCAGCTCATTATGATCCCCAGTCACGGAACTCATAAATAGGCCACAATCTATATGTAATACAATTTGGAGTTTTGGAGATTCGTAAACTTCGACACTGATATGCCTAGCGGCCTGTTTAATTTATGGGGGCCTAGTCACAAAGTCATTTGCAAGAGTAAATCACGTTCAGGAGTGACACACCGGTGGCACATTGTGCAGGCCCATATCTACAAGGCTACACAAAGCCCCTTTGCGTAGCTTTTCATGGCCTTGCAGATATGGCGTGAGGCAATGCAGTGAAAGTCGCTGCATCGCCTTACACTGCATCAGTGAGGCATACCATGGGCATTGTGGTGGGTGTTCCCGCGCAACACCTGTGGGTTTTGACGCATTCCCAGATTTACAAGAATCTGTAAACCTGAGATAGCGTCAAAAGCCTATGCCTCCCAAGGTTGGCGCAAGGGTTGTTTCTGTGTGGGAATGTGTCCCTTCCTCCACAAAAGCAACCTGATTTCAATGCTGACACCCTTGTGCAGGGTGCGTGCATTGCAACATGGCAGCCAAGTGTGCGCCAGTGCAGTAGAAGAGGACAGGAAGGCACTATATCTCATAGATATGGCACATTCCTGCCATTTTCTTTTGATGCGGGGTGGCTCAGCAGAAAGGCTTGTGGTGCTGCCCTACGCCAAAATGTTGTAAATATGCCCCCCAGTGTTACCAGGCATTCACTAAGGGTAACCTCGCAGCAATAAAGTCATTTACTACTGCGTGATTGTACACCATATTTAGATGTGAAAATTATTAGAAAGTTTTGTGAGTACCAAGAAACTTACAGGTTTTCACCACCTTAAATAAACAACCAATAGCCCTTCTCCTAGTATTACCACTTTTGAAAGAAAGTAGGATGTAGGTGAACGGTGGAGAAACATGATCAGCAAGACACAAGCATGTGGATATTTGCAAGGAGCTTACGCTGCATTATTTTTTCGCGCAATGGCATTGCTCTGTTTGCTTAATATTTACAATGCAACACGTTTGGTGAAATGCATCAGTTGTTCGGGGCCTGCATAAAAACCTGTCTGGAATCCAGCTGCGTCACAAAGAAATTAATGTATCCAGAGTGGGCGCTCCATCGGAACAACTCACCTGAAACTGAGGCAGTGAGATTTACATGATTTTCCACAATAGACACATCTGCCAGATGCATGTTGCAAAGCCTGCAATGCCTCAAAATTCCTACGTCTCCTACACCCAGGTGTAGGGACTGACTCATTGGCTTTAAAACAGGAAACTTACCGTTTGATGTCACTTCACACCCTGAAGGATGTCTGTTAATCACATGCCCACTTTTTAGGTCTCGGGACCGTTAAGCTGCAAAGCAGCTTCCGGTCCGGAGAATTAATGTCCTCTAGTGGGGCTTCAGAACCCGCCTCCCTGCTCTGTCTCACCACCATTGGCTGGCTTCCTAAAAGGAGGCCAGCCCTTGGAGGAGAGAGCCGTCCCTCCAAAGAAGCTCCGTCTTTTTCGGATTCGGGGGCGTGATTTTTTGCATTCTTTAGCCCTGTGACGTCGTCTGTCACTCAGGGTGCAAAAAACACGCCCCCGAATCTGAAAATGGTGGCGCTTTTCTTTAGGCCATTTCTCAACAACAGCTGCCCCAAGAAGTCGCAGCCTCCTCCACCTGGCAGTCTCTGTGTGTACACATCGGGCCGTCTCGTTTTCTGTGGGCAGACAGGCATTGGGGGCACCACAGGGAGCCGCGGAGCGCACTCTGCAAAGCCGCCCTGCCGCTCTTATCTTTCGCAGGTCCGGGTCCCCGCTGCGCGTTGCACAAGCCGTGTGATCTGGTGAAGCACCGTGCGGGCAGTAATGACAGTAACGTTCACCTGACATCTAGCCGAGCGGTTTGCATCCATGCCAAATAAAGCGTGCGCTCTCACAAAGCCATGTATATTTCTTTCATATTTTCGTACATTAAACCGTGAAACCGTTCTTCTTTTCCTCCTGACTTTACTGTTTTTCCTTTCGTTTATTACTTTCTTGCCGCCTTTCTTTCTTCTTGGCTTATTTTCGTCCTTTTTTCTTTTTACTTCACACGTAATCACGCCCGGGCAAAGGAGGGACCGATATTACAAAACCCCACCATCTGCCCTTCAATCAGTGGCGCCCCCTTTCAGCAGACTTCTGGCATTTATTGTTTATTGTCTGATGCAAACCTAGTATTTTCCTCTTTATTAACTGCATACTTCTTGGGTATTACGTTGTCACAGGCTGGTTCGAGCGTTCTCTCTAGCGCGTAGAAGTCGCCTGAGGAGCTTTCGAAAGCAAAAGCAAGTACTTGATTGGGACAGGAGTACCGCCGTTGTACAGCCAGCACTGGACTGCACTACAGACCCCGGACAGGAGCCCCCTTCAGTGCCCCGCATTTAGACACAGACCTCAGAAATAATAATTGGAAATTTATGGCCGATGGTCGGAATTCGAAACAGAATAAAGACGAAAACAAACTACATTTTTGTCGTAAATCCGCACGTTGACCGTTGTGTTCTAATAGGTAGGCATCTGGAAGTGCCAACGTGATTTCTGAATGTTTAATTTGTCTGCCTCTTTGCAACAAATGATGATTTAAAGGGACAGTGGTCTGACAAAAGGCAGCACAGAAGTGGAAAAGCAATCGATAAGGAACATAATGATGGTTTCAAAACAGACGAGTGTTAGGTTTACACTACACACTCTTTACATGGGAAGCAAACTTACGGGGCACGTCTGGCCAACATCTATCGCTACTTCACGCGAAATCATTCAATCACGTTTCGTAAGCTGGAATAAAAGATATACGTTTTTCTTGTGACAGGCAGGCTCCCTCTCGGCGCTTCTCGTCCTGCACGCTCCTCTGCCCTGTAACCTCCCACCTCCCTGCACTCTCACTCCCAGCTCGCCTCCATCCAGTCTCCCTCCTCCCTCTACCCTCCCGTCCCTAGCAGTCTCTCTCAGATCTACCCATTGCTGTCCAACCTGCAGCTCTCCACTCGCTCCCAGCTCTCCGCCCTCTCTCTCTCTGCCTTCTAGTAAATGGACTCGGTCCACCACAACAGGCGCCTCCTGGCACCGCCCTATCCAGGTGCCCTCTCCCTGCAGAACCGGCATTAGGCCTTCCTGCCATCTCAGCAGCCACATCTTCTGGCACCCCGCCACCTCCGTCCCCCCCCCCCAACTTTTCACTCAGGACTGATGTCCTGGCCCGCCCTCCCCTCCACCATCCCACTGCGTCTGGACGGGTGCACTGCCCACGCACCCGAGCCTGTGGCTGAAGGATACTAGGTGCCAGGCTGGTAGCGAGAGAGGTGGGGCCACGTCCGCCCCCACACTTGTGAGCCCGCCGCCGGCGCCCTGGGCTGTATTCACACTAGTTAATAGACGCGGGCTGCAGAGCTGCCTCCCGCTCTGCAGAGGGTCTCCAGACACCCTTTGATCCACCCTACGGCATCGCGTGAAGCAGACACTTGGTGGCACCGTGCTTCACGCTCCGACATCTTCGGGTAAAGTCCGCGCTATATAAAAACGCATAAATAAAATAAATAAATAAACCAAAACCGGCCAGAGGCTGCTGCCCCTGCGGGGTCGATGCTTTAAATCATGCCGTGTTCAGTCAGGCACGCACGAGCACACGCCCGGGTGTTCCACGAGAGCTCGTGCTTGCGCAAGAATAGGGGCGTCCCCTGCACCACCCGGGCAAGCGGCACTCACCGGAATCATTATAAATGATATAAGAACACATACTAACAGACTTTTTACCAACATGGATGCGGTAAAGCCGCTGAGTCTCCAGATCCGATTGTCGTCTCTCTTGCATCTCCAGGTGTGATCTGCACTCTTCTTCTCCCTCCACTTATTTTAATCAGCCCTCCCCTATCCCGTGCCCCTCACTCCTCCATTTCCCCCTTTCATGCCTGTTTCTCTCCTTACCTCGTCTCTCTTGCTGCTCCGTGTTTGATCTGCACTCTTCTTCTCCCTTCAATTCTTTTCATTAGTCCCCCCTCTATCCCCAGCCCCTCCTCCTCAGTCCTCACACCTCCATTTCCTCGAGGTGCAACTAATCCTGTTGAGGCAACAAAAAGCGAAGCCTCCACGAGTGACACTGCAGGAGATAGTGTCGCAGAAACCAGCAACTCCGGGGTGACTTTGGACTGGATGGGTGAAAACCTGAGTCAGGAATGGTGTGGGGACTTTCTGTGCTCCAACTAAAAGATTATTTTATCTCCAGAGCGCGCCTCAAACACCTAAAAAGTCACATTTATAAGTCACATGTAATTATTGATCACCCCCATTATGTGGCGCGGTACGACTGGTTCCGTACCTGCCATGTTAGAAGCGCTGGCCCTCCCCAGAGCTCAGACTTGAAAAGTCTCCTCCTCAAACGACCACGAAATCCATGAAAGATTTTGTTGACCAATTGGTGTCAAGCTGCTCTGGGCCAATCCAATGTGACACAATGGGGGCACAGAGATTGAGGCCAACAGAGTTGACCCGGGGAAGGACCATTTAACAAAAGGGTCCAAGCATTGGAGGGGGGGGGGTGAATAAACCAGAGAGACATTATGAAAATAGCTTTGAGTAGTGAATGCCTCAGTAGCCCAAGTGATCTGCTTACTTCCACAATGCTACCTGGAGCAAAACTCCAGGCGGGAGCAACCTTAAGTGTGTTTACCAGAGTTTACCATTCATTTAACAACACAACACACTCTGGGAGATGTAGTCCTGCTTCTCCACAACTTGCCTAAAGTGTTGGATTGCAATTATTTGACAAAAGATAAATTGCACTAGAGAGGGATGAATATGAACAATTTCCAGTAAAGTGAATTCCCACCGGAATGCCGAGCCGTTGACCTCTGTGGTGAGCGGGTACAACAGGTTTGACCTTGTGCACGTGGCATCTTTAGCATGAAGGAATGTCAAATTTGGAAAGACTGGTGGCGGCAGGTTGCTGATGTACTGGCTCCTTTTGCAGTAGTGTCCATGCAAGGCATTGAGTACGTGGCACAGGACGGGCAGACGCTGCCCACCACATTCAGTGCAGATGAAGAGCTTCACAGGAGCTGAGCCCAGGTCCCTAAGGCCACGGCCCCAAGCTGATTCCGACAGGGGTGCCTGGCACTCCCTGGTGATACATACGGGGCCCCAGGTGTGCCACCCACGCGCAGCATGCCAAGTCTATATGTTTATAATATAGCATTAGCTCATCCCCACTCAACAAGTCGATATGAGTCAGAATTGTTTGGGCCTTGGGTCTCCTGACTGGAAAAAGATACGAATTAAGAGCATCTTGGCAGTATGGAGTTGGACAGTGTGGGTTTACTGATGTAAGCATCCACTGTGTGGTGTGTTCCTCTGTGTCTGCGAATACTCTCTACTACTCTCTAATGCTCACCTATTGCCATTGTAAATGACAATACCATTTATTTAGGTTTTAAAAAAAAAGAAAAAAAATGTCATGAGCAATGCCAATAGCTCTACCTTTAATAATGCAGAGACCATTGCATTGTAAATGCTTGTTGTAGTTGGTCTACAGATGTGCCAATCATGTTGTAGGACCCCTTGACCAACCTGGGACCATGGCACCAATGATGTCATCATCCTCTGCAGCAAGGCTATGTGACGTTGTGTATAAGGAATAGGCCAAGATTGTCACTTCTGCATGGAAGAAGGGGGTCCCCAAGTCCAGGTCTAAGTACTCCAAAGGACAATGGGTAGGTACACGCATTAGGCAGGTAATGCATGTATTTCCATATTACATTACACCATATACTTGTATTCACTCACATTACACTGTTACTCACTATGTTACACATACTCAGGTCTCCACATACACATTTAGACTATGCAACCAGTAAAGTGATACATAGCCATAGTGCATACACTACATCCAGTACCAATGTGAGATTGTTAATGGTGCTATTCCACCATTTTCCAGTCTCAAACATTGGTCGAAACACATTAGGCTATTTGCATCAGTAAAAACTAAAGCCTAATGTGACGTAGCACCTCTGGGCGCAACGTCTCTGGATTTAGATGCATCACTGAATTTGCGTCAGTTGGAAGGCCAACTGCAGTGATGCGCCACATTTGAGAAAGATTTGTTAAGGCAAAGTTCACACAGATGCGTCAGAATTTCAGACGCACCTTGGGTCCTTGCACCATGGTGCCCTGTATTGTAAATATGATACATCCATGGCATCATAACATATTTCTGCACATCGTAACAATTTTTGATGCATCGCTGCCACAACACAGCGATGCGTCACTGTGACCATCCTGTGCACCTACACTGTGCAATAAGCTTCTATTAATGGAGGTATTAGAGAATTTTCACCTGAGCTTGGAATGGTTCATAGAATCGGAACATTAACAGAATAGTTCAGTTCTACCACCCATATTGACTTGGTTCATTCTATTGGTACCATACGAGGTAATCCCTCATCACTAGCCTCTACAGGATTTATAACAATAGCTGTACGAGAGCTCACATAGTCACCACAAAATGAGTTAGGGAGGGCAGTGCAGTGAGAGGGGCTTTGAGTCTGCTCTTTTTCTGTACCATTTGATTCAGCTGCAGTTGTTAGCAGTCTATGAGGTAGTTGCATTACACATAACCAATAGAAACATTGTTAACACAGACTCCTGGTGAAATACAGTAGCATGGAGTTTTACATGATGTATCCCTGCTACAAGCACTGTACTGATTGATTTTCTTTTGGGAACTCTGGCAAATGGTTAAGGAAAGTGCTTATATGGTTGATGTAGCGCAAAATCCATTTTCATTGAAGGGGTGCATTATAATCACATGTGTAGACTGCATCCACATATAATCATTTGTTGTGTTGACCTAAGTTTTATGATTTTGTAACATAATAACAAGAATGTGATGTGTTTAGGCCAAGATGTAGAATACGTAAAGAATTAATGTGGAAAATCAAAGAACATTAACTAAAAACTATTTTGTTGCGCGGCTTATTTTATTATTGAATGTGCTTATTCATTGTGTCGTTTTATATGTAGATGAAAATATTAACCCAATATGCCTGAACTTCTATACGATTTCATAAAGCTCATGTTCCATTTCTCTTATGTTAGCTGAAATTTGTAGGCCTCAAATGCATTTTCCCTGGAAGCTCTTGCATTAGAATTAGTGGTTTGAACTTCATGTGCATGTTGGATTCTGCTCTTTCTCACGTTTGTGTTGTAGGTGAAAGAAGTGACCTTGTTAGTTAGATAATGTCTTTGTTCTAGGAGTTAGGTAAGGAGAGAAGAGGATACATTGGAAGTTAATGTTGTGAAGGAGAACTGTTGTATTTTCTCAACGGAGAAGGCCTGGGAATCAAGATCATCTTGTTACTGATCAGGAGCCTCGCCATCCTGTGGAAAAATACCCATGAGAATTTGGTCTGATTGGTTGGCGTGGCCCAAAAGGAATCATGGGAAGACACCTGTGATATTGGAGTATTGTAAGTAGGGAAATTGCCCTCTTCGTCTCTGCCTTTGGAGAGAGAGCATCTTAGAACGAGCTTTGTCTCAGTAGCTTCATCCTACCCAGAGGCGGTTCCTCCATGTGGGCGTTTGGGCGCCGCCCCCCTGCTTTCTCGCCGTGGGAGAAGGCAGAAATAAATGGTAGTTATTGCCGTAATAACTACCATTTGTTTCTACCTTCTCGCACGGCGAGAAAGCAGAACTTCCGGCTTTAGAGTGGGCGAGATCAGGGGGGAGTGGCTTGGGGGAGTGGCTTGCCCACTGTTGTTAATACTGACTGTTTGGGCAGCCTGAGGCCGTCCAAACAGACAGTATTAACAACTGTGGGCAAGCCACTCCCCCAAGCCACTCCCCCCTGCCCTCGAGTAACTATCCCTGTTCGAGAGAAAATGACGTATGTGAGGCAGCCGGCCGCACCAATCAAGAACGCTGATGACGTGTTGCTGCAGCCTTGAACCAGGACGGCGGGTTTGGAAGCGAAATTAATATGGTTTTCACTCGAGCACATGATGAAAAGAAGCTTGGATTTCCAGTTTTCCACAGTATCGCTCTATTAGGGAAGGTAGGGTGCAAGAAATGATGTCCTAAGTGAAGTCATTGGTAAAAAAACGCTGTGAATGTGTTTTACCGGAATTGCCGCTCAAAGCAATGCCTGTGCCTGTTACCGATACCTCTGCTGTAAACAATGAATTTCGCTGCTTGTGCCGCATGCCCATAGCTGCGTTTTAAAACCCGTGCCTTAAAGTCTGAGAACCTCTGGTTTCGCTTCAGATCTCACTGCCTTCCACTGAGAATGTATGGCTTGGTTGCCATGGAGACATCTTATTGATCCGCGGACAGGCGTAGATGGGCAGGCAAGTCAAGTGTGAGGAATAATGGGGGCTGGTCAGCCCTATGAAATGAACAGGGGGTCACGGGTCGGAAATAAGCTCATAGACAACACTTAGGCAAAGAGAAAGAAACAGTCCGTTTCATTTTGTTTCTTTCTGGATTTCGCTTTTTTGCACTCTGTGTCATTGTCGTCTTTCTCTGCAGGCTGAAAGAAACTTGTTAGTCACTTCGGTGCTTGTCCTGACGCAGCTGTCAGCCACCCTGCTCTCAGCAGTCCAGGAACACACAACAAAGAGCCGGGCACATTAATTATTTATCACTTCTTGTGTAGTGTGGATGAAGGGAAATTAGCGGCGTGTAAACCGTGGTGCAGGTTAAAGATGAAGCCACAGATTTGTTTTTGGAAACTAACAGCCATATTCATGAAGTGAAATTGCGCCCGCAATCACTGCGAGAAAGCAATTGCTGGCGCAATTGACGTAATCGGCATTCAACATCAAAATTGCGAATTCGCTAACACATAATAGCGAATTCGCTATAAAAATCGCAGAATACCGGTAGCCGATCATTAGCGAATCGGAAAATGCGACAAACCACGGATTCTGCGAAATAAATTGCGAATTCGCGAAATAATCGCTATCGGCATTCAATAAAAATCGCTAATAGCGAAAAACCCAAAAATCGCTGTTTGCGCGGCGCAAATTAAGGAGAATTCAAACCAGGTGGTAACCATAAAAGCCATGAAAAAACCGTTGGCCAATCAGCAACAGGTTCAGGCCTGACCAATCACACATTAGGACATTCAGCAACAGCATTTGGAGTGCCACAATGCCAGGAATGTACATGGTGGTGAGGCGTCGAAGGCTACAGCGAGCAGCACAGAGGAGACGCAGGATCCAGGACAGAATTTTCCTCCAGCGGGTCACCTTGCTGGGCCAAACCAGAGAGCAGATATATGCAAAATATAGGCTGAATGGGGAAATGATAATGCAGCTAATACAGGACCTTGACCCCCTGATGCAGCACCCAACAAGCCGTACCAATGCGGTGCCTACACATGTGCAGGTATTGTGTAGCCTGCACCTCCTGGCCTCCGGGAGTTTCCAGGGGATAGTAGCGGCTGCTGGTAGGATATCTCAGCCCACCATGTCACGCTGCCTCCACACTTTCGTTGACGCCATGCTCACCCAGCTACAGTGTCACATCAAATTTACCACGAGCCAACAGGAATTGGACTTGACCAAGCTACAATTCTACAATGTTGCCCATTTTCCCCATGTACTTGGATGTATAGATTGTACCCACGTCGCCATCTGCCCACCAGCTGCCACAGAGTATATGTTCCGCAATAGAAAGTCTTACCACTCCCTGAACATACAGATGGTGTGCAATGCTAAGTCATACATCACTGACATTGTGGCCCAGTACCCAGGGAGTACCCATGACTCCTTCATATTCCGGCACTGCGGCCTCCACTCACGACTGGTCAGGGGAGAGTTCGGTGAAGGACACCTACTTGGTAAGTGCACTTTGTCAACAATGTCACATTGCTATGAAGTAACTGCGCAGCACAGGCAATCACCATCTGCTTCTCTCATTCAGGTGACAGTGGCTACGCCCTCCGTGAATACCTCCTCACCCCTTACTTCAACCCTGCCACACCCCAGCAACGGCGTTACAACGCTGCACACATACGGACAAGGAATTGCATAGAAAGGACATTTGGCCTGCTCAAGAGCAGGTTCCGCATACTGCACAAGACAGGTGGGGCCATGTATTACAGTCCAGCAGTGTGCTGCCGCATTGTGGCTGTCTGTGCAATACTACATAACATGGCAACCAAGCGCCGGATACCTGTCGACATCTCTGGCAGTGAATCAGAAGGGGACGACCGTCCACCTCCACATGTACGTCATGCCCGCGGAGAAGATCCTGCGGAAGGACACAGGCGCCGCAACCACATCACTACAAACTGTTTCTAGTGCACACATACCACTATCACAACACTACACCCATGCATGACGGATGAAATAATGACATGAGTGTGTATGAAGTATGACCTTTCATCTTTACTGTTACATCACAATAAATTGGCCTTCAAAAGAAATAATTGTCTGATGGGGAGTGTATTACTCCATACCTCCCCATGCTGGGGTAGGGGGTTTGCAGGACTGGACTGCATGGCCTCCCTCATGTTTTTACAGTCTTCAACGATGTTGCCAATGAGACGCCCCAAGTCGTCTCTCCGCATTGTCAGGGACGTTGTTGGCCCTACTCCCTGATGTTGGCCAGCTGCTGCGGCGAGGTGGAGGCAACGGTGGTAAGGAGGCACTGCTATTGGTCGACACAGCCTCACTTGCGTCGTCACCACCCTCTGCTTCATCCCGGACAGTGGCCTGTCTGCCAAGCACAGCTGCAGTGAGTAGGTCGAGTGACCTGGCCACATCCTGGCAACACTGCACCATTTGTGCCTGCATAGCGAGTGACCGACGTGCCAGCTGAGATGTGGCGTAACCAACAACATGGTTAGACCTAGTGTAGGCCGATAGGCGGGCCAGTAGTTGTCGGTGGCGTCTACGGGTCATGTCCTGCTGTGAGACAAGCAGCTGGTTGTTCTGTCTCACAGCTGCTGTCATCTGGGCAATATGTTGCCCATTTGCCTGCATCTGGGCAAGCATTGCTGCCATGTGGCGTGCCTGCGTGCGATGCACCGCCAGCATGCGGCGTTCAATTACCAGGCCTGGGTCTGGTGTTGCTAGTGCCCTGCCGGTGCCTGCTGGGCCCTGGCGCTGCTGGCGCCTCTGTGCGATGGTCTGTGCCCTGCCAGCTGTTGTGTGCCTCGTCTGCCTCCCAGGCGCTGGTGGTGGAGGCTGTACCACTGCTGTTGCGGCACGGGGTGTTGGTGCTGTCGCTGGTGCTGGCTGCACTGCAGTGGATGCAGGGGTGGCCCTGTCGGCACGGGGAGTTGGTGCTGTGGCTGGTGCTGGCTGCACTGCAGTGGATGCAGGGGTGGCCCTGTCGGCACGGGGTGTTGGTGCTGTGAGTGGTGCTGGCTGCAATGCTGCTTGATGTGATGTGCCAGGTTGTTGGGAGGACTGTCCCTCACCCTCAGTGTCCTCCGGGCTCTCAGCAATGTGTAGCGCATCACTATCGGTGCTTGCTTGATCCCCTGCACCTGTAATGTGAATGGGTGGATGATTAATGTTATGTTTATTCCACAGGAAAATTTGACACATGCACGCAGCCTTGCTTTCCCTGACTGGGTTTTTTTTAGACTTAGCAATGAGTGCTCTGGCACTGTTGGGCTGACTGCGGGCTCATGATTACACTACAAGTACCACAATGCAATGGGGCTTTTTTGGTGTGCTTGGTCTGCATATTTGGGGATGTCATGGTGCTAGTTCAGGATGTATGGGCATTGTTAGGGGAGTGGGTCGCAGTCGCATGGCACTTACCTTGACTTTGTTGTTGGCCGGGTCGAGAGGAGTCCAGCTGAATGACCCCCACGCAGGCTGCTGGCGCTATGGTCTCCTCAATCATGTTCTCCAAGGGGGTGTTAGGTGTGGCTAATTCATCCCCTCCACCGGTGCCCAGTTGGTCCCCAAGACGCAAAGCAATCTGCTCCTTCGAACGTCCTCGCAGGTCATACCAGCGCTTCTTTATGTTGTCGATGGAGCGCTGGGTGACACCGACGGAATTTACCTGGGTGCGGATGCGCTGCCAAATCCTGCGCTTCTCGGGCTCTGGCACCCTCCGAGAATCTTTGCCAAACAGCTTCCCATAGTCATTGCACACCCCCTCAATGACATACTCCAATTCAGCCTCGGAAAATTTCATTTTTCTTTTCCTCTCCTGCCCACTGCTCCCTGCTGCTGCATCCTGGGACATCTTTCTGCTCTTTCCTTCAGGCTGGGGTGCTGCAGGGTCTTGCTTTAGGAGCTCCAAACTTTACTGCTGCCACTCCCTGGCTCTGTGTTCGGTTTGTGGGTGTGGTGAGCCTACTTCCTGGTTGTGATGTCATCAGTCGGCTCGAAATGCGCCTTCCCGTTTTTGCGATCTTGCTGTTAGCGAGATCGCTAATTGCGATATGGCTATTTGCCATATCGCTATTTCGGCAAGGGAAATTGCCGAAACTGCGATTATTTAGCGATTGCGGCTAGATCGCAATCGCCAATTGCGATCGAATGCGAATCGCTATTTTTCCGCGCTTTCTATCATGAATGCCATTTTGCGATTCTCAAATAGCGATACACAATTTTTTGCTATTTGCTAATCACAAAATGGTAGCTTCATGAATCTGGCAGTAAGAGGATTTTTTATATTACATTGGCAACCGATGGAAGTCTGTACTGAAATGTCCAGATGGAAGTGTGTACTGAAAAAAGTAAATTTGCATGAATAAAATAATTAGTTTGCAAGGGTGGACTGGATCGGGCAGTAGTTCATGTCACATTCATAAGTTGACAGCACTACATAACTACACTTTCATAATCGGTTTATTAACATTCTTAATCTCTAAAATGTAGTTGAAAATGCTCCATTTGCTCCCTCTTTTTTCAAAATGTTATCGAGGGGGGAACCCACGAACCGCACTTATGATGGTCTGGCTTGCTCTCTACGCTTGCCCGCCACTGGGCATTGATCCAGACCAGACCGTTTACGCCCTCCCACTTTCAAATGTCACCAGCCGCCACTGATCCTACTAGACCCATTGAAGTGGAGAGATTTATAAGTAAGACGCCACACGCTGACACCCTAACTTATCCCAGCCTGAAGAATGCCTAAATAGGGATGCCATGTTAGTGTTAGTGCAGGGATAGATTAATGCTTTATTTTCAGAAACCCTCAATGCAGGGGAAATTAGACTGTTTGTTGATCTTTTCCATTCTAATTCTTGAATTAATTGTCTTATGCATGTTGACAGCCTCAACCTTATCCACAGATTTGCCTTCATGTTGGTTCCAATGTATTTCTACACCCTCATCTTGAGATGTCTCTAAGTCCAGTTATTCTTGGCTTTGCAATAAATCAACTAACCTTATCTTGTAGAGTGTGTTTATTATGATTCTAGAGAACTGAAATTGATTTTTTTGACATTCTTAATGATTACTCTTCCCTCCACGTTCTCATGCTGAGAAAAAGTACCATTGACTTGAGGTTCTAGAGCACCTCTAGAATGTACAGGCCTGGTTCCTTCATGGTTAACGCTGACAAGCACAGTAGGAAGGGGTTTTACATCGTGAACTGTGTGGTAGATGGAATAGGAATTCTATTAACATTGTTTAAAATTCAGACAGCTCCCTGCACAGATTTCCTGTTCAGAAAGGGCTAGAGAGGTCTAGTAAATGTATAGTTAGTGTTTAGTTGATAGTTACTGTGTGCTTTGTGGAGTTCTGACCCACATCAGCTCCCTGAGTATGCATTGGACTGCTTGCAGTGCTAACATGAGGGTCAAGTGCTAAAGAGGTGGACTTGTTGCTCACAGCATAACATAACATAAGACTTGTGGGCCTCTTGGCGTTGAAATAACAGATCCTTATTTGGTGTCAGTAACGTGGGGGCAGTGAAACATGTGAGTCATTGGTGGATGGGACAGCCTACCAACAGTCACTGAGCAAACATCCTTGACAGTTTCCATATGGACTGCTTTGGTTAGTTATGCCCGCTATCTCTGGTCAGCTTGTTTAGGGAAAATACTCCTTCAAGGGACGCATCCAGACACAGAATAGAGGAAGATTTCTTACCCTCCTCGCATTTGAGCAGTCTTTGCACTAACAAGAGCTCTCCCGCACCCATCAGAGCAGCACTTTGACACTACTGACAGCACTCTCACAGACCTACTGGCTTTGCCATTTCTTGTTAATTAACGGATTTGGGCAAAATAGACTTGCTATTAGCCCCTTATAAAACAGGTAAAAAAAACTCATTCCCCTCTCTTTCTTTCTGTCGCCCACTCTCTCTGTCTCTTTTGCTTCTCTCTTTACAGTTGTATCCTCTTTCTCTTTTATTGTCTATTTCGGTTGTTCTCTTCTGACTTTTTCATTCGATTTGCTACTCTCTTACACTTGTCTCTGCCTTACTTCCTACTCTGTCAATTTGTTTCTCTTTTTGTTTACCATCCCCCACTACCATTCCTTCTATATTTACTTATATTTTTCTACTATTTATCTGCCTTTCTCTGCTTTCCTGTCTCTTTCCCTCACTGTCCCTCACTCTTTATCTCTATCTTTCTCAATCCCTCCTCTCCCCTCTCTGCCTCTGTCGATCCTCTCCCTTTCCTCTTCTCTATTTCTTCCCACTCAGTCTGTCTCGTTGTCCCTGTCTCTATATTTATCTCAGTCTGTATCTCTCTTCTTCTTCTCTCTCTTTGTCTCCCTCTCTCTCATGTTCTTTTCAACTCTCAATGTTTCTCTATTTCTATAACGTACTAATGTTTGACTGTCACTTAAAAGGGAAAGAGCCCAGAGAAGAACGTCAATGTTCAACTCGGAAAAAACCTGGTCTAAAGAATATTGGGGCATGTTATCAAGAACTGAGTTAAGATTAGGAAACTGCTGCTAAAGCGTCGAAAAATTGGCTTGATAATATGCCATAGAGAATTTCAATAGAAGCATTCACAAGGGCATATTTTCTAACCCATTATCGCCGCTTTTGTGGCAGTTTCCTGCCGCTCAAGAGGCGATAATGTTATTGCAGTTCCTTGATAATATGGCCATATTCACAATACAAACCTCAGTTTGGAACAAGGAGAAAAACATCCAAAGATCTTTGGAATAAAAACTGGAGAGCAGTGCAGAAAGCACTCAAAAATATAATTCGAGGGACGAAAAATCTCCTCTTCCCCACTTGTCATCATAACTCAGTCCGGCATGTGGATGATTTTATGAGCGGAACACAGAGAAACCAAGGGTTGCAATGCATTAAGCAGCTCTGGTATTCGGTACTCAGCAGCGCCAAGTTATAATTGATGGGATATCCTGCCTCATGCCATGTAAGACGCTGAGATTATGAGCTTTAGTCAAACATATCTCAGTTTATGCACACGATGGTCTTATTTTCAAATAAAATGATCAAAAGCTTAGGAAAAGGAAGTACCAGTAAAGTGTCTCGCTGTGTATTTGGCACTGGCCACACAGATTAAAATGGCTCCAATGCTCTTAGAGCATGAGATGTTCATCATACTTTTTTTGCAAAACCAGTGTGTGATTCGGTGTTTTCTATTGGGAAAATTTCAAACGAAAAAAAAGTATTCTGTAATATGGTTTCAAGTGACACTATTCTAAAGAAGCTGTGAGATGGCAACCCAGCATGCCTTAAAGGGCTTAAAAACCCCCAGGGGCATATTAGCAACGTTTTGCGATAACTATCGCAAAGCGCGCTTAGCGCTAATTTTTTAAACGCCGGCTATCGTAGGTTTTTATTGCGGAGATATTGCGTTATTAGCAACGCGTATCTCCAAGGCGATAAAAATTCCTGCGATAGCGGAGAAATCGCCGTTTTGCAGGGAACATCGCTAGTTTTCCAGCGATACTCCCTGCAAAACGGCAATAACCTTGCTGATACGACCCTGTAGTCGTATCAGCATAATTCACCCCCTATGTTAGGGATAGCTAAGTCAGGAATTTAGCAGACGTTAGATTTACGCGAAAAACGCAGTATTCGCCAAAATCTAACATCTGCTGAAATCCTATGGGCTGCCTTGTAAATATCGCAATGTGAACATCAGCGTTATTTTACAAGGTAGTCCATTGGGGTACGCCCAGTGATACCCACTTTGCATCTCATTAGAGATGCAAAGGGAGGCATCGGGAAAAAGGGTGCCAATATGCGATTATGCATGTTAGCACCCTCTTGTAAACAGGGCGATAGTTTTATTTTCACATTTTTGGCTTTTTAAGCCAAAAAAGCGGAGATAAAGCCCTTGTTAATATGCCCTGACATGCGTCATTGCACTTTCTGGGTTTGATTTGCAAAATTGTTTGCACTAACATTTGGCTCACATCTGCATAAAAAAATACTTGTTTGCACACTAACGTTTGGCTCAAGTCTGCATAAAAAACTATTCTGTATAGCAAATGCCAATCCTTGATTCTGTAATCTCTCTATAAAGGTGATATCAATTGGTTTTAAATTTAGGGTTGAGTTGTGGCTGGAAAGGGCGTCTGAATGGGTAGCCTTGCAGTGCAAAATTAGGCGAGCACCCTCAAAAGTTTACGGACATTCACAAAAAAATTTTGGGCAAAAATGTGAAGTACCCTCCTTTCCAGACTGGGGAAGGCATTGTGACACCCAGGGCATTTTAATAGAAAGTGATTCTTCACAAGGGAAGATGTTGATCACATGTTGACTTATAATTTCCTATTTAAACGTCTTCAAGATTCATCAATAAAAATCTACTTCCATTTCCCTTATTTTGACTTTCTTGGTAGCATATGCTCAAGTGAGCCTTCATTGCATCTCGTCAACTGCCGTTAATGCTTGAAAAAGAAAGTGTCTGCAGGAGAGGTTAGGTAGTGCAATATGTGCATTTTCGTTACATATAATTTTTTTACTTTCCCAAGCAGGATATTCTTGTCTTTCACTATGTATTTTTGCGGCAGTGGTAGACCAACTGACGTCACTGCACTTCTTGATCTCCCCTTTACTTTGTGGCTCTTGTATCAAAAGTGAGTCAAAAGTGGGTCATTGAAGCCAGGGTAGTGATGCAAAGAGCTTTCTTGCCATGGCTTATGTGGACTATGAGTGTCGGCTGTCACGGGCCAGGTAAGTCAAACAAGGAGTAGCTTGGACTGTATGTCAGGGGAATCAGCATATGCCATAGTGGGATCAATAATGTTATCAGGGCGCGCAAACCGTCGGTGGAATGAGCCCAGTGTGACTAAATGTGAAATTAACCCTGTGTATCAGGTACAAAAGAATGGATTTGGAGTAGGCCAACCATGATTGAAGGGGAAATACCAGGGGCCTCATTTATGAAAAGTGACGCATCGCTGCTTGAAAACAGCGATGCGTCACTTTTCACTGCGCACTCCTTGCGACACCAATGATGCGTCATATTTAATGTATGACGCATCATGTCGCAAGGACTTACACTTACGTCAGTATTTCTGAAGCATCTGTAAGCGCAAAAGTGACGCATTGCTGGAGTGTGTCACAAAAGTGACGCAACTTCAGCAATGCGTCCTTTCACCCCCAACACACCTCCTGTCCCCCCACTTCTCCCTGCCGTCCACCACCAATTCCACCCCCCCTTATTTCAATCGAGCCACCCAACCTTCCGCGCTCTGCCTCTTTCTCACTGGAAAATACGCTTGGCTCTCTGATCACCTCCATCTCTCAGCTTACAGCTGCCATTTCACTTTTATGCTCTAAGATCTCCACCCCTCCATGCACCTCTACTCCCTTCCAACTTCCACAGAGATACACCTCGCCCCCTCACCCCAATACAGCCAAGCTCAACCTTTCGTCTGCAAACGTCGTTAACTTACACAAGCCCCTGAACGCCACCCTTCTTCAACAGGCATACCCTAACAACCCCACTGTCTACACTATTCCGACCATCACCTCTGTCAGAACAAAGCGTCCACCTAAACCCTCCCGAGCACCCCCGCAAATGTATAATATCCCGATCACCCTTCAGAGCCCAAGTGCCCCCGTCACCAAAACAGTCTTGACAGAGCTGCGCTGTATGCTTCACAACTGCAGATCTGCAGTTAAACACAAACTTGAAATATCCGACACCATCTCCCTTCACAAACTTGACATGCTCTTCCTCACAGAGACCTGGTTCAAAGATACCTCTCACTCTATATTTGATCTCCTAGTACCCACAGGTTATTCCATATTTAGGAATGACAGAACTGAAAACACGGGGGAGGTGTTGCAGTCATCTTCAGAAACGCCCTCCAACTTAAGGCGTCTCCTAGCAGCTCCTCCCACACCTTTGAATGCCTTTCTCTTGACCTTCAATTGCAACACCGTTCACCGCTCAGATTCCATATCATTTACCGCCCGCCTCGTAGTAGTAGCTCTTCGTTTATAGAAGATCTCAAAGACTTCATCAGCGACCAATACTCTCAAAGTGACAATCAGACCATCGTGGGTGACTTCAATCTCCACTGGGGCGCACCGCAAGACTCCTCTGCAAACTCACTGGCCACCTTCTTCTCGGCAAATGATCTTATCCAACACTGCACTGAACCAACCCACTCTAAGGGCGCAATCCTGGACCTTGTTATTTCTAAAGCAGGCATGCTTTCTACTTCTACCCCTATTCATGTAGATTGGTCTGACCACCACCTCATCCCATTCTCTCTTCAACTTTCACACTCTATAACTCTTGGCCAACCCAAAAGGGCCATCTCCTGGTTCCGTGACGCCAAAAACATTGATGTCGGTCCCCTCTGTGAATCAGCTTTGCTTTCACTTCCAAGGCTAGACCCGAACATAGCTGTTGACGATCTCACCTCCCAATGCCTCACAGTTCTTGCAGCTGAAATTAATAACGTCGCTCCACTTAAAAGCAAAAGGATAAGGCCCACTCCCTCAGCACCTTGGTTCAACAAATCCCTTTATGAGGAAAGGAAGCAGCTAAGAGTCCTGGAGAAGCAATGGAGGCAATTGCCTTCCACTGACAATTTAGCCTTGCTTCGCACAGCAAGATCCAAATACCACAAGCACATCTTCCTTGAGAAAGCGACGCACTTCAAAACCCTCCTTGATTCCGCCAAAAATAGACCCAAAAAACTATTCGATCTCATCAAGACTCCAAGCTGCTCTCCCCCAACCTCCAAGGTGGAGGATTCTACAAAGAGAGCAGCGGAGTTCGCTGTTTTCTTTGATGAAAAGGTGAAATCACTTGTGGATCAGGTTGCTCATCCTACACCTCCAGAGGAGCGCAAACCCTTAACCATTTGGCAGAGCTTTGACCCCATATCTGAAGATGCCCTTCTTAAGTGCATACGCGAAACAAAGCCCTCCAACCATTCTCTTGACCCTATTCCCAGTGCCATTGCCTTTGACTTCTATACCCATTCCCTCTCCTATTGGTCCACTCTGATCAATATCTCCCTCTGGCAAGGATCCCTTCCTGTCTCCTTCAAAACTGGGCAGGTCACCCCTCTGCTGAAAAAGCCCACTGCTGATGCGAGTGACCTCAACAACTTCCGCCCCATCACCAACCTTCCCTTTCTTGCGAAGATCACGGAAAGATGTGTAGCCAAACAACTCTCTCGTCATATCAAGGACAATGATCTTCTTGACAATTGTCAGTCCGGCTTCATCCAAAACTGCAGCACTGAAACAGCCCTACTGCAAGTGGTTGATGATGCGCTGAGGATACTCGACTCAGGGGGGTCCTGTCTGCTAATTCTCCTTGACCTTTCCGCAGCCTTCGACACTGTTAATCACAACACCCTCCTCAATATTCTTCAACAGAGAATGGGCTTGGAGGGCACTGTGCTTAAATGGTTTGCATCCTTCCTCTCTGACAGATCTCAAATGATCAAAATAGCGAACAGTCTTTCTTCTCCTGTGGCGGTGGGTCAAGGTGTTCCCCAAGGCTCTATACTTGCACCCACATTGTTCAATCTCTACTTAGAACCACTGGGAAACCTCCTAAGCAAATCCGGGATTCACTATCATCTCTATGCAGATGACACTCAACTCTACCTCAAGGTTGCCTCCACTCATGACCTCTCCATCCTAAGCTCCACTCTCGACTCCATTCAAAATTGGATGTCATCTCATCAACTGATTCTGAATCCCTCCAAAACTGAATTCCTCCTCTTCTCCTCCTCACTCTCTCCTCCCCCGGTTCAATCATGGATGGATCAGATGAATCTACTTAACAATAAACCCATCATTGTCGACAGCGCAAAATCCCTTGGTGTCATTCTAGACAAAAATCTCAATCTAACTCCCCACATCAATTCTATTGCAAAATCTGCTCGCTACCAACTGCGCCTTCTTTGGGGAATACGTCGCTTCTTCCCGGAGCATGACCTTATAACCCTGGTGCAATCGCTGGTCCTCTCCAGACTAGACTATTGCAATTCTCTTCTTACTGGCCTCCCCAAATCTCACCTGTCCCCACTTAAGTCTGTCTTCCATTCAGCAGCTCGTTTCATTTATGGGGCCAAAAGAAGCGATCACATCACACCGATGTTATCCACCCTCCGCTGGCTTCCCTTCGAAGCTAGAGCTATCTACAAGACCGCTTGTATCACCCACAAAGCCTTGCACTCCTCCTCTCCCCGCTACCTGGCAAATAAACTGAAACTCTCTGGAGGCTCTAGACCTTCACGCAATGCGGAGAATCTACTGCTTGAACCTCCCACTTTCAAGAAGGAAAGAACAATGGCCCAATCCTTTTCAGGCAATGCAGTGAGAATCTGGAACTCGTTTCCGCCTCAGCTCCGGACCACCGCCTCCTCCCAGGCCTTCAAAAGGGACCTCAAAGCTCTCCTCCTCCAGAGACACCTCCAAAAGTAATTCACGTCCTCTTGCTACTTGGAGGAAGACTTCCCACTACTGATATTTTCTACTTTCCATGACCATGGAAGTGTCTTCCCAGTGTTTGTCCTGTGGTTGGAGTGTCTGCCTTTTCGCAGTATTCTCCATGTTCTTGTGTTCGGTGCCCTTTTGTAACATGCACACACCACTTTGCCCTTGTAACACACGGCTGCTACCTCTCACATGTTTTTACCTTTGAATACTTGCACAAGTGCCACCTTGCCTACGTAACGCTTGTTCGTGTGCCTAGCATTTATTGCAGTATTATACCTCAAATTATACTCTGTTTTCTCTTATAACTACACACTTGTCACTTTCCTCTTGTGCACTTTTGACTACCTCATGTATTTTTGGTTGCTCACAATTTTTACTACCTTAAGTATTTTGTTTGCTCACAATTATCACTATTACCTTTACTACCTCATGTATTTTTGGTTGCTCACAATTTTTACTACTACCTCAAGTATTTTGTTTGCTCACAATTGTCACTTTTACCTTTACTACCTCATGTAATTTTGGTGGCTCACAATTTTTACTACCTCATTTATTTTGTTTGCTCACAATTGTCACTATTACCTTATGTAAGTAACGTTTGCTTTTGTAATCTGCTCTTTTGTAATGTTTCTCATTATGTTTCATTTCTGTTCCTAATGTGAAGCGCTCTGACGCCTTCGGGTAAAGTCCGCGCTATATAAAAATGCATAAATAAAAATGTGAAAGGGCTTGCGTCAGTCTTACGCCTGCTGTGAGGCAGGCGCAAGATTTTGACGCAACAGCATCCTAAAAGTGACGCAGTGAAATCGCATAGATTTCACTGCGTCACTATTACGAGGCTTTTTGCTGGGGAACGCCCCCTCTGCATACTTTATACCTGACGAAGGTATAATGTGGCGCAGGGGTTTAAAAAGTGACGCATCTACCTAGATGCGTCACTTTATAAATATGGCGCAACAAGGCGCATTTTGTATGCCGCTGGTGCGTCACAAAAAGTGACACACCGGCGGCGCAAAACTGGCGCAAGGCCTCATAAATAAGGGCCCAGGTCTAGAAAGAGATGCCTGAATGGTAGAGTGAAGCAGATAATGTTGACGAGGAAGGTTGGGAGTAGAATAAGGACTGGACAGCCCTAAGATGTAAGAGTTAATTGGCGGGTGAGGTTAGGGGGCGCAGACACCAAGGGAGGATCTATAGCTTCCCATCAATTACATTCATCCCAATCATATCAATGGAACCAGAGAGCTAGAGCTGACAAGGAGGGGCCTGGGGTGCCCTGTCCTCCATTGATTCCAAGTGTTACAGAAATATTTTCTTTTATGAGTTTCATGGTGAGGTCTGTACATGGCCATGTGAAAGGAACACAAGTTCTTGATTCCACTTCTGGCACAGCGTGCTCTTTATAGATAATGTGATAAAACCATCTACCCAGAGACCATCTTTTATTTTGCCTCTTTCTTTCTGCCTCTCCTCTCTTCCTTACTCTCCTACTCCCTCTATCTCTCTCTCTCTTTCTCGCTCTCTCTTGTTCTGTCTCTCTCTCCATCGTATCATCTTATTTCCAAGGTCTCTTTCTTATTATCTTTCTCTCCAGTTGTCATTCTCTCTGCTCTCTCTTTCTCTATCTCTCTCATTCTCTATCACTATCTCTCTTACACACACACACATGAAAGCACACACACACACACACACACACACACTCTTTTTTTGTCCAGTAGTCCAGTAGGTGCTCTGTCATGTGATAGCAGGGAGCTAATGGATAAAGGCCCAAAACAGCTAAAACAGTTTGAACTATGAGTTCACCATATTTAGACATTAATTCACTTCATTTGTACCTTGCTGGTTGACACGGATGCTTCCTGTTAAAAATGGGGGTCTCTCGTTGGCAATGGTTGCATATATGTCCAAGTAGGGACCCTCCTTCATAGTCAAGGCAAGGGGGATACACTTCTAAAATAACCCCTGCTCACCCCCTTAGTAGCTTGGCACAAGCAGACCGGCTATCTCAGAGGCAGCGTGTAAAGCATTTGATTACACATACAGTAACACAGTGAAAACACTACAAATGGACACCACACCGGTTTAGAAAAATAAGTAATCTTTATCTAAACTAAACAAGAACAAAATGACAAAAATCTAACAAACAGTTATCAAGATATGACTTTTAAAAGGTAAAAACAGTTTTGAGCATAGCAAACATTAAATGTGAAACTTTCAAAACAAACTACCTTGGATGAGAAACAGCTGCAGGGAAGGTGATGAATTGGTTCCTTATACACAGGGAAGAGGATGCCTCCGCTCCTTGCTTGAGGAGAAGTGATGCATCAGTTCCTTACTGCCACACAGGAGAGGTGATGCATCGGTTTCTTACTAAAGAGGAGGTGATGCATCGGTTTCTTACTGTGCAGGGAGGTGATGCATCAGTTTCTTACTCCGCCCGCCGTTGCTGTAGACTTTGCAGCCCAGTGTGATTGGTGGGGATTCTGGGATGCATCAGTTCTTGATGCAGTGGCATCGGAGCTGCGTTGATCTCTCCAGCCACAGTCCCACGATGCGTCAGTTCTTACAGTCGCAGAGCAGGCCCTGCATCGGAATCGGTGCAGTGATCTTGGACGAGATTCGGCATGCAGCTAATTTTTCAGTTGCGTGCAGGAGCTGCATCGATTTCTTCAATGGTATGGTGGTGTTGCTTCGGAAACGGGTGTGGATGCATTACGCTTAGTAGGTGATTCTCTTTTTCCAGCTCCCAGCAGCAGGAAAAACCTCCAGAGGCCCATCACAGAAACAGTCACCTCTTGGTGGGTCAGATCTCCCAGCAAGGAACTTCCGGGGATCTGGAGGGGAAGTCTTTGTGTGCCTGAGACTTCAGAACAGGAGCCAAGCTCTACTTCAAGATCTTGGAGAACTTCTTCAAGCAAGGATACGCAGCACACAGCAAAGCTTTTATCCTCTCCTTGGCAGAAATAGCCACTGCAGGCCAACGTCAGACTGCACAGAGAAAAGGGCCAGTACACCTCCTTCAGCTTTCCCAACTCTGCTCCTTGACAGAGGTTCCTCTTGAGTTCAGAAGTATTCTAAAGTTTTGGGGTCTTGGCCCCAATATTTATACACAATTTATCTTTGTTCTCTTGTGGTAGAGAGACTCTGTGCTCAGTCCAAACCATTTCTGTCCTCTCCGGTCCAGCTTCCCGGCAGGAGGCGCAGACAGCATTGTGAAAGGAAAACCAGGCCCATTCAGGTACAAGGAAATCACCTCCCTCTACTATAAATGCAGCCCAGGCCCATTCAGCCCAGCCCTGACTCATCCAGGAAAGGCATGACACACCTAAATCCCCCCAGTGGCTGTCTGAAGAGAATGCACATCCTCAGCCACTATCACTCAAAAGCCAGACAGTCAATCCACAAAGCAGCAGAGGCATACAGGATGGCTAAGGAAGAACATACCCACTTTCTAAAAGTGGTCTTTTCAAAAAAACAATATAAACTAAACTCCATCTCCTCACCTTGTGCCAAGAAAGTTATACTTATATAATGTTATAAATAAACTCCCATTCTATCCTATGGGACAGATAGCCTTTCCATAGTGAAAAATGAAATACACTGTATTTCACTATCAGGACCTGTCATACACACAAGTACATGTCCTACCTTTCACATACACTACACCCTGCCCACAGGGGTACCTTGGGCCTACCTTAGGGGTGACTCACATGTAATAAAAGGGAAGGGTAGGGCTCAGCAAGTGGGTGCACTTACCAAGTCAACATGGCAGTAAAAACTGTGCGCAGACACTGCAGAGGCAGATCTGAGATACCTTTACAAGGCTACTTCTGTGGTTGGCACAATATGTGCTGCAGGCCCACTAGCAGCATTTGATTTACAGGCCCTGGGCACCCACAGTGCACTATACTAGGGACTTAGTAGTACATCAAATAAGCCACACATGAAAACACCAATCCATAAACATATTTTACATGGAGAGCATATGTATTTTAGCACTGAACAGTCATGGTAAGTGCCTGGAGTCCTAAAACCAACAAAAACAGGGTCAACAACTGGAAGCTAAAAAGCAAGTCTGGGGATAAACCTGCTGGAAAAGCCAGGCCTAACACAACCCTCTTCTAGCCTAAAGCCGGGGTAGACTAATCAATCTCTTGATGGACAGTACCCTGAGGCTGGACAAGGGACTGGGGTGGGCTCTCCCACACCCTGTCCTCCCTCCTGGGGCTCTGCACCCTCCCACCTGAAGCGGTGCCCCCAGAAGACAAACTAGCAGGGGCACTGTTAGCAGTCTCCCCTTCCTCCAGGTCAGGAGGGACACCCTGAACCTGGCCCCCCATCCCAGGGTCTGAACCCTTAGACTGGACCTGTGCCTGGCAACCCAGGACTTCCGGAGCAGTATACCAACCTCCCCAAGGGAAACACACTCCTCAGAAGTTGTGCACGAGTCTGCCTGGCACAGGTCGCCAGCCTCCTGTCCACCTGACAGAGCATGAAGACCCTCCAGGCCAGAAGTCGCCTCACCAGGTCAGTCCTGGGGTGCTCTGACCTCAGAGCTGGCAACCCCTGACATACTGGTCCTTCCACTGGGGACTGCATCCCCCTCATCCCTCTCTCTGGACTCATGCACCTTCGCAAATGGAGAGGTGCTACCAGACACCAGAACTGGTGGGACACCTGTTACAGCAGCCCCATAGCTCACTTGACACCTCGGGATCCCGCTCAGGGGATGACCTCCCATTACAGACCAGGCTCCTCTCCTGGTGTTCCCTCACAGAACCAACCAGGCCTTGAGACTGGGTTGTTGGGCACCTCAGGACACAGCCTACTCCCACTACTCTGGGACAGTTGTATGATGTTACAACGCATGCTTTTACCTCGCATACCGTTGCAACAAATTTTTTTCCCTGACTGACTGTCGGGGTGCGCTGGATGTTGGGATAGTATAATTTACTATTCCAACTCCAGTCTGTGCAACAGTAGGGATGGTGTTGGAGTTAAATCCAGCACCTTCTACCCCCTACAGCAAGCCATTTTCATTGCAATGGCATGCGGGGGGAAAGCATCCAGTGTAACACATGCGGTGTAACAGTTATTTATCGTCTGGGACTATCTGGGTTCCAACAACACTCCCATACCTCACTTGGTTAGGGAAAACCTGAGTCACCTCCTTAAGGATCCCCCTCAGCTATTTTGTCAGACTCTCTGGAATGCACCAAAAGGTCTGCCTCCGGTGAGAGCTCCCTGGAGTCAGATAACTCACACTCCACCAGGTGTTGGCATAGCTCTGGAAAACAAGGACATAGGATATGATCTCCAACAATTGAATCACACAGTCCCACACAGGTGCCAACCAGGCTACTCTTTACCTCACCATTCAGTGCCTCACAAAAGTACCCAAATCACTCTCCTGGGCTCGTAAGACAGTGTCTGACTGTCTCTGTCACTCAACCAACACTCTTCTGCATGGTCTCCACACTCGCATACAAGGACTTCTACCATGGGGTCACCCTCTCCCTGCACCTCTCCTCTACAGTATTAGAAACTGGTAGAATGGTACAGAGCGGGCGGGCCAAACTCCAGAGGAAATGTGTAAAGCATCCACGCAGCACACACGGCGACAAACAAGGCACACTACAAAAAGAGACTCCACACCAGGTTAGGTGAAAAACACTATGTGTATTTTAAAATAAACATGTCAGAAGGGATTCACAGTTGTAACACTGTGCCAACTGGCACCAGGTAGCCAGATACAGGGGGGACTATTTGCCAGAATCATCGCTGGTACAGTTCGGATGAAGGAAAGGGTGAAGGACAAAGTTACTGTCTATCACCACCCGATGCGCCAGCCTGGAAGGAAAACATTAGGCATGTAACAGCAGGCATTAACACTCTAGCACATTATGCATATCTGTATTGGCATCAATCATGTGGACCAATGCTGTAGCCTTAGGGGGAAAGAAACCTTGAGCATCAGGCAGGAACAGGTTTAGCATATCCTGCATAACATTAGGCACTCCACACTCCTTATCAGCATAGATGCATTAGGCAGAGCTCAGGAGGCCGGAAACACAGTGGCATAAAAAATGGCATAACCACATTGGGTTCGTCCTGGTATGACCTTAGGCCTGAACATTGGTACTAGGCATAGGCCTGTGGACATCACATTAAGAATGCACATCAGCACATTAGCATTGGTATAAATCATCAGCCTTGATGCAACATGAGGCAGAACTCCAACAGCGTAAGCCCCTGAGGCCTAAGAACAGCAGCAAGAACCTTAGGGCATTATACAGATAGCATAGGTCCGTTAGGCATAGACATATCTGATATGAGCCTGAGGGCCTAAACAATATTAGCATAACGCATTGGGATAAACCACATTAGCCTGAAACAGGAACATAAGCATCAACCTGTGGCCATAAGAGCATTAGGCCTAAACCTAGGCGCAAAAGCATATTATCCACAATAAACCCATAAGTGTAGGGGCATTCCATTCCAAGTGTAAATGGAAACCTCAACATAAGAACCGGGGGTATCTCATCAGGCAATAAGGCCATAGGCATGAACTCACCAATGAGCCCGGTAGGGAAAGCAACACATTTGCAGTACATCATATTATCAGAAGGCACCTTGGGCATAATCATAGTGTGTGCTCTCAGTGGGCCTTGACATATGCCTGTCAGGAGGCTAAATGGCCAGAACCCCACTAGGTAGCCAATCTGGGGATTAAAACACATTTGTCAAACTAAGTACCCCAACTTAGAGACGTGTCCTGCGCCAACTCATCAGCCCAAGAACACCCACGTCGCAACTGCCCGCTGTCCGGTGGGGCGGTTGCGCAAGGCACAGCCAGTACAGTATGGGGGACGTGGGAGCCCCTCTTCTGGGACTCCCCCAAATCCGCAATACCCCCAAAACGGTAGCACCAGCACTCTGCCGGGTGGATCCCCACTCTGGGACTCCTACGGGCAAAGGGGCCCCTCTCCGCTGCAGCTGCCCGCCGTCACGGGGCAGCTGGGAAGGCAGGGACTGGTACCAGCACTCGCACCCCGTCGGGGGCCTCAGGTAGCCACCACGTACCTCGGCCGGCCCCTGACGGTCTAAAATCCCCAGCCCCCACTTACCGGCGGTATCCTTGGCTGCCTCCTGTCTCCCACAGCAGGTCTCAGGCTCTCTCCTGGGGCACGGCAGCCCACGGCCTCTGCCTACTTCACCCGGGCCCCACTCCTGGGACCTGGGACCTGGGTCCTGGGTCCTGGGTCCTGGGACCTGGGACCTGGGACCTCGAGGGTGAGCCCGCGATGCTCCGGATGGCGTCTGGGATGCCCGATCTTCTCCCCGTCAGGGCCCGCCTCCCTGCTTGCGGGGAGGGACTTCCGCAAGGTGCTCCAGCCAGCACCAATACCAGCGCGGCTCCCCTGATGTCAGCAGGGAAGCCCGCACGGCACTCCAGGACTCCTGGGCAGTCAACGGAGATCCTTTACACAGCAATGAGGGGTAGGCTCCCTTCGATGTGGAAACACCACGCGAAGTGGGCACTCGCTCACTGATGAAGGCAAACATGGGGTGGGCACCCGCGGCAGAGTGCACATACGCGGGGTAGGCTCCTGTCAGTTTTAAATAGGCACAAAAGGGCGGCAATACCCAGGGTGGGCATCCGTTTACTTTAAAGGCATGCAAAGCACCACCACCACGCGGGGTGGGCACCCGCGTTTCCGATAACAGCACAGACGCGGCAATCGCGCGGGGTAGGCTCCCGCTCCGCTTCCACTGCCCACAATGAGGGAGTAGAAATATAGCGCTTTCTCAGCCCAGCGCTGAAGCCACCAGCTCCCCTCTTCTCATGGGCAATACCCCTAAAGAGCCCTCCTTGTGCAGGGGCGCAGGCAGGAGTCAGTCACTTAAAGTATAGCGCCTACCAAGTACAGCGCTCACCATCCTCACCTCCTTCTTCTTCTTTGGGGCAACCCACACCAAGCGCTAGATGGCAGACAGGGAAGAGCTGACCAGTCCAGTTTGGTGCTCCTTTCTTCTCCTGGGCAGCACAGATACAGTGCTCTTCCTTTCCAAGAGCTAGGGAGCAGAGCACAGTTGTAGCACTCATGAGGCGCTAGGACAGGAGAGCAGGCAGGCAGTACTGGGCCAGGTTTGCAGTCAATGGGTACTCATCAGTACAGGACAGCAGCTCCTAGGAACCATCATCCCCTGTAACGTGGCACTCCTCCTGGTACAGCAGCCTGTACTCCAGCAGTAGGCTCTCACTGGCCCTGTGGACTGGGGAGGGGTACAGATGGGATCAGGGGCCAGCACACAGGCCTATGCGGCGGTATCCCCTGGCAGCAGGTCCCCTCACATTCACGTCCACGCTCTGACTGAGCACAGGGTGGCACTACCCCACTATTTATATGCCCTTCACCCCACCTACCAGACAGTGCCAGAAGCTTCTAGAAGCGTCTGGGGAAACTGGCTCAAACTGGCTCAGGGGGAGGAGTAGAGCACAATGCAGCCCAGGCCTGTTCAGCCCAGCCCTGACTCATCCAGGAAAGCAGGACACAAGTCAACTTCTCCAGTGGCTGTCTGAAGAGAATGCACATCCCCAGTCCTTGTCACTCTAAGCCAGACAGACAATCAAAAAACCAGCAGATGGCTAAGCAAGAACAAACCCACTTTCTAAAAGTAGTATTTTCAAACACAAAATATAAAAACCATTTTTACTCAAAGATGCACTTTTATTTTCTAAGTTCAGCCATACTAAACTCCATCTTCATTCATTGTCCCAATGGGAAGTGTTACTTATAAGATGTTATAAATAAACTCCCATTCTATCCTAAGGGACAGATAGCCTTTCCATGGTGAAACATAAATTACAGAGTATTTCACTACCAGGATATGTCACAGGACATGTCCCACCTTATACATACCCTGCACCCTGCCCACAGGAGTACTTTGGGCCTACCTTAGGGGTGACTCACATATAATAAAAAGGAAGGATGAAGCTTGGCAAGTGGATGTACTTGCCGGATTGACAAGGCAGTAAATCTGTGCGCAGACACTAAAGTGGCAGATTTGTGAACCCTTTGAAAGGCTGCTTGTGTGGGGACACAATCAGTGTTGCAGTCCCACTAGCAGCATTTGATTTACAGGCCCTGGGCACCCACAGCACACTAAACTAGGAACTTAGCAGTAAATCAAATAAGCCAAACCTGGGAAAAACCAATCCATAAAAATAATTTACATAGAGACCATATGCACTTTAGCACTGAACAGCAGTAGTAAAGTTCCCGGAGTCCTACAACCAACAAAAAAGAGTCAACAACAGGAGGCCAAAAAGCAAAGACTCTGGAGATAAAACCAGTGGAAAAGCCAGGTCTGACACATCTGGTCTGCACTCTCAAGCCAATAGATTGGCAGAGGGAGAAGTATACTTCAAATATGGAGAGTCTGTATTCACCACTTTGTGGCATCAAGTGAATATCCATGGAACAAAAGCATTTCTGGTAACATAACTAAACCAACAGCCCCACTGACACCGATCAGCATGGCTTCCTTCATGCATGTAGGCAGGCAGTTGGTGCCTGCTTGGTGAGACAGGGCAGATACCTTCGAAGCAAATAAAATACAGTAATGTTACAGTTAAGTAGTTTTCTTTTGGGAGGTCTCAAAAACATCTGCAATAAAATCCAACTGCAACACAATCATGGCAGACATTTAGGGGCATATTTATAGAAAAATCACACAGTGCAGCTAGTCACTTTTCTGCACTGGTTGATAGGGGAAGGGCAGGAATGCACCCTATTCAACATTATACAGCACTATCCTGTCTTTTTTCCTGTACTAGTGCACAATATGCTGCCTAGCACCAGTTTAGACACCCTTGCACCATGTAAACAGGATTGTTTCTAAACAGGAAGGGACATCTTCCTGCAGAAAAACAATCCCCTGAGGCATTTTCCTCTTTCTATGTGTGCTGCATTCTGCAAGGAGAAATAAACATATTTCAATTTGTTTCACCTCCCCTGGGGAAGCATCTCATCTTGATGCATTCTCAGGACTACCAGTAATGGTAAATCTGGGAACCTGGTAAATACATGTGTGTATCCGGGGTAATACCCACAGCCCACCCATATAATGCCTCCCTGGGGCAGAGTAACACAACAAAGTGATTTGTGTTACTCTAGATTTAGCAAGCCTCTTAGTGCCATGGAAGGTGGCCTTGCATTGTTTCATAAATCTAACTTAAGAGTTATGTTGCTTTTGCACCCATTGTGTGGTTCAAGGGCAACGGAACTCTTTGATAAATTTGACCAAGAGTTCGATAGCATCTTCTTGCACACAATTAGGCCCACCAGAACTATGGGAATCTGAACTATGGCTTTTTTTTCATGAAAATATTATTTTTTGGTACTTGTTACACAAACGTCATCTGAGGTATTCTTTGCAGGTTTTAACAAAAATGGTTTCTAACTCAAACAGATCAAGGATGATCAAAATTCCCGCACTCAGGGCGTAATTCCATGTCTAACTTTTCAAACATTATCTGCCCATCTTTCAGAGGTGACACCTTTGCCAAATAGTGTAAACATCCCAAGCTGACAGAGTGTTGGAAGACCATTTGCCTGCAGAAGGGCACACACACTTTACATACTTTAAAGTAATTGAAAAAGGGTGGAAAGAACAATCCCTTCTTTATCATGATTGCTTCTCTCTATTAATGCAAATCATGTTTATATAACAGACTGTTCTCAAAGCATCAGTTCTTTCAAGAGGCCGCACGCTCAGGGCGTTGCAAACTCCCAAATGTGTTGCTTCTCTGTCTTATGGGTTGCATTCTAAAGTTTATCCTAGAGACCTGCGTAATTAATACGTTTTAAAACCTTTACACTGTTCTTAAGGGCTATTTCTTAATGGAAAGAGATTCTTAGACCCTTCATAAAGGGAAAGTCTGAACAGAAGACAAGTTTAAAATTATAATTGAAAATTGCAGAATAAGTGGGGCACATTAGTTTGCAATAAGTGTTTATACATGGGCTTGTCTACTGCTGAGTGCAACCCTGAATTTGTGTTACACAAATTATTTTACTTTGCCGGTAATAAAAAGGGGTTTAATAACATTATATATCTACGCTTCTATTTAGGACAAAATCATTTCCTGTAGTTAGGTAAGATTTTCAATACGATCTGCTAAATGTGTATGTTTTAATTTTCAAGAAAAGTATTTATTTGTCTGACAGTGAGATCCTTTTTGTATCACAGCATGTTAATAAAAACTATATGGCACGGAAAAAGTGTATGCTCCGTGATTTGTCTTTAATGCAGACATTTAGGGGCATATTTATAGAAAAATCACACAGTGCAGCTAGTCACTTTTCTGCACTGCTTGATAGGGGAAGGGACGGAATGCACCCTATTCAACATTATACAGCACTATCCTGTCTTTTTTCCTGTACTAGTGCACAATATGCTGCCTAGCACCAGTTTAGACACCCTTGCACCATGTAAACAGGATTGTTTCTAAACAGGAAGGGACATCTTCCTGCACAAAAACAATCCCCTGAGGCATTTTCCTCTTTCTATGTGTGCTGCATTCTGCAAGGAGAAATAAACATATTTAAATTTGTTTCACCTCCCCTGGGGAAGCATCTCATCTTGATGCATTCTCAGGACTACCAGTAATGGTAAATCTGGGAACCTGGTAAATACATGTGTGTATCCGGGGGAATACCCACAGCCCACCCATATAATGCCTCCTTGGGGCAGAGTAACACAACAAAGTGATTTGCGTTACTCTAGATTTAGCAAGCGACTTAGTGCCATGGAAGGTGGCTTTGCATTGTTTCATAAATCTAACTTAAGAATTATGTTGCTTTTGCACCCATTGTGTGGTTCAAGGGCAACACAACTCTTTGATAAATTTGACCAAGAGTTGGATAGCATCTTCTTGCACACAATTAGGCCCACCAGAATTATGGGAATCTGAACTATGGCTTTTTTTTCATGAAAATATTAATTTTTGGTACTTGTTACACAAACGTCATCTGAGGTATTCTTTGCAGGTTTTAACAAAAATGGTTTCTAACTCAAACAGATCAAGGATGATCAAAATTCCCGCACGCAGGGCGTAATTCCATGTCTAACTTTTCAAACATTATCTGGCCATCTTTCAGAGGTGACACCTTTGCCAAATAGTGTAAACATCCCAAGCTGACAGAGTGTTGGAAGACCATTTGCCTGCAGTAGGGCACACACACTTTACATACTTTAAAGTAATTGAAAAAGGGTGGAAAGAACAATCCCTTCTTTATCATGATTGCTTCTCTCTATTGATGCAAATCATGTTTATATAACAGACTGTTCTCAAAGCATTAGTTCTTTCAAGATGGCGCACGCTCAAGGCGTTGCAGACTCCCAAATGTGTTGCTTCTCTGTCTTATGGTTTGCATTCTAAAGTTTATCCTAGAGACCTGCGTAATTAATACATTTTAAAACTTTTACACTGTTCTTAAGGGCTATTTCTTACTGGAAAGAGATTCTTAGACCCTATAGGGCGAATAAAGGGAAAGTCTGAACAGAAGACAAGTTTAAAATTATAATTGAAAATTGCAGAATAGGTGGGGCACATTATTTTGCAATAAGTGTTTATACATGGGCTTGTCTACTGCTGAGTGCAACACTGAATTTGTGTTACACAAATTATTTTACTTTGACGGTAATAAAAAGGGGTTTAATAACATATATCTACGCTTCTATTTAGGACAAAATCATTTCCTGTAGTTAGGTGACATTTTCAATACGATCTGCTAAATGTGTATGTTTTCATTTTCAAGAAAAACATTTATTTGTCTGACAGTGAGATCCTTTTTGTATCACAGCATGTTATTAAAAACTATATGGCACGGAAAAAGTGTATGCTCCGTGATTTGTCTTTAATGCACAGAGTGTATAGAATAATTTACAATTTTCCAGCAGCGAAACTTGTCTTTCCTTGTCACCATATTTAGTCAAACTTATGGCATGATTTGACCCCCTCCCCCCACCAATGCCGCATATTTCCCATACCACTGCATACAATATAGGAAACAATGTACCCGCCTCATCATAATGGCCTCCTACTTGGCCTTAATTGTTCCCAGTTAACAGTCTCACCCCGACTGACAAGCTTTGCACCTGTGCATCAAAAGGCAGTCCTGTTGTTATGCAACACAGCAGACTGGCTTCCACCTGTCTGCAAAACTAGCTGACACTAAAAATTCTCACCTAGCAAGCAATACTCCTCCCTCAATTGTCGGCCCTTTGAGAGACCGACTGCCCAGTTCTCCTATTCCCGATAGAAGTATTGCAGTTTTCCCAAGAGCAAAGTGGAACCTCTTACACGTCTTTATGTCCAAGCCTCAAGTTATGAGAGACCACCCCTGGGAACTCAAATTTATTTCACAAAATCTGAAACAGGTCATTGTTTGAGAGGTGGAAATGGAGCAGTAGAGTAGGCCCATTGGACTACGTTTGATCCCAGTGCAAGCCTAAACTATTCAGTAGACATAATTGGAAATGCAAATCCCTGAACGCTGAGGTTCCACTGAAGTGCTTTATTCACAGCTTGTAAAAATGCATGTGCTTACAGTCTCTACCTTACCAAGCTCTTATGTTGGGAGAAACCAGGTAGTGGCCAGCATGCTGAGGAGATGTAAATAGGGAACATTGCACTGGATAGATCTGGGCACTTGGTAGTGATAATAAGTAATAGGACCTGAGTCTATAAGGTAACGTATGTACACTAGTCATATTCAGGTATGCTATATACTTTCTTTTATGTGCAATTTATAATATTGTGTGATTAGATCAAAATATGCCATTTGAGGAATACTTGGGTTGATTCACATGATATAAATGGAAATCGTTTGAAAATAACCACTAACCTTGAAATGGACAATGATTCAAATCATTTGGCTTCTCTCTACATTTGGTTCTTCATTTCTCATCCCTAACCTTTAGGCTTACTCTTACTCTAACCAGAATTTGCACTCTATCCTCACCTTCAACTTTGCTAGGAGTTGAACAGTAAACTTAACAATGTCTTCACCGATTGCCCCGTCTTTCTCTGTAACACTGTTCCTAACCATAAAGAAACCCTGGTCCTTACATAAATCCTTTACCTAATTTAACTGTAACCCTCATCTCAACATTCATGCTAACCCCCCTCTTATTCTTCATTTAACCATAACTATAGCCATAATCCTAACCATAAACCTAACCCTCACCCTAATACTCCATCTAACTCTTACTGAACCTAACCGTAACCTTAACCCTAACACTTTTTCCTTTCGACCCCTAACCATAATCCTAATCCTAACACTGCTTCTGACCTTGACCTAACCAGAACCCTCACTTTAACCTTATTTCTAATCCTAACTCTTACTCTTGCCCTACCCATTATCGTAACCATAACCATAACCCTAACTATAACATGCACCCAAACCTAACCATAACCATCACCTTCACCGTACCCCTCACCCTCTCTCTCATTCTTGCCCAAATCATAAACATAATCCTAACCATGAACCTAGTTTCAACCATATTGGTCACCCTAGCATAACTGTAACTCTCCCCCTCATCCTAACCTAACCGTAACCCTTATACTCACGGTCATCCTCTTTATGAGCTGTACGATAACCCTAGCTCTGTCTGCATCTTTTCCAAACCTCTCCTATACCTTAACCAAAAACCTAACCCTAACCTTCACCTTAACCTTCACCTTTCCCTAAACCTCACCCCTAACCAGCTCTGTTATTCCTCTCCTAACATATATATATATATATAATCCTAACCATTCTCCCCATAATCTTAATCCCAACCATAAACCAAACCCTAACATTAATCTTTCTCATCACCCTAGCCTAACTGTAGCCCACATCCTTACCCTATCTCTATCTGTTAATATTCTCCTAACCATAATCCTAGCCATAAACCTAACCTTGATGTTAGACCTGGGACCCTTGGTGTGGTTTTTCCTTGTCTTTTTGCCTCTGCCTTTGGGGGCCCCCGGAGCGTAGGTAGGGGGCCCCCAAAGGAACGCAGGCGCGGAGGTCAGTGAAGAGGGGGGTCAGGGTGTTTGGAAGTGAAACAGAGCTGGAGGCCGCCAAATCCCTGCCAGGGGCCGCCACGCAAATATGTGTCCATCCTCATAGGATTATTATATTAAGTATATATATATTGGCGTGGTGGCCCCTGGGGTTTGGTGGCCCTGTGCAGGTGCCCAGCTTGCACATGCTTAAGGCCGCCCCTGCAAGGGGTTCTCAAACCTGCCACCACAGCTTTTACTGCCAGGTCGACCTGGCAAGTCCACTCACTTGTCAAGCCCTAACCTTTCCTTTTATTAGATGTGAGTCACTCCTAAGGTAGGCCCAAGGTACCCCTGTGGTCAGGGTGCAGTGCATGTGAAAGGTAGGTCAGGAATCAACGATGGGAGCACACTACTAGCCTCTCTGCCGGATCGCCCCTCTGCATTCTGGCATATGCAGTGCGTGTGACTCGAAGAGCTGGGAAAAAGTTTGTGGGTGTTTCACCAAGGTTGGTGCAAGTAAGTACTCGATATTTCCAGTATCTCTAGACATGAGACATGGCTCGTGTTTTGGGATAGTATCCCTCATCAGTAGAGAAAAGTTCTGGGGTGGCAGAGAAGACTGCCAAACAACCGTCACAGGCCTCGCTGCCTCTCAGGCGTCCTCGCTGCCTCTCAGGCGTGCAGGTGCGTCTCCAAATGCTCGTCAGCTTGGGGGCTCACGGGAGCCCTATAACAGGAATCAACGATGGGAGCACACTGCTAGCCTCTCTGCCGGATCGCCCCTCTGCATTCTGGTATATGCAGTGTGTGTGACTCGAAGAGCTGGGAAAAAAGTTTGTGGGTGTTTCACAAAGCTTGGTGCAAGTAAGTACACGATATTTCCAGTATCTCTAGACACGAGACATGGCTCGTGTTTGGGGATAGTGTCCCTCATCAGTAGAGAAAAGTTCTGGGGTGGCAGAGAAGGCCGCCAAACAACCGCCACAGGCCTCACTGCCTCTCAGGCGCGCAGGTGCGTCTCCAAAAGCTCGTCAGCTTGAGGGCTCACAAGAGCCCTATAACAGGAATCAACGATGGGACCACACTGCTAGCCTCTCTGCCGGATTGCCCCTCTGCATTCTGGTATATGCAGTGCGTGTGACTCGAAGAGCTGGGAAAAAGTTTGTGGGTGTTTCATCAAGGTTGGTTCAAGTAAGTACTCGATATTTCCAGTCTCTCTAGACACGAGACATGGCTCGTGTTTCGGGATAGTATCCCTCATCAGTAGAGAAAAGTTCTGGGGTGGCAGAGAAGGACGCCAAACAACCGTCACAGGCCTCGCTGCCTCTCAGGTGCGCAGGTGCGTCTCCAAAAGCTCGTCCGCTTGGGGGCTCACGGGAGCCCTATAACAGGAATCAACGATGGGAGCACACTGCTAGCCTCTCTGTCGGATCGCCCCTCTGCATTTTGAAATAAAAGGTAGGTAATGTCCTGGTGTGTGTGGCATGCCCCGATAGTGGAATACAGTGTATTTCCTTTTCACTATTGAGAGGCTATCTTTCAGATAGGATAGAATGGGATTTTAGAGGTAACATCTTATAAGTATAACTTCCCATTGGGACAAGATAGAAAGTTGGAGTTTAGCATGCCTGAGCTCAGAATATAAGGCTACAGCTCTTAGTGAAGGTGATCTTTATGTTTGATAAGCCCGCTCCAACTTGCCTGCCTTCTTGCTGCTGGGTAGGTGCTGGGTCCGTGACCGGGGGACTACGAGTCCCAATCTTCTTAGCGGCTAGCAGCCACCCATACAAGATCACCGCGTCAGGTGGCACTTTTAAAACAGCAACAGGCTCCCGCAGCGCGGGATGCCCGCTCCAACTTGCCTGCCTTTTTGCTACTGGGTCCGTGACCGGGGGACTACGAGTCCCAGTCTTTTTAGTGGCTAGCAGCCACCTGCGCAACTTCAACGCGCCCAGAGGTGTTTTAAAAACAGCCGCAGGCACCCACACCAAGGGACGCCAGCTTCAACTTGCCTGCCTTTTTGTTGCTAGGTCCATGCTGGGTCAGTGACTAGGGGACTACAAGTCCCAGTCTTCTTAGCGGCTAGCAGCTGCCCATGCAACTTCACCGCTCCAGGAGGCGCTTTAAAAACAGTTGCGGGCTCCCGCAGTGCAGGGCGCGTGCAAGAGGGCCCCTCTGCGCCCATCAGAGCCTGGAAGAGGCTGGGCTGGGCCTATTCTCTTGGTCTGACAATGAGAGACCTCTCCTTTAACAACGCTTCGGCTTTGACCAGGTTGTTTCTTGCATGCATGTTTTGTATCCTTCCAAGAATATCTCCTGGCAACCGTGACATATTGTCATCTTACTCTACAACCTTATCTGTAACATGGGCAAGCATAAGGCCATGGTCGGGGCTCCGAGGGCTCCAAAGGGGGAAAAAATGCCAAGTGGATTGATCAAGGACGATGTTCGCTCCCAAATTGAATCCCTTTTGACTGAATGTACTGATATTATCTCTAACCCTGGTCTACCCAAACCAAATACAATGGCCCAATTTATCTCTCCACCAAAGCAAATTCACAAAATATTTGAAAAGCCACTTCTGATATCTCATGTGCCAGCGCAAGAGGGGAATGATGGTTTGCCAAACTATGCTAATTGCACTAGTTCACCCACATCGGACGAGCCTTTAATGGTAGAATGTAGCAACAGGTTCTTTGTCCTCGCAAACATTGAACCCGTACGGAGAATCGTGCTCTGCCAGGGTGAGACTGTACTAACACTGAGACCATGACAATGATGCAGAGTTCGGTGGAAACCATAAAAGAGTTAAAAGAACAAGTTAAAATCCTTCCTGACATTGTTGGAAACCGGGTTGAGAGGTATACTAACAATTATATGTGACATTGTAGGGTGATGGGGTGGGTGTGAAAAGTGTTATGGTTAATCCTTTTTTTGACTCCCTAGGCAAGCATTGTCCCCCTTTGGACACAGGTGCCTTGTACCATTCAGTCCCACCCATGAGATCACATGGTAGGGAAAAGATTGATAAACAGCTACCCATGAGTAAGTTGTATGGGGAGAAATTTCCTGGAGAATGTAGGGTTGGAAGGAGCAGAAGAGGGGGGGTCAGGGGACCCACGCACCCCCCTCGGCTTGGCAATGGCCGCTAACCAATGGAGGGCAACTCGAAGGTTGTGATGGGGGAGCTGTATACCTAACCCTTGTTCCAAACCTACCGGCTGGTTCAAGGGAAGAGTCTCTGTTAAAGAGAGTTATCTACTAGTTTCGCAAAACTAGACATTGTTATTCAATATTTAGGAGTGACATCTCAAATATGGAAAGGTTTTCAACTTTAGAGGGAACACAAGATCTAATTTGTGTCTCTTTTGTGAGCTATGACATAGAGGAGGGGCTTTTGGAGGCAAAAGCATGCACTATCTCAAATGCACACACTGTTGTTTAGCTTAAATATTGTACTCCTGACAACTTTTTGAGACCTCAGTGTGTGCTGACAGACAGGGGACTGGGTGTAGAATTTAGAGCAGTTAGTAGAAAGCTGCAGTGACTGATTCACATGACTCCTTATATTGTGGATGTATGTGAAAATATGGGGGTCGAAAATCGGCTGTGGACAACTCCACTGGAAGGGGAACTTTCCAGTAATTAGGAGTATGGTTCTGAGCAGCCTTGCAACTGCCTGCTTAGCCAGGAAGGGACAATATTGCCAGAATTTAATAATATGTTAAATGTCAGTACTCTGGAAGTTAGCCCTATCTCACACGAGGCAGAACTTACATTGGAGCACATGATAGCCTCATGAAATGTGACAGGATTGGCCAAAGTCTTGCCAGATGTTTGAGTGGGGAGAATTAATAGATGCCTATGATATATGTCTTTTCCAGGAAACTTGGTGTCTCATACCTTTTTGTAGAAATTGATATACATCCTTTTGTATTGAAGCCACTAAGAGCACAAAGGGTAGGCCCTCAGGGGGTTGGGTAGCTGGATCGAGACTGCATTAAGATGTACCATTAGCACTTTGCCCTGCAGCTCAAGGATATTCTGGCCCTTAGACTTCTGTTACCCTCTCATTTCTCTTTAAAATTAATAAATATCTATAATTGAGCAGAGGGTAAAAATAATGAAACAACCACTATTTACCAACTCGAGCAACAGCTATTTAGTACTGGGCAATAGAATCTATACTGGTAGCGCGAGACTTTATTACAACTTTTGAGCCAATTGCGGCTGCCTCTCCCAATCTATTGTCTGACTTGGACAATCAATGGGGAATACCCCATTCAGAATTGCCCAAATTAAGATTGACACCAAAAGCTGGACAGCTGATGGCATTAACCCTTGAGTACGATCTTAGAGCCACTAATGGCAGGTGCACCTCAGACCGGCAGGGCAAAGCTACCTTGAACAGACAGGGTCATTGCAGTAGAATTGACTACTTCCTAGTCCAGGTCGAGTTATGGCCTGCCTTAATGGACATGGAAGTGATTGACCAACTAGATAGTGATCACAGCATCCTTAGCTTGTCATTGAATATCAAGGAAATACCACACCTTGGTAGCAGGTGTCACTGTGATATTGGAGAACTCCAGCCTAGGAACAGCCAGAGATCCATCAAATGGGAACGGGTAGCTAAAAATACTGCAGCGTTAACTACTATCAAGGAAATTGCTAAGGCTGATTTTGATCACTTGTCACACTCCCCACTTCAGTGAGAAATTAAAAAATGTTATTTACACATGAGAAACTAGGAGTGATAATAAGGGATGTTCTGGGTAAGCAAAGAAATAGGAAGAAAACCTGTCCTAGAATTGAGTCCTGGTACAATAATGCCTGTGGAAGGTGAGCTTCTGGAGGCCATTAACTCTAAATCACAGGGCTAGATTTCCAAATATAAAGCACATCATAGGGCTGCAATTATTAATTCAAAAAGGGCGTGGGAAGACTCATTATGGTCGAATCTGCACGATGCCTTGGGAAACAGAGACTTCTGGAAAAGTGCAGCTCTTGTCTCCAGGGGGGTCAAATCTGTACTTGACTTTTTTATTCAGCCAGAGGAGTGGGTTGCACACTTCACCCAGCTGTACTCAGACAATCATAGGTTGGAAAATGACAGAGACACCTTAGTTGTGAGTAGGGATCATTTTGTGCCTAATGATCTGCAATTTTCATTCAGCGAGACAGAAATAGCAATTAGCTCCTGTGTTTTGGGCCGCGGGACCTGACAGGATACCTAATGATCTATACAAAGAAGATCTAAAAAGTGGGGACCGTATATCAACTTACTCTCTAACAGTATCCTTTCAGGCATGGAAATACCCCACTCGTGGAAGCTGGCAGAGATAGTTACTATCTATAAGACGGGGGACCGCGCACTTCCCGGGAACTATAGGCCTATTAGCCTTATTGGTTCACTACAAAAAATCTTTTGCAAACAGGTCCTTGCCCACCTCCAAGATTGGATTAGAGAGGGTAATATTATCTCAGAGTGCCAGGCTGGTTTTAGGGCACAAGTGAGCTCCGTAGATCAAATCTTCTTCTTTATGTGTACGTTTTGGAGGGAAGTGACAATCCGCAAGGTCAAATTATATGTTGCCTTTGTGGATTTGCGTGCCTCTTTTGACATGGTACCGAGAGTGAAACTGTGGGAAGTCCTAGAAAACATGGGAGTGCCAGCCCCCCTTCTCAATATTCTAATAAGACTACATGTTAATAAATTGGCACAAGTGAGGTGGGGTGAAAATGGGGCTCTAACAAAGGTGATCCATATTGATAAAGGAGTAAGGCTGGGGTGTGTTTTAGCACCAACTCAGTTCACTCTGTTAATCAACAATGTTGTTAGCTTTCTGAGCAGGGATGGCTGTGATGCTCTGAAAATAGGAGAACAATGGGACCTTGCTTATCTGAAAACTATATCTAGAAAAATGACACCAGCACTAGAGATTTATAGTGTTAAAGCTCTAGGTCCGACTCTATATGGTGCAGAGCTCTGGGGCTGTTAAAACTGTAATAATCCTTCAGTCACTGAACAAACATTTTTAAAATTTTAAGTTTAGATATGTTTTTATTATTATTGGTAGAATAACAAGAAGCAATACCAGGGCACAAATTATACAATGTATAAAATATTACAGTCCATACATAAGTCTGTTTCAGAAGTAAACAATTGTTCTTTGCTTATTGATGCAAAGAAAATAATCTTCATGGTCATAAGTGGAGAGTATATCGAGAAAATGCTGCCCATACTAAATATCAAGAACTTCATCTTTTCCCCCTGCCCCCACCCGACAGGTTCTAGAATCTGTAAAGCAAGATCCAGTAGTGTAGATCATGGTTATAGTCAATCAGTAGGAGATGTTTGAGGCTCTATCCATAATTACGATAAACGTAACACCCTGAGGTATTTGGGTTGCGTGAGCCCGTTAAATTCTGTGGAGAGCAACTGTATGAATGGGCTCCACATTTTCTGGAAGGAATCAGTAGTATTAAGCAAAGTGGACGAAATTCGCTCCATCCCTAATATATACCAGATCCGACGGAGCCATCCTGTGTATGTGGTAGTGGTGGAAGACCCCCAATGTGTCAATATGTTTTGGAGTGCAGCTCCCAGTGCCAAACCCATCTGTCTTCCCCTCTTACTTTTATGCAGATAAGTAATCAGGTTGGGGAGTCCCAGGATTACGTAAACAGGGAGTCTCGGTATCTGTGTATCTAATAGTTTGTCTATTTCGTTGAGGAGAGTGGAGCAATAGATTTTCAATGTAGGGCATTCCCATAGTACGTGTAGGAGCATTCCCTCCTGGTCACAACCCCACCAGCATGTAGGGCTTCTATTTGGGGGACCCCTATGCAATCGCGCTGGGGTGAGATACCAATAGGTAGCTATCTTTGTGGCTGTTTCTATGCTGGCTGCGTTGCACGCCGTATGCTTTGCCCTATAATAGATCCCCTCCCAGTCCTTTTGTGTAAGGTCACCACCTAGCTCTCTGCCCCACCTTCTCTGACCTGGCGTGGTGTGCAGGAGGAGTACCCATTTTTCGTATTTGGTTAGGCTTCGGCCTCTCTGTTCCCTCATGTCTGCGTGAAGCACCCAATGTCTCAATTGTAAATATCTAAACCTTTCGGACTCCAGTAGCCCATAGTCGGTCTTCATTTGTGAAAATGGAATAATACCAGTAAGGTCAAACAGGTGGCCCACCGAACTAAGGGAGGTGTCGAGCCAAGCCGTAAATGCTTTGTCTGACATACCAGGCGTAAAATCACTATTCCCAAACAAGGGGGTCAAAGGGGATGGAAAAGTGGTAAGTGCCTTTAGTGGTTGCTACACTTTCCTAAATTGACAGCACCAATTTAGTAAATGGGACGCCTGCTAGAGCTCTATCTTGAAAAAGCCATTGTTTCGCTGACTCTGGCCTTGCCCACTCCACCAAAAATCTCAACTGGGCTGCCTTGTAGTAGGTCAAAAGATCTGGGATCCCCAAGCCTCTGTGTTCGGGGTGCATATAGCCTAATGTTTTACTCATCCGGGGGCCGAGCCCCGGCCCAAATAAAGCGGTAGATGTCTCACAGGAGGTTGGTAATTACTCCGGTGGGAGGCAATGCTGGGAGAGTTTGGGAACAGAAACAGGGCCTTTGGCAAAAGGGACATTTGAACCACAGCTATTCGCCCCAGTAGCGAGAGATGGTATTTGCTCCAGGCGCCTAGGTCTTTTTTCGCTTGACTGATCAATTTGTAATAATTCAGCTGAACTGTTTGACGGAGAGTTGCCGCCAGTTCCAGCCCAAAGTAAGGAACGGATTCTACCATTCGTATTCCAGACAGGAAATTATAACCAGGATGTTGTGCAGGGTGATGGATTTAAATTTAAAATCAAAGATTTGCCTATAATAACACGGAAGCCAGAGACAGAGTCAAATGACTCTAATCCCAATAAAAAAGCGGGGAGTGAGGTTCTCGTATTTGTCAATGCTGCTATGACATCATCAGCATTTTAGCTTATCGGGTGTGTTTCACCCCCAAAAGGGATTTCATTTATATTAGGGTTGTCTCTGACCCTTTGAGCAAAGGGCTCAATGTACATGGCGAACAGCAATGGGGACAGTGGCCATCCCTGCCTACTCCCCCTTTGGATGAGGAACGGTCTCAAAGTAATGCTGTTTACTCTGATGGAGGCCTGAGGGTGACTATAGCAGCTGACCACCCACTCTCCGAATCTCTCACCTAACCCAAATTTGGACATTGCATGACTGAGAAAGCCCCAGTCCACCCAGTCGAATGCTTTTTCGGCGTCGCCCATTAGCAGCAATGTGTCCATTGGCATTTGTTGTGCTTTATCGATAAGGTGGAGTATCCTTTTTGTATTTTCACCACATTAGCATGTTTGAATAAACCCAACCTGGTCCAGTTCTATCAAATGGAGCATGCAAGGCGCTAGACGAGTAGCTAGGATTCCGGTAAATATTTTAAAGTCAATGTTGAGTAGTGAGATTGAGCGGTATGAGCTACAGTGTTGCTTATCCTTACTTGGTTTAGGCAAAACTACTATCGCCGCCGCCAACATTGATGATGGGATAGGTGAGGAGCTCCGAAACGAATTAAACAGGTGGGAATGATTTATAAAAGAGAGCTGGGAACCCGTCTGGACCGGGGGACTTAAGTATATTAAGGCGTGGGAATGCTGTGATTACTTCCTCGAGGCAAATGGGGGCATCTAATGCATCAGTTTGATCTATAGTCAGTGTAGACATGGTGACTGATTGAAGATCATTTGTGATGTCTTGTGTTGGTTTATTGTCTGCTGAGGATAGTTTCTCATAATATTCTCTAAAGGTGTGCACTATTTCCTGATCATCAGTGATCTCTCCCAAACCACCTTCTAGTAGCGAGAGAACCCTTGTCCGTTGTCTTTGAGCCCAAAGCCTGTTTGCTAGCATCCGTCCCGTCACCCCCAATATAATAGGAATGTTTCAATTGGGCTGCCGCTTATTCTGCCCTATCTAGATCTAATCCAGCAAGCTGGGCCCTCGCTTCTTTCAACTGCCTCCACACCCGTAACACCCCTGTTCGGCTGTGTACTTGTTCTAGTTCCTGTACCTGAGCCGGAAGAGTCAATCGAAGCTCCTTACGTTCTCTATTTTCTGCCGCTGAAATTATTATAAGTTCCCCCCGCACTACAGCTGTCATGGCTTCCCAGAGTGTTGTGTGGAAAATCGTTACGGTTTGGTGAACATCGCCTGCGCCATCTTGCCTTTTTTCCCGATGCCACACTTTTTGTCATATGTTCCCACCATTTTAGCTGTTTTTGATCAGAACCGCTCTCTGCACGTCCCTGACCCCCAACCCGGTTCTTCACCCTCGCCAGCGCCCCATGTACTAGTCACCCCCGCCCTCACATACCTTGCGCATAAGCGGCAGCCATTTTAAGCACCATGGCCTCCCTGTCCCTCGCTGATAGCCAGCGCGTCTCACTCTCTCCTAACCTCACAGGCATCCCCCGCACGCTGACAAACCCCCTCGCTCTCACATGCCTTGGGTCATAAACCCCTCTTCAGCGCAGATCTGTCTCAGAATCCCATCCTGTTCCCAGCGCGACACCTCCCTTCATTCCTTTCATAGTCTCAGGCCCTTTGATGCAAACCCCCCTTTTCCTGTGTGCCCGTCTGTCTTCCTTGTTCCCAAGCCACCACCTGGCCCTGCGGATACTGTTTATTACCCCGTACAGTAGGAAACCTCCCCTCCCCATCAAAAGACCCACGAGCCGATCAAAAGCCCCCCACTCTATGAGATCCGATCAAACTCCACACATTCCGTGAATCGGCGGAATGTCCAGCTGCGCGATAATCATCACCTGTTGTGACCGGGGTGGGGAATTCAACTGTAAATGTGTGTGGGAACGGGCCTGAAGGGGAGATTCCGAGGATGTTCTTTCACATATCAAAGTGTTGCAAGAATGTGTTACATGCAATAAAGATCATAAACCTGTGTATAAGAGGCCAGGCCTCAGAGATGCGGTTAGAGCACCTCGTGACGATACTTGCTGTCCAAATTGATGTGTTCTCCTCCGGAGAGAATAAACCCTCGTTTCCTGCCTTTCAGTCTCCAGCGCCTGCTTCTTCATTGATTAATATTGGTGGGTCATTGAGGCGACACCGCCGGGCAACACTAAAGGGTCTTTGGTCACTGGTTGTCTTTGCACCCTTTTACAATTGGCGTCCCAAGCGTGGGGCCCATCAGCGACTCGTGGATCCAGTGGGAGAGGTCCTGACGACGGAGTGAACGACTGCAACGATCGGAAGGTACCCTGTCCGATAGACCCTCGTCTGACAGCCGATCATCCGAACTTCACTGGTTCCGAACGGACCTCTCTCGAGTGATCTACGGGCCTGACTGGGAACCATCAGGAGTGCCACGAGGAGTACGAAGAGAAGAGGACGATCGGGCGCTGGATTCGGAAGACAGGAAACTGTCCATACGGTCCGGGTAAGGTCGTGTAAACACGACGAATTGCGGAATGATTGATGATTGATGGAAAAATACTAGTATTATTCTTTGTTAATTTATTTGGAGTTTCGCTGTCGGCAAACGGAGAAACAACCGGCTCTCTCTTTGCAAGCAGTGAAGGATAGGTAACGCACCCGTCGTGCCTATCTTTCTCCCCCACTGATCAATTGCCCCTCCCCATTGATTAACTGTTACGGATCATTTTTCTGGAGATTCTCTGTCTGCAAAAAGGAAAGAATAGGTCCCCCTCTTTGCAGATAGTGAAAGGGTAGGTGACGCAGACCTTTGCGGGCCTACTTATTCTCCCCATTGACCATTTTGTATTTTTTATTTATTGACCAAACACTTATTGCTCGATATTGGTTCTTGAGGTATTCACTGCCTGCAAACAATGTAGAATAGAAATATTCTGTCTAGTCTTTGCACGCAGTGATAAGATAGGTAGTGCTGACTATTATCCCCATTGTGATCCGTCATGCCTGTCTTCTCCCCACTGATGGATAGCTGGTTCAGCCCGGACCGTTTATTAGCGGTGGACCATCTAGCCCCGCTGGAAGGCACCCCTAATAAAGACATGTTCACAAAGTATGGATTAATTACCATAGCCTATAGTAAGCTATGGCACAAGTATACCAAAGCAAACCAAGAGAAACAGTGGCCACTGATAGGATCCTTCGATTTAGACAAAATAGAAACGGTGGAAATAGCCCTTCGTAATAATAAGACAACGCCTATTATGCTCGATAGTCTCGGTATGTGGCGCAAAGAAGCTACGCAACGAAAGGAAAGAGACGAAGCCAGAGTAGGTAAAGAAACGCGGCAGACAACCCTCCAAACGCCTGGTAGGCAAAAGGAAGGGCCAGCGACGACACAGTTCCGAGGATTAGACACAAAAGGAGAACGGTGTAAAGGGATGTGCCGACAGGACAACCCCGAGACACAACGACCCAAAAGTAATCCCCCGACACTATGCACAGGACGAACAGATTTAAGGCAAAACCAATGTGCTTTTTGTAAATGTCTCGGGCACTGGAAAGCCCAATGCCCAACTCTACAGAACATAGGTAAGAGCGGAGGGTCGACAGAAATAACAGGCCGGCAGAAAGGGAAAAGGCGCGAGATAAAAACAAATCAGGCTAACACGGACAGGACGGATAGAACCACCACGTTTGATTATGCTCGATGGCACAGATTTCGTCAGACCAATTTCAACGACATGTTTGAGTTCTGGGACTGATTGCTCCCTGTTGCCTCCCCCCCCACTCTGAAAAACAAAAGCAATTACAGGCCTGCGTAGACAACCCCCCGTTAGAAAAAGGACTCAAGGAAGCCAAGCATCTGTTATATAATTTAGGATTTAATTACGATAAAGATAACACACAACCAACGATAAATAGAAAAACTAGTAAAACATTCTTTAAAGTAAACTGTACTAATAGGAACAATACAAAACATATTACGCTCACTCCGGAAGTTCTCAAAATGTAACAAGTCAACGGTCCCGCCCATCCGGAAGGTGAAACACACAGCACGTGTGGGGCGGGGCCAGCCATCGGCCATAGACCAGAAGAAATCGCCGACGAGAAGGTACAGGAGGCTCCATGGGCCAACACGAAATGGTCTTCCCATACTCTCCTTCCTAGGGTGACGTCCCCCGGGCCACGAGTAGGGAGGGGGCGGATGCAGGTGACCCCCTCCCTCGTATCTCCTGGTCCGGCCATCACGAATTCCTCCATCGAACTGATGCAGGGTGGGCTGGGAGGGAGAGGCGACGCGGACGAGCCTCTCCCACCTCCACAGGTAGGAGGTCTCCCAGTCCTGGCCCGGCGCCGAAATCCTCCAGCCGGGCCACGGATATACTTGCGTAGCACAGAACATACAATGTCCGACGGACCTATTTTCGCAGCACAGAACATACAATGTCCGACGGGCATACTTGTGCAGCACCGGACATACAATGGTCCTCCAGAGTACTCGCGGAGTCAGGGGTGTAGGGTGGTCATCATGTGCACCCCTGATTCGAAGGGACGGCGTGGGATGCGCTGGGAGAGGGAGGCGGCGCGAACGAGCCTCCCTCACCTCCCCAGGTGGAGGCTCCACAGCTGCACCCTGGCGCCCCGAACCAAATGTCCTGCTCCAACAGCATGGTGTTCTGTCTTTGTCGCCACAAGAAGTTTCTTCCACTCCTGAAAGACACGACGAAGGGCGGCGGCTGCAGGGTCTCAAAATGGCGTCTGGGCCCTCTGGAAGGCGGGTCGAGGCCGCTGGAGTAACTTTGTCCGGAATTGCAACTCGGGCACTTGCCCACCTGGGCACAAGCCCCCACCTTCGACAACATCCCCACAGCTTTGAAGATTCTACCAAAGTCCCGGGAGCCCTCGGCCCCTACAGGTTTCCGGAGGGGAGCAGCTGCATTAATCACTAATGAAATAACCACTACACAGCCACAAGATGGTGGTGCTCTCGTGACAGCGCCAGCTTCAGTCTGAACCACCCAGGAACATTATGGGCTAACGAACTCGAGTAAGTTCCGGCTGAACATCAACGTGACCCGGTAAGAAAGATTCTACCTCCCTCCCCCTTTTTGATTGACGGTCCACACCACCAGCCCCTCTGTTAGCACAGGTTTTTGAACTGCCGAAAGGGACTCTGGTCCAACCGCCAATCGTCGGAGACATTTTGCCCCTGATGCTACTTCCGGACTAAACCGGCCTCGCCCAAAATGGCACCGGTATCAATAGGAACTGACGGACACCTCGTGGTGTTCTTTAGCTAATGAGACTTGATGTACTAAGATATATATGTGAACCTTTGCACACTTGACGAAAAAGGGAGGAGGGTACCCTTGGCGAACATTTGAAAGGGGTCCCGTCAAAATGTTGATTTCAATGAACGATTTATTTTGATATTTATTGTAACTGGTACATAACGTCGCTTATGATGCACACCCACGGTATACATCTAGGAAATGTGATTACAATGAGCTTGACTGTGTTTCCATTTATGAACTAAAATGCCCCTGATCCCTCATCACTTAATGAGACGTTTTTAGTTACTTGCAAATAATTAATTAGGCCTTTTTAACATGTTCTTATGCTGCAAAATAACCCCCCTACTGTATGTGCTTCCACCGTCGCCATGTCCGGCCAAAATATGATTGCACTCTCACATTTTACGTAATGAACGATTATGCAAATAAAGGTTTTCCAAACTAATGAATGGGTATCACATACTTTTGTAAATGTGGGAATTGGTGGGAGGACTTTTCTGTGCACAACCGTTTTGTTCTCTATTTAAGGTTATTAGAAAATGGTTGGTCGGCCCCGGATGGATGATTGAATCTAAGGTATGATACGCTGCCTCCAAATGTGCGACTAGGCTCAGGAACTAACACAGGAAGAGGGACCACGACTTCTGAGAACGGGTAAAGTGAAGCGGTACGAATGACAGAATGTTATAAAGGTATGATACTCGAAGGTGCTAAGGAACAGGGTCGGCCGAAGAACTAATATGCCTTAAAACATCACAGCATTGAGGATAATTTAAGGGTCCCGATAGCTAGATACACCTCCAAAAACCAAATACCTTGCGCCAGGCGCCCCTGGTTTCTTCTTAGCGTTTCCCTACACACGATCTAAAATACCACGCTCGGACCGTCTCCCCCATAAACAACCTATCGCTCGCCACCCTTACCACACTGCCCACCCCTTTGACTTCGGAAACCGAGACCCCAGGGATTATATCCTGAGGGGATAAGACGAGTATGTGGTAAGTAAAGGACTTTCGTGCCCGTACATTTGATATGCTCGAATGTTGTACCCCCTCCCTTTCCCTCTTTTTCTCCCTCTGCAGGTTACAATGGAATCACGATTAGGGTATCGTAACAGATCTGGAGCGACGTCACGTCCGATACATGAAACGGACTAACGCTGCAAGATGACACCAAAAGGCGCCCAACTCAATGCACGTCCTTCTCGTACCTGACCTAATGCTCTTCCGTCCCAAAACTGCATGCTTTCTACATCCTAACACAGACCCGAAACGTCTCATATTGGGTAATGCACTGAATAGCCTAAATAGTACACAGTCACTCTCCAGGACACATGTGTATCATTTAGCCTATCGTTGCACATCTCTCTCTCTCTCTCTCTCTCTCTCTCTCTCTCTCTCTCTCTCTCTCTCTATCTCTCTATCTTTCTCTCTCTCACTCTCTCTCTGTCTCTCCCTAACGACTGGCACCTAATTGGCGAACCTGGTGTGCCACCCAATTGGCTCCAAATACCACAAGTATTTGCACAAAATTCGTTTTTAATAAAATTGCATTGATGCCATGTTAATACCTCTCCTTTTCTGCTAAATATTGATGACAACTAGATTGGCCGAAAAGAAAGGGATAGGTAAGACGACTACGGTTCCCTAATCTGACCCGTAACGAGGGACTACTTGTCAGTGGCTTCTATGATAAAATGTCTCTGGTAACGCGACCTTCCCCGTCCCAAATTGTCTCAATGCCCCAATCAGTAAAAGCGATCGAGACATACCCGCCTTCCCAGGACACCATCAGTTTTGTATCGGCTGCCCCAGACGAGAATTTGAAAAATTCCCCTTGCTCCAATTCACTGTGTTCCTAGTTGTTTTCCATAAGACCCCACTCACCCCAAAGATGAGTTTAATGGTTATCGCAAGCCCCCCGAGTTTTTAATGAAGTAGCCAGGTTGTAAGAAACGATGTAGAAATTAGAATGATGTTTACAAAGTTAAAATTAGATCGAAAAAATGAAAGAACTTGTTGCAGTAAACCTTGTTGAAAATAAGATGTTTAGCTAAAAGATAGGACGCATTGATGTAATGGAGAATCGTTTAGCCTATGTTCATTCCTCAGAAGGATGCCTATCAGACTATGGTGAATAACACGTTGCACTTTTCCTTAAAATACAAAGCCCTGAAGACCGGTCTAGCCTTGCAAAGACTCGTACTAGGGAAATGGGTCTCTACCAGGAGAACTGACATGACTGTAATAAACGAATGCAATGAATGGGTATCAGACCTCGTACCACGACAAATGAATGTAATAACCAACAAAACGCCAAAGAAATAGCCACAAAGGGAAGTTGTTGGGAATCCAGCAAACCCATCATCAATTGGTTATACGTTGGCTGCAAACCTCAATGTAGCGGATGTTTACCCCAGTTGCTTGGTGTTGGGAGAGAAATAGATTTACGTAATTACCTTCCTCTGCAAAATCTCTAAAGACTGTCTTTTCAAACTCATTTAAGGGTACCACTGTCGGAGGAGAAAGAGACCGGATGTGGGAGCACGCGGCCTGACTGCAGATCGTGGAACCTCAGCGACGGAGGCCAAGGCGAGACCACAACAGTAAGGAGTCGCAGGACGAGGCACTGTTTCCGACAAAACTAAAGGAAAGGGCTGACCTGAGGCCCCTGCTCTATGATCGACGTGTGCCGAAAAGTCCCCGCTCTCTGAACCTGGTTATGGACCCGCCTGTCAAAATTTTCCGTCCCCCTGATCTGTTCCCGACTTGGCCCTGCTCCATCCCCGCCTCCTCCGACCTACCATAAGGACTACTCACACACACCCCCCCTTCCACCTGAACTTTCAAAATCCTCTAAATCCTACTGAACCATCCAGAGAAGGGTATTTCCTGCGACTAAAGGGAGGGAGCTCCGACTAAGTAGACCACGAACTATGTTAATCTCAGAACGGTGACCTAAACTCCACCAAGGGTCGCTCCAAAGAGAAGATGAACGAAGTATGTGGTTCTACCCGCTGCTGAGCGCCTCGACGATGATGGAAGCAACAGGAAATACCCACCACAGAGACCCAAGAAACAAACAGACTCCACAACTCAAAGACAATTGCACTTTCCATCGCAATCCTTTTCTGCCTCCTAATAACTATGCTCTGAGTTATGGAAGAAAATGTACGTGCTCCAAAACCATAACGCATTTCTCCCATGAGGTCTGGCGAAACAAAAATGTACTCCCGCCCGCAGACCTCCAACGACTCAATCCACATGAACATTCCTGTTGACAGAACGAATTGTAATACAGGTGCTTAACAGTGCCAACAGAAGACGACAAAGAATGCTGAGAACTCACTAATGCTGGTCCATGACCATAAGACACTGAGAACTCTGATTATTATTTTTATTATATCTCATTTCTCTCCCAACCACCATTGAATTTGACTATGCTCCCACCGTGTACAAAAAGGGCTTACTTATATGATAACTTACCAGTTCCTATTCCGAATGACTATAAGCATCTATGATCTGTACCCAACGCCCTCGCTACATAATTCTAGTCTGATATTGCATTACTATGACTTTTTCTGCAACAAGCTCAACGATGAACCCGCCTACTAGATGACAAGATTTTCAAATGTGATGTTTATAATGTGATATTTATGTACAGTTCCTTTGCCTAGGTCTCCATCCCCTTACTTATGACCACCGCAGTAGAGATAGATAGGAAATAGGCCAGCAAGATGTCTTGGAAATGTTAAAGGGAGGACTGTGGAAAATCGTTACGGTTTGGTGAACATCGCCTGCGCCATCTTGCCTTTTTTCCCGATGCCACCATTTTTGTCATACGTTCCCACCATTTTAGCTGTTTTTGATCAGAACCGCTCTCTGCATTTCCCTGACCCCCAACCCGGTTCTTCACCCTCGCCAGCGCCCCCATGTACTAGTCACCCCGCCCTCACATACCTTGCGCATAAGCGGCAGCCATTTTAAGCACCATGGCCTCCCTGTCCCTCGCTGATAGCCAGCGCGTCTCACTCTCTCCTAACCTCACAGGCATCCCCCGCACGCTGACAAACCCCCTCGCTCTCACATGCCTTGGGTCATAAACCCCTCTTCAGCGCAGATCTGCCTCAGAATCCCATCCTGTTCCCAGCGCGACACCTCCCTTCATTCCTTTCATAGTCTCAGGCCCTTTGATGCAAACCCCCCTTTTCCTGTGTGCCCGTCTGTCTTCCTTGTTCCCAAGCCACCACCTGGCCCTGCGGATACTGTTTATTACCCCGTACAGTAGGAAACCTCCCCTCCCCATCAAAAGACCCACGAGCCGATCAAAAGCCCCCCACTCTATGAGATCCGATCAAACTCCACACATTCCGTGAATCGGCGGAATGTCCAGCTGCGCGATAATCATCACCTGTTGTGACCGGGGTGGGGAATTCAACTGTAAATGTGTGTGGGAACGGGCCTGAAGGGGAGATTCCGAGGATGTTCTTTCACATATCAAAGTGTTGCAAGAATGTGTTACGTGCAATAAAGATCATAAACCTGTGTATAAGAGGCCAGGCCTCAGAGATGCGGTTAGAGCACCTCGTGATGATACTTGCTGTCCGAATTGATGTGTTCTCCTCCGGAGAGAATAAACCCTCGTTTCCTGCCTTTCAGGCTCCAGCGCCTGCTTCTTCATTGATTAATATTGGTGGGTCATTGAGGCGACACCGCCGGGCAACACTAAAGGGTCTTTGGTCATTGGTTGTCTTTGCACCCTTTTACAGTTGTACCTGCTGTATCTGTATTGTCATTAAAAAGGAGGTAATCCTGCATACTTTTAGTGAGTTGCTGTGCTACCTTTTGTTTATGGAGCATGTGTTCTTTAAGTCTCCAGCAACCAGTCGGGCGAGATGTTACTGGTAAGCGGAGATGCACAATTAAAGCGTCATGGTCCGACAGTGCTGCAGGTTCAATATTTGCTAATTGGACCGTTTGATTAATCTCCCCTTCCCTAAAAAATAATGAAAGCGGGCGTAAGATCTATGAGCATGGGAGAAGAATGTGTATTGTGTCGATGTGGTGTGTGCTTCTCTCCAAATGTCCACCAGTCCCATTTCCCTCAGCCATTGCTGCCCCTCCCGTGACATTTCACCCTTGTGAACATAAGATGTTTGTGACCTATCTCTGGTAGAATCCATAACCATATTTAAATTCCCCCCTATTAGGGTCAGTCGTTGTTGCGAGGCTATAACTTCAGCTAGAGCATTTTTAAGCAATCGCTCCTGTCCGTAGTTAGGAGTGTAGATAGAACCGATTACTAAGCTTCGAGAGCCAAATTGCATAGTGTAGGCCAATAATCTCCCTTTTATTTCTGCCACTTTCTCTTTCACTGTCCCGCTGCAACAGGCCAAGAGGAGTATAGCCACCCCGCCCTCTTCTCCCCCGTGGATGAAAAGTATTGATGTGAAAATGCCCTTGAGCGCATGCAATGATTGTCTATAGTGAGAAGATGCGTCTCCTGTAGGAGACAAATATCCACCTCCGCATGTTCCAGGTACAAGAGGAGAGCTCGTCGTTTTACTGGATTGTTGGGCCCCTTAACGTTAAGAGTTAGGACTTTCACATCCCTGTCAGCCCTAGCAGTTAAGTGATATCAAGTCTGTCCCCGCTCCAGGGCCTCTTTGTATCCTGGTACCATGTATTTCTTCTCATCTCATCGTCGGGACTGTACATGTCTCAGTGTATATTTCCATGTTCATACTATAAATATCTCAAGAGTTGTGTGACAAAAATCCATTTACCTGTCTGGATCCTTCCCCCCCACCCTAACCCCAACAACCAGAACAAAAATTACCCCAGAACATAGTCCGGGAGAGGCAGTGCTCCACCGCGTCTCCTTGGAGAAACAGTTTGTAGGGTGTATGTTGTGTTAATAGAACAGAGGTAGTTTGGGTCCCAGGGATAATTTTTATGACCACTCAACACTATATTCCCCGAAAGTAACTAAGCAAAATACAAATAATAGTGGAGGGTCAAAGGTTTGAATTTTCTGAAAAAAAGACTATGTGTGAGAGTCAGTGGCAATAGTCCACTAATCTGGGTACATCATTCGTGGTTATTGAAAAATACCCATCAGTAGCTCTTCCTTGGCGCCCTTTTCATCATATGGGTTCCTTCTAACCATGAAGGATAGTATTTTGATATGGTCAATTGGGACAGCATAAGGACCAGTGCTGATATAACCGGGTCACAGGGAGCTTCTGAAAAGCAGTGCGGGGGGGTGTGTGTGTTAGCGTGCAAATAGTGCAGGATAGTGACATTAAAATTAGATAACCATGAGGAAAAATTATTTATTAGAGACCTCAGTGTTTCTAAAATTTTAAAACGTGCGAAATTGGTAGTTTCACCTAATAGCTACCAACAGGTTGGTCGACATGACATGTTTCAGCAGATTTTTGGATCACAAAGGTATCCACTGCATTCATCAGGACCTGTATCGCTACTGCTAGTAGTGTATTATGAAATAATATATAAAAAAAGGAAATCTTTCACCTGGGTACTAATGAAGGGGAGGTGCGACCTCCCCTTACAGCCAGAGGAACGCTGGAAGTACCGACGGTCAGAGCGGTGCTTCAATTACCTGAGCAGTGAGCCAGGTGAGGTGAGGCAGTACTCTCCTGCACAATATGCTGGGAGAATGATCCTTCATTAGTACCCAGGTGAAAGATTTCCTTTTTTTATATATTATTTCATAATACACTACTAGCAGTAGCGATACAGGTCCTGATGAATGCAGTGGATACCTTTGTGATCCAAAAATCTGCTGAAACATGTCATGTCGACCAACCTGTTGGTAGCTATTAGGTGAAACTACCAATTTCGCACGTTTTAAAATTTTAGAAACACTGAGGTCTCTAATAAATAATTTTTCCTCATGGTTATCTAATTTTAATGTCACTATCCTGCACTATTTGCACGCTAACACACACACCCCCCCGCACTGCTTTTCAGAAGCTCCCTGTGACCCGGTTATATCAGCACTGGTCCTTATGCTGTCCCAATTGACCATATCAAAATACTATCCTTCATGGTTAGAAGGAACCCATATGATGAAAAGGGCGCCAAGGAAGAGCTACTGATGGGTATTTTTCAATAACCACGAATGATGTACCCAGATTAGTGGACTATTGCCACTGACTCTCACACATAGTCGTTTTTTCAGAAAATTCAAACCTTTGACCCTCCACTATTATTTGTATTTTGCTTGGGTGTATGTTGTGGCCACCAAAGTGTCCCCCCCAACCCCCGCTTACCTCCTCAGCACAAGCTTATCTGTGACCCAGACCAAGTCAATCGTCTTCTCTGGCTCCAGTTGCAGCAGATAGAGAGTTCAACACTGCTTGACGTTCGTGCGCTATGACTTCCGGGGGCGGTTGAGGAGTGATCTTTTGTCTCGTCCGACCCCCGACTAAGTGCCATCTCTCTCTCTCTCTCTCTCTGTGGTCTCTTGCCCCCTCGATCAGGCTCTGTTGGTTGAGGATAGTCGAGACCAAGCACTTTGCAAGCTTCTTGTAGGGACCGAATTTGACACAATTTACCATTCCATTTAAAGATAATGAGAAAGGGATGTCCCCAGGAGTAGGAGACATTCTGGCCACGAAGGTACGTTGTAACTGGACTGAAGTCTCTTCGCTTTTGTAGTATTTTCAGTGCCAAGTCCTGGTATAAGGTGATATTATGCCCTTTGTATGTCAGAGGTTGTGTATCTCTTGCACGTTTCAGAATGAGTTCGTTAAGTTGAAAGTCTGGTAGAAACGCCAAGATATCAGGCGGGGGTGCAGGCGCTCTTCTCTGAAGACCCACCCGGTGGGCCTAATCTATTTTAAAATTGAATTCTGGTGGTTCATGCAAAATGTTGCGAAAGAGGCTTTGAAGGTATTGAGAGATGTGTGAACCTTCCTCATTAGAGGGAACATCCTTGACGCGCATGTTGTTTCTCGTGAATCTTCCGCGTGTGATTCGAGGTCGATTTGTTGTGCTTGAGGGCGATTACTTCTTGTGCTCCACTTCCTCATCCCGGGATAGTTCATGCTCCTCCACTGTAGCCACTCTCTACCCTACCGCGTCCAGGTCTCGTCGCAATTCTTTTGATCTCATCAAAGATATCTTTTTTGAGTGTCTGTATATCTTCTCGCAGGGTCAAAAAGAGCTGCGCCAGGAAAGCATGTGTAACGGTTTCCTCTGGGTTTCCTGGGTGCTGACCTCCTGTAGCCAAAGGTGGGGCATGGTCTTCCCCTCCGCTCGCCCCAACATCTTAGAGCATCTTAGAGAACAAGTCCTTAATGTTTCTTTCTTTAACGTTTCTTTCCTTCTTCGCCCGCGTAGAGGACATAACCAGTATGAGAGTATGTCAGCCAAGTGCACATGGTTGAGGCTCAGTGTCGTAAGTGAGAGAGCTATCTAGCCAGGTCTGGCGGGGGGCCCAGTTTCCAAAGATAAGCTCTCTTGTTAGTCTCGTTGAGGGAGCATCCCTCACCTGTCTTGAATTTGGTGATGTCCGGCCACTCACGCAGGACTCTATGCGATGAAAGCCATTTCCTTTCAAATTGGTGTCGGCTCGCCGTCATGTTATGCTGCAAGAGGTTCTCTTATCAAGGAGAGAGAGAGGAACTACAGTAGCTAGTTTGTTTCCCCTGGGATATAGTGGTTAATCAAAGAGAACTAGCTATGTCTGTGTGCTATGTGTCTTCATGGAAAACCATTTGGTTTAGTATGAAGGCCTTCACCCACCAACCTAATTGGTGGCATGCTTTATCATCGGGCCCCACCCGAGGTCCCAGTGAGGTCCGTGTCTGTAGCCGTTTCTCAGACTAGTAGGGCCACGCGGTCCACTGGGGGTGCAGGCTACTTTGTGCAGCTTATTGTTTTATGCAGTAAATTGATGGTCGCGCTGAATCCTATATGCCACTCATATAACCATGCCCAATATTTATTGATACAAGTCAGTGTGTGGTCGTGTGTAAGCCAGGGGGAGACCCCCCCTTAGTGAGCTCTCAACTGTGTTTCCCTGCTCTCGTGCAGAATAGATTTGAGGCGATCTCCTAGGGTGGGTCAAGGTGTGATCATATAATCAAGTGCCAGATGGGGCCCTTACCATGCCAGTGGCGAGTGAAGCGAAGTAATCCCCGCAAGTCTCAGGCCTCTATGTTGGTTTATGATGCAGTATAGCTCTTTAGGAGCATAATCAGACCACCCACAGGCACCACTGCTTATATGGGCTCAATCTGCTGTGTCCCTTATTACTCCTTGTGCGTATTGGGCTCTAGTGGCCGAAGTGAGAGTTGGCTATGTGCCCGATGTGCGCATTTTGTCATCAGTTATCCACTAGGCTTCACCAGAATATGGCTGCCTGACACCCCCGATAGCAGGCCAGGGCGGAGAAGCTAACGGCCGCCGCTTAGAATTGTGCAACTTCACAGGCGCCGGATGATATTCCCGCCCGCAGTGCTGCCCCGCAGCAGCACGACCCAGCCTCTATGTATGCCCTATGATGGAAATGTGGCTCGTGGTATTAAGTGGGGCCCAGGCACCTCAATTAATGTTGATGGCCAAAAGTTACAGTACCAAGCTATCACGTCCCCCGCACCTGCCTTTCCAAATGTCTTTGTAGACCTCGCTAGGAACTGGCGTCCCCACTCTAATACTGAGACAGAGCGAGGGAGTTACAAGTTGCCACTGATGACTGAGCAATACCCCAGGCACCAAGCGACACCCCGGCCGATGCCCTCACACAAAGAAATTAGCCTTGACTCATCCATCTCTCTCAGCCTGGCAGTCAACGTGGGGCCTGAGGATACCACCCGGCCCACTGGGCCTCTCTGCACCCCGTCTGCCCGGGATCACTGTCCTCGTTGTATGATGTTGGTCTGTTCCTTCGAGATCAATATTAAACAAGGGAGCCACCAATTAACACTGGGGGGCGGGTAAAACCCAGGGTGCCAGTCGACACCCTGGATGATGCTGTCAGTTTGGTGCCTCCTGCACTTCCCCAGCCCGGTAGTCTATGAAGAGCCCAGGGATGCCACTCAGCCATCTAGGCCCCTCCTCACCTTTTCCACCAGGGTTCACTTTCAGCAATGTGCACAGTCAGGTGGTAGTCATCGTGGACCATCCAATCTTATGCCGGTGGGAATGGGCCGCTCTCCACATCAGCAAAGGCTCGAGTGTTTTCTAGCACAATCGGCTCAGTCGAGGCCGTACAGTCCCGGAGCGTCACCGAGGTACACCAGGCCCCTCCTCAACTCCTCTGTATCGGACCGTAGGACACCGTCAGCAAGTGGCAAAATTCACGCAGGGCAGGCCGTCGAACCCCACACCTCGAGGTAGGACCAGCGATGATCATCAACTGCGTTGCTAGGTTCCAAGGGTACTGCCATGCCGGGCGTTGAAGTTTGCCCCGGTCCCGTCACAGTTAATGGAAGCCAGCTGTCATTTTCCGCATTCCGGGCTACTGCTGGGCCGAGGAAGGGATCACCGGCAAGTAAGCCTCCAACCCCGTATGTACCCCTATTTCAGGTGCTCTATCGGGCTGGAAGTTTTCTTTGTCGTTTTGGCACCTGTTGGGTGTCGCTATGTGCAGGGAAACATCGGGCGAGGCGAATGGAAGCTGGTAGACAATATGAAACACGTCTTACCCGCTCTCCATCTTGGCCACGCCCCCTGAACAAACATTTTTTAGATCACTAGTGAATCTACCAGTGTCTACCCCGCTGACTCCACTCTACTTAGATCTTGGCCAGAAGAGAATTGTACATAAGATCGCCCTGCACATACTCATGTTTTGGCACCGGTTATGATCCACTGTAGCACTTGCTTCCTATAGGGTGGGTGTCCGTGAACTAATGAGAACATCTTGTGTGGACAACATTCCCTGGTTGCTCACAGTTAAGAATCTGCTACTCAATCTAGGATTAGTTACGTATTGGAATGAACCGGAAACCCTTGGCCAGATTACCAAAGCCTATCTTAAAGCAGAATATTTGGGTTTAGTTGAAACTGACTTGATATCGAATTGCAAGGGATCACTTTCGATTGCTTTTAAGAATTTTAAACGGACAGCGTCATTAGAGCCCACACTGGAAAAAACTGAACCTCTGTTAGCGAGGAAATTATGCCTACAGTTCAGGCATAGTTGCCTACCTCTAAATTGTTTTAAAAAAAAACTGGTACAAAGCAGGAGAGAGTGCTGAAGAACACTGCCCCTGTTGTCAAGGGTTACCTGAGTCACCTGAACGTGTCCTATTCTTTTGTCTCTTGTACCACCAATCTCAAATTAAATGGATTGCCCCCCTTTGTAGAAAACTGGGAGTAAGGAGGTATAAGGAGGCTTATAAAATACTACAGTCAAACATTACGCGTCTCTCTGTATTTTGTACCGCTAGGTTTTTAATAGCCATGTGGATCAGGTGCGCAAAGCACTCTCTTGATATTTTTTAGGGTGTAGTTTCCAGGGTGTACCACATTTTGTGGCGCCCCCTAGGTTCTACTGTGGGCCATGCCGTATTTTAAATGAACATACTTATTAATTAATTTTATTCCCCTTTTAAACATGTTATGATGTTGTTTTTAAACTCAAATAATTAATGCAATTTTCTAGTCTTTAATTATGCTGCTGTTGAAATGATTTTTCATTGCGCCAAAATACTGATGCACATTGACCGTTCTGCACTGCGACTGGGACGACTCTTGGTGGCCAGCAGCCCTAGGAAAAGCACCCATCCCGACGGACCACGCGCGGAACCTGGGCATCATCCTGGACTCCTCACTCTCGATGACCAGACAAGTCAACGCCGTTTCATCATCATGCTTCAACATCCTACGCATGCTCAAAAAAACATTTCGCTGAATCCCCACCGAAACTAGAAAAACGGTTACCCATGCACTGATCACAAGCCGAATGGATTACGGAAACACCCTGTACGCCGGTACCACCGCAAAACTTCAGAAAAAACTCCAACACATCCAAAACGCTTCAGCCAAACTCATACTAGACATCCCTCGCAAAGACCACATTTCTGGTCACCTGAAAGACCTCCACAGGCTCCCCGTCAATAAGAGGATAACGTTCCGCCGCCTCACCCACGCACACAAAGCCCTCTACGAACTTGGTCCCGAATGCCTCAACACGCGACTTTCCTTCTACTCCCCCTCCCGCCAGCTGCGTTCATCCAACCAAGCCCTCGCAGCTGTTCCGCGCATCCACAAAACCACCATGGCGGGAAGATCCTTCTCCTACTTAGCGGCAAAAACCTGGAACTCCCTTCCCATCCACCTCCGCCTTACTCATAACCACCTAGCCTTCAGAAAACAGCTTAAAACCTGGATATTCGATGGGTAATTCTCCGCCCTTCCTCAAGCGCCTTGAGACACTCTGGGTATGTAGTGCGCTATATAAATAACTTGACTTGACTTGAATGTTTATCTATAATTTTTTTGGAAATCTGTTTATTAGCATAGTGATTCGAGCAACATTACAGAGTTAACATTAAATGTCTGCACTAGGATAAGGCGTGCTCTCGCAAGCATAATATCAGCAATTACATCGTACATTTTGTATTTTGTGGCATACTTAATAAGGTAACATTCCCCTGAACAAACCGGAAAAAACCCACCCTCCACCCACATGAAACCCCCCCCCTCCCGACACTCGTAGTACATGCATGTGTAAGCCAGATCGTACTTGGTTGCACCCGTGAGTCCATTTCACCCAGTAGTACTGATTAATACAGATAGTCATGAGCAACAGCATGAAGAGTACGGGATATCCCGTGCCATTGTCTAGTGCACCACAGTCAGATGCGTCACATGGGTTTCTAAGTTCGTAGGACACAGTTCAGCGCTAAGGCATCGAATCAACAGATTCCTCATCTCCCTCCGCTTCGAACATCCCCAATATGGCAAACCAATCCAGTGAGATCGGCGTTTTTCTAAGGCCCCTGCGTTCTTCGCGTTGCAGCGCTTCACCTTCCGCCTTGCCCCACCTTGTCACTTCCGTTTTCCATAGCTCGGGATCAGGTGGTTTGGGTGACTTCCACCTCATCGTAATTGCCCGCTTCGCCAAGAGTATGGCCAAGTCAGCAAAGCGTGTTGCTACACTTCTAGTGCGCGCTGCAGGACCCAACACCAGTAATGCGTATTCCAGTGTGGGTGTGTGTGACAGGGCGCCTGCACAGGTGAGTGATCCGGCGACCGTGGACCAGTAGTAGCCCAGCTTGGGGCAGTCCCACAGCATGTGTACCAATGATGCGTCATCCGCAGAGCATCAGGGGCATGTGTCAACTGCAGTAGGGAACATGGCCTGTATGCGGTGAGGTGTTAAGTAAGCCCTATGGAGGAGCATGAGCTGAATGAACTTGAATTTGGGGTTTCTGGCCACCTTTTTTGGGAACTGGAGGATACGCTCCCATTCCTTGTCCCTTAGCGGTCTTCCCACATCACCCTCCCATTTCGCCCTGAGAAGCGACAGTGGGGTTGCCCTCCCTGTCCTGATGCTAGCGGTTAACCATTTAGTTAGGTGGCTTCCCGTCCCCATAAGATAAAGCATCGTTGGTAAGGGGTTTGTGGGAGGTTCTATTCCCTCGTGCGCCCACCTATTAGCCACGTAATGGCGAAGGCCAGCATGCAGGAGGAACGATCCCCCGGGGACACCGTGTGCAGCCCTAAAGTCTTCGAAGGACAGTATTCGCCTCTCAGCAAAGAGGTCCCCTATAGTCACCACTCCAGTGTCATGCCAAGGCGTGAGTATGCGTGCTGTAAGTGGGTCCGCCTCCAGCGGGATACCCAGTAGTGGGATTGTGGGGGCATAGGATGTCGCCGGGGTGGTGTATTTCAGGGCCTTCCGCCAGTATTGGATAGCAAGCCGGAGCAGTGGCGGGGTGCTTCCTGGTAGGTCTGAGCGGGGCAATATCAAGACATGGATCTTCCCCCTAGAGTGGTCCTCCTCTGTTATATCAACCTTATGCAGGTTCCGACCCGCTAGCCAGTAGGCTAGCCATTGCAGCTGGCATGCAAAGTTGGAGGCCCGGAAGTCTGGTACTCCCATACCCCCGGCTCCAGTAGGGAGCTGTAGTTTGGGAAGGCCTATGCGTCTCTGCCCTCGGCCCCATATGAGTTCCGTGAGGAGAGTATCCAGTGTTTTAAATGTCGAGGCGGGAATCAGAAATGGCAAGTTGGTAAAATAGTAAATGAGGCGGGGAAGCATCACCATCTTAGAGATGGCCACCCTTCCGGCTACCGATAAGGGTAATGACAACCAAAATTGTATTTGGGATTTGAGCGCTCTCATAGCCCGGCCGAGGTTGCCATCGATCATCATATCTGCATCCCTGTAGATTTGTACCCCGAGATAGCGGAAGGTGGAGTCCGCCATTTGAAATGTGTGTGGCGCGAAGGGTAAGGGTGTGGGTTGGCCAGGGGCTGCAAACATGAACCCGTAGGACTTGGACTCGCTTATGGAGAGGCCAGATAATAATCTGAAGTCCTCGAATATTTTAGACATAGAAGCAAGGTCTCCCCTCAAATCACGGAGGTATAGGATAATGTCATCTGCGTATGCAGAGACCACGTGGGTGGTCGTGCCCCTCCGGATGCCATTGTGGGGAGCTGCCGTTCTGAGTTTACAGAGCAGTGGTTCAAGGGCCAGGATGAACAGGAGTGGGGAGAGCGGGCAGCCCTGTCTGGTGCCCCTTGCTATGTCCACGGGACCAGAGATGTATCTGGACGTGCGCACTCGGGCCGTAGGGCGGGTATAGAGCAGTTTGACCCATGCAATATACTCAGGTGGAATCCCAAATTTCGCGAGCGCAGTAAACATGAAATCCCATCTAAGGGATTCAAAGGCCTGTTTCAGGTCCAACGAGATGCAGCCTTCCGAACCCAATTCCTCCGGGTCCCGCAGCATCAGCTGAGCAAGCCTTCTAAGGTTCATGGCTGTGCTCCTTCCCGGCACAAACCCGCATTGGTCGGGGTGTATCAGGTGCGGGATGTATTGCACCAATCGCATCGCTAATATCTTGCTCAATATCTTGCAGTCGGTGTTAAGGAGGGATAAGGGCCTGTAATTAGCTAGGTGCATGCCATCTTTACCCGGCTTTAAGAGGGAGGTTATTAAAGCTTGGAGGGAGGACTGGGGCAATGAGGAAGTGCGCAACGCTTCCAGATAAACAGTGTGGAGGCGCGGGGCTAGGAGGTCTATGTACGTAGCGTAGAACTCAGTCGGTAGGCCATCGGTTCCAGGGGTTTTGCTCTTCGGGAGAGCGTGTATTGCCTGTCTAATTTCCGCAATAGTAATAGCACGTTTCAGGTCTTTGGCTTGCCTGGCTGTGAGTTGGGGTAATTCAAGGTCCCTCACGAAGTCCTCTAATGCAGCCTCGGAGAGGCATTGGTGAGGACCATAAAGTGTGGCATAATAGTCCCGGAATGCGGTATTGATGCCCACTTGGGACGAGGCCAGTAAACCGTCCTGGTCCAATATTTCCAAGATCGGATGGTTCACCGGAGAGTCTCTTATAATACGGGCCAGTAGTGGGCCTGAACTATCCGCCTGTGTATGTTGTCTGATAGTGTATTCTTTGTAATCTATGAGCCTCAAGTCTTCCAGTAGTTCGGCGTGTTTAATGTGCGCCTCTTGCAGTGGAGTGAAGTGTGTGTTTGTGCCCGCAGCTTCGCTCTCCAGCATTGCCAGTGTACCTTCCACCTCTTTTAGGGCACCTATCACCTCCCTCCTCCTGCCCACTCGGGAGGCCATCGCCTCTCCCCTGATGAAGACCTTGAAAGTGTCCCACTCTACTTGTCTGGAGCTGGCAGTGTTTGCGTTGGTGGCAAAGTAGGTCTCAACAGCGTCCGCCATGGATGACCTGAAGACCGAGTCTTCAAGCAGTTCTGTGGGTAACCTCCAGGTCGGGATAGGGGCCAGCATCTGGCCCCATTGCCAGGTGAGCTCCACAGGATTATGATCCGAGAGGGTCTTCCCCATATGCTGGGCTTGGACGACCGACCCCAGTAGGGAGCGGGAACAGAATATATGGTCTATACTGGTATGTAGCTGGTGAGGGGGGGAGAAAAAGGTGTATTCCCTGTCCAGGGGGTGCGCACTGCACCATGCGTCTGCCAATTCCCATCCCACCGCCCATTGTGCCAGCGCATCTGCCTGCCTCCTGCTTTCTGTGGCGTGTAATGGGGGTGAGACCTATCTAGTGTAACATCTAAGACAGCATTAAAATCTCCTCCAATCACCCACTGGTGATCTGCCCAATCCGCAAGGATCCTATTGACATTTACCAGAAATCTGATTGGCCAGAGTTTGGCGAATACACACAGCCAAACACAATTGTTTCCCCATCCAACAAGCCCTTTACAAACACATATCTGCCCTCATTATCAATTCACTGTTCAATCGGCTTAAAAGGAACAGAGTTGCGGAGCCAAATAGCAGCCCCCCTAGAGAACGCTGAGTAGGATGTGGCAAAGAGTTGACCCCTCCACTTCTTTCTGAGTTTCAAGCCTTCAGCGCAGTTCAAGTGTGTCTCCTGCAGGCAAGCTATCATGATTCCCCGGCGATTTAGCTGGGCCAGTATCCTGTGTCTCTTGTGGATCGAGCCCATGCCCCGCACATTCCAGGTGCACAAGTCATAAACATTAAGCGGTCCCATGACGAAACCTGCAATGCGGCCATGGTGGGACCGTGGGTGACCATGCCAAGTACTTCATGTCGTATGATAAGAGTGTTGTGTAAACAGTTAGCCCCTCAACATTAAGGTGCCCGGGCCAACGGGCGCGCGATCCAAACCAGGGTGCCCAACATGGGCAGGAAGTAAACAGTTCCAAGTGCATACGGTGGGGGAGAGTGGACCTCTCGTGCCTAACGTGTACTGGCCTGCAGTGGTGCGGCAGCACTCCATGAAAACAAACCTGCTAGTTACCCCCCGTCATGTAAGGAGATACACTGTTCATACATTACCACCCGGACTTCGTTCAGGGTGCAAGCTGCCGGCGTTAGAAGTCCTCCGCTGTCTGCGCCGTGATCTTGGGAAATAATTGTAGGCTGTCCGCCGACCCTGACACTTCAGTGTGTGTGCCGGAGACGCTGGCCTGACCTCTGTTAGTGTCCGCATCGTGAGCGGCGAGGGCCTCCTCCGTTAGTTGCACCACCGATGATCTGCCTGTCAGGCGGTCCGCTGCGGACCGTCCCCTTGAGGACGATTTTTGCGAGGGGGCTCGCCCCTTATCGGAAGCCGGGCGACTCTGGCCCAACGGATCCTGGTGCCTTGCATTCCCAGAGTCCGCAAATGGGTCCTGTGAGGTCGGCGGCGTCAGCGTAACCTCCATCCACTCCTCCGCCTCCTCCGGCGAGTCAAAGAAGTGGGATTTGTTCTCATAAAGTATCTTGAGGCGAGCGGGGAACAGGAGGGCATATTTCAAGTCTCTTTCCCGCAGTTTGCGCTTCACCCCCACGAAGGTGGACCTAGCTCGCTGTACTGTGGGCGTGAAGTCAGGATATATGGAGATGTTCTTGTCTTCATAGCGGATCGGCGCTTTCTCCCGGTCCACTCTCAGCACAGTGTCGCGGTCCTTGTAGTGAAGGAGTCGCGCGATCGAGGGGCGTGGGGGTGCCCCTGGTTGCGGAGGTCTTGACGACAGTCTACGCGCTCGCTCTATGCTGTATAGCACCGTGAGATCTTCCGGGCCCACCATCTTCCTGATCCAGTCCTCCACGAATTGGGTGGGGTTCCTCCCCTCGCTGCGCTCCGGAATGCCTAGGATGCGGATGTTGTTGCGGCGGGCCCTCCCTTCCGCATCATCCACCTTGTCCCATAGCTGCTTGAGTTGTTTCTCCATACCTTCCAGCTTCGCTGAGTGTTCCGTCTGCTGAGGTATGAGATCATTCAGCGCAAGTTTCTGTTCCGACACTTTCTCCGCAAGTTTGTTATGGTCTGCTCGGAGTAACAAGAGGCCGGTCGCCATGCTGTCAATGCTTGATTCTAGCGCTTTCCGTGTGGCCCGTATTTCATTTAGTATGAGATCCAGCTTGGCGTCCTGCAAACCTTTTCCAGTCAGAGGGATAATGTCCGCGGTAGATGAAGCTAGAGGGTCCTCCGAGCCGGTGGACTGCATGTCCGCTGATGCGCCGTGGTCCTGGGTCCTGCCCCTGTGTTTCCCCATCGATCTGGTATGCAGGGTGGCGGAGTAGTAGGCGCACTCTCCGTGTCCGGCTTGCACTGCCTGATGGCACTCCGGGCAATGAGCAGAGGTGTCCGTGCAGCCACCGGCGATACCACGAGGATATGAATAAAGGGTCACACCCTAGAGCGATGCCAAGCCCACAGCACAGAATCCTCGTCAGTGTAGTAGCGCTCAGTGGATGGTCCTCCTCCCAGCCGCGGTTCCGGCCACCACGGGGCGACGTGTAGGGGTGCTGGGCCACTATTGGGGGATCCGTTGGAGGTCAGAAGGGAAGAGAGCGTGTTATTGCAGTCCAGTCGAAGGTGTTTTGCAGCCAGGAGCCCTCCGTGGAAGCCTCGGGTAGCTGGGCCCCGCAGCAGTGCTCAGGTACCCCCTCCTCACTGTGCGTGCAGGGGGCCATGCCGGTGGTATGAGGAGTTGTCAGGCCGCGACTAACTCGCTGTTGCAATGCGCCTTGGGCAACGCAGGGCTCCGCGCCAGATGCTGGGATGGCCCGGGGTTCAGGGTGGAGGCAAAATAGCGGCTATGATCCCGCAGCGGCGGGAGGCCGTCGCGAGTGGTCTCCGTGTGCACCAAGCTGCCGTCCTACCCCACTAGGCAATAGTGTCCTCTGTGCGTCAATCCCAGGCCCCTACTCCTCACCGGTGTCATCGGTGTCCAGGCGAGCGCGGGCGTCTCCTCTGTGCTCGGGCGGGCGCCGGGGCGGCTCCGGTGTCTTAGTGCCGCGATCCGGGCAGACCGGCCAGGAATGGTCCCTCAGGCTCGTTGGTGGGGAGGTAGACAATGCGGCGGCAGAAGGGGCCGCGTCCGCCGCCGGTCTGGGTAGCGCGCTCAAGCTCCGTGGACTCGCTCCCCTCCGGGGCACGCCAGCAGTCCGTCGGAGCCTAGTTGCAGCTCGGCCCCCAGGCAAATCGAGTCCGCGGCTTACCACGAGGAAACAGGCCCCCGGGATCGCCGCAGGTCATCAAAGTTTCGGCGGCGTCCAAGAGGGGTGGTGCGCTGCAAGTGTATGCCGCTCACTCCCTGAAACTTCGGGCGTGAAGACGGTGTGGGTAACAGTGCAGGATGACAGGATAATCCGCTTGTGTTTAGGGCTCAGGACGGAGCTCCTCAGCTACACGTCCGCCATAGCTGGCTCTCGGCCACGCCCCCGAATGTTTATCTATAATGACATGTCTTATTTGTATTGTGTTGCTTGTAATTGTCTTGTTTAACGATGTACTTTGATGATCTTAAGTGATCAAAATAAAGTTCTTGATTGATTGATTGATTGGTTTTCCGCTGTGCTGGAATTTTTTTTTGCTGGTCTAAATGCTTTCGGCACTTTGGCACTGCTGATCAGTGCCAAAGTGCAAGTGCTCCCTATGTAAATTGTACATATGGATTGGTGTTTCAATGATTGGTGTATTTGGTTTACTACAAATACCCTAGTAAAGGGCACTGTGTGTGCCCAGGGCCTGTATATCAAATGCTGCTAGTGGGCCCGTACCACTGATTCTGCCACCTACACATGCAGCCTTTCAAAGGGTTCTCAGACCTGCCACTGCAGTTTTTACTGTCATGTCGACCTGGCAAGAGCACCCACTTGCCAGGCCCTAACTTTCATTTTTATTACATGTGAGTCACTCCTAAGGTAGGCCCAAGGTAACCCTGTGGTCCGGGTGCAGTGTATGTGAAAGATAGGTCATGTCCTGGTGTGTGTGACATGCCCCGATAGTAGTAGTAGTAGTATAGATTGAAAGGCTATCTTTCCCATATGATAGAATGTATTTATAACATCTTATAAGTATAACTTCCTATTGGGACAAGATAGAAAGATGGAGTTTGGTATGCTTGAGCTCAGAACATAAAAATACATCTCTTAGTGAAGGTGATTGTTATATTGTGTGTTTGATAATGCCACTTTTAGAAAGTGGATGTTTTTTTGCTTAGCCATTCTGTGTGCCTCTGCTGTTTTGTGGATTGACTGTCTGACTTTGGAGTGACGGTATGGGGCTGTACATTCACTGATGACAGCCACTGGGGGGGTTGAGGTGTGTCCTATCTTTCCTGGATGAGTCAGGGCTGGGCTGAATAGACCTGGACTGCATTTAGAGTATTGGGAGGAGATTTCTGTGCACTTGAATGAGCCTGGTCTGCCTTACTCAATGTGGTCTCCTCTTCCAGCCGGGAAGCTGGACCAGGGAGGACAGAACTGGTTTTGACTGAGCACAGAGCCTCTCTGCCGCAAGCAAACAAAGCGAAATTGAGTATAAATCTTGGGACCCAGAACTTTAGAATACTTTTAGACTCAAGAAGAACCTCTGCCAAGGAGAAGAGCAGGAAAAGCTGAAGGGGAAGTACTGCCCATTTGCTGTGTGCTGTCTGGGGTTGGTCTGCAGTGACTGTTTCTGCCAAGGAGAGGACAACGACTTTGCTGTGTGCTGTGTTTCCTGCTTGAAGAAGAGCTCCAAGGGCTTGAAGTAGAGCTTTCCTCCTGTTCTGAAGTCTCAGGGACACAAAGTCTTTGCCACTAGCTCCCCTGAATTTCCTTGCTGGGATTTCTGACCTACCAAGAGGTGCCTCTTCCTGAGTTGGGCCTCTGGAGTTTGTTCCTGCTGCTGGGAGCTGAGAAAAGAGAAGCAACTAAAGAAGCGTGACGCATCCGCACCCGTTTTTGACACAACACCAGTGCAGGAAGAATTTCCACGCATCGCCAGTGTGCCGCTGAAGAAGTCGACGCAGCACTTGCCTGCGACTGGAGAAATGACTGCATGCCGAGTCTCATGCACTGATCTCCGAAGTGCAAGATCACCCCACAGACTCTGACACAGGCCCTGCTGTGCGAATGCAAGAACCGACGCATCGAGGGCCCGTGGCTGGAGAGATCAAAGCAGTGCCGTTGCGGCATCGTGAATTGATGCATCCCCGAACCCTCGTGCATCGCAATTGGGCGCCTAGTCTACAGCAATGCCGGGGTCTCAGTAAGAACCTGACACATCACCTCCCCGTACAGTAAGAAACCGACGCATTACCTCCTCTTCAGTAAGGAACCGACGTATCACCTTGGCTGCGTTGCAGTAAGGAACCGACGCTTCACCACCCTTGGAGCAAGGAACCGACGCATCACCTTTCCTGTGCGTAATGAACCGACACACCACCTTCCTTGCGGCTGTTTCTCTTTATGATTTTGACACATCCAAGGTACTTTGTGTTGAAAGTGTGGCTTCTATAGTTTGCTTTGGACAGGTCTGTTTTTACTTTTAAAAGTCATATCTTGATAAATGTATATTGGATTTTTGTCATTTTGGTCTTGTTTGGATAAGATAAAGATAATGTATTTTTCTAAACTGGTGTGGTGTCCATTTGTTGTGTTTTCACTGTATTACTGTATGTGTGCACAAAAAAGCTTTACACGCTACCTCTGAGATATGGCTGTCTTCTCGTGCCAAGCTACCAAGGGTCACTACTTAGAGAAAGGTGCAAACCATTGCCAACTAGAGACTCCAGATTCTAACACTTAACTATACCCCTCATCATACCCCAACCTTAATGTTACCTGAATTCTATCCTTAACTCTCTCTCTTATTCTACCCCTACCATTGCATTATTCCTGACCATAAACCTAACTTTAAACATATCGCTCACCATAACCTAACACTATCCCTAATCCCTCACGCTCACCTTAACTTAATCATAGCCCTTAACCTCATGTTCATCATCTCAACAAGCTGAACGATACATTAACTCGGATTGCACCTCTTGGAAACCTCTCTTAAAGTTTAACTATAAACCTAATCCTAGCCCTCACCAGAACCTAGACATTACACTCACCTTAACACTACCATTAGCACTTTCATATTATTCCCCTACCATATCCATGATCCTAATCATAGGCCTAACCCTACCCCTCACTCTCAACCTAAACACAACCCTCAGCTTAACCCTCCGCCTCTCTCTTGTTTTCCCCTAACCATAACCATAAATCTTCTTTTCTTAAAACCCGCCTCCCTTCTCAATATTTGTATTCTCACTGATTATTTTCCCAGTCCCTATGGATGAAACTACCTGTACTACAAGCAATAAAATTAACCCAAACTAGTTATGATGCCCTGGATGGCTCAGCCAGCCTTCACTCCTTTATCTTGTAACTGGGTTGTGAACCCATTAAAGAGCTTTACAGCTAAGAATGTTGAGTGCCCATCTTCTCTTGTAAATTTGTACTTACAGCAGAGGGTGGACGCACCTGAGGGGCTAAGTTCAATCAGGAAATGCTGGAGGACTTCAGAAAAGGAAACTTTAGGACTGCTACCAAAACTGGCACATTCCCTGTCCTTTCTTGGGGTGGTTGATGCACAACTGTGCAGATGGACTCTGACTAAGCAAATGGCCAAAGTGACCCAAGAGAACTAGCTGAGTGAGTTGTGGGTGGCGTCTCTTTCTCCCATGAAGATGGTTTAATGAGTACCCTTCTTAGTACATTTACTCCTAAATATAAGTAGATGCTCATTATCTGTGCCCGGGCTCTCATTTGATAAATGGATTGGCAAGCAGTGAGTGAGAGGTAGCTACATTTAGCAATTGGTCAGGTTTGGCTCAGGGCCTAGATGGAGAAGGACTTTTGGATGCAAACATATGTATAGGGGATTCATCAACCTCCCATTCAGACAACCTTTTTAGGTTTCGCCTACACAGCACTTGCACTGTGCTTGAGAAATCTATGGATTTTAACTTACGTCCCACCTCCTCTCTTTCCTGGCTTCTCATTGGTTCCTGTGCGTGACACTTACCTTTCCTCCATTTCTATTGGCTGTAGCGTATATTCCTGCATTTAACATTGCTTGTTAATTCTCTGCCGAAATGCTGTTAATATCCTATAGAGATTAAGGGCCATATATATCAACAATCCGTTTTGCGATTCCTAAATAGAGATTTTTAAGGAATCGCTATTTAGATATCGCAAAATGGTATGTATGTAGAAAATCGCTTCTTTTTAGCGATTCCTTAAAATTCCACAACTGCGATTAGCAAATTGCTAATCGCAATTATGGAATAATTTCCCATTCATTTCTATGGGCAAGGAGGCCCTTAGGAATGAAGGGGAAATTGCGAATCGCAATTTGCTAATCGCAAATTGTGAATATTTTCAAGGGTGCAGGGGTGTCTTAAGAAGACCCTGCTGCACCCCTGAAAATGACATGTGTGCGCATGTGGCGCACATTCATGCCCTAAGGGCATGTATGAGCGTCACATGGCACCTCTTGTTTTAAAAAAAAATGCTTTTTTGAAAGAATTCGCAACTTACCACCAACTAGAAGTTGGTGGTAATTTGCGATTCCATAATGGCATTTTGGAATGTTTTTTCCTTGATACATTGCATTTAAGGAATCGCAAAATTTGCAATTCCTTAAATGCAATCGCAAAATAAGGAATGGCAAATTTAGCGATTCCTTATTTTGCACCAAATATGTTTCATACATACCATTTAGCGAAAATGGGTTCGCAAACGCTGGAATTCGGCGAATTTCGGCGTTTGCGAACCCATTTTGCCTTGATACATAACTAAGTGATTTGCATAGAATCACAGGAGATTACGTGATTTGCATAGAATCACAGGATTCTGATCGGCGCCTGGAAATGGGATCCACGGCTCTAGGTCAGCAGCTCTGGCCCCTGCGCGCCACCCTCTCCACTCCTGTGTTATCTGTCAGGGAGCTCTTCCCACTCCCGGACAATGATTGATGAAAACAGCGTTTTATTCATTACATAAGCGAAACCTATGCATTACCAATGCGTGTTATAATTTAGTCAATGAACATCAGAGAAGCCCATAGCATGTATCATCTGACATAGAAAGGGACTGAAACTACACTCAGAGCGTTCAGTCCTCGTCCTTCACGTGTCACTCCATAATTCACATTGGCAAGTCGTTTTATGGATATGGGCTAAAGATTCACACACTGCGTTCTTTTGTGATAACCTTTGTACATAAAGCCATGCTAGTGGATTTTAATGACTCTTTCTTGCACTGCACCGTGTAACATAACGTGTTAATAATGCTGTACAAGGGTATATGATTAACAGTTTCCATGACAAAAGTCACACAAAGATAAACACATTCAGGTATATTCGACTCATGCTGCTGCTGGCATTATTATTTTATTTGCATCTATATTCATTTAAAAACTATTGCTGAGTGCGATGCCCGCTAGGCAAACGCATGTGTTTTATGTTTTAAATACAATGTATTCTCATATAGTTTGACAATGATAATTAGGCAGGATGACCACTTATCACTCACAGATGAAGTAGACCATATGTGGACATAAAAATAATATTCACTCCAACTTACTGGAACACCCACGCTCTTCTCAAACTGCACCGCCCAAAAATGTGGGTATGCAAAAGAATTTTAACAAAACAAACAAGTGACCAAGGCCACCAAATTCATGTTGAGAGCAGGTTTGTGACACAAACGAACCCTTTTGCAATTCACAAAACGTAACCCTGCGCATTGGTAAATAAGTGGAGTTTAGGCTCTGACTCGTGCATTGTTTTTGAGAATAGGACATACAATGTGAAGCTCGGAGCTTATAAAAGAAAAACAAAGCAAACGTAATATTCTCTGTCTCTTATCATCCACCCTGTCATTCTCTTGCCTTCCTTCCCTGAAATGTGTATTTACTTTTACAACTCATGGTCCTCTTTGATACTGAGGCATGTTATGAGCAGGGCAAAACTACATGTTTTTGTATTGAAACATTTGATAAAGAAAGACACGCTTTAAAAAACTTAAAAATGAAAAAGTGTTATGAGCCCACATTCAGTAGTACACTCAGTCCTCAATCAGGTGGTGTTTGCCTGATTCAGTCAAACGTCTACCTCTATGAGAAAGTATCAGGTAACCTACTGTGGGTCCAATCTCTCTCTCTCTCTCTCTCTCTCTCGTTCTCTCTCTCTCTCTCTCTCTCTCTCTCTCTCTCTCTCTCTCTCTCTCTCTATCACACACACACACACATACACACCTCACGCACGCACATACATATTCATATTTAGAGGGGATATGGCTCAGCCCAATAAAACCCATTGGTCTGTTCAGATGGCATTCACATGTTGCTGCCACCTACCACTGCATGCTACATAGTGCAATGGATCAGCCCACTTTAAAAATGCAGTCATTGGCTCTTTTGCACTGTCAGTGGCAGCATGCATCATAATCATCTGTGTTCACCCAAAACGTCAGTCTGATGGGCCAGTACTTTGCCAGTGTTTTCTTTTTACTTTAAACTCTTCAGCCATCTTGCATTTTTAAAGCATGTGTTCAGGGTATTTTAATTCAAGCAAATAGTAACATACGTATTAATATGAGGACCGGCCATAAACCACAATCAGGGCCGGACTGGAAACGCAAACCGTTCCTAGTAAGTAAGTCAGGCAGGGTTGGGGCTTGGGGGCGGGGGGGGGGGATGCTGCGTGTTTATAACACTACAGCTGTTTTTGTAACAGGGGGCCGATATTGCAGCCCCTGGTAACCAAAAAATGGCCCCCAGGGGTCCACAACCGGCCCCCACCCTGGCAGCCCTTTGGGGAAACGCACAGTGCGCGCTACGGCCAGTACGGCCCTGACCACAACAAAGTGTGTAATTACTGTTCTAACTCCACACAAGCTTTGATAGCAGGGTAGATTATAAAGCAGACCAACGGAAATCCAACTGCGCTTTTAGGGGCAGATTTACAAGCCCCTTGCGCCACTTTTGCATCATTTTACCATGGGAAAAGTGACGTAAAAGTGGCGCAAGGGGCTTGTAAATAAGCCCCTTTGTTTTTTGATGCACTCACTCGAAAGTACCTAAGCAGACAACTGTGACCGGTCCTCCCAACGCACTGGCCCTCTCTTTGTGAGGGCCAGTGCATTGTGAGGACCGACCTTTCAATCTCCAAATCAATCCCAGGCCACCAATACAAAGCTTTTACATTCTTTTTAGTTCTGGATATACCAGGATGTCCCTCATGTCCTAGAGATATAATCTTCTGACGCACTCCTAAAGGTGGAACAAGTTTCTCACCACAGCACAAAAAACACCATCAACACTAAGCTCATCTTTGACTTCCCAAAATGGTTTATATTGGACATCAGCCTTAGACTGAGCAACCCAACCTTGGTTAATTTTGGTTTTAATTGCTTCAAGAATTATATCTTCAATAGATTCACATTCCCACTCTTCTTTCGATAAATCTTGAGAACTAGAAAACACCCCTGCAACACAATAATCATTCCAGGAATTTTGATCAATTTCCTTCATGGGTAAGGGCAGCCTACTTAAAAAATTAGCCACAACATTCTTCGCTCCAGGCACATATTCTATGGTATACATATAATCCTGAAGCCTCATTGACAGCCTTGCAATCCTGGCTGAAGCTCTGCTCAAACCTTCAGTAGTAAGAAGTTTGGTTAAGGGTTTGTGATCAGAGCGTAAAATGAATTGTTTACCCCATATAAATTTGCGAAAATGTTTCTTGACCACACACAAGCCAATGTTTCACGCTCGATAACAGAATATTTTTCTTCACAAGTCGATAAAGAACGAGAAGCGAACGCTATGACAACTTCATTGCCTTGCTCAGAAACTTGTGACAGCACACTACTCAAACCATTCCCGCTAGCATCGGTGGTAAGATACGTTTTTGCAGAGGGATCAAATCCTTGTAACATAGGTGCATTGACTATTGCAGACTTAATTTCTTTAAATGCATTCTTGCAATTATCATTCCACAGAAAAGGTGACTTGTTCTTCATCAACACACGCATATCAAATGTTTTCTGTGAAAATTGGTTGACAAATTTTGAGTAAAACTCAGCTAACTCTAAAAATGATCTGAGCTCATCCTTAGACTTAGGTTCTGGAGAATTAACAATAGCCACCACTAATTTTGCTTTTGTTTTAATACCACCATCACAGATTTCATGTCCAAGGTACGTAACTGACATTTCAGAGAATTTACACTTGCTAAGTTCACCTACTAACCCATTATCTGCTAGAATGTTTAACACTTTTCTGAGGAGACTGTCATGGTGAGCTTTATCCTTCCCCATGATCAAAATATCGTCCTGGAAGAAAATCACTCCTTTGATATGTCCAAATAAATTAGACATTAACCTTGGAAAAACTGCCGCGGCTGATGCTAAGCCGAAAGGCATTTGTTTAAACATAAAACAGGCAAACGGAGTGCAAAATGAAGTTAAATGTCTACTATCAGGGTCAAGAACCACCTGATGATAGGCTGCAGATAGGTCTAAGGTGGAAAACACTTAGGCATCTTTGGTGAGTGACAGCATTTCATCTATACGTGGAAGTGGATATTGATCAACCAAAATTTGGCTGTTCAAATATCTCAAATCCACACACAGACGGGCCTTTCCGTTGGCCTTTCGTGCAACGACCAACGGAGAAACCCATTCTGCAGCTTCTACCGTTTCAATAATATTGGAGTTGAGCAATTTAATCCAATTCTGATTTGACTTCATCTTTAATGATAATAGAAATATTCCTAGCTTCATGAATTTTGGGGACTGCACTGTCTTTTAACCTGATTTGGTGTGTAAAACCTTTCAATTTACCAATGCTTCCTTAAAACACAGATGGAAATTCATCCATTACCCATTTCTTAGTGTCTTCACTGGTACAGGAAACCAAAACCTGTTCTTTACTGTTAGGATCAAGAATTATATCTAGACTCCTCTGATCCCTCCAACCAAGAACAGATGGTCCATCCTTAGAGACATATAATTTGCAAGTAGCATGTCTTCCTTTGAATCTAAAAATTAAAACTCTAAAACCTAAAATATCAATTGTGTTACCAGTGTAGCTCTCCGGTGAAATATCAGAGGGTTCTAACCAATTTCCAATCTGGCTAATAAATTGTTCTACCCATACATGCTTATTAACAATGGTATATTATTAATAAACTTTATTCGGATTTTTCAAAGATCCATAAAAGCAGTACAGGTAAAAATAAATCTGCAGTGCGATTTGATTACAGATTACTTAAAAACGGCAAAAAGGAGTTTCGGTAATTTATACAGTACTATTACATTTAAAGGTTTTTCCTGTGTCCGTATATACATTTCAGAAAGTTAAGAACATGGTAACATGTGGCTTCAGTATCCAAAAGCTGCAAGCTCAACATGGCTACTCGGCATTGTCTAAGACCCCAAGATTTTAAAAGACTTAGTAACCCAAGTTTGCGGTGTTCCTGATAGAATTTGCAGAACAGAACAGTATGAAGGGTGGTTTGTCTTGATTTCCCATCGCATGGACATGGAAGTGGATTTGGGTCCCAAACATTTGGCGTTGGAAAGGCTACCAGTTTGTGAAATATGTTCAGTCTGAATCTTATCAGGAGAAATCGGTCAAAGGTGCCAATCTCGAGGTTTAAATAGGGCTGCATTAAAAGAGAAGATTGAACCATTATTGCGTGCTGCACCGACTGTTTCCCAGCTTCCATTTGTAGTCTCAGATTACCCAGATGGTCCAAAGCTCGTCTTTTTAAGTTATTTTTTGAGAGTGCTCCAATATTTTCGGGGTTTGAATAATATTTTTCTATTCCAAGGTCAAAGAGGAAGGTCCGGATATAGGCCAGCCATTTAATTTTTAAAACGTAGTCCAGAGACATTGCATCCGTCAGTATTGTTTTTGTTATGTCGTTTTTATCTGAAGCCCAGATACGTCGCCAATGGTATAGGGTGATCCAGAATCTGCAGCAAGCTGCGTTAGAATTTCCCCTAAAGAGACTTGACAGAAAGGTTTGCTTGAATCAATATCGGAAATATTCAAAAAACTTTATTTTTAACTATGTTCTGTACTTGTAAAACCTCATCACCAGATGACGAACTAACATCATGTTCTGTTTCTTGAATACAGGCAATTTTGCTTTTGTAGTTCTTATACATTTTTTTTCTACAAACCTTCGCAAAATGCCCCATAACACCACAACCTAAACATATAGGGGCAGATTTATGAGGCCGTTGAGCCTCTTTGCGCCGCAATTGCGTCACTTTATTTGACGCAACTGCGGCGCAAACAATGTGCCCTATTTACAACGTGACGCATCTAGGAGATGCATCACGTTGTAAAGCACTGCGTCATAAGGAGGCGTTCCTGCGCAGGGGGGGCGTTCCTGCGCAGGAACGCCTCCTGAAAGTTGCTGAGTGAAATCTATGAGATTTCACTCAGTCCCTTTCAGGGCAATGCTGCGTCAAAACCCTGCGCCTGCTTGAAGCAGGCGTAGTTCTTGACGCAGCATTGTCCACATGGGGCACCCCCGAGCCTTGCTGGAGCTGCGTCGCGCTTGCGACGCAACTCCAGCAATGCGCCACATTTCCGGCACAGATGCGTCACGCATCTGTGCCGTTTTTGCACCATGGTGCGCCGCATTATAAATGCGGCGCACCAAGTGTGGCGGAGCTGTGGCGCACTGTGGTGCATGTTAACTGGCGCATCCCTGGGGATGCGCCAGTTAAAATAAATCTGCCCCTTTGTATTTTTAGCTGGGCACTTAGAATAATGAGCCACATGAGATTGACTCCCACATCTGTAACAAACCAGATCAGAAGTTTTCCTTGAATCAAAGGTTTCTTTTTTCATATTTCCTGGCCTGAAGTCTTTGTTATTTTTAACAAAACTTTTACCCTCAGAAATTTTATTGACTACTTCAACTTCTATTTTGTGATTAGAAAGAGACGCCTTAGCACAACCTTCAGAAAGTTCTGCCTTTTTAACCATGGCAATGATCTCTTTTAAAGTTCCATCACCTTCAACCCACAACTTGTTTTGTATGGTTTTAGTTTTAGTGTACATTACGATTTGATCACGAATGAGATCGTCATGAAGTTGGGCGAATTTGCATTTCACAGCTAATTTCCTCAATGCGGAAACATAGTCTTCAACTGATTCACTTTTTTCTTGCTTGCGCTGGAAGAAAGAATGTCTGGTGACAGCAATACAGACACAAGGAGAAAAATAATCATCCATATCCAAAAGTGCTGCATTAAAAACATCCACATCTCCAGCAGATCTATCAAGTTTGTCCAGTTGATTATAGATTCTTAATCCTTCAGGACCAAGACCCAATAATAAAATTATTTTCTTTCTTTCCGGTGAAAATGAACCACTAACATCCTCAAGATTGGCCACGTAATTCAGGAAATATTCCTTCCAATCTAGCCATGCCACAGGAGGATCACCAGGAATAACTAAAAATTAGGATAAACAAATAAGTAAATAATAGAAAAAAATAATCGTCTTGTTAAATACGGTAAGAGACTGTCCCAAATCTCCACATCGATTCGCGATGTAAACGCGATGAAATTGGACTAACAGCGTTATCCAAAATGGCCGCCGACGTGACCTTACGTCGGGTCGTAACCAGGATGCACTTCGAAATCCCAAAGCTGACGTGACGCGGACAAACAAAGAAGGATTCGAATGACAGAGAGTAATCCTCACGAAGATGTCGTGTCTTTTGAAATCAGCGATGATGCGGTAGCGCCGGAGCAGTTGGGCAAACGGCAAGATTTGAAGAATGCAAAAGGTACAGATAGCACAGGATACGAACAAAGTTAGTAAAATTAAAAAAATAAGTTCTCACCGCAAATGACTTTCAATGAGAAAAGAAAGTTCCGTTGGGAGTTAAAGTTGATAGTCTTGATTTCCAAGCACAAATTGAAATAGTTCGGTCCAAAAGAAGTCGAGTTGAGTCGAGTCCAGTCAAGTTGTAAACGTGGACTTTCAAATAGTATATAGAGTTTCCCTCGTCGCCAAATCTGTAGTAACTCCAACACAGCTGTGAGTTGATTTAAAGGTTTATTGTAGAAAAGGTGAAGCAGTAAGTATTAAAGGTGCTGCCAGCTCAAAGTAGAACACAGGTCCGGCAAACACTCTAAGAATCATACTACAAGGCATGCTAACATTCTAATATCACATTCCACAGCACATGCCCACAGCTCTAAAGAAGATAAGCATCACTACAACCGGTCACAGTGTTTGTCTGGTTCTGACAAGGTTAACCCACGCTGTGAGGACCAAGCTGGTCCCCACAGCATGGGTTATACATGCTCACACGCACACATACACAAACGAATGCACTCACACACAAGGACACACACTGACACTCAACAACAGCTAGCTGACTGGAGATTCTCAGGCCCACAGAAAATGACATGACAAATAGAACTGAAAGAAAGACAATTGAAAGCTCTATGTGGTATAATCCTCAGCGTCAACATAACACATTTTAATACTGTTTAATTTGCTAAACATATATTTGTAGAGCAGGACACAACAGAGATGACAAAAATAATAAATCAAGAGCCAAGGATAACTCGAGCCAAGGTACAGAAAGAATGAAATATGATTCCAGAGAGCAGATTGTCCATTCTTGTTTCCACATAGAATCGCCTAGCTTTTTAACGAAAACAAGAACATGGAATATGAATGCACGCAGAGAATTATTGCCCGTGTGAGAAACGAGCTGGTGATTGCAGGGCAGTTGACGCTTCAATGTTACTAGAGTTGCCATGGCGAACGCCACTATATGCCATTGTTTGCAGCCTCGATTTGAGATTTTTACAGAACTGGAATTCCATGCAGTGGCTCAGAGTCAAGAGTGAACACACAACGTTAACAAAGTCAAAAGGTCTGACATTTTGAAAAGGTTGGTGAAGTGTTAAATGAGCGAAAGTGCATGTATGAGCACTTTTGTTTTTGCGTATTTTGTATTGTTTTAGCATATTTGTTAGCTGAGATTGATGAAGTTTCAATCTTCACCCTTGATGGTAGAGAATTCAGCAAAATCACCCAAGTATATTTGCTACAGCAGAGTAGTGTGTGGTAGAGGTAGAATACAAAGCACAGTGTCCCTATATGAAATAATTCTAAGGCCAGGGAGGAGAGAGCAGGGCATGCAGTGTCAACTTCATTTTAGGTATGGTTTTAGACAAGCCCTTTCGAGTTTACCAACATTTCTTATGTACTTATAGGCCCTTTCAACTAGCCCTTGTCATCATTGGTCTACTATTATGTCATTTTAGTTCCACCCTCTGAAGCATACAGAAGGTGGCAAAGGGACAAGTCACTTTAGTCATTGGTTAACTTCACTGTGAGTAATGGCATTCTGCTCTTACACAAAAAGCACATCCACACATTACAGTTCCCGTCAGAAGGGACTGCTGTGGAAAAGTCAGATTTGTGAGGCAACATTTTTCTTTTTTCTTTTAGCCAATGTTTATTTGTATTTTTACTGGTGACGACCGGGCAGCTCCACAAAAATAAAGTTTTACAAAAACCATGACAGAAGAAAACAATCAGTGACAAAGCCAAAAGGCTGGGAGCCAGCACCAAACCAATTGGCTTTCCTAGTTCATGTATATAAGTTCTCGAGGCCTGAAAAAGGAAGTGAGTGATGCACATTGCTGAACATTGGTTGAATAAGTTTCTTGAAATGAACTGAAAGATATTCCTCCTTCGTCATGGATCAGTAAGCAATCTCTTGCACAATAGAAATGCAGCCAAGAAGCAGTTATAAAAATTAAAAATGTTACGCTGCAACTTTCTCACAGGAACATGTAATTGAGACATGGAAACTGAAAATATAGTGATATGGTTTCTCTAAGTGTATGGATAACAGTTGAGTAAATGCTAACAGGGCTGTGGATCCTGCAGAGTCAAAGTCAAAGTCAAATCAACTTTTTTGGGTCATATAAATATCAGCCACGGCCCATGCAGATAGGAGCGGTGGGGCCTGATGTGGGGGATTTTGACGGTAGATGACGAGGGAAAATGAATTATTTATTTAATTTTCCCTTGTCATCGTCCGTCAAAACCCTCTCCCCCAGCCGGCCCCACCAATCTTACCAGCACGGGCCGCGGCTGATTAATATAGACCACAATAGCAAAATAAAAATAACAATAGCATAGAATGATAGAAAAGAGCAAATTCAAACAGACCCCTCAGAAATCACTTCACTACGAAACGACATAACGACATGCTCCAACTTCCTGACTGCCCATTCGCTGACCCCGCCTCCCTTCTTCCAGGTGCTACTACCTCCCACATCCCCATGTAGGCCTGCCAGGTAGGTTGCTCCCCCTCTGCACAGCACCGCCTGTGTGTCCCTGTCCCAGCTGCCGCTAGTGAGGAAGTTGGAGGCCCTCCACCACCCGCAGGCTACCACCTGCGCCTCATCCCTGGTGGCCAGTGGTAGGCTGCAGGTTTGTTCATCTTTCGCTTTATTGTTTTATTGTATTACCTGTATTTCATTGTTGTGTCTGTGACTGCTGCTGTTCTGTATTCCCCCGCTGCCTGTTTGTGGTCCGTTTTCCTCCCTCTGTTCCCCTCGCTGTTCCCGTGTCTCTCAGCCTGATTTTTCCTTCTGTACCCCTCGCTGCCCCCGTGTCTCTGCCCGGTTTTTCCTTCTGTACCCCTCGCTGCCCCCGTGTATCTCAGCCCGGTTTCCCTTCTGTTCCCATTATCCACTCTCCCTTCTGTTCCCCTCGCTGCCCTCGTGCCTCTCTGCCCGTTTTTGCCTTCTGTTTCTCAGCAGCCCCTGTATTCTTGTGCCCTTTTTGCCTTCTGTGCTACTCGTTTTTTCCCTGTATTTCTGTGCCCTCTTGCCTTCTGTGACACTCGTTTTTCCTGTATCTCTGTGCCGTTTTTGCCTTCTGTGCCACTCGTTTTTTTCCCAGTAATTCTGTGACCTCTTGCCTTCTGTGACACTCGTTTTCTCTCGTTTTTGTGCCCTTTTTCCTTCTGTTCCCTTCATCGTCCCATACCGCCCCCGCCGCTGCATCCCCTGTAGCCCCCCCTGACTGCCCACTCGCTGCCCCCGCCTCTCTTGCCTTAGGTGCACCCCTAAGGAGCGCCTAAGGCAAGCCCGTCTGCACCGGACCACGGTTGGACTGCACCCAGCACCAGAACCCCTGCTCCCCACACCTACCACGACAACTGCCGCCACTACAACGCCAGCACCCTGCATGCTCTCAACTCAAACGGACCCACACCTGTTTCAAGGCCGCCCCGAAAAGCACACACCGTCCCTTCACCTGCCGGAACTGCAGCTACACCAGCTTCAGAGCTGACGAACCACCCACCAAGAAAGACCCCAACCACCTCCGATGCATACTACTGAACACCCTCTCCGCAAGCAAACACGCCGTCAAGCTCTGGGACCTGCTTGACAAAACATCCCCGGACGTGGCCTTCCTGAAAGAAACCTGGTTGAACGACTTCCCTGCACCCGACATTGCCATAGCCATCCTAGACGGCTACAAGATCACCCGCAGAGACCGCACCAACGGAGTCGGAGAAGAAATCGGCATTGTCCACAACTCCATCGCACCCCACCTGCACAACGTCATCAATCTCTCCCTCAAGACCGGGACCTTCACAGAGAGCTGGAAACATGCTGAGATCAACGCCCATCTCTCTGCTCCCCTTGTTGGCCGAGGTCATCGAGAAAATTGTCAACAGGCAGCTAACCCGATACCTCGAAGAAAACAGAATCCTGGACCCTTCCCAGATAGGGTTCCGCAGCAACCACAGCACTGAGACTGCCCTCATTGCCGCCACCAACGACATCAGGACCCTGCTGGACAACGGTGAGACCGCAGCACTCATCCTCCTAGACCTCTCCGCCGCCTTCAACACCGTCTGCCACGAACTCTACGCGCACGCCTCTACACCGTAGGGATCCGAGACAAGGCTCTGGAATAAACCACCTCCTTCCTCTCCGGCAGAACCCAGAGCGTCTGCCTCCCCCATTCTGTTCCAAAGCCTCCGAGATCATCTGCGGCGTACCCCAGGGATCCTCCCTCAGCCCGACACTGTTCAACATTTACATGGGCCCGCTCGCACAAATCGCCCGACAGCAGGACCTCTACATAATCTCATACGCCGATGACACTCAACTGATCCTCTCCCTCACCAAGGACCCCATCACCGCCAAAGTCAAACTCCACGAAGGAATGAAGGCCGTCGCCGACTGAATCAAGATCAGCCATCTGAAGCTGAACTCGGACAAGACGGAGGTCCTCAACCTAGGCTCCAACCCTTCAGCCTGCGATGACTCCTGGTGGCCGATGGCATTGCGGGCAGCACTGACACCCACTGACCACGCATGCAACCTGGGAATCATCCTTGACCCAACGCTCTCAATGACCAAGCAAGTCAAAACCATCTCCTCCTCCTGCTTCAACACCCTCCCCATGCTCCGCAAGATCTACAGATGGATCCCGACATATACAAGAAAGACAGTCACCCAGGCCCTTGTCAGCAGCAGACTCGACTACAGAAACGCCCTCTACGCAGGAGCTCTGACCAAGATCATCAAACGACTACAACGCATCCAAAACGCCTCGACACGACTGATCCTCGACGTACCACGACACAGCCACATCACCCCAAGAGGATATTCTCGCAACCTACTCATCCGCGCACACAAAGCACTCCACAAAACCGGCCCAGCCTACCTCAACAGACGGCTCTCCTTCTACTTACTTACTTTTATATATATATATATATACATATATATATATATATATATATATATTCACTGAAAAAACCATAGGTTATAGACCATATATAGTTAGGAATTCGCATTTACAAAACCTTATTTTACTCACACAAAACCATTGAAATTCCATATATAGTTAGTTGCAGTAACTATATATCGCGCACCCGCAATCCACTGCTGATGATGTCACATATTACATCATTCATGACATGGTCAGTGACATCACTGATGACATCACTGATGACATCTCAAATGACATCACTGATGACATCACTGATGACAACATCCAGTGACTGTATGTTTCTGTAAAGTTAAAATAGGTCTTACATATTGAAGAATGAGTGGATGTATAAGTGTCTGGATGAAGGATTTAGTAGGTGCATGACTGACTGTATGAGTGAGTGATTAAATGTGTCTCACTGAGTGCATGGGTTAGTGACTAAACTGTCTTAATTTGTGCATCATTATGTCTGTTGTTCTGTAAACTGTTGCATGTGTTGATAAGTAGCTATATGAGTAACTATATGGGTTATTGATTGGTTGCCCAAGTATTTGTATGGGAGACTGAGTGTGTGTGTGGGTGGCTGGGAGGTGTATGACTCTGTGCATAGATGTGTGAGCAGTTGATTCACTAGATGTATGGTTTCAAAAGTGCATGTGGAAACAGCTGTATGGGCGGTTGACTGTGTGCATGAGTGTATTGGTGAGTGAATGGATATCTCAGTGCTACATGTCAAAGTAAGTACATATGTAAAACACAGTACATGTGAGAGTTGACATATATAAATAACTGTGCATAAGAGCCAGTGAATGTGTGAGTGCCTGTATGGATCATTGTGAACTTGTATCAGGGATTGTATAAGAGAGTAAATATGTGTTAGTATATGTTTGAATAAGTAAAGTTTGTATAACTGTATAGTTGAGGAAATGGAGGTGTGATTGATTCTTTGCATGACTGACTAGGTGTGTGAGTAACTCCATGGATGAGTGACAGTCTGTGAGTGTCTGTTTACACTGATTGTATCTAAGGTTATATTAGAGTCTGAAGAGTTTCATCGTATTATCACATGAATGATATAATCAGTGATGTGATCAGTAATGTCAAATGAGATGTCATCAGTGATGTCATTTGAGATGTCATCAGTGATGTCATTTGAGATGTCATCAGTGATGTCATCAGTGATGTCACTGACCATGTCATGAATGATGTAATATGTGACATCATCAGCAGTGGATTGCGGGTGCGCGATATATAGTTAGTGCAACTAACTATATATGGAATTTCAATGGTTTTGTGTGAGTAAAATAAGGTTTTGTAAATGCGAATTCCTAACTATATATGGTCTATAACCTATGGTTTTTTCAGTGAATTTTCAAGGTTTTGTAAATGCTAATTCCTAACTATATATGGTCTATAACCTATGGTTTTTTCAGTGAATTTTCAAGGTTTTGTAAATGCTAATTCCTAACTATATATGGTCTATAGCCTATGGTTTTTTCAGTGAATATATATATACATACATATATAAACATATATCATCTGTATATCTATATAAATACAAACATAAATGCATGCATACATATACTTATATGCATACAGATGCATGTTATTTACATGAAAGTTGAAAAAACACTATTAAAAGCAAAGCTAAAAAGCCACCTCATTACAAACAGAATGGCTTTAACTTAAACGAGGGCGAGATCTATTGCATTTTCAATGCTTGTTTACTTTGGTTCCATCAAGAAGGCATTCAGATGTGTCACACATTTGCCATAAATTCTGAATGTTAGCACTCTAGTTGCACATTAGATCACTGTAGTAAAGCTACTGCTCACCAGGGACGTCTGCTGCTGGTATTCAAAGTGCATGTTTCAGTCTGCATGTCAGAATTTTTTTAATGAAATAGAAGAGGATTTGAGAAGTCACTCAAAATGATCCCTAATTTTTCTTTCTGAAGTACTAATCATACTTTCTATGGCAAAATTAACCCCCTCATGTTGTTCCTTTTTAAATTGAGTGTTTTCAGACGTACCACTTCATTCCAATCAAGATGGCTTCTGGTGTGCCATACTTTTGTCATAAGTAAGACTGTTAGCGCTCTAGTTGTTCTTTAGAACACTCTGGGACATTCTGTCATTGGGCTATACTTGGGGTACATCTGGGTGATATTTGGGCTACATTTAGGCTCTTTTGTCTCTGGTGGCCATCTTGGGAGACTGTATGTCAGAATTTATTAATGAAATTGAAGCGGGTTTGAGAAGTCACTCAAAATGTGCCCTAATTTTTCTTTCTGCAGCACTAATCATTATTCATATGGCAAAATATACCCCCTCATTTTGTTCCTTTTTAAATTAAATGTTTTAAGAGTTACCACTTTATTCCAATCAAGATGGCTTCAGGTGTGCCATACCTTTGTAATAAGTAGGACTGTTAGCGCTCTAGTTGTTCTTTAGAACACTCTGGGACATTCTGTCATTGGGCTATACTTGGGCTACATCTGGGTGATATTTGGGCTACATTTGGGCTCTTTTGTCTCTGGTGGCCATTTTGGGAGACTGCATGTCAGAATTTTTTAATGAAATAGAAGAGGATTTGAAAAGTCACTCAAAATGTGCCCTAATTTTTCTTTCTGCAGCACTAATAATACCTTCTATTGCATAATATACCCCCTCATTTTGTTCCTTTTTAAATTAAATGTTTTAAGAGTTACCACTTTATTCCCATCACGATGGCTCCAGGTGTGCTATACCTTTGTAATAAGTAGGACTGTTAGCGCTCTAGTTGTTCTTTAGAACACTCTGGGACATTCTGTCATTGGGCTATACTTGGGCTACATCTGGGTGATATTTGGGCTACATTTGGGCTCTTTTGTCTCTGGTGGCCATTTTGGGAGACTGCATGTCAGAATGTTTTAATGAAAGAGAAAAGGATTTGAGAAGTCACTCAAAATGTGCCCTAATTTTTCATTCTGCAGCACTAATCATACTTTCTATGGCAAAATATACCCCCTCATGTTGTTTCTTTTTAAATGAAATGTTTTAAGAGTTACCACTTTATTCCAATCAAGATGGCTTCAGGTGTGCCATACCTTTGTAATAAGTAGGACTGTTAGCGCTCTAGTTGTTCTTTAGAACACTCTGGGACATTCTGTCATTGGGCTATACTTGGGCTACATCTGGGTGATATTTGGGCTACATTTGGGCTCTTTTGTCTCTGGTGGCCATTTTGGGAGACTGCATGTCAGAATGTTTTAATGAAATAGAAAAGGATTTGAGAAGTCACTCAAAATGTGCCCTAATTCTTCATTCTGCAGCACTAATCATACTTTCTATGGCAAAATATACCCCCTCATGTTGTTTCTTTTTAAATTAAATGTTTTAAGAGTTACCACTTTATTCCAATCAAGATGGCTTCAGGTGTGCCATACCTTTGTAATAAGTAGGACTGTTAGCGCTCTAGTTGTTTTTTAGAACACTCTAGGAGGCTGCAGTAGAACACAAAGGAATCAACTGACAGTCTCTGTCCTTGTTGGATGTACATGTTTTACTGAGAATGTCAGACTTCATTTTCACATGACTGAGAAAGATAATGTGAATTTACAGAAAATATGCTTTCAGTTTAGCTTATAGATCCCCTTCCAAACCACTGTGGGAAAATCATGAGGTATTAGTTTTCTTTCAAACAATATTCATGATATCACAGCAGAAGGTTTTTTCACATGGTAAAATCACCTTAGAACCCACCACAATTCCTAAAACGAGTATGGTACCATCAACAAATGATTTATAATGTAACTAAAGTCCTAAAACCCTCTATTAACTACAATGCTTTTTAATGAGGTGCTATCATGTATATTGGTCCCAAGATGGCTGCCAACACTTCTTGGATGAAGTGCTGACAGCCAATCAGATCAGATGTGTGGTTAGGCTCCGCCCAGATATATATCTTTTTTTGAACCTAAATTACTCAAAATCCACTGGAGCACATATATTGAGACCTAGCAAAGGCACATCGGGCTAACAGTCCCTACAATTTTGCCAAGTTTCGTGCAAATCCATTCAGCCGTTCGAGCTAAAAGTGAGGCCAACCGCCCTATGGAAATTAACATGGGAAAAATGCATTTTGGGACCCCCCTTTTTTCTCGGCCCCCCCTTGATGAAACCCCCCCAAATTGTCAGGGGCTGCTCAGAAACAAAATGTTCCATTTTCCTGAAAATTTCAGCCAATTCCGTCCACAAACGCCAAAGTTATTAGACATAGAATTTTCAAAAATCCCATAGAGAAAAAATCCTAACTATATATACCTACTGGCGACCGCCAGTAGGTAATATATATATATATATATATATATATATATATATATATATATATATATATATATATATATATATATATATATATATATATATATATATATGAACAACCAATCCTGCTTCCACGGATCCAACCACTGAAGTAGGCACGGACACACGGCTGTAAGAATATGTCTTCTTTAATGGATCAGGTCACCCTCAACCGGAGACACGAGAGACGCGGTCGCCAGTAGGTAGTTATAGTTAGGACCTATTATCCATAGGAAAACCGCAACATTCTATTGGCAATAACTTTGGTGTCGATTTGATGAATCTTCTTGAAATTTTCCAAACTGTTGGCCAGCTCAGTTCCGCTCCTTCCCTGAAAGTTTGGGGGTGATTAGTCAAGTGGGGGGAGAGAAAAAGGGGGGTCCCATAATGTGTTTTCCCCATGCAATTTCTTATAGGACCTTTAGCCACGTCTACAGCCTGAATGGCTGAACTTAATTACACCAAATTTGTAGAGAGGTAGTCCTCAGTTTCCGACTTGTGCCTCTTGCTTATCTGTTCAGTAGTTCCTGAGAAAATTACGGTTAAAGTCATTAATATATCTATCGGCGCGGTGGATCCGCGGATTGTGCGAGGATTGGCATCGTACCATAAGCGCACCGTCCGGTCATGCGCTCAATGCTAATTGGCTGTCAAGCGGTTGTAAACATTCGAAACCAGGACTGTTGGCAGCCATTTTGTGTTTTTTGGAAGAAGCGAGGGTGAAGATGTTTGTGAAATATGTGTGCAAACCGTGAAAAGAGGGCAGGGTACACAAACCCTGAACCCCTATGTCTGCTCAGTGGGTCGCACAAGGACATCTAGGGCAAAAAAATAATTAGTTTTTCCTTTAAAAAAATCACTGGATGCGTGTAGGATCCGCGGATTTTGCAGTCGAAAAAAAAAAACAAAGCGCTCCTGCGGTTTAGAAGTTATTAGTCCCCCGGGGGGGCAAATTTCTGGGGCATTTAAAAAAAAATAGTGCGGTTGGTCCCATTCTCCCACACACGGGCCTCAAGGACCGCCACCCTCCGGGGCTCTAAGTTAATATATGTGGGGGGGCTTACTGCCCCCCCACCTGCAGTCCCGGGGACCACCACTCTCTGGGGTTTGTTAAAAAGGGTGGGGGGGTCTTAGGACCCCCCAGCTCTGGGGACCGCAACCCTCCGGGGCTTCTTTAATGTGTGGGAGGGGGGCCGCCTGGCTCCCCTCCTTGAACCTAAGATGACCCTGGGGACCGGCACCCCCCAGGGCAGGCTTCTGCAGTGTCCCGGGGTGCCCACTCCCAGGACAATGCCGTTTGCAATGGCAGGGCGGGAGCCTCGCCGATCACACCTTGTCATTGCAAACTGCTTTCCTATTTGGAAGAGAGAGCAGACAGACTCTGTTCCCCTCATCTGTAAAATGTATACCATCTCTCCTATAGATGCCATGCTTATTGAAACGTGGATTGTTGTGGTAAATGTTTCCCATTCTATAGTCTCGGAGAAAAAAAGCAGAAACAGATTTATTCACATGTTTCCTAGCTTTCTCAATCTGTGGAGAAAATTAATTGGACCAGTTCCATTTCTGCCTTCGGCATATATTAGAATAGACAAAGGCAGTTTGGGGGAAAAGTGACATCAATTCTTAAAAGGTGTCCTTTATAAGTATTTTTGTTTTATTTTTGACCAAGGGGGGGGGCCAAATCCCGGGGGCATTATTAAAAGTGTTGGACAACAGTGTTACCCCAGTGTCTTTGTCATCGCGTATGATATCTTTTAAAACTTTTCATTATTTTAACTCTGCTTTTTTTACAGTATCTTTCTACGTCTTATTGCAATCTGTTTCACAGCGTCCATTCTTTCCAGTGTTCTTAGTCTTGTTCACTTGTTGTTCTTATGCTGACTTACCTGTTTGTGTACAAGATCCGCCTTTCTTCTTGTGTAGCCTTCCTTTGTGTAACTTCTTCTTTTATATGTGACCTTTGTTCTTCAGTGCTTAATCTAGTGTTCTGAACATATCAGTACATTTGTAGACATGTAGATTACTCCTTTCCATTCCCTCCCTCCACCCTATATGATAAAATAATGGGGCAACACAAAGTAAGGAGCTCTAGTTGTTACTGCATTTTAAGCTTGCAACACTGTAGGTAGGTCACAGATTTAGAAAACCAGCCTCCACCACCCATGGACCTTCCTCCCCGTTGTTGCCATCTCCTTTGCTTTGCCTTATCAATCAAATCTCTTCACTTGACCTGGTCCTCCTCCAGTGTATTCTCCTCATAGTCCAAGCCCATACAATCCATCAAAATAATGTGCCCTTGCCTACTCGGTGCATGGTGGTACAGCCACCAGATATTGCACATTATGCACCACCAGCGACGGCTCGTGGAGGGAGTTACGGTGGGGCAGGAGGGTGGCTTCGGGGGAGGGGCAGGGTGGAGGTTGCTAAAAACCGGCATATGGATAATTGAAGGTAAGTAAACAATTTAATTAATAAAACGAATTTCGTAGCTCGCACTGCATTGCATTTTGCGATGCAAGGCGCACTACGAAATTTGTTTTATTAATTAAATTGTTTACTTACCTGCAATTATCCATATGCCGGTTTTTAGCAACCTCCACCCTGCCCCTCCCCCTCCCCACCCTCCTGCCCCACCGTAACTCCCTCCACGAGCCGTCGCTGTGCACCACCTTGAGCATACCCGCTCTCAAAACGCTTCCACTGGCCATTGTACAAGCAGACTTTGGTCCACCCTTTTTATCCATTTTTGCACTTTGAGATATGTTCTTCATCTCCTAATTTCTCCTTTCAAATTTTCTTGGAAACACCTTATTAACCCTTCAAGAGAAAAAGTAAGAAGGCTGGGAAACCACTTTATATGTGAGCTCTGTATGCCAACCTCATTCCCAATCATCAAATTACATGCGTACTACCTTTCTGTAATGTACTTTAGTTGCACTGTCCATTCTTGTCTGGCTATTTGCATCACGATAATTAAAGGGACCATTTTTCTGCATATTTTTAATAAAGCACTTGACACAATGCATAGTGACACTATATTTATTTATTGTAAATATTTATTGAATGTTTTCAAATTAATTTCCACAAGTACAAACTTTCTTTCTTCATTCATAAAATAAATATAAAATACATTTCGAAGTAAGCACCACACACACTGAAACTACAGTAAGTAAGTTGTAAAAATATTTTCAATGTATCTTATTTTTTTTTCTGATCACGTTATACACTGATATTACAGTAAATACGTTTTTAAAATACTTTCAATGTATCACAAAATAGTGAATGTTTTCAAAATAATTTCCACAAGTACAAACTTTGTTCCTTGATTTAAAAAATAAATATTAAATACATCTTATATTAAGCACCACAAATGCTGATATTATAGTAAAGAGGTTATAAAAATATTTTCAATGTATCTTAATTTTTTTTCCTAAGCATCTCAAACACTGATATTACAGTAAAGAAGTTTTTAAAATAGTTTCAATGTATCACAAAATATTTTATGTGAGTACCACAAATGTCGATATTACAGTAAAGAAGTTTCAGTTTATCTCAAAATATTAAACGTGAGGACCAGAAACACTGATAGAACAGTAAACAAGTTGTGAAAATAGTTTCAATGTATTAGAATAACGGATTTCACTTCAAAGAGAACATGTTTCTTTACTTCTAACAGATCAAACATCTTACAGATGGAAAATAAATGTCAGTTACACAGTAATCATTTGTTCTTGACATGTAGCGCTGTAGATTCAAATGGTTTCCATAGTCCTGTCATCTTGTGTTGTGTTGTGATGTTTGCAAGTTATTTTTCTTTGAAGAAGTCTATGTAGTCACGTGGTTAGGCTGTCTCTTCCTTTGGATGATATTGTGCATGGGAATCGACTCTATTGTTAGTATATTTGGACGCAGATGGCGATGAATGGAGTTATTAAGAGTATAATATAGTTGTACCTATGTGTGTACATATATATGTTAGTAAATTCGATAAGGAAACTTGCTTACTATACAGTGCGGGCCTTGTGCATGGGTGAGTTGGGCCAAGCCAAGGGCCACAATATTGTGAGGGGTGCAGCAGGGAGCTGCCTAACTGAATGTCATACAAACAGCATCTCATCCATCCCACTTGTTCTCCATGGGGTTCCGTTAAAGACTTTGTATTAGGAGCAGGAGCAGACAGACAGAACCTGTCTATATCAGCTCCCCCATGATATAGGGAGGTATACAGATACACAGGGGTCCACAGATGGATAGAACACCAGCCCTGGGGGGTGACGGTCCCCAGGGCCATTGAGGGCTCCAGGAGGGGGGCCACGTGGCCCCCCCCCACATTTTTGAAAAGCTCTGGGAGGTGGAGGTCCATGGGGCTGGGGGGCCTGAGAGCCCTTCCACCCATTTGTTTGAAGCCCCGGGTGGTGGTGGTCCCTGGTGCTATGGGGGGGGGCTTGTGAGCCCCTCCACATACATTAAAATCAAGATGGTGGTTCCCGGGGCTGGGGAGGCCTCAAAGTCCCCCCCGTTATCATTTTAAAGCCCCAGGTGGTGGCGGTCCGTGGGACTGGGGGGACCTGAGAGCCCCCTCACCCTTTTTAACAGGCCCCAGGGAGTGGTGGGCCCCAGGGCTGTGGGGGGTGGGGAGGGCCAGTGAGCCCCCGCATATATTAACTTAGAGCCCCAGGGGGTGGCGGTCCATGGGGCTGGGGGGACCTGAGAGCCTCCTCACCCTTTTTAACAAGCCCCAGGGAGTGGTGGTCCCCGGGACTGCGGGGGATGGGGAGGGCCAGTCAGCCCCCCGCACAAATTAACTTAGAGCCCCAGGGGGTGGCGGTCCCCCACCCATTTTTTAGTAGCCCTGGGGGGTGGCGGTCCCCGGGGCTGCAGGGGGGGGGCTTATGAGCCCCCCACATATATTAACTTAGAATCCCGGGGGTGGCGGTCCCCCACCCATTTTAAAGAAGCCCCTGGGGGTGGCGGTCCCTCTCCTGTATGTATATATGTATGTATGTATGTATGTATGTATTGATGTATGAGACTGTAATGGGACATAACTTTGTCTCTGGCATTTACTCGTCCTGAAATGTCATTTGTAACTTAAACAAACCAGGACTTGGTAATGACTGAATGAATGTGACAGTGTGTTATGGGCAGGTCAGTACTTGTGAGGTAAAAAGGGTAAAAAGGAAATGTAAACTGTGCTCCCTTTTTTATTAAAGTATAATCTCCTGTATGTATGTATGTATTTATGTATGAGACTGTAATGAGACACAACTTTGTCTCTAGCATTTACTCGTCCTGAAATGTCATTTGTAACTTAAAGAAGCCAGGACTTGTAGTTGTAAGTACTCTCCCAAACTTCATTGCATATTCGGCAAATAACTTTTGTTACATTCACCTTTTCTAAGCCTGGTGAAAAGATCCACTGACTGCTGTCCATATGCTATCAGTCGTTCAGTCGATCGTATTTTATAAAGGTCATTCTAAGTTTTATAAATTGGGGACGAATATTAGGCTGTGTGGTAAAAGTTAACGGTGTTGCTCCACTGGTTCTTGGGCCTTCTGATAAAGCAGGAAGAGCCTCTCTCAATCTCCTTAACTCCTCCCTTGCAAAGTTGACCTGATGCTTGGTCTGCAAGTGCTTCTGCATACTTGCAGTCCGCACAAGTACTTTTTATTGAGCTCTCCTCTTGAAAGCACAGTCTTGCATATACGGCAAGTAACTTTTGTTTCATTCCTTTTTTTTAAGCCAGGTGGAAAGGTGAAAAATTTCCAGACAATGCTGGTATGTTTTTCCTTAGGTGTAGGTTCAGGAACAAATTCTTGCTCTAATGAGTTCTCTGAATCAGAGGATGATAGTGGATTAGCAGCCATGGTATCTTTAATGTAAATCTGTTGTCCAAAAAAGAAAGAACAGCAGATCTTCTCAGGAGGTCTTTCCCTAAGAAAAGTTCGAAGAAGAGTGATTTAAATGGGTAGGGTCCTTCAAAAGTATCTATAGGAAGTGTAATGAACCAATTAAATCTATTTTTTTGAGGTCACATGGGGTGCGCGTAGGATGCACCCAGCGCGATTTTGGGAAATTGCATTAAAAAGTGATATACTTTTAAATAAAGTTAAACAATATTCAGATAATCTATTGTCTTCATATTTATATTAAATATATATTAAATAAGGTTTTAATAGCATTGGCTAATCAAGCATTGTTTCTCATTGGCTGTTAACTTGTGTAAGAATCTGCAAACAGAGTCAATATTTAGGGTATTATCAGTGTCAGCTTCTATTCTTGGAATGTTAAATATTGATTCACAAGTGCCCTTCTACTTACCCACCAACAACCATGGTTGTTTCATGTTATTATTTATTTTACATATGCATTTACAACTCTATATTACACTTACTTACTCCATTATCAACCTCATGTGTGAATAGAATGTAACAATGGAGTCGATGCCCAAGCAGACTAATTAAAACAGGAGGAGTGACTTTAGTCCCAACTTGAAAGACTTTTTCAAAGAAATACTACTTATGATAATCTGGACACAACACTAGATGGCAGGAGTATGCACAGTATGTAAGTCTACAACTAGCATGCGAACACATCTTTATCAGGTAAATAAACTTTTAATAATACATACATTTCATACATTTGTAATCTAAATAAGGTAAGTAGGATGTTGCATTTGTTTCTATGCATTAAAGTGTACCCATCAGCTGCATTCTTGACCTTGACATAGTGCCTGTTGGGAAGAAAGTGTTAATAGATTTGTTATTCTGTTCTGATTGTATACAGGTCAATAGTTTTTTGTTTTGCTAACTTAAATATATTTACATGCTAAACATATTGCACTGTCCTCAGTCAGTGGCACAGTGGTAATGAGTCCAATACAAGAAAGGGTGTATAGCCTGTGAACTAACATGGCAGATGCAACTTAGAAAAGACCCTTGCAAATCCATTAGTTATACTGAGATCCACCCTGTATCAGACCCATCCGCAAAAGTGGTAATTGGACATTATCTGCCACCAAAAACCCCTCAAGTACTTATATCCGTTACTTTTTAACTTTGTCAGATTGAGAGTATTTACCTAAACGTTATCCATAAAAATTTATGAATCTTTTTGGCTGCATACAGTAGAGAAAGACTCTAAATGTAAAAAAGATGTACATTAGCGCATCATAACAGCAATGGTAAAAATTGTAGTACTTAATTTGCAATATTTTCTACATGTTTCCAGGGGTTCACTGATCAAGTACATAGGACAGTCACAGCTGATCAAAACAATTTGTAATGGCAGGATAAGAAACATAATTTTTAATTCACAAACATAATGGAAATATCTTACTATACTATATTTAAAATTTAAGCTTTCCCTTTTTATAAAACAAAAATTAAAAGACAAAACAAAGTACCAAGTCATCCGAAGTTTATGACACCACTAGGGTATTATACATTTTCTATCATGAAATGTTAAAGTCAAACCTGATGAGTCCATTAGGTCCATTGCAAAATTCATTTAGCTTGTGGCGCCCAGTTAGTCCCATGGTTGAGACATCTGTATAATGAGTTAAAACAGAAGAATATACTTTCCTCAATCTCAGCAATTGGCTGCTAACTTATGTAACATTCTGCAAAAGGAAAAAAGAGTTAAAAATGTATATGTTGAACAAATGACCACGCTTAATTTTATTGTACATCAAAACAATTGTTCTCAGTATGATTGGGGTTGAAAAGCAATCAGAGGTTTCAAAACAACCGCGTTAAGACCATACTAGTGATTAGAGAAAATCATATGCGAATATCAATATGATTCCGATGGGCTTTATGAACGCGCTCGGTAGGCGTTCACAAGTGTAATCCCTAAAAGCCCTCTTTCCTATTTACAACTATTCTAACGAAAATAATTATTAACATAAAACATAAAGTAATGTATCTTCAACAAATTAATGTTTTAAAACACCATAATGGAAGTATTATTACCAGCATGCAAAAAACACCACAATTGAAGCTGTCCTGTTATTTTTGGTTAGATTCTCTCACTAACTGGCATTGGTCATGTTCGGGACGCTTCAATATCAGTAGGAAAATCTTTTAGAGACATACGAATAGTTATGTTAAATATTTTGCTTTGATTCAACATGTCGAGATTATAAGTTGTATGTAAAGGCATCTTGCTACCATTATTAACTAATTTTACAAGCTTTTCTTGCATATCCGCAATGCAGTACGGTCCAAAATGCCTCCTTTTCTTGATGTTCACTTGCAATTTGTCAGACGCACTCACAATTGAGATTTACATTAAAAAAATATTTATAGAAGCAAGAAAAAATATAACTCACACATTCTTTAATTTCAATTGACATATTTGGGCAATAAAATCAGGAGGACATTCTTTTTTTAACGTTTTGTTGATACCAAAATGCCTACTAATAAGAGATGCATGGAATTGAGAAAAAACTTTTTGGGCTGCTTCAGCACCAACGACAACTTTAGTGTTCTTTTCTTTACAAGTGTAGAACAAGCTACCATATATTGAAAAAAGGAAAATAAAATGTTACAGTAACTATGCATGTGAAAAAGAATTACATGAAATGAGACCATGTCTTTACTTAACCAGCCTTAAAACATTACAATGAAAAAACATGAATTAAAAAATGTTAGTACCGTAAATGGTGAATTTTTTAGACAGTCTATGCAATCCATGCCTCTGGACTATAGTGAAACCTTCAGGATATACATTATGTCTCACATAATGAAAAAGCTCTTGGTACTTAGTGGCATCCATTTCTATTTAAAATGAGGACAAACATAAAAACAAGGTTAAGAGTATATCATCACATGCTCACAGTCCATTACAATACCATAAATAACTAAATATGTGAGTGAATACACCAATAATATAACAATTGCCCCCCCACCCCTGACCCCTCACTCTGCTCACAAAGTTTAAAGAAGGGACGCTTGGCAAATTAAAGAAACGCCGCAGGATTAAGTGATTTGCACAGAACAAGGGATAGCAAATCAGGTTTAACGTTATTAAAAAACATGGAGAGCGTGCTAAAATACAACATTGGCCAATGGATTACATGTGCAGTGCATGGGGAGGAAGCAACAAGTGGCACACTACTTAAATGATGAAAGGCGTCAAGAGGCTACCAAGGCAAGTTGTTTGACATACAAAAGCTTGAAACCGTGCTAAAATACACTGTTGCCGAAAACATTACTTTTGCAATGCATAGGGCACGTAACGCACTACTTACACAAGAAAAACTACATCGCATTAACTTGAACAGCACGTGGCACACTGCTGCCGGAACAGCCACGTAGCGCTTGGCAAATAAAAGAAACGCAGCAGGATTAAGTGATTTGCACAGAACAAAGGATAGCAAATAAAGTTTAACGTTATTAAAAAACATGGAGAGCGTGCTAAAATACAACATTAGTCAATCAATTACATTTGCAATGCATGGGGAGGAAGGGGCACGTGGCGCACTACTTAAATAATGAAAGGCGGCAGGATTAAATGATTTGCCCAAGAAACAGCGGCTACCAAGGCAAGTTATTCGACATACAAAAGCTTGAAACCGTGCTAAAATTCACAATTGCCGAACACATTATTTTTGCAATGCATGGGGCACGTGACTCACTACTTAGACAAGAAAAATACATTGCATTAACTTGAACAGCACGTAGCACACTGCTGCAGGAACGGCCACGTGGTGCTTGGCAAATTAAACAAATGCAGTAGGATTAAGTGATTTGCATAGAAACAAAGGATAGCAAATTAAGTTTAACGTTATTAAAAAACATGGAGAGCGTGGTAAAATACAACATTGGCCAATCGATTACATGTGCAGTGCATGGGGAAGAAGCAACACATGGCGCACTATTAAATAATGAAAGGCGGCAGGATTAAGGGATTTGCTCAGAAACAAAGGCTACCAAGGCAAGTTATTCAACACACAAAAGCTGGAAATCGTGCTAAAATACAGCATTGCCGAAAACATTACTTTTGCAATGCATGGGGCACGTGAGACACTACTCACATGACAAAACGTACATCGCATTAACTTAAACAGCAGGTGGCACACTGCTGCGGGAACGGCCACGTGGCGCTTGGCAAATTAAAGAAACACAGCAGGATTAAGTGATTCGCACAGAAACAAAGGTTACGAAGTCAACTTTAACCCACAAATTGACTGAAAAAACCATAGCTTTCAGAGGTGTTATAGTTAGTTGGACATTTCACTCATACAAAACCATTGAAATTCCTCCGTTATAGTTAGTTGTACTAACTGTAACTCACGCACACGCAATCCACTGCTGATGATGTCACATATTACATAATTCATGACATGGTTAGTGACATCACTGATGATATCACTGATGACATCTCAAATGACATCACTGATGACATCACTGATGACATCATCCTGTGAATTTCTGAGGTTTTTTAAATTCTAATTCTGTTTCAAATTGGCGAAAAGTTTGGGAGAAAGAAAATTACATATGCACTGGTCACTTTAAATAAGTTTGATATGCCGCGCCCCCATTTGGGATTATTTAAGATCCTCTTTTGTTTCATTACACGTCATGTAATCAAGCCTCTTTTGGGAGGTGAAACGCGTTATGGCGGGTGGCTGGCGTTATACTTGCACAGTAAACCACTGAAGAATCTGTACAAAACTTGGGCTTACTCGCGTTATTCTTCTGGAAAGGATGATGTTTGTGAATAACGGTTTCGTTATCTAAATGTACCAAGGAGCGTTCGTGGTACGAGTAAGCAGCCCCTCTCCAACCCTTGGGCGTGGTGCAGCAGGAAGCTGGGATCCCGTAACCGGAATCGGAAACTGTACTCCGGTAGGAGGAAGCTGCCCGATCCCCTGTGAGGTGAACACACGTACCTTTCGCGACGAAAGGAGTCCGAGCCGACCCGACATTTGTGGGAAAGCTGCCGACAGCCGAGTCCAGGTAGGACAGTCAATGCAAGTCACAGAGGAGGGAGTGCCTAGCAGCGAGTGACGTACAATTTAAAAGTGCGCAAACTGCTTGTTTCTTCGGTGTGTGCTGAAAGTTATTGCCATTAATAGCCAATATGTCAGCCGACGTGTTGAAGCGCAGAGAGGAAGTTGCGGACCACATGTTTGTGGAAAATCCGGAGGGGGCGAATCATGTACACGTTTCAGAGACTGATGCGGGAGTCACTGGCAGCCCCAACGTGAGGGAAACATTTCGCAAGCTAGAAAAGCTGATGAAATGTGAACAGTCGAAGTGGTGGGAACATAAATCCCTAACTCAGTATTTAATGGTCAAACGTGTCCCACGAGGTCTCAGGAGTACCCTGGCTTCGAGTTATGAAAACCCGGACCCAGCTATGTTGGCTGAATGGGCTGAGACGAATTTGGAGTACTCTGCACGTTTAATGGCTATCCTAGCAAAATATCTGGACAGTCCAAAATGCCTCCTTTTCTTGATGTTCACTTGCAATTTGTCAGACGCACTCACAATTGAGATTTACATTAAAAAAATATTTATAGAAGCAAGAAAAAATATAACTCACACATTCTTTAATTTCAATTGACATATTTGGGCAATAAAATCAGGAGGACATTCTTTTTTTTACGTTTTGTTGATACCAAAATGCCTACTAATAAGAGATGCATGGAATTGAGAAAAAACTTTTTGGGCTGCTTCAGCACCAACGACAACTTTAGTGTTCTTTTCTTTACAAGTGTAGAACAAGCTACCATATATTGAAAAAAGGAAAATAAAATGTTACAGTAACTATGCATGTGAAAAAGAATTACATGAAATGAGACCATGTCTTTACTTAACCAGCCTTAAAACATTACAATGAAAAAACATGAATTAAAAAATGTTAGTACCGTAAATGGTGAATTTTTTAGACAGTCTATGCAATCCATGCCTCTGGACTATAGTGAAACCTTCAGGATATACATTATGTCTCACATAATGAAAAAGCTCTTGGTACTTAGTGGCATCCATTTCTATTTAAAATGAGGACAAACATAAAAACAAGGTTAAGAGTATATCATCACATGCTCACAGTCCATTACAATACCATAAATAACTAAATATGTGAGTGAATACACCAATAATATAACAATTGCCCCCCCACCCCTGACCCCTCACTCTGCTCACAAAGTTTAAAGAAGGGACGCTTGGCAAATTAAAGAAACGCCGCAGGATTAAGTGATTTGCACAGAACAAGGGATAGCAAATCAGGTTTAACGTTATTAAAAAACATGGAGAGCGTGCTAAAATACAACATTGGCCAAGGGATTACATGTGCAGTGCATGGGGAGGAAGCAACAAGTGGCACACTACTTAAATGATGAAAGGCGTCAAGAGGCTACCAAGGCAAGTTGTTTGACATACAAAAGCTTGAAACCGTGCTAAAATACACTGTTGCCGAAAACATTACTTTTGCAATGCATAGGGCACGTGACGCACTACTTACACAAGAAAAACTACATCGCATTAACTTGAACAGCACGTGGCACACTGCTGCCGGAACAGCCACGTAGCGCTTGGCAAATAAAAGAAACGCGGCAGGATTAAGTGATTTGCACAGAACAAAGGATTGCAAATAAAGTTTAACGTTATTAAAAAACATGGAGAGCGTGCTAAAATACAACATTAGTCAATCAATTACATTTGCAATGCATGGGGAGGAAGGGGCACGTGGCGCACTACTTAAATAATGAAAGGCGGCAGGATTAAATGATTTGCCCAAGAAACAGCGGCTACCAAGGCAAGTTATTCGACATACAAAAGCTTGAAACCGTGCAAAAATTCACAATTGCCGAACACATTATTTTTACAATGCATGGGGCACGTGACTCACTACTTAGACAAGAAAAATACATTGCATTAACTTGAACAGCACGTAGCACACTGCTGCAGGAACGGCCACGTGGTGCTTGGCAAATTAAACAAATGCAGCAGGATTAAGTGATTTGCATAGAAACAAAGGATAGCAAATTAAGTTTAACGTTATTAAAAAACATGGAGAGCGTGGTAAAATACAACATTGGCCAATCGATTACATGTGCAGTGCATGGGGAAGAAGCAACACATGGTGCACTATTAAATAATGAAAGGCGGCAGGATTAAGTGATTTGCTCAGAAACAAAGGCTACCAAGGCAAGTTATTCAACACACAAAAGCTGGAAATCGTGCTAAAATACAGCATTGCCGAAAACATTACTTTTGCAATGCATGGGGCACGTGAGACACTACTCACATGACAAAACGTACATCGCATTAACTTAAACAGCAGGTGGCACACTGCTGCGGGAACGGCCACGTGGCGCTTGGCAAATTAAAGAAACACAGCAGGATGAAGTGATTCGCACAGAAACAAAGGTTACGAAGTCAACTTTAACCCACAAATTGACTGAAAAAACCATAGCTTTCAGAGGTGTTATAGTTAGTTGGACATTTCACTCATACAAAACCATTGAAATTCCTCCGTTATAGTTAGTTGTACTAACTGTAACTCACGCACACGCAATCCACTGCTGATGATGTCACATATTACATAATTCATGACATGGTTAGTGACATCACTGATGATATCACTGATGACATCTCAAATGACATCACTGACGACATCACTGATGACATCATCCTGTGAATTTCTGAGGTATTTTAAATTCTAATTCTGTTTCAAATTGGCGAAAAGTTTGGGAGAAAGAAAATTACATATGCACTGGTCACTTTAAATAAGTTTGATATGCCGCGCCCCCATTTGGGATTATTTAAGATCCTCTTTTGTTTCATTACACGTCATGTAATCAAGCCTCTTTTGGGAGGTGAAACGCGTTATGGCGGGTGGCTGGCGTTATACTTGCACAGTAAACCACTGAAGAATCTGTACAAAACTTGGGCTTACTCGCGTTATTCTTCTGGAAAGGATGATGTTTGTGAATAACGGTTTCGTTATCTAAATGTACCAAGGAGCGTTCGTGGTACGAGTAAGCAGCCCCTCTCCAACCCTTGGGCGTGGTGCAGCAGGAAGCTGGGATCCCGTAACCGGAATCGGAAACTGTACTCCGGTAGGAGGAAGCTGCCCGATCCCCTGTGAGGTGAACACACGTACCTTTCGCGACGAAAGGAGTCCGAGCCGACCCGACATTTGTGGGAAAGCTGCCGACAGCCGAGTCCAGGTAGGACAGTCAATGCAAGTCACAGAGGAGGGAGTGCCTAGCAGCGAGTGACGTACAATTTAAAAGTGCGCAAACTGCTTGTTTCTTCGGTGTGTGCTGAAAGTTATTGCCATTAATAGCCAATATGTCAGCCGACGTGTTGAAGCGCAGAGAGGAAGTTGCGGACCACATGTTTGTGGAAAATCCGGAGGGGGCGAATCATGTACACGTTTCAGAGACTGATGCGGGAGTCACTGGCAGCCCCAACGTGAGGGAAACATTTCGCAAGCTAGAAAAGCTGATGAAATGTGAACAGTCGAAGTGGTGGGAACATAAATCCCTAACTCAGTATTTAATGGTCAAACGTGTCCCACGAGGTCTCAGGAGTACCCTGGCTCCGAGTTATGAAAACCCGGACCCAGCTATGTTGGCTGAATGGGCTGAGACGAATTTGGAGTACTATGCACGTTTAATGGCTATCCTAGCAAAATATGTGGACAGTGACAGGCTGAAATTGCAGATTGAAATTGAAGCTGTGGAAGCTGAATTGACCACAATAGGCATCACGGATCAAACAACTAAAATAAGAGATGAAATGATGGCAAGACTTGCGTAAGAGGAAGACATAATCAAAAAGAGAAAAGCTTTTAAGTTTGAGCGGGACAGACTCGATTACCTTCATGGCCAAATATTTACTTTTGCGCACCGATATGACAACATCAAGGCGCAAGTGGGCAAAGGCAGTCAAAGAATCAGGCAAGGCGCTACTGCATCCGCTTCTTCCACTGATCTGAGTTCAGCAGCGGAAAGCGACTCAGATAACGATCAAAGGGGAAAAAACTTGCAGGAGGGGAATACCAAACTGTCTCTGGCGCAAGAGGTAAACTGCCTCTGCGAAAGCCGTCGAGACACATTGAGATCGAAGTCGAAAGTAGACCCCAAACAAAATGGCAAAGGGCCAGCAACAAGCGCCTCCAGCGCCGCAAATGCCACCAGAGGAAATATGGCTGGAGGGAAGAGGGGCAATCGAGGAAACAGAGGCAAATGGAACAGATTTCAAAATCCAACACAAGCTCAAGATTCAACCTCAACCCAACAACAATCATAAATCTGACTGATGTTATTCTAACCACAAAGGAGAAACTGATTTTGGGTCTGGGGTTGTCCTACTGTCCCCCGTGCAATATGAATTACGCGAATCTAAGAATGGACACTTTCAGGTTTATCAGAAAACTGAAATTAAGCAAATACCATTGTTTGCATCCATACAGGAAACAAAGAAATTTGGATGCTCGCAACCGGAGCAGACGTAACCCTGAATGAAATCTGGGACTTGCAACAGGAGGGTCGGACTGTGGCGCAGCCCCTGTTACTAAATAATAGCGCTGAAAGTGTTCCAGGATTCACTTCCTTTAAAAAGAAATCCACCTTCTTGCCCATCATGACACACGACAGTCTAGATTTGTATCAGGACTTTGTCATAAAAGACTTGAAAAAACGATATGTGACCACGAATAAAAAACATACAATTATAAGCCAACAGAATCAAAGCTATAACAATTTGATTGGGAAACTCAAAGCTGATAAAAATTTTGATTGTGAGGCAGGCGGACAAAGGGGGAAACATCGTCCTTTGGCATCGGGATAATTATGTGAAAGAAGCTGAATCACAACTGGGTGACCCGGATTGTTACAAAAAAAGCAATCTCACTGCAATAAAAACAGCGTGGTCGGAACAAAATTCCAAATAATGGCATGGAGGAGTGGTGGACTCATTTCTAATGATGAATTCAAGTATCTAAACAAAGACTGTCCGGTGATACCTACCCTATACTTATTGCCAAAAGTTCACAAGAATCCATTAATGCCACCTGGAAGACCGATTCTTTCGGCAATAAATAGCGCCACGGAAAACATTTCGAAATACATCGACTTTTTCTTACAAGAATGGGTGAAAATATTACCTTCTTATGTGAGAGACACAACAGACTTTATCTGTAAGCTGAACAATCTGGAATGGAATGACAATTATATCTTAATGACATTAGACGTTACCTCCTTATATACGTCTATAAAGCATTGTGATGGCATAAAAGCTGCTGAGCACTATCTATCCAAACGTCCAGAGAATTGTTCCAGCCATAATCGGATGATTTTAGGCATGTTAAAACTTTGTTTGGAATAGAATTACTTAATTTTTAATGGACAGATATATCAGCAATTGAGAGGTGTGGCCATGGGGGCTTGCTTCTCCCCCAGCTTCGCGTGCTTGCACATGGGGCTGTGGGAGGAGCGGGTCCTCATGGGTGACATCATGAGAACCAATGTCATGCTATACTTGAGATATATTGATGATCTCTTTTTAGTTTGGAAGGGCTCAAAATCCAGGGCTGAGGAGTTTGTTAAATTGTTGAACACGAATTCTTTAAATCTGCAATTTACTTCTCACATAGACAATGTCTCTGTTAACTTTTTTGACGTAGAGGTATTCGTCAAGAACCAGAAACTAGAGACTAGACTACATAGAAAAATAACTGCTGGAAACACAGTACTTCACACCACAAGTCAACACCCGCGCCACCTCATCAATAGCATCCCCTATGGGGAGATGCTCAGATTGAGGAGAATTTGCAGCACAGATAATGATTGTGAAGCTGCACAACAGGAGAGTAAACAACGCTTCCTAGAAAGGGGTTATAAAGAAAATGTTCTTGATAAAGCAATTAGAAGGACTAGAGCTAAAACAAGAGAGGAGGCTTTAATTCCTAAAACGAAAGAACTAGCAATTAACCCTGGCAGCCCGCATATAAATTCTAGAGTCATAGTCCCCTTTTGTCAACAGCACTCAGAGATCAAAAAGATTTTCCTCAGAAATTGGAACCTGGTAAAGGGGGATCCAATTATTGGGGGTGATGTCTCCATAAGACCAGAAATCACCTTCCGCAAGTCTCCGACCATGGCGGACGCCCTGGTTAGTTACAACTTAGAGACAACCCTGTCCGGCACATGGGAGTCCCTAAACAAAGGCTTCAGAAAATGTGCTTTCTGTAAAGCTTGCCGCTATAGGGTAAACAAAACTCATTATATGAGTCCATTCAGGGAGAAACCTATACCCATCACTTTGTAATTTATGTTTTACAGTGTCCTTGCGGCCTAAATTATATAGGCAGCACGCGGCCCTCAGCGCATAAACGCATACTCCAACACATCAGAGCGATAACTGGCAAGGATCAGTCCTACCTGTTGGCACGTCACTTTGAATTATTGCTCAACAGTGACCCCAGTAGTCTTCAATATTATCTAGTTGATACGGTACCACCGTTAAAACGGGGAGGAGATAGAGAGGGCAGGTTATGCCTCTTGGAGACTAGATACATCTTAGAAATGAACAGCAAGAGCCCGGCTGGACTCAATGACCGGGAAAACCTACACACCTGTCTAAAGGAACTATGAAATTCTGTCAGTATAATGTGCTTACTTGCCAGCTTCATTGATATTGGATTAGCTAATACACACTTTTTACTTTATTTGGTTTCTTTCCCCCTGTTGGGTGCAGGTGGTTGCCCTTGATCATGTTCTGTTTAGGGATGCCAAGTATACCCCGGCTGATGCTTTAAAATCATCTTAGCACAGCCATCAAATAATTGTATGAATCTTTAAGGTTCCGGTATCCCCAACTTCCATCTTTTCTGTGAAATGGTTTTTAAAATAATTTCTTTATTATTGGAATTTTTTTCAATTTTGTGGCATGGGCACTTTACTTTAACACACTTTAGATATATTTCACAGCTGCTTTTGATGGTCTCTGTATCAAAGAAGATAAAACAGGCGATGGAGGCATATCTGTAGCTTGGTTAGGTTGCTTACTTGTGCTTATCAAATAATTATTTTACATAATCATTAGATTATCATGTACAGACTTAGCAATTTGAACGATTTTATATTTATCTCCCACAGGATATGTACACATGACTAATTTTAATGTGTGTATATATATATATATATTTATATAATGTAAAAAGATGTTTTTATATATAGATCAATATATTTATGAAATTTATATATATATATATTTATGTGTTTTTGATAACAGATTGTATATAGATATATTTTTGATAACTTTGACATTTGTAGTTATCTATATTCAAATGTAATTTATTGTGTACATGGAATGAGGATGAATTGAAATTCCAAGTAATGGATTTTACAATGTATGTGGGATCGAAGTTATTGGGCACTATGCCCTCAATTCTGTTTCAAATTGACAAAAAGTTTGAGAGAAAGAAAATACATATGCACTGGTCCCTTTAAATAAGTTTGATATGCCGCGCCCCCATTTGGGATTATTTAAGACCCTCTTTTGTTTCATTACACGTCATGTGATCAAGCCTAGTTTGGGAGGTGAAACGCGTTATAGCGGATGGCTGGCGTTATACTTGCACAATAAACCACTGAAGAATCTGCACAAAACTTGAGCTTACTTGCGTTATTCTTCTGGAAAGGATGATGTTTGTGAATAATGGTTTCATTATATATATATATATATGTATATATATATATATTTATATTTATATATATTCACTGAAAAAAACATATGTTTCCCACCAGTTATAGTTACCTGAAAATGTTACTGACATAAAACCATTGAAATTCCCACGTTATAGTTAGTTGGACTCACTATAACTTGCGCGTGCAATGCACTGCTGATGACGTCACATATTACATCACTCATGACATGGTCAGTGACATCACTGATGACACCATCCAGTGAATGTGTGTCTTTCTGAAAAATAAATATGTTTTATATATGTATATGTAAAGGTCGATGGAAGAATAAATGTTTAAATAAGTGTCAAAAAGGATGTTTTTTTAAATAAAAATGTATTGGTTAACTGGCTTATTAAGTGTATCTTAGTGAATACATATATTAGCGAGTAATGTTTAAATATTTAAGTATATGTATCAGTGTTTCACTTTGTGTATAAGTGGCTGCATGGGTTGGTAAGTAGCTACATGTGTGTGTATATGGGTTATTAGATGTTTTTTTAGTAACAGTATGAGTGTCTGTATGGTTTGGTGGGGGTATTACTTAGCACATAGATGCATCAATGACTGACTCTCTGTTTGTATGTGTTTTGAAGACAGCATATGTGCAGGAATGTATGAGTGGATGAGTGTGTATATGTGTGTGTTAGGGTGTGAATGACACTAGTGTATTTATCAGTAACAACATATGTTTTAATCTAGTATATGTGAGTATTGATATATAAATGAGTATATGTGAGAGTGAGAGATTGTAAGAGTTCCTGTTTAAATATGTATGTGTTTCTATAAGTGATTGTTTAAGAGAGTAAGTATGTGTAAGTTTCCTTAGAAGTAAGGTGGTAGTGTGTGTATAGTTGTATATGCAAATAAATGGATGTTCAATAGTATATTTGCATGTGTTAGTATGTGTAAGTAACTTTTGGATCACTGTTGGTGTGTAACAGGATGTATAGGTGTATCACTACATATGATGAGTGAGTATATGTATGAGTGACTATATAGAACTGTTGGTGAATGAGTGGATGTGTATATAAATGCTGGAATTATAGATTTGGTTGTTGTAACTGGTATGGGTATCTGCATTGTTTTGAAAATTTTAGTTTGTATTTTTGAATATGTGTTTCAAGGGTTACATTACAGTGAAAGGGGGTCTGTCACTCTGTCACAAGGATGGTATCATCAGTGATGTCATGAGTGATGTCACTGACCATGTCATGAGTGATGTAATATGTGACGTCATCAGCAGTGCATTGCACGCGCAAGTTGGTTCATAACAGTCATTGGTTCAGGATATTTTTTTTTCCAAATGATGAAAGCCCACACCTTTTTTACTTATTCTACCTTTTTTCTTTGAGAGAGGAAGACCTTTACTTACATCTGTCGAAAATGGCTACATTAGCTGAAGCTGCTGGATCTTCTGGACCGATGAATAAACAAAGTAGAATCCACTCAAAGTGGTGGTGATCCCTAAAGTGATGGGGAACACACAGTGTTGTTTAAATGCCCCTCACACACCAACAGGCCCCTTGGTGTCATGCTTCATCATCGGGGCCTTCGCACCCCTCTACGGGATGCGGCGTGCTACGACTCGCGAATACGCAGGAGCACTTGGAAGTGAACTATGTGAAGGGGTGTGTGTTAACCAAGGTGTGAGTGAGGTGAGGTGAAAAAAGGTGAAATAGTAAAAAATACCTGGCACGTGGGAGAAAAGAAAAATTTTAATTAAATCCCCGGCTGGTATTGTTAAAAAAAGTGCAAGGCGTGGTTAAATGGATACATATTAGGGTATCCTAACCACTATTAACTATTGGTTACGATCATACCGAGACACAAGATGGCGCCGCTCCAGACTGTTTGGAATGTTTAGAGACACCCGACAGCCAATCAGCTTTCCGTGCGCAAGTTGCGTAGCGCGCCCGGAAAGCTCCCCGGAGCGCGTACCGGGGCGCGCTTACAGATATATATTTTTTTTATCCTAAATTACTCAAAATCCACTGGAGCATATATCTTGAGACATAGCAAAGGCACATCGGGCTACCAGTCCCTACAATTTTGCCAAATTTGGTTGAAATCCAAAGTGCCAAAGTGAAATCGACCGCCCTATGGAAATTAATATGGGGAAAACGCGTTTTGGGACCCCCCTTTTATCTCGGCCCCAGCTTGACGAATCCCCCCCAAACTTGCAGGGAAGGACCGAACGCCGTGAGGCCATTTTGAGGAAATTTTCTGTCAGATTTGTCAACCGGCGCCAAAGTTATTCCAAATAGATTTAACATTGAAAAAAAACCCTAACTATAACTACCTACTGGCGACCGCCAGTAGGTAATATATATATTTTTATATATATATATATATACGTGACACGTGATCAAGGGCTTACGGGCTTGAAACGCGTTGTGTTGGGTTACTGAATAAAATACTGCCCACTTGAAAATACTTCGGAGGTCTGCGTCTCTTTCCTCGCCTGATTGCTGCTGGGAGAATTCAGGAAGTGGTCTGAGGGTTTCCAGATATATATATATATATATATATATATATATATATATATATATATATATATATATATATATATATATATATATATATATATATATATATATATATATATATATATATATATATATATATATATATATATATATATATATATATATATATATATATATATATATATATATATATATATATATATATATATATATATATATATATATATATATATATATATATATATATATATATATATATATATATATATATATATATATATATATATATATATATATATATCCTACTGGCGATAGCCAGTAGGTATATATAGTTAGGACCTAGTTACCATAGGAAATGCCGAACATTCTACTGGGAATAACTTTGGCGCCGATTGAGGGATCTGCCTGTAATTTTCCTCAAATTTGCCTCGCTGAGCTCCACTCCTTCCCTGAAGGTTTTGGGGGGATTCGTCAAGCGGGGGCCGAGAAAAAAGGGGGGTCCCAAAACGTGTTTTCCCCATGTTAATTTCCATAGGGACATTCTGACAAGGCTACAGCTCGAACGGCTGAACGGAATTACTGCAAATTTGGCAAAATTGTAGAGCCTGGTATGCAGAAGTGCCTTTTGTATAGTTGGTGAAAATCCCTCCAGTATTTGTTGAGAAAATCGACTTTTTTCAAATTATATATCTATGGGCGGGACACGGTGCGCGCACGGGCATGCTCCGCAATTGCACTGTCCTTGCATGTGCGCGGACCTTTGTGTGCACGCGCGGAATTCTGATTGGCTGTTGGACGTCTGTCAACATTCCAGTCAGTCGAAATGAGGAAGTGTTGTTCGCCATCTTGCTTTTGTGGCAGATGAGAGTGGTTGTAAACAGAAGTGTAATAGTTGACAAGGAGGCAGGGTAGAGATTCCTGAGCCCCCTAGGTTTTGTCATGGGGTCTGTAAAGGACCCCGAAGGTTGAAAAAAAAAAGAATTAAAAAAGTTGCGGGGTCCGCGCACCGTGCGCAGACCACGGCTCAAAAAGACAAAAAAGAAATACATTAAAATAACAAGTTTCAGTGTTTAGATGTTGATTGAGTGCAACATTGAGTGATGACTCTTTCACCTTTGGGTTTTGGTAGGTTTTTTGTGGAGAATAAGTATGGTAATTGGTAGAGAGCATTGGGGGTAGGTTGAAGATTATGTGAGTTTGAATGTGTTGATAATTTGAACCAATTAAAATTTACTTTGGTTTTGATTCTGTGTGTGATGATATGTGATTGGCTGGGTATTTGAATATGTATGAAAAATGAGAGGGAAACACAGCCATTTTGAGATTTTAGTGTTTGAGATATACTTCTGAGGTGTGAGATTGAGGCAGATTTTACTGTACAACAGTTTTCCAGAAGGTGAGTTGTTAATTTGTAAGGAGAACTCTGTTGTTCACTTTTAGTTAATAGGAAAAATGTTTTCTGTTAGTTATTTTTTTTTCTGTTATACGTATGGATTGAGTAGGGCAACATCAGATGCAGTGCTTTATATTTCTAATTCTTGCTTGATACTATACACTGTCCAGGGAAATATGGCCATTTTGTGACTATAGTGTCTGAGGTACTTTTGTGTGGAAATTTTGGTGTTCAATTTCTGGTGTGTGTTTTACACAGTAGTAACTCTTCTTATAGAATTTAATAGTTTTTCTCTGCCCTATCTCACTCTTACCCTGCAACATCTCACTGTCTTTCTCATTCTTTTAATAGTACACTAACTTCAATAATGGCTGAAAATGAAGTGTCATTTGACATCGAAATCACAGCAACGTTTATTGATTGTATAGATGAACCAAATCATGAAGAACATGAAGGAGAATTTTTGGATGAAACACTTGACATGGAATTAATTGAGTGTGTAGACATTGTTGAGTTGGATGAATCATTTTAAGACACTTTGATGGATGAAATTTCTGATGAAGAAATGCTCCAAGGTTTTTTAGATTTAGAAAATTCTGAAAAATAAATTTTAATTTATTAATGAAACATTTGTTTTAATTGTTATACTTATTTAAATGTAATTTATGAGGTCGTAGTAAAGTGATACAATTTTGTGTTCTTCATGTCCTGCATCCTTTCTTTTACTGACTGTCTCTGATTCACAAGTTTACAGCATAAGTAAGTATATAGAATAGCAAGTGTATTTCACCGGAGTAGGAACTCACGACCTCCTACGCCAATTCTGACCACACATTGAGAAAGGAAGGAATCATGTGAACAAATCTGTTCCTGCTTTCCTGTATAGATTCAATATACCATAATACCTTGTATTACAACCTTCAAGGTATCTACAGAGGAGACGATGTCCATTTAAAAAAAAAAAAAATTCCAATAGGTCCGCGCACCGTGAGTGCTCGGTGCATGTACAGTCCGAGAACCCTTTCGCCGCCATTTTGTGGTTTCAGAAGAGAGTGAAAAATATAACCTAAAAACGTGGGAAGGGGGTAGGGTAGACTGTCCCTGACCCCTTAGGGGGTTCTTCAAGGACTCCTAAGGTTAAAAATATTGTTTATTTTTTAAAAAATACCAGAAAACACGATAGGTCCGCGCACAGGGAGTGCTCAGTGAGTGCTCGGTGCGCGGACCTCGGTAAAAATTAATTAAAACAATTAAGTTAAAAATCATATTTGAGTGTTTACATGTTAGTTGGCTCTAAAAAGAGCTGTTGTGTTCATTGTGCTTTTTTTGGTACCTACAAGTAAGTACCAATGCAGAGTCTGATGTTACAGAGAAAGACTTTGTTTCCCTAATCGGTGATATGTACACCATCTGTCCTATAGATGCCTTGCATGTTGTAACGCAAGTTGTTGTGGTATATACAACCCATTCCATAGTCTCTCATGTATGCAGAAACAGATTTATTTACATGTTTCCTTGCTTTCTCAATCTGTGGACAAAATTGATTGGACCAATTCCATTTTTGCCTTTGGCATATATTGGAATAGACAAAGGCAGTTTGAGGAAAAAGTGACATCAATTGTCCAAAGATGTCCTTCAATAGCATTTCCAGACCAACCCCAGTCAAAGTGCATAAGTCATTTTCACCACAGTGCACAATTAGGAGGTCAGGATGTGGGAGATGCATGAAGGATTTCACCAATGGTATCAATTGGTGACATCTCAATCCTCTCTGGCAAATCCATAAAATATCCACATTTGGTAAATCAAGGTTTAAAATTCCTCTGTTTATTGCATACCTTTTAGACCAGAATACAAAGCTGTGTCCTACAAACCATACTGAAAGCATGTTCAAGGCAGGTCTGGTTGTACTCAGATGACGGCTGTAAATGAAGTGGCAGTTGGAAAGCTTGCAGTTTAGAAAAAAAGAGGAGGATATTCACTGCACTTGAAGCTTAAGAAATGATTGGTGCTTTCTGAAAATGCAAAAGAGCATATTAGGGTGCATAGTTTTGTTTTTTAAAAGAAGCAAATCTAATGGTTCAGAAAAGGTCATTGAAAGGAACATTGCACATGATTAGCTGTTATATTGAAAGCTCTAACAACCTTGATGGATTCATTTGCAACATAGTATGATGAACTTTTAAACTCTGTTCTTCCGTAGGTGGGAGTTACCATGGTAACTGGTTGAATGAGCAGTAGGGGGATGGGTGAATATTATGTGAGTTTGAAAGTGTGGAAATCTAGAACCAATAAAATGTTAGTTTAGTTTTGAAATAGTGTGGGAAGACATTTCATTGGTTATGAGCAGAAATAAGTGAGAAGAATGAGTGGGAAACTGCCATTTCTGTTTCCAGTGTCTGAGCTGCAGTTCAGGGATTGTGCTTAAGAAAATTTGGTGTGTTTCACACTATTCTACATTTTCAAAAGCGATTTTAAAAGTGAGTAATATAGAGAGAGTGCTGTTTGCAGTATTTGGAAGCATAACAAGCATATTGGCCTTCATTACTATTGTATTTTGAAAATGAGTCAGGTTTCTGCATTGTAGTGAAGTGCTCATTTAAATGGGTTGTGCTCTGTGTGTAAAATGATTTTCCATGCTAAATGTTTTTTGATAAAATGTGTGGCTTAAAGATTTTTGGCAAGGGTCACACTGTGTGTGTATGTGAATGAAGGAATTATATTTTCATCTATTTCCATAATGTTAGCTGTGTGTGCTAACAATTTGTATCTTTTAGTTTTACAGGGTAGACTTCTTTTTTAAGTGTTTATCATGCTTGGATTCAATGCTGGTATAGAGACAGTGTAATGGTTTCATTGGACTTGTAAATATGCTCTTTTTTTACAAGCGCGTTGTGCAACCTTTAGTATGGAGAGGGATAGGAATAGCAGATAGAAAACCTTATGAAATGGTGTGGGAGATGCATAAAGGATTTCATTAATGGCATCATTTGAGATGGAATATAAGATAAAGAGGGGCATATTTAAAAGCCCCATGCGCAATGTTTGACATGGGTGCAAGCAGAAAATGCATGCAGAGTAATAACATTGCCACACAGACAAGAATATGACATGTCTTGAGAGATGCTTAATGGCATGAATTGAGATAGAATATACAAAAAAAGAGAGGCATATTTACAAGGCCCTTGCGCAATGTTTGACATTAATGCTGGTATAGAGATAGTGTAATGGTTTTATTGGCATATTTACAAGCCTCTTGTGCAATGTTTGAAATGAATGCTGGTATACAGATTGTGTAATGGTTTCATTGGCATATTTACAAGCCCCTTGTGCAATGTTTGACAATAATGCTTGTATACAGATAGTGTAATGGTTTCATTGGCATATTTACAAGCCCCTTGCGCAATGTTGGACATTAATGCTGGTATACAGATAATGTAATGGTTTCATTGGCATATTTACAAGCCCCTTGCGCAATGTTCGACATTAATTCTGGTATAGGGATAGTGTAAAGGTTTCATTGGCATATTTACAAGCCCCTTGCGCAATGTTTGACATAAATGCTGGTATACAGATAGTGTAATGGTTTCATTGGCATATTTACAAGCCCCTTGTGCAATGTTTTCCATTAATGCTGGTGTACAGATAGTGTAATGGTTTCATTGGCATATTTTCAAACCCCTTGTGCAATGTTTGACATTAATGCTGGTATAGAGATAGTGTAAATGTTTCATTGGCATATTTACAAGCCTCTTGCGCAATGTTTGACATTAATGCTGGTATAAAGATAGTGTAATGGTTTCATTGGCATATTTACAATACCCTTACGCAATGTTTGACATTAATGCTGGTATAGAGATAGTGTAAAGATTTCATTGGCATATTTACAAGCCCCTTGCGCAATGTTTGACATTAATGCTGGTATACAGATAGTGTAATGGTTTCATTGGCATATTTACAAGCCCCTTGCACAATGTTTGACATTAATGCTGGTATAGAGATACTGTAATGGTTTCATTGGCATAATTACAAGCCCCTTGCGCAATGTTTGACATTATTGCTGGTATAGATATAGTGGAATGGTTTCATTGGCATATTTACAAACCCCTTGCGCAATGTTTGACATAAATGCTGATATACAGATAGTCTAATGTTTCATTGGCATATTTACAATACCCTTGCACAATGTTTGACATTAATGCTGGTATAGAGATAGTGTAATGGTTTCATTGGCATCTTTACAAGCCGCTTGCACAATGTTTGCATTAATGCTGGTATAGAGATAGTGTAATGGTTTCATTGGCATATTTACAAGCCCCTTGTGCAATGTTTGACATTAATGCTGGTATAGAGATAGTGTAATGGTTTCATTGGCATATTTGCAAGCCCCTTGTACAATGTTTGACATTAATGCTGGTATAGAGAAAGTGTAATGGTTTCATTGGCATATTTACAAACCCCTTGCATAATGTGCATTCTTGTCTGTGTGCCAGTTTTATTACTCTGCATGCATTTTCTGCTTGCATCCATGTTAAAGATTGCGCAAGAGGCTTGAAAATATGCCTCTCTTTTTTGTATATTGTATCTCAATTGATGCCATTCGTAAAATCTTTTACACATCTCTCACGCCATTTCATATGGTTTTCTATCTGCTATTCCTATCCCTCTCCATACATTCACCTCTTCCACTCATGTAAAATTTGCACAAGGCACTTTTAAAAAAGGAGCATATTTACAAGCCAAATTAAACTATTAGCACTATCTCTGTACCAGCATTGAATTTAAGTATGATAAACACTTTAAAAAGTAGTCTACCCTGTAAGCTAAAAGATACAAATTGTTAGCACACATAGCTAACATCATGGAAAAAGATGAAAATATAATTCCTTAATTCACATACACACTCAGTGTGTTCCTTGTCATAAATCTTAAAGCCAGACATTTCAACAAAAAACATTTAGTATGGTAAATCGTTTTAGACACAGAAAGTGAGATGAGACACACACACAAACAGACAGATGATGTAGGCAGAGATTGAGATAACACACACATACAAACAGAGAGATGGTGGAAGGAGAGAGTGAGATGAAGCATGGAAAGACGGAGATGGTGGAGGCCGAGAGTGATATGAGACACACAGAGAGAGATGTGAACTAGTGTTTATATTGTATAGTTAATGTAATTGCTATGTGGTATGTTGGTAGTGGTCTATAATATGTCATAGTTTTCTTTTCAACAGATTGTAAATATCTACAGAGTCATAATAGATTATGCCTACCAAGAACCGCAAACAAAGACTTTATAATCAAGTTTTATCAATCAAGAGGACTCAATTAGAAGATTCATCCAGAAGACAATCTTCAGAGAAAAGAAAAAATGCTCCTGGTAATGCACCTGTGCTTCCTGTTTTTTTCAGGATAAATTGAATGGACTCTTGTGCAAAGGTTATGAGTTTCTGGCAACAAATGCATTACATCATCAAATTTTTAAGTTCAGGTGGGATATTTGCAACCATTGATGCTTGCATTGGTGGTGCTGTTGCTTCAGAAGAAGTGCTGGGAGTAGAGCCGTGCTCCTCTGAGGATATTTTTATTACAGCTTTACTCCAATTGTTTGGGTGTATATTCTGGACATGGCATTCCATGCTATAAGTTCCAAAGCTGTACTGTTTCTGTGGATTCCCTCTTGAAAAAACTGTCTGACAGATTTTACATGTGACAAAAGGCGCATTTACCTTTTTCTCTCTTTCTGGGTTTATTTAAAATTTCCATACTGTGGACTCTCTCTGTGTTCTAGGGGTTTCAGGAACAAACTCTTCTGAAGATGAAGTAGAAGAATGAACTTTTTACACAAAATAATTGTTGCATCTGTGGTTCCTGTTCTTCTGCAAAATTACAATGGACTGTTGTCTGAAGACTACCAATTTATTGCAATGTATGCATTGCATCATTACATTTTTCAGTTCTGGCTGAATGTTCACCACCATTGAAGATGGCATTGGTGTTACTCTGGTTCTTGCTGTAGATGTACTAGTAGAAGAGTCCTGCTCCTGACATCTTTGCACCACAGCTCTACTCCAATTGTTGGGGTGTATATTTTTTACATGGTGTCCCATGCCGAGGGTTCTGAATGAATATTTCTTATTAGGATTTCGTCTAGATAACACTGTGTCACAGATCTTGCAGGTGACCAGTGGTGCATTTACCTTCTTTTGATGTTCTGGTATGCTGAAACATTTCCAGACTATGGACTCCTTCTTCTTACTTGGGTGAGGGTCCTCTTTAACAAAATCATCATTAGAAGAATGGTCAGACTCTGGGTGTTCAGCCATTTGGAAAAAAAATTCTGTAGCTAGGAGCTATAGAAAAAAGGTGTTGCTTCTCTGAAAGCCAAAGAAGAATGATGAACATGGGAGGGGTCTTTAACATTTGGATTTGGAAGTATTATAAACCAATTAAATCTTTTCTTTTGAGGTCACATGGTTGGACGTAAGCTTACAGAGCGCTTACGTTGCGTTTACGGAGCGCTTACGTAAGCTTACGTTGCGTTTACGCTCTATTTACGGAGAGCTGACGTCATCTTACGATGCGTTTACATATTACGCACCCTTGCGAGATTTATAATTGCCTAAAGTTATATATGGTCTTTAAAATTTTAAACTAACATGTTCTTTATTATCCCAGATAATGTGTACCTTTATATTGTGTAATAAATATGTAAATATAACGATTTAAAGTTTATAAAACTTTTGGTGGTAGGAGCTTGAAGCTTTCACGGTGCGCGGACGGAGCTCTTACGTTGCGTGCACGTGTGACCTACCCTCGCGAGATTTGTTACTACTTTAAAAAGTAATATACTGTTGTTAAAAGTAAAAAAAAACATTTTCAACATTAAAACAGATATTGTCTACCTTTAAAATCTACATTAAAAACATAGATATGTTTTAGAAACGTAAAAAATTTATCGGGGTAAGAGCTCAGAGCGTTTACGGTGTGCAGACCCTGTAATCATATAAAAAAAACTTGAAAATAAAAATTATATATATATTATATAAAATATATATATTCACTGAATAAACCATAGGTTTCAAGCCTTACATAGTTAGGTATTAGCATAAAAAAAACCTTGCAAATTCACAAAAAAAAACATAGGTTTCAGGTCATATATAGTTAGGAATTAGCATTTAAAAAACCTTGCAAATTCATTGAAAAAACCATAGGTTTCAGGTCATATATAGTTAGGTATTAGCATTTAAAAAACCTTGCAAATTGACTGAAAAACCCATAGGTTTCAGGTCATATATAGTTAGGAATTAGCATTTAAAAAACCTTGCAAATTCATTGAAAAAACCATAGGATTCAGGTCATATATAGTTAGGAATTAGCATATGAAAAACCTTTGTAATTCACAGAAAAAACCATAGGTTTCAGGCCTTATATAGTTAGGAATTAGCATTTAAAAAACCATTGAAATTGCTCCTATATAGTCAATTGTACTAACTATATTTCGCGCACCCGCAATCCACTGCTGATGATGTCACATATTACATCATTCATTACATGGTCAGTGACATCACTGATGACATCACTGATGACATCTCAAATGACATCACTGATGACATCACTGATAACATCTCAATTGACATCACTGATCACATCACTGATGACATCATTCATGTGATAAATTGATGCATCTTCTCACACCCTAATATAACCTTTGATACACCCACTGTAAATTACAGACTGCCATTCTCAAAACCATAGACACTACAACAGCAATAACTACATACACACTCACTGATTCTTAGGTTTACACACACATTCACTCACTCACCCGTACAGTCACTCATACTTATGGTCACTCAGTACAGGAGTATCATATGCAGTCATACACCTATATAAATACTCACACACCACCACGCATCCATAGAGGTACTCACACACCTAGTCAGTCATGCAAATAATGAATCACAGTGCCATTTACTCACCTATACAGTTATACACACACCAGCTCAATCACTCATACAAATATTAGCACATTCTTACTCTTTTATACAATCACTGATACAAGCACACACTCATCCATACAGCCACTCTCACAATCACACACTCTCACTTATAGCCATTTATATACTCCAACACACATATATACTGCCTTTCACATATGTAGTTATTCACACATGTACCTCTGACACACCTATACACACACTCACCCACCCATACAGTCCATCACAGATGCACTCTAGAAACCATGCACACAGTTATTCACCCACTCAAACATCTATGCACAGAGTCACACACACCCCACCCACAAAAAAACTGAGGCACCCATACAGATACTCAGACAACCAATCAATAACCCATATAGACACTCATTTAGCTATTCACAAACCCATGTAGCCTCTTACATACCAACAGACAGACGGATACAGACATTAACACAGTTTAGTCACTAACACATGCATTCAGTAAGATACGTTTAATTACTCAATTATAGAGTCAGTCATGCACCTACTAAATCATCCATTCATACACTTATACACCCACTCATTCTTGAATACGCCTTTCCCTATATATATTAAACATATTTCAACTTTACAGAAACACACAGTCACTGGATGATGTCATCAGTGATGTCATTAGAGATGTCATCAGTGATGTCATCAGGGGTGTCACTGACCATGTCATAAGTGATGTAATATGTGACGTCATCGGCAGTGCATTGTGAGGGCATGAGTTATAGTTAGCTGAACTAACTATAACTGGGGAATTTCTCTGGTTTTGTATGAGTGAAATGTCCAACTAACTATAACTTTCCCTAAAACCTATGTTTTTTTCAGTGAATTTGTAAGGTTTTTTAAATGCTAATTTCTAACTATAACGTGCCTGAAACCTATGTTTTTTTCAGTGAATTTCAAATGTTTTTTAAATGCTCATTTCTAATTTTAACGTGCCTGAAACCTATGTTTTTTCAGTATATATATATATATATATATATCGCAAACAACACTCCTTCCACTTCTACCAAAGCCTCGGCAGCGAAGAAAGAGAACAAACCACTTCTTTTTTCCAGGCAAGATGTTTATTTAGAACCCAGCAGTAGCCAACAGATGACGCGTTTCGGGCTTAGGCGCCCTTGTTCACATAAAGGCTGTGAATGTTTTTTCGCCATTTTAAGTACACGATATAAAAAGTGCAAAAATTCATTATGACTGCATAAATGCATATAGTCTTTAACAGACTTACGACTTTTTGGTTTCGAAGGAAATGTGCAAAGAGAATAAAAGTGCATAGCGTGCTAATAATCAAATTATTTTACAAATGTACCCAGTGCAGATGTCATCAGGGGTGTCACTGACCATGTCATAAGTGATGTAATATGTGACGTCATCGGCAGTGCATTGTGAGGGCATGAGTTATAGTTAGCTGAACTAACTATAACTGGGGAATTTCTCTGGTTTTGTATGAGTGAAATGTCCAACTAACTATAACTTTCCCTAAAACCTATGTTTTTTTCAGTGAATTTGTAAGGTTTTTTAAATGCTAATTTCTAACTATAACGTGCCTGAAACCTATGTTTTTTTCAGTGAATTTCAAATGTTTTTTAAATGCTAATTTCTAATTTTAACGTGCCTGAAACCTATGTTTTTTCAGTATATATATATATATATATATATATATATATATATATATATATATATACTGGCAGTCGCCAGTAGGTAGTAATATTAACAACCTAGTTTACGTAGGAAAAGCATTTTTTTATTTGCTTATAACTTTGGCGTTGTTTAACGAATCTTTATGAATTTTTCCAACAAGTTGCACTTTTTAGATCAGCTCCTATCTTGAAAGTTTGGGTGTGATTCGTCAAGCGGGGGATGAGAAAAAAGTGTGGTCCCAAAACGTGTTTTCCCCATGTCAATTTCCATTGGGAAATTTTACTCCTGAACAGAATTATCCCAAATTTGGCAGAAAGGTAGAGCTTGGTTCAGAAAGCGACCTTTTGTTAAAATGGTGTAAATCTGTTCAGTAGTTTTTGCGAAATTCATAAAATAGGAGTCAAACATCAATTTCCCATAGGAAACTTTGTGCAAGGCTACAGCCGAAACTACTGAACGGAATTACCCCAAATTTGGCACAAAGGTAGTGCGTGGGTCAGAAAGCAACCTTTCTTTCAAATGGTGTGAATCTGTTCAGTAGTTGCTGAGAAATTAGAAAAATAAAAGTTTTGATATCTAGGTGGAGCCTAAGTCCCGTGCATGAGCTTCACTGTGATTGCTGCCAACACTCTAAACCAGGAAGGGTTGGCAGCCATCTTGTGGCTCGGTAGAAGCGAGTTGTTAGAAAACAGAGAAACCGAGGTAGAAAAAAAGGGAAGGGAGCAGAGTAGGCACACCTTGACCCCTAGGCCTGGTCAGGGGGTCCTAGAAGGACCCCCAGGCCCCCAAAAATAGTTTTTTTTTAAATCGGCGTAATTCGCTCTGGGGTCGCTGGTTCCCATGTTTTATTTTAATGAGACCCCTGGGTGATTAGGTCCAGGGGGGTATTTCTTAAAAAATTATATCAGGGGTCACTGGGGCTGCGGTTGCACTCTGGGTCCTTGTAGTCTCTGGGGTTCACTCATGTTGGGAGGGGGGTTGAGCGGCCCCCTCCTGGAGATCTCCATCTGCTGATACCTTCGCCGCCGTTTGACGATTCTTTACAACATTTTCCCAAAAGATTCTCTTTTTTGATCAGCTCTTATCTTGAAAGTTTAGGAGTGATTGGTCAGGGGGGGCTGAGAAAAAAGCGGAGAGTGAAAACATGTTTTCTCAAAGGATTTTCCATAAGAAACTTTAAAAAAGACACAGGTGAAACTGCTGAACGGAATTATGCGAATTTTGGCAAGGAGAAAGGTCTTGTTCAAATGGTGTAAATCCGTTCAGTAGTTTTTGAGAATATTAAATGCGTTGTAACGTCATACATTCAAATGTTTATGGCACATTCAGTGGAGTGTTGTAGCTTTAGCAATGCAGGGCTATGGAAAGTTGAAGTTTCAGTTTTTGGCACATGGAGGGCAGCCAATTAGAGCCAAGCTCATTGTTGGAGTTAGGCTGCGCCAACATATGTACTCATACAATCACTTTGTCAATCCCCAAACACTTATAAATTCACTATACACTCTCCTTGCAGTACTCTAATGATGCAGTCTCTACGTACGTACTTGTACAATGACGGAGACAAAGTTACATTACTAAAGTTTTCCCCTACTGTCAAAGGTAAGATGGTTGCATACGCTGTCCAGAGCACTATGTAATGTGGTAGGGCCTAGGGGCAGCATTCGACTCCTTTTTATTAACAGGGTCACATGTCCAGTGACGTCTGTGGTGAATGCATGTGGGGTGATTGTAAGCCAACCCTCCGTGAATGGTTGGTGAGGCAACAAGTTCAACAGTAATCATTGGATCAGACACAGAGATTCAATCATAAAGGGTCAATGATTTGTGCTGCACTAAGGTACAGGCAACGGATATGAAATCATACAGAAAAGATTCTATTGTAAAGGGTTTATGACTTGTGATACACTGAGGTAGGCCAGCAGATGTGAAATTATTCACAAAATATTGTATCAGAAAGGGTGCATGAGTTCTGCTGCACTGCGGTAGGGGCATCAGAAGCATTCAGCATGTGCGCAGTCAGCGATGATGCGTGGTCCGGGTGGCCATACTGGGAGCAATGTCTCTTGCCTATTGGACTGCGCCATCTGCTATTGCGACTCGATGTGAATTGTGAGCCCTGCTGTTCGCAGTCTAGGTGGATGGAACAAAAGATGTAACATTTATGAAACATACTGTCGAAATATGTAGGTTTCAGGGATGTTATAGTTCAAATTTTGAGCTCTGCTATCCGCAGTGTAGACTGCCATTCAGTATTCGTTTGGACTTGCAAGATGAATTTGGTCATTATAGCAAAGCTATAACTGACATAAAACAAGTTCTTGAAGTAAGGATACTAAAAAGATATTGTGTAGATTTGAGGGATGTTATACTTAGTTGCGATTTTCACCAGAAACTACTTTAAACTTTGTTATTTATTTTTTAAACTTCACATCACTATTATCTTCCATCTCTTCTTCAACATGAACACCTATCAAACTGTTATTTTCTTTACACTTCTCTTGACTACCAAAGAAACGTAACTCTATTTCATCACAAACTTGTTTTATATCATTTATATTAAAACCCGATTTCGTGCCACAGAAAGACCTAGACTTATCCAGATAATTCCTCTTGACTTTGAATATAAACTTGCAGATGTCTATCGATCCAAACATTCGTAGGATCCAATTTCTCGACGTGAAAGCGTCTTCAAGCTGAAGCTGTACAATTTTTTGCTAAGTGTCTTCTCCTGAGAAGTTTCTTTCCACATTTCTTTCAATTCTGTCTCCTCAGACTTGGTATTATATGATGTGACATAGTGAGAAACAGCAATTCAGTTATCGGCAACATATTGTATGTCCATATTTGCATTCCACATCATAAAAATCACCGGATTGTAATCATTAATGTACTACGATTGTTCTGTTCTTTATATATTATAAGTATTTTTGGGTCATCTTCGAGTGATAGTATGCCTCACTGCTGACATATAACTGTTCACTCTTTCTTGCAATGACTTGTGGTGCACTGAGTTAGTAGTACCTTTGGCGCTCAGCGTGTACGTACCCTGCGATGATGCGTGGTCTGGGGGGGCCGCACTCCGACCAATGTCTTTTGTCTATTGAACTCTGCCTTAATAAGGCCACATGGCAATGAGTTATGGTGCACTGAGTTGGAAGTACCTTTGGCGCTGAGTGTGTACGTATCCTGTGATGATGCGTGGTCTGGCGGGCCGCACTCAGAGTTATGTTTTGTCTATTGAATTCTGCTTCAATACGACCACGTGGCGATGACTTATGGAGCAGTGAGTTAGTGGCACCTGAAGTACTTAGCGTGTGCACACCCTGCGATGATGCGTGGTTCGAGAGGGCTGCACTGGTAGCAATGTATCTTGCGTACTGCACTGCGTCATCTGCAATTGCTACTCCATCTGAATTGTGAGGCCTGCTATCCGCAGTGTAGATTAAAAGCAGTAGTCGGTACAGACATAAGTCTGCAGTGCTGTGCTGCTGAGTTGACACAGGCCTGTGTCAAGGAGGCCCGAGGTCATGGCGGCAGCCACGTTGCAGGGTAAGGCCCGCCCTGTGGCAGACACGTTGGCCTTCACAGTTCATAAGTGAACCACGCCCTGCGCCCCGGCTTATTTATTTATACTCCTAGGCTGGGCTGGCGTATGTTGGACGAGCCCACTGTGCTTCCGCTTCCAGGAGAGGATAACACAGCAAAATGTCCGAGACCTTCCCCACTGCCTGAGGTAACATGGTTGTGTCTATTGTGCACAACACTAAAAGCACCAGCAGTATATATATAGATGGAGAGGTTTATGATCTGTATAGTGAGGTCTGTCCAGCACATCACGGCTACACTTGGTATTGTGTGCATTATTATTATTGATGGGTGGGTTGTGTCCTTCAGACATACTTGGTTGCCATATCTGGCAACATTCAAGTATTGTGTGGCTGAGGGACCATGCAGTTTTTGGAAGGTCCACTGTCCTGTTCTGCGCTGCCTCTGTGATAGTAGGGAAGGGGGTGGTCTAGGTGGGACGTCCTGAGGCTGGTGGCAGTGCATGTTGTGGTCTTCATGGGTGTTTGAGCTGCGTGATCAGTAACTCTATGACATATGTTTCGCTTCAAATACGATTCTGGGCTACGACCCCTTTCACACTGTAGGTAGTCACCCTGGTTTACACCAGTAAAATGCAGATGTTAGATTACTACTGCAAACGTAGCTTGTTCCTTGTTGTTGGATTGCACCCCAGATATAGTTGCTCATTGAAAATATTGAGAACTGTACGGGGACGTCTACTCTGTATATTATCACCGTTAGCAGTTGTTCTCATTTGTGACAAATTCTTTTTTGTGGAAGCTATTGCTAGAAAACTGGAGATATTGGCTGTTTTCACTAGGTTAACAATAAAGTGATAATTTAAAATCACTGAAAAACTATAGGTTTAAAGAAGAAAATAATTCGAAATTAGCATTTAAAAAACCTTCGCAATTCACTGAAAAAACCATAGGTTTCATGGACGTTATAGTTACAAATAAGCATTTTAAATCCTTTGAAATTCACTGAAAACAACATAGGTTTCAGGGACGTTATAGTTGCAAATTAGCATTTAAAAACCTTCGAAATTCACTGAAATAAACATAGGTTTCGGCGACGTTATTGTTAGCTGGACATTTCACTCATACAAAACCATAGAAATTCTACTGCTATAGTTAGTTGAGCTAACTATAACTCACGCCCCCGCAATGCACTGCTGATAACGTCACATATTACATCATTCATGACATTTAATTTAATTTATTTATTTATTTATTTCATTTGTATCGCGCAACAGCTACCCAACAAAGGGTTTCCCGGCGCTACTGATTCATGGTTTGTTCCTAACTGGGCATGTTTCAGATGTTAAACAGCCAAGTCTTTAAGGCTTTCCTGAACTTCATGTGGTTAGCCTCATTTCGTACAGAAATTGGCATGGTATTCCACAGTGTCGGTCCAAGAAATGCAAACGATTTTCCACCCACTCTTGACTGTTTGGTTCTGGGTATTACAAAATGCTTAGCTGAAGCAGACCGTAGGGCTCGGGAAGGCTGGTAAGGATGCACCAGACTTTGCAAGTATTTTGAGGCAGTTTTAGTGGAGATTTTATGCATACAGCAGAGAGATTTAAATTTGATCTGATTTTCTACTCTAAGCCAGTGTAGGTCGCGAATGTACTTAGAGGTAGATGTCATATAAGGGATTTTGCATAACAGTCTAGCAGCCGCATTTTGGACTGTCTGCAGTCTGCGGACCGTTTCCTTCTTTGCCCCTAAGTATAATACATTGCCGTAATCAAGCCTAGATGTGATCACAGCATTGATTACTGTTTTCTTTGTGGATTCTGGCAGCATCCAGCAGATCTTTTTAAGCCATTTTAAAATTGCAAAGCAGGTAGCAGATGTCTTCACTGCTTGTTGGTGCATATTAAGGGAGTCATCCACAATGATACCAAGGTTACGGGCCTGCATTACCGGAACCGGAAGAAGGCCCATTTCTTGTGGCCATTGTTGGGGGCCCCATAGTTCTTTATCTTTACCTAGGATCATTACTTCGGTCTTATCACCGTTTAATTTAAGAAAATTCTCTTGCATCCAACTTGCAATTTTCACAAGTCCTTGTTTTAAAATAGATGGACTGTCATTTTTCGCAGACGAAAGTGAGAAGAGCAGTTGTGAGTCATCAGCGTAGGAGAACATTTGTAATCCCGCCTCTTCCGCTACCTTTGCAAGCGGACCCATGTATAGATTAAATAGTAAAGGGGTTAATATGGAGCCCTGTGGTACTCCATGTTTAAAACTTGAAAAGTGCGTTTGTCCAGAAAAGATTTAATCCAATTTATGGCAGCTCCTCTGATACCCATTAAGTATAGTGTCCTCATTAACACAGCATGTGATACCGTATCGAATGCGGCACTAAGATCTAATAATACTAATGCCACTGTCTCACCTCTGTCCAACATGGAGCGAAGGTTTTCTGTAACACCGAGTAAGGTTGTCTCCGTAGAGAAACCAGATCGAAAGCCTGACTGTTGAGGAGGCAGCAAATCTTGGGTTGTGATAAATTCTGTGAGGGAACGATGAATATGCTTTTCAAGTATTTTAGCAAATATGGGTAATAAGGAGATTGGTCGAAAATTTGAGGGCCGATTAGGGTCAGCTCCAGCTTTCTTTAGCAATGGGTGGATCATAGCGTGTTTTCATTCTTTTGGCACACATTCTTCCATTAAGGATCCATTTAAAAGGTCTGTGATTATGTCCATAGACTTTTTATTAAGTTGTTTTGGTACTGAGCATGGTACTGGGTCATTTATTGATCCTGATTTGATGGTACTAAGTAGCTCAATGACAGTGTCAGTGCAAAGCACGGGCCAAGTTTCCATTATACTAGCCGGGGCACAGCGGAGCTGCTTATCAGTTTGATTGCTCAGTACAGTAGAAAATACATTAGGAGAGATCATGTTGGCCGGGTGGCCTATGTTCTGAGCTAGTTCAATTTCTTGATAAATTTTGTCAACTTTATTGACAAAGAATGAGGCTAATAGATCGCAATTGTTGCTTATTTAAATCTGGCGGGGTTTGTTCTGTTTTTGAGCCAGCTAGTTCTTTCACCATTTTAAAGAGTATTTTTGATTGCTTTAGGGCCTCTGTAATAGTAGTACATACAAATTCCGCTCTAGCTTTGCTACAAAGCACTTGGTATTTGGCTAATTTGACTTTGTATTCTTTTTTAGCTTCTGGAGAATAGGTCTTTCTCCACATGCGTTCAGAGTTTTTGCACCTAGTTTTTTCTAGCTTCAGTGTTTCATTAAACCATGGAGCAGGAGATCGATGGTTTTTGCATTTCAATTTAGTTTTAGGTAGGCATGTGTCAATAGCTGTCATGAGCCACTTTTGAACTGTCACTGACAGATTTTGAACCGATGCCTTAGTGCAAGGGATACGTGAATCAAGGAAGTATTTAAGGTGACAATGTCTAATTTCTTCCAATTTCTAATGAATTGATCATGCACAGGTATGTTTTCCTTACTAGGCAGTGTGATTTGAAATGAGAATTTAATGAGATAATGATCTGACCAATCAATAGGTAGAGCATGGGAGGTGGTCATATCATTAATATTAGAGAAAATCGGGTCAAGACATGGTCAGTGACATCACTGATGACATCTCAAATGACATCCCTGATGACATCACTGATGACATCATCCACGTGACAATTTACTGCAGCTCCTAACAGCCCAATATAACCTTTGATACACCCCCTGTAAAATACAGAGTTCCATTTTCAAAACCAGTCACTCAAAACACACTCACTAATTCCTAGGTCCACACTCACAGACACATGCACTCATTCACCCATACAACCATTCATACATGTAGTCACTGATCAATACAACACTATCATATACACTCAGGCAGCTATACAGACACTGACACACCACCATTCATCCTACTCACTCATGCACTCATCGTAGTCAGTTATGGAAAGAAACTCACCTACACAGTTATACACACACACCACCTCATTTATTCATACAGATACTAACGCACACTTACTCTCTTATATAATCACTAATACAAGTATACACTGATCCATACAGCCACTCTCACAATCACTGACTCTCACATATAGTCATTTATATACTCCAACTCTCACATACACTGCCTTGTACATATGTAGTTACTTGGGCATGTACCACTGAGGCATCCAACCTTTAACCAACACATCCATCCAACACATCCATACATCCTCTCACCCGCCCGTTATAGTTAGTTGTACTAACTATAACTTGCGCGCCCACAATCCACTGCTGATGTTGTCACATATTACATCATTCATGACATGGTCATTGACATCACTGATGACATCTCAAATGACACCACTGATGACATCATCCAATGAATGTGGTTTGGTTCGATATTTAAATAAGTGTTATATATATATAGCAATCTGCCTTGAAGACGGAGTGGATGTATCAGTGTCTGAATGGAGGATTTAGCAACAATGTGATTGACTGTCTAAGTGATGAATTTAATGTGGCTTACTAAATATATGGGATATTGATTTAATCCCTTGTGTGCTGATGACGAGCTTAGCATCCAGCATTCCGAACATTGTGGTGGGCTGTGCACTCAGAACCGACCACCACAATGCCAGGAAGGCATGCTGTGCACTTCCATGCACAACATGGCAGGCACTGCGCGGTGCCTGCCATGTTGTGCATGGAACTGCTGGGGGGTGCCATAGGTACCCCCCATGTGTCCCCCACCCCCTGGAGTCCCTGGGGGCCCGCAACGGGCCCCCAAAGCAGACTCTGCATGCCTTTCATGGTGGCATAGGCATTGGAAAATGCCCATTCTAATATTGCTGGCGGGGTCTGATGGGCACCGCCACCTTATAGAACCCTTTTCCGCCCGGTCGCAAGGCGACCAGGGCGGAAATGCCGTGGACGGTCTTTCCTTCCGCCGCGGACCCCCCAGCCATGATAATATGGCGGGGGGGTCATTCCGGCATGGATGGCGGGCGGATCGCCCTGGAAAGGCCGGCGGTGGCTACCACCGGCCTTTGCGGGGGCGATCCGCCTGCCATCCTCATGGGGCCCTTAGAAACTTTTCTGCTGAAAACCACACAGTGGATTCCTATGGAAGAAAATACAAGTTACTGTAAGTAAGCTTAGAATTACTCTTCAGGGTCAGTGCTTGGCTAAAAGACGCAGCACTGGGTTCTCTCCTACTGACAGGTGAGGTAATCGGAATTCAAAGTTTGGCTGATTTTACAGGAATAGTTTACGTTCCAAAAATCAACACTTAGAAACTTTTCTGCTGAAAACCACACAATGGATTCCGATGGAAGAAAATACAAGTTACTGTAAGTACCCTTAGAATTAATTTTCAGGGTCAGTGCTGGGCTAAAAGATGCCGCACTGGGTTCTCTCCTGATAACAGGTGAGTGAACAGGAATTCGTAGTTCGGCTGATTTTAGAGGAATATTTGTACAATGGTGAAGGAAGGGGGCGGGGCCTGAGGTGACATGTGTGCAAATACGCGCTGTAGCGTCTTTTAAGTTGCAGGATTAAGTTCCCTTGAATCCTGAGGTCCCCTGGGGGCCAACTAGCCCACCAGGTACCTCTAGTATGTGCCAGGGGGCTGCATTGCAGAGAGGTGTTCAGAGGCCACGCACCTTTTTGCAACACTCTGCAACGCAGCTCCATGGCGCTTATTAGAGGTACCTGGTAGTCTAGTTGGCCCCCAGGGACCCTCAGTATAGACAAGAAATTATTTCCCCAACTTAAACCGCGCCACAGAGCGTGTTTGCACACATCTGAACTTAGGCCCCGCCAACTCCCTTCACCATTGTGCAAACGCGCCCCGTGGTGCATTTTAAGTTGGGGGATTAACTCCCCTTTAATACTGAGGGTCCCTGGGGTGCAACTAGCCTACCAGCTACCTCCAGTAAGCGTCACAGAGCTGTGTTGCAGAGATGTGTAAAAAGGGGCGTGGCCTCAGAACAACTCTCTCTCAACGCAGCTCCCTTGCAGATACTGGAGGTACCTGGTGGGCTAGTTGACCCCCAGGGACCCCCAGTATTGAAGGGAAATTTGTTCCCCCTCTGCAAACGTGCCAGGGGGCACATTTGCAGAGTGGTGCTAGCGACCCCATCCTCCAGGGCCTGCCCCAAATTATTTTTTAAGCTATTTAAAAATTAGGAAGGGGGCCATGTGGCCTCCCTCCTAAGGCAATAATCTGCCCCGGGGACCCCATCCCCCAGGGCATGGGCCTTTTTTACTTTTTTTTTATTTGGAGGGGGGCTGCCTTGCCCCCCCTCCTGGGCCACTAATAGCCCTGGGGACCCCATCCCCCGGGGCTGGCACACTCAGTTGGGGACCGTAGGGGGGGGTCCCCATCCCCCCACTGTCCCAGCCGGCAATGCTTTTCCATCTGGGGAGCAGCTAACACGCTGCTCCCAATATGGAAAAGCAATCTGCTTTCCTATTTGCTCTCTCTTCCAAATAGGAAAGCAGTTTGCAATGGCATGGTGGGTGCCACAAGGTCCCGGCAGTGTCCCGGGCTGGGCACCCCGGGACACTGCAGGAGCTGGCCCTGGGGGGTGGCGGTCCCCAGGGTCATTGAGGGCTCCAGGAGGGGGGCGCGTGTCCCCCTTCCACATTTCTCAGCGGTCCCCGGGTTTGGGGGGCTTCAGAGCCCCCCTCATACAATAAATTTGAGCCCCGGGGGTGGCGGTCCTCGGGCTGGGGGGAGCTGGGGGGGCTGGAGAATCCCCCCACCCATTTCAAAATAGCCCTGGGGTGGCGGTCCCCGGGGCTGCGGGGGGCCCCAGGAGCCCCCCACATACATTAAAATTGAGCCCCAGGGGGTGGTGATCCCCAGGGCTGGGAGGCCTCAAAGCTCCCCAGCTAACATTTTAAAGCCCTGGGTGTTGGTGGGGCCTGAGAGCCCCCCACCCATTTTGAAAAAGCCCCAGGGACTGCAAGGGGCCCAGTGAGACCCCCGAATATATTAACTTAGAACCCTGGGGGGTGGTCCCTGGGGTAGTGTGGGGGGCATGGGACCCCCCACATGTTTTTTTAATAATGCCCCTGGGATTTGGCCCCCTCGGGGGCAAATTAAAATATTTTGCGCGGGAGACCGAGTTTCTTTTTTTTTATCGCTAGGATGCGCAGATCCTACGCGCATCACATGATTTAAAATAATAATAATCATTTTTGGGGCCCTGGGGGTATTTGTGGGACCCCCTGAGCAGGCCTAGGGGGTCAGGGTGTGTCTACGCTCCCCCCTTTTTGCGTTTTGCAATGTTTTTACTTTGGTTTCTTGTGCCTCGGTTCTACCAAGGCACAAGATGGCTGCCAACACTTCCTGATTTAGAGTGCTGACAGGCAATTAAAAAGCAGCTCGTGCACGGCAGGGTGCGTGCAGGCTGCGCTTAGGGTACGCGGACCCTCTGAGCCCATGGATATATAAATGAATTTAACTGTCATTTTCTCAGGAACTACTGAACGGATTTACACCAAATAAGCAAAAGGCACGAGTCTGAACAAAGGACTACCTCTTTGCCAAATTTGGTGTAATTCCGTTCAGCAGTTCGGGCTGCAGCTGCATCTAAAGGTCCTATGGGAAATTGCATGCGGGTAACGTGTTTTGGGACTCCCCTTTTTTCTCGACCCCCGCTTGGTGAATCACCGTAAAACTTTCTGGATAGGAGCAGACCAGAGCTGGCCAAAAGTTTGGAAAATTACGTGCAGATTCGTCAATGGGCGCCAAAGTTATTCCAAATAGAATGTTGCGGATTTCCGATGGGTACTATGTCTTAACTATAACTACCTACTGGCGACCACCAGTAGATAATATATATACATGCAAAAAAAAAGAAGAAGCAGAAAACAATGGGTAGTTCTCAAGTTTTGGTGGAAATCAGCTCCAGTATAGAGCACTCTCAACAAATGCGACACTCAAAATTTGCTCACCTCAAATGCCTGCTTTTCTATCAATGCCTTTAAGGGTAGGATTAGCACAGTGCGATCCATGCTGAGATAGAAAGGGACAAAGTATTTTACCATTTCTACAGCAAAGTCTTTAAGCATAGGATTAGCACAGTGTTATCCATGCCGAACTGTAAAATGACCAATGCCTTTGACCTCTCCAGACACAGTATTTCATCTTTGGATTGGTAACATACCATCCAAGCCAACCTGAAATGAGTAAAAGCAACACCTGACATGTGTTTTGCTCTCATTAGAGCTCTCCAAAGAGGTATAGCTTTGTCCACACGCAAGGGTGCACCCAGTGTAGTTCTCAAGTTTAGGTGGAAAGCAGCTCCTGTATAGAGCACTCTCAACACCAGCCAATCTCTAAATCTGCTCAAATATGTATATATGACCAAGGCGGCTTGTGTCCGTCGAAACGCATTAAGCCATTCATGCAGGGTGAATAAATCCCTTTTCGTGAAGCCCACGGAGTCAGTACCTTTTTTCTGATCTGGACGAGTGAAGGTTTGGATTTTATATATATATATATATATATATATATATATATATATATATATATATATATATATATATATATATATATATATATATATATATATATATATATATATATATATACACACACACATATATAAAATATAAATTAATATTTTAATTCATAATATAAGTAAAAAAATCTTAAATAGTGTAATATTATCAAAAACATATCGAAATATTCCAAAAACATGAAATATTACAAAAGTAATCAATTTAATTTAAAACAAAAATTATACAAAAGACATATTTTACAATTTAATTAAAAATAAGTTACAAACAAAACATATTGCAAACTATAATAGGATTATTGTTAATAAATCAAACATAGTTATATAAATTACAACATAAAATAAATGATTGCAAATAACATAAATACACATACAATTCCCACCACATTAAAATGATATTTTTTATAATAACAAAACACAACTGTAACAAAATATTTTGCACCACACAAAAATAAGATTTACTACCCTAACTACAATAAATACAAAATTATATAAAGGGGGTTGATTCCGATTCGGGAAAAAGCGCTCCGAATAGCCTTTCGGAGCTTTTTTCCCATACGAATTGTACCCTGCAACATCCCCCGTACGTACAACGAAGTACGATTCGTACCAGGAGCAGGACTCCGTACGAATCATACAAAGACCGTACGACTCAAATCTCCATACGAATCTCCCTCGGAACCCGCTGTACGCGATATCTGTACGGTTCGCAGCTGCTTTTTCTGACCCGGCAAGTACGATTTGTGTCGGGTACGCACCGTACGACCCTTTTTCTACGAGAGCTGAAAACAGACGTAAATGCAGAGTTTGCCCCGAAACAGGTACGGAACACCCCCCCGGGTACGGTGTGTACATCCCATGATCGCAGGGGTACGGTACGTGCCCCTGTGATCTTGGGGTGTACGCACCATACCCCGCAATCTTGGGGTGTACGCACCGTACCCCATGTTCGCTGGGTGTACGGTGCGTACACCCAGCAATCGCGGTGTATGGTGCTTACAACTCAAGATCGCAGGTGTACGCACTGTACCCCTGCGATCATGGGGTGTACACACCGTACGGTGTGTAAGTGATTGTGTGCTTTTCCGTACGAATCGCCCTTACCTGACGTGGACCGTACACATTGCGTCTTCATACCCCAGTCCGGATCATACTCGTCGGGTCGTACGGCATGTTTACGAGTCGTACGGTTCACTGTTTCAGCCTTGCAATATGTACGGATCGCGACGATTCGGACGGATTGACGGAATACAGATCGTACTTCGCGAATCGGACGGACGGGTACGAATCGTACGGCGATGGCTCCGGATGAAAATCGTACGGACGTTTTTTTTCCAGGATCGGAATCGACCCCAAAATGTAACATTACAAAATACTACAATTTACTATTCCCACTACACTATTCCCACATTTATAATTAACAAAAAATAAAAGCAGTTCCCATCCAGTCAGTGCAACAGAAGGAAAATGCTGGGTTGCGAAGGGGTAAAACTTACTATTCCCACTCCAGTCAGTGCAACAGTTGGGACAGCGTTGCATTGCGGAGGGGTAACATTTACTATTCCTACTCCATTCGGTGCAATAGTAGGGAAAGTGTTGGATTGCAGAGTGGTATAATTCACTATTCCCACTCCAGTCAATGCAGCAGTAGGGAAAGCGCTGGATTGCAGAGGGGTAAAATTGACTATTCCCACTCCAGCCAGTGCTACAGTAGGGAAAGAGTTGGATACGGAGGGGTACAATTTACTATTCCCACTCCAGTAAGTAGAACAGTATGGAAAGTGTTGGATTACAGGGGGGTAAAAATTACTATTCCCACTCCAGTAAATGCAACAGTGAGGAAAGTGTTGGATAGCGGAGGGATACAATTTACTATTCCCAACCCAGCTGGTAGAACAGTAAGGACAATGTTGGATTGTGGAAGGGTAAAAATTACTATTCCCACTCCAGTCAATACAACAGTTGGGAAAGTGATATATTGAGGAGGGATAACATTTACTATTCTCACTCCATTAAATGCAACAGTTGGAAAAGTGTTGGATAGCGGAGGGGTAAAAGTCACTATTCCCACTCCAGTCAGTTCAACATTAAAAACAAATAAAATATCTTCAACAAAAGAAAAATATTTTAAAAACAAAGTAAATACAAAATATATAAATATGTTAAAAAATAAATATATATGAATTAAATATTTTAAAAAATCAAATAAAAATATATTATAATGTTCAATGCATCTCACAAATACTGACAAATATTATTATAAATAAAATACAAAATTATTTTTATACAAAAAAATATTTTTATTTAGAAATTAGTTACTTCCCACCCTATAACACAACAAAACTCACCTAAAAAACTATTAACACTATTAATATAAATATTCATCAACAAATTCATTTTCATTAAATAAAGATTCATAATTTTTTGTTTACATTTTTTTTATTGAAAATAAAAAGCCAACAAAAGCAGAGTCAGTATCCGATAATTAAGCATTGCAATACAGGATCAAATACATTGGGCACATACAGAGAGAAATCACTTTAAGGATCATTAAATCATCTCGATCCAGCCTTATCCATTGCCATTTCCACCGATGGGGAGGTACAGAGCTCACCTCGATAGACATTCCAGTGTCCCCATTTTTTATCCCATTTCTTAGGGCATCCTCTGACCTTGAATACAGATTTTTCAGCCAGCATGCATTTATCCATTTCTGCCACCCAATCCACCTGGAGGGGCCTCTGGGGGGGGCGCCCCAGTGCATCGCCACTGCTCGCTTCACAAACAAAAAACCCAGGGCCACCCACTGAAGCTCCATCTCAGCGAGGTCTGTTGCACCCCATACGTGAAGAAGTCCTTCCTTAGGGGAAAGAGGAATGGGTTTTCCCACCGCCTCTGCCATTTTACGAGCCGCCCCTGTCCTAAAATTGTGGAATAATTGGACATTCCCAGAAGACGTGGTAGAAGGTGCGAGGTCGGCCACAGCCGCGGAGACACCTCTCATCAGGGTGTCTCCCCAGTTTGGCCAGGAGAGGGGCAGACATATAAGTTCTGTGTAGAATTTTCAATTGGATCAATCTGAAACGGTGATTTATCACTGTTTCCCTAGGGACATGAGTGCCGATCTCCAATCTTCATTGTTCAGGTCTCCCAAATGTTCTTGCCACTTATCATGCAGGGCCTGGAAGGAGTCGGGCATATTGTTGCACAGTTTACGGTAAGTAAACGATATTGCCTTGGTCTGAAGCGGTTCTGAAAGTAGCCTATCTTCTAGGGGTGAGGCCTCCGGAAGGGAGGAGAGGTTTGGTACAGAGGTTGTGATAGCATGTGTGATCTGGAGGTACCGGAATGCCTCAGATTGGGCAAGATCGTGCTTCTGTTGAAGTTTGGCAAAAGTCAATAATTGACCCCTATGAATCAAGTCACCTAGAGTGGAGATGCCTATCGTGTCCCAATTGTCATAGCCCTTAAAGTGACAAAGGGAACCTTGCTTTTGAGAAACCCAAAGCGGAGTGGCTCGGGTAAATATGTCAGACCAACCCATACTTTTTGTGGCACGGTGCCAGATAGCGATAGTTTGTGTCATGGGTCCCACAATTCGATTTCGGGGAAATTTACGGTATAGGGCACCTAGATAACCCCCCATCCCGTCTAGTGCTCCAGATGGAAAGCCGGATTGGAAGGTGACCCGTGGATCCAGGAGTTGGCGGCTACCAGTTGGGAGGCCCAATAATAAAGGCGCATGTTTGGCAAGGTGATACCCCGTTCTACCATCCCTAAGTCATTTTATTTAGAGCAATTTGAGGTGACCTACCATCCCATAGGAGGAGTCGCAACTTACCCTCCAATGTACGGAAAAAGGAGTCAGCAATTGGGTTGGGACAATTTTGAAGGACATACAAAAAACGTGGGAGTGCCAACATTTTAAAGAGAGCTGCTCTACCCAGGAGGGACAGGGGCAGTGTACGCCAATAAGAAATGTAATTGTGGAGCCTTTGGAGTGGGCCCTTTAGGTTGTGCTTGTAGAAGAGCTTGGGGGCAGGAGAAACGAAAATACCCAGGTACTTGAAGCCGCCTTTGGCCACTGCAATGGAGAACCCTCTTGGAATCATGAGTGGAGAGCCGTGTAGACAAAACAGGGCCGATTTGGACCAGTTGATGGAGAAACCAGAGTATTTCCCAAAATTCTCAATGACATGAAACAGACTATTAATAGAGGATTTAGGAGAGGAGACATATACAAGGATGTCATCAGCATATAAGGATACTTTGTCGATCGTATCATCGTTCCATTTCAGCCCTTTAATTGAGGCATCCGTACGGATCCAATGAGCCAGAGGTTCCAGAGTGAGTGCAAATAGAAGAGGGGAGAGGGGACATCCCTGTCTGGTTCCTCTATGTAATTGGAATTGTCTGGATGTATGGGCGTTGACACGTACCTGGCCCAGCAAGTCGGTGTAGAGCAGCCGGACCCACTGGATAAAAACCGGGCCAAAGCCAAAACGTTTCGAGACCTCAAACAGGTAGGACCATTCTATGGAGTCGAACGCTAGAGTGGCATCTAGGGACAGAATTACTGCGTCCTCCTGTATGAAGGGTTGTCTGCCCAGTACATCATGGAACTTGCGGAGGTTTAAAACCGTGTTTCGGCATGGAAGGAACCCTGATTGATCATCATGTACAAGGGAGGGGAGGACTGTAAGGAGTCTGGTGGCCAGAAGTTTGGCCAGAAACGTAACCTCAGCGTTAATTAAAGATATCGGCCTATAAGAGCCACAGTCATTGGGTGGCTTATTGGGCTTTTGGATAACCGCTATGGAGGCCAGGCATTGGTCCAGAGGTAGTATGCCACGTTCTAGATTTTCCTCGAACATAGCTTTCAGGTGAGGAATTACTTCTTGAGCCATCCCCTTGAGAAATTCACCGGGGACCCCATTAGGCCCCATGGCCTTGCCCGAGTTGATGGCAAAGAGGGCGCTTGTAAGCTCCTCAGTCATGAGAGCAGCGTCCAATTCCTCCCTATCCGAGTCGGAGCTAGTGGGTAGGCGCATTTCCTCCAAAAGGAGGCGAGATTCGTCCGCTGAGTAGTATGCTTTCGGGGAATAGACCTTTTCTAGGTTGTCTGCAATTGCCTTAGCTATGTCCAGTGGGTCTGTGATGCGCGAAGTATCAGGACGAATCAGTAGCGGAACCCATCTAGATCCATATTCGCGGCGTTCTAGCCAAGCGAGCATTTTACCTGCCCTGTCTCCCAGCTCATAGATTCGATGGCGGGTTTGGAACAGTTTCGCATGAGCTTTTTCAAAAGCCAGCATTCTGTATTCTAATTGTTTCAGTTGGAGACTGGCTGCTGTGTCATCAGATGGGGTAGTGCTAAGGTCGGATTCTAAGTTAAGCAGCTCCGACTCGGTTTGAAGCAATAGTTTGGCCTGTTTAAGTTGGTAACCAGATTTAAGGGCAATCGCCCTCCCTTTAAGGACTGCTTTATATGCTTCCCAGATTGTAATGGCCGATTGGACTGAACCAAGGTTTTTGGCAAAATAATATTCAGTATGCTGGAGCAGGCTGTCTCTGATGTCTGGAATTTTTAGGAGCCAAGGGTTGATAATTATGGGACCTCTGGTCACCTGTCGGTGGTAGGTGAGTTCGACAGTGAGGGGAGAGTGATCTGCGATACCTCGGGGGGGCCCCCTTGGATTGCAAAAGAGGCCGATATCTGCCGTGTGGCAAATTATATAGTCGATGCGGGACATACTATTGTAGGCGTTGGAATAATGTGTGTAATAAGGGGTATCGGGGTGAGAAGTGCGCCAGAGGTCTTCTAAGTCCATGGCGTGTGTGAAGTCCAAAAGGTCTGAACACTGTTTATGGGAGCTTCTCTTGGGGTGCCTGTCAATAGCGTCGTCCATTGTCAAATTAAAGTCCCCACCCACCACCAGTGTACCATGAGGGAGGTCTAACAACAGGTGTTCTAGGGTCTTTGCTCAGCGCTGGTGGAACGTAGGCTGAGGTAATGTTGAGATGTCGTCCCTCCCATGTGGTCTCGGCCACCACAAAGCGGTCCAAGGGGTCAGCCCACGTTTTAGTACATGTAAGGGGAAGGCTTTTTTTGACAAGTATACCGGTGCCCCGGGAGCCAGAGGTAAAACCAGCATGAATCAGTAGTCTGTAACCCCCTTTGGTGAAGTGCTCAACAGGTATTGCCCATCAGGTGTGTCTCTTGGAGTAATACCACATCGGGAGCGTGGCATTTAAGGTATTGCACCGTAACCCCCCTCTTTATTCTATTACCAAGTCCATTAACATTCCATGTCATGAGAGTGAGGGTACTAGTAGGAGAGTGCGTCATGGTGGGTTGTAAAGTGCCGGATGTGGGGGCAGGATTATAGCCCCAAGCTGTGTTAGTCGGGAATAAGGACAGAGATCTGAAGCGGATAGGATGGCCAACGAGGCTGGACGGCTGTGTCTGTTATGCCTATATGTAAGGAGGACTCTGCAAAGTCTGCACACAACAAAAAAAAATACAAACGACCAAAGGAAATATGAAGAAATCAGAACCAAACCCTCAATAACCCCCTTCCCACCCAACCCGACCCCCCTCCCTGCCCCCCTGCCCGCGGACTCAAAACTATCCACTCCCCAACTAGGCAGAGTGCCTGTCGCCCTCCCGAACATTGATGGGGTGTGTGGAGAGCCAAAAGTTGCCCTCGCTGCAGGTGAACAGGATTGTCTAGCCTAGTGCATCTTAGAACAAATTACATCAACAATAACCTTCACATCATACAGGAAACATTGAAATGAGCAGGACGCTCCATATTATTCGGACCAGGAAAAAGGATATGGGTAGACCAGGGTGGGCATCAGCCAATAAACTTAGTCTAATCAGAAGAGGAAGGTCTTAATATCCTAAAGCTGGTTCCTGGACAGCAACCCGGAGCGACAGCTCAAAGGAGCGAGCAGCTGAAACGGTCTCGCCTGGAGAGGACAAGAGGGAGTAGTCCAGTGCAGCTGAAGTCGATGTGGACAGCCACAACAGTAGTACAATGTCACATTAAACAAAGAGTGAACGGAACCTAACACCAAAACCATTGGGCAAAGTGCATGAAAAGCGGGAGTAAGTACCAAGCAGTCAATATATAGATGGTCTCAGGTAAAAGCGCTTTAAATGATGTGGCGGGTCATGGAGCAAAAGATATTTCTCTAGGGTTGACCCTTGGAGTGAGTCCAGACGAACGAAAACCTCATTGGTCACCGTGAGTAGTACCCGTGAATAAATCCGGGCTTTCTGGTAGCGTTTCTGGGCCGGAGTGGTCCGCCGATCTTCTGCAACGATTTTGAGTGGCCGCAGGTTGACGCCACCCCTCAAGCCAATTCCACACCTCAGCAGGGGACTCAAAGAACCAAGTCTTGCCATCCGATTCAACGCCCAGTTTAGCGGGAAAAAGCATAGAATATTTGATGGATTGAGCTCGGAGTGACTTTTTTACTTCAAGAAACCTGCGCCGACGAGCCTGAACCTTCATCGTATAGTCAGGGAAGATTGTGATCTGGGCATTGTCTAGTCGCACTGGCGGTCCCGCGCACGCCGTCTGAAGGATGACATCCCGGTCACGGAAGTTAAACACACGGGCAATGATAGGGCGGGGGAGGGGGCCCGGCTTCGGCCTGCCCCAGGGGACTCTATGTGCCCGCTCAATGGAGAAATAGTTGGACAGCTGCTTTGGTTGGAGATGTTGCAATATTAAGTTTTCCACAAATAGATCAGCAGCCGGCTCCTCCAGTCGCTCCGGGACACCTAGGATGCGGAGGTTGTTGTGCCACGCGCGCCCTTCATAGTCATCAAGGAGTACCCCCATTTGCAACTGCTGTTTTTGGAGTTGAGCCACTTGTTGCTGGAGGGTGGACGTATCATCAATAAGCACCGTGGTTTTGATTTCTATGTCTTTCACTTTAGTGTCCATTTTGCGAAGGTCCGCATGCAGCAGCGTCATTTCAATGTTCACAGAGTCTATACGGGTCTCCAACGAGGACCGGACCCCAGCGATCGCCTCCATCACGTCCTTCAGAGTGGGGGGCCGTGTTGCAGGAGGAGGAGTCGCAGTTTTAGATACGGTATCGGGGCTAGCATCTTTAGGCTCTCCTTTAGAACCCCACGATAGTTTGTTTATCTGTCTCTGGCTGGAGGGCTTACTTCCTTTACTAGAGGCCATCATGAAGTCCAGTCCACACGATATGTCCCACTGGCGTAGGGTTGAAGAGTGCGCAATCAGGGAAGGGCCCCCGGCAGCCTTGGAAAGGTACGCAGTCCCCACACCCGTTGGGATAGTAACTCTATAAAGGGTCCTGTGGGCTGGGGGAGGTGAGGCCAAGCGACTGTCTCGTGGTGGGGGGGCAGGTGCTCTACTCACGATTGTGTAGTGTGGAGATCAAACTCCCCGGCTCTCAGTCCACCGAGGGGGGGGCTCAGCTCATCTGACCAGGAGGAATGAGGGGGGGCACCCCGGGGCCAGCCCTCTCTATAGAGCGCCAGGATCTGCAGCAGGGGTCAAATAGCCGAGACGTCGATCAGAGTGGAGGTCAGGTGAGCCCCCTATTGCTTCCAAAGCCAGGCCCAAGGCAGCAATCAGCCGGCACCGGGGCACAGAACCCCCGACTCAGGGAGGGCAGGATACCTCACAGTGAGAGCCACTCGAGCTCCAGCAGGCTTCAGAAGCTGGGGCGGTCACAGGTAATGCACTCCACACTGTGGAGGAGGAAGGGTGAACGCTACCCTTCGCATCTCCGAACCAGGGCCCAGCTCGCATCGGGTCCATGCTCGTAGTGCTGCCCCAGTTAGGCACGCAAACTTCCCCCTCGGTTCCAGTAGCACGGCCAGGCGGGGAGAGGTAAAGGAGTCAGGCGGCTTGCCAGGTCTGTAGGCTGCTATCCGTGTAGGGAGGATCAGGTGTCCCGGGCAGCTTGTAGGCGGTCCCCGGCGGTAGGCCCAAAGCCGGGGACTCGCGTAGATATGGCAGCGGGCGCCAGGGAGGGCCCGATTCCGGTCAGATTATTCGCCCCTCGTGTGGCCAAGGAGGCCGTGACCAGGCCGGAGCGATGGACAATCGTCCCCCCAGCGCCCCAACTGGGCCGTACAGATGGATCAGGGGCATTTAGACTCTCTTAGTGACTCCGGAGTCTACCGCAAAACGTCCCCCGGCCGCGGCTGCCATTTTGGGCCAAAGGAGAGCCGGGCCTCAGTTGCAAACCCCAGCATTCAAGGGTCCGGAGGCCAGTGGGTACGGGCCAGGGGAGTCTAGGTGGTCAGCGGAGCAATACCCTCGAGTCCAGGGCAAAACAGGGGCACAGGCACAGGATGAACGCTGGAAATAGCAGAGAGGGCCGAGGAGAAGCTTCAGAGCGCGACCGTTCCGTTCGGCTGCAAGCCTCGCCCCGTCTAAAGATTCATTATTAATTAATTATAATGAATGTACTTCCCACGATATACCCCCACAAAACACAATTATTAATAATTGTTATTAATTAAAAAAATATATGTATTTCTTACAATTGATTTACTTCCCACCCCATACCTCTACAAAACCCAAACCCACATCAAAAATGTGAAAAAATTGCACAATTAACATAATAATTATCAGTTAAACAAATATTATTAATTATAAAACAAATTATAATTCATTAAAATTAATCAACTTCCCACTCTTTACCGATTTAATCCCCACAACCCCCACCTAAAATTGAACTTTAAAAACATTAATTACACAATAAAAATTAATTTTCAATTAACTAACTAATAGTATTTATGAACTAATTATAAATTAAATTACATTATTTTACTCTCGACCCTTTACCCCTGTAAACCCAAAACCCACATCCAAAAAAAGTAGCAAAACAATTAACATAATTAATTATCAATTATTTAATAATAATTATCAACTAATTATTAATTAATTAATTCAAATTAAATCACTTCCCACCCTTTACCCCTCTAAGCACCACAACCCGCACCTAAAATAATTGCATAATTACCATGATTAATTATCTATTAATTCATTATTATTGCTATAACAACTAATTATTAATTAATTAAAAATAAATAGCTTCCCACCTTTTACCCCTTTAAACCCCAAAACCCACACATAACATTTACCAAAAAAAGGATTAAAAGCACAATTAACACTATTAAATATCAATTAAATAAATATAATTACATGCAAAGTAACCATTATTTATTGCGAATAAATTATTTACCCCTCTAAACCCCTATAAACCCACAACCCTTAACGGAATTAAACAATGCAAAATTAAATTAAATTAAATGTAATAACTACAAAATATTGAACACATATAATAAAAAACCTAAACACATATTTAAAATATATACTAAAATACATAACACTAATTAAAACATCGATATTTTAAACAACTATATTTTGCAAATGATATTAACGACTTCTCTGTTTTACAAATTTATATTACTTACCTTAAAATCAATATTCTTGTCCACAATATTGTTGCTCAAGATATTCTTGCTCACGATTTTTCTGTGCCACTATATTTTCAACTCGATAATTGTGTCAGTCAATATTACTGACTCAATATTTTGTCTTAACACCAATGGTGATCCATGCAAACAGACCCCTCAGAGAATCATAACACCAACTTCAATCTCATGCAACTGAAAAACAATGCGACCAGGACCAAGTTTGAAAATATCACTGAAGAAGAAATCATGAAATACTTGGATGCATGAAGCCAGCATCGCAGCTCTTTCACTATCTCCCCTCCTCTCTTGTCAAAAGTCTCAGACATTCCATCACCCCAACATGGACTAAAATTATTAACTCCTCCTTATCCAGAAGATCTATGGCGTCCACCCTCAAACTCGGCCAAGTCACCCCCCTTGATAAAAAAACAGACTCTTGCCCGAACAACCTTAACACTTACAGACCTATAACTGACCTCCCTCTTCTTGCCAAGACTATTGAACAATGCGTGCTCTCACAACTAAACAACCACATCGAAAATTCCACTTACATGATACCTTCCAATCTGGGTTATGAAAGGCTGCAGCATGGATACTGCAATCCTAAACATCATTGATGAGTTACACAGATCTCTAGACGATGGTCAGGCCTACCTCTTAACCCTTCTGGACTTCTCTGCAGCCTTTGGTGCAGTCAACCACAGCACTCTCCTAAACACCCTCTCACAGCATGTAGGCATCAACAGTAATGTCCTTAAGTGATTTCCCTCATACCTGAACCAACAATCTCACCTAATCAGACTAAACAACTCCACCTCACCAGTCTCGCAAGATGTACCTCAAGGGTCAATCATATCCCCTGCTTTGATCAACCTCTACATGGAGCTCCTTTCAGTGATTCTGAAATAAGCCAGAATCGCCTATCATCGCTATGCAGATGACACCCAACTCTATATTAAAATCTCATCAACTAAAGGCATCCAGCCCCTAAAACAACACTCTCTCCAGGATCCAATCCTCGCTGACCAACAACTTCCTAAAGCTTAACCCCAACAAAACTGAAATCCTCCTCCTCCAACCAAAATGAAAGTCCTATCCTTTTCACAACTGGGTTGACAACCTAACTGCATTAAACCACAAACTATCTATCTCCAACTCTGTTAAGTCATTAGGGATTATACTTGACAAAACTTGAACATGAAAGACCATATTAATGCCTCAGCAAAAAGTGCCTTCTACACGTTGAAACACCTAAAAAGAGCAAACCCTTCATCCCTCTTGAAGATCGAAAAGCTGTAGAACAATCCTTAGCCCTCCTGAAACTGGACTACGGGAATGCAATAATCATTGGTCCCCTAAAAAGCCACCTTACCCCCATGAAATCAACACTCAGCGCTGGGGAATTCGATATGATAAACATCCCTCCCACACTCAAGAGACTCAACCGAACTCAATCGAACTCAATCAAACAAGAAGCATATTCAAAACAGCCTGCATAATCCAAAAAGCTTTCTACACAGAGCAACCTACCTACCTAGCAAACAAACTCTCAAAATCTAACCGGAAGACGCCTCTGCAAAGTTCAAATACACTACTACTGACCCCCCAAAATTCAAGAAGGAAAAATCATTCACCTGCTCCTAGTCCGGGAATACACCTAGAACTTAGAACGCTCTGCCATTGGCCCTACGAGACAATCAATCATACCTTCACTTCAGAAAAAAATAAAAATTACTTCTTCTCAATAAATACCTGAACCCAGCTGCTTGAAAACTATGTCCACCATAGGTGTGTCCTTAAAACGCCCTCAAGATGGGTAAGCCCTAGCTCCCCATGGCTGAGGAAAGAGGTGCTGGACGTTGTTAGGGCCAGTAGCCAACATGAGAAGTTGTTTTCAGTGATCTGTAGGGGCTATACTGCCTGTGATCCCCAGACCCCGTTCCTTAAGTAGCCAAATCAACACATTTTTCACAATAGATAGCCAACATGTGGGCGAGCGACCTTTTGCCCAAATTAATGGCAAAGGAAAATACTGCATTGTTAGAAATTAGGTATCTGATTAGCGAAGGTATGCACCCTGTCCAAGCAGGAACCACCAATCTAGTCAGGGTAAGTTAGAGACACACAAAAAGATAACCTGTGCTCACCCTCTGGTAGCTTGGCACAGAACAGGCAGGCGTATCTAAAGTGGCAATGTGTAAAGTATTTGTGAAACATACTCACACATTAACACAATAAAAGCACCACAAAAAGGCTCCAGATAGGGTCAGAAAAATAGACAATACTTTTATGAGTAAATCTAGAGCAAAACAACAAAACTCCAATAAGTAGAACGAAGTTATGAATGTTTAAAGATTAAAAAGAAGTGTAGTGCTTAGAAGCAATAGGTGCCGAAGGGGGTTATCTGGTCTAGGGCATGGGACTGGCACTGGACTGGGGCAAAATTAAAAGTTTAGGCAGACTACAATGGAGTGCCAGCCGGCTACAGGAACCACACAGGTTCCGTTGAACAAAGAACATTACCTGGTAGCAACAGCGAGATGCGTTGATTTTCTCCATGCAGTAGGGTGATGCATCGGTTCGGCAGGCGAAGCGCTGCAGCCGAGTGTCATTGGTTCTGAGTATGATGCACTGGTTTTCTCCATGTAGCAGAAAGATTTGTTGATCTATTACACACTTCTATGGAGGCTATATGCGGTTGAGTGCATCAGGTTCTGCAGGCGATTTGTTAGTTCCGATGTGCCGGGTTCTGCTGCTGCCACAAGGACAAAGCGCGGATTCTGCTTCAGGCAGTCAGTGGATGTGTCTGTTCTCCTGAAGTAAGAATCTGAGTCCACTTCCAGTGAACCAGGCAGAAGGGCAGGGGTAGAAACTTTGATTTCCGTGAGTTTCCGCAACAGGAGGCAAGTCAACAAAGCCTTGGAGAACACTTTGGGTTGCAAGGCAGAGTCCAGCTCTCCCTCAGTAGGGTCAGGGAGCAGCATGGTAGCACAAGAGTAAAACAGTCTTTCTAGGACAGCAGTCAAGCGGAGTGTCAGTCCTTTCAAGCAGCACAGCAGTTCTTCTGTTAGAGTCTAGTTGTAGGTCCAGAAGTGTGTGCCTTGGTAGGGTTGAAGACCCAGTACGTATACCCAGTTGTGCCTTTGAAGTGAGGGTGACTTCGAAGAAGGGTCTTTGACATGCACAGAGGTCCTTTCTTCCCAGGCAGACTTCAGACAATCTGTAGGGGGCAATCAGACCTTTGTGTGGGAGCAGGACACTGCCTATTCAGATGTAGGTGTAAGCTTCCCCCCCTCCCCTCCTGTCCAAGAAGAGCCATCAGAATGCAGATACTAAGAAAATGGCATAAGAATCACAACTCGTGTCAAGACAATGTCCATTGGACGTAGATGTGTTGGGGACCCAAGGAACCACCCAATGTGAGTGACCAGGAACCCCACGGAGATTGGGTGCAGTGTGGGAATACGACAGCATTCTCTGTACAAATCAACGTGTAAGTTGCAGTTAAAATTTTAAAGTAGGATTAAAGTAGGAATAAAGTATTAAAGTAGATTAAAGTAGAACTACTATAGCGGAGAAAGCAAGTCTTCAGACCCTTCTTTTTTGGTTGCAGCTCAAAAGAACACCAGAGCTCAATCACTATGCTGTGGCCTTGGCTGACATTTAAAACTTGACCGCTTAAAAGAAATCGGGTGGTTCACCAAAGCCCAGACACTGCTTTCTGTTTTAGGCCTGGGAACCATGTGGGATGTTTCAGATCCCATCCTTCTGCCTAGCAGAGAAGTAGTTAAGACCCATTATCGGAATTGGGTGGCACAGACAACTATTTCTCGATCACCTGGTGGACATCTAACTTCTGAGTTCATGGAATTTAAGTTGCTAGCTGTATAAGAGCAGTATAAGGAGGTAATCTCGACACCGCAAGATACAAAGCTCTATTCAATTCAGATTCGGCTGCTTACCTGCGAATTCTTTCACAGCGGCATGGCAACGATCCTCCAAGGTCACACAGCATTGCCCAGGCTGTCCCGGGACAGTTGAGACAATTAAACACATCCTCTTCGCGTGTCCGCTATACATTCTCCAGAGGTCAAAATGGCTAGCGGGGCGTGGCCAAGCAGTGAACCAAGATGGCTGCAGGTTAGAGTCGCCCCACAGCTGACTCTTCCATCCCGCAAAATCCGTCCTACTAATCCGTGCCCAAGTTGGGATTCTGTTTGCAGACACAGAACGGAGCAGATTGAGCCCAAACTTGAGTCGCTAGAACCCAGGGATCCAAAGATACGGCTGCGGCGAGTGAAGGCCTACAAGTCTAAAGAAGCCCGGACCTCGAGTGACGAGGAGGCCCAAGGAGGCACAGCGGCCGGCGTATGACGCTCAATAATTATCCAAAGTCCAATCCAACGGCCAAAACAGGTCCAAGGAATAACACTCGGAATCTCCACAGCTTCAGTCAGAGCAACACATTGAGGAAAGAACAAAAACCCTACTGCGACATAGCCGGCAGGCTGAACCCAACTCGGAGGTGCGCAGATCCCAGCCCAAGGGGTGCAACAGCTGGAAAGCACCCTACGAGTGCAGACGAGCCCAGAGCGGGAAAAGGTCAGGAACAAGGGTCCAGTAAGGGTAGAGAAGCACATCTTCACACAGACTGGCTAGACCCCCGTCTCCCCATCTCACAGCACTCAGCCAGCGCCAGGAAACCTTTTGGTGTAAGTGCGCTATATAAGAGCCCCTTAAGATAAGATAAGATAAGATATGAGGCCCCATTGGCACAGTTCAAAAGGTGGGAGTGGATGCCATTTTGGCTCCACTATCCTCCAGTGGCGCCCGGAGAGATAACTAAGGTAGAACCAGATCGGCCACTATGTTGAACGCCAGGGTCCCCAAGTCCACTCAAACCAACAAATTGGACAAGTACACTTGCCTGAAGGGGTCTTTGGCCAAACAACACACACCCAGACAGAGACAAATCAATGGGAGGACCTGATGGCAAGTCCTACGCCCATCGGGCCGATGGGTGTAGGACTCCCGGATGTTTTGGAAGCACTGGGATTGCTAGACACATGGAGAGCGTATCACCTTGATACCATACAACACACTTTGAACTCGGGCGCTCATAACATCCAGTCGAGAATCGACTATTTGTTGACCCCCACCAGACCAGCTTGCACACATTCGGGATGTCAGACACATGGCAAGGTGGATATCTGACCACTCCCTGTTATGGGCCCAATTCGTTATCTGTGAACACAGGGTAGGAAGGGTCGCACCAATCAACTTCTGGTATTTCTGAAACCCAGGAATAGGTAAAGCATTACTTGCCTCAATAGAGAAATATTTCCAAGACAATGAAGGATCGGTGCGTTCCAACCAAACATTGTGGGAAGCGTTTAAAATAGTGGTAAGAGGACAGGCACTTTCTCACATAGCAGGGGCTAAGAAAGAAAAAGCAAAAGAGGAGGTAGCACTGGAGGAGGAGATCCTCCGCCTGGAGGAAGAAATAGCAGGGAATCCCACCTCAGACTGGACCCATATCCTGCAACTGAAACGAGATAACTACAAGGCCTTAGTGACAAATAAAGCCAAGGAAATGGGGAGAGCAACTCAGGGTAGAATCTTTGACCAAGGGTACAAATCAGGGAAACTAATCGCATGGTTAGACAAAAAAGAACTAGCTATCAGACTGGTGCCTGAGTTGACTGACAGGGAGGGACGCACAATCACAGGCCCCAAGAGATTGCCAACACATTCGTAACCCACTTCGCGGAGATATACTCATCGCATACACCATATACGAGACAAGACTCCCACAGTCTCTTACAAGACATTATGTTACGAAACACTCCGCCGTGGAGCTTGAATATCTGGAGGGCGCTCTTACAACAGATGAGATAGCACAGGCAATTAAAGGCCTAAACTCTGGGAAAGCTTCGGGTCCAATGGCTTGCCAATCGAACTCTACAAACCTAGGCCCGATATACTTGCTCCACACTTGCGAGCCATGTTCGAAGAGAGCAAAGAAAAGGAATTGCCACGGGACCAAAGAATGGCGACTTTAGTGATGATCCATACGGAGGGTAAGACCCGGATAGGGTGTACATCATATAGACCAATCTCTCTGCTGAACGCAGAACCAAAAATTTTGGCTAAGTTATAAGCCACACGTTTGGTCAAAGAAATCAGCAATTTGGTACATCCGGACCAGTCAGGCTTTATGCCCCAGCGCAACACAGCTCTGAACTTGCCCAGAGTACACAGGGTATTGGGGAGTCCTATTGGATGATAGGTCATCCTGGGTCCTGCAACAAAAAGCTAAAAAGAAGGCAGTCATACTTGCTTCCTCATCTCTTTTAGGGTTTGCACAGCGTTTGGGGGCTAGACCGATAGAGGCTATTCTAAAGGTTTATAAAGCCAAGTGTTTGGCCATTGCGGCCTATGGATCCTCTATCTGGGGCTATAAAGAACAGACAGGGATACAGATAGCTGAAAATAAATTCCTACTGAGTCTTTTGTCTGTACCACAATCTACCCCATCGTATGCTATACACCAGGAGTTAGGGCTAGGCTATGTTACTGATATTTTGAATACAGCTCTGTTGCTTTGCTGGCTCAAAACTTGGCTGAACCCTGATTTAACTTTGAACCATGTGATTTTACGGGACTGTGCTAAATTAGATAAGTCCTCAAAAATCAAATGGCTGTCGTATGTTAAAAGTATGTTTTCTACATAGGACGGCCAGAACTTTATGAGGAACCTGATAAGGAAGGAGGATGTGTTGTGGCTAAAATCGAATTTTAACAAAATTCTGATGATGGGGCTAGAAGAACAGGAACTATGGAAACCTCTAGTCAGGGCCCATTACTTGTTAAAAACATCAATTAACTTGGAACCTTATTAAGCAATTGTTAACAAGCCTAACCATCGTTGGCTCCTAACTAGGCTCCGTTTTAATCTGATTCATTTCACATTGGGGAATTATCAGAAATGGTGTAATCCTGTTGATGTTGAACCCTGCCAATGTGATAATTTCTCAACACAGGACACTTTGCATTTTATGATGTTCTGTGACATTATTCCAATATTCGCATGAGATTTCTGGTTCCTATTTCGAGAGGAAGGGGTTTTACTTAGGTCAGACCGGCGTTAGTCTTTCTACAGCCTTTGTGTAACCCTGGGTATATTTTTAACATTGCATCTTTCCTGGTAGCGGCGGTGAGGTTAAAGAATAAGAGAAACTTGAAGATGTTTTCTTCCTAAGTAAGATTGTAAGGTGTGTTGCATTTTTATTAGGACAAGGGGTACGATATGGCAATAGTGTTTTTATTTAAATGAATTGAAATATTGTCTGTGTATTTTAATCATCATGCTACAATTATCTGTAATATTGTTTATGTTTGTGGTTTTACTTTTATGATTTTAATTAATCGAATAAAGTAGATTGAGTGACTGACTGTGGAGAGCAGCCACCATTCAAGAAGCTGCGATACTTGTGTCATGAGATGCCACAATGGGATTTGACATGCTTGAATGGCCTTACCTCTTAACGGTCCTTGACAAAATGAGATTTGGGTCTGATTTATCCAATGGGTACAACGCCTCTATTCGAAACCCCTAGCCCAAGTGGTAGAGAACAACAAGAAATCAGGAATCTGCATCCTGAGTAAGGGCACTGGTCAGAGATGCCCTCTTTCCCCTCTTCTATTTGCTCTAGCCCTAGAGCCCCTGGCATCCTGGATAAGGAAGGGCCCGGTAATACGAGGATTAAAGTGAGCAGACACATGGGAAGACCGTATCTCCTTACATGCTGACAATGTCCTCCTCTATTTAGTCTCCCCAAAGAAATCCAACTTGCTCTACTGGACATTTTTGCAATATTTGGCAGATATTCCAGTTATTCGATCAACTGGAAAAAATCCATATTGTACGTCCTCAAGGGACCCTCTCCGGACCTTCCCTGGGGCTGTCCAGTGCAAATCATCACAGAGGGCTTCAAATACCTCTGTATTTATGTCACCACAGACACCACAAGAAAATTCAACCTTAATCTCCTCCCACCTCTACAGAGACTAAAGAGGGACACGGAGCAATGGAGGACTCTTCCGCTCTCATTGCTGGGTAGAGTGCCCTTATTTAAAATGATGTCCTTGCCCCGGTTTCTTTATGTGTTACAGAACTCCTCGGATTTAGTCCCAGAAAGTTATTTTAACCTCTTGGCTGCTAATGACAAGGGTAACTCGTCATGGACTTTTCATTGATTTCAATGGAAACTAAATGAGCCCAAAAATATTGCCTTAGCAGTAAAGGGGTTAAGGAGATTGAAAGTTTGCAAAGGAGCCTTCTTACTGAGCTGCATATCCAGCTGCCATTAACCATGGCACATACAGGCGAGCTGACGACCCGGGCAATGCAATGGACAGATGGCTACTCCCAGGAGGGAACTATAACAGGACACTCTACACAAAAGCAGGGAAACGATATCTGACAGGACCAGCTAAACACTCGGTTCAGGTATGGCAAGCAGCCACCAGAAGCTTGGGATGGGAACGTAGGATAACACTAGCCACCCCACTGTGGGACTCCGACTTGCTGGGCAACCTGTGGAAATCGAGAGGGTTTGACAAATGGGAGCTCATTGGGATATCCAAGATGGGTGACCTTTGGGTTAAGGGGGAAGTTAGATCATTTTACTCCTAACAACAGGACCACAAATTGACCAACACTGAACACTTCAGATACATGCAGGTGCGACATGCACTACAGACATGCCTCCAGAAGGGTGATGCCCCTCGGGAATCCTCGCCTCTCGGGGACAGACATTTGGATGGGTACCAACAAAAGCTATCTCCCTCACAAATAAAAAGCTAGTAATCAATTCCGGTGAACCTCTCCAACAGTTAAAAGAAAAATGGGAAAGGGACGGTGTTATTATTGATGACGAAGATTTGGCAATAGCCGTTATCTCCCCATGAGAAGTAGCGATATCGGCTAGGCTGAGACTGGTACAACTCAAAATACTGCACCGCATCTACATAACAGGGCCATGCCTAGTACGAATGGGGAGGGCGGTGGACGGCACATGCAGGAGGAACTGTGGAAGGGAGGGAACATTCCTGCATATACTTTGGGAGTGTCCACACATACAGAGATACTGAGAAATTTACACGAGGTAGTGGGTCAGATACTTGAACAGGGATGTATGACGTTACAACGCATGCTTTTACCACACAAGCCTTTACAACGCGGTTTTTACAACGCATGCCTTTACAACGCATAGTGCTTTGGGGCGCTGGATAGTGAATAGTTTAATTTACTATTCCAACTCCAGTCCCCGTGGATAGTAGGGAAGGTGTTGGATAGTAAATTAAACCTATTCCCTATCCTAGAGCACCCCCCAGCTCAATGCGTTGTAATGGTTTGCGTTGTAAAAGTTGCGTCGTATTGGTAGTGCGTTGTAAAAGTTTTGTTGTAAAGGTTGTTTTTCCTTGAACAGACCATCGCCTTGGAGGTCAAACGATGTCTCCTTAAGGTATGGGAACTTACATATTTAAACAACAAAAGAATAACGTGGGTCACACTGACACTAATGTTGGCGAAACGCAATATTGCCCAAATGTGGGGAGCAACTCAAGCCTCGACTGTGTCAGCCTGGAAGAGGGATATGGGCTGGTGCATGTTCAGGGAAAAACTGTATATGGAGCAAGGGGAAGCCCAAAATAATGGTCTCGCATATGGAATGCTTGAAATGTATATAGAGGTGAAATCTGTACCCCACCGACACCACCAGCTCAAGATGATCCAGAATTGTCATGAAAACAAGTAACTAACAAGATGTAACAACTCATATGTATTTGGAACCAGTGATATTGCGCCAAGGAAACTTAGTACAACATGAAAATGCACCTTGTAATGTTGATTTTTTATTGTTTGAGAAAAAGAATTATAAAAAAAAATGTCTAGCCCCTGTCTGTATATTGATGGGAACCTTGTGCCACCAAGAAGCGCTTCGAATTTTAAAAACAGACTCCAGGCAATTAATGGTCCGTGCAGTGGCGACATTTCTAGGGAAAATGTTGATCATTAGACGGCATTTCCTAGAGAAGAGATAAAGCACACTCCTCAGAATTCCTAAGTGGTCATTTTTTTATCTTGTAATTAACACCTTATTACCCTTTCTATCTCCCTTTCAATATGTCCTTAGTTTCTTTAGCTAGACGGAGCAATTTGCTGTCAAATTATCCGCTAAGCTGTGAATAAACTATTGCCATGTCTGCTGTATTGTACTTTTGCACAATTTTAATTTGCACTTTTTTTCTGTAACCCCATGTGGGTCTTATTTCAATATTATCCAGACTGTTTTAATTGTTCCTCTCTTTTATTCTGTAAACTACAGTTTTAATTATTTATACCAAGATGATGCTTTTAACATGGCAGTTAAACTTGCTTAAACATTGTACTATTCCTGCACTGATACTAGTGAGTTTTTTTATTTTTGCATTTGCACTTTTATGGTCGCAACGACCAAATAAAGTATTTGAATGAATGAAAGTTTAAGGACTTTTCCCAGTGGACCCTGAAGAAACCCAGTGGAAGACAGAAGGTTGGAGAGCCACCCCACCCATGGATACCCTAGTACCCACATTACCTACACCAGGGAAGCCGGGTGCATAGGTGTGAAGTGGTTTCGGAAACCACAGTCGAACCCAATGGAGGACTTCAGGAAAATGCTGCTCCTGGAGAAGGAGAAAGTGTCCGGTGGAATCCAAAGGTGGATTCAAGTTGAAGAGTTCCTGCAAGCAGAGGGGACAGAGTATATGTCACTCAAGAGTGACCCGGAGACCTGGTAAACGAATGCCCATTGATGTCGAGAGTTGCAGAAGAGTTAACAGTGAACTTGACTCTGCAGCTATGAGGACCAGGCAAGGCTGAAGTAGACCAGAAGCCATTCATGAGCTGTCCCACGTCAAATGTCGAGACATGAGGAGTCAGTGTCCATCGGGTGCATCAACGAGCCTTGGCAACTTCAAAAAACGTAGAAGTGGATGAAGGTGCAATGCCGGGTTCAGCAAGGTCCAGAGGACTCACCACAAGCAAGGGAGTCAGGGAAGGCCCAAGAAATCAGGGCAGCCTGAAAGAAACAAAGGTGACCCTCAACAGGACCCACAGGCCAGAGGCACTGGAGTCACAAGAGGAAATCGAGCAGCTCACCAAAAGATGCAGGCCACAGTGCAAGCGATTTGGTGTGGATGAAAATTCTAGTCATTGTAGATGCTTAAGGTTGTGGCTACTTGGAGCTCGAAGATCTTGGTGGAAGGAAGCCAACAATCCTTTTCAATGGCAAGTTCACATGATGCAGAGGGGTTCGGTCCTTGCGGCTACTAAGAGGGATACTGGCCTCAAACTTGATGACAGGTCAGGGAAGGCCTCGAGAGATGGGGGAACTCACCACCTGTGTCGCTGAGATCAGGATCAGCACACCAGTCAGCTTAGTTGCAATTCCTGCAGATGCAGGGAAGTGACTCCTTCACTCCAAGGGAGATTCCTTCAGGTGTCTTGGATGCCCACAAGCCTTGAAAGGTTCCTGCATGGTGCACAGGCACAGACGATGCAGCAGACTGGAAGGGAGATGAAGTCGAGCCCAAACAAACTCCAGTGAAGTCCAGAGTGCCCAGACAGTAGAAGTTGAAGTGGTGAATTGAATCGTGTCCCACGATGAATCTAGGGACCAACACCCAGGTAAGCCCATAAGTACCTTGAGGAAAGGGTTGGGAGGATTCAGGGGACCCTCCCAGGGGAGTGTTTGGACAGGGGGGAGGATACTGCCATTTCCTTTGTCCAGTTTTGCACCAGAGTGCGTGTCAACGGATCCCAGCCCTGGTATGAACTGGAATATGCAAGGAGGCACCAAATGTGCCCCTCATGCAGACTGAATGGCACTGACAAGTGCACCCACCCGGCCCCATTACACTAAATACTGTCTGGGAGGTGGTCACACCTTCCTGAGACAGGATACCTATTGTTCCTCCTTCCCCTGCTCGAGCTTGGCTCAACAGCAGAAGGGCTGAATTGTGTCTCTGGTAGGCAGCAGCCTTGTTGTGCTGTCCACCAGGTCAAGAAGACCTGGAGCACTGAGACTTTAATGGAAGGCTCTTCCGGTGCTTGGAATGATACCTCCCACACTGTTTACGGTGTAGGGGTATAATTCCAACATGTTTAATACCAAACATGATAGGATTTGTCGCAACGGATTTTGAGATGATCATGGCATAATTACTTGGTGCCCCTCTATATGGTATATGGCTGCTTCACTTACAACCTGGGAGAATGGACTCCATGGGCTGTAGGGGTGTCCTGCTCATGCAGGGGCACCCTCACACTTAGAACCAAGAACCCTGCTTTCAGGATTGCAAAGGCCTGTTATTGGAGTGACTCATTGGTTTTAAGTGCAGTGACCCTAGATTTAGGAAACCTACATCTTTCGTAAGTGGTGCTAGCACCAGCTTGCACAGGCTGCAATGGTAGGCCTGTAGTTAGTTTGAATGGTCTCCCATGGGTGGCATAATACATGCTTCATCAGACTCTGGGGTACCGCTGGGGTACCTATGCCCTGAGTACCTTTGTACCATGTACAAGGGTCTACTAAGTGTACCTCAGAATCCAATTAGGGATGTACCTAAGTACTGTACATAACAATTTAGGGGAGAAAGCAGAGAGACGGAGGTCCATATTATCAGGATCCCAGTTAGACTAGTCAAAAATAGCTTAGCACCAGGCAAAAAGTGAGGGTAACCACAAAAGCAGATCCTACTATCCTATATTTAGTATCACTATATTCTGAGTGAATTAGAGAATGCCATGAGTGATGCTACATGGGACTATTGTACATACTGGGTTCTAACAATAGAAAAGGACGATTATGTTAGCATCTTGTCCATACTGCATTTTAAAATCTCTCTTTGCACCCCTGTGATTAAGGGATTCGTGCTGTTCCTAAGCATCTTTAAAACTGGCATTGCAATTATGATCTTGAGCCTAAAAAAAGAATATATATGAATGTATTTGATCACATGTTTTTTTACATTGTTTTATTATTTTTATCAATTTATGGTCTTTTATATTCTTGTACACTTTTATGACACTGGTTGCTGACATAAAGTAATACAACAACAACATGCCACAGCTGCTCCTTTCTAATCAATAATTAAATCTCAAAAGTGTATTAAGGAATTTCCAATGTTAACCTATGAGAGGAGTAGACCTCATAGTAGTGAAAAATGAATCTAGGTGATTTTCACTCCCAGGACATGCAAAACTTGAAACTACATGTACTGTCTTTTAAGTACACAACACCCTGCCCTATTGGTTAGCTAGGGCCTACCTTAGTGGTGACTGATGTGTAATAAAAGGGGAGTTAAAGGTTCGGCAAAGGGTTTTAAATAGCACATTGAAGTGGCACTGAACTGCACACACAGGCCCTGCAGTGGCAAGCCTGAGACAGGTTTAAAAGGCTATTTGTGTGTGTGGGACAATCAGTACTGCAGGTCCACTAGTAGCATTTGATCTACAGACCCTGGGTATGTGGTATACCACTTTACAAGGTACTTACAAATAAATTAAATATGCCAAACAGGTGTAACTTAATTATATTATGTTTAGAGGAGAGAGCACATACATTTCAGCACTGGTTAGCAGTGGTAGCATGCTCACAGTTCTAAAGTAAAAAAAAACAAGGTCAGACAAATAGGTGGAGGAGAAAGGCAAAAGGTTTGGGGTGACCCTTTAGAGAGGGCCATTTTCCAACTGGCATTGATACTCCTGCCAAATTATTATTTGTATTTTCTGTCTGAGATTGCCAGGACCCTGTACAGATTACCCCTAAATAGGTAAAGTTAGTCAAATGTTTAACAGGGATGGCAATGAGCTTGAAAACAGATCGCTGGCAAATCTGGTAACCACAGGACAGTACAAAGTATTCAATGGTGATGATCTTCAAGTCAAGCCCCTCCATAAACAATGTCAAGCCATCCAACAGATGCTGCAATGCTACAGGTATACAGCCCATGATGACAGCATCATCCGCCTTCAATAGAGCTATTATTGGGCACTTTCCAGTCTGGGGCATATCCCCACACCTTAAAACTAGCTCCCCCTCTAAATGGTTGTTAAAGTGGGAGAATAGAAAAGGTGGCAACTGGGCTGTGCATTCTTGTAGAGTTACTTACGGCCTGTTGGAATTAATCAAAATTGAATCATTGCATTCACAATGATAGTGTCAAAGAAGTCAGTAACTACTTGCAGAAATCAGAGCCGATAGCGCCTTTCAAAATTTCGCTGCCAGGTACTAGGTTTTGGTGATAGTGGGCTGGGGTAGTGAGGTGGTAGGACAGGTGAAAGCTTGATCGCCCACATGGAAAATGTGTCCTTAAGCTGCCAAACAAGGTTTGAGGAGGGCCACTTACTGAAGGTAATGTCTCTCCCACTTTGGGCTGGATTTTCGCTGAACTCAATAGACTCCAGGTGTTTAGAGTTGATATATCTGGTGCTTGCAGCTGCCTCCCGCAGTTTCAGAATTGTGCTGCTGTTCAGAATGTCATGTTTACCTCTGGAAAGGTAGTGCAAGATTAACTCTAGCTTGTTTGTTGGAATGTTGGGAGTACATGGCATCTTCTGAGTTGCCACTTCTAGTGTCTCTATGTTGCTTGGCCGATTGATCTGCTGAGTTACTGAGATCCTTATGGAAGAAAGAGCATGGGCGGGGCGACAATGGACATTTGATGGTCTGCGCAAGGATATTCTGTGTAAAGATGATAAAGCTCAGAGGCAGAATCGGGGAGGACAGGCTGATGAGGGGGTTCAAGCGAAGCTGATGGGTCAGTTACCAGTTCCGCAGTTAAACAAGGCGGAGGAGGCATGGAGTTGTCACTCCATGTGACAGGCATAATAGGTCAGGCAGTAGCAGTGGCAGAGTTCGCAGGATGTATGTTGCTTCCCAGTGGATAATTCAGATGCATCAAAGTTTGATGCTTCCCGCCATGACACTGCCCTCTTTGTGATCTATCTTTTGTACTGGATTGCAATTAAAAAATGAGTAGGTTTTTGTTTTAGTTTTACTAGAAGGCTTTTTTTCTGGAGGCTGATGAGTGACTGGATAGCCAGCTGGAGTATCATTGCTAGGGGCAGACTGCATGGTGGAGGTGGTGCAGAGAAGCAAATGACCCAGCTTGTACATGAACGACCTCAGAGGGTCCAAGTGCCTCGACAAAATCACCACCGAAACATCCACATACAAAGCAGCCCCCAACCTCTGTCATCAACAATTATGAAACACAAAGAAAAAGGCTGTAACTCTCAGTCTCGATGTCAGCTCCAACAACGGCAAAGAACTCTTCGCCATCCTCAAGGAGTTCTCCAATCCCGCAGCTGCCAACAACTACATCATTCCATCCCAAGAACTCTGCAACAACTTCATAAACAAAAGATTGCCAAGACCTACAAAACATTTGACACATAGCATACCGATACGAACTCCCCTGACCAGCCGGACACAACCTTCATCGCCAAACAGCAGCTAAGCAACTGGAACTCCCTCTTGAATGAAGAAACCACTACCCTGATAAAAACCATCTACTCTGGAGCCCCTTCAGATCTATACCCCCCACTTCATGTACAACCTCGGAAGAACTATCATCTTCCCCATACCCACCACTATCATCAAAACCTCCGTAACCACCGCCATCTTCTTGTCTTGCTGGAAAAATGCAGAACTCAAAGCCTTATTGAAAGAACCAACAGTAGACCAAAATACCCTCAGCAGCTACAGACCCATCTTGCTCCTACCTTTTCCACCTAAATTTTGTAAGAAAGCCATCAATGCCCAACTGGCATCCCACCTAGAACCTCATCAGCTCCTAGACAGCTCTCAATCAGGCTTTTGCAGCAATCATAGTGCAGAGACAGCCCTCTTTGCAACCACCGATGACATTAGAAACACCTTCGTCCAAGGAGAAACGGCCGCACTCATGCTCCTCAACCTCTCCGTATCTTTTAATATGGTCTCCCACCAGTCACTCATTAGAAAGCTTCAGCATGTGGGTATTTGTTTACCAGCCCATAAGTGAATGTCCTCCATACTCATGTACAGAATTCAATGAGTTAAACTTCCCCCTTACACCTCAGAACCCAAGAAACTAATCTGCTGAGTTCCTAAAGGATCTTTGCTTAGCCCAACACCTGTCAACATCTATATGACACCTCTCGCGGACATCGTCAGAGCCCACGGCATCAACATAGAATCATACACCAATGACACCCAGCTTATTATCTCCCTTACTGACTCAGCCAGCACTGCCAAAGCAAACTACGCCACCTGCATGAGCAATGTCACTGACTGGATAACAAACAACTTCCTCCTGCTCTCCACAGACAAAACCGAAGTCTTTATCTTCAGCAACAAACACACCCTCTGTGACACCCCTTGGCGGCCGTCTTAACATGCCCCCTCACCCACCCCTGCATCCTGGACACCAATTTCTCCATGAGCAGACAGATCAACACTGTCTCTTCGTCATCCTTCCCAATCCTGGGAATGCTACACAAGATTTTCAAGTGGATCCCAGTGAACACCGGACGAACCTCACAAGTAGAATTGATTATGGAAATGCCTTCAACATTAGAATCCCAGCCCATGTCCTACACCAACTCTAAACCACCGAGAATAACAGCCCCCAAACTCATGCTGAACATCCTATGAAAAAACCACATCTCTCCACACCTCAAAAATCTTCACTGGCTGTCAGTCTAGGAAAGATGTAAGTTCCAGCTACTCACCCTCGCCTGCAAAGCTCACCACAACACTAGTCCCGCTTAACTCAACCACCCCCTCAATTTCTAGCAAGGCACCAGATCCCTTCGATCTGTGTCGCTTGCAAGATCACATCCCACTCACATCAAGAAGACCAGATGCCGTGGACGCTACCTCTCTCTCCTTGCAGCTAAGATCTGGAACGAGCTCCCAAAACACCTCATGGACTTCCGAAGGAACCAAGACATGGGTCTTCCAGACAAAACTTTCATGATCTCCTCTTCCCCCCTCAAGCCTGCCATACTGAGCACCTGGATACCCTCACTGGAGATTAGCCTCTCTGCACAAATTCACAGAAAATAAAATAACATGTGCGGCAGTCCTTCCTCTTTCTGTCTACCAGGATGCCTAAAGTGGATGTGTATCTCAATTGCTAGCAAAACCCTTACAATGTATCGATTTCTATATTGCCTTCTTTTATTAATGCATATTAGTTGAACAGATACCGATACTTCATTGTATTAATTTGAATGTATAAGAATACAAACATATAATATTGAAATATTTACATATTTGTAATAATGATAGTTGATATTCTTCAGTCGATATTTTTAAAGATCAATTTTTATTAGCTCCTTTTTCTGGCATGCAACCCACATAGCTTTTTCATTTTAGGTCATGCCTCATGGGAGATTCATTTTAATTGTTTGTTTCATTTGCCTATCGAAAATTCTAAGTCTAGAAGACAAAAAAATGTTTTCAGTACGATTTTGAATTAAAAATGTATGTGTCAATATTTATATGCCGCAAATTTAGCCGGGGTGACCGAGCGCTGTGCATTAATGTCTGGTGATGGCTTTACATTTTATCACACTTCACACATATAATTGTATTCATGTAATATTTCACAGATTTCCAAGTTTTAGATGTAGGGGGATTAAGAGATATGGAAAAAATCACACAAGTGTTGAAGCAAAGATTAGAGCCAAGGTACCCACGTTGGAAAAAGGCAGATCAACCACTAGAACCCATCACTTCTCTAATATAAATAAAAATGGAACTAATAGAATTGAGTTGCAAATATGTGCTTAGAGGCCCATTCAAAACTGCATTTTCGAGTACTTAAAACAAAACCTGTGTAGTATTCTTTTACATACGCTTAGGTGGATTTGTGAATTGGCCCGAAAACGTCTAAAATGGGAAATGAGGGATTATTCAGGGAATATTCATAGACAGTTTGTGTAAATAGAAAAAAAAAGTTGCTCTCTTGGAACATGTATGAATTGAAGAATTGAGAGTACAACATTTCAGAGAACTTAAAAATGTATTCCTGTAGTACTACTTCCCATACTCATAAAGGTTTTTGTGATTAGGCCCCTTAATGGCTAACTTTTCCTGTTAGCAGATATGATGGAATGTGAGCTTTTGCCATTAACCTCTGAAGGATTGGAGGCTGACTCAGCTCTTCAAGTATTTAAACTTGTGGCTAGAAGTCCTTTGCAGCTGGCTCTCAGCCCACTCACACTATCTTATCGGAAATAGGCTTTGTGCTAAGAGAGTAAGGTTTGCCAGTTTGGCAGCAGAATGTGTGCGAGCTTTCCAGATGTATGCAGTCACTTTTTCAAAACTGCTTATGTGAAAGGTGAAAAGCCACACCAAAATGCAATTTGAGGTCAGAAGGTTTTCAGCAATAATGAAGACTTTTTGCTAAATGTAGTCACCAGAAATAAGGTCAACCACTGTGAACGGGGGTGTGGCTATAAATAGCAGGTGCAGTGGTATGGGGGTCAATGGGAGTTAGGGCCCCATAGTACATTGGTAGCTGTTTTTTAATATAATACACAAGGAAGGGTCCCAAAGTATTTGCTTGCACTAGGTCCCAGGGCACACTTGCTATGCTAGTGTCAGTGAAAACATCCTATGATGTGTAAGCAGACATGTTATGTATAGTTGTCAGCCAATCACTGGCTTTATTAAGCAGATGTCCTGCTGTTTTTTTAAGTGTCATGATATGCAAAAGAAAATGGCACAGGGAAATAATATATATTTTTTAATTAAGCCATAGGGAACATTTAATCAATCGTCCAATGTTCTGTTAGCAATACATCAAAAAAAAATTCACAAAGCCCATGTACCATGCAAAACAGTCTTTGAAAATAGCAATCAATATAGAGGTTTTAACACCAAGAAAACAACATACAAATATACATATATACAAATAAATACATCACAAACATTTGTAGACCAACACCTAAATGCAACGAATCTAAGTTGCCACTACCCAAATATTTCTATCGTAATTAGTGTTCAAAATATTAATCTGAGTGATACACTATGAGGTAGTCTTCTATGCACATGAGGATTAATATCTCTCCAACGCATCTATCTATTGCGCTTAGTAACTAGAAACACAATTTTCATATTTGGACACACTCCTCTCCCCAAAACTGTTGACTCAGACGTGTTTCGGCCCTCAATTTATTCTGGGCCTCCTCAGGACAAGGGTAAGGGAACCAACATGCCAAACACCAAGGATGTTTTTATTGGTCATATTCCGGGTCTACAGGTTTCCTCATTGGATGCTTGAGCGTCCTTTGAAGGGAGACACAAAGTGATTTTTCGCCCAAGATTTTGTCCTCAAAAGTGAAGTACCTGCCAAGAGATATAAATGCCCAACAGGATTGGATTTTAGTCCTCTACGTTTGTAAGAGACTTTTTAACCTCGTGCTTGGGCTTAATCCCTCTTCCGGTCCAATGAGGGACCCGCCATGCTAATGTGGCGGGGGTAAAAGGCTGTCCGGCGGGGTGTTTTGGTGGGGGGATCGCCAGCGCCAGTCAGGCTTTGGCGATTCGCCCGCCATGCTAATGGGCCCCTTAGTCTCACTGTGCCCAACAAAAATAAAAAGTGTCCGTCTGTAACGCAACTGGTGCTCATGTAAAGTGCTCTGATATCTTTGGGTCTAAACCCTAAAAAAAAAATAGAGGCATTACAGGAGAATTATCTGTGTGGATCAGTGGAAACAGCAATAGGTTTTAATGCAAAGTCCATCTACTAAAATAGCCAGACCGGGCTTTATGTAAAAAACTACTGTTTCTTGAAGCAGGAGTTAGCAAAAGGAAAAATTTTAATTTCTCCAAAACAATCACACACATATTGCATGTGTGCTGAAGTGCACAGCACTCATTCAGTGAGTGTGATCTTTCTTAAATGTGTTGAATCATAGGAATTTGTTCAGGATGGGTATGCTTCCAGTACAAATTCAATGCTAGAGAGCACACTCACCTCTGCACCATGAAGTGTGGATGTGCATCGCACAAAGCACCTAATTAGAGCAGCAGTACAGGGGATGTCAGTAGAAGCAGGCCTATCATAGTGCATATGGCTTTGCACTGGCTCTGCGCTATTCTTTCCCCATTGCACCAAACAGCAAAGCAAATTTGGTTAGTATGTTGCATGTAAAATTAGTATATCTGTCCCTGAGTGTTAGCTACATATTTACCTGTGTCAGGGCTATATGCTGGCCCCACTTTTATTTATCTAATATGTTAAAAACCTAACTCCATCTTTGGTTAGAGCTTTATTTGTTGTCCCTATGAGCAATAATAATATGATCAATAAAACGCCATTGCTGGCATTCTTGTACGCAGGCCATACTGTGCTATTTTGCTCATACACCTAATGCTTTTGGCTCACTAGTTAATGCTTTGTGGAACTCATGTCCAGTTTAGATGTGACAACTACATCTATCAAGTCCCACATCATGGTCTGTTGCCCCAAAGGTCAGAGAGTTCCTTCAATGGCGCATTAATCTAGATGTTTTACAGCTGTTAAGCAATTGTCCTATTTAGTCACTTGCTTCGATTTCTCCGGTCGATGGTCCTCCCATATATTTAACACTTTGCTTAAGTTTTCTAGATCTTTAGACTCACTATTAAGAATATGGAGCATTCCAGGGTTTTTCCAGATGTGGTAACTTACAAATAAAGGAAAACTGTTTCCAAAGAAAATCTTATCCATCCTGTCGACTTCCTCTTTTTATATAACACATGAGGAACTGGGCTTTTGGTATTTAGAAGATTGGATTAAATCGGCTCCCTTAGCACTGTGACTCTCAATATGGACCAACCCAGAGGGCCGGAGGATGCAACTTGGACCAACCCGGAGGCTACTCTCAATCATAAAATCATCAAGGACTGTTTGAGTCTTGACAAGGCTTTTAATATCCCCTGGTAGGCCTTTGTCACGGGAACCCTAAACGCTTAGACCATCCCTTCCTCTTTGATAACCCTTTTCTAATCTGCACCTACAATAAGAAACTTGTGAAGGCCCAACTTTCGGAGAATGCCCACCATATCAGGGAAAATCAGAACTGAAGTATTCTGTTGTGAAGGAGTTTCTTACTATAAGAACATATAGAGGCATGCATTGTATCAGAGTTTGGCATGGCATTAGGCAGATGGGAGAGGTCACTTCTATTCAGGTTTTGGGCTGGGATGAATTTCTACCTCCTTTGTTTTTCTTTCTGGTTTCAACATGTCTTGCCATCACAGACTTGTCTGTGTGTTGGGGAGTCCACTCAATACCTTCTACTTTTTTTTGTTTTTTAATTTATATTGTTTTTGCTGAAATGTTTTTATTTCCTTATCTAATTTTTTGTTTTTGCAATGCAGAGCAGCCCGCCAGCATCTGCAATTACTTCACAGGGAAGAGGTCTGTTTTAGAGTTAGTTCATTTTTTAGGTCAGCAGTCTTCTGTAGGAAAAGCATGCTTTGGTGACCATATTTTCTTTTGAAAGATAGGACAGGTCTATCTTTTTAAGTGCAAAGTTCTCCACTCTGAATACAGTCTCCGCAGTCATAAACCCACTATTAAATCGGAGTTTGTGAATAGCAAAAAAATAGTCCATTTGCACAAAAATTTAAATTTACCTTTGTGAATTAGGCCCATAATTTGCAATTGAACTGACATTTTACTGTGAACACATTAGAAGGTATGCTAAGTGTTGATTACTAGTGATGCGTTTGTTATCTAGCTGCCAGGATCATTATTGGGATTTTTGCGCATCCTTAGAAGCACTTGCACATCTTGCTTAGTGAATGTATATGCCTGAATGGCAAAGATAGCAGAAAAGAGATAGAGCTGTATTATGATGCTGTTCAGCGAGGAGCAGAGATGCAGATGATATATGTGCTATGGTTTTTCCCAAAATGGCCTTGTCTATATTACATACATTTATCTGAAAAAACTATGAGTTAATGAATAGAGTTTAGATGAAACAGCTCAGAAGTATAGATTAGTAATTGCCTCTAAGCGTTTCTAAGTTGTGGTGTCTTTAGCTCATGCACTAACTCAGCAATTGTATTGGGGAGTGAATGCTCTGTAGACAGGCCGTTTCAGAGAGACCCCAGCTGCAGCCGCCACCCGTGGAGGGAGTTCCGTGGGGCAGACAGGCGGGGCGCGGGAGGGGCAGGGTGTGGGTGGTAAACACCGGAATATGGATGATTGCAATTAATAAAAACGAATTTCGTAGCGTGCCCTGTATCTCATTTTGCAATGCAGGGCGCACAACGAAATTCGTTTATTTAATTTAATTGTTTACTTACCTGCAATCATCCATATTCCGGTGCCCCTCCCCCGCCCCACCTGTCTGCCCCATGGAACTCCCTCACGGGCCGCGGCTGCCCAGCTATGTCTGCTCTGAACGGCATGATGAAATCAGGACAGGAGTGGAAATCAACTCCACATTGCAGGAGGATGCAAATAGAATGGGTCGTGAGAATATATGTGGGTCATGGGAGTCCATCCTGCTCAGAAAGCATCCCACTGGCCAGATAATCAGCAGGAAAAAGCCAAAGTGGCAGAAAGGCAAATCCAGGTCTGCATGATGCGTTTCTTTATATTTAAAAGTGGTTCTGGAGAGTCTGCCTCTCTTAGAGGATACGGCATAAGGGTGCAAGATTTTCCAATACTTTGGGTTGTGGTGGCACCACTTTTGTGGTCCAGCTACGACACAAAATGCTAATCACGATCTAGAAAGCCATGCAAGGGCCACTTTGCGTCACCTTGTGCGTTTTTTTATTTTTTTTTAAGTAACGCAATGCAATGTTTTGCGCTGCATTGTGTTACACTGCATTGGGTCCGAGTTACATTGATGCAGCGTGGGAGTTTCCATGCGCCCACCAATGTATTTTATGCAAACCCAGATTTACTAAAGAGAGTAAACCTGGGTTTGATCCAAAATAATGCACCTACCCAGGAGAGGCGGAACGAGGAAAAATATCTTCATTTCACCTCGTTACTTCCTCTTTCCATATGTTCTGCATTACATGTGGATGAGGAATACTGCTCCAAGGATTGTTTTTTGTGAAAGAAATGATCCCTTGGTGCACATTTACAATCCCACCCGTAATGCCGACACCCTTGCACCATGTCCCCATTGCTTGCATCGGTGCTGGGCTACCTGAAGTGCACCAGCGCTAGAGAGAGAAGTGGTGCACCACTTCTTAGTAGATGTGGCGCATTTGGTTTCTCTCCCTTTTAATCAACTGAGATGCTAGTTGTCTTGCTGCGTTGTGTTTCATGAAAGGTTAGTGAATCCAGGCAACAATATATAGCACCAAGAAGCAGCTGAAGCAAAAGAGAAATTTCTCTGAGCTGGAGGTGAGTTATTTATGTCAATTTCATGAAAGTAGGTGCTGTAAACAGGCTCAGACTGGAACCTTGGTAAAAGTGGCACTGAGGCAGGTGTTCACTGATCAGATCATTGCAGAATGTTCGAGATGCACAATCACACTGTCTTCTGGGTGAATATTCCCAATATTACATCCGCTGCACCAGCACCAAAACCGCCACCGATTGCTTATTTCCAGGTTTTTACACTACATGTCCAGATTGTGAATTCGAACACCTAAAATGGAGGTGTTCAATGTAGGCCCAGAAGAGTCAGATCCCTGCCATTTTTTTAGAAAGACCAATCACAATGTAAAAAAATATCAATTAAATGTATTACGTGTACATTTATCTTGTGTGCCTATGGTGAAATAATATGGCATGGAGCTGCCACGTTTCATCCACAATGGACGGCATGGCTTGACGGTGATCTTGCTCCTCCTTAACTGAATATGTCGCCCACCCTTACCTCAACACATGTCATGCATTTATTCCTGATTCCGCCGCCCTAGCGCCATTCCCAGCATCGCCCTTGAACCGTGGGTGAGGGAAAGTAGCCACGAGATAGGATAGTTCCCATCATCCTTCACAGGCATGTGGGCTCTACTGGGAAACATGACTGGCCCTGCTTCACCAGCTGTTTTTGTGCTTTTTTTCTTTAGGTAAATGTTTTCACATTGTATGAGTATTTATTTGTACGTCTGCCCAAAAGTTACAATTTAGTACAGATGTTATTTAGCAGTAGCGAAGGTTTTGTTATAAAAACGGTTTACAGTGTTCATTTTCAATTACATGCATTAAAAGTTTTTGTTATTCAATTATTGTAATATGATGCTGAATACTACTACTACTGAATAGTACTTCGTCATGAATCTTAAAAATAAATATGGTTAGAATACCACCTTGCTTTTCATTTTTTGTAATGTAAGTCGTTGAGTAATGCGATGTACATAATGCAAGTCTTAATGCAGGCAAAACCCTCCTGCCTTATGTTTTCACAGAAAGAAAAGAACAAAGTGAAAGGCAGGACGGATAATGACCTTGCTCTGCAGAGCAAGGTCAGAAGGAAAACAGAGGTCAAGTCATTGAAGAATACCTTCAAAGGTTCAAAGCTTCAAGTCAGGATTGAACCCCAACAATAGTCATAGAAGTCTTTGATGTACTTCGTCATTTCTATTTCTTTTTTCTGTATATTGAAAACATAAAGGGGACGATTCACAGATCTAATCAGAGACAAAATTCTAAACTTACTACTTTTGGTATTCACAGAAGGCATTTAGTAGTAGTAAAGTTTGTATTTTGTCTTAAGTTAGTATTTTGTCTTAAGTTAGGATTTTTTCTTAAGTTAAACTTAAATTTGTCTTAAATTTTGATCTTAAACAAAATCCTAATTTAAGACCACATCCTAATTTAAGACAAAATCCTAACTTTACTACTACTAAATGCCTTTTGTGAATATCAAAAGTAGTAAGTTTAGGATTTTGTCTCAAATTAGTTCTTTGAATCAACCCCATAGAAATTAATCAGCTTTTTTTTAGGTGTTCCATTGTTGTTGCTGCTGCAGTAATGAAAGAAGGTAAGGTGGCAAAACTGTTACTAGTACTAGTACTATAAATGTGTCAAAAGAAAATCATATCCCAGAAGGTAAAAGTATCAAAAACATCACTCATAAAACAAGATATGCCTCTGATTTTTAGGGAGACAATCTGCTTGTTTTTACACCACATCAAAAGGTGCTGAGGTTGCATCAGCTGAATAGGGAAAGATAACTAGCATTGCTGAAAACTTCGAAGGTCACATTACACCATCTGAGCTACAGTATAATGCGACTAAATGATTACTGTTTGCTTTACACTTTTTATGCAGCTATTTCTAGAAACAACAGATTTTCCAGCTGTACTTTCACCACCTCCATTTTGAAAATCACTAGAATATTTTTAGAACATTTTGTTATCCCATCTGTAAAAGTTTTCTTAACTTTATGGAAACCGTGGGGGAGTTGAGAACATCACAATCTGTTTTTTTGCTTTTCCTTCTTTTCCAAATATTACTGATGACACAAACTGCACCCACAACTGAGTCAATCTCTTAAGAACGTGAGCAAATATTATGTAATTGTCAACAGTTTAACACGTTGAACTTTGAAATGTATACAAATGCCATCATAGATCACTACAGTGGCAATTTTTCAGGATCTGGCCATGATGCTTTCATCTTTGGGTGCAACACTAATTCTCTTCAAATCAAATCAAATCAGATCAAATACTGCTTTATTCGATTTTGTATCTTAAAAACAATAAAAGCACAGTACAGAATAACAAGCACATTTACATTTATATTGCACGTCATTATACATGTGGAGAAGTGTGGCTCACGGTGTAGAGCAGGCAGACCCGGAAGCTGAGGTCAGACCCGGGACCAGGGTTCAATTCCCGACGCGGCAGGGTCTTGAGCTCAAATGTCCACGGACTCGATAATTCTCGCTTCGGTGCCTGCTCTAATCATGGGTTCTCACTCTGCAACTCTGGGCATTAAGCTTGCTTAATCTCCACAACGGCCCCCCTGCGGCGGGATGCCTGGCTTTCACCTTGGGGATGCCCTGTAGGGGCTATCTCACAGGGAAAAGCCAGGACGGGTTCCCAAGGCAAGCGCCGGGAAACCTCCGGGTAGCTGTGCGCTCAATAAATGCAATAATAATAATAATAATAATAATACATGTTGTACCAAATATGTTAATTTAATAAAAACAACTCATATTATTTATACAACATTCTTTGACACGGTCAGTAGATACAAAAAGACAAATTAATACATAGTGTCAGGGCCGGACTGGCTACCGGGCAGTTTGGAATGCTGCAGAGCTGGGAGCTGATTTCGTTCATGTAGACCTGCGTGTGCTAAACGAAATTCGTTTTGCTTTAATTATTTTGAAGTCCACGCAGGCCTCCATGAACGAAATCAGCCCCCATCACAGTAAAATCAACCCCCAGCTCGGCAGCATTCCAAACTGCCCGGTAGTCAGTACGGCCCTGCATAGTGTTCCTATGTCTAAATATAGCTTTTAAAAAGGACGACGTGGCCATCATTATCAATTCATTCTCTAACATTTTAAGCCTCAAAAATGCTATTCTGCATTGTATAAGTCCCCACTTCTTTAAAATAGGTATTTAAAACCTTCTCCTAGGTAAATCATTGAATTTACAGAAAAACATGCAGTGTAACGTGGAATGGATGGAAATATCATCACATGGGCAAGGTAACAAATTTCTAGACCATGAATTTACTTCTGGGAAGGTGACCATTCTAAAAATGGACCCACCACGAAAATGTGTTAGGAGCATGCGGGAGTAGCAACTCTGAACCTGTGACAAATAGGGTTGAATACCCTGACATTGCAACATCAAATGATTTTCCATAACTGATTTCTTTTCTTTTTCAGAAAGCCAACGCTTGTTCTCTAAATAATTCAAACAAGTTACTTTCAGGTTTTTTCTCGATAGCCTTTCTAAGCAGCTATTTGAATCAAAATATTCAGGATGTCCAATATCATACGATAATTTTTCTCTTGATTTTACCCCTTTGCTTTAAAACTGCAGATCGCTATTTTCTAAGCGTGGAGTACCATGTTTGCACTGTTAACCATTATGTATTTAAGACTTTAATTAAAGTGTAATTGTGACACAGTTGCTTGGAATGGAACATCAGTATACAATGCTTCAGTCTTTCCTATCATCATGAGCACCCAATATAATAATGAGTACTCACATCGACACTCCATTCCCAGCCAACAGAAGAAAAGAAATACAATACAAACCAATTTCCACCTAGGCACACAACAGAAAGAATCTATGCTACACTCAATGACTAAAGTCTTAATCATCGGAGTAGGCACGCACTTTGTAATTGGCTCTTAAGCAAAAGATCAGAAATCTGTGGATATTTTCGATTCTGACTTTGACTTCTTCCCTGACATCAATCTAGTCATCAGGAGTACAAGCTTTCGAGTAGCTCTCTTATTGAAAATCCGTCACCACCTGTAGAAAATGAATAAGAAAGAGATAATGTGACCGCTAGCGATGACGCACCTAGACTTTTGCAATGTAGCCCATTTTGTTTTCTAAAAAAAATCATAGCTAGTCTTCAAAGGAGGGAAACCAAGCAACCTGAATGTGTTTATGTTGCAAGGTCACCCTGTGTGCCATGTGCACCCCCATTTCTTTGCTGACTGGTACCGGTGGTAACTCAATCAATCAATCAATCAAAGACATTTATAGAGCGCACTACCTACCCGTAGGGTCTCAAGGCGCTGGGGGTAGGGGGGTGCCGCTACTGCTCGAACAGCCAGGTCTTCAGCTTCTTCCTGAAGGAGAGGTGGTCTTGGGTCAGGCGCAGGTCGGTCGGGAGGGAGTTCCAGGTCTTGGCGGCCAGGTAGGAGAAGGATCTTCCTCCTGTAGTCGCTCTTCGGATGCGGGGGACGGCGGCGAGGGCGTGGTTGGCTGATTGGAGGTGGCGTTTGGGAGCGTAGAAGTTGATTCGGCTGTTGAGGTAGCTCGGGCCTTGGTCGTGTAGGGCTTTGTGTGCGTGGGTGAGGAGGTGGAAGGTGATTCTTTTGTTGACGGGGAGCCAGTGTAGGTCTCTCAGATGTCCGGAGATGTGGCTGGTTCGTGGGATGTCGAGGATGAGCCTGGCTGAGGCGTTCTGGATCCGCTGGAGTCTCTTCTGGAGCTTGGCAGTGGTACCGGCGTAGAGGGCGTTGCCGTAGTCCAGTCGGCTAGTGACGAGGGCCTGGGTGACGGTCTTCCTGGTCTCGGTGGGGATCCACCAGAAGATCTTCCGTAGCATTCGTAGGATGTTGAAGCACGCCGAGGAGACGTTGTTGACTTGCCTGGTCATGGAGAGGGAGGAGTCCAGGATGAAGCCCAGGTTGCGTGCATGGTCTGTCGGTTTGGGTGCGGTGCCCAGGGCGGGAGGCCACCAGGAGTCGTCCCAGGCGGAGGGTGAAGAGCCCAGGATGAGGACCTCCGTCTTGTCTGAGTTCAGTTTCAGGCGGCTGGTCGTCATCCACTCGGCTACCTCTTTCATCCCTTCGTGCAGGTTGGCTCTGGCGGCGGCGGGGTCGTTGGTCAGGGAGAGGATCAGCTGGGTGTCGTCGGCATAGGAGATTATGCTGAGGTTGTGTTGGCGTGCGATGGCCGCGAGGGGGCTCATGTAGATGTTGAACAGGGTGGGGCTCAGCGAGGATCCTTGAGGGACGCCGCAGATGACTTCGGTGGCCTCTGACTTGTACGGTGGTAGGCGGACTCTCTGTGTTCTTCCGTCGAGGAAGGAGATGATCCATTCCAGAGCCTTGTCCTGGATTCCAACGTTGCTGAGGCGCTGTGCTAGGGTGCGGTGGCAGACAGTGTCGAATGCAGCGGAGAGGTCTAGGAGGATGAGGGCCGCTGTTTCCCTGTTGTCCATCAGGGCTCGGATGTCGTCGGTGGCGGCGATGAGGGCGGTCTCGGTGCTGTGGTTGGCTCGGAAGCCAGACTGTGAGGGGTCGAGGGATCCATTCGTCTCGAGGAAGGCGGCCAGCTGCTTGTTGACGGTCTTCTCGATGACTTTGGCTGGAAACGGGAGGAGCGAGATGGGGCGGTAATTCTTGAGTTCGGTGGGGTCCGCTGTGGGTTTCTTGAGTAGAGCGCTGAGTTTGGTGTGCTTCCAGCTCTCAGGGAAGTAAGGGGTAACTGCCTCTGACTATCCCTGGGTTCTGCCTAACCAGGCCCAGGGACAATGCTATGTTGATAACACAGTGAAAACAGACACAAACATGAGGGTACACTATATATTAGGGTACACTTATAATTTGTATGACCTACCCCATAGGTCCTTAGTACATAATCGAGCAGGGGATTAAAACTAAATTTCAAGCCCTAGCATATAATAGGTCATGGCAGTTTAAAGGCCAGCAGCCGTTTCTGAACGTACATGTGTGATTATGCTCTTGGGTGTTGCCTTTCACCTCATTCAACAGGAGTGCTCTCCTGATTGACCCCAGAGACCACTGAATGAATATGAGAGAGGAGCAGAGCCTCTCGGATCTGCTGCTTGAAACTAAGATAAGAAGAAGGCTTGCCAAGCTGGAAACTTGATTTGCACCACCAGACCCTGCATTCAGAATGACTGCGCCTGCTGCATTATCTGGAACTTCACCCTTTTGGTCCTTGCTTCAAAAGGAATGAAGAGTGGACTCCCTGCAAGTTATAGAATCCCCTGCCTGAAGTGAGTCCAGTGGATTTGTAAGGGTTTGTCAATGTGATTGGTGTTCTCAAACTTTCAAGGAACGTCTTGGAGATTACAGACCCTTGGATTGTGTTTTGGGCACTTTGGACCCTCACAAGGAAATTCAGTAAGAAGTTCCTGAAGGTTGGAGACATTTGGAGCAACTGTGGAAAAAAGCTCAATAAGGGGACCCCTCAACCGCAAGAGCCACCGGCCTCCTTCAACTGCGAGCCAGCCTGACTTGCTGGTTCTTCCAGCTGAAAAGCTCCACAGGTCCGACTTCCAGAGTTTGACCGAGAGCTCCCTGGTAAGCAATGAGGGACTCCGACAGAAAAAGCCCCAGAAAAGTTTCAAAGTCTGAAGGTGAAATCTCGACGAGGCCTTCCACGAGGGGTATCCGAACAGGACTCCATCACGGTTGGCCTGAAACTTTGATTTTGTCCTGCTCAAGCGCGACCAGATGTCCCAAGGTGGTGCTATAGGTTTCTAAGAACTACATAGTGCTAAATCTTTCATAATTCACATTTTCGGTTCCCTACATTGGATTTCTGTAATTTTGGTGTCATGTTAAAGATAACAATATTTACTATGTTTATAAAGTGGTGTTGGATTTTTATTGTGGAATGTGTCTTAATTATTCACTGAATTGGTGTTTTTAAATGCTTTACAAACCTATCTCTTAAGTTAAGCCTGCCTGCTTGCAGCCAACCTTCCAAGGGTTGAGCATGGGAATAATTTATTGAGGCCTATACTTAACCCTGGACTTTGCTGGTGACCTTATTGCTGGTGGTAGATGCATATTTAGCACTACTAATAACCCACTTTCCAACAGTCTATAGTTACAAAGAGATGACCCATCTCAGCAAACCTTGAAATCTGCTAAATTGAAAAGGCGATGAACTGAGTTGAAAAGTGATATCAGAGAAAAAGATTCATATAATGAATACCCTGAACCCAGTTCCATATACTTTGTGGTTTTGGACAAATTAGTGTTTAAGAGTTACTTTTACTCAACAGTGTAGATCCTACACATTGATAAGTGGGAGTATTTCAGTGAGGAGGTACAAATTGCCATCCCTGCCCGCACCTCTTCAACCATTCACTTCAAGACTCCTACCACTCTCCATTAGAATACATCTTTGGGGACCTCGGAGCCCACAGATGGGATTGGACTGATTGATGGGGCATGCCCTGTGGTTGATGGTTCCTCTAGAGACCCCGCAAAGCCATCTTCCCTTGTCAAGGCTGGGGGAGATTCAATGGAGTCCAGGAGTTGTTGGAAGATATCACCCTCCGGGAGGGGGGCAGGATAGCATCGCCAACAGTTTGGTCATCAAGGACAAGCTGCTGCACAGGAGGTGTTGTTTGTCCCTCTGCAATGATATTGAAATTTATCAATAATGATCCATGATAGATGTAGGCATAAGTGATTTAGGTGAGAATCTGACGGTTGTTTTGATTCACATTTAAGTTAACAGAGATATGCTGAACATATGCTACTTTGAAGAAATGAGGCCATGTTTCACAATTGTTTGCCTTTCACATGGCACTACATTCACATTGTTCACACAATCACTGTTAAACAAGGGTACCTATTTGTGTAATGATACACAATACAATGCAGCTAGCCAACTTGCTGACGGGCCCTTCCTTTAAAGCTGAGTGCAGGTGAGGGCCCAATTTCACTTATTTATTAGCTTCTTTTTTGTGTGGCCTCAGTGATGTTACATTTACTTATTGACACCAGTGCTGAGAACATTGCACCATGTCACCAGGGTGCCTACATTCCCTCTTGCCATCATTTGGCCCACATCATTGACCAAGTATTGTAATTTGTCATCTATTACATCTATTACATAATCATGCACTGTGCATTTCACACAGTACAACACTCTAATTTGGCTTGCTGTGGTGTTTTGCATGCAATTTGTGCAATACTGTGGGCTAGGTGTCTTATTTGACACACAGCCACACAATTCTACACAGCAAGAAAACTTGCTATACTGCAGGAATGGGTAAGGGTATGTCTTTAGCATACATTACTTATATGTGTGGAATCAAACCAGTATTTTCCTAGCACGCACATCTCCAGAGTCCTGAACAGCATAAACTGAAAATCATCTCTGAAGGGGAAAGCCACGTCACACTTTCAAATATGCAACAGTTCATGCACAGTCCTTTTCCTCAGAACCCAAGATGCTTATATGCAGAGTTGTGCAAATCTCTTCACTCAATTCTACTCAGGTGTGCTTCTAGATGACTCGTCTGTCAGTCATCATTCTGAACCAGGGACTCAACTTCATCTCACACATTGATGACACCCAGATCAGAAAATGACTCTCAGGAGACACCAACACCACAAACATGTGTTACATTACATAATTTACCAACATAACTAACTGCATGTGAAAGTTATGGCAAATACTGTACCTCACAAGATAGTAGTCAGGATATTCTCTAACATGTACCTTCCTGGTTCTGAGTCCTTTATGGTTAAAGTAACTTTACAATGGCAGTTTATTAATATGACTGAGCTTACTCGTTTGTGGATTGGTGAATGCCCTTCCTTAAAGCCCCCCTTAACGCTTCCTGAACCCCCTTTAATTCTCCATACAAAATGTATTTATAATTTTACAGCCATTTCCGCTTCGTATGTCTGCATAGCTGAAACACATTTGAACATATTTGCCCCGGGCTGCAGCCACAAGTGGATGTTTTGTGGAACTTGACCCCCAAGGATGGTATCAACAAGGACAGGGTTGCAGAGATGGGGTTCTCTTGTGGAGAAGTGTGGCTCAGGGCAGGGGTTAGAGGCGACAGACCCGGAAGCTGAGATCGGCCCTGGACCAGGGTTCAATTCCCCGCCTCGGCGGGTCATGGGCTCAAAAATTCCACAGACTTGATAATTCTCGCTCCGGTGCCTTCTCAACTCACGGGTTCACACTCTGCGACTCTGGGCAATAGCTTGCTTAATCTCCACAATGGCCCCTTGCGGCGGGATGCCTGGCTTTCACCTTGTGGATACCCTGCCGGGGTTATCTCACAGGGGAATCCCAGGACGGGTTCCCTAAGCAAGTGCCGGGAAACCCTTTGTGGGTAGCTGTGCGCTATATAAGCTCAAATACATTTACATTTACAGGATGTGTGACTATTCGATAAAATACCTATGGTTTTTAAGCATTCATTTGTGTTTTGTTGCTTTTTGATTATTGATATCACTGTACTCACAGGCTATGAAGATAACATTAACTGTTGTAGCCATCAATAAAAAACACAATGGAAAAAGCCCATCAGCACAGACTAGATATACTTTATATAGACAACTAATTCTAATTTTAAGTGAGAGACATTAGCTGTTAAGGCCCAGTTGTTTCAATTATATTTTGTGTGCTATATGCTCAATGTTTTGTGCATGTTGTTAAAAAAGAAAGGTGCATTTTAAAGTTCCTTTCACTAAAAGGTTGGGGGACTTGGGAATACTCTCACAGGGAAAGTTCTAAAATGAATGCAAGTAATTTCATTTAAAAGTATGATACGCCCATAACACCAATCACAAACTGTTATGCTACCTCGCCCATTTAACAACACCCTACCCCCCTTTTCTTGCCTTTCTTTTTCCTCTGTCATTGCCTTTATCTCCCAGTCCCTCTCTCTCTACCACATAAACACTCAAACACACACAGACCACTCTTCTGCCCCTCTCTTCTTTTGCCACTATGAACCCCTGATTAACATGGTAACTAGCTCTCTTTTGTTGTTCTACTCTTCTGCTAACGCACTGACCATTCTCATTGTTTCAATGCTACTCCATTTTCCTGCTCATCTTGCACTATTCTCACTCAGCCATTTCTCCACTTTTTGTCTTTCTCTTTAATATTATTTCTGTCTTTCTCACACATCTCTTCTTTCTTCACCCTCACCTCTTTCTTCCCCTCCCACCTATTAACATACTTTGGGGCTGAATTAGAATTTGGCAAGGGTGGCTGCATCGCAAACATGACAGAAATCCTGCCTGGCTTACTATAAATACTACCGTCTATAATATTTTTGTAAAAAGGTGGACAGCATAGCTGTCAGTCAGTCAGTCAGTCAGTCAAATAACTTTATTTCGATTCCATATAGAAATCATAAAAGTATACATAGAAATGTTTAAAAAGACATTGCAATTAATCCACCATAAAATCACAATACATGTTTACACAATGTTTAAAAATAAAATCACAGTACAGGGTTTTTTTTTTTTAAAGCTAATTTCCATCAAGACTCAGTATCTATTTCTAGCTTGCCTTAGGGACGGGTAGGGTCGGGGCCGGGATAAAAATCGTACAAGTCCCAAATGCGAATGGGACCATCTCCCTCTTTGGGGTGGGAGGATCGCAAATAGGGGACAATGTTCGTAGTTTTGAATTTAATTAAAATAAGGTCGCCCGGGATGTCTTTGGGCGACGTACCAAGCCACCCCACCCTCCTGACCCTCAATATGCCGCCATCTAAAGCAGGTGGCAATGGTCTGTGTTGTTTTAGCCAGGAGATGGTTTTATTTAAAAAGTCCTGATGAGATTCAAATTTGCCCTGAATAGGTGCAGGGACCCCAGAAAGAACAGTCACGAAGGGGGCCGCTTCTGGAGGTAGGTTGATCCAATTCCTGCTTTCATGTGCAAGCCTGGGTAGTCTATGGGGTGCAGGTACGGAGTTAGAAACAATGTTCCGGCCTCTTGGATTGGGTGGAGAGATGAGGGGTTCAGAAATTAGAGCTTTCATAGGTGTTGTGGATTTGAAGTTTTCTTTGATGCAGGGGAGAATAGGGTGAATGGGTGCGGCAGTTGTCTCAGTTGAGATAGGGTTCCTTGATAATTTATTTTCAATACTGGTCAACCTGTCTCCCAGCTCATTGATTTTAGTAATCAGGGGTGATAGTGCGGTTGTTAACAATTGTTCGATTTGTGCCAGTAGGGTCAATTGAAGTGGTGAAACTGGGTCAGGTGTTGAAACTGGGTCAGGTGTTGAAACTGGGTCAGGTGTTGAAACTGGGTCAGGTGTTTTGTTCACCGCCTCAGTTGGCAATATTATTGGTGGATTGGAGGGTTGTGGTGAGGGACTAGTGCGATTTTATAGGTATTCTCAATTTCAATGTCAAAGTCATTTACCTCATCGGCATCTCTACCCACTATAGGGGGGGTAGATACATTCAGGGCGTAGTTCGTCCCACACAGGGCATTCAGCTCCTCCCAGATGGACAACATGATGTTAAAAAACAGTGAAATGTCAGGATCGATATGAATAGATACAGTACCTCCAAGTTCGTAGCAGCCAAATGGGGTGGCCCGACCCGACCTCTTCGTGCCTCTGATGGCCACAGAGGGCCCGCCCTTTGCCCGGGCTTCGCCCCGGGCGCTCCCGCGTGCTCCCGCGCACTAGTGGCTGTCGCACTTATAGTATCATCTAAAGGCGGGCAGTGGGCGGGGCTGACAGGGTGCACGCAGACCAGCTGTCAAAGGTCAGGCAGGGACTCCTGGGAGAGCGAGTCCCTGCGGCGCTGACACCTGTGCTGGATGAAAAGCCTCTCTGCCCACACGCTCAGCAGGTCCCACGGCAGTGGCTCCAGGCACCCACCCTGTCCTCGCAGTGGCACCCGCGAAGCGGGTGCGGCAAGTTGTGGCGGAATTCTGGCAAACAAATACGTCCCACGAAGGTCTCCTCCCAAGGGCTCCCACTTGCTGTAGGGGAAGAAGCCGATTTGAAACAGTGTGCCGGTCAGTGGGCGGGGCTGACAGGGTGCGCGCAGACCAGCTATCAAAGGTCAGGCAGGGACTCCTGGGAGAGCGAGTCCCTGCGGCGCTACACACCTGTGCTGGATGACAAGCCTCTCCGCCCACACGCTCAGCAGGTCCCACGACAGTGGCTCCAGGCACCCACCCTGTCCTCGCAGCGGCACCCGCGAAGCGGGTGCGGCAAGTTGTGGCGGAATTCTGGCAAACAAATACGTCCCACGAAGGTCTCCTCCCAAGGGCTCCCACTTGCTGTAGGGGAAGAAGCCGATTTTAAACAGTGTGCCGGTCAGTGGGCGGGGCTGACAGGGTGCGCGCAGACCAGCTGTCAAAGGTCAGGCAGGGACTCTTGGGAGAGCGAGTCCCTGCGGCGCTACACACCTGTGCTGGATGACAAGCCTCTCCGCCCACATGCTCAGCAGGTCCCACGGCAGTGGCTCCAGGCACCCACCCTGTCCTCGCAGCGGCACCCGCGAAGCGGGTGCGGCAAGTTGTGGCGGAATTCTGGCAAACAAATACGTCCCACGAAGGTCTCCTCCCATAGGGGCTCCCATAGCTGTCATGTTTGTGATAGAGTAATCTGTCCACTAAACTCTAATCCAGACTCAAACCCATCTTCTCTATATAGACCTTATATTCCAGGCTTCTGCAACTGAGAAATGTGTGAGCTAGTGACAGCTCTCCACCTTGGTGTAAGTTGCTCTCCTTTGTTCATCCTAGCTACACAATTGAAAAGTGGCTATTGGAAATGAAAATGTGTGTATTTTCTAAACTCATAAACTGAATTTTGAACAAAAATGTATGAATATTCAGTTTAATTTCCAATTTAACAATTCCAGCCATTTAGTTGGGTAACAATAAACATACATTATTTCATATACCCTTCAGGGTGAATGAGCACTTTACAAATACACATTATGTTATATTTAAGACTGATGTATGAGTGATATGTTATGTAGTATTGTGGAAACGTATTATTCTCTTTGTGTACTGTAGCTCTGGCTAATATGTATTACCCATGCAAATGCATTCCAAACTGATAACGCCTTTCTTACATTACTGCTGGAATCCCTGATTAAAGCACTAGTAATATCATTGCTGATAATCTTGCCTTGGGTAGCCACTAATATAACCTTGTCTGATGTGTTCACTATTACACCACTGATAATTCAGAACTATATTCATTCAACTTAAGTAGCTCTTATTGCAAAAAAGGATGGAGACCCCTTTTCTAGTCCTTTCATGTTACCACTCCCATCGTTCGATATTCCCCTTTGTCATCAAGCTCTTCTATTTCTCAATCTTGTCTCAGTCTCCCACTCTCACTTCTCCCCCACTTTCCCTCTCTCACCTTCTTTCTCGTTTTCTCTTTCTTCACTGAAACCCCAACCTGGTGAATTTTACGGCTTTTGCACGTTTGAGCCAGCACCATAACTCAGTTTCTAACTGTGTTGTATCCAGTAAACTTCTGTTTTGTTTAAGGATACACACTATTCCCAGCCCCCGCTGCACAGAATCTTTGGCCAGGACCTGTGCCTAACCCCATGTGGGCATCTAAGCCCTCTGCACAAGGTATTAGGCCATGCTCAACAGTTGATTGGCAGAGGACATCACTCCTGCATCAGTGGCTCCGTATATGAATAATTTCTGATGTACCTGAAACGCTTTAAACTTACTGAAATTCAAATATCAAAATGGTGGCCTAATGCTTGTGATTTATTTTTGCATGTTCACATGTGTACTGTTCACCATTTGCATTTGTCATTTTATTTGGTAATTTTTTCAATGACTTCGGATGAACAGACTCTCCTTTTGCGCGTAAAACTGGTCATCTGGTCTCCCCTTTGATGTGTGGGATTTTTCCATGGCACAAACCAACAAGTGTTCACTTTATAAAAAATATATATATATATTTATTTATTATGATTTGGAGCTCAAAAGAGTTCCACTTAAAAAGGTTCATAGCCACGCCCACTCGCTCGAGGCCACGCCCCCTCCGCCTACAAAAACCGAGCTGAATGCGAGCTCTGGTCAGATTCTACTCCTGAGGCACAGCCGGGAGCATTTTTAACAAAAAGTTGCGCTTGATTTTACCATTTGTGTGTTTTTGAATTTGTCACTTAAAATTCCACCTTCCTACCTCGACTGCACAACAACTGGGGCTTAACTCCTACCTTTTCACCGCCACGCAGCAGAGCTAAACGCTGCAGCGGGATCGCCCAGTTCTTTGCCGCCAGCAGCGAGTGAGCCGGTCCTGTGGCCACTCCCACTCGCTCGAGGCCACGCCCCCTCCGCCTACAAAAACCGAGCTGAATGCGAGCTCTGGTCAGATTCTACTCCTGAGGCACAGCCGGGAGCATTTTTAACAAAAAGTTGCGCTTGATTTTACAATTTGTGTGTTTTTGAATTTGTCACTTAAAATTCCACCTTCCTACCTCGACTGCACCACAACTGGGGCTTAACTCCTACCTTTTCAGCGCCACGCAGCAGAGCTAAACGCTGCAGCGGGATCGCCCAGTTCTTCACCGCCAGCAGCGAGTGAGCCGGTCCTGTGGCCACGCCCACTCGCTCGAGGCCACACCCCCTCCGCCTACAAAAACATGTGCACTCCACGTACGCGCAGCGGACGGGCGCAGCGGGCGCGCCGAAGGCAAGCCCGTCTGGGCCCGTCCGGGACCAGCCGGACCCAGGCCCAGGGACTCTGCCGGTTTCACCTCACGACCGCTTGGTATACACAAGTGACATGCTCCGGGCTCTCCACCCGGAAAAAAATCAGGAGTGTCGCTACATCCACGTAGAAGGTAAACCCTATATCAACTGTGAACGCTGTAACCCAGTCGCTCAGATCTCGGGCAAGCCTGGACTACAGATGGGCCTCCTTAACTGCCGATCCCTCCCTAAGCATGCTCATGAAACCAACTAGCTGATACTGGACCAAGGTCTGGACGTACAGTTTCTCACAGAAACCTGGCTCTCTGTATGCTCAGATTCTGATATTGTCAACGCCCTACCCCCAGGCTATCTTATTCAAACTCTTCATAGACCTCGAGGTAGAGGAGGGGGGCTTGCAATAATCCATGAAGAACACCTTGTCTGTAGAACCAGCAATGCCAACATTGAAGATTGCGAAAGCTGCCATTTCGCTCTTCAAATTTCCCCGGCACACTCCCTCTCAGGACTGTTGATTTACCGTCCTCCGGGAACACCAGGGAAATTCCTTAATGCTCTCATTGACACCGTGTCACAGTTAGCTTCCTCCTCCCCTAACTTCCTCCTTGTGGGTGACCTCAATCTCCACCTTACAGACCCCACAGACCTAACAGCGTCTGATCTCCTTCTGGACCTTATGTCATTTAACATTGGGCTAGTCAATAACGGACCTACCCACGACAAGGGACACCTTTTGGATCCTGTCCTTACTAACATCACGGACATCACCACTGGCCCCCCCCTTCCTCTCCCCTGGACAGATCACTTCTTAATCCCTATCTCCTGGCATTTCTTTGTATCACCCACCCTATCAACACTCCAAAACTCGGGTTTCTGACCGACGATGGCACAAACTTGTACCAGACGAATGGACCACCATTCTCATGGATTCTATCCCTGCCCTCTCCACTGATCCAGTCAACGCCGATGAACAGTTCAATTCTTGGGTCACATCCTCATTGGACAAACTCCTCCCCAAAACTACCACTTTCAAACATACCAAACGAGTGAGCCCTGCCCCTTGGTACACTCCGGAGCTCAATCTTTTACGAAAGGAATGTAAAAGAACGGAACGCTCCTGGAGGAAGGATAAGTCTAATGTAAAGGACGCCTACCACACCTCATTACAAATTTATAAGACCGCCCTTCGCAAGACAAAAAGTATATTCTTTCAAGAAAGAATAGAAAATTCCTCTTGCTCCAGCAAGGAATCTTTTATTATTTTAAAAGAACTCCTTAAGGTCCCAGACCCTGGACCTAGAACCCCACCAGACCCCAAGGCAGATGAGGAAAAATGCCATAAATTAGCTAACTTCTTCAAGGAGAAGATCCAGAAAATCCTTGACTCTATTCCATCCACCAACTCGAGCGAGGAAAAAGAGACCAATAATATTCCTACTTCTCCCCGTCTAACCTCTTGGGGACCAGTGACTGTCGAAGAGGTCGAAAGCACGCTAAATACCATCAAAAGCGGATCTCCCAGGGACCCTGCTCCGATACGTATCCTTAAGAAAGTAGCACCTACCATCATTCCCCCCTTACCCTTCTTATCAACGCCTCATTGCAACAGGGAGTCGTCCCCTCTAGCTGGAAGGCTGCAGTAATCAAGGCTCTATTAAAAAAAACATCCCTTGACCCTTCGGACCTGGCCAACTATAGGCCAATCTCCCTTCTCCCTGGAACCAGTAAGATTGCCGAAAAGCTTGTGAATAAAAAACTCTCTGGGCAGGGTACCGACATCGCCCTTCTCGCAGCGGTGGAGGAGGCCAGAGCACTTTTGGACGCGGGAGGATCAGTGGCAGTGATCCTCCTGGACCTCAGTGCGGCCTTCAACACCGTTAACCACCAGCTCCTTATTCGCCGACTCAGGAATGTCGGTGTGGAAGGAACCGCACTGACCTGGCTCTCGTCCTTTCTGGGCCATCGCTCTTTTCAGATCTGGGAGAATGACACCCGGTCCTCCGAAACACCCCTCCAATGTGGCGTGCCAGAGGCTTCTTCCCTGAGCCCTACATTATTCAATATCTACATGTCCCCATTGGAGGAGGTTGTCAACCCGTTCGGAGTGAGTATCGTCAGCTATGCTGATGACACACAATTAGTGGTGTCCTTATCTCACCCAAGTCAAGAACCAGCGGACTTATACAACTGTCTGACGCAGATACAAGGATGGATGAACAGCTCATCTTTGAAACTTAATGGTTCAAAGACTGACATTCTCCTCCTTGGTCAGAAGGGGATGTCCCTTTCACAGAACATCTGGCCCCCCTGTCTGGGTGCGCCTCCAGACCCAAAACCCGAGATTAAAAGCCTGGGTATGTGGCTCGAAAAAGATCTGTCGTTCACGACACAAGCCAAAAAAGTAGCCGGCACGTGCTTTGGGCTCCTCAAGTCGATCAGAAAGATCCTGCCTCTACTTCCTCCCACCTCCCAAAAACTGTTAATCCAAGGCCTGAAAATATCAAGGCTGGATTACAGTAACACCATCTACTTAGGCGCCCATGAGGCAACCTTGAACAAGCTACAAAGGATCCAGAATTCCGCTGCCCGGATCCTTACCAATACCCCTGCCAGAGCTTCGGCCAAACCAGCCTTGAAGCTTCTCCACTGGCTCCCAATGAGAGAGCGAGTGAAGTTCAAAGCCCTTTGTCTGGCTCACATACTGCTTCAAAACAAAGGCCCCCCTATTTTAAGAAGATTTATCAGACCATACAAAGCCCCAAGATCCCTCCGATCCGATCTGGAATATCCCATCATCATCCCTAGAGTCAAGAAGGCACGCACGGGTGGAAGGCGCTTCTCGGTCCACACTGCACGCCTTTGGAACGCGTTACCCCGCGACATGAGAACAGAACCAGACTATCTCCGATTCAGGAAGCGGCTGAAAACTCATCTCTTTCCTTAATTTCTGACCTCTCCCCCTTGCCCCCACTGACCTGCAGTTGTATGGATCTTAGCGCTGGGATACTCACGGGTGACTACGCGCTTTATAAAATTTAATAATAATAATAATGGCAATTCATCCAAAACTGAATAAGAAGCTTAGGCCAGATGTATCAAAGGGTTTTACCCATTCTGTGCCTATGGGAAAATGTGTTCATACATATGGCCCTAAAAGTCCTCCTAGAGTGCAGATTTCATAAAACAATACAAGATTCATAGTTGCATTCAGAAAGTAAAATAAGCAAGATTACGGATGTCAAACCGAATTCATAGGTCCTTTAAAGTACAGGGCTAGCTAAGTCAGTGCAGATCGGGTTATACCATTGAGTTCTTTAACAACTTAATCGATGTAATAAAAACGATCTTTAAGAAGTATTTGTAGAATGAAATTAGCACCACAGGACTTATTTTACGAAATGATGTGTAGCAGCAAGAAGATGATAAAAGTGCAAGTGCTCGATCCTGATAACAAATTTCATGTACAGAGCTCAATTCTTAGCAGCATTTTATGATTCTTTGGGCCAGATGTACAACCATTCAATTTTGAAACTCGCAAATTGCAACAAATTGCGGGTTGCAAAATTCAATGTACAACAGTGTCTCAGACACTGTTTGCGATTCCCAATGAAGTTGCAAATTGCACGCCTCATGAATATTAATGAGGTTGTCGCAATTTGCAACGCCATTGGGAATGCTAGCTCTCCCAGGGATGGTGGCCTGCTGGGAACTGCTTTATGGACAAAGCAGTCTGGGACTGCTTTGTCCATAAAGCAGTTTAAAAAAAAAATTCAGCCAGTTTTCTGTAAAGGAAAGCGGGATGCATTTAAAACTGAAAAATGAAACTTTTCAGTTGAATGTTTTAAGGGCAGGCAGTGGTCCCTGGGACCACTTCACTCTCTTAAAAAATATTTGCGCAACCATTCACAAAGGGGAAGGGGTCCTCTTTGGACCCCTTCCCATTTGTGAGTGGCTTACCACTCTTCTAAGAAGATGATGTAATCAGTGATATCATTTGAGATGGCATCAGTGATGTCATCAATGATGTCACTGACCATGTCATGAGTAATGTAATATGCGAGGTCATAAGTAGTGCATTGCGGGGGATTGAGGCATGGTTAGCTCAGCTAACTATAACTGTTGAATTTCAATGGTTTTGTATGAGTGAAATCTGAGCCGAACTATAAAGTCCCTGTAACCATTGTATATTTCAGTGAATTTCTAAGGTTTTTAAAATGCTAATTCCTAACTGTAATGTCTCTGTAATCTTTGTTTTTTTCAGTGAATTTCTATTTTTTTTAAAGTAGTAATGGTGTTTGCAGAGTGGTGGAGCAAGGGGGGTGTGCCTCTGACCATTTCTCAGGAATTCCACTGGTTAGGACTTACAGGAGGTACCAGGAGGGCTTCTTGGCCCATAAGGTACCTCAGGAGTAAAGTGTACTTAATCCCCCCACCAGCAGTGCTTCAGGAGGCACGTTTGCAGAGTGGTGGCGAAAGCGTTTGTGGCCTCCGAAGACCTTTTAGCAATCCTGCTGTGTGGGGCTTACTGGAGGTAGCAGGTGGGGCAGTTGGTGGTGGGAGTCATGGATCCGGCGTGACTCCCGACTTTTTCGTTTTTCAAAATGTTTATTTCAGCCATGTGGGGTCCCTGTCGTACCCCCCACCCCAAGAGGCGGAGGGGGTCAGGATTTGTCTACCCTGCCTCCTTTGATATTTTTTAAAACTTTTTCACGGACTTGTTCAACTGAGTCATACGATGGCTGCCAACAATTCTTGGTTTGAAGTGTTGGTAGTCAATCAGAGGTCAGTACGAGATCTCTGGTGGGGTTGCGGATCCTCCGCGTGCGCAGTTGTATATCTTAAAAAGCTTAAGATTTCTCGAAAACTACAGAACAGATTTACACCATTTAACAAAATGGGCACTTTCTGGAAAAACAACTACCTTTCTGCCAAATATGTTCTGTTCAGTAAGTCGGGCTGTAGGTGTGTCTAAATGAACTAAAATGGGGAAAAAGCATTTTAGGACCCCCTTTTTCACAACCCCTGCTTGACTGATCACCCTGAAATTTTCAAGACAGCAGCTGAAATGACTGTCAATCTAGTTTTTGAATTTTCACGAGGATTCATCAAACAATGCTAAAGTTATTGGCAAATAAAAAAATGCTCTTCCTATGGAAACTACATCCTAACTATAACTACGTACTGGTGACCACCCATTGGTAATATATACATTTATAAGCTCTTTGGGGGAGCCACTATATATATATATATATATATATCTATATATATATATATATATATATATAGTATGTATGTAGTATGTAGTGAGCAGGGCGGACTTGTCCGCAGAAACGCGTCTGGTCGTCTGTCTTGTGAATAAAGGCCCTTGATTCAGAATCCCACGGAGTCGGTGCCTATTTTTCGGAAGTCTTTGAACACAGGATTGGGTTTATATATATATATATATATATATATATATATATATATATATATATATATATATATATATATATATATATATATATATATATATATATATATATATATATATATATATATATACATATAATAGTAAAAATGACACTGATAACAACACTGATGTTAAAAGTTTACTGTTAGTCCTAGAAAGGAACAGCGGGAGCGAACTCACCAAATGGTGGGAAGTCAAGTCGCTAGAGAAATATCATGACGCAGGTAGAATACCAAGAGAACTTTGCATTATGTTAGCCCCAAGTTTCGAGTGCCCGAATCCGCTCTTATTGAAAGAATGGATGGAAAGCAACCTGGGGATGCCTCAAGGCTCCTAGTTTGCCTGCTCATAAAATATTCCAAAATTGATTGTGACACCAATATGAAAGAGATTACACGTATTCATAGCGAGCTCAGGAAAATAGAATATCCAAGCATTAAGGATTCTTTTGAAAAAGGCATTAACCCGTTGCGTGCTTATGATGTAACCACGCCATCATGAGTCACAGGCGGCGTGTGCTCATGACGGCGTGGTTCCATCCTGCGACTGCTGCTCCGCCAACGCGGCATTTATTCCCTGCCTGGGCGAGCAAATTAATGGGTGGGTGGGGCCGTGACGGAGCCACGCCGTCATGAGCACCCGCCGTCCGTGACTCATGACGGCGTGGTTCCGTCATGAGCACTGTGCACACCCCCTAGCTGCCTGCCCCGCCGAAATTCACCCCGTGGCGAAGGGGTTAAAGAAATGAAGGATCGTCTAAAAAACAAGAGGACATAATTAAAAATAGAAAAGCGTACAAATTTGCGTGCGATAAAAATGATTATGAACAAGGACAAGTGATTCACTTTCACACGCAAATATGACTCGCTCAAAAAACAATTGTCTATCAACAGAGAGCAAAGCCAACAAAGAACAACTCCCATAGCTAACAATGACACCTATGCATCTACATCTGATGTCAGTACAATCCCATGTGATACAGAATCTGAGCGCAGTGCAGATAATGTGTCCAATTCAAGAGTAGATATGGGACATTTAACTCTGGCTGAGGAGATGGCTTTTATAAGGGAACAGCGAAAACAGACCTTACAACCGCGGAATACAAACGCTACGCAAAACAAAAAAGAAATATCCAAAGGTGCAAAAGGCGCAAATGCCTCAAGCACAAGAGGAAGGGGGCAGCAGAACAAACGTTGGAAACAACGCTAGCCTCACTGGATAAAACAAAAATAAACATGACAGACATAGATCTAAACCAGGCTGGAAAACTGTTGCTCGCACTTGGTTTAAGCTATTGCCCAGGAAAGCAATTTCAAGTATTGTGAAACACACGTTGATGTTTTCAAATTCATTAGAAAGCTCAAGCTAACAAAGTACTTCACGATCAAAAAGCAAACAGCAAAGGACAAAGAACCGCAATGTGGTGTGCTAAACAAGAACATTGGGTTAAAAGCTGGTGACATTCTGCTAATGAGAACATTGCACACATTACGTAATGAGCCAAATGAGAACAACCAAGTAAGCACCAGCACCCCCCGCATAGTACTTATTGAAGGAGTCCACATTTAATTCCGAGGTCACAGCCCTTTTAAGACCCCATCAACATTCGTGCTCACTAAGGCCCACGACGCGGTAGATATCTTTCATGATAGAGTGACAGATTAACCCCTCCCCTGCTGGTGATGGAACCACTCCGTCATCAGCTGCGGTTGCACTGTGCTGATGACGGAGCGGTTCCGTCACGACCCGCTCGGCACGCCTGCACGGCGCGGATTCCGCGCCTGCGCTGAGCGTTCCATTGAGCGGGCGGGCCGTGACGGAACCGCTCCGTCATGAGCACAGCGCAACCGCGGCTGGTGACGGAGCGGTTCCTTCACCAGCATGGGCGCGCCGCGCGTCCCCCCGCCCCCTTAGCGCTGCGGCGGAATAGCCGCCGCAGCAAAGGGGTTAACTAAAAAAACTCTACAGAACCTCCAAAAAGTTCACAAAAACCCCCAGTCATCGGACTACACAATATTTTCAGCTCATGGTGAAACACAAAAACAATTCCACTGTGGTCATCAACAAATCAGACAAAGGGGGAATATTGTGTTATGGGGGAAGGAGGAATACAAAACGGAGGCATACAGGCACCTTAACATCCGGGAATGCTATAAAAAATAAATGCAATGGAGGTTAAATAGATCAGTAAAAACTACGAAGATTAACTACTATCATGGAAAAGAGAAGGCATGATTTCAAAGAATGAATACATTTTTCTGAACAACGATTTCTCTATTATGCCTACAATATATTTCATCCCCAAAGTGCATAAAAGTGTCAGTCCGGTACCTGGGAGACCAATCATCTCCGCCAAAATAAGTTTATTTTAGTGCATTTCAAGATATGTTGACCATTATTTACAAGAACATGTTACTAATCTTCCACTATCCATACATGATACTAATGATTTTCTCAACTAATGAAGCTCACAATCATGGACGAATGATTATATGTTTCTTACCTTGGACATTACTGCCCTGTTCACCAGCATTAGGCATTACGATGGTATGAAAGCAGTAGAGTTTTACTTGAAAATAGACCTATTTCAATGTATAGTCATAGCAAAATGATGCTAAACATGATTAGATGGTGCTTATATAGTAATATATTTACTTTTGACGGTACCATTTTCCAACAAATGCAAGTTGTAGGTATGGGGGCATGCATCTCCCCAGCTACGCCAGCCAGCTGGTGGGAGGAGCATGTCCTACAGGTGGAACAGTGTGATACATGGTCAAATCATGTAGTGCAATGGTGGCGCTACATTGACGATGTTTTTGTAATTTGGCATGGAACACAATCCCATACTGAAGATTTTGTTAACAACATCAACAACAATAATGTGAGGAATGGGGGGCCAGATGGCCGTAGCTGGATCATAGCGCACAGTCGCATCTAATTCCTCTCCTTCCTAAATGTGGCTGGAGCATTGAATAGGAAGCTGTGCACCCCCGGAGGTTTGGAAAACTGAGCGCAAGCAAGACAACGCGAATACAGGATTGGTAAACGGCCGGCAACCCCACTCAGCTTCTTACTCGCCCCCTTTAAAATCAGCCTAGACAACTTGTTTGCCCTCTTCTCCCGCACAAGAGCGGTAATCACGATGCCCCCATGCCCCCCCCAAGCAAGAGAAGGAACAGCCGGAATCTGCAACCGTAGCAAGGACTGGAGCAGACATAGTGACAAAGAAGGATCCCCTGGCTTCAGGCATGATCCAACGTTCCACGGGCGCTGTTCGGAAGGCGATTAATCTCGCACCAAAGAAAAAGACGGAACAACGGGGAAAGGCAGGCGATCCAGTCAGCACAGAAGAGGCGCGGAGCATGCCGAGTCGAAGCCCGGGAAAGAAAGCATCAAACAGAAGGATACAACAATGAGGCAGCCTACCATGGTTGAAGCTTTCAATGCGAAGCCTATAGAAAAGCCGGACGCCGACGTGGGAGAGAACGAGGACGGTGCCGTCCTCGAGGACGCTGTGAGAGGGGTTGCCAGGCAACACTCGGTCTCAGCAGTGGGAGATCCTGCAGTCGGGCAGCCAAGTGGTGAGGCAGGCTGCGGTGCGAATCAGGGAGAGCCCCTGGGTACTGCTGCAGTGCTGGATCTGGCAAATGTGGGTAATAAGGAGATGTTGAGCGCCCTGCTGCTGGTCGAGGCCAGACTGAAACCCCCAAGCCAAACAGTGAGTACCCGGGGGAGTGATACCAGTTTGGCAAGGCATAAGGTCAAGGCAAGTGACAGACTGCAACATGAGGGGTCAGAGAGAGGGGGCGGGGCTCGCCAGAAGTGGACTGCTTTTACTCCCTGAACGAAGACTCAGAATCTCTGATCTCCAGTGAAGAGATCTCAGGGGAATGTTCAGACACAGGATCCAGCACGTCTGGAAAGAAGAGCACGTGGAATAAACGAAGATCCAAAATAAGGATGAATGGCCCTGAGTCCCCCGAGGGCGTGAATATAAAGCTTCTCTTGGACTACTCGGCCTCCTCTCAAGTATATCAGGATGGTAATACTTCGCCATCCACACAAGGAGAGGTTACCATCAATATCCCCCTCCCAGCCCAGCCTGCCTCATTAAACGTATTGTTTAATACCCTTAAACAAATGCAGGGGGAAGCAAGAGCAGAGAGTCGCAGGGCTAGGCAGGCAACACGCTGAAGAAAGTGAATTAACTTTATGAAGAAGTAGCGGACAGAGTCACGCAAGTCGAGGAAAGAACAGGAAGGCTAGAAGACGATGTTGGTAGCTGGCAGACTTTCAAAACGGCATAGGAAAAGTTGACAGAGGACATGCAATGGAAGCTAGAGGATTTTGAAAACCGCCAGAGACGGAACAATGTCAGGTTATTACGTATGGCGGAGGGGGCAGAGGTGCAGGATGCCAGGCTCTTTGTTATCAATCTATTGAAGGGAGCCTTTCCTGATTCACCTTGGCAATGGGAGAATGAGGTGCAAAGTGCGCACAGGTTCCCTTTTACGATGAAGAAAGAGCGGAGGGGTGGACAGGAGGGTTTGCCTAGGGCAATATTGGTTTATGTAGGCAATTACCTGCTAAGACAAGAAAGTGTTGATAAGGCAAGACCAGACTCTAAGCGGTCGTTTAATGGCACCACCTTCTTTGCTAGGCCCGATTTCTGTCACGTCACGGTGGAAAGAAGATGGAAGTTAAGGCAGTAAATTACGCCCTTCCAGGCCCTAGGCTCAGAGACCTACCTTTTGTTTCCTGCTAGGCTTAAGGTAATCAAAGCACAGCAATATATGGAGGAGCAAAAGGGACAGAAGGCTGGTTAGGCAGGCTAGTTTTGCTCGAACGGCAATACAGCTTACCACTTCGGGGGCCCTGTAAGAACACAGCTCTTGCATTTATGCTAGTGGTGGTGAGAGGAGACGAGGTGTAAGGGGGTAAGCAAAGTAGGGTTCAATTGTAATAGGGGGGAGAGGGATGCGATAGCTGCAATTCAAAAGCGGCCACACATAGGTCATGTGTGACCTATTTGCTTGTAAGGGGGTGGGATGGTACGGGGGGGTAGACACTGGGCGGGACAGGTGGGGTGGGAGAAGGCAAGGGGGAGGGTCTAAGGGGTGGTGTAAGGTATTTACACTGGTGGTTCTCACAGCACACTGCAGCACAGCATTATAGAGCTCGTATATATATTTTTGCTAAAACCGGGATGAGAACGGCAGGAAAGAAATACGACATACTTTAATGTGTATTAGAATTGCTTCGATAAATGTTTGCGGACTCAACGAGGGCAATAAAAGGCAGCGAGTGGCAGCGCTCCTAAGAACAATGTGTTTAGATATAGTTTGTCTGCAAGAGACCCACATTGAGGGGACTAAAAGCTATCTCCTGGAACAATTGGGTTTTTCAGTACTGGCATGCACAAAGCAGGGGACTAAAACGCGGGGGTGGCCGTACTCGCCAAAAGGGGGGCCACTTTAGTTAAGAGGAAGAAGGAGGATCTGTGGGGGAGGTGGACACTCCTTGAGTGTAGTATTAAGGGCGAGACATTTACGTTAGTATCAGTTTTTGGATTCCGAACTTCCCCTTTGGCCAGAACCTATTGTTTGCTTTGGTGACTTTAATATCAACGGGCTGTCAGGCTTGGACACAGAGGTCGGGCAGGTCTACACAGACGCAAGAAGAGGCTTGCCAAGCAATAGTCAATCTGGCATATCATAACTCATTAGCAGACTTATGGGCTCGGTTTAACCCTATAGGCTCCGGCAGTAGGTTTTACTCAGCACCCCATAAGATCTCTGTTAGATTGGACTACTTTTTGATTTCAAATTCATTAGTCACAAGAGCACGTATAGATAAACAACCTAAAATTATATTCGACCATAATCCTTTAGTACTCACGATTAAACTGGGGAAAGCTGTGATTAAAGAAAATAACTGGACCTTTGGGAGGACTCTGTTGAAAGACGATGAATACGTTAAACATATGCACAAATGGATTAGCATGTTCTGGGAGATAAACAGAGGTAGTGCCCCCCCCCCGGGGGTTGTCTGAGACGCCTTTAAAGCCGGCGTTAGAGGCGAGACATTAAGTTACACATTACATTAAAAAAAGCAGGATAAGGATAGAATAGAAAGAATTACAAGGAAGTTATCAGAGATATAGGAGGAGCTGAATGTAGCTATGGAAAGGAAGGTGCCGCTAGAGGACATCCTCCTTAGGATCACACTAAGTAAAGCAGAGTGTATTTCTATTAAGGCGTCTGCTAGCTACTTGAGTAAAAGAGAGAGTTGTTATGAACTGAGCTAGAGAGTATGGAATATCCTTGCGATCCGCACGAGGCAGAAATTGGCGGCTGGGGAAATTAAGGAGATCTCGGATTGCAAAGGAGGTGTAGCTATAGATTCAGAAGAAATAAGGGAGGATTTTAGACTTTTTTATGCGACTCTCTATGATCAAAACCAGACAACTGAAACAGCTTGCATTCAGGAATATCTAGAGGGTATTCCGCATCCGGTTCTCTCTGAAGAGGAAAAAGCAATGCTGGACCTTTCTATAACATTACAGGAGACAGCCACTGCATTGGAAAAGCTCCCCTAGGGTAAAGCGGCAGGCCCTGATCAGATACCGGCTGAATTTATAAAGTCTTTAGTGGGTTGCTAAGTAAGGATATACTGACCATTATGGTTTAAGCACAATAAGGGATATCGATACTAAACTCCTGGGGTGGGTGGCGATATAATAGTTATATTGAAAAAGGGTAAACCTCCTCTGGATGCTGACTCTTACAGGCCTATTACACTCATGAACGCTGACGCGAAAATATTTTCTAAAATACTGGCTATGGGGTTAGGTAGGGTGATTGAGAGCCTGGTCAGCTCCACGCAGCACGGTTTCATCCCGGGAAAGGGAACTCCACAGCACATAAGGCAGATGACAACATTGTTTGATGCAGCAGAGGTCCCTGCAGCGGCCTTGCTATTAGACGCAGAGAAGGCTTTCGACAGGGTCTCCTGGGACTAGCTGTGGATAGTTATGAGGTGGTGTGGAATAGGCGAAGGATATGTAGGGGCTGTGCAGGCTCTCTACAAGGACCCATCGGCTAGAGTGAAAATCAACAGAGGTTTCACCAACCTTCTGCAGATAAAGTGTGGGACTAGGCATTATTATTCGCTCTATATATGGATCCACTTCTACGAAGGCTAGAATATAACAATAAGATCTCGCCAGTCGTTATGCAGGGAGAGGAGTATAAAACATTTGTATATACAGACGACGTTGCCATCATCATTCAGCTGCAACCAACGCTATTAAGGAGGTTGAGATAGAGGCCAGGGGCTTCGGGATAGTTTCAGGGTACGCGATCAACAGGGCTAAAACACAGATAATTAAGAACGCTTTCGCATATTGCGATGATGACAAAGTGGTTTCATCAGCTATATATTTAGGGATTAAGATTTCATCGGATCCAAGCAGCTTGGTAGAGCAGAATATGGAGCCACTGATAAATAAAGTTAAAGGGGATCTTGAAAGGGTACATAATCTACACCTAACAATAGTGGGCCGTACAAACGTCATAAAAATGATCATACTGCCTAAGTTCCTTTATTTGTTTAGAGCAATTCCACTTATCTTTGAGCCCAAATGGTTTATTACACTAGAACATATACTTACAAGGTTTATCTGGGCCCATGGCAAGACAAGGAGAGCTTAGCGTTATATTACCCTGCCCAAGGAGAGAGGGGGCTAGGGGTTCCTGACTTCAGAATGTACTATTGGGTCGCAGCACTCCAATACATGCAGGGGTTAATAGGAGGAGCAGGGGAAGGAGTAGGGAGCGCGGGAGGCAGGCCCAGGTACACCAATCTATATCATATCCTGCTGGGGAGTGAAGCAGGGAATCGCTTTCTAAACAGCATATACTTTAGCTATTATAAACGCACAAAATGTAAGACATTACAAGCGGCGTATAGGATCTGGGTAGCTTTCTTTAAGAAGTTTGGCCTTGGAAGGTTCAACAGATATACTCCCTGCCAGGAGAAATATTTAGGGACTCAGTGATGTTGGACTGGGGGGAGCACGTTATTCAGAAAATGGGTGATCTTTTGGGACCTAGCGGAGTGTTCCAGTTCTCGGAACTACAATCTAAGTATGGTATAGATAGTAGGAGTTTTTTTAAATACCTGCAGGTTCGGAGTTTTATTTCTAGTAAGCACGGTGGACCTCTAGGGTTCAGCCACAATGGTATATGAGACGCCATTGAAGGTAGTGGAGACAGCACGATACGTAGGATCTATGCAGAACTTATTGCAGTTAAACTGGATGACCGTGAGAAATATGCTGCAAAATGGGCAGAGAAATTATGCACCACTCAGGAGAGGTTTCAGGTTTCCCTGGGTTTGGGATGGACCATACTTTGTTTCGCCTCCCTACAAGCACAACACTATAAGACAGTGTATTCTCTGTATTATACACCTGCAAGGATAGCCCAGTGGGGGGGCACGTCAGGCATTACCTGCCCATGCTGTGACTCCACTGAGGCAGACATAATCCATATCTTCGCTACCTGTCCGCAGTTGCACACGCTTCTACGGGCGATTGAGAAATTTATTGATACCTCATTGGGGATTAAGATTACCCTTTCAGCTGATTTAATCTTTTTGGGGGTTAATTCAGAAGCGGGGGGCCAGCACGCAGAATTCCTGTTCATGGCTATTGCGGTCCTGCGCATATGCATAGCCACGTCTTGGCTAGATAAGGCGCCCCCTACCCTTCATCTCTGGCTAGCAAGGTTACTTGCTGCTTATAATTTAGAAAATGCAATTTATGCAAGGAGAGGTCGAAGGGGTAGAATACTTGGGGAAAAAATCTGGAACCCCATTGAGCAATGGAAAAGGGGCCTGAACAGTATATCGGAGTAGGGATTTCTATCTACCCCCCCCCCCTCTACCAGGTGGATATTCTGTATGGTCTATTTTGTTTGCTTTTGCTCTTTCCTCTTTCTGTTTTGACGTTCCCGTCCTATCCTTGGGGCCTTTTTATTTTCTTCTGTTTTTACTTGGCAGGAAGTTGTAATGTTTTGTTTAAATCTTGTGTAAATTATGCGAAAAGAAGGTGATACCATGTATACACTGTAAAGTACTCTGCTGTATGGTGTGCTGTAACACGGAGAAAAATAATTATATCCAAAATTCTTTACAATTTTTTTTGTTTAAACAAATTTAAAAAAAAAACAATAATATGAATTTAAAGTTTACAGCACACATTGAAAAGTCCACCACCAACTTTCTTGACATTAAGGTATGCATCAACCAAGGCAAAGTAATTACTAGTCTTTACAGGAAACCAACCGCAGGCAATACACTTTTATACTCCACTAGTTTTCACCTACAACATACCATCACAAGCATTCCATACAGTGAATTTCTACGTATTCACAGGGCCTATAGTTCTGGAGACGATTTAGAGTATCACCAAAATGCAGCCAAACAAAGTTCAGAGAAAGAGGATATATTCCTAGAAAATTGGATATAGCGATAAGAAAGACCATTAGCAAAAACCGACAGTTATTATTTAGTGGTAGTAGGAAAAGAGCCGCATCATCTGCGAACATTACGTCTAACACATTGGAAACAACACAGTGTAGACTTATTACCATCTACAGTAAGGTCAGTAAGCAGGCCAATGAAATTAAATATATTATCAGCAAACAATGGCATATTGTTCTCACAGATGACACTCTTAAACAAATACACATTTAGATCGAGTTGCGTTACAAAGACAGGAAAAAACTACAGGTGTATGTACATATACTACAACATTTACATGCCATTGTACATTCTGACCCAGTGGCCTGACACTTTAAATTGGAACATGACAATAATCTCAATTGTCTTCAATACATTGTCATCAATAGCAATCCAGTTAACAAAAGAGAGGGCAATCATGAGAAAAAGCCAAGACAATTAGAATTGAGATACATTGTCGTACTCGATACTAAGTCCCCCCAGGGTCTTAACATAGTCGAAGATTTGCACAATTACCTGTAATATGCTCCTGATATGCACCCTACATGAGATGAGGGGTGTTTAGATACACACATTTCAGAGGAGGCGATTTTCTATTTTTATTTAATCTGCAAAATCGGATTAAAAAAAACGAAGCGCAGGCTCCCACGCTTCAATGCTAATTAGCACCTGGGGGACCAAATCCCGGAGGCATTGTCAAAAATGAGTGTGGGCGGGCCAAATCCCCCTCACACTTCCCAGTGGACCGCCAACCCCGGGACAACGTTTGAATAATTGCGGGGGCACACAGCCCCCCCGCAGCACTGGGGACCACCACCCTCGGGGCTCGGCTTACATTTTGAGTGCGGAGGCACACTGCCACCCCGCAGCCCAGTGGACCGCCACCCCTGGGGCTTTATTTTTGAATTATTTGTACCCTGTAAGGGGGGGCTCAAGCCGCCCCACACACCCCGGGGACTGCTACCTCCCCGTGGCAATAAATATTTAAATTGGAGGGTCCGTGACGACCCCCCCAGCCCCGCAGACCACCACCCCCGGGGCTTTAAAGAAGGTGGGTGGGGGGCCGTGCGGCCCTCCTCCTGAAGCCAAGGATGGCCTTGGGGACTGCCATCCCGCAGGGCCGGCTGCACCCCGGGACACTGTAGTTTGCTATGGCAGGGCAGGAGCCGCCATAGCAAAGTGCTTTGCTATTTGGAAGAGAGAGCAGGAAACCTGCTCTCTCTTCCAAATATCAAAGCAGATAGTTTTTCCACAGGGGGAGCAGCATGTTAGCTGCTCCCCGTGTGGAAAAGCAATGCCGGCTCCCATAGGATGCGGTGAGCTGGCTGAGACCGTGGGGGGATTGGGGACCCCCCACGGTCCCCAACGAAACGGGCCAGCCCCGGGGGATGGGGTCCCCGGGGCTACAAGTGGCCCGGGAAGGGGGCCACACGCTCCCCTCCCCAAAATATATTTTTAAAAAATTTAAAAAATGGAAAAAAGGCCAGCCCTGGGGGATGGGGTCCCCAGGGCCAAAAATGTCCTAAGGTGGAGGGCAACGCAGGCCCGCTCCTAGATGATTTTTTTTTTTAAATGACCATGCCCCAGGGATGAGGTCCCTAGGGCCGAGTAAGGCCTCTGGAGGGGTCCCCCTTCCAGAATTTTTAACTAAAAAAATAAAATTAGGGTGCAGGCCCTGGGGATGGGGTTCCCAGGGCCAAAATAATTGAAAAGAAAGGGGGCCACACAGCCCCCCTTCTTAAACCCAAAAAAGAAAAAAGACCGGCATCGCGCCGGAGGCCACGTCCCCTACCAGCATCCCTTGAATACTGGGAGTCCCTGGGGGCCAACTAGCCCACCAGGACCCTCGAGTATGCACCAGGGGGCTGCCTTGCAGAGAGGTATTCTGAGGCCATGCCCCTTTTTACACCTCTCTGCAACGCAGCTCTGTGGCGCTTACTTGAGGTAGCTGGTAGGCTAGTTGCACCCCAGGGACCCTCAGTATTCAAGGGGAGTTAATCCCCCAATTTAAAACATGCCACAGACGCGTTTGCACAGTGGCGAAGGGAGGGGGTGGGGTCTGAGGTGATATGTGAGCAAACACACCCTGTTTGGCGAATTTTAAGTTGGGGGATTAACTCCCCTTGAATACTAAGGGTCCCTGGGGGCTAACTAGCCCACCAGGTACCTCCAGTAAGAGCGACGGAGCTGCGTTGAGAGTGTTGTGAAAAGGGGTATGGCCTCTGAACACCTCTCTGCAACGCAGCCTCCTGGTGCATACTGGAGGTGCCTGGTGGCATAGTTGGCCCCCAGGGACACACAGGATTGAGGAGGAATATATAGGTAAGTGTTTAGCTGTGTGTGTAGATTTACAAATCACTGAGTGGGTTTTTAAAAACTTGTGTTGGTGTGTCAATGGATTCAAAAATAGCAGTTTATATTTTATAGTGAGTGATGAAAGGTTATACTAGTGTATGATGAGGTCTATCTAATTCTCACATAGATGATGTCATCAGCGATGTCAACAGTGATGTCATTTGAGATGTCATCAGTGATGTCACTGACCATGTTATGAATGATGTAATATGTGACATCATCAGCAGTGGATTGCGGGTGCGCGAGTTATAGTTAGTACAACTAATTATAACGAGCAATTTCAATGGTTTTGCACGAGTGAAATGGCCAGCTAACTATAACACCCCTAAAACCTTTGTTTTTTCAGTGAATATATATATTATATATATATATATATATATATATATATATATATATATATATCTATCTATATATATATATATATATATATATATATATATATATATATATATATATATATATATATTTTACTGAAAAAACTGAAATTGGCATTTAAAAAACTTTGGATTTTACAGAAAAAAAACAGGTTAAGGAACGTTATAGTTAACCTGACATTTCACTTGTACATAACCAAAGAAATTCTGCTGTTAGAGTTAGCTGAGCAAACTATAACCCGCGCCCTGCAATGCACTACTGATGACGTCACATATTAGATCGCTAATGACATGGTCGGTGACATCACTGATGACATCTCAAATGACATCATCCAATGACTATGAGTGTTTCTAAAATGTTTATGAATGTTCTATATATATATATATTCACTTAAAAAACCATAGGTTTCAGGCCTTATATAGTTAGGAATTAGCTTTAAAAAAAACCTTTGAAATTCACTCAAAAAAGTTTTAGGGTTGTTATAGTTTGCTGGACATTTCACTCATACAAAACCATTGAAATTGCTCCTATATAGTTAGTTGGACTAACTATATTTCGCGCACCCGCAATGCACTGCTGATTATGTCACATATTAGATCATTCATGACATGGTCAGTGACATCACTGATGACATTCCAACTGGTTAGGTGCAGCAGTTGAATTTCTGGCCCCTGTTAAAGAAAGTTATGTGGGTAGAAAAAACAACTTCCTCCTGGTTCTCAGAAAAACTCAAGCTACTTAAGCAATCCTTTCGTCGCCAAGAACGCATCTGGCATAAACAGTATGACATATCGGAAAAAGGAAAGTATAAAGTTAAACTGGCAGAATATAAATTAGTCATTAGAGAAGACAAAACAACCTTCTAAACTCAGATGACATCATCTCTCAAGTCTTCCAGAGATCTCATCAGACTGATTGATAATTTATCAATACCCTCCACCTCATGGCATCATGAGAGCACACAGCCTTCTTGTTATGATATGGCTGATTATTTTAACTCTAAAATTGTTAAAATGTACTCCTCTCTGGAGAAGAGTAATGCCATGGCCCAAACAAGGACCAAAATACTAATCCTTCTACTATAAGCATCCGCCAGTTTTTGGGAGGCGACCACTGCCTTACAGGCTTTCTTCACCTCTGGAATGAACAGACCAACCATTTTATAGAAAGATTAAATCTGGCTCCCCTCTAGAGGCGTATTCCCCAAAGTTGATGAGGTTAGGCGGGGAGATTGTTTTACCCCATCTAACAGAGACTCTGAACTTAGCCATCAATTTGGGAAGTTATCCAGTTATTTGGAAACAGCGGTCATTTAGCCTCTATTAAAAAAAAGACATTCTTGATCCTACAGACGTTTAGAAAATATAGACCAATTTCTTTACTCCTTCTACCGGCTAAAATTGTGGAGAAACATCTTAACTCACAACTGAATGTATATTTGGAGCCACATCATCGACTGGATCCTTCCCAGTATGGATTCAAAAGCTGCCATGGGGCGGAAACTGCTTTAATAACTGTAGTAAATAATATATGCATTCTGGTCGATGCGGGGCAAACCGTGTTGTTGATCTTATTGGATTTGTCCTCTGCATTTGATACCATCTCCCCCAGTAAGTTGATCAACCGGCTGCAAGAAATAGGGGTCTCAGGATATGCATGGAAGCTGCTGGTTTCCTTCTTGAGTGATAGATCACAAAAAGTTAAGATGCATCAAATCTATTCAGACCAGATTCTAAATTGCAGTGGAGCCACTCAGGGATCCTCCTTGAGCCCCACACTGTTTAAGATATATGTTTCCCCACTGGCAAAATTGGATAGATCATTCGGGCTGGAGGTAATATCCTATGCAGATGACACACAGCTAATTGTGTCCATCACACAAGACATTAAAGCCTCAGCCGCCAATTTTAATAATTGTATGAAATCAGTGGCACTCTGGATGAGAGACAACTACCTTCAGTTAATCGGTGACAAAACTGAGGTTTTGATGTTTGATAATCTTCCACCCGAATGGACCCACTCATGATGGCCTGAAACATTGGGATCATGTCCCACTCCGGTTAATTCTGCAAGAAATCTTGGTGTCATAGTTGACACCAGTCTATCTTTCAACCTCCAGGTTAATGGGGCTGTGTCCTCTTGCTTATGGATCATAAGGATCCTCAGAAAGATATTCCCGTTTATTTCCCTTGGCGCACGGAAGCAGGCTGCTGTATCACTAATTCTATCAAAGATGGATTATTGTAATGCCCTTCATTTAGAATCCAACAAGTCTTCCATCAATAAACGACAGCAGACATGGAATGCGACAGCAAGACTGGTATTAGACTTTCCAAAATACCATTCAATCTCGCCTGCCATCAAGCATTTGCATTGGCACTCAGCAGGAAAAATAATTTTATTTAAAGCCTTGTGTATTGTGCATAAGGCACTACACAATTTAGGACCAGAATGAATTAGGCACATCTTCCACCTGTATGTCCCCATCAGACAATTGCGATCAGCCAATAAAAATCAGCTAGTTGTTCCAAGATACAGAAAGTCATGATGGGGAGAAAGAGCTTTCTCGGCCGCAGCTGCCAAGCTTTGGAACACTCTTCCTTTATCTATATCCGGCTTAGAGTCACATCTTCCTTTTTGCAAGGCCTTGAAGACCTGGCTCGTTGCCTTGGAAATTTGATCTTTCATGCTCTGCTCCAGGCAGTTAGCTGTAACTGCTTTAGCACCTTGACGCCTTAGGGCATATGATCGTGCTATATAAAGTGTTCATTGTTAGAACTGGGGGTCTCTAGTTGGCTAAGGTAGGTACCTTAGGCCCATTGGGGACCCTTGCTTCTAAGTCAGGGAAAGGAAGGACACCTTCTCAGATAGCCCCTGCTCACCCCCACGGTTGCTTGGCATGAGCAGCCAGGCTTATCTCCAAGGCACATGTGTAAAGTATTTGCAATCCCGCTCTCAGTAACCCAATGATGACACCACAAATGGATTCCACACAAGTATATGTTTATATAAAAAGATATACGATGATACAACATGATAAAAATCCAACATATGCGTATTTATAATATTTCACCTGGCCGGTAATTAGGCCAGCAAGCCCTTGTAGGTTCTTGCAGTATTAATGAGCAATTCTAGATGATCCATTGCAGTCCTAATGCAAGCTATGCAGTTCATAAAGCAAAATATCAGGCACTTCGCAATGTAAAAATAATGCAGATTGTTATGCAACAATCAGGCAGGTCGTTACGCAAAAATAATGCAATGCGTAATGCAACAATCAGGCAGTTCGTTGTGCAAAATAATGCAATGAGTAATACAAAAATCAGGTAGTTCATTTTGCAGGAATAATGCAATGGGTAATGCACAATCAGGCAGTTCGTAATACCAAAATGATATAATGCGTAATGCAACAATCAAGCAGTTCTTAATAACAAAATAATGTACTCCAGCACCGGTCACGGTGCTTTGGGTGGTCTTTATACCACTGCCGCTAACTCGCGGTCAGCGAATGCCAAAATATGCCCCTCAACATTAGTATGGTGTAAAACAAAGTGTAGCTCCACACTCCTGCCCCCGTACTGTCACTATTCGGCAAGTACGGGCTCAATACAGACTTCAGCGGAGGCATGCGCTGCAAAGGGAGGAAAGGCCAAGAGCGTTTCTCTCATAGCCCGCATCCCTTCCCATATGCGACACACGCACCACGGTCGCTGAGCATTACCTGGGGGGTGCGATCTCACACTTCTCTCCTCGCGATTTGAGCCTCCAATGGGATTTCGTTGATCTTGGGCAGTGGAACAGGGGTCCCCCCGATGGGGTTGGTACGAGGTCCCTCCTTGGCAAAGACAGGCTCGAACCCGCGGCACCGCTTCTCTGGGGATGCCGGTCCAGGCCGATGGCAATGACGCAGGTCTCAGGCTGCAACAGGGCACACGCACACAGCGTCGCTGAGAATCACTTAAGCTCGGGGTGCCCACGATCATAGGGCAATCCTCACGATGGTCTCAGACTGCACAAAGCACATGCACACAGCGTCGCTGACACTCACTTGAACTTTAGGTGTACAAGATCACAGGGCAATCTCACGAAGGTCGCAGGCTGCACAAAGCACACACACACAGCGGCGCTGAGACTCACTTGACCTTTGGGTGTACAAGATCACAGGACAATCTACACAAAGGTCTCAGTCTACACGGAGCACATGCACACACCGTCACTGAGATTCACTTGGACTCCAGGTGCACACGGTGACGGAGCAATACTCATGAAGGTCTCAGGCTGCATGAAGCACACACACACAGCGTCGCTGAGACTCACTTGGATTCTGGGTGCACACAATCACAGGGCAATCCCCATGAAGGTCTCAGGCTGCATGAAGCACATGCACACAGCGTCGCTGAGACTCACTTCGATTCCAGGTACACGCGAACATGGGCAGGTCTTGTGAAGGTCGCAGGCTGCAAAAAGCGCATGCACACAGCGTCGCTGAGACACCTCTTGGACTCCAGGTGCAAACGATCATAAGGCAATCCTCCCGAAGGTCTCAGGCTCCACGAAGCACACACACACACAGCATTACTGAGACTCACTTGGATTCCGGGTGCACACGATCATGGGGCAGATCTTACAAAGGTCTCAGGCTACAAAAAGCACACACAGCATCGCTGAGACACCTCTGGAAACTTTTATGTCCTTTTCTTCAGTCTCTTCAGCTGTTTATTCCTTGGCAGAGATTTCTCTTGACCACGAAGAGGTTTCAATTCTTTTCAGTCGTAATCAATTCAATGTTCAGGGGCTTCAGCTCTCATAATTATCCCCCTAAATGTCTTTGAAGTCTTTGTTTTCAGGGGGGCACTGACCCCTGTCCAAACCAGTTCTGGGTGTATCCCTGCCAGTGACACCTTCTTCCTTTGATAGTGGGGGGTCTTGATCCTTAGTCACCCAGCAAGAGATGGAGCCATTGTTTTATTGCCGCAGCCCAGGCCTCTTCACCTCAAAGGGCTACTCCTCCTCCCAAGACTCCAGATGCAGGTCAACCTGTTGCTGTCTCACATCCTCCCCTGGGTCAAGACATTCCCCAGATCATTTCACATTTAAATCCAGACAGTCAATCCACAACCAGGCAGAGACACACAGAAATGTTAGAACACAGAAAAACAGCCACGTCTAAAAGTGTGGTTTCTAAACACACATTGCAAAAACCACCTTTACAGAAAGATGTGTTATTAAAGTGTGAGTTCAGGCATGCTAAACTTTACTTCTCCATCTTAAGCCTATGGGAAGATAGGCTGGAAACATATTACACAGCCTCCCCATTCTGTCCTATGGGCAAGATGGCCTTTCAACAGTGAAAAACAAAATGGAGAGTATTTCACTGTCAGGACATGGTACACACCTCAGTACATGTCATCCCTTTCACACACACAGCACCCTGCCCAAGGGGGTAACCTGGGCCTACCATAGGGGTATCTGATGTTCATAAAAAGGGACAGGCAAGGCCTGGCAAGTGGGTGCACTTGTCAAGCCAACAACGCAGTTTAACAAACTGTGTGCAGGCACCGCAGTGGCAGGCCTGAGTTCTCTCTTTAAGGCTACTGATATGGGTGGCACAATTAGTGCTGCTGGCCCACTAATAGCATTTGCTTTAGCAGGCCTGGCACACATAGTGCACTTTACTAGGGGTACCATACCAATTATGGACAGCCAATTACAAATAAACTTTACACAGGGAGGACTTGTACTTTGACACTGATCAGCAGTGGCAAAGTGCCCAAAGCATCTAAGTTGGCAAAACCATTTCAGAAAAATAGGCCTAGGGAGAAGGCAAAAGGTTCAGGGAACTTTAGCCAAAAAGGCCCAAGTCCAACATTCATTCATTCATTCATTGCAGGGGTGTGAGTTATAGTTAGCTCAGCTAACTATAACGGCTGAATGTCTCCAGTTTTGTATAAGGGAAATGTCAGCCCAACTATAATGTTCCTGTGTTGTGTTTCTATCTAGGACCCTAATTTGATATTCCCGATTCATGCCCTTATGTGGTTATAATCAATAATATCCTGATAAAGGCATAAGAATCAGATCCACATTCAGTAATAGCCCATGCAGTCCAAAGCACAGCACGGCTACTCCCATCGACTCCTAGAAAGCACATGCGTTCTTTAAAAAAAACAAGTCTCCAGCAGCCCGGGAAATCCCCCCTGCTTTTGTTTTGATTTGAACAAGAACTCCTGGAGTCCAGAAAGAACTGTTAGTTCTTAGTGATGTCTTATGTCCAACCTTACGTCAAACTCGGCACCTTTCAGGTATGAATATACCAACAGTTGCCTTAAGCAAACACACTGTGGTTTGGAGCAGAGCGGCCATCTACTTGCCCGTGAGCCCAGCTGATGCGAGAGCCCACCGAAGCCGCCCCTCCCGTTTGACGCACTGAGAGAGACGCGGTCTTTTTCTCCAGCTGAGAAAATCCATCTCCGGTGTTTCCAGCCTACCCCTGCGGGTTGCTGGGGGATCGAGTCTTGAGGAAAGAGATACCAGACCTCCAACATTCTATTACCAAGGTACGGAGCGGACTAAACCCTTAAGAGAATTCTTGATGCAGATCCTTGGCAAAACAATCTTAACCAACTTAACTTAAACTGCTACTTACTCACTCGTTCCCAAATATTAGGCTTAGGTCAGGTACATCGGGGTAGGCATAGTTAGAATCACCAGTTGAGTATGTTAGTCAAATGTTTTTATGTATGTATATATTTTATCCATTTTAAAGTACCATATGGCTAAGAAACCATATCAATGCTTTTACAGCATTATTACATAATACTACTTTTACTGTATGCACTTTACTTTATGATAAGTATTGCAATTGTGGCAATTCATTTCTCTTGCATGAGAAAGAAGACTGCTCAATAAATAACACCTTTTATTGAAAACGCCCGTCTCTCTATTTCTCTGCACTGGTGAAACTATGTATGCACGGTTGACTGAGTGAAATAGCTGCCAATTGTTTTCACACGACTCTAGAGATACACTCTTATTCTGAGGGAGAAAAGTTGTCATCTTTATGCGGTTGTCAGAAACTGAATCCTTTCTTGTCTGAATCAGGGAAGTTCAACCCTCCCTATTCATTCAAGAAAGTTTCTAGTGACCACTGAGCTAGCTGGCGCAAACCTAAATTAAGTTTAACATAGTCAGTAGAGACCTAGATGACCTCAGTCCTATGTCTACACTGCGGTTTATGTTATTGGGAAAATAGGAACTACACTACACCTGTAACCTGTGTTTTTTTCTGTGAATAGCTAAGGTTTTTTAAATGTTAATTTCTAATTATAACATCCATGAAACCTGTAGTTTTTTCAGTGAATTTCTAAAGAATTTTAAATGCTAATTTCTAACTATAACTTCCCTGAAACCTGTGGGCTTTTCAGTGAATTTCTAAGGTTTTTAAAATGCTAATTTCTAACTATAACTTCCCTGAAGCCTGTGTTTTTTTCAGTGAATTTCTAAGGTTTTTTAAGTACCTGTCATGTTTGCAGAGTGGTGGAGAAAGGGTTCTGGACATCAGACCAGCTCACAGATATTCTGTTGCATAGCACTTACAGGAGGTACCAGAAGGGCTTCTTGGCCCCCAAAGTCCCTCTGGAGTAAAGTGGACTTCATCCCCTAACCAGTAGTTTCTTAGGAGGTGCATTTGCGGAGTGGAGGACAAAGGGGGCGTGGCCTCTTAGAATTCCCACTGTTTTGGACTTACTGGAGGTAACTGGTGAAGCAGTTGGTGGTGGGAGTAGTGGATCCCACTACTCCTTCTATTAGCTCCAATAAGTCCCACACAGCAGGATTACTGAGTTCTGATAGCAGGCCACACCCCCTTCATCAATCACTCTGCAAATGCACTTCCTGGCATGCTCTTGGTTGGGGAATGAAGTCCCCTTCACTGCTAAGTGTTTTTAGGGGCCAACTAGCCTACGTGTTGCCTCCAATAAGCCCCACACAGTGGGATTGCTGAAGGGTGGTGGCAGGCCATGCCTCCTTTCTCCACCACCCTGCAAATGTGCCCCTGGCATGCTCCTGGCTGGGGAATGAAGTCCCCTTGCCTCTTGAGGGTCCCTGGGTGCCAACTAGCCCTCCTGTTACCTCCAGTAAGCCTTCCAGTGAAGTAGTGTGGCTCACTGGTTAGAGGCGGCAGACCCGAGAGCAGAGGACGGCCCGGGACCAGGGTTCGATTCCCGGCGCGGCAGGTTTCTGGACCAGGGTCAGCGGACTCGATAATTCTCTCGCCTCGGTGCCCACTCTGATCAGCGATCACACTCGGCAACTCTGGGCATTAGCTTGCCTCATCTTCACTAACGGCCCCACCAGACTGCCGGGGATGCCTGGTCTCACCCTGGAGATACCCATTAAGGGACCATCTCTCAGGGAAGCCAGGAAGGGTTTCGCAGCGGTCGAAGCGCCTTGGGACCCTACGGGTAAGTAGTGCGCTGTATAAATGCCAATACACATACACACACACACACACAGTTGGATTGGCTAGAAAATAAGCCCCACATAGTGGGATTACTGAGAGGTGGTCGCAGACCATGCCCCCTTTCTTCACCACTCTGTCTGGGGAATTAAGTCCCCTTTGCCTCTTGAGGGTCCCTGGGTGCAAACTAGCCCTCCTGTTACCTCCGGTAAGTCACACACAGCTGGCTTGCCTGGAGGTGGTCCAAGGCCATGCCACCTTTCTCCACCACTCGGCAAACGTGCCTCCTGATGCACTGCTGCTTGCGGGATGAAGTCCACTTTAGCCGATTTCAGCCCCAGGGACCCCATCCCCGGTCTGGTCATTTTTTTAAAAAATAAAAGAAGGGAGGGTACCGAGTAGCCCCCTCTTGGGCCATTTTTGACCCCAGGGACCACATCCTCTGGGCCTTGGCATCTCGTTGGGGACAGCGGGGGAGCGTCAATGCCCCCTCTGTCCCTGCAGACTCCCTGCTTCCTGTGGGAGCTGGTATTGCTTTTGGGCTGTTACATCCCTCCACCCAAAATCAATTCTGCTTTGCTTCATGGAAGAGTTTGCTATGGCATGGCAGGAGCGCCATAGCAAACTGCAATGTCCCGGGGGGTAGGCACCCTGGGAAATTGCTGGCACAGGCCCTGGCAGTGGCGGTTTCCTTGGCCATGTACTGCTCCAGGAGGGGACTGCAAGTCCCCCCCATAACAATACTAAAGCCCCTGGGAGGTGGTGTTCCCCACACATTTTTTTAGCATAGCCCATGGAGCAAGTGGTCCTCGGGGCGGTGTGGGGGGTGTGTGGGGAGGTCAGTTGACAGCCTTCCTAGAAAACAATAATCTTTGGACCCTTCTCAGACAGGATTCTGAGCTTCAAACAGCTCAGAATCTACTCCTGGCCAACATAAGATTAGAAGTAGATCAGGGCAAAGCCGTTGCCCTGATTTCACTTGATCTTTCTGCGGCATTTGACACTGCCTGGCATTGTCAATCGATACATAAACTCCACAAGGCAGGGCTTCACTCCTTTGCTGTATGCTTTTATGGGTCATTCCTGAATAAAAGAACCAAGTCTATTCATCTGAACACAGTCAGATCCTTTCCCCACAGCCCGAATGTGGGGTACCGCTCTTCTTTGAGCCCCACTCTATTTAACATGTGTGTCACACCCCTTGCTGAGCTGGTCTGCACGTGGGGATGCCAGATATGCTCACATGCTGATGACATGCAATTAGTTATCTCTATAGGGGTAAAACAGGATGACACTCCACAGAATCTTTCCAGATGCCTCGCTGAGGTTACCAGCTGGATTGGGGTGCACTGTTTAAACTAAATGCGAGGAAAGCTAAACTTTTATTTGGAGGTGCCCACATGATTTGGAACTCATCTTGGTGGCCAGCATCTTTGGGACATGCACCTAAGCCAACAAAAGTGGCTACATATCTGGGTATTTGTATGGATGAGTCCTTGACCATGCAGGAGCAAGTCATTAACACACGTGGCAAATGTTATGGCCTGCTCAAACTTCTTAAAAAGTTTTCTACTGGATCCCAGTAAAATGTTGCAGGACCATATTCCGGGCTCCATACAGATAAAAAAAGTTAGAGCCGGAGACCGATATTTTACCTGTTGTGTGGCATCCCACTTAAATCTGTTACCCCTGGACCTCCGGCATTCAGATGAGCCCCTGAGCCCACAAATGCGGTCGCAAATAATCACAGTTACCACCTACTTCAAGTAGGTAGGAAGCCAGTCGCAAACAGAAGGGGTCCCCAAGGGACCCCTTCCCCTTTGTAAATGTAGGTGAAAATATTTTTTAAGAGCAGGCAGTGGTCCCACAGACTACTGCCTACGCTTAAAAATTTAAAAAAATAAGCTTAATTTTTTTTCTTTTAAACGCATCCCATTTTCCTTTAAGGAAAACGTTCTTCATTTTAAAAAAAAGTTGCTTTATTTAAAAAGCAAACACAGATATGGTGGTCTGCTGTCCTCAGCAAGCCACCATCCCTGTGTTCTTTCCCATTACCAATAGGTCACAAATTGCGACTTACCTCATGAAAATTGATAAGGCAGGTCATCTGCGACCCCAATGGGAATTGCTAAATGTGTTTACAACACATTAGTACATTCCGTTTTGCAAGTCACAAATTGAGAGTAGCAAAACATCACAATTTGCTATCTGCAAAATGGAATGGTAGGACATGTGGCCCAAAATCTTTTGCCATTTCTACTGCAAACCCTTTAAGTATAGGATTAGCACAGTGCCATCCATACTGAGCGTTAAATGACAAAAGCTTTCTACCACTCCTTAACTGATATGTAATCAATAGTATCTCATACAACCAAGGGCTGCTGGAACACACCAGATGTACATATCTATCTGCATAGAAATAGCATGTTCTAGATTACAATCAAAAAGCTTCAGAATTGGTAGCTCTGAAAGAGGCATAGATGACAGACCTTAATCAATAAAAGTAGGTGGGATAGTCACATGAGTACCACTAGGGAAGTGTGGATATGAAATATAGTCATGCTTTTTAAGTTCGGGCTGAGGCTGTTGCAGATTTGTTTACTTGCCCATTAAAGGACATAGACATTGAGATGGATCCCCTCTACATCTGTGATCACACTCTTCCCATCACTTCTCCTACTTAGTAAAGAGAAAATAGTACGGATAGTTTTTCTAATTCATGGAGTGATTACAACTAGTATAAAACTTTTTTGTACTGGAATATTGCCCAGAAATAACGCAAAGGTACTTTATTATGGTTTGCATTTGCTTTATGACAGGGGGCATCCCATCGGTGGTACATTGGTGTTCCCATGCTACCACCCATAGTTTGTTATATGTAAAGCTGTATTTCCTACAAATGGAAGACATGGCCTTCTTCCAAAGACCAAGGAGAAATGTTTTGACTTCTACTAACTTTTCACAAATTACATTTGTGCTGCACTGTACAGCCTACATTCAATTGCTGCATTTTTTGAGTTGGTTGAGTATATTATTTTCTAGTGGAGGAGTACCCTTCAAGTACAATACCTATGTAGCTATTACAAATACACATCTTTGCACTATAGTGAAAAGGTGTGTGCCTGGTGGTAGACAGCCTGTTTGCCCAACAGTGTTAGCGAAAAGAGCAGCAGAACCTTGGAAGATATAGCTCTGAGACGCCCAATCCCCCTAGCACAATACCGTGCAAAAACTTTGCTTGGTGCATTCCATTGCACTACTTTTGAATTAATATGCCTCTAAAAATCTAAGGCTTTCACCATGCTGAGCTTAACTCTGTTCCCTAACACATTCAATCTTGAATTACCATAAATATTATCTTACAATGCACAACTATTATCTGTAGTTACATTAAAAAACATAACCACATTATACATAATCACACAAAGGAACACAATAGTAGAAGGGTTGGTTAGTAAGACAGAAATATTTTCAATGTCTTTTAAAAATAATTAACTTTCGGCACAATGTGTGATAAAGTTGCTCATACTATGCGAATATGTATCTTTCTTTGGTTCATGCCGTGAGAGTACTGGTGTATGGTTGATTCAAAAGGTGTGCAATAATGGCTTTCTTTGCCCTACCTGTTACTGTATGTCGGTGGTTGCTTTTAAACATCAGATGGTCCCTGTATAGTTGGATTTGCGAATATATTTTAACCCTGAAATAGGCTTCAGTGGAATATGATTTACTGAATGGTGTCATGTCTTTGGCTGCCAAAGACAATTGACTTTCTACTGCAGTTTTGGAGTTTGATGCTATATATGCTCCTATACCTTCATGTATGAATATACCCTTCAGCGGAACCCCTCTTTTAGCTCCTTATCTCACCACTGTTGGGAACCATTGTCTTGCCTTGGGCTCTGTCTCCAAATCCTGGAAACATGCCTTTAGTTGTTACTCTTTTATAGAAACCTTACTTGGATACCAATACCATCTTTCTGTCCCTGCTCCCACTGAGATCAACGAGTTCTCTGTTAATTTCCAACTCTCTAACTATCTAGAACATATCAGCTTCTTGACTACCATCATGCTGATTTTCCTCTCATTGCATCGAATCAGCCCTGGTCTCTGTACTCAGCATTATTCACATACAGTGAAGCAGCCTTAATTGTGTTGTTTTCTCTGCTAATTTTGACAGAGGCTCCCAACCCACCTTGCTTGCTCATTTGGTGGGGGTGTGACTGGGTGGTTGTGTCTTAGAATGGTTACCTCATTTCTTCCTGATCATACTCAGGCCACCGCACTACCTCTTTTTCAAACAAGTTGAAGATTATCACTAGCACTTCTCAGGGCTCATCGTTAACCCCCTCATAATACAATCTATACAGAGTTGCTTTAGCCTTGATTGATCCTTTTTCATGATAGCTTTTTTAATTATGCAGATGATACTCAACTTATTATAAGACTTGACTGGTATATTCTGTCTCTTCAATCTCAAATTAACACCTGCATTTTGGATACTGCATGTTGGATGAACATCAACTCTCTGTGCCTTAACTATTTTAAGACTGAGATTCGCATTTTTTGCTAACGAAGTGTGGATTTTCAAATGATGGATGTTAGAGTTCTCACCCCACTTCTCCCGCCAGATCCTACCCCCCCCACAAACTATGACTGATTCCTTTCCAAACCATAGTTCTAAACTGGTCTTTCCCTTTTTCTTCCTTTAAACAATCTTAAACATATTTGTTAGACTTTACATACTAGGCGTGGTATTCCCCCAAACGTGTTGCCTTCACTACTGTGCGTTGCTGAACTTGTTTTTACTCTGTGCACATTCTCCCTGCTAACCAATGGTAAGGTGCTAGTGCTCTTTCCCTAAGCATGGTAAAATTGGCCTAGATCTTATTGACATATTTAATTTACTTAGAAGTCCCCCCTAAGTTTTACTACATGTGCCCCTTGACTGTAAATTAAATGCTACCAGTGGGCTGCAGCACACATTGAAGTAGCACTGTACAATACATCTCAAGTCTAGCACTTCAGACTTTAGTGCAGTTTTAAACTGCAATTTCAACCTGGCAAAAAAAACCTTTTGTTAGCCCTAAACCTTCCTTTTTAATACCTATAAGTCACTCATAGTGTATGCCCTAAAGGCTCCTAAGACAGTGTTCAGTGTATTTAAAAAGCAGGACATGTGTGTTTAAGATTTACATGTCCTGACTGAAAAGCTCCTAAAGTCCTTTTTAACTCTTGCATGGCCTATTGCTCCCATTGACTAAGAATGGTATCTCATTAAATTTAATAAGGGCTAGCTTCAGGTAGGGAGCAGATAGAGACATGCAGATTACGCTCAAACAAATTGTTATTGTCAATCCTCTTTAATGTAAAGTTAGATTTTAAGTGACAATTCAGAAAATGCCACTTTAGAGAGTTGGCATGCTCTTGTCGCAAACAACTGCGCCTTTCTGTCAGTGTCCAGGGTCACACGAGTGTGAATGCTTCTACTGTTGGGGTTTGTGTATTGCTTCTAGACCGTTAGAAAAAGGGGGACATGTAGAAAGTTTGGGCAATCCTAACAGGATGACTGGGAAGTGATGTGACCGGTCCCACTTACACCTCAAAGGGCTTTGCTTAGAGCACAAAAACAAAGGACCTGAAGAAACGCAAAGGAAGGTGCAGCTGGACCTGCCTGAGATTTGCTACTGGTATCTGCTAGAGTGGGCCTGATTCCAAAGAGTCCCTGGTCCTTGACCCCTGTCTGGCATCAGTAGAAGCTCCAACTTGGAATAATCATGAATTCTGGGCTCCTTGTGATCAGAAATGGGCCCATTTGTGAAGAATCTCCCCTGGCTGTGACAATCACCAATGTGAAGCTCAGTGAGACCTGTTCTTTGCGCGACCTTCCTTTACAACACGTGACAGCCAGCTATGACCACCAACGCCAAAATACCATTGATGGTTGGATCTTCGAGCTACAGCAACGGCTATCCACAAATCTCAACCTGCTCTTCATGCCAAAAGCCTCTTCTGTGCGGCCTCTTCCAACAGAAAGGGAAAGTTTCATGTCGGACTTGAAAACACAACTCTTCAGCAGGAAAAACCTGGGGGCATATTATCAAGGGGGTTTATCTCCGCTTTTTTGGCTTTAAAAGCCAAGAAATCGGAGATAAAATTATCTCCCTATTACTTAGCTGTCGCTAACACCAGTTAGTGACAGCTAGTAGGAGATAGCGACCATCTTGGGCCCCGCTTTGCATGTCAGTGATAGTTATCACTAATGACATGAAAAGTGGGCGTGCCAAGATCTTAGCAACTGGAAACAGTCGCTAACATCGCTATCTCCTATTACCAACTTTTGGAGATATTCGCGCTAAGCGCGAATATCTCCAAAAGCTAACACCTGCCCCTGAGCAGTTCTTAACCATGTTATCCAATGGTAGGTGGATAACATGGCTAGGAGCATTAGCTCGGTAATGCCTGAATATCTCTGACTTTTCAGCGATATTCATGCATTATTTCCGATTTTTATCGCATTTGCGATAAACCTTGGTAATACCAAGGTTTATCTGCGATAAAAATCGCCGCAGCTCGGCGATAATTTTTTCTCGCTAACCAAGCAATAGCGATAATTATCGCTATTGCTTGGTAATATGCACCCTGGTCCCTCTTCCCGACTCGTGCTTCATGAGGTCAGCCTGAACCTGTGACTTACACCCAGTCTACTGTGACCAGATGGGCGCTAGTGGTGGTTTGTGCTATAGGCACTATTGTCACTCAACTGAATATCTATGGTTCTACTGAATGGATTTTTGTCATTTTGGTAACATTTTATTCATAAAAATGTATTCTACCTTTCGCAATCAGGTTTAGATTTTTCTTGTGATGTGTTTTCACTTTCCTACTATGTGTGTCCTGTATAAATATATTACGCATTGCCTTTAAGTTAATCCTGACTGCTTTGTACCAAGCTACCAGCAGTTTAAACACAGGATAATTTAGTAACTTTTTGTTGTTCATTGTCAGAGTTCAATTCTCTTAAGTGCTACAACCACTGTACGCAGAAGCAGTACGTCGCAAGTTCCCAATTCTCCCCTGAAGCTCCCTCAGCCACATACGATATGTAGCATGTAAGCCGATTGAGTTCCACGGGGAAAAGTGGATGGGACAGAGAAGAGACTGCCACACACACGTCTGAGTGTTCTCCTTCTTCAGACTTCTGTCTTCAAAAATGCTCTTCTTCTCAAGCTGCTTGTAATATTGCTGCAAAAAGAAATATTATTACTTCTCTTTTGAACCTCCTATAAATCCTTATTCTTAGACTCAGGTGTTCTAACTTACCTGCCCTTTGTGTGACCTTTGCTTCTCTTCTTATGATGTTCTTGATTCTTATTCTTCTTTTCTGTGTGCCGTAAACTGTAATGTATTGAATTCATTATTCCTGTATTTTCTACTCTCCCTCTAACCTTGCCTTCTTTTTATTCTCTTACAGGGATTCTCACCTAGTATATTTCTGCTCACGCTTCAAATGGATTCTATCTCTTGGTAAGTATGTTTATTGTATTTCACCTGTAGTTTGCCAAGAATCTCCTTGTCTTTATTTTATATGATATACTAATCTTCTCTCAAATAACTAAACATAGAGTTTTCTCTTCTTCACTACTAACAATTAAAGTAAGATTAACTCTCTCTCAAACTATGGCCTTTTTGAAAGGAACTCAAATTTTCATTTAATGCCTCCTTTCGTGTAAACAATTCACTCGACAATTACTTTTCAACTAGTTCTGTCGCAGAAAATCATTCCAGGCGCACTGTGCTCTATTGCGCATGCACAGCTTGAAAAACACTAACGCACCACTCCTGCGCACATCTAACAACTGCTCCTCAGGATTAAGTGCGCAGGCCAAATAAAACGGAACAGCCTTACTTGGTGCTGTTGAATCTTCTCTCTCAAAACGAAGCTCGAAAATAACCTCACTGGATCAGTTAGCGCAACGTATTTTATTTTCCCTACATCTACGCGGCGCTTCTTTTGATACGTCTTCCTTCTGTTGTTACTCAGGTGAAGTGCGCCACTCTTCACGCGCTTCACCTGCTTCTTGATAATTGGGATTGGAGACTAGACTGCCAACCTTCCTATCCAATGCATAACTTTTGGCGGCCATTTTGATTGTCGATCGAGAACACTTCTTAACAGCCCAAAATGTTTTCCTACATTTTCTGTGCATGCCAGTTGTAAGCACATTGGCAGATTGTCTGTTTGTTCTTCGATATCTTGTGTTCCTGACATTCATACTGACAAGGATTGTGGTGGCTACTTGGAGTTTCTACACTCCTCAACCAATACCCCAATTTCTTACACTAATACTTCATTGTCTACCACACACTTACCAGAAAACCGTGGTTCAGCTGCTTATTTTGCCTCACTTCATTCACTGAATGACTTTTTCTGGGTTTGTCAAAAATACATATTGAATAATTTGCAGATTATTCAAAATGTATGGCTGGCCATTATAAACTAGGCTTGGAGAAACGTTCTTACATCTCTCCTTATTTGTTCTCCCTTAATTGACCTATCATTGAAAGTGTTTTTTTAAAATTCTTTTTGCCTCTGCTACTTGTGTTTTTCATCCAATAGGATCCATCTTCATTCAAAAGCATTTAATTCATTAATATTCTACCCAACTTCTTCATTCCTGTTCCTCTTTACTGTTTCATATTCCCAGATTCACATGTGATAGGATGAGCAACAGATTTAGACAGTCATTGTCAACTCACGGACCAACGCAACACCCAGCAAACAAAGTGCCTTTCCTGGTCACAAACGAGAGGCGTCAATTTTCTCAACGCAGTGAATGCGATACGTTAGTTCAGAAGGCAGGTGCTAAAGTCGAGAGGCGTTGAGTGATGTGCTGGATTCTGCTACGGAGTCGAGGCGATGCGTCAATCTTACCAAGCTGCAGCGGAGGCAACACGCAGTACCATGTGTCAATCTCTGGAGGTAAAGCACTGCTTCCAATGCGATGTGCCAATTTTACTCCCGCAACCGGGTCGATGTGCCCGTTCTACTACAGGCAGACATGATAGACATTGAAATAGATGTTGCAAGTATCTGTGTCACTTCCAATGAGCCAGGCACAGGAACAGGGGTAGATCACTTGGTGTGAAGGCAGAGTCCAGTTCTCCTTCAGCAGAGTCAGAGAGCAGCAGGCAACAGGGCAACACAAGAAAAAAGTGGGCCTACCAAGTCTGCTGTCCAAAGATGAGTCCTATAAGCTGCACAGCAGTCCTTCTGACAGAAGCTCAGTTCAAGATCCAGAAGTGTCTGTTTTGATGGGTTCAGAGACCCAGTACATATACTCAAACGTGCCTTTGATATTGAAAGTATTCCTTTCAACCCAGTCTGTCTGCAAGACTATCTGTGGGGTGCAATCAGTCCTTTGTGTGGGGACAGGACACGACCTGTCCAAATGAAGTGTGAGACTCTCCCTGCCCAGGCAAGGTCATCAGAATGCAGATGTGTGTCGATGGGTACTCAAACGCACCTATCCTTCCTGTGTGTGGCTCTCTAGAGGGAATGAATGATGTGTAGCTGTAACCCAGCCCAGACATGTGTAGGAGACAGGCTGCAAAGCACACAGAGTTATAAGCACAGAGAAATGCCTACTTTCTAAAAGTGACATTTCTAAAATAGTAATGCCAAATCCAACTTTATTAGTAAGGGGGATTTGTCATCACCATTCCAAACATATGAAACATGAAAAGCTACTCTTCTCTGATCAGGATTTACAGATGAGCACATTAAGAAATTCTCAATGCTAACCTATGAGAGGAGTAGACCTTACAGTAGTTAAAATGAAATAGGCTGTTTGTCATTATCAGAACATGCAAACCATACCAGTACATGTCCTATCTTTTATTTACACAGCACCCTGCACTTAGAGCTACCTAGGGTCTACATTTAGGGTGACTTATGTGTAGCAAAATGGGGGTTTCAAGCTTAACAAGTTGAATTGCTAGTAAACTGTACACACAGGTCCTGCAGTGGCAGGCTTGAGACAGGTTTGAAAGGTTACTTCTGCTGGTGGAACAATCAATAAATCAATTAATCAAGCATTTGTTGAGTGCACTAATGACCCGTGAGGGTATCAAGGTGCTGAGGGTAGAAGGGGGGGGGGGCGCTACTACTCGAACAGCGAACAGCCAGGTCTTGAGTCGTCTCCTGAAGGCCAGCAAGTCCTGAGTCTGTCGCACGTCTGTGTGGGGGCACGTTCCATGTCTTGGTGGCGAGGTATGAGAATGATCTGCTGCTAATGGTTGTCCTGTGGATGTGAGTTGTTTGTTGAGGTATACTGGTCCGGTGTCGTGGAGTGCTTTATGAGCGTGGATGAGGAGCTTGAAGGCTATCCTCTTGTTGACTGTGAGGCAGTGCAGGTCTCTCATGTGAGCTGTGATGTGGATGCGGCGGGGGATGACGAGGACGAGTCGTGCGGAGTTATTCTGTATGCGTTGTAGTCTTTTCTGGAGTTAGGCCGTGGTTCCTGCATAGAGGGTGTTGCCGAAGTCCAGTCTGCTGCTGAAGAGGGCCTGGGTGACTGTCCTTCTGATTTCATTGCGGATTGATCTGTAGATTTTGCAAAACATGCGGGGGGTGTTGAAGAAGGAGGAGGAGACGGCGGTGACTTGCTGGGTCATTGAGAGTGATGAGTCCAGGATGAACCCCAGGTTACGTGCGTGGTCGGTGGGTGTCGGTGCGCCCCTCAGTGCGGTCAGCCACCAAGAGTCGTCCCAGGCTGAGGGGGTGGACCTCTGTCTTGTCCGAGTTCAGTTTCAGGTGGCTGTTCATCATCCATTCGGCGACGGCCTTCATTTCTTCATGGAGGTTAGTTTTGGCAGTGGCGGGGTCCTTGGTGAGGGAGAGGATCAGCTGAAGGGTCAGGAGTCCGATTCCTGTCATTGGTGCCCAGACCGCAAAGAGTCCATTGCCCATATATTCTTTGAGTGCCCAGCCTATGCAGCCCCACGGGCTAAATGGCTTAAACCAATCTGCCGTAATATGTCCATAAGAGTAGGGTCTCTGGCCTTAAGGATCCTTAGGTCGGACACGAGCGAATCCATTGTCATAGCCGTCGCTACATTTTTGGGATCGGTGTGGATTTTGAGGGCCAAACAGGATACAGTGGAGTGACCCTATAGTGATTTGACTTGATTGCACTATAATGGTTTTGAAACTTTATTTTAGATTGTTTGTATGTTTTAAATTGTACATAAAATGTTTTTAAATGCCATTTTATATATTGATATATGTTTTAATGATGTATTTTAGCATGGCATTGTATTTTATGATGAAATAATCGAAATAAAGACATTTGAAATTGAATTGAAATTGAGAGGATCAGCTGTGTGTCGTTGGCGTAAGAGACGAGTGAAGATCCTTGCGGTACGCCGCAGATGATCTCTGTGGCTTCAGATCGGAATGGAGAAAGGAGGACCCTCTGGGTTCTGATGGTGAGGAAAGAGATTGTCCATTCCAGGGCTTTGTCATTGATTCCTGCATTGTGGAGGCATGTACGTAGGGTGTGGTGGTGTCAAAGGCGGCCGAGAGGTCCAGCAGGATGAGGGCAGCAGTTTTGCCGTTTTCCAGCATGGTCATGATGGTGTCGGTAGCAGCGATGAGGGCGATTTCAGTGCTGTGGTTGCTGCGGAACCCGAATTGGGATGGGTCAGGGTGTTGTTCTCTTCGAGGAAGTGGGTCACTTGCTTGCTGATGATCTTCTCAATGACTTTAGCCAGGAACAGGAGATGGGCCGGACGTTCTTGAGGTCCTGTGGGTCCGCCTTGGGTTCCTTGAGAAGGGAGTTAATCTCTGCGTGCTTCCAGATTTCCAGGAAGGTGGCGATCTCAAAGGAGCTGTTGATGGTCTTCGGGAGTTGGGGTACAATGATGGAGCTCGCTTTGTTGAAGATGTGATGAGGGCAAGGGGGATGGTGAGCCGGAGTGGATAGTGTTCATGAATTTGATGGTATTGTCGTTGTTGACGTGGGTCCATGAGAGCAGGAAGATGGTGTTGCTGGGGGGCGGTGAGTCTGTGGTGTCGGTGGCTGTCGGAGGGTCTCGGCGTTGAAGCTGTCATGGATGTCTGCGATCTTGCAGTGAAAGAAGGTGGCTAGGGAGTTGCATAGTTCTTGTGACGGCGGGATGTCGTTGGAGCTGGGGTTGGAGCGTTCCTTCACAATGTTGAATAGCTCTTTGCTGTTGTGTGCGTTGCCATTGATGCGTTTCTTGAAGGAGGTCTTTTTGGTGGCTGTAATGAGTTGGTGGTGCTTGCGGCTGGCGCTATTGTAGGCTGCGGGTTGTCCAGTGTCTGTTCTTGGTACCACTTTTTCTCGAGTCTTCGGCAAGTCCGCTTGGATTCCTGGAGGTCGGTGGTGAACCAGTTGTACAATCAGTGCTGCAGGCCCATTAGTATCATTTAATTTACAGGCCCTGGGTATATGGCATACCACTTTACAAGGGACATATAACTAAATCAAATATGCCAAACTGGTGTAAACTCAATTGTACCATGTTTAGAGAAGAGAGCACATGCACTTTAGCACTGGTTCGCAGTGGTAAAGAGCCCAGAGTCCTAAAGCCAACTAAAAGAAGGTCCGAAAAAGAGGAGAAAAGTTTGGGGTGACACTTCAGAGAAGGCCTTTTCCCACAATCCATATCATGTCTTTGTAATTCATGAGCATGTGAGTAAGAATTTGTAAGGCAGATGAACATGTGTGTACTGAAAATAGCAAGCAAATATTTTTGGGCAAAAGTAGTGAATTAACTAAAAAGAAAAATCTGATATTTTGGTGAAAAACATTATTTAAAAAAATATTCAATTTCTTACGACAGGGTTTATCTCCAAATTAGGATTATAGTAGTTCTGAATTATGAATCTGGTTGCAATTGTTTGATACATGATACACTTTTAAAAACTTAGGGCCCGATTCACAGAACTAACTTAAGACAAAATCCTAAAATTACTACCATTTTGGTATTCACAGAAGGCACTTACTCATTTTGGTATTCACAGAAAACCCTTACTCATTTTGGTATTGACAGAAGGCACTCACTTATTGATGAGTAAGTGCCTTCTGTGAATACCAAAATGAGTAAATGGTAGTAAGTTTAGGATATTGTCTTAAGTTAGTTCTGTGAATCGGACCGTTAGTTAACACTCTGCATTTTCTAATAAAGGAGTTCAGGCACTTTCCTGTGATATAAATGTTAAAATAACAACATGATATCCATTGAATTCAGCAGAACATGGTCGCGCAATCACCATATCAATGTAAGGCATAACAACCTGAGCTTCTTTCTCAAGGCCAGAATAAAATGAGAGCAAAAACCTGAGCTTGATCTCAAAGCCAGAAAAAAAATGAGAGCCAAAAACTAGGCAGTTATTCTTAAACTCTAAAATACAATTTAAAATGGCCGAAATAAAATTCATTATATGTCAAAGATGGAGTTCAAGCTCGTTATCACAAATACAAAATGTTGAAAACACTTTTTTTACTTCAAAGTATTTTTATTGATTGTTTACATACATATTATAATATCACTTGTTACGTCGTTACAGGGTGGCAGCCCACACTGGCTGTGTTTTCCTAGGAATATAGTTGCATAGTATGTGTAATTGTCTGCCCCACCCATCCACTGCCCCATTGAGAGAATAGAATTGAGAGAAATAGGAAAGGATAGAAAATGAGAGAGAGAGAGAAGAAAGCTTAGTGTGCCAGAAGTTTGTATCCTTCAAGTTTATGTTACAGTCTTGTGGGGGTGATGTGCGTGTGCCCTTGGTTCCTTTTTAAGGCTCTGTTCACGGGGGTTCGGAGGGGTCCAGGAATTTGTACAACGATGCCCACATTCCCCTGGAAGATTGTCTCCATGGTGAGTCCCGTAGGGTAGGGCTATCCGCACCTCTGAGCAACGTCACCCAGTTGAGCCATCCCTTGAAAGTTGCCTTGGCAGTGTCCTTCCATTTGGTAAGAACTATTTTTACTGCGGCTGTCAGTAGGAGATTCACTAGGTCTCTGTCCTGTTGTGAGTCTAGTTGTGTTGTTATGAACGCTGTGGTGAGTGTAGAGAAATTTGGTTTTAGTGTGCATCACAAAGCTTTGTTTATGAAGAGGAATACTTTCTCCCAGAATTTTTGAAGCAATAGATAAAGCAAAAGTTATAGCTTATCCTCTCAATAGTCACCAAAATGTCAGCACTCTTTACAGACATGTCTGCTCCAGTTTGATCCAGTTTTATTCCAATGTGATGGGGCTTCATTGACGTCAAACTTAAAAATCCCAAATGTCTACAGAATTCTACACTTTCTGTGTCTCTTAATTCATTCTTGCGTGTTTTCTGTCTTCCCTGATTTCTGCCTTTGTCTCAGTTTGCCTATCTTTCTTTTTTACCCACTTTTCTGTTTTCTGCCTCTCTCTAATTGCTAATATTGATTGTTTATGTGCAGGAAGGAACACCGTTCTGCAAATAAACAATCATTCCTGCAATGCAGGCACCATTGCACTATGGCACAAGGGTGTCTGTGTTGGCGCTAGGCAGCTATTTTTAGCACTAGCACAAGGGAAAACACAGGGGTGCACCGTATTGTTGTCAATACAGAGCATCCCTGCGTTTTGGAAATGGTTGAACGCGGCACTGCACAATTTGCAGCAGCTCTGTGCCCCGCCATTTCTTTGTCTTCACAGACCTTTCTCAAATAACTGCATTTCTTCATAGTTTGCTTTCTAACTCTTTACTGTTTTTTTTTTCTCCAATTTTCAAGCAATTCCCATTTCCTTCCAGTATTTTTAATAATTGGCTACGGCAAATGCTGCTAGCAAAAGTGTCTGATGTGTTGTAGCCCAGATGCAGGAAGTGTGTTTCAACTTCCTGAGTTTTATGTTCTCCTGGCAATTTGTAGCAATCGTCAGCATTAACTGGGAATTATTTTGATGGCTCCGTTGAAGTACAATATTTGCGAATAAAAGACATTTGATCTAAACTACAAGCCAAAGTGTTTGTTGTTAAGGAACTGGAAAACTATACACATAACTTCAGCAACACAGGAAAACACTTCATCCAATTCTACAACAGACATATATATTTAACACAAATATTGATGCCTAAGGCCACATTATTTCCGACGAATGGAAAACAGAAATGGATTTGGAGTTCTGCATCCCACATCTGGACAACATCATTACTAGCACTGAAAGATGTTAAATGCGTATTTTCCACAAAAATCCTGAACTATGTCACATTTCTGTGCCACATCACATCATTGTAAATCTACCTAAAATGTGTCCAATGTGCTTGAAATCAGTTTTCATATTTTTTTAATAATCAAATCGTTTTGCTTTTTGGAACATCGTTTTTATCAGAAATATCTATTGCTGCTTGGCTCATATTTACTCCAAAGTTCCGTCTGGTAATGGCAGGAACTGGGGCTGCAAATAAAACTTTACTTCCTCACTTCAAATGCGAGCGCACATCTTGACAAACTTGAGCAAAATGGAAATTGATTAAACCTAGACAGAACCTAAAATTCCAGATGTAAATGCATTTGGAGGAGACTTGCTTACTGATTCATCTCTCTTGCAGGCTGCATACGTCCTGATCCCAGACAGCATATTAGACTACCCTATTTAGGTTCCAATATTGTATCTGCGCTATTTGATGCGGTCTAAAGCTCTACCATAAAGACAACCAACTCTAGGTCAGCAAATGCGTTTTTCCAGACCTGTTGCTATGATTGATCTTGATGAGTACCATATGCAATACATTTATATGCAAATTCACATAGACACTGAAAAGCAATGCATAAAAGACCATGGAACATATTATCAATGGGGTTTATCTTTGCGTTTTTGGCTTTAAAAGCCAAGAAAGCAGAGATAAAATTATCTCCCTATTACCTAGCTGTCGCTAACACCAGTTAGCTATAGCTAGTAGGAGATAGCGACCATCTTGGGGCCCGCTTTGCATGTCAGTGATATTTATCACTAATGACATGCAAACTGGGCGTGCCAAGATGTTAGCGACTGGAAACAGTTGTTAACATCGCTATCTCCTATTACTAACTTTTGGAGATATTCGCGCTAAGCGCGAATATCTCCAAAAGCTAACACCTGCCCCTGAGCAGTTCTTAGCCATGTTATCCAATGGTAGGTGGATAACATGGCTAAGAGCATTAGCTCGGTAATGCGTGAATATCGCTGCGTTTCAGCGATATTCATGCATTTCGGCCGATTTTTATCGCTTAGGAGATAAACCTTGATAATAGCAAGGTTCCTAAGCGATAAAAATCGCCGCAGCTCGGCGATGAAAATATCGCCGCTAAACCAACATAGCGATAATTATCGCTAGTTGTTGGTAATATGCCCCCAGATTCACACAGATATTTTTATAACTTAAGTTATGAATCAACTTCTTGCAGGCTTCCACTCGTGATTTGAGTCTATTGTCAACTTTTATAAGAAGAAAAAATCAGTCATATCTAAATCTGCAAAAATCATAGATTTGCATACACCTAACTCATAGTTTTATTCATTGAGAATTGTTTTAATACGGTGAAAGGCTTTCACCCACACAGCCTGAATTCTCAGAATCTTTCACACCTCACTAACGCATTTAATCAAAATTTTAGTTTAAAGTAGGTTTAGGACCATAAATGGTGCAAAAAAAGCTATTGCAATTGTTTGTTTACAGTATGAACGGGTGATGTACAAACGTTTGAAACAAGACTTCATGCATGTTTCAGAAATGAGAGTTGTTGTTCCTAGGAAAGCAAATACTTTTATGAATAATTCGAGGAAGTTTGGAGGGTTTGTTGTTAGATCTATTTTCACGTTCTGCTGATCTCAAACTTCTTCAACATTTGTTGTCTGTAGTGTATGGTGTTGCTCCATTTTGATCAAAAGATGTCAAATAAGAGAAAAGTAACTGAGAATGATCAAAATGGTTTCCTCAGTTTACTGCCGTCAAGTCAGGATTTGGTAAAACATTGATCCATGAAACATTAGCGTGGACCTGTGTTAGTTTTCTTTCTTTATGGACATGTAAACAAACTTGCTTGTGGTTGCTGTGTAGTTTCAGCATCCTTCCATGCAGCTTTTACTAATTGCTTTTTGAGTCAGTTTCAACTAAACAAACTGCACTTGTTCTTTTTTTAAACACGCATTGATTGAATCCTTGCACGTGTCTTCTGCTATCACCGGCCAGAAATAAAGTGCTTCAATGCCAGGTTATGTCATCACACATCTAAATATTTACTGGGTCCTAATTACCATGAAATAACATGGTGGACGGGGTTAAAGTTTTACTAGTAATGATAAACTTCAAGGGTAGAGTTGAGCATGCTTCTTGTATGCTTTAATCAGTGCTAATATTGAAGACTGAAAAAGTGTGTGCAATGCTGCACTACATCATAATATTATTTCTATCCTAAAAAAGTTACAATTTATGGCCTCATTATTTATTTATTTATTTATTTATTGCCATTTATAAAGCGCGAACGAATACCCGCAGGCGTCTCGGCGCTAGACAATTCGCATAACTTCAGCTAGGTATGAAATGCTCCAAAGGATTTTTGATGGAAGTTATTGATTAAAAAGCCATGTCTTTAATCTCTTGTGGAACTAAAGGAGTGAAGGACTTAGCCTGATGTCTTGAGGCAAGGTGTTCCATAGTTATGAGTGGTCAATAAATAGTGTGTGATATTTATTGCATCTGATAAAATCCAACTCAGATGAGTCGAAATTTACCGAGTGTAACAAATATTAGTCGATTACGACTTGTTTTGCAATAACATGTGGGTATTGGTGCTTTCTGCAACAAAATCTGTATGTTCTGTTACATGCCTCCTCTAATAAATTTAGGCAGGATTGAACTGCTTATATTTATCACAAAACCCATAGTTACGATAAGTGCGGTATCGCAATCAGCTAGGCTGCTCGTAATGATGACCGTAATATCCTAAACACATTCGGGCAAGACAGCGTAGTTCCTGCTTCTCGTACCAGACAATGTCCAACTACTTAAAAAAAAGATGATTGTAAGACGCAGGGACAGCAGTCCTCAAGCAAAGCAGGTAAGCAGGTCAAACTCCCTTCACTTATAAGGCTCTCATTACAAGTTTATTGCAATAAGGTGCAATATTACAAAACGTAGGGGCATATTCTCAAGGACTTATCGACAAGTTATCGGCACTTTAGTGCAGCAAAAGTGGTGAAAGAATTATCACCCCATTCTCAAGCAGGTGAAAGTGCCGATATCACCAGTTTTCCAGCTATAGCTCCGCTAAAAACATCGCCACAGATGAGAGTGACAGCTAATGCTAATGATATGGATAGTAAGCATTCCTGTGCAAAAAAACACGAAAACACCACTTCGGGATATTCTCAACGATCGCAGATCGTTTTTGTTCTGCGATCTAAAAACAGACAATAAGGCGCGTTAGCAGCATGGATTTAACACCTGCATTTTACTGGTGTTAAGCAGGACGACTACCTGCAGTATGAAAGGGAGCCCAGCCCAGAGCCTCATCTGAAGACCAACACATGTCATGGAGACACTGATCATGAAGCTCGGAGACCCAAGAGGGCCGCAACACCCACTGCCACCATCCCCATGCCCCCCCCCGACCACACCCCTCGACTACCACTGAGCCAGTGCAGGACAGGACAGCGATCGTTCCAAAAATGGCACAGCCTCAGCCACTCAATAGCAGAATGTGGGGAGAGGTGGGAACCAAGTATGTGTGAAGGAGGCAAGTCACCCATGAATAAGAATGCACACAATGCCAAGTGTGGTGGTGATGTGCTCGGCAGATCTCAGTATGCAGAGCACAGACCTGTCCATGTGGACATATACTGCTGGTGCTTGTAGTGTTGTGGACAGTGGACGCAACCATGTTACCTCAGGCAGTGGAGAAGACCTCGGTCACGTAGCTGTGTTTTTCCCCCCTTTAAGCGTAAGCGGAGTGGACTGGTCCGGCGTATGCCAGTCCAGCGTAGGAGTGTGAAAAAAAGGCCAGGGTTCTGGGCGTGGTTCACTTCTGGGAAGGCCAACACGTCCGCCAGGGCGGCAGACCTCAACCTGCCACAAGGCCACCGCCATGACCACCTGCCAACCCGACACAGGCCCTCAGCGAACCCAGCAGCATAGTACCGCAGAGTTATGTCTGTGTTGACTACTGCCTTTGAACTACACTGCGGTCAGCAGGGCTCACAATTCAGATCGAGTTGTGATTGCAGATTACGTAGTCCAGTAGGCAACAGACATTGTTACCAGTGCGTCCCGCCCGGACCACACATCATCGCAGGCTGCGCTCCCTCTGAGTGCTTCAGGTCCCCCTAACTCTGTGCAGCACAAGTCAACCTCCTGAGTTCAAATACTTCCACTTGACAACTGCGCACTATAACTATTTACAACTACATTGTACACAATTTTCTTCACAATAAACACAATTAGTCATTAGAATGAAACTTGCATTGAATGCTTTTTTCACACACACAGAATTTATAAACAAAAGGAAATTATATTGATATAAACAACATTTGTTTTCATGTTGGTTATACAAACACATAGAATTTTCACATACGAAACTCAACAAATTCATTCTTCTTTTGTGCTCAATGCATTTCAGGCTTGTGGCCCTTCTTCAGGGGAAAAATCTGGAAATAAAGGAAACATTACCTGAATGTCAGATACTCAATGCACAAGGAATCATTACACACAAAGTGACAAGCTTTTAGGACAATTTGCTGGCTTTTCAGTGCCACAGATGTGGCATGGTGCACTTAAATACCCTTACTGTTATGCATGAATGAATCATGATGTCATGAACCGTAGAAGAACCTCTTAGGGTTTAATGATAGACCCTAGACGAAAATGATAAAGATTCCCATCACCGTTAGACAAACTGAAATAAGTGCTGAAACCATTGAAAAACACCCTGACATTGAAAACTGTGCTCATTCTGTGTCAAACCAAATTCCCCAAGTCGACGAACCTGTACTTACTACATATGCCGAATGGAATCAGATCTGCGAAAAAACCATAAGAGTGTTAGGAACACAGATGCTGCTTCCTCCTATGTAGTGATACGGATCCTCTTCACGAACGACATCCAACATCGTAGTAGCAGATCCACTAATATCGGCGGTTCTGTGAAAACATCATCTACTGATCACTGGTCTGGTTGCAAAAGACTCATTCCCAATCCGTAAAATGCCCCCTACGTTCTCGCTCCTCACCTTGAAGTTTAAACAAGTTGGAACCGCTGTGCCTTAGCTGACTGTTCGCAAACCACGTTGGCTTCCCTATGCGTGGGCGAACCGCTTCTAAACCTGTGAGACTCGGATATCGAAATATACGACGGGCTACTCTACTCATGAACCAAGCTTTTCCAACAGGAAACCGTCACTTGCGGAAAGGCCAACGTAACTGCCATGGTGGCAGTCCTCACCCTGCCATGAGGCCACCGGTGTGACCGCCGGGCTCCTCAAAACAGGCCCCCAGCTAACCCAGTGGCACAGCACCCAGAGTTATGTCTTTGCTGGCTACTGCCTTCAAACTACACTGCGGTCAGCAGGGCTCACAATTCAGATCAAGTTGCGATTGCAGATGACGCAGTCCAGTAGGCAACAGACATTGCTACCAGTGCGGCCCGCCCGGACCACACATCATCGCAGGCTGCACAACCTCTGAGCACTTCAGGTGCCACTTACTCTGTGCACCACAAGTCAACGCCATGTGGCTGTGGGCCCCTGCTGACCTCACTGTTCAAGTTGTTGCCAGCACCAACCACACCCTGAGGGCTGGCTCACACTCAACCCACACCCATCCAGCATAGGTGTCACTGGATATGTAATCCTGGAAATAAAAAGGGGCCGTGCGCATGTGTTTGTAGCCAGTTCCACTATCTATCCAAGTGTGTCGTGTGGTCATTATGTATGAATGATGGCCACATTGCATTGTGGACAGTGGTCTCAACCATGTCACCTCAGGCAGTGGGTAAGAGCTTGGACATGTAGCTAAGCCGTCCCTCCCATAAGCGACAATGTTACAAATGTATCATGCACCCGGAGGGCGGGCTTGCATGAACAGAGTAAGACCGCTCGGGGTCCAGGATCATACATGCCAAGTTTTGTGTGTATCTGTATTGCTGCAGCATGAGCCAAATGCCTAGCCACGTTAGCACCGCCAGTTCAGCCAGGCATGTACTCTACATCTGTGTCCGCCCTTTCCTTACAATAGGCCTACACTCATGTGGCCCATCACTTTCAACGGCCAACATCACAGTGTTGTTGTCAGGCTTGTGGACATGTGCAGACAGGCATGACAATACAGTGCCAAAGAAGGAGTGCAAGTGATGTAATCGCGCAGCGCACATAAGTAAATGGGTTTGGGGGAGGGAGGAGCAGCTGTGAGGCAACGTAACACACAGAGATACAGCTCATATGCCACATGCAAGACATGTCAAACATGAATCCCAAAGTCACACACATCCCAAACCCCACCCCCAACAAGCACATTACATTTGCTGAATGCAAGCAGATGACAAACTAACAGGGAGCACATCTGCACCTCCGACCTCTGAATTGCATGTGCCTGGCACCCCCTGACAGATACCATAGCAGCTGATGATGACTCCCACACTACGCAAATCCTGACAAAGGAACAACGTATACACACGCCACAGACAGAAGTTCTTGCTCAAAGTTATCTTGCAAGGAATGGCCTTCACACTTAATCCCACACCATCCTAGGCGTACAACTCATTGATCCGAGCTGTGGCATTTCATCCACTGAACTGGCGCAGGTCAGAACAGTGCTGCTTCAACCAGAGCCACTGACGCAATGGCAGAACATCCCGGACACATGCACAACTCCTGTCACGTGGAACTGTACCGTGCATGTATGCTGCATTTACTGGGGGCACTGCCATTGGCAGTGATGCAGATTAGTTACTTCCGCCGTGCCAATGTCACCTGCAGTCAGCCTGTGTTGCATTGTCGATCGTGCATATTCGAGTGGTGCATGGATGTCAACAGGATGGTAGGTGAACTGGATTTTGACATGTGTGTGCGCCCCCTGTTGGCACATGACCAGGAGTGTCACTGTGATACCTGTTTACGGGATACCTTGATATGGCCGGCGGGAATGAGAAAAGCACACACATAGGTGCACTTACGGGAGACACACCTTGATGCAAGTTTGACTACAGGGTTCTTCCCTTTATGCCCTCCTCCCATGGGGCATTTAGGTTCCAGTTCTAGGGCTTCAAAATGAGCCCATTTCCCTGTGGAGTGTGACATAGGTCACCCCACCTAGTGGCATCTTATCACTACAAGGCTGGTAAGAACGGAGCCCTTCATTCTTTTCTCTTAGGTCCTGATGAATGCCACAGACCCTACTGGCCCACCCGGCAGAAACATGTTGAGCACACCTACAATGGTGAGGGGACAGTCATTTCCCCACTGCACCGTTCACTGGTTTTTAATACCATATAGCTGCCTGCCACATTAAAATTAATTTGGTAACTACAATGGTTTTTAAATCTCACTAACTTGTCACAGGCCCCCACTTAGTTTTGAAGTGCATCCCTGTCATCAGGTGTATGCCCGCCCTCCACCAAATCGAGTTTCTGGAGGGCGAGGACTGATCAATGATGAAGCATGGCACCAGGTGGTGTGTGATACCAGTCCGTCAAATGTTATGAAATGCCCACACTCACAATTTAAGTTTCATCTATGTCACTTCTCTGGGAGTGGCCCCATTTTGTGTTGAACATTGTATGTTGAAGGCTGGCCTGCTCCTAGTGCCCCGTGCCTCTAGTTCCCTCCCCAAGTGCCCCTGGGGATAGTGTGAATACATGCCTTGATACTTGGTATACATGCTGGCAGCTGGACCTGGGAGATTGCACAAATCCTCGTGTGCAGTGACCACATTGAACCGCTCCCCTATTGGGCTGCTGTGCAAGTTGGTGAAAGGGGGTGGACGCAGCACACCTGTCCGGACCTCATGTTGGAAATATTAGCCTACGAAGCTGCAATCACTTTCATGGATGAGTAATTATGCATCTGCAGCCACAACAGATTGCAACACGTTTCACATGTCCCGACACCTTGTTGCATCTTGGAGATCTGGTCACATATCCTACGACAACAATGGACATGGCAGCAGTCGCCTGGACTCCGAATACATGAGCACACAACAACGCGGCTGAACACACACCTGTGAAAGGTGAGGCAGTCCCCCAGAGTGGACAGCAGCGCTTGGCAACGTTCCTCATTCTGACATACTGCTGTATTGGTCTGCATGTTGTGGCACTTATCTTGCCCGTACTGACACGCATATGGTAATAAAGTCTATGCACCTTCACTTGCAGTCAACTGTGATGAGTGTTGATTTGAATGACAATGTGTGTCTCAATGCCTATCTGGCTCATGGCCATATAAGCACATTTGTGTGAATTGGAATGTTTTATTCACATTCAGTGGAGTGTTGAAGCTGGAACAGTAAAGGGCCATGCAAATCCCACTTTACATTGTTGGCCCATGTGGGCCAGCCAGAGTCCTTTTGGGATTGACAAGTTCATAGGGAGAGGAAGACTACAGTCCGTAATGTGATTGCTTTGTCATTGGTAACCAAACCAAATATGGCAGTTCATGTCGACGTCCAAGGTGAATGTTGCTCAGTGCATAGGGGGACAATGGGAGGTGCTATTCCAGAGAATGATGCAGAGGGCATAACCAAGCTAAACCTGGCCATATGGCAGAGATGAATGCTACCACTTCATTCTTACCACAAAGCCAGATTCATCATCATCTTCGTCCTCTGATGTGTCAGGTGCCTCACATGCCGGTGGTGGTGTTTTGTCTTCATCACTGTGTGGCAGTGACACATCAGGGGCTGGAGGTGGAATGTCTGCTGAACTGTGCGGCACTGACACTTCAGGGGGAGGAGATGTGGATGGAGTGGTAGCATCAGCATCCATCCGTGCCAGGCCTTGTGGTGGCAATGCCATGACGAGGATCTGCAGGGCATGGAAGATCACAGCTACATATCGTTGGTGTGCAGCTGTGGTAGTCATTTGTGAGGCTTGCATCTGCTTCATGCTCTCCATGATCATTCGCATGCGATGCCACTCCTTGCTGACATCGCTGGGGCCACTCTGACTAGACAGTTGTTCTTGACATAGAGTCATGACTCCATCGATGTCAGCCATGGCTTGTTGTAGAGCAAGAAGTGGACAGTGGGTGTCCGTTAGGGACTGTGAGTGGTCCCTGATGGGACTTATACACCCACATATGGCATCTAGTTTGGCGGCCATGAGGTTGTACCCAACCCGCATCTGGTCCGGCACCTCCTCCTGGCCTCCAAACACACTGCGTTGGAAGGCCATGTGTTGGTCATGGAGGTCCTGGGAGATAGCCTTGGTGGTGGGTTGGTGGGTGCTTCCTGCTGTGTTGTCTGTGCAGGGAGTGGTGTCTCACGGATGCAGCTGGGCTCCCCTGCTCCTGGAGGTGGGGTGCCAGAGCTGTCCCTGAGCTGTTGGAGTGCATCAGTGTAGATGTTGGGGAGGTCCTCTTCATCATCAATGCTGAGTTGTTGGGTCTGCTCTGCAGGAGGTGTTGATTCTCCTTCTGCAATCTGAAGGGAAAATGCAGATTAACATTGTGCTCACATGGATGTTCACGCATTGTACAACTTTACTGTCAGACTGCATGGCAATGTACTTTGTGACTGTTTATGAGGAGACGCCTATTTGAAGCGGGACACTTGGCATTTTTACTCCATAAGGGATGTGAAGTTGTAGTTGTACATTGTCATCTCACAGTTTCCTGATATGCTAAATACAGATGGCCATGTTCTAAGCACATATATTTTAAACAAACAAGGGGACTCGAAGGGTAACCAAGGACCTCGGGTGACAATGATATCATGAAACAGTGGTCCTTGGATAGGAAATTCTGGATATATGCGGGACACAATCCTGTATCCAGTACACAGAAAAAAGGAGAAAACATTAAATAAAAAAGGATTTCAGGCAAAACAAGAACCATTTCCGGCTATCGCGCATCGGGACTACAGGCGCATCGTCGCCAGCAACTTTGGAGTATTTGAGCATAAAACCGAGATTATCCACATCTCAACAAGCTCGCACCCAACCCGGACTCCCAGAGTGACAGTCGGCCCGGGATGGTATTGAATCGTCTACTTTGACTCGTAGGGCTTAGCGAGCCCTCGCAGCACAGCCTTTGAAAACTTCCCACGCAACTCCAGGAGGCATTGTGTTTCTTTCAAAGGCACTATATTTTTTAGTCCTGAAGATGATCCATTTATTATTTGAGCACGGGATCGAAATGTCGTCGACAAACTAAATAGTGTCAAATTTAACCATTGTGTATGACCAATGTGGCTACTATTGCGTTAGCTTGATTCATTCCCTGATTAAGCCAAGCTTCCAAAGCTCTTGTTTTCCCTGAAATCCTTTTTTGTTTAATGTTTTCTCCTTTTTTCTGTGTACTGGAGGCAGGAATGTGTCCCGTTATATTGTGTTGTTTTCCTATTTCTTTAATTTTAATTGCATCTATAAATTAAAAGTTCTTTGTCCGGCTGGACATCCAATGCATATAGTACCCATTACGGTCTATATTTCATTTGTTTCCAGAATTTCCTCTCTAAGGACCACTGTTTCATGTTCTAAACACAAGCAGCAGCTGTTGTGTCCTCTGTTCTGTTCTGAAAGTGTTGCAGTTTGTACCCCATTGTTGTCAATGCTAGGGTGCTCTGCATCATAGGTGTGTGTGCAGCATTGTGGGTGAGTTGCCCCTTCGGCTCTGATTTGGCTGGCCCTTATCCCTTTCAGGTGGTGTGCCTTTCACTTCTGTGCTCATACAGTGCTGAGATGTTGCAGACCTGCGTAAATTGGGCTCTTGGTCAGAGTTGTGACTCTTAGGTATGGTTTTTCCACAGATGTGCTATATTTACTTGTGCATGTGTGCCATTGTGCCCATCTCCCCGTCCTCCCAGTCCCTGGTCGTTACTAACGCTGTTGCTGTTGGCTCAGGTCATGTTGTGCAGTGTCCGGTCCCCCAACTCCTGCCACCGTCTCCCCAATTATGGTCATAGGCTGGTCCTCCATGGGGGTTGTGGGGTTCTGGTTGTCCTAAGTACTTGCTCCGAAAACCTCCATGGATCTTCGCAGTTGAATGTGTTTTGTTCGTGTTTTTTGTTGCTGCTTTTATAGTTATTTTTCCCACCTGACTTGTGGGATTGGCAGGTGTGGCGCTGCTTATCGCTGAAATTTTTATCGCAGTTGGGCCCATTGCACATTTTTTCACGTTCAGGTTTAGATTTTTATCGCCATCCTGGTGATTTTATTGAGGACATTTGACGTATTATCAGGAGACTATCGCATGTTACTGCCGTGTTTTTAATAGGACGTTAAGACAGAGTTATTTTCCCGCGATAGACAGCGATATGAAAGATTGCGTTAACCGATTTTCATGATGATTATCGACGTTCTTGAGAATAGCCCCCGTAGTAAATATTATAACCCCAAGCTGTGGTAAATATCTTCTATTGGAAGTTTTCAACAGAGGAATTTGGCGTAACATGTGGAAACTGTTTTAACACACCAACGTCCCCATGTTTTGCTTTTTTTCCAGATCTTTTCCCCTGATACATTTTATCAGGTTTTATGAGGGTGTGATAATTATCACTCAACTTGTAATTTCGATTCTTGTGTTTTCAGAGGGATTGGAGTTTAGCCTTAACTTGTAATGAAGGCTTAACTGGATACCCTAGGTGCACCTAGTCAAGGCTGTCAAAAAAACAGTATAAGATAACCAGTTACGAGAGGGATTGCTATGCATCTTTAACAGCCTTATCCCAGAGTTTGTTTTTCCTGGTTACATTATGTACATGGTTTCCTGACAGGTCTTGTAACAAGAATTGTATGATTAAGACTGGGAAAAATAAAAACGGTGATGAGTAGGAAGCTTTGGCGGCTCGCCAAGGGAGTGCTGCGGGGGCGGTGAGGCGGTGCGAGGGAGGGGCAGGGTGGGGTGTATTGGACTCTGACATACGGCGTAATGGAGTAAACTAGGTTAATAAATAAATACAACTATTTACCTAGTATGCGCTGCATCGCGATCTCGTTGATGCAGCGCACGCAAGGTAAATTGTTTTATTTATTTATTAGCTTAGTTTACTCCGGTATGCTATATGCCGGAGTCCACTACACCACCACCCTGCCCTACCCCCGCCTGGCCCACCACCCCTGCAGCACTCCCTCAGCGAGCCGCCACTGGTAGAAAGTTTGCAAAAATCTCACACACTATCAATAACTAGGGAGCCAGATTCACCAACCGGTAGGTTGGGATGAGTTTGGAACAATATCAAGTCTGATTTGCATATGGACCTAATTTCATGGTAAGGTGAGCCAGTACGGAACGGAACGTGACACATGCAATTACCAATGACTGAGAATTTTGCAAGCATTCAAAACTATTAGTCTTTTTGTTTTTCTCAGTGTAACAACCTATGTCTGACAAGTATTCCATCCAACACTCTGTTTTGATCAGTGTAAAGCCCACGTTCAATGGGTATGCGCAGCCTTGAGACTGATAATTGCTATGCCGAGGACACTATCTGCATCTCACTTATATAGCCCAACAAAGCCAAAAGGCCTCATGGTTGCATTTAGTACCATTCATAGGCAGCCTGGCCGTTGGGTCTGGACTACTTCAACTGGAGCAGGACCAAGCCTGAATAGCATCAGGTGGGTGACTGTCTGCAGCAGCATTGTGAGCCATGCAAATCACAAACTTTAATATGTACCCAGGTAATTGCCAGTGGCTGAGAGAATGGAAAGCACATCATCAATTACCCTTATTTCTCAATGACACCCTAAGACCGAGAGGCATTCCACCTTTGACTCTTTTTGTTTGTCTCAATGTGAAGCCCTAAGTCTGACGAATATGCACAGATGAAAAAGGCCCATGATTGCTGTGTCACAGGACTCAAGCTGCACCTCACTGAAGAGGCCCAGCATGGCCAAAATCGGACCTTTTTAGAGCATCTTATTCCAGGTGTGAATTTTGCCAAACAGTATAGAGTATTGTAATACCATTTTAAAAAAATCAGGCTCTAAATACTCTAGTAATGAAGACCCACTATTTTCATTAGCTAGCTGAAGAAAAGCAAAGTTTAGAAAAGAATTAGTAAGTGCGGAATATCACAGTGGACAGAATGTCTAAAAAAGCAGCCATCTTGTGCTCATAGAAATGGATGCTGCTTCTCAGAATGACTCAACTCTAAAAGAGAATGGCATGTTGAAGTAGAGGTCAGTCGTAGAGGGCCCGATTCACAAAGAAAGTTAAAGACATGGCATCAAGTAGGGGTTGTCTGGAGTGGCAGCTAATATGTTTCCTTTACTCCTTCTGCCACTATCTGTCCTAACTCCGGTCTCAAGGGTCATGAAGAAAGCAACAAGCATCAGAGGATAGGTAAGCTTGCTTTGTCATGGTCATGGGTCATGAAGGAAGCAACAAGCATCAGAGGATAGGTGAGCTTGCTTCGTCATGGTCATGGGTCATGAAGGAAGCAACAAGCATCAGAAGATAGGTGAGCTTGCTTCGTCATGGCCATGGGTCATGAAGGAAGCAACAAGCATCAGAGGATAGGTAAGCTTGCTTTGTCATGGTCATGGGTCATGAAGGAAGCAACAAGCATCAGAGGATAGGCGAGCTTGCTTCGTCATGGCCATGGGTCATGAAGGAAGCAACAAGCATCAGAGGATAGGTGAGCTTGCTTCGTCATGGTCATGGGTCATGAAGGAAGCAACAAGCATCAGAAGATAGGTGAGCTTGCTTCGTCATGGCCATGGGTCATGAAGGAAGCAACAAGCATCAGAGGATAGGTGAGCTTTCTTCGTGTTTTTTTACAGTTTACACTCGATGTCCATCCCTCAGCCACTCTGCAGCAGAATGGAGGCTGTTGAGGGGCTAAGAGAAGGAATGACATTACCTTGCATACAAAAACTTTATGTGCTGCGTGATGTGCAGAAATGATACAATTAACTAGCAGTTCAATCCTCTTCATAAGGCTTGTTTTTTTGGGATATCAATCAACAAGCATCGGTCACACATATTATTGAAGTTTCTCAATTGCAACATAGATGCACCAGGAAAACACAGTTGGTATCAATTATATTGACCTTTCTTGTCATATTTTGTTAATCAAAGTATAAAATCAGCCCTTTGAACCTTTTTGAATTTCCTATCGCAAATAAAATTCCGATAACCTCACACGATACACACAACCATAATTAAACAAAGGCAGGTGGATATTTACCAGATGTGAGCAGAAATGGCCATAGAGGGAAACACCCATATATGCTTGCCATATCATGCCGGATAAAGTTATAATCTTGTACTGTAGATTTATGTACAAGATCTAATACAGTCTTCAGCACCGATACAGTTGTTGCAATGATTTTCAGAGGTCCACCTATCGGGACAATGCCCTTAAATTGAAAAAAAGCCATTTTTGGAACCCGTTGCTATAATTTGATGCCATCAGAATTTGGCATCCCCAACCGCACCTTGCCCTATGGAAGTGACAGCCACAGCAGAAAGTTCTAGGCTTGTGTGGCAGACTCTCAACATATTTCCAGTGTAGAAACGTACAAAAAACCCAAGACACAACAAACAAAATGGTAGTGCTTTCACTTTCATGGGCTTGTCATCCCTGAACTGGTTCAGGAAGGTGACATGTAGATAAACACAGACTTTCTTGGCTGACAAATGAAGCCAAAGATCACTGGACATTCTTTATGAACCTATCATGGCCGTTTCCAAGAGAAGCCAGCAATATGTGTCACTGCTAAGGAGAGAAAATAAAACTAGTGCATCTGTGCCTATTGCTAGCATTGCCCTACCACTGATTATTAACTACATTACACTTCATTAAACTGACAACCAGGTCTGGCCCACGATACGTTCAATGCATCCAAGTGGAGGAGCCTATTGTGAACTCTTTCAGGATACTTATCATAGAACTTTCATATTCTTGGTGCTCCCAAGCCTTGGTTCTCCCACGCCTCACCAGGCCCCTCCGCTCCTCAAACAAGGCCTGGGGTAAAGCAAATTTCCTTGAAACCCATTTGTCATTTTCCACATGCCTCTATTTGGTATCTGAAAAAGGATCCATTTTTATTATATTCCTGCATTTCAAGTGGATATGAGGGTGTATCTAATTGGCAAAACCACCTCGCTGTTTTCTCCTTAGGTTTGAAACATAGGCTTATTCGCATATGCAAGCAAAAATGTGCCTTCCAAAGCTCTATCTTCACTTGTTGGACTTCCATTAGGATTGGACAGCTAAAAATATCCTAAGAGAGAAAAACTGCTTTCTAAATACGATGAGAAAAGATATCGTAGCTGCCACTATCACATCAAAGACGGTTGTCAAGGATAGAGGCCATATTTATATATAGAGTTTGGCAAATAAGATACGCCATCACAAACATAATGGATATCCCTTTTATTATATTACAAGTGCTTTAATCAGGCCCTACATTACTGAAAATATCATGGCTCCCATGGTCCATTTATTTACAGTTTTATGTCACAAGTTGGGGTATCTTTCTTTCACAACAATAATTTGTTCCATAAACCTGTCCTCTAACATTTGAGACTCCACAGAAGGAGTCCCATGGAGATACAGCCCTAGATCTTCACCCCATAGGCTAAACTTAACAATGTCCTTTCCATATATGTTAGAAAGAGTAGTGCCAGAAGGACACCTCCAAAGATTCTATTACACCAAATGAATGGTGGTCCGAGGCGTGGTTACTCCTTCATTTGTTGTAAGCAAGAAGATCAATAGGATGGTACAGTTAATATTTCCCCAAGTTATGGCAATTTGCAAGATGCAGTTTCACACTTCCCAGCCTGCAGTTATTCAATTTTCATTTTCGTTTGTGAATCTACCCTTCCTTTCTCATTTGGTGTGACTCCTTTGACACCTATTGTTTACAATTAGCAGGATTGCTCTCAGGGGATGTTAAGAACTTGTTGTGCTTCCTATGCCAATCAGGAGGCATGCTTTACCATACTGAACTGTTAGAGCAAAGAACTGTACACTTTCAGTGTGGTGCAAACCCTTAACTGAAGTATAGGCTTTGAAGGGTAGCTTCAGCTCCTTGACTTGACCCAGTGCCATGCTGCAGATCGGTTGTCCACTGGTAAATTCACTTGCAACAAGCGAAAACAAGTCAATTTTTATGTGGCACAGCAAGGTTTACACACAGGCTAATAAACATAAGAGAAATGACAATCCTGATCCTGGTTAGGAAGTAAACGACAACGATAACCACATGCATTGTGCAAGTGTAGGTCCTTAGGCATTGCTTCCACAGCACTAAAAACAGGGCATTTACATGTAATTAAATGCTTCCGAAATGTCTGATAGATGCATCACTTATATACTTTCATGGCTTTCCTTATAGATTTTCTTATAAATTTCACACAATCTTGAAGTTGTTTTAACCACTAAGTTTGCATGTATATTCCAGTTGTTGCCAATATACATCGGTTATGAATATAAAATACCTTGGTGTGTCCATTTTTCCCTTGTTTTTGACAGTGCTTATTGTAAAAAATAACTTGATAGAAATCAGACAACTATTCCCTGTATATCTGAATGTGAATTTAATGGGTATGTTCATAGTGTGTACATGTAATGTGGTATGGATTTATAAATGAACATATGAATATGGATTTCTCTTACCAAAATCTGGGTGAGGGCCACTTCACTGTTTTTGAAATGGTTACATTTACCGACAATCCTGGAAAGTCGGATTACTACAAATGATGGTTTACCACTGTTATTGATGGTAAACATGCTTTACCACTGTGATTCTGAACATGAAAAAATACACAACACAACTAGTGTTTATTAACCTACTCTTGGAAAAATGAGAGCTTTGTTCTGTATGATATAAACATCCCATGATTTGATGCAGTGGTGGAAGATTAGAACACCACTGTGGTTGAGTCACTTATTATTTAAAGCTTGGAGACAATGTTTATAAATCAACACAGTCCTGCACTCTAGTGCGCACTCTGGACTACGAGTCGGTGATTGGCACATTGAGGGCCATAGTTGGTGGATCGGTTAGACCTACAACCTTAAGTTTGGTGTAGAAGTCTGGCACTGAAATGAGGGTATATATCTTCATCCCTACCTGCAGTGGTTCTTTACTACTGTGCTAAGAATTGTGACACATGAGAGGGGTCACTACCATCAGTGGGGTGGAGGTACGGGTGTGGCAGTTTCCTCAAGGCGCTTCTCCCTGAAGAGACCTCACACTATGGGAGAATTGCTCAGCAGATGTTAAGCCGCAGGGGCGCCATGGTTCATGGCACAAATCACTGTAATCCTAGATTATGCTGTAAAACCTGCCTTGGAGATGTTATGAAAGAAGCTTCCATGATTCTGACTAGAATGCGGATGTGCTTATGCCTTTAGGCCATGTGCAAGATTCTACGATCTCGCAACCAGCACAAATAAAACAATGGTAGTGACGAGGGCAGTGATTGGTCTGACAATTCTCTGTGGCCCAGCCTGCTCCTATCTGGCAGCTGGAGCAGCAATGCAGAGGCTGAGGAGTCAGCTAGAGATTCCAGAGCACTCCTAGCTTAGCCTGAACATTGCACTTTGCTGCAGATATCGCACCTGCCTGGCGGTAGAGAGCTGACTGACTGACACTTAGGGCCAGATGTACAACCATTCAGTATTGCAAGTTGCAAATTGCTATTTTTTTGTGATTTGTAATTTGTGACTCGCAAAACGGAATGTACTAATGTATATCAGACACATTTAGCGATTTCCAATAGGGTTGCAAATGACCTGCCTCATCAATATTCATGAGGCCATTGCAATTTGCGACCAATTGGGAATGGGGCACTATTACAGGGATGGCGGTCTGCTGTGGAAAGCAGCCCACCATGTCTGTGTCTGCTTTTCAAAAAAAGCAATTTTTTTCTTAAAATAAAAAAATGAAAAGTTTTCTTTTCATTTTCTGAGGGCAGGGAGTAGTTCATGGTACCACTGCCCGCTCTTAAAAATATATTTCACACTTGACTCCTTCCCGTTGGCTTACCACCTACTTGAAGTAGGTGGTAACTGTAATTGCTTGCAACCGCATTTGCAGTTGGAAAGGAATCGTACATACCGGTGCGACTTGCTATTACGAAGGGACTCCCATGGCAAGCTGCTTCCTAATAGTGACTTGTAAACCCCATTTTTCCTATTTTTACCGACTCGCAAAATAGGGTTTGTACTTCCTACAACCCTTTTTAGCGGTTGCATACAGCCAGATGTTCGGTTTGCGACCGCTAAAAACAGTTGTATATCTGGCCCCTATTTTCTTAACTGAGGTCCAAACTTTCAAACTCAAAATTGTGTATTGTTTTAACATTCGGAATTGTTTCACTTGACATATTCTATTACATCGCTGCACTGAGAGGGCTCTATTAGAAAACATTCTGTTTAAAAATGAACTAAGAAGCAGGATAACCCAACCCCCCTACTTCCCGCCAACAATTTTATTAATGACCCAAGATGCCACTAATTTGTCATTGGCCTCCTAGTAGCAAAGGAAAAGTAGGGATGAACATGGGTAGAATGATCTTCAGGACAGGACTCTGCCATTACATTATGCCCCAATCCCCACAAAAGCGGCTGACTCATGCCAGTGAGGTGAATACATGGTGAAGAAAGTGTAACAGATGTTTTGTTAGTGCAAGAATCTGTTTAATTGTTCAGCAAATATACACATGGGCATATTTATGAGAGGTTTGCCTCATGTTTGACCCACGCAACTTTGCGTGGCTCTGAATGGCATAAATCTGAAGTAAGGCAACGCATCGCTAATCGATGCGTTGTCTTACGCTGCCCTGGGTAGGCGTTCCATGGGGATTGTGATGGGTGTTTCCATGCAACTCCCAGGGATTGGGACACATTCCCAGATTTACAAGTACTTGTAAACCTGGGAATGTGCCAAAATCATATGCCTTCCCGGGAGAGGCATAACAAGAAAAAATATATTTTTTTCTCCTTCCTCTTTCTATGTGTGCTGCATTCTGCAGCACACATGTAAAGAAGAAAAAGCCTCTCGGGATTGGTTTTGTGCAGGAAGATGTTCCTTCTTGCACAAAACAATCCTGCCTACAACACAGGGTGAATAGGCCTCTTTTTCCCACTTTCCCTTACCCCACATGTTGTTACAACGCAGTTGTTACAACGACAGCGTAGTAACAATGCATACCATTACCCCGGCAAGTTGTAACAATGACTAGCAGAGGAGGGCGCTGGATGTTGGAATAGTATAATTTACTATTCCATCTCCAGTCTGTGCGGACACTAGGGAAGGTGTTGTATTTTAAATCCAGCATCTTCTATCCCCTCCGCAAGTTGTTGTAACGACTTGCGGGGTAATGGTATGCGCTGTTACAACGCGGTCATTTTAACAACCGCTTTGTAACAACATGCAGGGTGAGGGATGCATTGTAAAGGGCGTTTACCCATAGGGCCCTACCACCATGGTGCAGAGTGCCTGCATTGGTGCTAGGCTGCCAAAATGGCACCAGCGCAAGCGAAGAGGACAGGAATCCACCGTATTGGATAAATACGGCGCATTCCTGCCCTTTCCATGTGATGCAGGGCAATGCAGCAATATGACCTGCTGCGCTCACCTGAGCCACAATTTTCAAAAATGTGCCCGCAGTATTTAAGAAGCATTGGCAATGCCCATAAGTTTGACTTGTGTTAGAGCAAGTGTGTTCCTGTGGTCATTGTGTTAGCATGATAGGCACGGGCCCTGCAACATCACAGTCTGCTGTCTTCAGCAGACGTTACCATGTCACCTCAGCATTGGCAGTGACCCTGGACATGTAGCTACTCACGCATCCTCCTGCATGCACAACAGGCGTGTGCTGGTTTTGGAAGTAGATTTTCGACTTTTGTGTATTGGCCCCAGCTGCCCTGGAAAGAAGAACCCAGAATAAAGCAGCATCTTGTGCTACAACAATATGAGAGTTGGGAGTAGAGACCCATTTCTGAACAGTCTGCATAGCAGAGTTAAGCTGTACCTTGAAAGAACTGAGGGGATTATTTACAAGCCCCCTCGCGCCGCCCGTACATCATTTTTTCTCATATTAATAGTGATGCAACAGCTGCGCAAGGGGCTTGTAAATAAGCACCTGGGTTTTGAAACGGAATCAGAAGATGAAGTTCGCATTGTAAGCAGCAAACAGCAAAGGCACACACGGGAACATATTTCAGAGTAGCTGCTTTTGACAAAGAATCAGTATTTTCATAGCATCTTTAATAAAGTTTATGTGCACGCACGTTTTTATTTTGGGTTTAAAGATGTACATTAAAAACTAGGTTTTTTAAGATAGTGAAATAAAATAAATGAATGTACGGTTATTAGTGAATACCACTGTCCCTCTATAGCAGGCTATAGCATCCAAATAGTAAGCATTCCTAAAAAACACACTACGTAATTTAAATTACATTCTAGTTTAACAATAGGACTATTTGTGCACCGTCATTAAAACCTAAAAGGAACATAAATATGATAATGCAGCCCTTTACGAAATGGCATTGCCTTTAATGGACAGTCCATCTATGCAATGGCAAGCACTGAAAAACAATGGCTCAAATCTCACTGTCTCTCTCAGTATAGCTATTATTGTACTTTACAAAAAATGATGACGTATGGTTCACAACGTACAAAAGCTGTCTGGAGCCAAACCTAAAAAGAATTTTTTTACTATGTGATTCGAATAGCTCCATCAGTATATCTTTGTTCTCCTCTCCTGAGAATAAAAAAATGTAATATGCGCTATCGCATTGTCGTCCACAGAGGTTTGCCAGGATGCTTCACTTCAAATGAATTTTTTCCGCTTTGCATTATTTTCTATTTTTGAAATTCCATTTCCTCCATCATTGTTTCCTTTATCCTTTTGAGAGCCCCGCCGGGTCCTATTAAATAAATAAGTCCTTTCTTCTCTTGCCCTGTGCGTTTGATGTACTGGTAAATTCGTAATGCGTTTATGTTAATCTGTCTGGATATCTTTACACTTAAAATATTTCACAGCGTGCTATCCTCATCACTCATACAGATTGAAAAAGAGTCTCGCAGACGGTTAAAAATCCCTGAAGAAGGCAAATTACGCCTGTGGCTGCTAGGAGAGTTTCTACTCAGACTAGCTGCTAAATCTAAACGTTTCCTCATCTCATAGCTAGAATCCAGACATTTACGTTCCTCAGTTTTGCATCTTTGAAAAAGGGGGTGCAATTCCTCATAAAAGTAGCGCACTACTTTTTTACTCTAAAGCATGATGATGCGTCGGATTCATTGCCAGTTCAATGTACAAACAGACATGTTTTCCAGAGGATCCATGTTTGTAATTGGCGGAGCTTAGGTTTACATTCATAGGAATATTTGCTCATGCGTAACTATTCATGTAAATACGCCTTCTCCTAGGGCAGAGAGTGAGCACGATTAGAGCAGGGTCCATCAGGCATCGCCATTGGAGCTAGTCTGGCAGAGCAGTGTGTGAGACAGTTTTTTGCTTCTTTGGGGGCCTGTTTATGGTTTGCTAGGTCTTATGGTTAACTGTTGATTTCCCTGCTGTTAGAACAAACATTGGATGCAGCAAGCTCTGATCCATGCAACTTTCCTTACCTTGTAAACCAATTATACAGCGTGTCTTTACAAGTTCAAAACTATCCCAATTTGGAAACATGGCAACATTTTTAGCTAAATCACTAAATTGGGGGGCACTTTTATTTTAGGACCAGGGCCTATTTTCTGTCAAGGGTGTTGGTAAATCAGTTTCCAGGGTGGGATTGTGGGGAAATATTCCCAAAACTAGTAAAGGGGGAGAGGTCAAACAGATTCTCCAAAGTTTTCACCAAGAAGTAAAAAACTTTAAAAAGTCTACTTGTAGCACAAGTTTGTATTTCCCCCCAACACTATATGTATTTGGACATAGAAGCATGCTTCTTCATTGCCGTAAATGAAATCTATGAAAGAATTACCGAAGGGCCCCCAAAAACCTGCAACTGTCCAAAGTTTTAACCAAGAAGTAAAACACTTAAAAAAAATGTTATTGGGGGGCGTGGCTAGCAGCCGACGATGGCGGCAGAAAACTAGAGAGGCTCCCGGAGTAAGGCGGCTTCCTGCATCAATCCGCATGCCTATCCGCACAAAAACAAACCCAGAAGAGGTGCCCCGGGTCCGGTGACCGAACGGCACTTGGAGGAAATGTTTGGGAGTATCGATGCCCCGGGAACGGAAGGAAACGGCGACCTCTGTGTGCGGCCTGGTGGCGTGAGTGCAGCCGCGGCGGCTGGTTTGGGACCTGCCCGGGCGGAAGTGGAGCCTCGTCGGCATTGTAAACTGGAAGTGCCCGCAGCGAGTACGGACCCCACGACAACGGCGATGGAAGTCTGCAGCTCCTCACAGATCGCATAAGGGCTTAGCATATCGCTCCAAAGTCAAAACTCTACAGTGGATGACGGCGGCACTAATTGCAACTGAAGTCTGAAAAGTAAGTGCGTAGTCGCCGCCATTTTCCATCCCGTCCGCCACTGTGGGCACGAACTCTCTCGTCTGAAGGACCGGCCGGCCTATGCCGCAATTTTGGAACTAGATCCTGAGTAACTAGCACAACTGGTGTACAGAGTGCAGACCCAACTGTGGGAAGCCTAACAACTGAGAGGACTGGGCGCCACTGAAACTCGGGCGGCCCAACGGACCGTTCGCTGCGAACACTCCTTCAACAGAGAGCCGCCGCTGGCTGAAAATACCAGTGTAATACTCTATGGCGGGCAAAGGGTCCAGAAATACCTCCACCCAAGCTAAGCTTGATAAATTTGCCTATGAGAAACAATCACTCTCCCAGACGGAGCAGCGCAAATCCCTGGGCAAAGGCACGGAAGGAGAAGGAGCGAAGAAGGCTACTCTGGAGGACGTCTTGCACGCCTTGGCCCAGGTACAGGCAACGGTGGGGGCAACCGCAAAAGAAGTGACCCTGATACGGGCGGACCTCCAGAAGATGGGCGAAAGAGTGAAGCAAGTGGAGGTGGTGGCTAAATCTTTGGTGGAGGACGTCTCAGATCTGCAGGTCGAAATGAAGAAATTACAGGCCGACAACAAGCTGCTCAAGGAAAAGCTGGACGATCATGAAGGACGCTCCCAGCGGAACAACGTTCGTATTTTGGGGGTCTCGGAATCTGAAACCACAGGAGCCATAGACTTATATGTGGAAGACTTGATCAAGAACCAGCTAGCCCCCAAGGGTCTTTCAAACTTCTTCACTGTGGAACGGGCCCACAGAGTACCAGGGGGAACATCTAAGCCAGGGGCCTTTCCGCGCCCGATCCTAGCGAGACTTTTTAACTTTAGGGATCGCGACACCATCCTCCAGGCGGCCTGAGTGGCACCAGCCATTCAAATTCAAAACTCATGAATATCCTTTTTTCCGGACTACACAGCGGAAGTAACACGACGCGGAAGGACTTTTTTGGAAGTAACAAAGACGTTGCGTGAGCAGGAATTGCCATACTCTATGTTGTTTCCGGCTCGGCTACGGGTGGTCGCTGATAAGAAAGTTTGGTTTTTTGATTCCCACGAGGCAGCAAGAGACTGGCTTGAAGGATGGCGCACAGTGGAACGCAAATCCGACAGAATGCATCACAGACACCAAAACGATAGCCGGCCTGGCTCACAGACTTCAGTTGGAAGAGGCCCGAGTAAATCACCGACACTGGACCTGTCTGAAGCTGCCGGGGGAAAATAATGTCAACAGACCGTGAATAACTTAGACACTGACTCCCTGATAAACTGACTGCACATACAGGTCGTTAATGGACGCCGGCCTGGGTACTCCGAGGGGAGCAAGGGAGCCGCCTGCTCGGGGAGACACTCTCCCCCAACGTGCAAGTACTCTGTTTTTGGGATGGGTTAAGCGCTCTGCTCAGTTGGGGAGGCGGGCAGTTGAAAGTCCGTTAAGCAGGGAGGCAGGGAGGGAATGGGGGGCGGGTTGTTGGTTCTTTGTTGGAAATTCACTACGTCGGTCAGAAACTGGTGCTTGCAATGTATGTGATGTAGCTGGAAGGATACACCTACAGGTACGATTGATCCTTTTAGGACTGTTTGTATGTGTCTGTGTGATTGAAAATGGCGGATGAGCAGCTAAGTAACGCGGGGAATGCTGAGTCACGGTCGAGTGGTTCCTCCCTTAGAATACTCTCATGGAATGTGCGGGGGCTAGGGGATAAGGTGAAACGCGGCCTGGTATTAAATGCGTTGAAGAGGCAAAAACCTCAATTGGTGCTCTTACAGGAGACACACTTGACGGGAGGGGCCACTAAGGCCTTGGATAGGACAGGGTACAGGATGGTGGCACACTCGGAGTTTTCATCGGGCTCCCGGGGAACTGGTATTTTGATTAAAAAATCCTCACAATTCATTCCACTGAGCACGAAAACTGATGGTCAGGGTTGCTTTGCAGCTTTGCAGGGGCAATGGGAAGGTCGCCCCCTAACTGTGGTCTCAGTATACATCCTGCCATCCCTTCATTCAATAATGCTTCCAGCTCTTAGTGACTTTCTACTGTCTCTCCCTGAGAGCGATGTAATTTTGGGTGGGGATTTTAATGCAGCAGTGGATTCACAACTTGACAGATTCCCAACGACAGCTTCACCTGGGGGGCCCTCCCGGTTTCAGTGATTCCTGACAGCAATGGGGTTTGTAGACATCTGGCGTCACGTCCACCCCCAGGACAAACAGTACACGTTCCATTCTACAGTCCATAACAGTCTTTCCCGGATAGATTACTTCCTGGCTTTGGGTGAAGGGCTACAACACGTAGATACTGCAGACATAAACCCTCGAGGCATTTCAGACCATTCTCTGATCACCCTAACCATTTCCACCCAGAAAAAATCACGTAACCGTATATACCCCATTCAAGCATCATACCTCAAAAACCCGAAAATCAGGAAAACCCTCCAGAAGGCTACAACACAATATTTCGATGAAAATGTGGCTACTGTGGCCTCCGCCGAGGTGCTATGGGAAGCCTACAAGGCAGTATTAAGGGGGCAAGCTATAAGCTCTATCGCGGCCCATAAAAAGGAGCAGACGGCTGAACATTCTAAGCTTGAGCTAACACTACGTGAAGTAACCACTTTACATGAGGCTAACCCCACAGTGGACACAGCACATACCCTTGCACTCCATCAGCGACTATACACAGAACATGTTCGACTTATGGTGAAGGGGCACATTACTGATACAAAGAATCGGATATATGATGTAGGCGATAAGGCGGGAAAGATGTTGGCCTGGCTCGATAAGAGGGGGGTAGTTCCAGAGGGATTCAACAAGTGAGAGATAGCAACGGCGTGACGCAAACCAACCCTGAACAGATAGTGGAAGCACTGGCGACACATTTTGAGCAGGTGTATACTCCAGAAAGGGTAGTGACCGCGGACATGGCACGAGATGCACTGAGTAGAATGGAAATCCCAGTATTGCAACCAGAGGCAATAGCCGACCTGGATGTGGCCATAACCAATGATGAAATACAGCTGGCCATACGAGCGCTCAAACCTGGCAAAGCGCTTGGACCAAATGGCATTCCAGTGGAATGGTACCAGTCCCAATCCGAGGAGCTCAGTACATACTTGCTCAATATGTATGAGGAATGCCAATAGAGGGGCGTGCTTCCACTCGATCAGAGAACGGCTACTATAGTAGCAATACCCAAACCCGGGAAGCCACAGGAAGAATGTTCCTCGTATCACCCCATCTCCTTATTGAACGCAGAAGGTAAAATCCTGGCTAAACTCCTGGCTAACCGGTTGATGGCACATCTGCCTGATCTTGTCCATCCAGATCAATCCGGATTTATGCCCCATAGGAACACGGCACTAAATCTTCGCAGGGTTCATGGGGTACTGGCAAGGGCGGACTTGATCCACCACAACGCAGTTATATTGGCCCTAGATACGAAAATGGCTTTTGATCTAGTGGAATGGAACTACCTTTTTGAGGTGTTGTCCTGTATGGGCTTTGGCTCGAAATTTATATCGTGGATTAGGCTGCTATATACGAAACCGATGGCACATGTAGTGGTGAATGGCCACATTTCTCGTACATTTTCGCTGGGGAGAGGCACCCGACAAGGCTGCCCCCTATCTCCTTTGCTTTTCGTGCTAGCCCTAGAGCCACTAGCTAATCTAATAAGGCAAACACCCTTACTTAAAGGGATACACTGGAAAGAGGGTTGGGAAGACCGGCTGTCCCTCTACGCAGACGACATGCTGGTGTACTTAACAGACCCCGAGCAAGGCGTGCCGGCTCTTTTGAATCTATGTGACGGGCACGGCAAAATTTCAGTTTACACGATTAATTGTAACAAATCAGAGCTGTATGTTCTGAAAGGCCAGGTCCCGACGCTCGGACCCGACTGTTCCCTAAGGTTAGCTGGCTCCTCTTTCAAGTATTTGGGGATCCATGTCACACGGGACCCACTGGAATATATGCAATTAAATCTGGCGCCACCACTGGAACGGCTTAAGCAAGACGTCAAATTCTGGGCGGGGTTACCATTAACAATGCTGGGAAAAGCAGCGTTATATAAAATGATGTCCTTGCCCCGCTTTTGGTATATACTAGACAACACGCCTTTTCCGGTGGCGCCGGGGTACTTCAAAAAGGTAGCGGCGGTTGTCTATGGTCTGCTGTGGAGCAACCGTCCGGCGCGCATAGCGCAAGCCAAGCTTCACAGGGGCTGGTATGATGGTGGTATTGCGTTGCCGAATCTTCACCTATATTACTGGGCGGCGCATCTCAAGCCCATTAACCAGTGGATACATGCCTCACAATCTGATCCAGCTTTCCAAGCAGATAGGGCACAACTGGGCATCAACAACATGCTTGCCCCACTCTACGACCGACGTAAAGTAAGAACATTAACGGGGCCTACCAAACTTACTGTGTTGCTGTGGCATGTGGCGCTGGTCGCGCTGGGCTGGAAGGGGAAAATTACCAAACTCACCTTACTCTGGGACACACGTGCCTTTGGAAACCTGAGATACAGTAGGGGCTTCTCTCACTGGGATTCCATCGGAATATCCACGGTGGGCGACATGTGGGAGCGGGGTGAAGTAATTTCATTCAACCGCCTGAGGGAATTGTACTAACTGGGGCCACATGAATCATATTGTTACGTTCAGATACGCCATGCTCTGCTTGCAGCCATCCCCTCAGGGTCGACTCTACCAGAGTCCTCCCCGCTGGAGGATCGCCTCCCAACTGACTTTATGATAGAAAGAGCGACATCGTTGACTTGTCGTAAACTCCTGAATAACTTGCCTGACCCGCTGGCCCCCCTAAAGGAAAGATGGGAAGGGGAAGTAGAAGCCCTAGATGAGCACGAATGGAATGAGGCATTGGCGTCACCTTTCTGTCTCCGTGGCTGTGGGGAGGAGGGTTCCTTTTTCCACACACTCTGGGACTGCCCACGCATACAAAATTACTGGAGGCAAATACTACGCACTGTGTCACAGACTCTAGAGACCTCGCTCCTTCCAGAACCAAGGCGATGTCTCTTAAATGTGTGGGGACCAACTGACTTGTCCAGACATGGTCAACTCTGGGTGACGTTAGGCATGATTGTGGCTAAGAGAGATATTGCTCAGCGTTGGGGGCGGCAGAACTACCGACAAAGTCGCAGTGGTGCATGAATGTGGACAAGATAATGGTAACTGAGAGGGCGGTATACTTAAGCCGTGCGTGCCCGGGAAAGTGGAATAAGATATGGTCCCCATGGAATGTGTACCACAGTGAAATTTGTGACCCTCTGCCAGGGGACGACCAGTTAGAGTCAGATGATGAGGGGGGGGGGGTAGGTTGAGGGGTTAGAGGGGAGATAGGGACTACCTCACAGATGCGAATGGATGTAGGGATATAGCCTTCCTTCACTTTGGTCTGAGATTCCTGTTAACAGATAGCAACACATGCTGTCATGTGAATCTTTCATACAGCTAAACTGCACTACTACTTCTAGATGACCGCATTGTGATTTCCTGATTGTTATTTTTGTTATTTTCATAAAAAACAAAAAAAACCTTATTTGACTTGCAACATGATATTGACTATATACCTTTCACTCGATCGTATGATGCACCTTTTGCCAGTAGCAGCGTGACTACAATGTGGACTTACTTTATGCATGACTACCAATGTTTTTTTATTAGTGGCCGGCCCTTTGGGGTTGTAGGCAAACTGCTGTGTAACTATGTAAAGGTATAATAAAGGTTTAAAAAAAAAATATGTTATTGTAGCACAAGTTTGCATTTCCCGCAAACACTATATTTGGACATAGAAGCATGCTTCTGAATGATCGTAAATGGAATCTATGAAGGTATTCCGGAAGGGCCCCCAAAAACCTGCAACAGTTGCAGCTTCCTAGATATGCTTCTGGACTCCCTTGTGCATTTCAAAATAACTTTTAATTTACTACATAGTTGGAATAAAATACTGGATCAGGTTGCAGTTTTTAAATTTTAATTAGGCTCCTCAAACAAGCTAATGTAACTGTATACTTGAATCTTTATTGATGGCATTTGCGGCAGTAGCTGGCAATGAATGACTGAAATTCTTTTTTTTTTTCATTTGACTGAAAAGATATTTTACCATCACTGAGGTCCTATTTTTTATCGGAGCTGAAAGATAAAATGTCGCTGAATATATATTTTTTAAATGTTGGTGGTATTATGTATCTTTTAGCTAACACCTGCTGTCATTAACAATGTCAAGATGTGTCTGCGGGGCTGCCCTAAAGTGTCAACAGAATACTCACCATCACAGCACACAACAGCTTTCAATAATAAAATGTTCCATTTCCTACATTTTTAACATTCGCTAAATGAACAGGGCCACAGGAAAGGAGCACTAACACGTTCTTGAAGAACAATTAAAATAATATTGCCAACATAACTGTTATTGTTAGAAAGTGGATTATAATTTGAAGTGGCTTAAAGTCCTCCACAAGTCATAATGGTACTATTTCTGTTAGGGACAGTAAAGACTTCAGTAATTTAAACAAGAGTTTGACTCTTGGTAGCTATAGTACAGAGCAGACAGGCTTAACCTAAGAAAATGTGTAAAGCAGTTAGAAGTACCAACACTGTTTAAAAAAAAAGTCAAAAACATGACACAATAAAAATTCCAGTCCAATTCATAAAAATAGAGAATATTTTAATGAACAAATTGACCAAAATCCAATAACTGGAACAGGAGATATTAATTTGTAAAATTTTAGATAAAAATAGGCCAACCACGGGCAATTGATCACACTGGACCAGGACAAGGGCAAGGATTAAGGCTGACCATTATTGAGTACAGGTCAGTCACAGAGGTTTGTTGCAGATGGAAGTTTTACCCTCTGACTCGGAAGTAAAAAATTATAAGTGGGTTGTAGCCAAGATGGGTTCAATGAGAATGAGTAGACATCAAACAAATTCTCAGTGAAGCCGCTGGCTTTTGACAGGAAAACTCAGAGCAGGAGAAATTCAAAATTCACATCCAAGGAAGGTCGCTCACCAGCCGGATGCTTTTAGCGCCTTTGCCCCGTGAAGATTTCTATCTTTTGACTTAGTACGTGTTTTGGAGCTCTGATTCCTCAGAATGAAAGGTTACAAGCTACGGCTGATCAGGACTCGACGGTTCCATATAATCTTTGCACAACACCCGCTGTAACCGACTTGTTGCTGCGGAAAAGCTCAGGGTAGGAGCAACACAAATCTTTGGTCCAGTGCCAATGCACTTTTGTTGGATTGATATGGCACATTCGCCCTTGTCTTCTGTCAGTTCTCTTGGAAAAAATCCTTGAAAAAGTTTCTCTGTTCCTACATTTACAGTTAGGCAAGAGAAGTACACTCTGATACTTATGTAAGGAGCCCTGGACCTTGAGGACACTAGGTAGGGTTCAGGATTCACCCCCGTTTAAGAGGCGTTTTTGTAGCTTTTGTGACCCTGTAGCTTAATAGGAGATCTGCCAACTAACCCTTGGAGCCTACTTCTTGGTCCCGGGTACAAGTAGGTGAAAGTCCAGCATTTGGGGGTCTCTTCACAGGTCACAACAGCAGATGCAGCCCTTTTTCTATCTTCCAAGGGTCCTACAGTGATCTCTAGATGGTACTGGGGTTGCTGCTTTTGTGTCCAGTACCAGCCTGTGGGTGGGGGGAACTCTTGTCCAATCTTTAAACAAAGAGGTGAAAGATCACAGGGGTGACCCTTCCCACTTCTGCAGCATTTCATGTATGTTTTATTATAAACTAGTCTGCAGTGCACTCCTCTATCTAGAACCATGATGGCAGAACCTTTCTTCCCCTGTGCAGAGTTTCCTATGCCCACCCAGTGGTGATTCAAAAGAGGGGGTTGAACCCATGCAGTCTCGGGGACCTGGGCGCTATGTGGTACATATGTAAAGGGGTCCCCGTAAGGAGAGTGTATTGTGAATAACATACACTGGAATAAAATTAAGACAACCAGTAAAGCAAAATTAGAAAGGCAAATTTTCGATTGGTATATGTGATTTATTACCAAACACTGCTTGATTGCCGGTGACAATATATGAATTAAATTGAGCTCAAGCACGAGACAGCACAATCAGTTGAGGTCTCCGCCTTATTGACTGACCACGACTTCTTAGCGTGACGTCCCTTCCACATACAGAGCCCGGCTGGGCCGTATCCCATGAATTGCCCCTCTCACCTCCCTGTGTGACGTCCTGATGAAGACCCCGCAAAAGGACTTTAATTAGCCTGCTGATAGGGGTCGAAACGTCGACTGTTTTCTTTTGTTGTAATTCCGGCACACCCCCGATTCATCTAGTATTCAGATGTGACCGTTGAATGTGATTCATTGACAATGCTTCAAATTGTGCCTTTTATTTTGGCATGTGTACTACAACTGTTTTTATACTGTCACTAACCTTATAATATATCGGTTACGTTTTAGATACTGTGTTATTTTCCATGTTCTAAACACTCCCTTGAGCACTACCCCCTCCCTCTCCCCCCTTTTTTTCCCCCCTTGGGGCTTGCTAATTACAAATTTAATTCATATATTGTCACCGGCAATCAAGCAGTGTTTGGTAATAAATCACATATACCAATCGAAAATTTGCCTTTCTAATTTTGCTTTACTGGTTGTCTTAATTTTATTCCAGTGTATTTTATTCACAATACACTCTCCTTACGGGGACCCCTTTACATATGTACCACACCCAGTGGTGAGGCTATGATATGGGCAAATTCTCTCTTGTGGTCTCTCAAAACTGATTCTGAGACAACTCCTCTCCCACTGGTATTGGTGTCTGGCTGGCTAGCAGGACAATAGAGGTTGTAGGCCCAGATTTGAGATATGTCTGCATGTAACAGAATAGGCATCCTTTGAAGTTAATTAAGTTCCTGAGCACAGTCCAGCAGGGAAGTCCCAGCTCTGGGAGCCACTTCACGCCTAATCATCGAGCCACTCAGGTCCTTGGTGGCACTGGCAGAAATGCACATTTTGCTCAAGCAGGGTAGCGACACCTTTCTAAAACATGTCATTTTCAAAATAGTAATATAAAATCTGACTTGACCACTAAGTTTTATTTTAAATTACTATTAAAATGAGTCCTCATGTCATTTTTCTAGCGACTCCCAACCTGAAGTTAGGCATTATAAGGTGTTCCTATGGGAGAGCCAGCTTTGCCACAGTGACAAACGACTTTGAGGTTTTTCACTGCCAAGACATGTAAAATATAAAATAAACCTGTCCTAATTATTAAATACCATGCATCCTGCCCTATAGGCATTTAGGGCCTACCTTAGGTGTGACTATGTAAATAAACGGATGGTTGAGGCTTGGCAAAAGGATTATTTTGCCAGGTTGAATTGACAGTTGTAAAACTGCCTACCCAGGCCAAAGTGCCGGCCTGGAGACATGCTTTGCATTGTCATTTTAGTGGCTGCATAATATGTGCTGCAGTCCACTAGTAACATTTAACATGCAGGTCCTGGGAAGTCTTTTGTGCTATGTACTAGGAACTCATAAGTAAGCTAACTATGCCAATCCGGAGTGCAGCCTAATTAAACAAGCTTTAGCAGCCCAGTGCACAAGCACTGGAGCCTGGTTTGCAGAATCCCAGTGTGCAGTCATTAAAATGCAGCAGCATCAGTCCAGAAAAAAATGGGGGTGACCATACAAAAAAAGGAATTTTCCTACAATAACTAACAAAAGCACATCAGTGTTTGCTATGAAATAAACACACCAGTGTCCTACTCAGTTGTTAATAAGAAAGTATCTGTCATAAAGAGGGGTGTCCAGTTTACAAAGTTTTGTTTTTCGAAACTTTTGCCTAGTTCTATCACACTTTTGCAACTTCAGAAAGTTTTTCGCCTTCCCACATTTCTGTAAAATCGGAACTTTTGAGAAAAGTAGTCCTTTAAAGAAAAAATCTGTGTGTTTTCTGTTACGCAAAGGGAATTTCTGCAAAATAAAACACAGAGAAAACAATCTGCTAGCATTTTTCATTTTTGCTAGAATTGGGTAGAGAAAAACATTTCAAATGGTAAAAATTGATTTTTAAATGTGTGTGTGTCTTTTCAGTGGGCTTCTGGCTTTTATTTAATGTTATGTTATGTTATCTTAAATGAATTTATATAGCGCTAAGGGTGTCTTGACACTAATAAGTATATTATAGAAGCATTATGTGAAAGATAATTTATAAGTTAAAAAGCCAGGTCTTGAGAAACCTCCTAAAAGCCAGCAGAGAGGATGAAGATCTAATGTGGGGAGGGTAGAGAATTCCAAAGTCTGGTGGCTCCTGTGTCGAAGCTACTGCTGCCTCATCTGGGTTTCTTTAATCTAGATGGTGTAACTGTATAGGTACCCAGAGATCTAAGGTTCCTGTTAGGAGTATACCATATAATCAGGTTTCTAAAACATTCTGGACCTGTGCCATGTAAGGACTAAAAAGTAATCAAGTAACCTAGTTGTTTACAATCTTTTGTAGCCTATCAACATGTCTAAGAGTGCAACCAGTCAATATGCCTTTCTTTTTTTGAAAAACATAGTTCAGTCCCTTAACACAATCCAAACTCTGTTGCAAAAGGATTAAAATGGATATTATTTATTGCTGCCTTGAACTAAATCAGTTCAGCTCGCTGTCTGTGGCAGTCTGTAGCTGCACGAGTGTGCATGTTTCTGCCAAATAATAATTATTTTCTTGACAGTGTAATTGAGTTCATAGCATGAACATCTATGTACAATAGTTTTCCTGTACATGTGACAATGACTTTCGCAAATGGAACATTCACAAGGCCACTAGCAATGGAAAGATAGGGGCACAGAGCCACAGACTCTGAGCACCGACCCTGGGACCATAGTATATGAAATGTGGCATGGTGACACTGGCATGGAGATCTTTAAACACTGGCAAGTGGGACCTAGGAACTAATACGGGGACATGGAATAACTACACAAGAACACTGACACAGAACATTGACAATGGAACACTCACAATTGAACACTAAAGCAGGGAAAGGACAAGAGTACATGACACAGGAACACTGACATTGACAGATGTTACTGACTCTAAGGTACTAAGTAGGTGACCGACACAGGGCCAATGTCTCAAAGCATGAACATCTGTGTACAATAGTTTTCCTGTACATGTGACAATGACTTTCACAAATGGCACATTCACAAGGCCACTAGCAATGGAAAGATAGGGGCACAGAGCCACAGACACTGAGCACCGACCCTGGGACCATAGTATATGAAATGTGGCATGGTGACACTGGCATGGAGACCTTTAAACACTGGCAAGTGGGCCCTAGGAACTAATACAGGGACATGGAATAACTACATAAGAACACTGACACAGAACATTGACAATGGAACACTCACAATTGAACACTAAAGCAGGGCAAGGACAGGAGTACATGACACAGGAACACTGACATTAACAGATGTTCCTGACTCTGAGGTACTATGTAGGTGACTGACATAGGGCCAATGTGTCAAAAACATGTATTCTAAGACACTGACAAATGAGGCTGAGAAAGAGACCCTCAAATGGTGTTCAGACAGTGACAATGTTAAATTGTCACAGGGAGCCTGACACTGACACGAGGACACAGACACAGTATTGCTGACACAGGGACACAGACATTAAAACAGGGACACAGTGAAGCAAACAGATTGATTAGGATAACAACAGGGTGGTACTGATACGAGTAATCTCATACTGGGGCATTGGGACAAGGGTACATGAAGCAGTGACACTATCCAAAGCTGACATCTGATGGCAACAGTGTGTCAAAACTGTGAAACTTGAATTGGGGACATGTGCCTTAGGGCCTGATTTCGGGTTTCATTGATGGGATACTATGCTACAAATGTAACGGATATTCTATCCGCCATATTACGAATGCATTATATTCTCTGGCACTTGGAATATAGCAGTTGGAATAACTGTCACATTTATGACGGAGTAACCCATATGCCAAACTCCAATTCAGGCCCTAGCCCTAATGAATGAATTATTTGAATGATTTGATTTGATAACACACCCCCAACCAGGGTATCTCATCGCACAGTCAATACAAAAGTTTGGACATAAAATCGAGATCCTAATACAGTGCAATTTGTAATGATTTCATAAATTTGCTGTAGTCAGGGCAAGTTCAAACTGAGAATGGTAGTTTGTGCCAGAGGGTGTGGCAAGTAAGAGAAAGATCTTCCACCACATCTAAAACGTTGAATACAAGGGGCCGACATTCACTTCTTCTCACTGGAATGCAAATTCCGAGTGGGATGATATTGTTTCAGTCTCTGACAGGTACTTGTGATCTTTACCCTGCAGAGCTTTATGGGTTAGACAGCACATTTTGAACCCTACTCTTTTCCTTACTGGCAGCCAATGTAAAGATTTTCAAAGAGGAGTGGAGGCCATTCTGAGCGATCGAAGGCATAGCCTTGAAGCCTTGAAGTCAGCCACAGACACATGGACAAAAGTTAAAGACATCAGCACAAGCAAGAATGTGGTTCCATCTAATCCGTACAATCATGCAACGTCCCTGAGGACCAAGTGCCAATATCAGTGCTAGATATTGTGCTTTGCAAATATCACCCAACATTTTTTCTTGTGAATATGGAAACTCAATTGACCAATTGTGCAAGGCACTAAATGAATATGGATGTCTCACTCTCCAATAATTCTGGCAGAGTCTAGCTCACCCTCAACCTCCCTTTAAATATTGTCACCTTGTTATATTGCAGTGCTCTCTGAAGACAAGAAAAGAGACACTACATATTGTATTAAAATATGAATTCTCATGGCACAACCTGGCTCACTAGGACCGAAACGAACGGGAAATTTGGATGCTTGTGCTCAAATCAGCCAGTGCATTTCCTTTAAGGTAGGAAGGCGGTATGGACTTAGTGTTATGTTCCCTAAACTAGACCTAAGGAGCAAAAGTGACCTTTTACTTACATTTGTTCTATCTTTCTCTGTATAACAGTTTCACCGCTGACCTTTTACCTGGATTACGTGCTGAAAAAATGTTGATAGGTTTCCTTGAAACCAGCCTCATTTATTATGCATGAGGATTCTTAGGAAAATCCCCTGCCCATGATGTACATATTTCTTTACAAAAGTAATCGCTATTGTGTATCCTAGGGCGAAGAGGCTACTTTGCATAATTGCAATTATCGATTTAGGCTCATCTACATAATCATACTCAAAAAATTATCTCTTTTCCATACTACCTCCTCTCACAATGTCCAATAATGAAGATGGCATTGTGAATGCAGGGAAGGAAGATCAGGATATTGTCCTTAACATTACAGAAAATTGCAGACATGTACATATTATGAAATTAATGGAATTTGGCCTCCCGGAAATGGGTGATAATGCTACCTTCGTGATTGAGGCCCACAAGTCATTCAGAACAGAGCAATTCTATTCTTGGGTTAGATTCCTACCTGCAGATGCACATACACATTTTTTTCATACTTGCATTGAAGATGACACACCTGAAGAATATCTTCAATATGTTGACGTAGAAGTTCTGTTAACTAACCAACAACAAAATAATCAGTTTAAAGGCGCCTTATCACACACCACACTAAATGTGAGACTCGTTCTGCTCACCATAGAAGCAGCCATCTCGCCTGTCCTAGCTGCTTACGCACCACATCCAAAGATCTATACATTGCTAGCAGCAGAATTATATACACTTTACAGAGAGGTAGTAAAACTATAGAGAAACCTTACACGGTACGCAATGAGAAAACTTACAATTCAACCTGCGAGGATTACTCAAGCTGGTCAAACTCAAATGACTACAACAAATATCAACCCACAAACACTGAATGCAATTTTTGGGAAAATGCCCACTAAACTTGAGCAAATGCTGTGCTGGATAGCACACAAAATAGAACAACTTGAAGAAGTATTTCCCCTTATGGGCCCAAAGGAAAAACACAGAAAACTAACAATTTGCTTGCAAATGGAGCGGGCGCCCCTGATAGAGGATTGCACCATTGGGGTACAGTTTTCACTGCTGTTTATACCAGAATTCATGGTACCCCCTCAATAGCGATTATTCCAATTGTATTGAAACAAATACAGAATGAGTACGGGGCAGAACCTGTCCTGGACTTGGAACTGATGGGCAATTTTTCCCAGGTATCAGCAATTATGTTAGGTAACATAAAAGGGAAGGCAGCAGCGGTGGCTATATGCCAATGGCTGAGGGAATTCACTCCTGCACAACAGGAGTGAGAACTACCTAAGATTATTGAAGAAACCTATGCTTCATTGGGTAGAGATAACTTGGAAGCCAGACCTGGAAAAACACAAATAACAAGTAATCCTGAAAAGAAGAACTCAAAGCAAGCACGCAATTCTTCTAAAAAGAAATGGGAAAACAAACAATCAAAAATAATAAGCAAAATGCATCACAATCACAGGGTGGGTCTCCTCAACAGGAAGCCTCTGAGAAATTATATAATCTTAGAAACCGTGATGATAAGCCGCAAAGGAAGACACATCGCACTTCAGACTACATTATCAAACGAGAAGATAAACCCAAAATGAAACCTCAATTTTAAAAGAAGAAGATAGCTGACCTAAAAATAAGAAATGCCAAGGCTACTTAGGACTCTTACTAGTGAATGGGGAATGGGCTCTGACAATGCTAGACAGCACAGCAGAGGTAACCACAGCTTGCCATAACCAGATGAAATTCCTGGTGACAGCAGTATTGAATGAACACATCACAATGAAAAAAAAAACATGAAACAAGGGTAAGTGTCCCACATCATTACACAAGATTAAACTCCAAATGGAGGGGGACATACCCAGGAAAGTGAAAGGTGTCTTTTAGGATAACCTGACATATGGATACAAAATCCTGTTGGCTGAAAAATATTGTCCCCTTGAGTTCATTATGGACTGCCCTAAAAGGGAAGAGTAATAATACCAGACTTCTCTGACCTCGTTCAATAGTCACCTAAATATTCATACACGCAGGAGTGGGCGTTAGCAAAAGCTCCCGCATTATACCACAATCATGTAGGGCGGGATGCTGAGTCATCTCACCATGAAATCCCATTAAAATCTACCCTACACCACAGAGGCAGTGCCCAATAAAACATGATGCAAAGAAACAAGTCAGGGAGATCCTAGATCAACTTGAATATCTAGCTGTGATTGAAAATTGCACCTCTTCCATAAATAATCCTTTGCTTCCCATAATGAAACCCGACAATTCATACTGTCTAGTTTTAGACTAAAGGCATTTAAAGACAGGCACAGGAACATTTGCAGCACAAAATGCACACAGTGCTGCATCAATGAATAACATTGTGCAAAAGAAATACAAAACAACACTAGGTATCTCAAATTGATTCTTTTGACAAAATATAGCACCTGAAAGCAGATATTTGACAGCATTTTCAGCACTCAGCTCCTATGCCAATTCTGTAGACTACTCCAAGGGTATAAGAATAGCCCAGATTGTTCTCAGCAAGAGTATCAGAGTTACTTCCAAATTGTGAGGAGGAGGCCTTGTCCTATGTCCTTACCGGACCCGTCCGAGAATGTTTCTCGGATGGGCCCGGAAAGGACCGGGTTGTCTTTTTGCTACAGTGTGAAGAGGGGACAACTTATTATGGTCTTGTCTCGGGATCTTCATCCACCACTTCAGGAGCTGGTGGTCTAATACTGCTGTACACAGGCGTATTTGAGCAAGGACGTCACTGCAGTTTACATATATTAGTTCTCATCATATGAGCGGCCACATGTTCGGACTGTGTTCGAGTTGGCGAATATCAACGAAAGACGGGTGTGATATTTTTATTTTGGGACAGCTTGTAGCTGTTCACTTGACATTAATATTTGAGAATTGCGGTCTGAATTCAGAATCTTTTTGAGTTCAGAGTAGACGACCATCCGCATCCTCGATGTGCCCATGACATTTGACCTTCAATATTGCGTTTGTGCCTTGAGAAAGTCTGAATACTGATTTGTACAGACGAAACACGTGTTGGAATTCAGTAACTGCTGGGAATTTATTTTAGTACAATAAAAAGAACTGCTCACCTGAAGGTGTTCGTGGATTACCTTCGAAAACCTCTACAGAACTGGATTACAGTATACTCGCCATAGGACTTTAGGCAGTAATTATTTAATGTTATGACAAATAAGAATCTAATACGCTTATCTTGGATTCATTGTGATTTACAAGGGTGTGCTGTAACATCTATTTTGCAAATGTTTATGTGCATGTTACTTGTAACCTGCTGATAGCACCGTTTGGTAGTAGGTGCTCTAGCTACTCAAGCATGCAAATAATTTACATTGAATTATTATTCACACTTTTACTTGTCATCTGCTACACTATTTCTTTTGATGTGCGGGTTTTCCCTGTTGGGAACACTACTACCATCTTGTTGTTTGAATATTTTTAGCTTTAGTTGACCTTGTGAGGAGTGGGTGTTATGTTCCCTAAACTAGGCCTAAGTAGCAAAGTGACCTTTTACCAACATTTTTCCTGCCTTACTCTGTATAACAGTTCTAGCCCTGACCTTTTACCTAGATTAAGTGCTGAATAAATGCCGATTGGTTTCCTTGAACTAGGCTCACTTATTACGCATGAGGATTTTTAATAAAATTTCCATTCCATGTACATATCTCTGTACAAAGGTCATTGCTATCTTTCATACCAGGGCGACTAAGCTAATTTGCATAATTGCAATTACTGATTTAGGCTCATCTACATAATCATACTCACAACAAATCAATTGTGGTAGAACCCCTGGGGCTACCTTTTCTCTATAAAAGAACTGCACCTTCACTATGGAAGGAGAGGAGACGCTTCCACGCTGACACTAAGGTCCTGGCCTGAAGAAACGTAAACACGCAGAGGTCTGACATCCCTTGCGAGGTGTCCAACTAGAGACCAAGACGGGGTCATTTATTCTCTCCCATCAGGTAATGAGGTTTACTCTTTCCTAGGGGATTCTTGGCTTTACACCAACAGAAATGCTAGGTACATTTATGTATACTTTGGTGGGGTCCACATAGTAGGAGTACACTTGATTTATATGGCCCCATATATTCACTGTTTTAGCACAATGGTAGAATTCAACCTTTTATTTGCTCTGTTGGTGCTTGTAATCTCTTACGTTAGCTTCTGTCCATTGGTTGTTGCAACTCATATCTTTTATACCAGAAAGACACTGGTTCAATAAATGCTTATTGAAAACATCCCCAACGTTTATTCTGTGTATCTCTTTGAGACTAAGTGAGTATGAGTGACAGAGCAAAAAGAACTGGACTGTTTCCACTATCCCTGAAGGTGCAAGTGGTGTCATGTTTGATGGTTGTCAGAAACTATTCACTCCTTTGTAAGGTTAGGAGGCTTATGGCAGCACTGTGAGCTAGCTGGTCTATACGCGACATATCCTGCGGGGAGTCCGGAATCAGTCTTGACACCAATCCCAAATGTGCAGATCCTATGTATTTTTAGGAACTACACGACATGAGTCTGCAGCTTGGATCCTGCTGTTGTTTAAAATGATGCCTCTTTATTTGACCTGTATCCCCCACCACTGCCAAGTGTCCCTATGGGATCAGCAGCACTCCAACAAACCAGAAACCAAGCACCCGCTAAAAAGCAATGATTGATATGGGATCATTAGAGAATTCAGTTCTCTCCTCTCAATACAAATATTGCATAAAAGTGGCATTCCTAAAACACATATTCACCACCAGAATGTTACTTGACAATAACCGCTCGCTCGCTGTGAGGTTCGCTGCCAGACACTTTGTTTCCACGTTGCTACAGGAGTAGCTTGCTGCCTGTTTATCGTTTTCTGCCCTGAAGGAGAGGAGGAATTACATCTGCGTGGCCGCAGAGGAGGCGCGAGGCGCGGCTCCGGGACTGCGAGGCTCAGCCTTCAGCTACATCAGCTGTTGCCTCTTCCCGTGCGAGCCGCGCCCCCTCCCAGTGCCCCGCCCCCATCAAATCACTCTTAACCTCTCGCGGCCCCCGCTACGCGGGCGCCGCTCGCTATGAGGTTCGCTGCAAGACACTTTGTTTCCACGTTGCTACAGGAGTAGCTTGCTGCCTGTTTATCATTTTCTGCCCTGAAGGAGAGGAGGAATTACATCTACGTGGCCGCAGAGGAGGCGCGAGGCGCGGCTCCGGGACTGCGAGGCTCAGCCTTCAGCTACATCAGCTGTTGCCTCTTCCCGTGCGAGCCGCGCCCCCTCCCAGTGCCCTGCCCCCTTTCACCCGATATCCATTTAACCCGCAACACAAACGCGCATCGCGGGACGCGCGCGGGACGGAGCCCGGGGCGAAGCCTGGGCCAAGGGTGGGCCCGTCCAAGCCCGTCGCAGACCGGAGGAGACTGGGCTGGGCCCACCCCCCTAACATCTACTACCAGGTATCATACATCGACACTCAAACCACGGGAACAAACATCCATTACATCATCCCATAGTACTGTAAGATGGTAGCCACAAGAGGGACAAAACAAAAAACACTAGCTCCAGGGAGCGTCGGGAAGTTACTGGGACCCATGGACGATTTCCTTGCAAAGGCTAATTCGTTCATCGATCAAAGTATCACCCTCATGGAAAAAAGAGTCTCACTGGATTTAGAATTTGCCAAGCGTTCCTCCCTGGGCAACCTTGCAGAAGCCAGAACTCCCGTCCCGACTGCAAACAAAAAAGCACCAGGTACTGCGAACGAAGGTAGACGCAGCCTTCCAAACAACGTAGATCTATCCGTATCTGACCTTGCTGATTCCCCGTTAGGCTCAGAATTAGAAAAAAACCCTGAGTTACCACCCCAATCCCCTACCCAGATACCTTCCTCGGAGGATATACAAGCAAGAGGAAGGAGAGAAGGAGCGATTAGTAAAAATAAGCTTTCTCAAAATAATCCTATCACATCTAAATCCGCTCCTCCCCCGACCACTTCTCAGGCTATACCAACTCCGCCACCAATTCCCTTACTACCACCACAGCAAAAACTCGCTACTGTAATAGTTCACCATGACCAACAGGAAGGCTCTATACCCATCCTATTGGACTCACCATCGCAACCATACACAAAGGGCCCGGAAGATCAAGATAACTCTATACTCATAGATAAGATAACAGAAATCTTCAAACAGTTACTACGACCTGTAGAACTCAAGTTAATAAAGATAGAAACACAGATTTCGAAGTTCATCTCGTCCTCACAACATCCCCAGGGGCCCCCCCCAAAGAAGAAAGGGATCGCAAATCCTTCTCACAACGCTCCCTTAAACTCTCTGGGCACTAGTGCAAAACCCTCTACTCCTCACACAACTAAACCACAGTCAGTAGTACCCACTGTTCCCCCTCCCATTCCGATACCTCCAGCTACCCTGACTCAAAGTACACCAAACCTTACCACTGCAGGTCCGACTACAACAAAACAAACTAAAACTAATCCACTCACAACCACTCGGCCGCAACCAGCCCCAAGAAAAACTGTTCCCCCCAAAACCCCGGTACACAACTCTTCTACCCAACCAGCCCAAAGAAACACCCAAAAAGAGATAGGAGAAGCCAGAGCCCACACGGAGCTTCCTCCGGAGGCCGTCCCTTATGTAGCAGTCATGATCGGAGTAATCGAACTACCTCCTAATACGGTGGAACCGCCATGGTCTCTAAAAAACAAAGTTCATCATTGGCTGCAGACAAATCGCCCCATGCCACCAAATTGCCATGGCAGGATCTCCTCACTTTTTAGGACTCCGTGGGTGGGGAAAGGGAGCAAACAATACCCTGGGGACTGCATTATTATTACCTTTGAGGACCCATGGGTGGTTGACTATATTACCTCTTGGGAACAACCAAATCCAAAGGGAAGTATAAGAATTAAACCCCTTTCATTCTTTTACCCCTTCATTCAAACCTCAAATAGTAATTTCTTTGAGGACCCTGCTTTCCCCTGGGTCGAACCACCACAGCGCCAACTAACTTTCCCCGACAATAGACAATATGGCACCTCTCGCTTTAGAGAGCAGGAAAATCCTTGGCAAACAGTCAATCCACGCCAGCAGGGAGAAAATTGGGGAGAATGGGGATATTAACAACAGAGGAGGACCCGTAAAGCTCCACCTAGATGGGATCCCTGGTATAACATTCCAACAACAAATAGATACAGTCCCCTAGAAATGGTGGATTGACCACCAAGGGATCTAGAACAAACCACCCCAAACTCGCCATACTCCCCCCCCCTAAGTAACAACATTGTCACAACTTCACCAACCCCAGCTCTGAAAGACAACTCCCATACAATACCTTTCTTATTTTGGAACGTGGCGGGTCTCCGAACTAAGATCGATGATCCTGGGGCAGTCAATTTCCTGGAGCAAGGCAAAATAATCTGCCTGCAAGAGACCTGGGCAACCTCAGAGTTACATTTATTAGGGTATAAAACCTACTTTTCACCTGCTACTCAAAGCCCAATAGGCAGACCCAAAGGAGGCTTAGCAATCTACATTGCCAACACTCTCTCCCATCTGAAAGTGTCTAATCTTTTCACTGATTCTAACTGCCAGATACTTTCTCTCTCCTTTGCAAACGAAGATACCATTACTCTTGTCAATTCATATAATAATCTAACGGAGAATGACTTCCTCACCTTCGTTGATAACATGCAGGAGAGGCTAAGATCCCCCCAACATCGGGAGACTAATTCCAAAACGATTCACCTTATCTGGGGAGGTGATTTCAATATACATCCGTGCCCAATGGCAGATACTCAATGCTGCGGACTTGTGGACGACAACGATGCCCCATTTGCACATTTCGTCCACAATAAATCTGGCAACGCTCTGAATAGCACACTCTCAGAGTTTGACTTATTCATCTCTAATTCTCCGAAGGCTGAGAAAAATCAGTTTAATCCAACCTATGTAGCTAGAGGCCACCAGACAACTGTGGACTACATCCTGACGTCCCATAGTCTCGCTGCAAAAGTCACAGATCACCAAGTAATCGACAACATACTAAGTGATCACTATGCATTAAAGATTGAACTTCACTTATCGGAATATAAATCTAAGGTCACGGACATTGCAGCTGCCCTCACTCAAGATAGCCTCCAACTGCGTAAACATAATGGCTATTCCATAAAATGGGAAAAGACTGACCCACAAAAATTCATAAAACAACTAGTCAATCAAGCATATCCATATATCATCAACTGCCTGGACCCAGCCATAAATCATTCCGAGGTCCTGCAGAACTTTGCAGAAATCTTGACACTAGCCAAGAGACTACTCACGGGGAAAATAACTAATAAACACACAGAAAGGAAAGGTTGGTTCAACCACAACTGCACGAGAGCTCTAACAGACCTAAAATTTGCTCTCCACAAAAAACCAAGGGACGTGGGCCATATTCAATTCCTGAGAAGAAAATACAATCTGGAACGTAAATTAAAATTACAACAAATGAAAGAGAAACTCTGGAATGACCTAGATAAGAGCTCTTTATCAAAAAACAGTAAGGACTTCTGGAGAACGATCAGATCCCCTTTCTTCTCGGACAACAACTCTCCCAAGATAGAGGTGGCTATAGATGAGGGAACCTGGATAGCTCACTTTGAACAAATATTCAAAGACCAAGGAACCATAGACCATCCTCCTCATCACCAAAACGAAGTACAATACCCAATTTCTATATCTTTTGACATCTCCGAAATCCTGGCGGCTCTGGATAAAAGTAAAAGAGGAAAAGCCCCGGGCCCGGACGGTGTGCCTGTGGACCTTTTCAAATGCAACCAGGAGCTTTGGGCACCTATCTTAACGAGAGTATGCTCAGCAGCAGCTAGTGAGGGCATTTTGGACTCTTGGACTATATCAATCATGGTCCCCATCTTTAAGAAAGGGGACCGACAGGACCCAAAATGCTATCGTCCCATTTCCCTCCTGGATTCTCTTGGCAAAGTGTTGGGGAGGGTCATTCTGGAGAGACTGCAACTGTGGAGTGAGGAAAAGGCCATCATCTCGGACCTATAATTCGGCTTTAGAGAAGGCCTTGGGACAGTTGAGCAGGCACTTAATCTCAGCCTTATAATGACCAAATACATGCACGCAAAGAAATCGACGGTATACATGGTCTATGTAGACCTGTCTGCCGCTTTCGACTGCGTTGCGCACTCTAAATTATGGACAGTCCTAAGAGAGATGAATGTGGATCCCTCATTGCTGGACCTTCTTAGAGAGTTGTATTCCGGGGCCTCGGCCAGAGTCCGGTTCGGAAAGAATGGAGAGTTGACAGCACCATTCGGTGTGGAGCGAGGAGTTAGGCAGGGCTGCGTCCTGGCCCCCTTTCTCTTCTCGCTCTACACAAACGGCTTGGAGGAGGCGATGCTGAGGGAGGCCCAGGACCTCCCAAAAATGAAACAGAGACCGATTCCAGCGCTCCTCTACGCGGATGACGCCGTCATCCTGGCCCGAACCCCGCGCGAACTCCAGCACTCACTAAACAGATATACCACCTTCATGAACGCCCTGGATCTAAAAGTTAATGAAAAAAAACCTTCGTCATGATCACAGGGGGGGCAAAGAAAGTCAAAAAAACATCTTACTTGATAGCCAACCACTGGAGTCCGCCACACAATATCCATACCTCGGGATTTTGATTGACGATAACCTAGCATGGAAACCAGCAGTAGAAGCGAGATGTCACATCTTTAAGCGCTCAATAGCAGCCCTGCAGACCTTTTCTCGGAAACTGGGAAGGAGGCGTCCAGTAGAACTGCTAAGAATCTACAATGCCAAGTGTCAGGCGATTGCTCTTTACGGAGCAGGGGTCTGGGGCCACATTGACGTTGGAGCCCTCCAAAAAATCGAAAACCGATTTATAAGATTTCTTCTCGCTACCCCAAAAGGCTCATCAAACTACGCCTCCCACATGGAACTGGGAATCCCGTACCTGCAGGATCTCCTTAAAATCCAGCCATTGCTTTTGTGGAGGCGTATATGGACCTCGGACACTAACATGCTATCACAGTTGATAGTGACCGACACAATGTCACTTGACCACGCCCTTAGAATAAAATGGCTTCGCTACATTAAAAATGTTCTCACCGACCTTGGCCTCGAAAAATATTACCTCCATCCAGAATCGTTAGCTGCTCTCCCAAAAAAGGAACTCAAGGAACTTGCATTACGGCACCTGGAAACACTAAGGCTGCCAAACGAGTCAGCAAAACCTTCAGTGGTTCACACGAACACAGTCCAACAAACGTTTGGCATCCAACCGTATCTTACTCTCGATATTAAAACATACGAGAGGATGCTGCTCACCAGGCTCAGACTGAACCTCTTTTTTAGACTGGTTGCTTTTCCCCTAAATAAGGCCTGGGACCCAAACCTGCCCCCGTGCCCCTGCGATGCGAAATCAACTCAATCCAATATCCACGTCATCCTCTTCTGTAAATTTTATCATCCCCACAGAAAACATTGGATACTTCCGCTATGCAGGCAATGGGGCCTCAGACAATGTCGGCCGGCCTTCCTAAGACTACAAACCTTAGAGTCTGAAGAAGTCTGTTACCTGGTCTTGAACTTTTTAAAATGTATTCTGAATCACAGAAAAAATCTCTAGTACACAGCACTAGGGAAAAGGAAAAAAAAAATATATATATATATATAACGATTTAACGATCTGATGGTGATCCCCTGAAGCAAAAACTCTCTCTCTTTTTAAACAAATGACACTTTGCTCCCTTTTTTTCCTTATTGCATAAATGCACCCATGATATGGCTTTTTTAACTTATGTATTGTCTTTTTATGCTGATTGTTTCTTTTATTGTTTTCTTTGTGATTAACCGAATAAAGAATTATATTATATTATTATTACTTGACAATATTGTTAGATAACAGAGGTTTATTGTTGCCAAACTCAACTGTAAACATTTTACCTTCCTCACGAGGATGTAATGGTGAGTGGATCATCTGGTATTCAAAGACATGAGAATTAGGAAAAGCACAGATCTCTGCATCAAATACATTAGTCAGTTTACTCTTGGTTATTAGTACAAAACTATTGCATCGTTCCTGATAACTGCTGAGAATGGACAACAAATACATTCCAGCCCTGCTGGGAACTGTTGGAGTCCACTAAAAAATATAGGCCATGTTAGGAAGAATTCGTACTGTCCACTGAAAGAATTTCAGTCCTGCAAAGAAGTGTTGAAACAGAGCAGAAATAAATATTGCGACGTTATAGAGACTTGTAGGCCTTGTCCCATCAAAGTTTTATCAGTCGAGTTGAGATGTGTTGTAATCAGTGGCGTAGCTGGGGGGGGGGTGGGGGCGGTGGGGGTGGTTCGCCCCAGGCGGCAGTGTATCTGTAAGTGCAAGCCCACCTGCTTGCAGACAAATTCTGCACCACCTAAAAAAGTGGTGGTGCAGCGCCGGCGCGTCATGCGGGTATAATGTGTGTGGGTCCCAGCCAGGGCCGTCAATCCCGTAGCGCGCGAAAGCACTACCAATGACGGCCCTGGATATAATTTTTGGCCAGCTCCCACACTCCAGCAGTGGTGCGCACTGTCTGTTGCGCACAACAGTGTGCGCGCTCTCTTGAGTGGAGGAGTCTTGTGGAGGAGTCTTGTGCTTGGCAATGCAGATTTGTTGCAGACAGTCTGATCGGACTTCTGATTTACTCTGAGTCAGTCACTCACTGTCTGGACTGTCTCTGCTCAGTCTCTCTAGCAAAAGAAACTCTGCCTGTTGCTGCTTGCACTGGGCCTGGCCTGTCACCTGTGCTGCGGTGGCCCTGCCTCGAGTCGACTCAAGAGTCGAGAGAGACACTAACAGCCTAATTAAGGTGGACGAAAATTAATTTCATTTGAATTTTTATGCCTCTGTCGTATACAGCAACCCACTTGCCGAATTGATCATTTCCACATGAGCAGCAGTGTAGTTTTGAGTCCTCCACTGACGCGGTTGGAGTGCTTTTCGGTGCAGTTGTAACTTACTTAAACTCTGCCAATCCACCCACCCCAGCTACTCGCCGTTCTCTGTCCTGTGTTAACCAGTACAACTCCCTCAAAATTTACCTCTTGCTACTTGTTTTGCCAAAAATTAATAAATAAATCCTCCTACCAGCTGACTTACAAACATTTATTTATTCTCAGCTTTCACTAATGTCACTCTCTTAAGGTGCTTTAAAATACATTATTTCGACAAATGTCCTAGTAATTCCTAACAGGATAAAAAATACTGTTGTGTAATATTTTGGACTAATGTATCAGTCAAGATGTGGTTTAACATGCAATATTCTACTATTGTTCTTCCAAACATTTCTAAACGTGCACTTAGGGGTCTATTTATGAGGCTGTTTACTGTGCTCTTGCACCACTCAACATGGTGCAAGAGAGAAGCAAACCTTATGACAGATTATTGAAGTCACGCAAAGCCGTTTTGCATGGCTCCAAAAATCTGGAGTAATGCAACACAGCACAATTTGGGCGTCCCCACACAAGTCCCACGGATTTTGACGCATCCACAGATTTAGAAAAACTTGTAAACCTGGAGATGCGCCAAATTCTTACGTCTTCCTAGGGCACGCATAAAGAGAAATATCTCTATTTCTCCTAGTTTTTTCTTCTTTCTATGTGTGTGCATTCTGCAGCACTCATCTAAAGAGGAATATGCCTCCCATGATTGTTTTTGTGCAGGAAGGTGTACCTTCCTGCACAAAACAATCCTGCATGCAAAGCAGGCCCCAATGCTCCATGGTGCAAGGGGTGCCAGCATTGGCACTAGCAGCCAAAACAGCACCAGCGAAGGGTAAAGGACAGGAATATATTGTAATCTTTTAAATACTGCGCATTCATACCCTTTCCCTGCCAGGCAGCCCATCTCAGCAAGGTGCCCATAAATATGCCTCTCAATTTATAAATCTCTAGTGACTCATGTTAACCTGTTTACCGCGGCCCCGATTTTCCCGCAGTGCAGCACTTCCGCAAAACGAGTGGGGCCGCGTTGGCCATTGGCCGACGGCAGCACTGGGGAGGTGGTGCTGCCGTCGGCCAATGGCCGACGGCAGCAAGGAAGGGGTTAAAGGTCTAACTTCAGTTTACGCACTTCTTCACAAGGAAAATCAAAATGACAATTTCCTTGCCAAAATATTCATCACTCACGTTAGGGTATTTTAAATGAAAGTTTGAGTTGGCCAGCCTTACTTTATCAGGATACTCGTCACAGGTTGAGAGCTAAGGCCCCAAGAGCCTGATGATGATATGGAGACTATAGGGAATTTAAAAACTATTGGCTTTGTCAATGCTAGTTTTCAATGTGTAGTGATGCTAGCAGTGCTTTCCGAGAGCAGGCTGCATTTACTGAAAATCATTTGTCTTGTGAGTGGGCCTAACTATGTTGCTACAGGGAAGGGTAGGTCACATATGGGAGTGATAATTTCCTACAACCAGTGGGAAAAAGTCTAGTGAGTAATATCTCAGACAAAACATTAACATGGGAATGACCAGTGACTGGAAGCTAGTGTAGTGTTCTGGTTTAGAATTGATGTAATTACTATTTTGGAAGCCAAAATAATGTTGCAATTTGATTGCAATACTCACTTGAGAGTTCCATGTTTAATAAATATAGCAGTTAAAGATATGTAGGTCGCAGTGACCCATTTGTGAAATAACTAATGCTTGAGGTTCTGAAATTTCAGAGGCTTTTGCACATGGAGAGCAACTTTGGGGCATATTTACAAGAAAACTTTCAGAGCACAGTGTTTAGACAAAATTGCTAATGCGGTGCTCCGACAGTTTAAAAAATGCAGGGATGCACTGTATTTACAAGAATGTGGTGCACCCCTGCATTACCCCTAGCACTAAATGTAGCTGCCTAGCGCCAACGCAGACACCCTTGCAGAATTCAGCACACATAGAAACAGCAAAAACAAGGAAAAATTATTCATTTCACCCCCTTGCGTCTGCTTAAGACCAGGTTTTCCCCGGTCTAAATTTTTGGCAGTGCCCCATATTCACGCCACCTTTGTAAATAGGGGCAGCGTCAAAAATCAATTGGTGTTGTGGTGGAACGTTCACAGCACAACTCATCGCTCGCCCCTTTGCCGCAGGGGACTGTTGCAGTAAGGGGCATATTTACACGGTGGCGATAAGCCATGTTAAGTGGCTTATTGCCACCTTGTAAATATGGAGCATGGCATTGCGCCACAGGAACGTCATTAACAGTGATGTTCCTGTGGCATAATGCCCTTGCAAATACGACCCTTAATGTGGGAATGAAAAGACAAATTATTTTCAATGATTATCTTAACTGATTTGAGTTAACTTACTCAAGGGAAAATTGTGAAAGAGTTGCCAAGTGGGAACCCACTTTGCGCTGAAATTTTACGCAAGCACAGCATCAATATCGCTTTTACATCATGTAGTGCCAACTGCCTTTTGTCTGTGGAAAGGTGGCATTACAGTGCAAAAAGGTGTAGGGGCATATTACCAAGCAATAGCGATAATTATCGCTATTGCTTGGTTAGAGACAAAAATTTACAGCTGAGCTGCGGCGATTTTTATCGCAAATAAACCTTGGTATTACCAAGGTTTATCGCAAATGCGATAAAAATCGGCCACAATGCATGAATATCGCTGAAAAGTCAGCAATATTCATGCATTACCGAGCTAATGCTCTTAGCCATGTTATCCACCTCCCATTGGATAACATGGCTAAGAACTGCTCAGGGCAGGCTTAGCGCGAATATCTCCAAAAGTTGGTAATAGGAGATAGCGATGTTAGCGACTGTTTCCAGTCGCTAACATCTTGGCACGCCCACTTTGCATGTCATTAGTGATAAATATCACTGACATGCAAAGCGGGGCCCAAGATGGTCGCTATCTCCTACTAGCTGTCGCTAACTAGTGTTAGCGACAGCTAGGTAATAGGGAGATAATTAAATCTCCGCTTTCTTGGCTTTTAAAGCCAAAAAAGCTGAGATAAACCCCCTTGATAATATGCCCCGAAGTTTTTCACCCAAAGTCAGAGCAACCAAAACAGCATGACTTTGCTTTGCGTGGAATGCAAACGCCCAAAGGTAAACAGGCACAAACAAGGGATAAGTGGAATATTGCCAGATAGTCTTGCACGTAACATGAACGTTGTACGCAGTTTACGCATGGATGATTGCCGTCACTTTGAAATGTGTACTGGAGGCTGTAACTAGGGTACAAACCTTGCTCATGGCTGTGCTGGCTCACCATAGAGCAAAACTTAGAATACCACTAAAGTGTTTTTTAGCACACATAGGATATGCTTCTCTTTTTATGTACGGAGACCTCTTAGTTTTCAAGCTAACAACTGTTTTCAGAATACCTAGGAATTAGTAATATTATAGAATTCCGAGATGTAACACCATCAGTTATGCTTTTACCCTATAACCAAAAATCCAATTTTCACCACTTAATTTCAAATAAAATACCTGCCAAGTTAAAAGGGTTATACTTGTAACCTTTCGCCTCGTACCAAAGAGACAAATCATTAAAAATATAGGTGTTACTATATGTGTAACTATAAGCGAGAGATCCATCGAGGAAGTTCAGGTGTCTGAGGCCTCGAATTTACCCACCAAATGTTAGAACGCTTGCCTTATTGTATGTGGACCACTGCAGGTCAATTTCCGAGGAATATGACGTAATCATTAATGCAGGAGTACTTGTGACAGAAATGAATGTTAAGCATGTGAAATGGCTTTTTTAAAATGTAGAATTAATATAGTAAACAAAAGGTGTAAGGAATATATTAACATGCAATTCATTCTGTACTGACAACATTAAAATGTGCTATTGTATCGTACCCAGTTACACCTAATGGTGCAGGGTCTCACCATGTTAAAGCAAGCTTCATTATTTTAGCAGCAAAACTGAATGTTCTGACAAGTGCATAAATAATTGATAGTTGACCTTATTCTGACATGCATTTTTGTTTTTTAAAGCATCACACCATAGTGTATTAGAGAAAATGTTTGGTTTACAATAGCGTTATGAAATGTTTTTGCTAGAATCACTTTATCATCACATAGAATGGCTTCATGTTCCTTCACACGTTCAATGCAATGCACGAATATTTTTTTTAATTAATTTAACCTATTTCCTTTCTGGGTTTATAATGAAGAAATGTGGTGCTGAATAAAATGTATTGCTGAAAATGATTCGTTTTACATAAGTCTATTGTTTAGTTTACATTTATTAGAAGGTTAGAATGTGGTTATGCCAATTGGAATGGAGATCTAAGAATCAAAAGACCTCATACTGATTTCAAATTTAAAAGTGTGTTTCACATTTCACTGTGATCCTTTGTAAGGTTGAGGAGGGCATACATGGGAAAGAACAGAACAAGGCAGTTTTCAAGAAAAGTCGACACCCTAAAATAAGAAGGGTCAGCAGGACTGCAACATTATTTTCAGCCATTTATATTAATGTGTGTTCCTAGAGTAGGTTTACATTATTATTACCCAGACCCTCTCTTATGCCTTTTTGCCATTGCCCCTTCTTTGATGCTTTACTCGCATTTAAGCTGAACGCTAATAGCTTTATGATAATGGCTGAATGCTGATTTGCAACCATGCCTGACCTATTGTTGATTGCAGTCGCTACTGCTGCTGCATGGTTATTCTGCGTTGTGAACCTTTCTTAATGGGAAGTTCCACTTCTGTGCCTAATTGATCTTGAGCTTTATGCTCACTCTCACCCAACTCTCGAACTGGAACTTTTCATGGGTTTTTGCTAACACCCATTTTCACACCATGCTCTAGAATCAGGATTTCCAGGCACTGTATTGCTTATTAATGATTTGTTCTAACCAATATTTTACTATCAAGTCTGTAAATTGATAATTGACTTTAACCAATGAAATAAAAAAATAAAAACACTTGCTAAACACTTAACGCAAATTAAACCCTTAAAACTGATCTAACCTCCCTTCATTAATTGAACTTTACAGTATTATTGTGATTGCTGTTTTTGTGATGTTTTGCTCCTAACCTTCTCATAAACGATGGCAAAGTTTTGTCTCAGAGAAGTGAGAGAAACTCACAAATGTTAATCTGGAGCAGGGACCTATCCTGTTTTGGTGTGAGTTAGCAATGTTAAACCGTCTTCATTTCAAGTAGCTATCCACTCTAGCACATGCCATGTTTTTTGCCCCTCCTGTCATTTTTTTAATCTAAAACAAATTTCCAAAGCCGGAGCGTGCTTGTAAAAAATCTAAATGAGCAATGGAATTAGTGCATTGAGAGTTTCCACCTACACATGCGGGCAGTCGTTTGTGTCCCTGCCTGGGAATGGCATGCGTTGCATAGCTGCCACAGCATAGAAACTGTCTATCAGGAGGATTTGCCTAAACAGGGCATACTTCCAGATGCATGAACAGCAGTGACCCTGCAGCGGATTGTTCACTGCTTTTGGCCGACGCTATGTAGAGTTTGAGGATGATTTAGCAATGGTTTTTACACTTCTAAATGAAGTAAAGGAATCAAAAGATGGTTCTCCTGTTCCAAGCTATAGACAGCCCCCTCAATTTGCTAGGGAAAAATAGCAATTCTGATTCACCAAATCAAGAAGAGTGGGCCCCTTCTAGTCTGTACAGAAAAATACTTAAAATGCTGGAGAAAGTAATAACCCCGTAGAGGAACCACAAGTGGCATATCATCTCCTACAGTGATAGAATGGTGCACAAAATTTCCCAGCTAGATGCACCATTACCACCCAAGTCTAATAAAAACCCTTCATCTCCAGCAAGGTTGAAATAACACAAGCAAGTCACACTTGGAATGAAGGTTTCTCTGAATGTGTGGCAGTTGTTTAATGTTGAGTAAATTCTTCTATTGAGCTGATCTACTTTCGTACCTAGACGCCGGAATGTAAATTATTCTGTGCTTGAAAGTAAGGCCCTCCTTCTGATGGCTCTATAGTTCCTGTTCCACACAGAATGAAGGGGCATATTACCAAGCAATAGCGATAATTATCGCTATTGCTTGGTTAGAGACAAAAATTTACAGCTGAGCTGCGGCGATTTTTATCGCAGATAAACCTTGGCATTACCAAGGTTTATCGCAAATGCAATAAAAATCGGCCGCAATGCAAGAATATCGCTGAAAAGTCAGCGATATTCATGCATTACCGAGCTAATGCTCCTAGCCATGTTATCCACCTCCCATTGGATAACATGGCTAAGAACTGCTCAGGGCAGGTGTTAGCTTTTGGAGATATTCGCGCTTAGCGCGAATATCTCCAAAATTAGGTAATAGGAGATAGCGATGTTAGCGACTGTTTCCAGTCACTAACATCTTGGCACGCTAAATGTCATTAGTGATAAATATCACTGACATGCAAAGTGGGGCCCAAGATGGTCGCTATCTCCTACTAGCTGTCGCTAAATGGTGTTAGCGACAGCTAGGTAATAGGGAGATAATTTTATCTCCGCTTTCTTGGCTTTTAAAGCCAAAAAAGCGGAGATAAACCCCCTTGATAATATGCCCCAGAGTTTCCAGCAGAACTGTGCATTGCAAGACAAGATGAAATAGCCCATTCTCCCTGTTACCCAGGTACTCCACGCAGCCGCAAACAGCTCCAGCACCTCAAGACCCTCACGCAGGATTTGCTGCGCTCTATAAATGTTTGATTGAGCGTAAGGCCGGTGGAGCTCCTGGGTGGAGCCAGTCCACAATTGGAAAATTGGTGAAGGAATATGGAGCCAGATGTATGACCCTACCAATTTGCGACTTTCATATTGCATCGTTTTGTGAATTGAAATCGGTTCCTAATACTTTCCTCCAAAGCCAGCTCCTCACACTTGGCACATGGGCCCCCGTATCTCACACCTTACAACGCTAGCCTCTCATACAGCCTCATGTGCGCATTACATTTACTTTAGTATGCATGACAACTCATTACCCTCACTCCACTTTACTTTTACTCGTTCACTCAACTTCTCTCTCTACCTTAATCTTCTACAATGTTCTGTGCCTCTCACTCTAGCCTCATCTTCCCCTCTCTCTTTTCCATCATTGTCTTTCTCTTCACATTTATTTATTTAATTCTCTCTCCTCGTCGGCTGTCGAAACCCCCCCCCCCCCCCCCCGCCCCACCCGGCCCCACCATCCTTACCTGCACGGGCCTCGGATGCACTCCTCAACCCACTTCCTATTAATGGTAGGGAGGCATGAGTTGCTAGTCAAAAATTAGAGCATAAACAATGCGGGGTGAGGTAATTGGTCATAACAGTGCCCTGTCATTGCCCTCTGCACCTGTAGTGCAGGGGTGTGTGTAAGACAGCGACACTTAGATAAGGTTTCAACAAGGCACTACTGCTTTGCCATTATGCGACCCTCATTATAGGTCCAACTTCAATGTACCCATTTCTTCTTTGTCCACCACTTTACTAATCATTCACCTCACAAAACCAGTTCATTTTGGCATAAAGTTTGGGCTGGACCAGCCATTCATATCATGAAACTCTCTGAAATTCCACAGATTGAGAGTGAATACCCCAGAAGGCCTAGCACTGGATGTACAGAGACTAAGGGACCAAGGCATGAATGCCATAAATGTATGAATGTCAGAACTATCGGTGTTATCAATGTTTGTTTTCAATGTGTAGTGATGCTGGCTAGGCATTCCAAGTGCATTAGCATTTACTGAAAATCATCTTCTTTATGAGTGACCTCACCGGGTCAGCTGTAGCGAAGGGTAGATCACTTGTATGCCTTTGAAAGTGAGACTTTCCTAGAACCAGTGGGTGAGAGTCGAGTGAGTAATGTCTCAGAGAAAACATTAACGTGTGAATGAACAGTGACTGGAAGCCCGCGTGCTTGTTTTAGAACTGACGTAACATTAAAGGCCAAAATGAGCGAACACATTTATTCTAATGATCTAATGGGTTGCATTTTTACTAAATATAGCAATACGCTAAAATTTACACTGATCAGGTCAAGAAAGTACCAAACCTACAGGTGTAGAAATTGCTGAGCGTTGTTTGCTGTCGGAGAGCAATTTAATGGGGCCATGAAAATACAAGGGGCCTCATTTATGAGAAATGACGCATCGCTGCGTGAAAGCAGCGATGCGTCACTACTCAGAGCGCACTCCTTGCGACATTCCTGATGTCATATTTAATGTATGACGCATCATGTTGTAAGGAGTTACAGATACATCAGTAAAAAGTGACACATTGCTGGAGAGTGTCACAAAAGTGACGCAACTCCAGCAATGCGTCCTTTCACATGGGGAAAGCCCCATGTGAATGGGCTTGCGTCAGTCTGACGCCTGCTGTGAGGCAGGCGCAAGATTTTGACGCAACAGCGTCCTAAAAGTGACGCAGTTAAATCTCATTGATTTCACTGCGTCACTTCTAGGACCCTTCCTTGCATCAATATGCCCCCCTTGCATACATTATACCTGGCGCAGGTATAATGTGGCGCAGGGGTTTACAAAGTGACGCATCTACCTAGATGCGTCACTTTGTAAATATGGCGCAACAAGGCGCATGTTTTACGCCACTGGTGCGTCACAATAAGTAACGCACCGGCGGCGTAAAAGTGACGCACAGCCTCATAAATGAGGCCCAAGGTATTATTAGTTATTATCTTTGCTGATATAGCTGATTGTGGTTAAAGACAAATAAAGGTACAAGAAAAAAACGTCTTGTGCAATAAGAGGAACTCAAAGGGGTGGGTTTACCAACATTTCATGCCACGCAGCACTGCAGCCCAATTTACTGCACTGCATCGCATGAAAGGGAGACCCCAGAACAGCGCCATATAAACTAAAATAAATTCTGTTTCTCGCTCTCTCTCCCTACACCAGCACTCTTTGAGGCTGGCTTGTGTTTAAAGGGTGTGAGCATGATGTCTAGCATAGGTTTTGTACAGTATAAAATACTGTGCTTGAATATAGTTTAAAACATTTCCCACATAGGAAGTGTGCTGTACAGTGCATTACATTTTGGAAATGTTAGCAGAATTGAAAACATTTTTCCTTTTTTAATCCCTTCCTCGAAGAAGCATTATATTTGTTTACTCAAATCCTCTGCCATTTTTAGTAGACAGGGCTTTGCATCAAACCCTTGAACGGTGCGTGAGACCGCCCATATACCCATCATGTGACCCCACCTTGACACAAAGCAGAACAGCACTGGCAGTGCTTTCCATTACTTTGTAGCTACTTTCCAAGCAAGTAAGGTTTTGCACTGGAAAGTAAATCCCAAATCAACAGTTTACACCAGATTGTGAATCAAACCCAGCACAAATTTCCTCTAAGGATTCAGTTCACAGACCTTTATGTGCACATAAGTAATCTAAGGTGGGTAGAAGGTATCATGTATCATCTGCACCTGCAATTGATAATTATTGAATCACAGAATGGGTATCAGCAGATATCTACAGGTTCAGATGGCAGGATTAACTTGCTCCTGTCAAAATGGAGAAGGCGCGCTAAATTAAAACTGTCTGAACATTTACAAAAAGTTGCAATCCGTTTCTCTCCAACTGCTGGCTTAAACCTACAACTAAATCCAATAAGTTGTGTAGTTTTGTTGGAAAAGAACAAAGAGCACTCATATATTTTGTGAGGATGAAGAAATGGATAATACAAGGGGTGGACGTAACTCGCCTAATTCAGTGTAGCGTAATCATGCATAATTATCTAAACATTAGGTGACATTTTCCCTCAGTGTATTACTGACAGTTAGTGATATTTTTGTATCAGGATATGCACCCTGGCTACCAAAATTGGCCTGAAGGTTGAATTTTGTGCTAAGAAACAGTGCTAAATGTCGCAGACCACAGAGCTAAATGCATCAGAACACAAATTGATAATAATAAATAACTAAGCCCAGCAGGTTGACAAAAGGCTTGGACTCTGATGCTGAGGTGAGCAAGAGATATATGAAAATTCTGAATGACTCATAAAGTGCACATTTAGGATCTTGGTAACCTGTGTTGTGAAACTAGGCGCACGTTTCACTCGAGTTTCATACCTCACTGGACTTTGTATGCCTATGGTAAGCAAAACTTCTATGCTATGTCACAGCAGCCTCGTCTTAAAAGGAGGACACTGGTGGTAAACATGCACAGTCTCTTTAATAATTGATTACTGTGAGACTCACCCACATTTAAAAGTCTAAATACAGGTAATCAAAAAAGGAAAACAATCTGGGTGAAGCAACTGGGCAGAGCCCAACTGCAACACCCATTAACCCAAAATCCTATTTACATTTTTACATTTCAAGCAACTTAGTTTGGTCAAGTCCTTTACAGTCATAAGCTTTTATCTTGTACTTAAGAGACAAATCATCAAGTAAATAATGCAATTGTAAAACCATACAAATAGCATTGCTCAGGTAACAAACAATACTTACCATAGGAGCATGGCACAGCTATTCTAAATCAAATTACTTTCAAAAAAAGGTGCCCATTTTTATTAAGACTGCATGATGTTCCAGGAACATTTGATCCAAACGTAATAAAACAGTAATACAAACAAAAATGTAAGGACTGTGGTTTGATTGAAAGTTAAGTGGTAAGGGGAAACTTTGAAGAAGCGTAATTTAGGCTCCACACTTTGGAGCCGATTCCGATCCGGTAAAAAGCGCTCTGAATAGCCGTTCGGAGCGTTTTTCCCGTACGAATCGTACCCTGCAATGTCCCCCGTATGTACGACGAAGTACGATTCGTACCAGGAGCTGGACTCCGTACAAATCGTACAGAGACCGTACAAATCAAACCACATACCTGTCTCACTCGGAACCCGCTGTACGCGACATCTGTACGGTTCACGGCTGGTTTATACGACCCAGCAAGTAGGATACGTGTCGGGTACGCACCGTACGACCCTTTTTCTACAGGAGCTGAAAACAGTCGTAAAAGCAGAGTTCGCCCCGAAACAGGTACGGTACGCCCCCTCTGTGTACGGCACGTACCCCCTGTAATGTTGGAATGCAGTCTAGTAGCTGGGTGTGGGCGGAGCTAGGGGGCTAGAGGAAGGGGAGGAGTGGGCACAGGAAGAAGACAGTTAGAGTAGGGACAGGGTATGAGCAGGATGTACCAAATAAAGCTCCAGTAAACAGCAATAAGAGTCTGTGATTATTTGTAACACGATGCTACAACTGGCGACGAGGGTGGGATAGGCATGACTGCAGCCTACAAGAACCTCAAAAGAGTGCCCTGTCCCCTGCAGCGTTGAAGAAAGAATCCGCTGCTGTGTAGTACTGCCACTTGAAGAAAAGGTCAGCAGCAGGTGACCCTGCACCTCCAGCGACTGTGAGGAACACAGATGGAGCCACTGCCATGAGCGCTGAAACGCTCGAAAGAAGAAGCTGGTCGCGCTGAAAGCGCGAGTCCCGCCGGATGCGTGAGACTAGGCACCCTTGAAGAAGCAGGAGTCGGGAGCCCACTCCGACCCTGCCCAGTACCCCAGAGCAAGACAAAGACACCCTGGCGTGGAGGACATTGCCCCACGAAGGTCTGCTGCCAAGCGCTGCTGAGCGCGCTGAGACCGGTGCCCGGCGGAGATCCGAGGTCGGAAAACCTCACACCCGATGCGTGAGCTTTAGCACGCTATTGGTGCAGAAGAAAAGCGGGAACTTAAAAATAAGGAGAAATCGGGAGCCCACCCCGATCCTGCCTAACCCCTGGTTACAAGAAGGCACCTGGGGCACTGCGGAAGCCCCGTGGGTGTGCCCAGAAGTAAGAGCGCTGTTCGCGCCAAACTGAAGAAAAGCTCACCCCCGATGCGCGAGGCATCGCATGCGAGCCACGAAGTGAAATCGGGAGCTCACCTGGATCGTGTCTGACTGCTCCGGTGCCCGAGGAGCGTCTGGAGAGTTGCGGAGGGTAAGCTGCCTGAAGAAATCGGCTGCCGGTGAGTGCCGAGGAAACGTGTGAGCCTGTAGAGAGCCTGGAGAGTGAATGTCATCAAATCTCGTGGAGGGCGAGATTTCCAAAATGGGGGCCATCTTGGAGTCAGGCTGGTAGGGACATCCCCTTGTGAGGTGGGAAGGCGGCCATCTTGGGGTCAGGCAACGTCAAGAAATCATCAAGCATTGGCAAAAGTGAACAAACAAGCACTGGCAAGAACAAAGAAACAAGCATTAGCAAAAGAAAGTCAACAAGCACTGATAACCGTAAGGTATATGCAAATAAACGTGCATTGATACCTGCAAATAAACAAGCATTGATACATGCAAATCAACAAGCATTGGACAAACCTTGGCAAAGGAAGAAAACAAGCACTGACACATGCAAATCAACAAACATTGGACAAACGGAAACAAGCGCTGGCGAAGAGCAAACTAGCATTGGTACATGCAAAGAAACAAGCATTGATACATGCAAAGAGACACGAGCATTGATACGTGCAGATCAACAAGCATTGGACAAATCGTGGCAAAGGAAGAAAACAGGCATTGGCAAAGGCCAAACAAGCATTGGCGAAGAACAAACAAACAGTGGCAAAGGCAAGCAAGCACTGGTGCATGCAAATAAACAAGCATTGGTGCATGCAAATAAACAAGCATTGGTACATGAAAGTCAACGAGCCTTGGTATGTGCAAGTAAACAAGCACTGATAAATGCAAAGAAATAGGCATTGGTAAGGCAAATAAATAAGCGTGGATAACGGCGCGTGGACAACCATGAACAAGTCTTGGCAACCAAAACTGAATAAGCACATACAATCACGAGAGTGAATCAACTAACAAGCAAGAGCAACCACAAGAGTGACTTAACAAACAAGCATTGACAAAACAAATGTCAGCACGAGTGGAAACACGAACAGTGAGAAACGCAAGCGAATGCGCAGTGGCGGGTGTAATGAAATAACACGTGTCTATAAAATAAAAGAAGCAACAAGCAAACATAAATAAAGACAATACATAAATAATTACAACGGAATCAGCAACGAGCACAAGCCAAAGCAAGTGTGAAGTAGCCAATAAACACACACAACAAGCAAGTGAAACCCAACATTGTCGCTAACCATGGATAAATTCAAGGGTACAATGTTGACCAAACATGAGTGAACTGAAGGAAGAACTGACAATCAAACTCAAGCTAAAACACAAGCAGAGACAACCACATAGTGGAACAAGCAGAAGCAACTGAAACCCAAAGAAAAGTGAACAGCACAATGCCCCGCGTCTACGACCGATCAGAACCTCCCTCTCTCATAGCGGGAGGAGACGTAGCTCAATATTTCACTCCACACATTGAAATATCGCCCCCAGTGGTGCAGATTGACGATTGGATCAAGGGCCTCAAACGGCACTGGTGGCTGGAAGCATTGGACGATTTCTTGAAAGCCAACGGTGAGCAAAGAGAAAGAAAATGTCTGGTGCTACTCCTCCATCTGGTGGGTCCTGGGGGCCGATGCTCAATTAGAACATTTTCCAAAGAAGAAGCGGACATCTATGATAGACTCCAAGAGGAGCTCTGTGCCCATCTCAATGCACAGGCAGATATGGATCACAATTGCATGGTCTTCAACACAACACGGCAGGAACCAGGCAAACCATTGCCACATTTCATCACTCGGTTGCAAAGCCTGGTACAAGGCTGCCATTTCAACACGTTTACAAATGAGGATGCTGTTCGGCTCCGAATAATTGAAGGCTGTGAAAACCCCGAAACAAAGCACAAAATACTGAGAGGGCATTGGTCGCTAAAGGAAAATATCAAGAAAGCCAAAATTGGAATGCAAGTCCAAGCAAGAGACAAATCGATGGATGTGCACCTGAATGCAAAACTTTGAGATACCTGGGAAGAGAGAACTCAGAAATCAAACAAACACAAAAGGAGAGAGAGAGAAGGCAGACCAGCGAAAAGACAATGGGAGAGACACAGTAACAAGGAAAGTGACAAGAAGTACTCAGAGTTAGATTACTCAGCGTCTGACTACTCAGAATCAACCAAAGATTACTCAGAGTCAACCATCCAAATAACAACTCCCTGGAGTTATTCATCCCCCAGGAGTCCCTCAAGAAGTCATTCAAAGTATGACACGCGCTACTCTGACGAGGAGGGAGCGTCCAGTGGGACAGATTGCACTCCTGGACAAGATGGCATTCTGCACAACAAGTGGGGGAGAAAGACAAACCATAGAAGAAGGGGTCGCAATGGTCAACACCGGAAATCGACGCCGGAACATCAATCACCAAGGAGTGAAGATGAGTCCGAGGAAACAGCTGGCAGGAGAACACACCACCATCAGATCAGAGATATTAGAGCACCAAACAATCGGGAAGGAGAACCAGATCGCACAGAGACAGACTGGTCCTCCACAACAACAACAAGCAAGAAAAGATCCATGCATCCATGGGCCCCGCGACAACGAAGAAACAGAGCGGAGATGGTTAACCTCAGGCGAGAAGGACGAAGAGGAAAAAGCTTGGGATCAAGCACAAGGAACAAGCACGGAATCATCAAACAACCTCCCAAGTGAGACAACATTGAAGATGCTCCAACAAAGACACACTGAGAAGCATCTCAAAGACAATTCTGAGGTGAAAAGCAGCTCATCACGGACTACCCGGTTCCGAAGACCACCTGGTAAGACATTCTCAAAGGAACACTCACAGAGGGAACTGATGGAGAACCCCTCTGATTGAGAAAGCACGTCGGTCCGATCCTTTGAGTCGGCAGAGTCGTGGTCCCGACAACGGCCACGCGCAACATTCTCAAAGGAACATTCTCAGAGGGAAGTGACAGAGAACCCCTCTGATTCAGATAGCATTTCGGTCCGATCCTCTGAGTCGACGGAGTCGTGGTCCCGACAATGGCCATGGCGCCAAGCACCCAAACACATCAGAGAACCAAGGGACACTCTTCCCGTCAAGAGCGACACATCTCTCACCAATGTCAATGCACACTCGATCACTCCACCAGACAACCTGTCATATCGATCACAGGTGCATCGCGACACCAATACTACACCGTCACTCCGGATAGGGGCAGCGAGGTTGACTCGAAGGTCCTGGTCCTATAAAAAGAAAACCGACATCGTGGCCATTAGCACCCAAATAAAAACGGACCAACCAGTCGATCTGCAAAGGAAGCCGGACATGTCCGGAGAGACAAGTCATCATCGGAAGAGAACGAAACACACAAATACCCAGCCGGTTCCAGGGTTTACCTGTGCTAGGCGCGAGCAGGAGTGGGAGAGACATCCTGAGACAGCAAATCAATCTCCAAGCCATACCAAGATGACCTCCACAATTCCTATCCCATCGGCTGGCATCCCAGACTCGAAACAGGAAGACAGTGTTGTTCTTGACCTGACAAGGCAAAAGGAAGTAAAAATACATGCAGACACTCGGAAGGGAACCAGAATAACATCCCCTTGGAAAAGAGGCCGAGTGCCACGTGAGCAAGAGTCACAAAGGAGGACAGACTGCCGATATCAAACTGAGCTCTCCATTGGCACCTCAGACACTGAAGGTGAGTGGATCACTCAGAAGTTGAGAAACAAACATCTTGAATCTGAACATATGCACATCACACGAGAAGTCGCGCAAGTGCAAAGATGTACTCTCGTAATAAAAGCTGCTCTCGTCGAGGAGGCAGAAGACCACACAACGCAAACTGAGATACGTCCACATATCTCAAGCGAACAGCCCGCGGACTTGTATGGCTGACCCAGGAATTTTAAATATATTAGACGCTAAGTTCATTTCGTTAACAAGGGGGGAGATGTGATGTTGGAATGCAGTCAAGTAGCTGGGTGTGGGCGGAGCTAGGGGGCTAGAGGAAGGGGAGGAGTGGGCACAGGAAGAGGGCAGTTAGAGTAGGGACAGGGTATGAGCAGGATGTACCAAATAAAGCTCCAGTAAACAGCAATAAGAGTCTGTGATTATTTGTAGCACGATGCTACACCCCCCATGATCGCAGGGGTACGGCGGGTACCCCTGAGATCATGGGGTGTACGTGCCGTATACCAATCAATCAATCAATCAAAGACATTTATAGAGCGCACTACCTACCCGTAGGGTCTCAAGGCGCTTGGGGGGGGGGGGGGGTGCCGCTAATGCTCGAACAGCCAGGTCTTGAGCTTCTTCCTGAAGGAGAGGTGGTCTTGGGTCAGGCGCAGGTCGGCCGGGATGGAGTTCCAGGTCTTGGCGGCCAGGTAGGAGAAGGACCTTCCTCCTGTAGTGGCTCTGCGGATGCGTGGGACGGCGGCGAGGGCGTGGCTGGCAGAACGGAGGTGGCGTTTGGGAGCGTAGAAGTTGATGCGGTTGTTGAGGTAGCTCGGGCCTTGATCGTGGAGAGCTTTGTGTGCGTGGGTAAGGAGGCGGAAGGTGATTCTCTTGTTGACCGGGAGCCAGTGCAGGTCTCTTAGGTGTCCGGAGATGTGGCTGTGTCTTGGGATGTCGAGGATGAGTCTGGCCGAGGCGTTCTGGATGCGCTGAAGTCTCTTCTGGATCTTGGCGGTGGTTCCGGCGTAGAGTGCGTTGCCGTAGTCCAGTCGGCTGGTGACGAGGGCCTGGGTGACGGTCTTCCTGGTCTCTGTGGGGATCCACCAGAAGATCTTCCGAAGCATGCGCAGGATGTTGAAGCATGATGAGGAGACGGCGTTGACCTGCCTGGTCATGGAGAGGGAGGAGTCCAGGATGAAACCCAGGTTGCGTGCGTGGTCCGTCGGTTTGGGTGCGGTGCCCAGGGCGGGGGGCCACCAGGAGTCATCCCAGGTGGAGGGCGAGGAGCCCAGGATGAGGACCTCCGTCTTATCTGAGTTCAGTTTCAGGCGGCTCGTCGTCATCCACTAGGCTACCTCTTTCATCCCTTCGTGCAGGTTGGCTCTGGCGGCGGCGGGGTCGTTGGTCAGGGAGAGGATCAGCTGGGTGTCGTCGGCGTAGGAGATTATGTTGAGGTTGTGTTGGCGTGCGATGGCCGCGAGGGGGCTCATGTAGACGTTGAAGAGGGTGGGGCTCAGCGAGGGTCCTTGAGGGACGCCGCAGATGACTTCGGTGGCCTCTGACTTGTACGGTGGTAGGCGGACTCTTTGTGTTCTTCCGTCGAGGAAGGAGACGATCCATTCCAGTGCCTTCTCCTGGATTCCGACGTTGCTGAGGCGCTGCACTAGGGTGCGGTGGCAGACCGTGTCGAAAGCCGCGGAGAGGTCTAGGAGGATGAGGGCCGCTGTTTCTCCGTTGTCCATCAGGGCTCGGATGTCGTCAGTGGCGGCGATGAGGGCGGTCTCGGTGCTGTGGTTGGCACGGAATCCGGACTGCGATGGGTCGAGGGATCCATTTGTCTCGAGGAAGGCGGCCAGCTGTTTGTTGACGGTCTTCTCGATGACTTTGGCTGGAAACGGGAGTAGAGAGATGGGGCGGTAATTCTTGAGTTCGGTGGGGTCTGCTGTAGGCTTCTTGAGTAGAGCGCTGAGTTCGGCGTGCTTCCAGCTCTCGGGGAAGGTGGCGGTGTCGAATGAGGTGTTGATGATGTCCCGCAGGTGGGGTGCGATGACAGCGTCGGCTTTGTTGAAGACGTGGTGAGGGCAGGGGTCGGTCGGAGATCCGGAGTGGACGGAGTTCATCATGTGGACGGTGTCTTCGGTGTTGACCGGGGTCCAGGCGCGGAGGGTGGTGGTGGGTAGTGTTGCTGCGGTCGTGGCGTGCGTCGGTTGAGTGCTGAAGCTGTTGTGTATGTCCGCGATCTTGTTGTGGAAGTAGGAGGCGAGGGAGTTGCAGAGGTCTTGCGATGGGGTGATCTCGTTGTTTCCGGCGTTGGGGTTGGAGAGCTCTTTCACGATGTTGAAGAGTTCCTTGCAGTTGTGTGCGTTGTTGTCCAGTCGGTTCTTGAAAGCCGTTTTCTTGGCGGTGCGGATCAATTGGTGGTGTTTCCGGGTGGCGAGCTTGAGGGTGGTGCTGTTGTCCGGCGTGGGTTCCTTTCTCCAGGCTTTCTCGAGGGCTCGGCAGTTCTTCTTGGAGCTCTTGAGTTCGTCGGTGAACCATGGGGCTCTCTTACTGCCGGGTCTGCTGGGCGGGATCCTCAGAGGGGGGATTCGTCTGCGCATTTGCTGATCCACTTCGAGAGGTTGTCGGCGGCCAGGCTGGGGTTCGCTGAGCTGGCCGGAGGGTGCTGGCTCAGGGAAGCGGCGAGCTGGTCGGCTGTGATCTTGTTCCAGCTTCTTCGGGCAACCTGTTGCTGGTGGTGGTGGATCGTCGTTCTTCTGAAGGTGAAGTGGATGCATCTGTGGTCCGTCCAGTGGAGTTCTGTGGCGTGGCTGAAGGTGATGTCTTTGCTGGATGAGAAGATGGCGTCGAGTGTGTGTCCGGCGAGGTGGGTGGGGGTGGACACCAGCTGCTTGAGTCCAAGGTTGGCGAGGTTGTCAAGCAGGGTGCTGGTGTTGCAGTCGTTGTTGTTCTCCAGGTGGAAGTTGAAGTCCCCCAGGAGGATGTAGTCAGCGGAGGGGAGGGCGTGCGGGCTGACGAAGTCGGCGATGTCCTCGCTGAATTGAGTGCGTGGTCCCGGAGGTCGGTAGATCAGGGTGCCTCTGAGGGTGGTCTTCGGGTCGGTGTGGATCTGGAAATGCAGGTGTTCGGCGGAGGGTGGGGTGTTGTCGGTGCTGGTCGTGATGCGGATGGTGTTCTTGTGGATGATGGCGATTCCTCCTCCCACCTGGTTGGCGTTGCGGTCCCTTCGGGTGATCTTGTAGCCTTCTGGGATGGCGATGTCGGGCGCTGAGGAGGCGTTCATCCAGGTCTCCGTGATGAAGGCAACGTCAGGGGCTGTGGCGTCTAGGAGGTTCCAGAGTTCGATGGCGTGTCTGTGGACGGAGCGGGTGTTGAGCAGGATGCACTTGAGGTGGTTGCTGCTGGTGTGCGGCTTGGCAGGTGCTTGTGTCGGGCAGGTCCGGATGCAGGTGAACTTGCAGGTGTTGCAGCTGAAGGGTCCGTGGACGCGTCGTGGGGTGGCTCTGCAGCATCCCGGGACTCGGCCGGTGTTGAGTGCGATGAGGATGGCAGCGGTGTACGTCAGGCGGGTCGGTCGGGGTCCTCGAGGGCCAGGGGTCCTGGCACTGGGCGCGGTCCAGGCGCGGACGGGCGTAGACGGGCTTACCTTTGGCGCGCCTTCGGCGCACAATCGGCGCGCCCGCTGCGCGTTCGCACGGTCGCCATATAAGGCGAAGTGCGCGGGTGGGCGGAGCAGCTGGGAGGCGGGAGCGGGGAGGGAGCAGAAGGAAAAAGGGGCGGGGTCAGCGGTGGTGGCGGGAAGCGGGGAGCGGGGAGGGAAGACGGAGGGCGGCAGCAGGCTGGAAAAAAACAGGCAATACGGCGGAATAAACAACAATTATGGCAAATACAAATACAAATACAATTCTGCACAGTACACAGTAAACAGTAAAAACACCAGGGGCACAGGGAGAAGAGCGCCGAACACAGACCACGCCGCTCGAAGGAGGGGGCGTGGTCACGAGGCGGCAGTCGGGCAGCGAGGCACAATGGAAGGGGAGGCACACGCAGCAGCTGGTGGCCGTGCGGCGCGGGGGTGTCCTAGAACTAGGTCACCTATACCCAGCATACATGGGGTACACACCGTACCCCATGCATGCAGGGTGTATGGCGCATGCCCCATGTACGCTGGGTGTACGGCGCGTACCCCCCATGATCGCAGGGGTACGCGCCGTACCCCTGCGATCATGGGGGGTACACACCGTACGGTGTCTATGTGATTGTGCGCTTTTCCGTACGAATCGCCCTTACCTGACGTGGACCCTACGACTCGCGTCCTGATACCCTGGTCTGGATAGTACTCGTCGGGTCGTACGGCGTGTGTACGAGTCGTACGGAGACGGCTCCGGATGCGATTCGTATGGACGGTAATTTTAGCGGATCGGAATCGGACCCTTTATTTGTCACAATTCTTCATTTATATATTCATATACGACATTTATATTCAATGTGTGACTTGATTTCCAAAACGTGTGTGATGCATTTAAATCTATTTGTGGAATGTAATTGAAACTAGGGATTCACATATAAGTGTATAAATGTTCAATTGAACAATGTATTATCTATTCTTTTTATTCACATTTCACATTTATTCTTAAATATATACAAGTGTATCAGACACAGACGTCAGCGATGCGGTGTGCACAAGGTAAGTGCTTTTATTTATTTATTTTGTTTGTTTAAACATTGCCGTTGTATGTCTGATTCCACTACCTCCCACCCTGCCCGCCCTGCCTCCCCGCCCCACAGCATTTACCTGTGTGAGCCGCGGCTGATGTGTATGTATTATCAAGTAATCAAAGTTCATGTTGACTATTGAGTTAATTTAGCCTGACTACAGGTGTCAATTGAAATGTGTTTATCTTTGCCAGTATGCTGTTTTTATTTTCGTTTTGCAGGTGCTTTATCATGCCCCTCTTTACCTAGAGCAAGCCTTACTGTTTGTATTAGGCTGTAGATAGTGATGCATTCAGGGAGGAACCTGGTAAGGAACTTGGAGAAATAATGGTCAAAGGAGTCCTGCTGTTTATCACATACCAGGAGGGTGGGATTCTCAAGGCTGTCGTTTGCAGTCCCAGTTGTGAGGAGATGGGAAACGTAAGGGAGGGTGTGGTTGTTCCTTTCAGTTAATAATTTGGTTGGTTCCTGGAGGTGTAAGAAGACATAAGGATGTTTTTGAAGCTCCTGTTATTGTATTGGTGTTTTCATAATTAGGCAGATTCTTTCTGGACTCAGAGAGGGAACAGTACTCTCTGTAGGGCTTTCCTAGAGTTTGAAACTTTATGCAAACACTTATTTCTCTGTTCCTAAGACTTCTACAGAAGTCTATGCTATGCTGACACTGTCTATGCTCCCTAAATAGAAATCTGAGTTAGAAGATTTAGTAGTTGAACGATATTTAGAAGAGAGAAGAGAAGTTTCTTTAACTCCATGGCTGCTATGCGTTTTCCCCATCTGTGCTGCAAATTGTTGTTTTACATTGTTTTATGACGAGCTGGGCTCGTCATCAGTGTACGAGGAGGCTACACCATGACGAGCCCAGCTCGTCATGAGTGTGGAAGGGGTTAAGGAACGCCATCTTGAGACATTCTGTATCTCATTTTATTCCAGCTTAATTTATTGCGAAATTTCAGCCTACAAGTCGTACTAATGTATCTTGAGAATTTACTCTTATTTTGTTTATATACTGGATTGATCAAAATTCTAAAAAAAAATTCCTTGCATCATGATTAGCGATTCTTGTCCAATATTTTGGAGCCACACTGACTTCATGAGTTGGAAATGTCTTTCTAATTTCTTCTACCTTACGCGCTTTAAGTCAACCAGCAAAGGTCCATATGACCAATCGGGAAAAATCTTTAACGACTTTACTAAAATATTAAGGTGTAAGTACCAATGCACCATCAACCTCCAATTTCTGGAGGATACACAATATAGCTACTTAATTCCCTCTATTTATACTTCGATTTTGAGATTGGGCTTGGTCCCATCCTGTTTGTGCATAGATTACAATTCTGAACCCTATGGGGTTTACCGCATGGTTCAAGCACTGGTTGTGATAAGCATTGCACCCTTGCTCCATCGCACCACTTTCTCCAGGTCAATCTAAACAGTTCACATGTGCTGACATTTACAGGAGGTCAATTGCTCAGTCCCTACGGAGACATGTCGAATTCAGTTTGATAGGCAATGAATTTTAAATATTATGCCCAATTTGCGAGTTTGCACTCTTAATAGAGTTTTTTTTTATCAGACCCATTAACTACTTTACCAGTGTTGGTATTTGCTGAGTCTGAGAAATACCTCAACCCTCTCCAAGGCACTCATAATTGAGGCCTTACTATCTCCATAGTGGATGAAACTCTATCAGTGGGTTTATTCTGTACTTGGAAGGTTTCCCATTGCTACCCAGCTCTGGACCCCAGATCATTAGTCAAAATGTAGTTTCCCCGAGCATGGTTTTCAGTAACTTTTGATCCATTTGAGCTAGAATCTATTTTTTTTGTTAATGTCTGCAGCGTATGACACAGATGATGGATTATGTGAAGAATGTGGCAAATTCATAGTTATGCAGAAAATGCCACAGCGGCAGAATAGCAAAATTCGAGTGGCCCTGGTTAAGATACATGTGTTTTTTTCCAGAAACAAATGATTCCTTCAGATTTGGAAAGTGTAAAGAGTAAATAATAAAGGTTTAATACAAACGTTGCAAGAATATCCAGTCTGCTAGAGTTGGTCTGATATCAAACATAAGTGAAGAAGCAAGTGTGTTTCTCGCAGATTATTTCGAGAAACACTTTTTCTCTCCACCCTTGCTCCCTCTGCCCCTGCCAGGTCTGGTGGGTCAGTGTACTACAGCACCCACCCCTGGGATCTGTACTTATTCTCGATCACAGGTACTAATCCCCTTGGGACCACTCAGCCTTTCTTATCTACGAGAGACATAAAACGAGCGCCATTGAGTGGGTAATAATAACAAGCATTAGAAATGCAATAGGTCTCGCAGCATTAGAGTTAGTGCTTTTAGAATTGTTTATGGGTTTTTTTGTAAATCTTTAGCATGAGGTTGAGGGTGAGTGAGGGTGAGTGAGGGTGAGGGGTTGAGGGTGAGTGAGGGTGAGGCTGAGGGGTTGAGGGTGAGGGTGAGTGAGGGGTTGAGGGTGAGTGAGGGGTTGAGGGTGAGTGAGGGTGAGTGAGGGGTTGAGGGTGAGTGAGGGTGAGTGAGGGGTTGAGGGTGAGTGAGGGTGAGGGGTTGAGGGTGGGTGAGGGGTTGAGGGTGGGTGAGGGGTTGAGGGTGAGTGAGGGTGAGGGTGAGTGAGGGTGAGTGAGGGGTTGAGGGTGAGGGTGAGTGAGGGTGAGTGAGGGTGAGGGGCTGAGGGTGAGTGAGGGTGAGGCTGAGGGGTTGAGGGTGAGGGTGAGTGAGGGGTTGAGGGTGAGGGGTTGAGGGTGAGGCGTTGAGGGTGGGTGAGGGTGAGGGGTTGAGGGTGAGTGAGGGTGAGGGGTTGAGGGTGAGTGAGGGTGAGGGTGAGTGAGGGTGAGTGAGGGTGAGGGTGAGTGAGGGTGGGTGAGTGTGAGTGTGAGTGAGGGTGAGTGGGGGTGAGTGTGGGTGAGGGATTGAGGGTGAGGGGTTGAGGGTGAGTGAGGGTGAGGGGTTGAGGGTGAGTGAGGGTGAGGGAGGGTGAGGGGTTGAGGGTGAGTGGGGGTGAGTGAGGGTGAGGGGTTGAGGGTGAGTGAGGGTGAAGGTGAGTGAGGGTGAGTGAGGGTGAGTGAGGGTGGGTGAGTGTGAGTGAGGGTGAGTGAGAGTGAGGGTGAGTGAGGGTGAGTGAGAGTGAGGGTGAGTGAATTACCAGACATCCTTACCAGTTAACGTTCAAAGTTTACGAAATCAAAATGCTTTTTAGTAATCCAAAACAATGTACTGCTGCGGCTTACTATACAATAAGTATCATACGGTGCAGAAGTTGGGTCGTGAGCACACATACTGAATCAATAGGGGGTTTAAACTGTCCATGTAAACGTCCATTATTTCATAGAGCATCCTATTGTTAAGTCCCATTAATCCGTGCAAACAAAAGTACAGAAGCACAGGGAGAGAGAGTTTGTTATCAGGATCCACCATTCCGTGATCTTGAGAAGTCGAGTTTACAGCTTGGGCCTGCCTGTTTCACACCAGATCATTAGCCCAGGAAGCACCCTGTCTTCCCATTATCCGTGGAGATGGCCTCGTCGGTGATATTCAGCGATCTTACACAGCAAGCAGTGGCCATGCATGTTTTCAAGAGAGAAGTGGGCAATGTAATGATTTCCGCAGCCCACTATAAATATAACAATTTTAGTTTGGGCCCTAATACTTAGTACTGTTCTGTAGTCATTCTATGGAAATGACGACTGCTCGACAAGCAGAGCAGAAGATGCGAGTTAGTAGTCATTAAAATTCGGCAGTTTCCTGAGCCTGGCCCATGTGATGTCTTTGTTAGCATGCGAGTTACACAACGAGTTCACATGCGGGCAGGGAATCCAGAGCAGCTGCTTACGCAACTGGGCTGCTGACCTAGTTTCACCTTTCACTGAAAAGTTATCACTGCGAGCTCCTATTGTCCCTCTCGGTTATCACATCTATTTTTAGAGCCACCGTCGTTACCTGACACACGACCACACATCACCTAGGCTCTGGAAGTACTGTGCCGAGCATGGAGCATCCCTGGACACGGACACTCGACCCTGGGATCTGACCTGACAGCAGGCGCAGGGCAGCTTCACACAGAAAGCACCCTTTATGAGTCCACGTTTATGCTTACCATGTTCTTGAAGTCAGTACTTTTTGGGGACGCACAAACATCTCTAGGTGTACGGACTTAAATGCAAGAAAAGCGTCAGTCTTGCTGTAGGCTGCATTCCATGGAACTGACAATGGATGCATGAAACAAGACTCCTGCGCGATGAAAGCAGTAATTTCATTCAATAAAGCCTGGGTCAGATCCACATCAAAGACAGTGCTGTGCCGGTAAGGATGCAAATACACACACGATCTCCAAGTGAACATCAAGGCTGTAAAATGTCCGTTTTTGTGTGTTTGGTGCTGATGCTGCCATCAAATTATTTGTTTAACTTTCGCAAATCCTCAAATATGTAGCCGTGTGTGTGCACATCTATGAACAACTCAAGGTGTTTCATTGTTGACGAATTATAGAACTTTGTAACCCACTTCAAAAAAAAGGCGTGAAAGAAACCAGGCCTGAGAGAAACTGACTGGATTGAATGAGGAAGATGATCCTTCGTAGATGAGATGTCTGCTTTTTAAACGACGGGGCAGTAATTAACCTGGAAAGCATGCGTTTAGCGGAGTAGACAAGTCAATGGCGAGGCAGCTGCTTGACAAGAAGCACAGTCATGCTCTTGGAGTGGGTTGGGGGAGGGGAGACAGCCTCTCCCGGTCGCACACAGGCTCTCACCATAAGGCCATTAATCTACCCCTGTGTATTGATGCATCAGCTGCAATGAACTGTGTAAAACTTCCAGATCTTGGCAGGGTTGGCTGAGAACTTCAGCGTTTCGTTGCTGATGGGGGTGCTCGGTCTTTTAGATGGACGACAGCAGAATAGGTATCTATCTCTGATCACACACACCAAGCCGTAAAATAGTCAAACATATATGCGAAATATTAACTGCAGCAGTATTCTTGAAATAAGAGCCTGTGGCTGAATCATCGAAAGCGGGACTTGAATGTACCTAGCCAGACAGCGCTTCAAGATCATAATAATGGTAATATAGCGCTATAATATTCTCAAGTAACATAACACCACTGAGAAGCAGATTCAGGTTGTGCAAAGCAAGCATACTACATCTGGGAAAACAAGCACAGCCTAGAGCTGTGATCTGCTGGACTCACATGACAAATATCTGCAGACAGACACAAACGCACCACATCAGAGGAAAGTAAACGCAAAGGCAGCATCGAGACAGTGAGCTTGAGGGAGAGATTTGATACAGCTTTAACGGTTAGAACCATCTATGGTTCGCTTGTCCCGAAGATAAGGGACATTCCTAGACATGTGTCACAATTCAACTGCATTCTTGGTCGGGGGCATGCAGGGGCCATGAGCACTGACTCGCTGGGCTACCAGCAGCAACAGAACGAAGACAAATAAAGCACCACGTGCAAAGATCACGGTATTTCCCACGTCCTGTGAGTGCAATTAATCCAGTATGGCTTTCTATGCAATCTCCTACATTTCCTATTCCAATTAAAACTGTTTGAATCAAAGTATCAGACACACATAAACAGCAGAACCGGATGGACTTACGCCATGCAAGAAAAGCGTCAGTCTTGCTGTAGGCTGCGACACGGCGGGAAGGGGAGGGGGCGGAGCGGGTGAGCTGCGCGAGGGACGCAAACCGCGTGGAGTGTTACCGGGGGAGGGGGGGGGTGGGCTTGGAGGACGGAGGGTTAGCCTTAGTGTTAGGAAAGACGAGTGATGTGACCGTTGCGGCGATGTTACACGGAAGGAAGTTAGACGGAAGGAAGAGAGGGGAGGGGGAGGAGGTTACACGGAAGGAAGTTAGACAGAAGGAAGAGAGGGGAGGGGGAGGAGGTTACACGGAAGGAAGTTAGACGGAAGGAAGAGAGGGGAGGGGGAGGAGAAATGCGACACGGCGGGAGGGGGCGGAGCGGGTAAACAAAGACGGACATGCACGCGCCCGTGACTTTTAAGGTCAATGCGCATGCGCATAAGCTTATTGCGCATGCGCATTGACCCTAAAAGTCACGGGCACTGCAAGGAATCGCCACGATTCCTTGCAGTGTGGATAAAGAGTGGATAACTCGCAATACTCTCGCCTTGCTCGATGCGCATGCGCATCGACAGGCGAGACCTAAAAACCTGTTGTTAACTCAAAGATGCACGAAGCGGTAAACCCACGCATTACAAATACATGTTTTGTTGTAGCTTCAAACCACAAAGAGAATAATGGCATTTAGTGAGATACCATGAACTCAATATTTCACAGTCTACAGGAATACAAGGGAAAATAAATGATCAAAGGTCTTAAATTGAACATTTTCAGTCACTGAGGACAGGAAAGTCTACTTTACGGTTTTCTTAGTAACTATCATTGGACTAAAGGGTCACAAGAACAGATGTCTTGTATGATGCATAGTGGAGCTAATGGCCTGACTAGGTACTGGTAAACTTTCCCACTCACACCCTCACAAGCAAGCAAATGACTTCAAAGTAGAGATAATCACACTTCGCAAGACTGCAAGAGGGATGGCTGGAAGGACTGAGAGGGAAATCATGTATCAGAGTAATGAAGATGATCAGAAATTAATCGGACCATTAACACCCCACTGTCTTTACTTTTCACAGTCCTCACTCAAGAGGGTATACCAAGCATTTAAACTACAGCCACCTCTACAGGATATATAAGAAAAACCATGATTTAATTTCTAAATAACTGAGGGGCATATTATCAAGGGGGTTTATCTACAATTTTTTGGCTTTAAAAGTCTAGAAAGCGGAGATAAAATGATCTCCCTATTACCTAGCTGTCGCTAACACCAGTTAGCGACAGCTAGTAGGAGATAGCGACCATCTTGGGCCCCACTTTGCATGTCAGTGATATTTATCTCTAATGACATGCAAAGTGGGCGTGCCAAGATGTTAGCGAGTGGAAACAGTCGCTAACATCGCTATCTCCTATTACCAACTTTTGGAGATATTCGCGCTAAGCGTGAATATCTCCTAAAGCTAACACCTGCCCTGAGCAGTTCTTAGCCAGGTTATCCAATGGGAGGTGGATAACATGGCTAAGAGTATTAGCTCGGTAATGCATGAATATCGCTGACTTTTCAGCGATATTCATGCATTGCGGCGGATTTTTGTCGCATTTGCGATAAACCTTGGTAATACCAAGGTTTATCTGCGATACAAATTGCCGCAGCTCAGCTGTAAATTTTTGTCTCTAACCAAGCAATAGCAATAATTACCACTATTGCTTGGTAATATGCCCCTGAGTGTTTAACTGTGCTGTCAAAAAAAAGAGCAAAATGCAAAGCACCAAATACTAGATGCTAATGGTTAACAAAAGCATCTGTAACAGACCAGGTGGTCGCCCACTAAATCTCTGCTATGGCCAGCCCTTGTAATTCTTCCCATCAGGTAAAAGGCAAGAAAAAACCCAAGGTGGAGCTCCACCACTTGCTCACTCATACACTCACTCATACATCAAAGTTCCCCTGTGCTCCTTTTTGAAAGCACCCCTGCCATACACTCCCCTAAACTGGCAATCTACAATCAGCTACTCAAGGCTTCTATAAAGTGAGTCATTGAGGGCCGGATCCATTCAAAATTTTTTAAGATAACTATCTTTTTCTCATTGGGGATATGCTAAAAATCTGGCATTGATCTGGCTCTTCAAGGCCAACTTTGGACAACCCTGAGTTACTCTATCGCTTACATAAGCTACCTGAGCAGTCCAAGAAGTAGAAATCCTACAGCAAAAAAAGCAATGATCTGTGCTCTGCATCTACAACACATCCACAATGTGCCCAAATGTTAGACCAAGTCCCGAAAGGAGTGTAGGGGGTGAGTGAGATGTGAGTCAGTTTGCTCCCACCCTTCTTTTGTTTGCAAAAGCTCCCTTGAGCTAATGAGATGACATGCTCTTGTTGATGCACCTACACCCAATGAGTGGTACAGAGACTGTTGCTCTATATTGAAGTAGGACAACTGGGGGCCGGAGTAAATCACTAGCCACCGAGGGGAGAGAAGATCGCGGCGGCTCAAACCAGAAGTGGACGGTCATACTGGTACCGTCGTCCGCTGATGCCCTGAACCCTGTGGCGGACTATCCATTGCTGCCAGCGCTGTGGGAAGCGAGCCGCCCCTAAGACCCTCGTTTGGCGGCAGCTTTCCCCCTCCGGGCCGGAGGTAAACTTTGCCCTTGTGACGTTGCACCGCTGGAGGCCGGTATGGCGGTGCGACCAGGGCTCAGCATGTCCAGGGGCGGAGCGGGGTGAGTGGCTCACATTGGGGCCCCCCTCCTCTGAGAGAAATTGCGACGCTGCGCAGCAGAGGCCGCAAGTATAGACCTTCACTTGCCCGCGACATTATTACGGGTGCAAGACGGCCATCCTGATGGTTTCTGCGGCAGTGGAGTGGAGCTGGGGCCAGTGATGGACTGAGGCTGCGTGAAACCGGGGGCGACGCAGCCGCTGCGGGTGCTGGAGTGAACAGCATCAATCGAGAGGCACAGCAGCGGTCTCCCTAAAGATAAGTACTTGACCAGTGTGAAGATCTGGGGCCCTCCCTCTCATAGACAATTCATTGCTCTTCACAAACAGTCCTCCTGAGCTGGGAGTGGGCCGGCAGATGCTGGGGTTGTGCGGCCCGAAGTGATTGGGGGCCAGACTCTAGTTGTGGCATAAGTGGGCTTTGAACTGGCCACGGCCCTGGACTGGCCCCCGTGTGGAGCCCTCTCTGAAACTCACCGGCTGTGGCATTGGGGAACGCTTTCTTTGTGCTGCCTGACCCTGCGGGACCCTTGACCCGGACTTCCAGCGGAGACACGAACTTCTACCCGGGTGAAAGGTGCCTGAGACTCTTCCATTGTTGCCCGCCCACCTGCCCGCCCGCCTGCCCAAGAAACCACATTCCCCAGCATTCTGTGCGGCGCTGGGCCACCTTATTCTCACTTTTGCTTTAAGCCTCACACCTAATCCTGTAAAGTATTTGCAGAACGCTTTTTTTTTTTACAGGTTTCTGCAGGTGGTTAGTAACCGTCATTTGGTGTACTTGATAAAAATAGTGGAACCAGCTCATTCGCTGAGGTTTTGGTTAATATTATACTATATTACAGAATAGAGTAATTATCATGGGGAGGAGAAAGACCCAGTTGAATCAAGAAGGGCCCTTAGTCGCATCTAGAGCAACAGTAACCACCATGGACGCGTTTTTGTCAAGGGCTGCTTCAGTCATTGAAAACAAGATCGAATTGGTCAATAGGAGTCTATCTAGATCACCCTCTAGTTGCATTCGCCCCCTCTTAGGTGGCCCAAATAATTGTTCTAAGGATTTTATTGATGGGCTAGAGAGTTCTCTTGTGTCCCTGGGATCGGGTGGTGACATACAAATTTTGGATGCGCTTCCTCCCATCTCAGAAGTTTTGGGGGAGGTTCCCCCCAGGCCGTTGTCTCCAGAAGTGACAATTGTTAACAGGAAGGGTGTTGTTCCTGCTGTTGCAGCAGGGAAGGGAGGAATCTCTGGGAAGATTCAGGACTCCACTCTAGAGGCACCACATGGACCCATTTTAGTCCATCAAATGGGGGAAGTTAATTGATCTGCTGGAGGCTTGAAAAGAAAATGCATAGCAAAGGGTAGCCAAGCCAAAAAGATAAATTCTAATGCACTGCCACACTGCACTGCCATACACTGCAACACTAACTTCTTGAGCTTCCTGTCTAGCACCTTTATTTATGCCTTGACACTTTTCTTTTCTTGGAATAGGAATAGCAACCAATGATGATAAAAGGGGCTGAGTATTGGTAACATCTGCCAAGATCCCTGAGGGTTGTTCGCCCGTGAGGTGCCTTCCTCTCCGCCACACATTTTTTTCATTTTTTTATGGTTTGAGTGTGGGTAGATGGACTTTTTCAGTGGGACAGGCATCAATGGATGTGTCGAGTTGAATCCTACCCAGAGTCTCCCACTTACTTTTACAAACAGTGGTTTGATATGGATAGTATGACTTTAGAGAACGTACACCTAATCCTAAATTGAAAGGAGGTGTTGTTGGAGTCTAAGCATTGGTCCATCAGTTTTTGTTCTCATGTCGACGAGACAGTTGCTAACTTAAATCTAGGGTACAGGGATTTTTTGTTATTGAACCATATCTTCTGTGGCCCTTGTCGGCTCACGAGCGGTTTATTTTAACTAGGATTCGAATGGATTATTTCCATCTTTTACTTGCAGTACCGAAGGGAAGCCACAGAGGCCAGGTGTTACCATCCTGTGGCTTCGAAAGTGTGTCTCCTCAGGATTTGGTGCACTTTATCTTTTTTGCCGCCTCTATGATGCTCCCCGGAGGTTCTTTTTAAAGCCACATTTACAAAAGTTGAATTTTATTCAGGTCCGTCCTGCCCTTTGCTTCTTACAAATGTTGAGCCCAGAAAGCACCTCATTTGTAGTTGGTTTTTTAAAATCCTCCTTGACAATCAGAAACCGTCTGGAGTATTAACATGCCCTTACACTGTAGCTGTCATCCCAGTGGCCTTACCCAGAGAACCTCGAGGCACCCCATGGATGATTGTTTTTTATTATATATATCCCCCCCCCCCACTTCCAAATAAATGTTTATTTATGTACTGTGCTTAGGAAATATGTATAAGTGCTCCCATGAATTTTAATAATTGTATTGGTTGGATGCAATGTAACTTTTATGGTTTTATGATTTCTAAAACCGTATAAAGTATTTTGAAATTGAAATTGAGTGTAGGGACTTCATTTAAATAGGTCTCTTGTCAAACTAAGGTGGGATCCTAAACTCTGCTAGTTTAGCTAAATCCACCTTATCCTAGGTAAGTGTTAGGGTAATGTTTTTAGAATACTAAGAGGACTCCCAGTCAAGCAATGACGCCACTACCCACCCAGTTCTGTTAACCCCCGATCCCTCTTCTGCTTGGTGACCTCTTGATCAGGAGCTAATCGTGTTCTGAGTGCAGGAACTACCAGAGTGGAAGTAGGTGTCAGCCTTGAGACCCTCGCGGGTGAGTAGTTACGCCTCACGAACCCCTGATTGATTGATTGAATGATTGATCCTACAACCTGGGACTCTCTTGGGCCCGGCAACTCCCTTACAGACTACCTTAAATTATTAAGCACCTGGCATGCCTAGACTTCATCAGCAGACAGACTCCCCCATATGTAATCATGTATGCATATACATACTGATTTTATTTTCCTCTCTCTTGCTCTCTTTCTGTCTCTTGCTCTCTTTCTGTCTCTAACTCCCTTTTGTCTCTAAACAATAACCTATCTCTCCCTCATGCTCTTACCTTCCTGTCAGCCAACCAGGTGCAAAAGGTTGGGAGCCCTCTATGCAAAACCACTCCATAATTTGGTGTTGCATGAGCATTTTGGACCTACTCTTTAGATTCACAGGTCCCATCCCACAATCCCTCTCCTCTGACACCTCTTGAATACCCCCTCTCAAGCAAGGTAGGAGGGATGAGGATTGCTTACTGGATTGTCCAAAAGCGGCTCTCGGGACCTCAGTATACAACAACAGCCTGAAAGAGAAAAGTTAAATGATCAAAACAAGAGGAGAGAATAGAGAGAGAAGAAAGGCAGGCAAAACAGGAAGAGGCAGGAGGGAACGGAAAGGGGAGGGTTTGAAACAGAAAGGTCTCTGCAAGTTAAGGGCAGTGTCCAGAAACAGAGTGGGAGCTAAATGTCACCATGAGATGGGAGTGCCAGACCAGAGCAAGACAGGGAGCACAACCAAGAAGCGTGTTATGGGCAACTCAGAGAAGAGAAGCAATGATGCAGATGAAGAAGCTGGTCACCACAAGACACCTTGACACTCCTGAGAACTTACAGGAGAACAGGTCCTACACGAGGACCTTCTGAAAGGCTGATGGTTCCCTCGTGGTGCTTCCAGGGAAGATGCACATTCTTTTCCATAGCTCAATGATAAGTCGTGGTACAGAAAAATCCAGGCGTAGGAAGCCTGGAGGAAGCCTTAGGTCGCACAGAAGGAAAAGGAGCTATGAGAGAGAGAAAAAGAAGGTGAGCGAAGTCTGACAAAATTTGGATTCAGACTGATTAAATCTAGCTTAGTTTGTCAGAATAGGGGGGTGTATTTACTTCACATAGTACATCTCATTTCCCCAGAGAGAGGTATTTACCATGTGCTGTAAATACCCCATATTCGTGTTGTTTTTTATTATTATTTTCGTCAATTGACGTTGACACAGATTTGTAAGCGAGGAACTCATGAGGGGATTGCGTCCTGATTTGAAGAAGGATTGTAATTATATGCGAATATTCGTGGAGAGACTGTGAATTCAGTATAAAAAAACTTGATACCAAGACATAAGGAATAAAGAAGGGAAGCAAGAAACAACCAGGAACAGAGAAATAGAAAGGCTGAATAGAGCACTATCCAAAGGATCAACAGGAATCGTTGCCTTTGCTTGAAACCGGTATTATTCTTTTCAATTTTCTTTATTTATACACACCTTCCTGTGCTTTATTTTGAGAGAACGAACCTGGTGGGTGATTCTTTACACTGCCAAGACTTTGTGGAAGCCCTCACTGATGCAAACAAAAGGACACTTTGTGCGCAGTTAATCTCTTTTCTTTGAGATGCTCCTGTGACAAGAGTCTGTGTTAAGGTGAAGATGAGTGCAGAGAGTACACAAAGAACTGAACTTACATAATTCTCTACAGCAAGGGCGTAGTATTGTGAAATTTAGATTCCACACGTTTGCGATTCAATGCGATGCCTGATGGCTTGTATGGTGTGAATTCAAATATTTTCTGGAGAGTTCTTTAGTTTGTTGATAGACTTGTTTGGAAAGATGTAGGGATCCCCACTGCAACTGACTGACCAAAGTATGGTGTCAGGACAGAATTTGGAGGTGCTTGATACCCTCTTTCGTGATTTAGACATGACTGCTAAGAGGAGATCTTTAATTCTCCTTCCTTCCTCCTAGACACGTTGTTACCCTACGCTTGTAAAACAAGGATATTTGGAACTGGCAGGGTGCTAGATAACAGAGTTTTTTTCAAATCTGGAAAGAAGATGGCCTAACTTGAGCCATGACAGTGATACTCTTAACCAGCTACATTTTTCACCATCTCCATGATGTTGCCCGAACGTTTCAGCTGCCCTGCGGATGAACACATGACTGCACCAGTAGGCCCATACCTGATGCCAAAGAGGCACTTCAAGAGAAAGTGCAATAGGGAGCTGTAGAGATCGCATCAATCTTACTCAGAGCATCCTGCTTTTGGGGGGCATGATAGGCAGTGCGGAAAGGGCCTATGCTTGGGCTCATGCCAGATTGCTCGAAGCTCTGCTCACCAGCTTGGTGGGAAACTCGAAATGGGGCAAACCATCCGTTATTCTGGATTATATTTACAATACCACTGCAGAACTTTTCTGCCGCCAGAGCGTCACTTTTGTGGTGCTCGGGAAGCGCAGTGTGCTGGCCCATATTTACAAGGCCACGCAAAGCCAACATGCGTGGCTTTTCATTGTCTTCCTAATATGGATTAAGGCAATGCCTTACTCTGTGTGGAAGAGGCATTCCATTGTGTTGCTGTGGGTGTTCCCATGCAACACCCATGGTTTTTGGCACTGCCCCAGGTGTACAACATAGAGTAAGTCTGGAGCAGCGCCCAAACTAATGCCTTTCCAAAGAAGGCGTAACAAGAAGAAATGTTTACATTTCTCCTTGTTTTTTCCTCTTTCTGCATGTGCTGCATTCTGCATCACACATAGAACAAGGAAAACATCTCCTTTGATTATTTTGTGCAGGAAGGTGTTCCTTCCTGTACAAAAACAATCATGCCAACAATACAGACGCCCTTGCACCATGGTGCACGGTTGCCTGCATTGGGGCGGCTGCAGTTTGAGCACTGGCAGAAAGTATAGGAATGTGCCGAATCTTGTAGATACTGCGCATTCCTGACCTTTTCTTTTGCGTAGGGCTGTGTAGTTAGAAGGCTTGCAGCGTTGCCCTACACCAAAATATTGTATATATGCCCCTCTGTTTTCAGCCCCCGGGACATACTTAGCCACAAAGAGAACATTCTGCATCAGGCTCAAACAGATCATGTTTTTTATTAAGCACAAGAAAAAGCTTCATTGGAAAATCTGATTATTAATAGCAGCTACCATAGGCATACTGTCAAAACAGAATATTATTTTCTTGTCTGCCATCTGTAGAACCAGATGTAGCGTGCCACTTCAGTGGGAAAGATTTTGAGAAATGTGATGTTCTTAGTCAACCATTGAGACATCCAAGCCCATATTTATCCTTTTTTCATGAAGCGCAATGCAGCACGCCACCTTTATGCGCTGCGTGAAAGGGCAGGAATGCACTGTATTTAACATAATACACTGGCAGTGGCGCACTTTTGGCTACCTAGTGCCAAAGCAGGCATCCGTTGCTTCATGTGCAGGAGTACCTGCATTATAGGCAGGATTTCCTTTGTGCATGAAGGTATACCATCCTGTACAAAAATGATCCTGAGAGGCAGTGTCCTCTTACTATGTGTGCTGCACAATGCAACACACGTAAAAAGAGGAAAAAACAAGACAAAATAAAGATATTTCCCCTCTTTATGCGTCACCTGTTGAGGCGTAGCATTTTGGCATTCCCAGGTCTAACACTAATCTGAAACCTGGCAATGCACCAAAATCCATGGGTGGATGCGTGGGAACACCCACACTGTACCCATGGAACACCGTCCTGTGCCGTAAAGTAGTGGCAGGCAGCGATTTGCGCTGCCTTGCATTACTTTAGATTTATCAAGCCATGCAGGGCCGCGCATGGTGGCCTTGCATGGCTTAATAAAGCTTACTTGGGTTTTGCGTCACCCTTGCGCCACCTTTGCGTGGCCAATGGTGACTCAAAACCATGATAAATCTGGCCCCGCGTCCGGGCCAGTGTTGCATGCACCACCGCCCCCGTTGCGGCTCTAAAACGCATGCTCCCGGCTGCGTCTGTGAACAAGGACAGCCCATCCAGGCATGAAAGCAAGCCAGCGCACTAGGGAACTACCATAGTGTTAAAATGGCAAGCCCAGCCAGGATTTCACTGGCTTCCTAGAACGCGCCAGAGAGCTCCATGGTTCTTGAAATAACGCAAAGCATCAACAATACAATGTCCCCGGCGCACTCTTTTTTCTTTCTCCTATAAGGCGCCACAGTGTCAATTTACTGTTTCCGCTCACAGACTTAACAACCGCCTTAAGTCCCCCCGGGAGACCAATAAAAGGCAGGGTGCATCTTTATAAAACTGGAAGATTCAAAATATCGCATAAGAAAAAATAAGATAATTACAGCATTATGTGCACCAAAAAAAAGTGACTTCAGTTTTAAATAAGACAAGCAGCCAGTTTCCTGGCGAGAGCTTGGAAAGGATGAGCCTGCAGCTGCAGTTGATCCGGTCCCCGAACTGTTGCCTCTGACAGTAAAAGTTGTGTTTGTGAGTCACCAGCTCCCCGGGGGTCAAAGTGCTGTTTGCTTTACAGCTCAGCCTTCCTGAGAAGGCTTCTGTCGTGTGAGGCGCGCGCTCCTTCCCCTTCGCTTCAAACTGTTTCATTTTTTCCTGTGAAATGCAATGAATGATGATATTGGGATGACAGCAAGCCCCTTCCCTTCAGGAAAAATTGACACACTTCTGGGAAAGGTCACATGTTTGCGTTATGTTTTAAATAATGTCTGAAACTTAATGGCGAGGTGATGCCTGGTCTTCCAACCACCACATACTTCTTCACACTAACAAAATGTCCCGTTTGAATGCAGTCTGGATCCCTGGCATTAATGTCTCATTAAAGCAACATACTTATATATTTGACTGCAAGCCTCGGGTTAACGGGTAAGCAAACATCCAGAACTCCAGTCAACAAGCAGGGGATTTCCCTTGAGTGCAGAACGTCTAATTTCACTTTGGTTTAGGAAAAAGCATATGTGTAATCGGAAACAACATTTTGAGCAATGCTTTTAAAAAATACAACATTCATTTCTTCGTTTCGACTCGTGTGGAGTTATGTTATGTTATGTTATGTTATGTTATGTTATATTGATTTATTATGCGCACAGATACCCCAGCCAAGGGGCGTCCCGGAGTGATGTTGCAGCACGGTTTCATATGAAAATACCACTAGGCTCTGTTGCAAGTTTTACCACGTGTATTCTGCAACTGGAAATCCCACACCCATTAACACCACCAGCTTTTCCGGTCACATGTCACATGCTAAGAGCATGTGGCACACGTGACTGGAGAAGGGTGATGGAGTGGAAGTTTCATATTGCACTTTACTCAACTGTAGGGGTGCATCATAATCAGGTGTTTAGATTCAACTTTTATTTAGGACATCCATTCTCTGTTTTCCCAATAGATGACGTCTGTAAAACACTTTTGTCTATTAGCTCTTTCTTCTCTACTTTTGGGTTTTAGGCGTTGTGTACCTTTTCCCCACGTTCTTTTCTCTTGGGTCTGGTGCTTTCTAATTTCTCATATCACAAACTTCTTGTTTTGCTTTTCTTGATTAAATCACTTTTTCACTTGTCTTTCAGACATGCTTATATGTATTTATACTTGAGCTTTATATTTATATTTGTTACAGCCTTGAGAAAGTTATGGTACTTATCTAGTACTTACGAAACATGTGTCAGCTGTTTACATTATGATGATTTGAAGAATAAAAAGAAAAGAAGATTCTCAGATTCTGAAGGATTTTGACCGATTTTTTCTGTCCTGTTTTATTTACTGACACTTAATGTATTGTTGGTTGGTGATTACTAGAATGCCTAGTTGTATTATTGCTATCTAGGATGGTGCAAACTTTACCCAGTTCTTTTTTCTTGTCGTTATCGAAAGCAGTAGGCCTGAAATGCAAGCCTTTGACACACTCTCGCTTTAGGTTTAATGCTCTGAATGTCAAGTGCACTGTGGAAGCTGTTCTTTCTCACGTTTTGCATTGCAGGTGGAGAATCATTCTCTTAGACAAACTAATGTCTTTGGTTTAGCAGCTAGGCAAAGAGAGAATAAGTAACTATGACATGGCTTGGAGGCGATAAGGGAAAAAGTCGGTTTCACACAGGAGAAGGCACAGGAACCAAGGTTGATTTTTTGCAAAGGATGTACAAGGAGAACATCGTGGAAAAGTACGCTCATTACTGTGACCATTGTGCACTACATATGAGGAGTGAATCATGGGAATTCTACATGTGGATAACTGGTTGTTGGAATAAGGGATAGTGCCCGGCATCTTTTTGCTTTCGGAGAGGGAACATCTCAGAATGAGTTTTTCGTCTTGTGATGGTGGCTTTATGCTGCCAGACCCATCTCAATGGTGGAGAGACTTCTTAGGAAGACACCAAGACTGATACCTTTCTCCTTCTCCTTTACGACATAACGTATTCCATAACTGAAGCACAAAGTTCCCCTAAGATTACCCCCATTACTCCGGAGCCACCACAAAAAGGAAAAACCGATGATGTATTTTCTGTAAAATGCCACACCAAGGAGAAAGGCTAACATACCAAAATGAAAGTAAACCGCCATGCCCTGGGTAGGAAGGCGGGATTCAGGAGTGCATCAAGGGAGACCAGGACTCAGAGCAATGAAGATAACCGGAAAGTAATCGGGGTATTGATGGATCCACAAAATCACCAGGTATCCAGGTACTGGCAATACCAGGTCCAGTATTGCCATTGTATTCTTACTTGGTGTCTCATAATGAGGCCCCATCGGTCTTTGCTTGTTTATTATGTGTCACTCGTTTTTGTAATTACATTGCAGTGCCATAATTATTTATATAATTTGCCCCCTCTCCCAGGACTCTTGTGATAGAGAATTATTTATCATTTTCACAGGTAGGTGCATTTGTTAAAAAAATGGGTAAGGAGTTGCAAAGATTTAAAAAGCTCATTCTGAATGCTGAAGCTGTGTTCACAGTCTGCAATAGTGGTGCAAAATTAAAACCTGGTTGAACTGTCATGTTGCCGTTTGCAGCATTCAGCAGTACCAAAGTCTGAAATTAGTAAATAGTGGTTCACAAATGACTGGTACAATAAATGTATAGATAATTAATCAGTGAAAACCAAGCACGTACTAAATATTCACATGCCCTCACCAAGGCCTCTGTTACACCGTCCACGGTGCTTGCGGCGTGGTAACACTGCATTTTTCTATTACCAGTACCAGGAGAGTTTGTCATTCTAGGCTGTTGGATGACCACAGGGTTATTATTAGTCCTCTAGAGGTCTGATGGATTGAAAATAATTTTTTATGGGGCAAATTCTTCCAGGTTTGACTGGAGGAATTTTTTGCCAGAAACCAATGCAATAATATCACATGTTCTATTATGGCATAGCTTGCATTAATGATTTGGGCAGCAACTTGAGCTACCACTCAAAAGGGTATTAAGAGGCCAGTCAGCATGAAGGTCAAAGTGGCAAAAAGTGTAAAGGAGGAATCATTGTCCTTCCTTTCTTTGTCCCAACATATTCATCTGCTGAGAGGTAATACTAATAATTAGGTAAGTATTTCATAGGCCTTTCATTTAATTGTCCCAAAGTGCTTGAACAGGGTACAGATGGAAGGGAAGGAGAAAAAGAGAAATTCTAAGCAAACTGCAACAGTTGTACTACAACGTATGCTCTTTACCACACATCTTTTACATTGCTTGCCTTTACCACCCATGCCTTTTACCACGCAAGTAAGCATAAATAAGGTAAGTGAAATATATATACATATTTTTATTTGTCATGAGTGATGTAATATGTGGGGTAATTAGCAGTGCATGGCGAGGGGATTAGTTAAAGTTAACTTAGGACACAAGTTATAGTTACTTGAGACAACTATGGCCCAGATGTACGACACATTTGGGCATGCAAACACCCTACAGGGCCATGTACAAACGCTATTTAGTGAGTCACAATTTACTTGCGACTTGCAATTAGGAAGGGGCATGTCGAGGACGTCCCTTCCTAATTGTGACTCTGAGACCTATGTATGACTATTTTGCAACCGCAATTGTGGTTGCAAAATAGTCACAATTTACCACCTACTTCAAGTAGGTCATAATGCAGTTGTAAAATGCAAATGCATTCAAAAATATTTTTTAAGGGCAGGCAGAGGTCCCAGGGACCATTGCCGGGGACCACTGCCTGCTTTTTAAAAATGAAACAAAAACGTTTCATTTTTTAAAAAAGTACATCCCTTTTTCCTTTAAGGAAAATGGGCTGCATTTAATCTTTACATTTTCTTTTCCCTATAGGGAACTGAGTACCGATAAACAAAATGGCATCCATAACTTTCCTCACAGGTTGCTGCGCACCAATCACAGCCTTACTGTTGGCGCATGGATCAGCTAATCAACCCGGATCCATGGAGGATCGGGGTGGATCTGTGTCTCTGGATATACATAAATATTTTTGCTTTAATAACTGCAAAATTACCAAACAGATTTATACTAAATTGCAAAAAGCACTCCTACTAGATCAAGATCTAGCATTCTGACAAATTTGCTACAATTTCATTCAGTGATTCATGCTGTAGTCGTGTCTAAAATCCCTTTGGGAAAGTCCATAGGGAAAACGCCTTTTGGGACCCCCCATTTTTATTGGCCCCCAGTTGACAGATCCCCCCAAAACCTCACAGACAGCAGCTGAAGTGACTGGCAAACTAGTTTACAACATTTCATGAAGATTTGTCAAAAGGTGCCAGAGTTATTAGGAAAACCAAAAAAGCTTTTCCTATGGAAATTAGGTTACACCTATAACTACATACTGGCGACTACCAGTAGGTAACATATGTATATATATTTAGCTACCCCACTCTGAAGAGCTGCAACGAAAGTGAAACACATGTCAGGGGTCGCTTTTTATTCATTCCATGTTGGCTTGGATGGTATTTTACCAATCCAAACGGCAATGTTGTTATACTGTTGCTGGAATTATAAAAGGGTTTTGTCATTTTACAGCTCAGCATGGATGGCACTGTGCTAATTGTATGCCTAAAGACTTTGCTATGGAAATGGCAAAATACTTTGTCCCTTTCTCGCTAAATGCCACTGGCACTGTGCTAATACTATGCTTAAATATTTTGCTAGAATAACTGACATTTGAGGTGAGCAGATTCTGAGTGTTGCAGGGTACTATGCTTACCATGCATGGTAAAGGCATGCGTGGTAAAGGCATGTGTGTGGTAAAGATTTGTGTTGTAAAGGCTGCATGGTAAAGGCACTGCGTGGTTACAACTATTTTGGAAAGAATGTTTCTCATGGTAACGATCTTTAAAAAGATTGATCAGGAGTCAGTTAGACAGCACACAATTATGAAGGAGATCATGTGTGTCATCATCCTTTCAATAGCTACCATTCAGCACTAGCCATGGCAGAGGGAGGCTCATAAAGTGTGGTAGCAAGCTCCCTGAAAGAGTTCTTTAGGGCCACAGTGTCAGTTATGAATACTAACATATTTTCAAGCAGAATCGCAGTGTCTAAGGGAGGAATTCTAAGGAACAGTCAGTTTTTGCATGCATGATTGTAGCCCTCGATGGAAGATACCTCTATCCGTGCCTACCATTCAGTGTGTAACACATTTACAAAAACATAAAAGCTAGCAGTAGGTGAGGGGCCTGGTTACAACTGCATTTTGTGGTATGTTTAGTAGTATTACAATCATACTACTCACATACTGCAAAATGATATTCACAAACATACATAGAGAGGACTCCACATGTCTTATCTTTTCTTACCAGAAATCCCTGTCCCATGTGTGGAGTTCTCCACACACATATGTATACATTTGTATAGTAAATGTGGGAGGGACAGAGGAAGTGGCTATGTGAGAAAAGTAATATCTGTAAATTTGGCTCCATCCCCTATTTCATGAGCTGGAGCATGTAATTCTACTCTTTGTAGTAAATTTACACATCGGAATTGTGAATAGTAAAATGTAGTACATTTACTACAAAGCGTAAGAGTACATTTACATGTATAGATTTAGTCATGTGTAAATTTACCTTTGTAAATAGGCCACTGATTGTGCAGTGAATACGCAATGCCAATTGCATAATTACTAACACAGGAGCGTGACATCCAGGTAGCACTACATCACTCATACACCTCTCTATACTGTGCAGAAAATGTTGTTGATGGTTAGCTCCTGCATATGGGATCATCATGAAGCCACACCACATTTCAATAATAAAGTTCCAATCATAACAAATTAATCAGCTCATCATAAAATAGGTGCTAGTGGATACAGGATTGCTTTGTGAATTGTAACACAGTGCTCCTAAGTGCACATGTGTCACCCTTCAGTCAATATGCGCCTGCTTACTCAAATTAGGGGATATATATTACAAATATTGCGTTTGGGTGCCCAGTAAAGATGGCCTAAATGAGCCAAAGGTGAGGGGTAACTGCCCTTTGTCAGTCTCCTAGTTATTCACATGGGAATTAACGCTGGCATGAAAAATGAGCTCATTCTGTTATTGCTAAACGCTCTATAAATAGCAATAACATAACATTCCTGCAGTTTTGCTATGCCTTGGCAGAGATTTGAACATTTAATTTGATTTACATTAAAAGCTTCTTCAACGTTCTGATCCACAGCAGCTACAGCTCCTTTTGAGGGAGGTGAGTGCCACCTTCACATGACCCAGGAGAAATGCAATACTTGTTTCAGTTTTAACTTTTGGTCATTTTGCAGGAATGATGAGTTCAATACCTTCTTATAAGGCACTGTGGCAAGAAAGGAGGCCGAGTTGGAGCTTACTCATAAACATATAAGTAATTTCCACACTGCAGGACAGGATCTTCTTTGTAGCAAGTTGTGTGTGCAGCCCAACCCATCTATTCATTGATGGGCCTCCCACCACACATGATTTATCCTTTTCTTTTACAGGAAGAAGGTATCTGTGGATTTTTGTAGCCAAAATGAATGGAGCAATAAAATAATTTAAAGCTTGGTTTCTATAGGGCTTTAAGGGAAGGACACCTGTTCTTTAAGAACAAGGGTGTTGCCAGACTTAAAGACTCCACTCTTAGGGCTAAATTATGAGTCCCTCATTACTTTACGAACCCTGCTCAAATACATCTATGTGCAATGTTGATAGCACCCATATTTGCCTGCAATGATAAACCCCTCACCCCCTTGGGATTTATCCCCTTGATAAATTGTGTCAAGTCACAGTTGACAAAAAGGAATGGAGAAAAATACCCAGTAAATACCTAGATAGCTAAATCTGCACCTTCGGCTCCATTTTAAGAACTAACCTTTTATTAGGAGCTCTATGTCACACTAAACAAAATCCAACAAGTACAATAGATAGCACTCTCCACTCTGGGGCATTTGTAACTGCAGCCTTAGAATAAGGCATATGAGGAGAAAGAAGTAGCTTAGAAGTAATGGAGTAATCTCATCAAGGAAAGCACTGTTAGCAAAGTTCTTTGTCATAGCTACTTTGGTACGAACACTTTGCTATTGAAACTATAGCACAGTTATATTTTTTATTCCAGAAAATCTCCCACATTTTGTCACACAGTGTCCTGTCTACCTTCACCAAGATGGTGATGGCTGCACCTTAACTGCACATTAACCCGAAATTATTCATTCCTTGTACAGAACCAGAAAGACTGCAATCAAAATCACAATGTTTGCACTATGGATACCTTCTACAACAGGATTTCCACTGGACTTGACAACCAGATACAGCTAAGGACCTTAACTCTGGCTAACCTCAAGAAAAGGATCACAAAGACCAATGACAGGATCACAAAATTGAAAATGAAATTCTGCTTCCAACTAAGGAAGTGGAGAAAATGAAGGGATGAAAAAGACAACATCTAAATGCCATGCTATAAATCAGCTTTCAGAACTACAAAAAGGAATTACTACTTCACTTGCATAATTAATACAGACTGTCAATAAATGGAAAGTTACAAGTTTGTAGCAGAATTCTACAATCCAGAATGCCAAAAACACCGACACTCCACAATCTCAAGTCTTCTGTAAAAAAAACTTCCAAGGAACGCATCTCAAAATATTATTTAAGCTAGAAATCAAATAGTTAACACGCTGCACACAGAAACCCCACATAGATAGACACCACTCACAATCTCACAAAGATACATCTGTGACTTGCAACCTTCAGCCTCATCCCTGAAAAGAAATTATGCAACATCACCAACTCAAGTAGGCCACCAGGATCACCTTTGGATGAGGCCTGAGAGAAATTTAAATTACGTGGACTAACTTGTGTAATTTTAGGAATTTGGCACTGTGCTAATCACATGAAGTTCTCCAACTAACGTCATCATGCTACTATGCATTAAAAATGACTACAGATGCACCATTCATGGTAAATTTTACTGGGAATGACAGAACACATACAGCTGCTGTTGGCAGTGCTTTTGTTAAATAAGTCCTCGTGCCAAAAAATGACGGGACAATACATCTAACTATAAAATATAGAAACACATTATGGATTTGCTTTCTGCATATATTTTGGTTGATTTTGCATGACTTGCTGCAATTTTGCATAATTAATTGAAAGCAAATGACATTACTTTTACACACTCCTATTTCAGATACAGACAAAGCAAAAATATTTATATATAACTTTGTACAGGATAGTCCACCTTAAGAAGAGTTTTAGCCCATTCAACCCAATAAACTATAAGCCATACATCTAATGGTTCATTCTTGGGTTATTTGAAAGAGTAGTTGTTAGTCAACTCCCCAATCTTAGTGAGGAAAATAACCTGAAATCAGATCAGTAATCTGGATTCTGTGCCAGCAGTTGCACTAAGCCAAGTATTCATACAAGACAACCTGAAATGCACAGTGAATTTAAATGAAAAGGCTGCCTACTGCTTCTGCAGCTTTCAGCACTATCCACCATCAGAGGCTATTGCATATGTTCCATCATCTGGGCATAAACAAAAATGTTCTAAACTGGATTACCTTCTACCTCAAATGCAGAAAACGCCAGATATACCTATCACCTTTCATATCCATTCCTCACATCCATATCCCTCATTATGAGTGGCCCCATAAAACAGTCAGATGTTCCCCACTCTTGGGTGTATTGGTAACTCCAGGAGTAAAATCCAGCTCATTACACGTTGGATCCTGAGAGTCCTCTAAAAAATAAGGAATATTTCAGGGGAATGAATAATTTCAGGTCCAAATCCCTCTGACAGTTCCTCATTTTCCACATACTTTTAGACAGAAACGTTGGCTGTTTTTATCGGCCAAAATGTGTGGGTAGAAGCAAAGAGATCTCCGGTTTGCCCAAGGATCCCATAATTCAGATGAGATATGTAACTGCTGTTACTGCTCCATTAGAATTAAGAGGCCACCTAAATGAGAACCATTGTGGTGTTCCTCAGCAAACCATCAGCTCCCCTTCCCTATTGCATTCAACATTTACCTAACTCCCTTATGAGACCTAATACGATCATTAAACTGTAAAAGTAAACTAAAACTATGTGAATAATAGACACAATCCTTTTAAAACTAATGGCCCAGAAGACTTCTCTAAGTCAATACAGATTCTTGGATGATACATGACCAACTAAATCTCAACACAGCAAAAACAGAGATCATGAACTGTGGGTAATGGCACAAACACCAGCCCATTGCCAATTGGCCCAAGGAACTTGTTGCCTCACCATCCATATGAAGAGAGGTGAAGAATATAGGAGTAATCGTCAGCTTAGAGCTACACCTGATTCCACATGTCAACAAGGTCGCTAGGGTCAACTTCTATAAAATTAAAACACTGTGAATGATCTTCCCATATCTTGGATACCATCATAAACTACAAACTATCCTCACACATGTGATCACCAAGCTTGATTAAGCCAATAGCCTATACTTTGGCATCCCCAATTTATCACATGTAAACTACAAAGGGTCCATAAGGCGGCTGCAAAACTCCTTCTTCACCCCAGAGAACAAATAATGCCAAGTTTATAAACACTTTGCTGGCTACTGGTAGCTAAATGATCAATGTTCAAGGCACTCTGCATCATCAACATAGCCTCCCAAAGAAAAAGACCACTATACCTACAAATAAATGTTAAACAATATAGGATTGTATGCACCAGTTTAGCCCCTCACATCATCTTAAAAGCCTTAGACTAAGAAATCCAAAGGAGGATAAGCTCTGGAACTCCTCACCACTTATGACTTGATGCCCTCAGAAACACATTAAGTTCAGAAAAGAGGTGAACACCTGATTATTTCCAAGATGACTAAGTCAAAAACTGACCCAGGAGAGAATATGGAACAACAATACTCACAACATTACAAGTGTGACCCAGATCAATCAAACATGTTTGTTATGACTGAAATGTTCTGTTACACTACTTGTCAACAGAGGCCTCTAACATAGTTCACCTTGCAGGTTCCAAATATCCCCATACTCTAAACTCTGAAATCCTAAAATATTAATGATATAAAGGATATACATAATGCAATGCAATGCAATTTGGTAAATCTCACTACTGGATGTCCATACTGGCAATCACATAAAGAAGAATGGTAATGACATCTTTATCCTCCCACAGATCTATACAATCTCAGTGTGGATGGCCTTCTGGCACATCCAATAGAGGTCATTGGACTGAGAACAAACAAATACTGCAAATATAATAACAGGACTTGCAAAGTTCCACAAAATTATAAAATATGCAATTATTTCTCATATTCTTTCATTCATCAAACTGTTAAGGACCGTGTCCCATTGCACAAGAACTGCACTGACAATAGTCATTGCGCACAACATAAAAATACTTAGAACAAAGGCTCAAAATAACAAAGACAACACTTTTCCAATCGCACACCCAAAACAGTGGAGCTTGCTGTCCAGACAGATAACTTTAAGGTCTTTTGCGCCCCACACAGGGATTATATGCTCTATAACAATGTCACAATACACTACAGAACTAGTACATACTGGAAAGATACTTTTACCATATTGATACATATTATGTAAATATCAGAAATATATGATTAAAGGAATCATAGAATGCAAAATATGAATCACAAGAATTTTTTTATGAAACAATATTTTAGGAGTTTGTTTTCTTTCATACTATATGCATAATTGCTCCATCTAAGTCTGTTCGCAATTGATTACGGAGACCCAGCCAACACATGTTTAGATATGCGAGGGCGCACAAGCCTATGGGTTTTTCAAGGTGATTGAATTATTGATCAATATCGATGGCCATCGCCGACTGTGAATCCAGACAGCACGGGACCTTTTTGCATAGGACCTTCCTGCATGAGTACTTGCTCTTAAACATTTAGCGCCTATTGCATCATTTCATTAAAGAAATAAGATGAACCATTCATCTTAACCTACAATCTTGATCAATAATCACAATGCAACCACATGAATGCATCAAGCTTCTTCATGAATTTAGATGTGTTAAACAAGGTACAGTCCAATGATCTCCAAATCACACTTAGAGCTACTAAGGACTACCATTCCGGCACCCTTATAGCCCTATGGATTATTCAACTGCCTTGAATAAGCTTTAGGCCTGCATGCTGTTGCAGCGGAAGCATTGTAAAATGTTATTATTTATACACTTATCCCCTATAGTACTCTTACCGTACTGGGCGCTTTTGGATCAGAGATCCTACAGCAGTCTGTTTCCCACAGAGGCAATGGTCCCCTGACAAATATTTCTACGCTGATAGAAGGGATGGAAATTAGGGTGGCCAAACACCTCATTCGCTGCCCAATGAGGAACATCAATTGGCAAACAACTCACAAATTTGAGACCAAGTTTAGATAGACCACTCTTAAAACCTTACTGTAGAAATAAAGAATGGCAACATTAAGACGCAACCCCCGCAGAAGTCAAATTAGAATCACACAGACTAAAAAGCAAACCAAATGAAGTAATACCTGGCACCATATCACAGAAGTGCCCCGGGGGTGCAATGGGCATTTGCACCCACTTTGCACGCCCCGGTCACTTCGGTATTACGGAAGGAGCCGCAAACACTTATGCTTCTCCTTCTGTAATACTGATAAGGCTGTCGCACATAAAGCGCTAGCCCTGTCATCAGAGTTTGTTCCCTCATTTGCATGGGGGCATTGCCCCATGCATATGAGGGAATCCCTTTGCCTCTCCTCCTGCATTGTATTATAGATGGGGTGCAGAGGCAAAGAAGCTGTAAGGAGGAAGATGGCACACTGTCAGTACACCCTCTGATGGCAGCCCTCTGGAATGGGAAAGGACATCCCATTGACCTCCCCAGGCATCCCATTGCAGGTGTGCACAGCCAATCACTGCACCAACATGCAAGGGGATTTTAAATCCCACCTTGAAAGTGCAGGCAGGTTCCCGCCTGCACTGTGTAACATGGAGCGGCTTCAATGCAGCTGCTCCGTTTTTCACATGAATGCACTGCCCCCAGGGTTGCGCGAGTTAACATCTGCCCTGGGGACAAGACATTCAACCTAATGCAGCACATTTAACTTGTTTGATCTGTCCTCACCTTTTAAAATGTGCGCCCGGCACAAAAAAGGTAAATGCACAGTATCTATGATACGGCCCCAGATGTTCTGACACGGCTCACTGTTTCTCTCTACAGCACATTAAGGGGCCTATTACGATGTCTGTTGGAGTTTGCTCCGACCGACACCGTGGTGGAAACGGGACCGACCGACCTACAGTCGGGCCTCCCAACCGCCTGATTATGATGCAACGGTAAACCGGGCGTGGTACATGCTCCCATAAGGAAAAGTGTGGTTGTGTTAATCAATGTAGCCCTTGGCAGGTGCCTGCTACAAGATGCAGGGATTAACTGGGGGCACCATAGGTGCCCCCTCAGCCCCCAACTAGGGGCTGCAAGTGAAAGGGCGCCCTACTAGGGGCCCCCAAACACGCTTTCCGACAGGGTTTCCATGTCGGAGTGGACTAAATGGAAACCCTGCCGAAAACCGTGTATCGTAATCCGGATGGTGTAAACCACCCTTCATTTGAATTAGGGACCAGTCAGTTCCGACTAGCCAACGGTACTTGAGCCCGTTGGAAGGCAGCCAGAATGACTGGACGGTTTCGATTCAGACCGGCTGAATCATAATCAGCTGGTCAGAATTGAAACCGACATCGTATTCGGCCCATAGACCTTAATAAATTGAACAGTTTAAATGGGAGAACCAACAAGACTCAATAATAGACTCAGACAGGTATTAGAATAATTTGGTTATTGTATTAAAGATTCAAAATTCATTGAAATAAGCAGTTGTTTGATAACTTCAGTTAAGAAAATCAAAGCCCATATTGAAGCGGCAAATATTTAGGCAGGCTTTATTGGATGGTTATTATTAGAATCAATATCACAGAATTACAAAGTCCCTCCACCATTAAGGCTGAAGGGATAGTCCGTTATTTAACAGCTCAAATCCTATTAAGATGGGGAAAAGGTTCAGTCTTATAGTCCATTTGAGGTGAATCATTAACAAAGAAGCAGGAAATAAAAGGAAATTATAAAAAATAGAAAAGGTTCGGCAAAGAAGGTGGAGTTCTGGACTTTTTGGTTCCGTCCAGAGGTGTCAGGGAACAACACCCAAAGACCCCGGAGTTCCACCTGCCTTGGTGCGCAAATGAACAGAAACACGGGCTTCTCGATGGTGGCGTCAAAGACCAAAGGTTTATTACTGCAGGGACACAGAAGTCACAGATACTACACACGGGCAGATATCTAGGAGCCTGTTCAAATTGTACAAAGAGGGTTGCTCCTTATATACTAAATTTTGGCCTTCAGGCGAATTCTTCACATGTTGGTACATTCCCAAAACCTTTGTGTCTAAAATATTAAATATTTGGCGTTACACAGGAACCGTCGATAAAATCTGATACCATACATCTACGAAGAGGGGTTCCCACTAGTTCATCACAATCCCTTGTCAATATTGCATTCAAGAGCCGGACCGCCTCATCGTAAATTTTGTTACCTCCCCCTAATAAAGATTCAGAAAGAAAGAAACGGAGCCAGGTGTGGAAGATAGAAAAGTGGGATAAGGGATGTTTGTGGGTTGTAAATGGGCAAGGCTACCGGCTTCGGCCGCCTAATCGTGATCAGGACAATGGACACGAAGACCAGTTTAGCAGGACTGGCCTCGGGCAGAGGAGGCAGCCTTTGTCGAGTCATGCAGCTACAGCGTGTTCTGGTCTAAGGTGCACGTGTCATGAAAGGGGTGAATCTCCGGCTAAGGCTACGTGTCCTTAATCGAAATGAAGTGATCAGAGGTTATTGCGTATGTGAGGGCAAGAAACACAAAATGGCTGCCATGATCTAAGATGGATGCCATGGGTAGATCAGAAATGTGTTCATAACAGGAGTACTCTTGCTCGTAGCATAGCGAAAACACCAGGATATGCTAAATGGATCATTTGCGGTTCGCTGATACCAATATTATGTATTTCCGACAATATTGAAAACACGGGTTCAAATCGTCACGGAACCTCAAAGGTTTCAGTCCATCAGCTACCGAATGTAGCATCAGCAATGCAGTCCAAAAGTAAGAGAAAATACTCAAAAAACACCTCTTTTATGGGCAAAAGAAAAAACATAGCTTTACGATCAAGAGACAAAAATCTATGGCGTTGCGATGCCCCTCCTTTGGAGATTTCTTCTTTTATAAAGTCTCTACCATACCAATTTCCAGTGATGTAGCATCACCCCACTATCTTAGACCCTCGTATGCTCAGCTTCCCATAATGTCACCTAGGACACTTGCAACCATGAGATGCTCTCCCATGCTGGTCATGGGAAACGAGAGACTTGGTAGTCCACATAGGCCTAACATCAGTGGATAGAGATACAAATTAACTATTTATAGCAAATAGCTGAAGTCCTGTTCCCACTAGAACATTTTGCACTGAACATCGAAGAAACACACAAGAATATCAAAATTGGTACATGTACAGGACAAATAAGCAACATTTCACTAGTGGGAAATGGGGTATTGTATTAAGCGGGGGAAAGGTCAACACTAGAGAAAAAGCATTTTCGAATGAGCTTTTAACTTAGTATTACATGTTTAAATGAAATTAGCTCTAAATCAATATCAAATACAATGTAATTAAATCAATTTAAATAGAGTATATAGAACCTTCACCAAACATTATTACATGACAATGGCTACTGTTAAAAATACCCTACTACCACATGGATTATTCAGCTGCCTTGAAAAAGCCCAAGGCCTGCGTGCCATCACAGGACTTAACATGTGATGGCTGAGCCTCCATAACCAATTGTCAAAAGACTCACATCGAGCAATTATGTGTATAATTTGAAAGAAAACAAATTCTATAAAAATGGATTCATAAAAAGGATCCAGAAATGTGTATTTTGCATTCTACGATTTTTTAAACATATAAGCCTCTGATGTTCAAATAATTCATGTCAATATGTAAATGAATCTTTACCGTGTAAACTTTATACGTTTCTAGGTTGAAGGGATAACACCTAATTTGATGCATTTCTCACAATTGAGAGAACTTCCACTTAGAATTGGGTATCACAAGAGAGTGGGATATTGCCATTAGCTCTTCTTCCCTCGCACTGTACAGCTAGTAACATTATGCCAAATAAGAGCAGAATTTCCATGTTGCATAACAACACCATCTGGAAGGGCTTAAAAAAGAGATCAGAATTGATTTTCTGTGCCACTGTGAGCACATGTGCAGAGTGAGGACGGAACATGTAAAGCAAAGGCCCGGAGAGAATTATTTCTTAGATGAGCAATCTATTCCCTGTTTCTCTAAAACCAAGATTGATCAAAACGATACCTATCATGGGGTGGTGAGTTTTCTTCTGATTTTGCATCTATTTTTCCACTAATGTCATAATGTACATGTTCTCCAGTGTTTTAATTACCATTCTTGAGGTTCCCAAATTGCAGTTCATCTCGGTCCCTTCCCACTTTCAAAATGGCTGCCAATATTTTCTCCTGCTTTTGATTTGAAAACAGCCAGTTCTTCTCCAACATGTGACATTGTCACTGGCCCTTCTTCCAGTGCTACACGAGCTGAAACACCTTTCCATATACTAGAGTTGGCTGTTGCTGCTTCTGATGTTGCTTGTGGGGCCCAACCACTCCTCGTGCAGCCCATAGTCTGCAGTCCCAGGAATATGGCAGATACGTACGAGTGGTGTCATGGAACACTAGTAACACTCTCTTTTATGTTAAATAGTATAACAACTTTCTTTGCTCTGCCACCTGCGTACATAGGGGTGGTACTGTGATTTGTAATGATAGTATGTACTAGGTATGTTAGTGATTGGGACTTCAAAACACACAACCTTCTGGTAAGTACTCAAGTAAGTGCCCACCACTTTGTGAAACAGAATCTTCCATCATTTCTATTTGGGATAATCTCAAGACCCCAGTGGATGATATTGTGGTTGTATCCCTTTCAGTACTTTACCTCAGGGCTGCATTGGTCATGGTTCATCATTTGATACACCTCCCTTGCCTCCATGATATTGGAGTTCAAGAAAAGGCCTTGGCCTAGATTTCTTAGTAACTCCATAAATATAGACACAGCAATTCAAAAAAAGTCCTAAGGCTCCTGCTCAATCATATTCATTTATTTCGCCTTACTTGTTACCGTTCTGCAAGAGCACATAGATAGTCCTCAAATAGGAACCTTATTTTGGAAGTTGAATTCTCAGTGGTTGGACCCGGCTTCATCCCTATCCCCAGATGGATTGCCAGAAACCATATGAAGCTGAATGCCAAAGAACTTGAAACTGCCTTGAGGATTGTTATGGTGTGAGATACCCTCACACTGGTGACCTACTGAACTGGGTACTCATCCCACTTATCACCTAAATATCTTTCTATCATACTCAAAAGGGTTCATAAAATTGCAGCAAGGTTGCTTCTCCATCTGTAGCCACCGATTTCAATCACACTGGTACTTAATATTCTGTAATTGCTCCGTTTTGCCAGAAAAATTACTTTTAACCCTCTTTGTATTGCCCACCACATCATGCTTGGAATAGGACCTACTGACTCAAAAAATTCTCCATATCTATTGACCCAAATCAAACCGTTGCTCAAAGGCCCATCTCTAAATAGAAACACCTATATTCAACAGATATCGACTGGGAGGTACACTTGTCTCCATCCAGTCTGCAAAACTGTGGAACCATCTTGCCCCATCCAGCCTTCATCGGCAACACTGAAGACCAGCTTTCTTACCACATGGCAAAAAACATCATGACAGTTTCAAAATACATGATTTCTACACCACTGCAAATTAGTGGAGCTCTGAATGTGTTTATCACATCCATCCCTCATACATAGTACGCACTATTCCTATCAATTCCAGTATAATGCAATATGTGATTCCATCTTTACCTCTTAGTTGCACTCATTGCCTACCACTGCATAATCAGAGTGTACCATTGGCCTTCATGCTGGGCACTTGCACATACAGTTAGCCCCACCATCATATCCTCACACACATGCACATCTAGCAACCACCCGAACCAAGTTTTGGCCTACGAATATTACCTAGAGACCTTCCAACCACTATTTTCTTCATAATCTTTAAACACAGGTTATGCTGGAGAAAGCCAGATGCAAAATGGCCATAGGTCTCCTAGTACACACCCATGTTTACTCTATGCACTACATAGAGTTCACCAAGCACACAAAAGGTGAAGGGAGAAATGCCCGCAATTTGTTTAAACAATGCTAATCGCTTGGGGTAGCATTCCAGCCCATCATTCATTTTCCCACTATGCCACCTTGGATTAGACCCAGACATATGCAAATCAGTCTTGGTCCTGATTCATTTTTAGTAGTGCAAGTGGCACTATTATATTGGCAGTGTATGAAGTTGAGCTATTGGTTGAGGAGAGTTGAAACCCCACTCAGTAAACAACCACAATCATTGTCAGGGTGAACCACAAAATGCATTAACTTAACCTGTGCTTTACACTCTGGTAGTTTGACACAAAGCAGTCAGGTTTAACTTAGAGGCAATGTGTAAAGTATGTATGCAGCTTACAACAAGCTTGAATAAAGAAGAAAAACACAGGAAAATCCCTGAACCAATTTAGATAAATAGATTAAATATTAATAAATAAAGTGATACCAGAACTGCAAAAATCCAATCAGTAGAACTGGAGATATGCAATTTTAACATTTTAAGTAAATATAGTGCCGAAAAGCACAAAGGGCCACTCACGATCATCTGGTTGTGTTAGTTTGGGCGATGTCACATGTTCAGGCCAACCATTATGGAGCGTGGGTCGGATCCAGTGACCAGGTTAGTCCCGCTGAAAGAGTTACTTTCTCAAAGTCCTGCGCAAAGAGTTCTGTTCGTGGTGAATGCAGTCGCAATAAGCAGGGAGAGCATCGCGGATGGTCGTCGCTGTAGTGCATTGAGCAGGCCGGGTACATGGGCCATCGTTGCTTTAGCATGAAGAGGCAGTTGCGTGTCGCGGATGGTCTTGCTGGAACTTCTGTTGCAGGTTCTCGATGGAGGTCACTGTAGCGTGAAGCTGGAGTTTCGCGTTTCCAGTCATGGCAGGTAGCAGAGTATTGGCGCGAAAGGGCTTGCTCAGGTTCCGGAAGGGCCCAAACTTCAGGATTTAACCTTTTCTTCTTGGGAGGAGCATAGACTGATGCCAGCCAGTGGTCCAGGACCAGGGGGGCACCACTTCCAGCTCAGGAACACATCCCATCAGAGACCAGCGGGGCTCAGGCAGGTCTAGTTGATGGTCCAGGTCGGCCAAATTGCAGCCGGCCAGCTGGACAGTTGCAGGGAGTCCCCCAGAGCTTGTTATATACCTGTAGCTCAAATGGTAGGCCAGCCAACTGACCCTTGGAGTCACTCAGGTTATCCTGGGATGAAGGTAAGAAGCTCCTTCTCAGACATCAAGGCAATCCTCAAGCAGCAGGTTAGTCCTCTGGCAGCAGGGCAGTCCTTTTCCTTTAATATCCACATGCCAAGGAGTGTTCTGATGAGTGGCTCTGGAGGTCAAATGTTTATACCTGGTAGAAGCATTTGTGTATCAGGGTACCCTGTCCTACTCCCACATTCTGGTTCTGGAAAGTTCTCCTTTTCCAGTGTCAAGGCTTTAAGAAGTCTTCTGAGATTAAAAAAGACAGGGCAAGCCTAGTGTCAGATTCCTTTGAGTGTGTAGGAGGGAGATGTAAGTGGGGCTGGATAGAGCTCCTCCCAGTCATCCAGCCAGGGTTACCCATCCTACCCACACCTAAGTCCCCTTTGTGTTACTGTCTGGAAGCAATACACAGCAGAGTCATTCACAGTCATGACAACGTTAGAAAGCACAAATAGTTGCAACAAGAAAATGCAAATGTTATAAAATTGTCATTTTTAGAAATGTGACTTAAAATCTGAATTTACCGTTGAGGAGGGATTAAATTACAATTTGAGTGTAAACAGGATATCTCTAATTGCTCCCAATCCAAAGTTATCACTCATTAAATGCAACAAGGCAACTCAGTGTCAGTCATTTTTGTTCACTGTACCTCCTTTTTGTTGCCTATATTATTTTCTTTAGACTAAACAGGTAACTGCATGTGTTTTATTTTGTATAAATGTCCTTGGAAAAGCCTGTGATCAAATAACTTGTTTAAATGCCTCCAAACCATTATTATACTCTATTTAGCTATTACCGTGCACCAAAGACAATGGCAGATCAACTGCTTCATGGACGATTTAAGGGACCCTTCACTTAGTGCCAGCTGAGGGGCTTAAATGACTGATGGCTCAAAGTCTGCACATCAAGGACCAGATTTACAAACACTTTGCATCAGGCTTATGTTACTATTTTAACACAAACTCGTCATAAAGGCTCAGATTTACAAACAACTTTGCGATGGTTGGCGCTTCTTTTTTAACACAAACTTGCAGCAAAGTAAAGGAATTTACAATCCAATGCAAATCATGATTTGTGTCGGATTGTAACCCATAGTAACACAAAGCTGTGCAATGAGCAGCCCTGCGTTACTTTGTGTCAACAGGGTGTTTCATGGGTGTTCCATGGGTGGTGTATGAGCATTCCCATTCAAACCCCCATGGGTTTTGAAGCAAATCCCTATCTTCTAAGAGTTGTATACAGGGATTTGCACAAAAATGCTTAAATTTCTCTTAGGTTTTACACTTTTCAAGTGTGCTGCATCATGCAGCACACATGCAAAGTGAGAGACACAGTAAATCATAGTTTCTTTACTGGAAGGGAACCTATGCCTTCCACAGCACAGGCATCCTGCCCACCTCTGGTCCAGGCAGCACTCTCCCCTGCATCTCCTCCAGCTGAGTTATCGCCCTCAGTCTGTCACAAGCAGGGTTCGAGCATCTCACCCGACTCTGCCTCAGGTCTTCTGGTGTTTTTTGCAATTTTCTGTGTCTGTATTTGCGAGTTTCTATTTCAGGGGCATTACTGAAATCACTGTAATTGCGTGTTTCTTTCTCAGGGGCATTACTGTTTTTACGCCATAACTGTTATAGTGCCTCAGCGCTTCCTGCTTCCCGCTTTCCGCGGTCCTGCTTTTCCACTCACCCCTCCCCCTGACCCTGACCCAGCCCCACTCCCACCTCCACCTCTACTGCCGCCCCCTCCCCTACATAATGGGGACCGCTGTGCGGTCGCGCCACTGGCATGCCGAAGTTGCGCCTAAGGTAAGCCCGTCTGTGCCCGTCTGCGACCTGACCCCACCCAGCGCCAGGGACCTGGTCCTCCGGGAACTCACCGTTACGACTCCGCCAACCTCCACGCCCACAACCCCAGAAGCTTCGCCAACTGGTTAAGATCCTCACCCAACACGACCCTTGGAAATCTTTCACCGTCGACAAGACGCCCACAGACACCAAAGGACCACCGACTGAACAACCCTCTGAAACCCTGACTTGCATCCTCCTCAACGTGCGCTCCCTACATCGACACGCCGTAGAGATTTGGGACCTGATTGACAACCTCTCGCCCGACGTTGCATTCTTCACGGAAACCTGGCCCAACGCCACCTCCGACCCCAACATCACCACAACAATCCCCGACGGCTACAAAATCCAGAGAAATTATCGCCCACACCGCCCGCGAGGAGGAATCGCCATCGCGCACAAGAACCCCCTCCGACTCTCCACATCCAGCACGAGCGACCCCCACTCCAACACCTCCACCTCCACTTCCGCTACGTGGCACCCTCATCTACAGACTGCAACCACCATCGCTGAGATCGCCCCACCCCATGCCATCACCTCCACGGGCTACATCCTTCTCGGGGACCTGAACTTCCACCTCGAAAACAGCCAGGACCTCGACTCCACCACACTCCTCGAGAACTTCGCCATCCTAGGACTGAAAAAGCTTGTCAGTACTCCCACCCACAGAGCAGGCCACACCCTCCACCCCATCTTTGCGGGAGGATCAAACATCCACTTCAGCCACACTACCCAGCCCCCCTGGATGGAACACCACTGCGTCAATTTCACTTTCAACACCACCACCGCACCCAAGCCGGCCCCACGTCCACCGCGACGGAACTGGAGTAAGGTCACCAAGGAGCACCTGAACGCCGCCATCCTCCAAGACCCCTCCAAGGCAGTGACCAACATCAACTCTGCAGCCAGGGAATTCCACTGCTGGGACATCGGATGCGCCGACAAGCTGGCACCTCTTCACCGCGCTGTCAAACAAAGCCCTCTGAGGGCCGCCTAGTTCACCACCGAACTCCAAAAAGCCAGAACCACCTGCAGGCGCCTGGAGAAAAACTGGAGTAGCCAGAAGACCACGGAAGCACGGAACAGCCACAAGAGCGCCTTGAAAGACTTTCACCAGCATATAAGGGACACTAAAACGACCTTCATCAGAGACAAAGTAATGACCAGCTCATTAAACGTCAAGGAACTTTTCAACGTCATTCAGCAATTCGCAAAACCCACCTGCAAAGCCACTGACTTCACACCCTCGCAGGAACTCTGCGACAAACTCAGCTCCTCCTTCCACCTAAAGATCAAGGCCCTTTACAACAACTTCAGCTAGCCAACAGAAATCATCACCACATCACCCACCACCACCGAGAAACCGATCCTCTCCTCCTGGGCACCCGCGCCCATCGAACTCATCTCCTCTACCATGAAGAAGACACACTAAGGAGCACAATGGATCCCTGCTCCCTCACATCTTCCACAGGGCCGCCACAGTCATCGCACCCAAACTAGGACGAACAATCAATTCCTCTTGTCTGGCATCTGCCCAGACGACTGGAAGCGTGCAGAGGTTAAACCCCTCCTCAAGAAACCAACCGCCGACCCAACTGGCCTAAGGAACTACCGCCCCATCTCTCTCACAGCCAAAAGAACCGAAAGACTTGTGAACGCCCAGCTCACCGCCTTCATCGAAGAGAGCTCCATCCTAGACGCATCCCAGTCTAGCTTCCGCAGCAACAACAGCACCGAGACCGCCCTCCTCGTTGCTACCGACAACATCCGCATGCTGCTTGACCAGGGACTGTAGCGATTCTAGGTAGAAAGGCTCTCACATCTGTACACCTTTCCCCATAGAAAACCTCCTGTGTGCATGGGCATTTGTGTGTAAAAGTTAAGAACCGCTGCACTACAACTCCCAGAATGCAATGGGAGTCGGCTGTTACAAAAAGGACAGATGATGCCGGAGATCTCCTTATAAAAAAACACAGTTGATGGACAGAATGTAGAACAATGTCATACATTCACCCCAGTACAAGGATCTGGGCCTAAATCCATCGTTTCTTTGCACTCCACACCACCCTGGGTTAGACACTGGCTATATGCAAATCAGCTCTGACCCTGTGCCTCATGGGAACAGTCCAGTCCGAACTACCAAGCCATGTCTTTCCCAGACTGGAATCAAGCATCCAAGGACCCGTTTCTGGCTATCAGCCTTCTTCAGCCTGGATAGCTTGACTCCATTGGTGTGGAGAGCCTGGGACTCACGTCTGAGCATCCCCAGCACACTCGGGAGAAAATTGCAAAAAACACAGTTGATGGACAGAATGTAGAACAATGTCATACATTCACCCCAGTACAAGGATCTGGGCCTAAATCCATCGTTTTTTGCACTCCACACCACCCTGGGTTAGACACTGGCTATATGCAAATCAGCTCTGACCCTGTGCCTCATGGGAACAGTCCAGTCCGAACTACCAAGCCATGTCTTTCCCAGACCGGAATCAAGCATCCAAGGACCGGTTTCTGGCTATCAGCCTTCTTCAGCCTGTATAGCTTGACTCCAGTGGTGTGGAGAGCCTGGGACTCACGTCTGAGCATCCCCAGCACACTCGGAGTGAAAATTGCAAAAAACACAGTTGATGGACAGAATGTAGAACAATGTCATACATTCACCCCAGTACAAGGATCTGGGCCTAAATCCATCGTTTTTTTGCACTCCACACCACCCTGGGTTAGACACTGGCTATATTGGAGATCTCCTTATAAGCACCTCCTCTTGAAGTGGAGAGAGCTTGTCAATCAATCCTGGTTGTTTCCGGTCCGTGAGGAGTTCTTGCTGAAGCAGCAGTTGTTGTTCCTCGGGAATGCGTGGACGCTTTCTTTCCCGCTAAGGAGCCCGTAAATTCACTGTCATTTCAGCTTGGCCGGCATCACGGACGCTTTCTTTCCTGCGAGGAGCTGGCTTTCATCTACTTTCAGCTGGGCAGGAAAAACGGACGCTTTCCTTCCCGCAATGGGGATCGACTTGCTGTGACCTTTGGGGTAAGCGCTGACGCGCTCATTGAACTTCACCAAAGTATCGGGGAATCAATAGCAACCGCTCTCATTGCCGGGGCCATCCAAATCTGCACCGTAGATCCTCAATTATTGATCTACCTGCAAAGATGCCATTTGCAGGGGATCAGGGGATGGTTCTGAGTACATGCCTTTTCAGGTAAGGCGCGCTTGCCTAAATTTTCATGCGTTCTGATTTAAAGGCAGACATTCTCCTTTTGTTGGTGCTGGTAGAAACCCAGTCTTCCTCAAGAAATTGTTCACAGGTACCTGAGTGGGCAGCAGGACAGGATTGTTGAAACTAGTATGCGCCCCCCTCCTTTTTTCATTGAATTCCTACAAGCTGTGATTCTAACAGCTCATTAATATTGGTCTGGATATTTCTTTTATGGCCTACTTGTTCTACTGCTGTAAGAAAGAAAATCAACCCATGGATTAGCATTGGTGGGTTTGTTGTAAGTGTAGTTAGGTGTTGTTTCTGGTACAGAGTGTGTATGTGTATCGTTCTGTTCCCTTTCCACTGGTCTTTCTCTTTTGTGTCTCTCTGTAGTTGCTCATGTGGGAAGAAAATACAGACACCTAGCCCAGACCTAGGAAGCAAGCAATCCCGGCAGTGCCTTTTGTTATTTTGTCCCCTTCCCTTTTTCCACGGGGTGCTGCTTTCCATAGTTGTGTCCACCACACTGCGGGAAGTTGCGTTCTGGGGAATAGGGAGGCTTCTCTACAGGCTGTTGTCCCCGCTGGCTGCTAAGAAGAGGTTAGTGGCTTGTATTTTCTATCTCGCGCTACTGACACTCTTGACAGGGACACACCGCAGCCCTCATTCTCCTAGACCTCCCTGCAGCCTTCGACACAGTCTCACATCGCACGCTAGCCGCCAGTCTCCACAAAGCAGGAATAAAGGGGTATGCCCTCGACTGGATCCAATCCTTCCTCTCCGGCACAACCCAGAGGATCCTTGACTCCCCCCTCTCCATGAACCGCCAGAACAACGCCGCCACGTTCACCAGCTTCAACTGCCTCCGCATCCTCCGCAAGACCTTCAAATGGATCCCACCGGACCGCAGAAAGACCGTCACCCAAGCTCTCATAACAAGCAGATTAGCCTACAGCAACGCCCTCTACGCCGGAATCAACAAAACTCTTTTACACAAACTCCAAACCATCCAGAACACCGCTGCCAAACTCATCCTAGGGACTCCACGCCACAAATATATGACACAACACCTCCGAAGCCTCCACTGGCTCCCTGTCGAGAAGAGAATCACTTTCAAACTCCTCACCCATGCCAACAGATTCCTCAAAACATCGGACCCAAATACCTCAGCGACTGAGTTTGTTTCCACGCACCCAAGAGGAACCTCCGCTTTGCTGACCTTGCCCTGGCTCTGGTCCCCCGCATCCGCAGAAATAGAACCGGCGGGAGAGCACCAGCACAGGAAGAGACTAGTGCAGTCCCTCATATTAGTAGTAATGGTGAGGTTCTGCCCACTCTCTTTCACACAAAGCAACAATTTTACATGCTGTCCTGCATTACATAAGTTCTATGTGAATTTGGACCTCGATATTCAAGGAGGCATTATATGTTTAGTCCTATTTCTAAAAAGGCAAACATTAGGAAAATGCGGCAAATTATTAGTGAATATAAGTGGGCAAGTAAAGTCAGCCTGATCTTGATAAAAAAGTTAATTTCTATAATTTTACACTGTCTTACTTTTTTTAGCTTGCAAGCGGACATATACTCCATATGCCTTTTAGATGCTTAGAACCATGTACATGTACAAGCAGTGATTAATTGTTCGGACAAAATGAAATATTAGAAAAGTTCGGGATGCATCAACAATATTAAACTGAATAAAGCCGGGCGTCGAATTGTTACATTAGGTTTTTATCTAAGTGGAAAATGTAATTTTATAGCCATGTATTCAACATAACCCACATTGATTTTGTTTCCAGTTGAGATACCAAGTGCACTCGTATATAAGTGGTGATGCTTCCCCAATCCTCACCACCACCTGGTTAAACAATATGGAAAATCATTCATTTGAAATAAGAACTGTTAGACCTGTCAGCCGTAGGGTGGACTTCCCCACAAATGTGGGCCTTCATCCTCCACTTTTCTGACCCTTTATTTGCTTGTATTAGGATTATGAGCACTTTACCACTGCTAACCAGGACTAAAGTGCTCTCTCCACAAAACATGGTAATATTGGTTCATCCTCAATTGGCATATGTCATTTACTTATATGTTCCCAGTAAAGTTGCACTCCCTGTACCCAGGGCTTGTAAATTAAATGCTACTAGTGGGAGTGCAGCACTGGTTGTGCCACCCACCCAAGTAGCCCTTTAACCATGTCTCAGGCCTGCCATTTTAGAACCTGTCATTGCGACCTGACAAAATAAACCTTTTGCCAGGCTCAAACCTCCTCTTTCTATACATATAGATCACCACTAATGTATGACCTGGACAACCCAGAGGGCAGGGTGCACTGTATTTACAAGGCAGGACATGTATTTATATGTGTTACATGTCTTGGTAGTGAAACATTCTCACAGTTGTTTTTCCCACTCCACCCGCATAATGTATGACGCCGCTACCCTCTTTGCCCTTAACCGCAGACGCACACCACAATGCTGCGAAGCAGCCCCAGGACACACCTATGGACCCTTCGCCTGCCACTCCTGCAAGTTCGCCTGCATCAGCACCCACACCAAATCCACTAACTCCAAACACAGCTCCGACTCTAACCACCTGAAGTGCATCCTGCTGAACACCCGCTCGGTCCACAGACACGCCACTGAACTCTGGGACCTACTCGACACCGCATCTCCGGACGTCGCCTTCCTTACAGAAACCTGGATGAACGCCTCATCAGCGCCCGACATCGCCATAGCCACCCTGAACGCTTACAAGATCATCCGAAAAGACCGCACCAACCAAACAGGAGGAGGCATCGCCATCGTCCATAAGAACACCATCTGAATCACGACCAGCTCCGACGATAACCTCGCTACCGCCGAACACCTTCACTTTCAGATCCACACCGACCCCAGGACCACACATAGAGGCACCCTCATCTACAGACCACCAGGAACCCGCACACAATTCAACGAAGACATCACTGACTTCGTCAGCCCACATGCCCTCACCTCCGAGAACTACATTCTACTGGGAGACCTCAACCTCCACCTGGAAAAGAAAAAACGACAGCAACACCACCACCCTTCTGGACAACCTGGCCAATCTCGGACTAAAACATCTTGTTGACACCCCCACCCACCTTGCCGGACACACGCTCAACCCTATCTTCACCTCCAGCAAACACATCTCCTTCGATCACACCACAGCTCTCCATTGGACGGACCACAGCTGCGTTCACTTCAGTTACAAAAAGACCTCGACCCACAACCCCCCACAACCTATTCCTCAAAGAAACTGGAACAAAATCACCACCGACCAACTCTTCACTTCGCTTAACCAAAACCCTCCTGCCATGTCATCGGACCCAAACCAAGCTGCCACCAAACTCACACAATGGATCACCCACAGCGCTGACGAATTAGCACCCTTGAAAACCACCAGATCAAACAAGGTAGCAAAAAGGCCCCCTGGTTCAACGATGACCTTAACAAATCCAAGAAGTTATGTCGTACTCTCGAGAAAACCTGGAGAAAAAACCAAACCACTGACAACCTGACCACCTTCAAGGACGCCACCTGCAAACACCATCAATTGATCCGATCCACCAAGAAATCAGCATTCAAGGATCGACTCGACAACAACGCCCACAACAGCAAGGAACTATTCAACATCGTCAAAGAATTTACCAACCCCACAGCCGGCACCAACGACATCACTCCCTCCCAAGACCTCTGCGACTCTTTATCCTCTATCTTCCACAACAAAATCGCCGACATACATAACAGCTTTGAAAGCCAGTCCGAAGAACAGTCCACTCCACCCACCTCCGAACCAAAACAGCACCCTCACAACCTTTGCGCCTGGCACCCAATCACTACTGAAGACACCATCCGCCTGATGAACTCCATCCACTCAGGATCGCCAACCGACCCATGTCCCCACCACATTTTCAACAAAGCAGACTCCATCATCGCACCCCATCTCCGCGATGTCATCAACTGTTCCTTCAACTCCGCTACCTTCCCAGAAAGCTGGAATCATGCCGAACTCAGCGCCCTTCTGAAGAAACCCTCAGCAGACCCCTCTGAACTTAAAAACTACCACCCCATCTCACTCCTCCCATTCCCTGCCAAAGGCATTGAGAAAGCCATCAATAGTCAGCTCGCCGCCTTCCTTGAATCCAACAATTCCCTCGACCCCTCACAGTCCGGCTTCCGAGCCAAACACAGCACCGAAACCGCCCTCATCGCAGCTACAGATGACATCCGAACGCTACTGGACAACGGAGAAACAGTTGCCCTCATCCTACTTGACCTCTCCGCCGCCTTCGACACAGTCTGTCATAGCACTCTCATACAACGCCTCAGCAACGTCGGAATACAAGGAAAAGCTCTGGACTGGATCATCTCGTTCCTCGCCAGGAGAACCCAGAGAGTCCGCCTCCCCCCATTCAAATCAGAGGCCACCGAAGTCATCTGCAGCATACCACAAGGATCATCACTCAGTCCCACCCTCTTCAACGTTTACATGAGTCCCCTCGCATTCATCGCGCGACAACACAACCTCAACATCATCTCCTACGCAGACGACACCCAGCTGATCCTCTCCCTCACCAAAGACCCAAACACCGCCAAAACCAATCTACACGAAGGAATGAAAGAAGTAGTCGAATGGATGAAGTACAGCTGTCTAAAACTAAACTCGGACAAAACGGAAGTCCTCATCTTAGGATCATCCCCCTCTGCCTGGGACGACTCATGGTGGCCACCGGCCCTGGGTACAGCACCCATACCTACAGATCACGCACGTAACCTGGGCTTCATCCTAGACTCCTCCCTCTCGATGACCAGACAAGTCAACACCGTCTCATCTTCATGCTTCAACATCCTTCGCATGCTCAAAAAAATCTTCCGTTGGATCCCCACCGAAACAAGAAAGACAGTCACCCACGCACTGGTCACTAGCCGACTGCATTATGGAAATACCCTCTACGCCGGAACCACAGCCAAACTACAGAAAAAACTCCAACGCATCCAAAACACCTCAGCCAGACTCATATTGGACATCCCCCGTCAAGCTCACATTTCAGGTCACCTGAAAGACCTCCACTGGCTCCCCGTCAACAAGAGAATAACGTTCCGTCTCCTCACCCACGCACACAAGGCCCTCTATGACCTAGGACCCGAATGCCTCAACACACGACTGTCCTTTTACACACCCACCCGCCAACTACGATCATCCAATCAAGCCCTCGCCGCAATTCTGCGCATCCATAGATCCACCATGGGAGGAAGATCCTTCTCCTACTTAGCGGCCAAAACCTGGAATTCTCTCCCCACTCACCTCCACCTTACACAGAACCACCTCTCCTTCAGAAAACAGCTAAAAACCTGGCTATTCGATAAGTAATGCACACACCCTCCCTCAAGCGCCTTGAGACCCTCTGGGTGAGTAGTGCGCTATACAAATTCCTGAACTTGAACTTGAACTCACTGCTGCAAGGTATATTTGTCCATAGGATAACATTGGGATTACCTTATTACATTTTATAAGAGTACATTCCAAATGGGAAGATATTACTGATTAAGGTTTGGTGTCTTTGGATTCACAATTTACAATCCAAACTTAGGGTGAAGTCAGATTTTAAATTGCAATTCTGAGTATGCCACTTTTAGAAAGTGGGTATTTTTTTACTTTAGCCACTTGATGCCTGCTGCCTGTCTCTGATCAAATGCCTGGGATGGGTGAAAGCTGGGCTTTGTGCATTCCCTGTAGGCAACCACACACAATGGGAGCTTAGATGTGACTTGATGGGCCATCCTGGCAGGATCGGAGGGACGAGCTGGACCCAGCCTCACTTATTCCTGAATAGGCTGTGTCCTGTCGCCACACAAAGGGCTGCAAACCGCATCATGTAGTGAATTTGGAGCCAGGGCTGAGAGGGCAGAGTCTCTCTCACTTCAAAGGCACCACTGGGTATAAGTGCTGAACCTCAGACACCACCACTTCAGTACACTTCTGGACCTGCGGATACTCTGCCAGGAAGAAGGACTGCTGTGCTGCTCAAGGAATGCCACTCTGCTGGACTCCTGCTTTGTTATGCTGCTCTGCCGACTGCTGCCCTGTTGTCTGGGTGAAAAAAGCTGGACCTGCATCACTTGTCTCCAAAACCCAGAGTGACTCCAAGGGCTAGCTGGCTTGCCTCATGATCTGAAGCCTCCAGGACATAACAGGCTTCCAACTCCACCACATGGATTCCACCATCTGTGAGTCTACCCTGCCGAGTGGTGCCACCCCAGTCCTGGACCCCTGGATGTTGGCCTAAGGTGCATGCCAGTGGAACCAATGCATCTTCTCTGCTGAGCGATGTATTTTGTGAAGAACCGATGCATGTCCTCAGCTGAGTGGCGCATTCCCTAGCAGAACTAACGATCACCACTGCTGTGTGGATTGCGCCTGTTGCAAAAGACTCACATCGTCACCACCTCCAGCATCTTGGGATTGACGCATTGCCTTCGGAATCACTGCTGTGCAGTGCTTTTCACTGCGTAAACTTCTCAGATCCCTCATTGATGGCAGCCTCGACGATAAAACTGCACATCACAGCTTTACTTCTCAGATGAACTGACACATCGCCTCGGTTGCACCTCGCTTCCTCAACAGTGGACTTTGCATTGCAAGCTACATCAACATTATCCTCGACACCGATGCATCAGGACTTCACACTGCGGCCTCGCTGCATCTTGGAACCGACATACTGCCTGGGCTGTGCAACGCTTCTTTGACACGGCACAACCAGATATCCCCAGTAGCACTTTTTGCTTTATGGCTCTATTTTTCTGGGGTGGCGTGGTGAGCAAAATAACAATGGATTAAACCCAGATCTGTGACTGGGGGTGAATGTTTTGCCTATGTTTAACATTCCATCCATCACCTTTTGTGTTTTGCTGTTCACCCTATGTGGGAAGGGTATGCCCAGACGTGGGTCCCGTGCTCACTACGCCATTGGAGTCAAGCTATCCTGGCTGATGACGGCTGATAGCCAGAAACCAGTCCTAGGATGCTTGATTCCGGTCCAGGAAAGACATGGCTTGGCAGTTCGGCCTGGACTTTTACCATGAGGCACAGGGTTAAGACTGATTTGCATATGGCCATGTCTGAACTGGGGTGGCGTGGTGAGCAAAATAACGATGGATTACCCCAGATCTGTGACTGGGGGTGAATGTTTTGCCAATGTGCAACATTCCGTCCATCACCTTGTGTGTATTTCTATTTTTCTTTAAAACTTTGAAATTCAACATCTCCAGTTCTACGAATTGGATTATTGTTGTTTGGGTCATGCCTTTTTTATTAAAATTGTAGCTATTTTGCTAATCCGGTGTGGCATCTTTTTTGTGTGGTGTTTTCACTGAGTCACTGTTTGAAGTGTTGCACACATTCTTTACACACAGCCTCCAAAGTTAAGACTGACTGCTCTGTGCCAAACTACCAGAGGGTGAGCAGAGGTTAATTTAGGGTTTGCCTGCCTCTCACCCTAACTAGGAATGTGGTTGCTGCTTGACCGGGGCTCAAACACTGTCATTCAAGCAACCCAGTTTCTAATAAGAACCATTTATATTCAATTACATACTGACTGACAAATATAACTAATTTGAACAGCTCTATTGCAGCACAGTTTGACTGTGTGGTGTATATATGAGTATATGGCAGTTGTCTCCAACTAGTTGATTGTGAGCTACCAGTAGCTCCCAAACACCTTCAGAATAGTTCACAGTCTTGAATCAATTATAAAATAAGCACAAGGTCATATTTTCCGGTAAATGTTAAGGGAAAGCAGTGTATATTTTACATTATCATCATCAGTTGCAGATAGCAGTGCCTGATAGTGAGCAGTGCTTCATCCGATTAATGACCCAGGCTGGGGCACAGATGTGAGGTATTTAACTCTTTAGAAAAAGTCATTTTCGCCTCAGTATTGGAGCTGTGAACACACTGATCTTTCTGAATGCTTTTAAATGGGAGAAAAGGAAAAGTTACCTTAATGATTAACTGAAACTCTTCATTTGAATTTTCTCACGTTTCAAAGGATCATGGTTACAAACAGCAGACCTCTTACTCCCTGTGGCCAGTAGACACTGTGCCATAAGTATAACTGTAAAATACCGCCATTTTTTAAAAATGGGAGCAATTTAAAGTGCAGAAAAATGTTTTGTTTTATGAAAATATTTGCAAACATTTTCTGCACCTTAAATTTTTCCCATTTAAAAAAAATTATTGCATGTTTGTGCTGTACATATAACGGTGCCACATATGCTGCAAGTACATAAGACCCAGGCTCTCAGTCACCCCTACAAAGATATCCCATTCATATGCACACATGTCCATACATCTCCTAAGATCACGCTCTCACTGAACACACATGGCAGCCCTGTCATAGTGCCCTGGCCAAAGTATTTTGTTCAAACCATGGTATCTGGCTCTTTTGACATTAAGCTTAAAATCAATGAAGCTGGGCATGGGGCTGTCAGGTAACAATGCCTGAGTTGTTTAGCCTTCAGTAGCTCACAATAATTTTCACTGATCAAAAGTAGCTCTCACTACAGAAAACAAACATTGGAGAGCCATTGTGTAGGTTGTCTGAATTTCCTTAAGAGTAAGAAAATTCGATTTTATAGGATTACTGAGAAAGTAAGCATGTTAGCTTAGGTGGCAATTAGATCATAAGTAAGCATTGTAGGGAGTGTGATAGATCAGGGAGGACATTACGATACATGGGAGCCTCCAATCCCGGTATAAATGTAAACAAATGTTCAACAAGTAAAAAGATGTTCTTATTACAAAAGAATTGTGACTACTGTAATCACCTGTAATATAAAAATGGCATAGTTGCATAACAGTAACAAATTACAGTTGACTTCTAACATCACAATGCCTGCTGCTCAAGCCAGCAGCAAAGTTGAAAAGGCAGGTCATGAAACATAATTACAGCTAGGGTTGAAACAAGGAAAATCCATATTGGCTTTCCCTTCTTTTGATATATTTTTCTAAAAAGAACAAAGTGATCGGTAGAAAGGATATAGTTATCAGGATGTTAATATTTTCCATGCTAAAGGTCATTGCAGAAAGGATAGAATCTCTGCGTGTTTCTACACAATTTGAGTCACAGGATTTTTTAAGCTGACTTACATGAAACTGATTCTAATACTTTTTTGCCTAAATTACTGAATGCTTTTTGGTGTGTTAGACCTAGCGGTTTCTGGCTGGCTGGGACGTTTCGAAGCCAGACAGAATCCACCGTCCTAGATACAATGAGTACGATACACTTGTTTGATAACCTGTGCTCACCCTTGGACAGTTTGTCACAGAGCAGTAAGGGTTATCTTCAGGATCAAAGTGTAAAGTATTGGCACAACACCACCCTCGCAATGCACTACAAAAAGATTCCACATCGTATGTATAAAACACTGGTCTTTGCATTACACAGACATTGAAATCAAAATGACATACACATTGAATATATACTTTACAGTTATATGCAATTGTCAAAATCTCCCATTAGAAGCAGACCAGCATGAGCATATATGTACTAGTCACAGGTATTTACTTGCCGCGTTATCCCCTCTGCCTCGCAAGCAACATGAACCCATGTGCGTACTTTCTCGAGGTGTTTGCGATCCAAGTAACCCTTTCCACATCAAAAGTGACAGAAACATATATGCAGGCTTTTCCAAAGTACTCCAGTTTCCAGCTACACAATAGAATAAAACACAACATTCCCAATATTACATGCCACGTATACTTGTAATGGTAAAAAAATAACAGGTTTTGACTGGCCTCATGATCCAGTCCCTCAGCCACTGACGCCAGTCAGTGATACATGTTGCACCAACTGGCAACACTTTGATTAGATTGTCGGGACCACCTAAAGTGGAAGGAAATAGTTATTTAGTTTCAGCCCTCCAGATTAGGCCTTCAGGCACCCAACAGCATCTTCACAAATGCGAGATCACTATCCCCCTAGACAAAAGCCTGTGAAGCTGGTGTGCTCCAAAATTGGAGAAATGTTTCCCCTCTGGTGGAGGTGTGAGCTGCAGTTGCTCCAGACAGCCAGTCATGGGTGCACACAAGGACAAGGAGGCCCTTTGGGCCAGTCTCAATAGTCTCAACAATAGAGTACCTTGTGGCGTGAGCCCATGTAGAGGGAGCCGGTGGCCTTGAATGAAAGCTGCGATTTCAGGCACTGTTGTCCTCCCGATTTGGAGGTCAGAGACAGTCTAGGCTTCCAGCTTGGGTCCAGTGGACCCATCAAATTACTCCGAACACCCTTAGCACAGCACACGCTATGGAGTGTGAGCTAGCACCGGTTTTCAGTTGCAAGCACGGGTACCTCGCACTTGGCAAACTTCCCCAGGACTCCTCAAACTCCTCACATTCTGACACACCAGGTGGGCCGCTGATCATTGCGAGCACACTTCTCTGCACAGTGTGATTACAGCGTACGTCAGGCCAGTCCCTGTCATGGAAATGGGGAGATGCCTTTTGTCCCTTGGATCTTATGGACAGGAGGCTTAGGGACCTGGGCCTCAACAGATGCCAATTAGCTGCAGCCAAGCATCATACAGGCAAAATCCACTAAGTGATAGTCCCCTCCCTGGAGCACTATAAGCCCCAGGCCACCACAAGTCTGAAGGTAATCCAGTTGCAGTCCTTCTTGCCCCAATTGTTCCCCTTGTTGACATCCCAGCGTCAAACCAGCATAGCAAGGTTCCATTTCCAAAAGTCTCTAACTCATGAGGGCAGAGCCTCATGAGTTAGAGCATCATGATTTAGAGCCTTCTGAGTTGTATACCCACAATGGCCTTTGAAGATGAATTCAGTTAAAAAGGCCACCTTTGAAATGCACAGGCCAGCTCTCATTTTTTTCCTATCTGCCATCCTACACTGGGAGGCTTGAGCAGTATCTTTAGTGGAGCCAAGACCCTGCCCCTTGGAATGCTGTGGCCAATTCCACCTCTTCGTATCCATGCCAGGAAGACCCCTCAGAGTCTGAGGTCTGCAGTTTCTCTTGAGCCACTACGTTATGGCCTTTGATCAGGAATGTACAGATGTAGCTGTTCCCCCAGCACCTAGATGTGAATTGGAGATAGGCTGACAGGCACACTGAGCCATGAGCACAGAAATGCCCTCTTTCCCCAAAGTGCCCTTTCCACATTAGTAATGTTAAATTCACTCACACAACTGGAGAAAATTTGTCATTACTAGCTCATTGATATCAAACACTATACTCTTACTCTTCTGCACCTAGGAAATACTGCTCAATAGCCTTTCCACTGGTGCCCAATATTAATCAATGCGAGAAGCAGGCCCTACCGTACCAAACACACCATCCAATACTATTCACTACCAGTACGTGTACCTCACCCATGCCTATGCTCTACCTCTAGCTGACACCCCACCCTGTCTCCAGAGAGTACTCTGATGTAGTGAGAGACAGGCAGAACCTAGGCAAGTAGCTTTTTAAATTCAGTAACAGTAACCTGCACCCACAGATCCCAACAGACCTGTGGCATATTTGAAGAGCTACCTCCGTGGGTGGCACAAAGAGTGCTGCAGGCACATGGAGAAGCATTTGACTTACATACCCTAGGTATGCGTGTTCCCCCTAGATACAGGACTTGCATCTAACTCAAATCAGCCAATCATGTATACACCAATCACCAGTATGTATATGACAAACAAAGCACTTGGGCATTGAATGGCAATGTCAAAAGCGTTCAAAGTTCTAAAGCTAGCACATAGATTAGCAGAAAACCAGGAGAGACAAAAGCAAAAAGTCGAGGGAAAGCATTCTAGAAATTGCCATTTTCCAACACCACCCCCTCCCAGTCGAAAGCCAGGGTAGTTTATTCAATGCCATGATTAACTTCCCTGTGCCAGGCAATTGACTCTGGACAATGGCCCACCTCCCTTAGTGGAACCCGCCAGTCCTATGCCCCCCGGAACCTCATTGGATCTGTTTTGCCTACTCTCAGTGCCCATCAAGCCTCCCTTGGTAATCCCCCCAAGGTTCAACCCAGTCCCCTGTTGGCCCCTGAGGTCTGACTCCTGTCTTCACCCCGGGAAACCCTAGTTCATCAGAGCGTAACCCAGCAAAGAGCACTGACAGCAGTCAGTGTCCAGAACCAGGTCTCTATCCACCCCATGCCCTCCATCCTGGGTGGTACCTCAGAGGGGGGTTGATAATCCCAGGTGCACCACACCCATTATCCGCTCCCCCTCTCACCAGCTCCGGGATGATCTCCCGAGCCTGGTCCTCAAGCTAGAGTAGGGACCCTGAGTCTGGACAGCCTCAAGGTGTGAATTATTTTGCCCCTTTCCCCTCTTTTGGAAGTTTGTAGCCCCGTTGAGGAAGCGTATCCTTGAATCCTGAATGGGGGGAACACATGTGTCAGCCATACCCCCATGTACTCCCTCCACTAGGAAAGACACTTCAGTGGATAATGCCCTGGCTCTTCCCTCTGGGAATACACTACAGCCTGAAGCTGAGTAGGAGGCATCCTGGATCTCGGCCCACCCCTCCACTCCCTCTACTCTGGAGGGCTAGGGGATCCCCAACTCCACTGGAAATGCCCATGCTTATCTCTACTGCCCCCGCCCTTGGTTAAGGACCATAGGAGCCTCTCACGTTAGGTTTCTTCCCTAGTCCATGCCAAGCCGCAGCGTAGCATGAAAGAAAGTGCCAGAACTATGCAAAGTCTCCTAAGCTGGATCACCTCTACAGCTTCCCATTCCTGTCCAAACTCTCTCCCACAAACTAACCCTGCTGGCTCTCCAGACTTAGCCATGACTGTTGTGAACACAGAAAGGTTTCCAACTAGAATGGAAAACCACAGAAAGAAAATCCAAGGCAAGAAAGCAATATTACTCACCTGAGTCATAGTGAAACATTGTGTTTCTAGGGCTTGTGCCATCACACGCCATATCCCACAGCTGCCACCAAATCTTAGACCAAATGTTGGACCCAACAGTTTCTGGCTGGCTGGGATGTATCGAAGCCAGATAGAATCCACAGTCCTAGATAGGGTGAGTACAATGCACTTGTCCGATAACCCATGCTCACCCTGGGTAACTTGGCACAGAGCAGTCAGGCTTATCTTCAGGGCCAATGTGGGAAGTATTGGCCCAATACCACCCTTTCAACACACTGAGCACACTACAAAAAGACTCCACGCCATATGTATAAAACACTGGTCTTTGTATTACGCACACATTGAAATCAAAACGACATACACATTAAGCATGGGTGAATTTTGCGAATCTCGCGTTCGCGGATTTTGCGGATTTGCGAACTCGCAATCCGCAAAATCCGCGAATTCTCGCGAATTTGCGGATTTTTTTTTTTATGTTCGCACGGGTTTCTGCAAGTTCGCGAGGGTTTTGTACAACTTCGCAAATTGCGAAATTGTACAAAACGCGTGCGAACTTGCAGCAACCCGTGCGAACACAATGACATGAAGAGAAAGAAGCTCCTGGTCACAGGAACAGCACGGGGATTGCGCTCATGAAAGTCAAGGATGCAAAGGCCTCTACCCAGCATCACAGCTGATTTTCCACAGTAGATTTGGGAAGAGGCACACCTGTCCCGCCTCGAAGACGCTCATGATTGTTTTTGGGCTAATGAATGAGTCACTGAATTTGAGCATCAACTACTTCGAGCGACCATGTGTGTGTTACTATGCAATCGCCCCGAAGGGCGCAGGGGTCCCTTGAGTGAGCTGTCCATCATAGTGGGTGAATGGCGGGAAGACGGTGCAAACCACGAGTGTGTGCGCGGGGCCAAACGTGCGGGGCTGCCATGCGAGTTCACATGCCTCTTGTGTGCATAAAAGGTCAGAGAAAGATCAGTTCAGCAGATGAAGAGAAAGACGCCCCTGGTCACAGGAACAGCACGGGTATTGCGCTCGTGAAAGTCAAGGATGCAAAAGCCTCTATCCAGCATCACAGCTGATTTTCCACGGTACATTTGGGAAAAAAAGCACACCAGCCTGGCCTGTTGTAACTATTTTACGATGGCGCCGGCAAGCTGCCAGCGCCATCCTAAAATAGTTACTAAATTAGCTTCAACAGGAAGCTCTAATAGATAAAATCGAGCACCTGCTTTATTTTATCTATTAGAGCTTCCTGTTGAAGCTAACTTAGTAACTATTTTAGGATGGCGCTGGCAGCTTGCCGGCGCCATCGTAAAATAGTTACAACAGGCCAGGCTTCAACTTTTGCCCCCAGATCCGCCGCTCGCGGATTTGCGAATTCTCGGTAAATTCGCGGGAGTTCGCGGATCGCGAATTTACCGAAAATCCGCAAAATCCGCGAGCGTAACGGATTTTCCGCCCATACTTAATACACATTGACCTGAACATGAATGTATTAGTCATAGGTTTCACTTCCCCCATGATCCCATCAGACTTGTAAGAAACTAAAAACCCATGTGCATTCTTCTCCAAGGTATTCACAATCGAAGCAATCTCTCCCATTTCAAAAGTGACAGAAATATATATGCAGATTGTTCAAAGGTATTCCACTTTTCCACTAACACATTAGCATAAAACACAGCATTCACAATACTGCATATCCTGAACACTTGTAATGATCAAAAAATCACAGGTTTCGAATACATCTCATGACCCATGCCCTCGACCACCCAAAGGACACAAGCCAACAATAAACGTTGAACCTACTGGTGACACTGATTAGATTATTGGGACCACCTAAAGTGGAAGAAAACAGTTACTTGGTTTCAGCCCTCTAGCTTAAGCCTTCAGGCACCCAGTGGCGCCTTCACAAGTGCAGGATCACTATTCCCGGTGGGCAAAAGATTGTGACACCGGAAGCTTCCTACTTGGAGAAGTGTTTCCTCTCAGACGGAGATGCGAGCTACAGTTGTTCCAGGCAGCCAGGCGTGGGTGCACACAGGGCACAAAAAGACCCCCTCAGGTCCAGTCACGATAGTCTACTCTCAACAACAGAGTACCTTGTGGCGTAGACACAACAGAGGTCGCCATGTCAGCCACCATCATCCTACTGATCTGGAGGACGGAGATAGTCTAGGCTTTCAGCTCAGGTCCAACAGACTAGGCAAATGTCCCTCTACACCCCTCGGACAACAGACACTATGTACTGCGAGCTAGCACAGGTTTCTGGATGCAAGCATGAGTCCCTCGGACTCAGCAAACTTAGCCAGAACTCCTCAATCTTCTCAAGTTCCTGCACTACAGGTGGGATACTCATTTGAACACGCACACTCCTCCACACAGTGTGATTTTGGCATACGTCAGGGCGGACCTTGGCCCAACTGAGATTACTTCCAGCAGTTTCTCCACACCCTGTGTGGTCCTTACAATCTCACGGAAAAGGGTAGATCCTTTCTGTGCCTAGTATCTCTTGGACAGGATGCCAGCCAACCAGCCCTTGTAGAGTGCTTAGGGACCCAGGCCAGTAACATCCAGGCAAAATCCACCAATTGATAGTCCCCTTCTTGGAGCACGACAAGGCAAGCCCCAGGCCACCACAAGTCTGCGGATAAACTAGTCACAGTCCCTCCTGCCCGAATGATTCCCCTTGTCGATGTTCCAGTGTTGAACCGGCATAGTATGGTTTCAATCCCAAAATCGTCTTCAACTCCTGAGGACAGATCCCCGGTAGCTATACCCAAAATGGCCTATGGAGATGAGATCAGTTCAAAAGGCCTCCTTTGAAATGGAGACAGGGCAACATTTAGAGAGGGTCTGTGTGGAAGGCTCGATCAATATCATTACGGGGCCAAGACCCTGCCCCTTGGAATGCAAGGGCCAATTCCACCCCCTTGTATCCATCCCTGGAAGGCCCCTCAGAGTCAGGGGTCTGCAGTTTCCCTTGAGCCCCTAGTTTATGGCCTTTTGATCAGGAATGCACAGATGTAGCTGTAACCCCAGCACCCAGATCTGTATTGAAGACAGGCTGACAGGCACATAGAGCCTTGAGCACAGAAATGCCCACTTTCCCAAAGTGGCATTTCCACATTAGTTATGTCTAATCCACTGGCACTATTGAATATCTCAACAACAGAGTACCTTGTGGCGTGGGCACAACAGAAGCCACCATGTCAGCCACCATCATCCTCCTGGTCTGGAGGATGGAGATAGTCTAGGCTTCCAGCTCAGGTCCAACAGACTCTGCAAATGTCCCCCAACAAGAACAGTGTACCATCTGTCTTATAATAAAAGAAATGAACATGAACTATGTTTGGCTGGACTTGGCTTCTGTAAAATATTTTTAGTGTCCATTTGAGCCGCTATGAAAGACTAACCCACACCAGAAAAACGTTCTAAGGATTAACTGTCCAGGACTCGTGTGTTTGTGTGCTCCGGCAAATGTAATGTTATAGTCATGTTATTTTTAGGTCTATCATTTGCCAAGACCTTTTGATTTCACTAAAATTTGTATAATATACTTCCATATAGGGGCTTTCAGCCATCTGTCTTCATTCATTGATTGGTCTGCTGTCATACACATTTTGCTACAACTCACTACAGCATACAGCATACAGCATTGGGAAATGGGTCAGTCTACTTAAGCTGCTGGTTAACTTCACTTTGACTGACTGCAAGGAGCACATCTTCACACAAGCTATTTCTCTTCTCTGCCTGTGGTTTTGTTTTTACTTTTTAATTACTTCAGTATTGTCTTTGTGTTTAGAGCCTAATGTGATAGCAGGACGCTTCTGATGCACATTTTTATCAGATCCCAGCTCCTTTTAGTACTGTTGTAAATTCCTTGTGGAGGGTTTTGCATTTCTAACTGCTGCTATTTCACAGCATACCAGATTGTCTCCATTTGAAACAGGTGTGTATTAATGTATCCTTTTCTTTCTCTTTCTTTCTTTCTTTCTTTCTTTCTTTCTCTCTCTCTCTTTCTTTCTTTCTTTCTTTCTTTCTTTCTTTCTTTCTTTCTTCTTTTTCTTTCTTTCCTTCTTGTGTTATATCTTTCTTCCTGTCTTTCTGAAGGCTGGCAGCCAAAATCCGACCTATTGGCTTTGCCAATGATCGATTAAAACAAGTTTCCTGTCTAACTGCGCTTCAAAATCTTTATTAGGGTTTATTTGTGGGTGGTAGTTTCATATTCCATCTGGTTGAGATAATGTAATTGGACTGCACAACGCTCCAAATAATTTACCCATTGCAAGAATAAGAAGGCAGCATATTCCTATACTATGATGCGAAAGGACATTTTGTGTTACATGTGTTGGGTTTTGTAGCACAATAAAGTGGGAAGCAAATTGTTTCAGTGATAAGGAGCGTTTAATTACTGGGTCTAAGAGTCACTACAGTTCCATGTTGAGGCGCTATTTTTGAATTCCAGGACATCTTTTTTTGATCTTCTTTTAAGTACCTTTAGTCCAGTAAAGCATCACTTTGCACTTGAGAACCATGCACTGCTATCCACCGTCTGGCTATGCAATATGACAAAGATAAACATAATCATCTGAAAATTAAAACATTCCCAGAGTTAGTGAAAACAGAGCTAGGACTAGAGTTCTACGGTTTTCCAACTGATGTGGAAGCTGTGGAATGTATCTCATCTTGAAAAAATCCAGTTTGATGTGACTGGTTAGTAAGTGCATATTTTAATAATCATTTTATAAATACATATCAACATGAAACAGAAAGTGCATGCATTCTAGAAAATAAAAGGTAATCAAAGCTTGTCATTCATTACATAAACTAAGAACACATTGGTCACAGGATTGATTATCAGAATCATATATATTTGCAATAAAATATATTTAAAAAAAATTAAAAATAATTAACGCAAACACTTCAATGACATATACATGTACAAACCTTATAACACAAATTACGACTACATATCCGTAGAATTAAATACAATGGTAGAGTTTCTTGGTATGTTCGAATTTCACTTCTTCAAAACGAAGTTAATAAATACACGTTGAGCCCTCTGAAAGAGATCGAGAGCAGCAGACACTGTGGATTATGAAAAATAAAATAATTCAAGTCCCTCTTTGCTTTCTGTTCGTTTTCGTGCCTGACAATAGTGGCCTAGATTGAATAGGCCCAAGTGCAGCCTAACATCTGCTAGTTAACGTTTTGGTGTAATTGTCATATTGTTGGTGGTGATAGAAATGCACCATGTGAGAAATTAGGTTGTTAGTTGAGGTGGGGTGAGCCCTTCTCAAGCAATCAATCAACAGCCACAATCCTTGGCAGGGTGAACCACAAAAGTTACTAAATTAACTTCTGCTTAGCCCTCTGGTAGCTTGGCAGAAAGCAGCCAGGCTTAATTTAGAGGCAATGTATAAAATATTTGTTTAGCACTCAAACTGTAAAAAAGTGAAAACACAACACAAAATAATATCCCACATAAATTTAGAAAGATATAGTAACATTGAATACATTATTTGACATCACAATGACAAAATCCAATCAGCAGAACCTTTTTAAAATCAATTTCAAAGAATTCAGGTAAGTATAGCTCCTGAAAGCACAAAGCGACACTTGCCAAAATATCTACGGTCTATAGTCCAGCGGAAGAGCCCAATTCACCATGGACGAGGATGCGGGGAGCAGGGACATCATCATAGATAGTCATGGCTGTAGCGCAAAGAGCAGGCCTGATGTCTTGGACAGTTGTCGCTGTATCGCAAAAATCCTGTCAGGCATCTCGTTGGGAGTAACCGCTGGCTGTCAATGCTGTAGCATGAAGTGCAGATCTTGCGCTGCTGGTCGTTACTGGCAGTCGCTATAGAGTGAAGATTCAGGTTCACTGGAGCTTTGTTTTGGCAGTCGGGTTGGTGGTAAGATGTTGGTGCAAACTTACCCTTTCGCGATTGCGAAGACCAACAAACTTCAGAATTTTTCCTTTTTTGAGGCAGATGAGTGCCCTCTAATGCCAGCCAAGACCTTGGGAGGAACCTCTTGGAGATGAGAAACTGCACTGTTGAATTGGCCAGCAGGGCTCATGCAGTTCCAGTTGCAGGTCCAGGTAGCAGGTCAGTTGGGCAGATGCTAGGAGGCCTCAAGAACTTTTCATGTTCCTCTAGTTCAGAATAGGAGGTTATTCAGCTGACCCCTGGAGTGACTCAGCTTGGGATAAAGAGAGCAGGTCCAGTGTTCTTTCTCAGCAAGTGCAACCGCCCTCAAGCAGCAGGGCAGCAGGTCATCCTTCTTCTGTAGTATCCACAAGTCCAGGAGTGTACTGACAAGTGGGTCTGAGGGTCCCGTTTTATACCTGGTGCCCACTTTGAAGTGGGAGAAGCTTCTGGAGTGTCCCTGTACATAGGTGGTTGTGATTTCCTGCCTCCCTGCCCTGGTCCTAATCTGTCTGGGGGCAAAATAGGCTAGTGTGAAGTCCTTTATGTTTGAGCTGAGCTACTGCTTTCGAAGTGCAAGTGTGGTAGGTGAGAACGACAACCGATCCTGCCAACACCTAGCCCCCCGATTATTATGCTTTCTGAAAGAAATATGCAAAGGCCAACTAACAACCAATACTAGTCATGTGACAGGTACAGGGACAGGGTGCAGACATCAACTGATTCGGACAAGAAAATATCAAGTTTCTAAAAGTGCCATTTTCTGAATTGTGACTTAAAATCCGACTTTACCATTAAAGAATTCCTCAGACACCAAACGTGACATTCCTACTTGCTCCCACACAAAAGTTATCACTAATTAAATGTAGTAAGGTAAGCCTTTGATATCCTATGGTAGTCGTAGCACTTGTAGTATTGAAAAACAAATTTAGGAGTTTTTCACTCAAGGACCGATACACTTAAAAGTACATGTTTAACTCTTTAAGTACAATGCACTATGCCCTATGGGCTGTTTAGGGCACACCCTAGGGGTGAATTTTATCTATTAAAAACGAAGGGTAGGGCCTGGCAAAAAGTTTATTTTAAAAATGGCAGTTTGAAAAGACATTCTACGTGGCAAGAGGCTGCCCCCAAAAGTGGTCCAGCGTATGGACCAAATGGAATACGTATAGGGGAGATATATGTGTTCCACCAGTGGCTACGGTAGAAGATGAGCCTGTATCCCCTAACAGCTCTCTATCCCCAAGTGTTGTATTTCTGTCCTTGATTAAGTCTCCCAAAAACATGCAATATTCACTGATTCCTGTATATCAACATTTTAAATGCAGATGGATTTGTTTCTGTTGAAAAAAACAATAAAAGGCACTTTTAAAAAATGGCAGTTTAGAACTGCACACACAGGGTGCAATGGTAGGACTCAGGCATATTTAAAAAGGCTACTTAAGTGGGAGGGTTAATGAATACTGCAGGGCCACTAGAAGCATTTAATTTACACGCCCTGGATGCACGTAAGACCCCTTTAGTAGGGACTTCTAAGCACATTAAATGTGCCGTTGGGTGTAAACGAATGTTATCATATTTAAAGGAGAGAACACAAGTACTGAAGCACTGGTTAGCAGTGGTAAAGTGCACAGAGTCCTAAAAGCCAACAAAAACGGGTTCAGAAAACAGGAGGGGTGAAGGCAAAATGTTTGGGGGTGGCCTGCAGAGAAGGCTAAGTTCAACACACCCCTTGTCTACCATGTCTGTTAATTGTTAGACATCTTAAATATTTTCAAATGACGTATTCTTTAATCTCTGGATTAGTGCAGTTTTCAAAATGCAGTTGTGATAGGCTTTCCTCCCAGGTTAAGTGAGCTCCAGACAATCTAGCCCATTATTCATTGATCTAATCCAGGAGTTTTTATTTTATTTGGATACTGCTGATATGACTAATGATCAGAAAATCTGGTATCATTTTAGGAAACGTAAATTAATCCTGCATTATCCAGAAATACAAATGAAGGAATGTTCCCTGTGATGAGCTCATTGAACTCTTGCAAATCTGTTATGCGAAGGAAGAAGTCTGGACTGGTCCTTAGGCATTCATGAATTGGCTTATGGTAAAGAAAGATGTTGGGATAACTGAAATACAGTCGCCAAAGAAATACTTCTACTCGGCTGATATTTCAATTAAAGAAGCAGGAAAACCATGTCGATGTCACTAGCATGATTGTAAAGTATTTTTAATATAGGGCTAAGGAATTCGACACGGCAAATGATGTACCTTAACAGCCAATCAACAGAAATTATTGGAGAAGTACATTGAGAAGAATGTACAGAAGGGATTCATTTGTCTATATATACAATACCTCGGATTAGATACGCAAAGAGCTTAGACAACACTGCACACCAGGTAAAGTTGCTGTGGTGCATTGAGTGAACGGGAGAGACCAGAACTGTGCCCTATCTACTATGAAATTGTGTAGTTCTGCTCTCTGCCTGCACTGGCACAAGTTTGACACCCAGTGCAGGCACCCCTTCACCACAGTGCAGGGATGTCTGTGTTGGGTAAACAGCCTTTACAACGAAACTTTTACAACGCACTACCATTACGACGCAACCCTTACAACGCAAACCATTACAACGCATTGCGCTGGGGGGCGCTCTAGGATAGGAAATAGATTTAATTTACTATCCAACACCTTCCCTACTATCCACGGGGACTGGAGTTGGAATAGTAAATTAAACTATTCACTATCCAGCACCCAAAGCGCTATGCATTGTAATGGTATGCGTTGTAAAAACTGCGTTGTAACGGCATGCGTGGTAAAAGCATGCGTTGTAACGTCATACATCCCTGTGTTTGGTCAGCATAGTGTTTGTTCAGGAAAGGGTCCCTTCCTGTACAAAATGTAATGTTTTAAGGCATTTCCTCCTTGCATTTGTGCTGTAGAAAGCGGCACATATGCAAAGAGGAAAAAAGGTGAATTATAACATTTTTCTTCGTTACACCTACGTAAGTGAGGTGTAGGATTTTTGGTGCAAATCCCTTTCTACAATTCTTTGTAGGTAAGGATTTCCAACAAAACTCATGGGTGGGTGCATGGCATGCCCATTCACAAGCCATGGAATGCCACCTCCATGCATAGTAATAGATCACAACGCACTGAGTTGCGTTACTTGGGGTTACAATCAAATGAAAACCCCAATTTGGTTTGGATTGTAAATCCCACCAGTAAACTTTGCGTTGGGCCTGTCTTTAATGAAAGTCATGACTGGCTCACGGTCATGTGTCACTGGACGACAATGTTACTTAATGATTAACACCAGTAAGGCTGTAAGCATTAACTTTCCTGCTAAATCCTAAAAACTCATCCTCCAATACTTATATTGTTCCACAACACTCAGGGCCCGATTCACAGAACTAATTTAGGACAAATCTAAACTTACTACCATTTTGGCATTCACAGAAGGCACTTTCTCATTTCGGTATTCACAGAAGTTACTGAAAATTCTAATTTTAAGACTTTCTGTATTCACAGCAGGCATTTAGGAGTCCTAAAGTTAGGAGTCCTAACTTTCCTAATCCTAAACTGAGAAAAATCCTAAACTTTTAAGACTTTCTGTATTCAAAGCAGGCATTTAGGAGTCCTAAAGTTAGGAGTCCTAACTTTCCTACTCATAAGCTGAGAAAAATCCTAACTTTAAGACTTTCGGTATTCACAGAAGGCATTTAGGATTCCTAAAGTTATGACTCCTACCTTCTGTGAATACCGAAATGAGTAAGTGACTTTTTGTGAATACCAAAATGAGTAAGTGCCTTCTGTGAATACCAAAATGGTAGTAAGTTTAAGATTCGTCTTAAGTTAGTTCTGTGAATCAAGCCCTCAGACTACAACGCAATCGGCCAAAAAGTTGGTGTAAATGTTAACCAGGGCTTGGAATCCTTCAACTCTACAATGGCCAATGCTGCCAGATAACAAATACTCAATGTTAGCAGAATTTTACATTCTATTCCCTTTCACAGGTAAAAAAACGATTATCTGCTTCACCTTGAGAAGATGAGTTTAATGCAACACGTTATTGGACATCTCCTCACAATTTATTTCCAACCCTAGACAAAATTCTAAACTTTGCTAGCCCATCTTCTTAATGTTACCACTAGAATTCAAAAACAGAATGGTATAGAATCTCCCGATCCTAATCTTCAGAGCTTAAAGCACTTTGGGAGCTGCTGAGAAACTCACAGGAAGTGATGTCACTTGTGGAACTGATGCTATGGGATGTTGCCCTGCCACTTATTGGGTCGCCCTGCAGGTCGAAATATTTGTGCTGCTACCCTCGCCTGAATTAGCATTGGAGTACAATTCAAAACTAGAAAATGAATGACGTTCTTTAGCACTTGTCTAACAAAGTGTGAGTATGGCAACAGGGTATAAGGAAACGTGCATCACCGAGGGCTGGTTTTGTATTTCACATGCTGCTTGCCTCTTTATTTGTTTAAATGGAGAGGGGTTTAGGTTCTTCTTTTAATTTAGCAAATGGAGATCCGCATGCTATTGGGGTTAAACATTAAGCCCAGTTTAACCCCTTCACTGCGGCGGCTATTCCCTGCAGTGCTAAGGGGGTGGGGGGGCACGAGGCTGTCCCGTGCTCGTGAACGGAACCACTCCGTCACGGCACACGGGTGAGCTGTGCTTGTGACGGAACGGTTCGTCACGGCCCCGCCCGCTCAATAGAACGCGCCGCCAGGTGCGGAATTGCGCCGTGCAGGCAAGCGAGCGGGCCGTGACAGAACCGTTCCTTCACCAGCACAGCTCACCCGAGGCTCGTGACGGAACGGTTCCGTCACGAGCATGGGAGGGGTTAAGTTACTATATATATCATCGTCTGCTATAATCTCAGATAAAGGGCAGCATATGTATCAACATTCTGGCCACAAATCCAGACAGAAAGAGAATGACATGATAATTCAGAAAAATGTAGAACTTACAAAAAAGAATGATCTACACCCGCATCATTACAAAACACTTATGTAACTGCATGAATAGTTGGGGGTTTTCTCCTGCTCTTCCTCTCTGTCCCTCTCCTCGCCCCCGCTTCTCTACCTCTCCTTTCTCTCCCTACTCTTGCATTCTCCTTCCTCTCTTTCCCTTCCATCTTCCCCTCTCTCTTACTCTATCTTTCTTTCTCTCTCTTCCTTCCATTCTCCGGACGTCATTTTTTCCCTTCCTTTCCACTCCCTCCTTTATCCCTCTCTGTATCTTGATCCTCTCTATCCTCAGTCATTTTATCTCTCCCTTTCCTCTGCCCTCACACAGTACTGTTTCCTCTTTCTCTCTGCATCCTCCCACCCTTCCCTCCCTATCTTTCTCTATCATTTTCTCCCTCTTTATTTACCAAGGCAAACCTCACATCCAATACAAAAATCATTAAAATCACTAGGGGTGGAATTGCATGGCCCTCTTGGACGTTTACTTTTAAGTACACTGGATCGAAACGTTGCTACTGCTTCTTCCTACCTGAATGCAGAGTAAGTTAAGCCATTAGCATGAGCAGGTGCCCTAACCCTGACCGGATTCCTCAGTGGTGCAGACTACTCCTCTGCTGACACCTTGTTTACCTTGGAGCAGGGCTGTCCTACGTTCTAGAAGAGCCCCCTTCGTCCCTTGCCCCCAACACAGGCACAGTGACAAATATCCATGAAGATGAGAGCTTATATTCCATAACCATGTCCCAACTTGTGGGCAGCTACTATGGAGGCTAGAAAACTTCCACTGTGTCCTTCCGGCTGCATGTTGGACAAGGTGTCTCTAAAGGGCCTACCACATAAATAGCTATATCAAAATGTAAAAAGATATGTGATTCCACTTACCTACGCTCAACGAATTCAAACAGATGAACAGGCACTTTGTTCCGCTCTATCTACTCAGGCTCCCAAACAGAATCTATGGGCCCAACTGCAGAGTTTGGTAGACAGGTTATTCCATCACAAATGGGGCCCATATCTCATGTG